>NC_088690.1:6171250-7402500 GCF_028017835.1 Emys orbicularis | reverse complement strand
ACTAGAGATTTCCTCGACCTTAAAAAATAAAAAAGTCAATTTTGTTTCTTTGCTCTGCAAGAATCCAGGGGGGGGACACAGCTGCCCCCTGGGCTTTTCAGGGTTAGTTTTCAGCATGTGGAATTATGAAGTATATACTCAAAGGTTCAAAATTGGTGATCGCTGCAGACTCCGTTGTGTGGGTAGAAAGCAGTCTCTTTAAAAAAAAAAAAAAAAAAAAAAAAAACTTTTTTCTTCTTCTTCTTCCAAGAGACTCTATGAGAATGAACTGGAAGAAGCATTTTTTATTATATCCTGTAATCATATTTGAATATCTTATTTTGGCTTTTTGCTGCAAGACCACCCTGAAGGTGGCCATCCTCCCACGCACACACATGCACAATGTTGCTGTGCATAAAGCCATAAATTTATCACAAAAATATAGGAACTGAGGTTGCTGGAGGATTTTAAGGCAGTGTGCATCGAGATGGGAAGTCCGTATACGTCTGAAGGAATGCCATTTATTTTTATCACCTGCTTACCATTCCCACATAGGTAATAGAAATATACCTATTGCACAAAGCATGGTGGTTTGGTGCAAAGGTTTTATTGGCACAAGCTGGGATGGCTTGAGTAGCAAAGACCTGAGTGAGTTCTGAAGGGCATTGCCAAATGTGTGCCAAGAAAACCTTTACACCCCATTAGACAATGAAGAAGATCCACAGAGATGTTACTTGGGATTAAAAATAATAGGGATATAAACCCTCATGTTTCATGCTTAAGTCAACCACTAATTGCCTGGGTTTAGGGAGGAACGTCTACTATGGGCATACTGTTCCCTAGCTGTTCTTTGTGGTGCTGCTTGCATCATCTTCTGAAGCATCTGGCACTGATCTCTTCAGAGGCAGGATACCGCACTAGATGGACCAACTGGTTTGACCTGGTCTGACAAGTCCCATCTTCTTCTTATGAATGATATGTAGGTCATATATTATACAGAGTTTGTAAAAGATTTGATTGGGGCTCTTTCTCACATCACTCTGCCTAGAATGCTGGTTTCTTAGTGCCTGTTCCAGCTCCTATTGAAATCAGTGGGCATCTTTCCTTTGACTTTAGTAGGAATTGGATTTGTCCCTTAGTTACTATGAGTCCAAAAAGAAGGGAAATTATAACTAATCCATTTTAGAATCCTCTAAAACTGATCTAAATTGGCTTTGTGATATCCTGAGCTGGAAACAAAAAGCCTTAACATATCAGAAAAGGTAGTTTCTGGGGTTTCTAATGGCATAAAGCTGCTGCTCCAAGCCCTGGGTTGTTCTGAGATATTAGACTTTAAACACGGCACTGGTCCAGAACTGAATCTACAGCTAACCTTGCCAAAGTCAGTGTTAAACTAGGCCCAGTTCTGCAACGAGCTCTGTTTGCGCAGGTCCCTGCAGAGTCCCATGGTTGTAATCGGTGCCGTAGCTTTGGGCTGGGTATCTCTTTCTATAATGCTTGTGTGGTGCCTAGAAAGTGAGAAGCCCACTGTTGTGAATGCGGCCTAGTGTGTACTGAAATATAAATAACAGCAGGATCTTTCATTTTGCTTTTTATGCTAACTGTGCAGTGCTGACCTCCCAGTAACTAATGATTTGACCATGCCAGGTACACTTGACTTCAACAGGAATGCAGGGAGCTCCCCATAAGGGAATGCTGAGCACCTTGAGAGATTGGTCCCATTGCTTTTTGCATATGGGCTACCTTTGGTGGGACCAACAGGTCAAACCATGTTCCTGCCCTCACTGAAATCAATGGCAACATTTTCATTGACTTTAGTGGGGGCAGGCTAGGCCCTGATCCTTTTGAAACATGAACTCTTGCATACTGGGGCATGAGAAGGCCAATGAGTGAGCGCGGGGAAGCGGAATAATCAGGCCATGCCATTCTGAGCCTGTGTGGCACTGCGAAATGCTCTAAAAAGGACTAAGTGTGATTATTTATGGGTGTATAATTCTTATGATTATAGTTTCATGGAGCTCCTGACATAAAGTCAAATTTAAACCATCAAGCTCTGGTGTCTGATGCTCCCAGACAAATCAATGAGAGTTTTGGTATAGATTTCAACAGGAGGAGGATTGGGCCTTTAGAGACTACCTATGAGACCTCCATTCCTCAGGTGATATTTTCCAAAGGTGCCTCAGTGAGTTAGGCACCCAATTCATTCAATAGACACTGGGTGCCAAAGGGCCAGATTTTCAATGATATTTATGTGCCTAAAGATGCAAATAGTCACCTAGTGGAATTTTCACAACCACTTAACCAGGTCTGGCACCTCAGAACATGTGGGTTTGATTCCCAGCTCTACCACTACCTTGTTGGGTGACCTTGGGCAAGTAACTTCACCCCAGTGCCTCAGTTTCCCCATATGTAAGACAGAGATAATGGTACCAACCTCCTTTAGAAAGTGCTTTGAGATCTTCTGATGGAAAGTGCTATATAAGAGTTAAGTATTAATAATAATTAATAATGAGAATAATTAGCTTCAACTAATGTGGATTTAGCTTGTGGACAGCACCAAGGTGCTCTGGGGGTGAATCAGTAGGGGAGTGAATACCATCCTTTGACACCATTTGGTCTGAATATGCTGGCCTGCAAATTCTCTAGTGATTAAGGAGTGGTATATCCTTTCAGCTGTTTTTTCTTTCTGTGTGTCAGTGATCTGGAGCCTGCCGTAGAGCAACAGACTGTAGTAATCTCTTTCAGATGCTTCAGTGTCTGTCTGTCTATACCCTGGGCCAGATCACGAGTGAATAGGATCATGAAAACCAGAATAAAACAACACAGCAGCCATTCAGTATGAAATGATGGAAATTGGTGGGGGGAGAGAGGCTGTTTTCTTTAATTTGGAGGGTTCATTGCTGCTTCTCAGTTGTCATTGATTAGGCTTCAGTGTGCTGCGGCTCAAACAAACCATTACGTAAATAAAATAGGGAAATATTTTGTTAATTTCAGAAACTAGCCATATGTTGCAATCAGATGTGCATGAAAAAGAAAAATACCACCAAGAAAGGGCTGTGTATAATACCAAAGGAGGACTTGGCTCATGCTTTGAAGAACAGAACCATGGCTGTTTGTTAAACTAGGTTCAAAGGGGGCAGATGACAGAAGCCCACAGGTAAGCATAAAAAAAAGGAGACCTTAACAGAGATCTAGATATTGTGGATGACATGGAAAATTATAGTTGGGTCTGAGGAGCAACAAAAGGGAAATCAGTGGGGGAATCTGCTCAACATCTTAAATTAGAGAGACAAGGTGGGTGAAATATTTTTCTTGGACCTACAGAAGATGGTCCAATAAAAGATATTACCTCACCCACCTTGTCACTCTAATTTCCTGGGACCAACACAGCTACAACAACACTGCAAACATCTTAAATGTCTATACACAAAGGCCAGGAGTATATGGAATAAACAGGAAGAACTGGAAGTATTAGTACATAACCGAAATTGTGACTTAATTGATCTCAAAGAGAGTTGATGGGATAAGTCTCATGACTGGAACTTTGGTATAGAGGGGTACAGTTTATTCAAGTATAAGCAGGTTAAAAAAGGAGGAGGTGTTGCATTATACATCAAAAATATATACACTTGTTTTGAGATCCAGAAAAAGATGAGAGGCAGACCAGTTGAAAGTCTCTGGGTAAAAATAAAGGGGTAAAAGATAGGGGTCATGTCATGGTGGGGATCTAATATAGACCAAATCAGGAAGAGAAGGTAGATGAGGCATTTCTAGAATAAATAACAGAAATATCCAAAACACAAGACCTGGTTGTAATGGGGGACTTTAACTACCCAGACATCCGTTGGAAAAGTAATATGGCAAAACACAAAATTTCCAATAAATTTTTGGAATGTACTGGAGACAACTTTTTGTTTCAGAATGTGGAGGAAGTAACCCGGGCAACAGCCATTTTAGACTTGATTCTGACCAACAGGGAGGAATTGGTAGCAAATCTGAAGGTGAAAGGAAATTTGGGCGAAAGTGATCACGAAATAATAGATTTTATGATTCTAAGAAAAGGAAGGAGTGAGAGGAGCAGAATAAGGACAATGGACTTCAAAAAAAGCAGACTTCAACGCACTCAGACTTTAACAGAACTGGTAGGTAAGGTCCCATGGGAAGAAAACGTAAGGGCTAAAGGAGTTCAGGAAAGCTGGCAGGTTCTCAAGGAGGCAATCTTAAAGGCACAACTGCAAACTATCCCAAGGCAAAGGAAAGATAGGAAGAATAGCAAGAAGCCAATGTGGATCTGTCAGGAGCTCTTTAATGACCTGGAAATCAAAAAGGAATCCTACAGAAAGTGGAAACATGGACGGATTGCTAAGGAGGAGTGCAAAAGAATAGCAGAAGCATATGGAGACAAAGTCAGAAAAGATAACACAAAAAATGAGTTACACCTACCAAGAGACACAAAAGGCAATAAGAAGGGGTTCTATAAATAGACCAGGAGGAAGAGAAAGACAAAGAAAAGTTCAGGTCCTCTACTTAGCAGGGAAGGAGAGCTAATACCTGATGACATCAAGAAAGCTGATGTTTCTAATGCCTATTTTTTCTCAGGCTTTACTAAAAATATAATGGTGTCCAGATAGTCCAGGGATCGGCAACCTTTGGCCCGCAGCCTGCCTGGGTAAACACCCTGGTGGGCCAGGCCGGTTTGTTTACCTGCCGCATCCACAGGTTTGGCCGATCGCGGCTCCCACTGGCTGCGGTTCGCAGCTCCAGGCCAATGAGAGCTGCGGGAAGCTGCGGCCAGCACATCCCTCGGCCCGCGCCGCTTCCCGCAGCCTCCATTGGCCTGGAGCAGCGAACCGCGGCCAGTGGGAGCTGCGATCGGCCAAACCGGCGGATGCAGCAGATAAACAAACCGGCCTGGCCCGCCAGGGTGCTTACCCAGGCAGGCTGTGGGCCAAAAGTTGCCGATCCCTGAGATAGTCAATGCAATTAGTATTAACAACAAGAGAGAAGGAATGCAAATCACAATAGGGAAATAACAGGTTAAAGAATATTTAGATAAGTTGGATGTATTCAAGTTGTCAGGGCCTGATGAAATTCACCCTAGGGTACTTAAGGAGCTAGCTGAAGCAATCTTGGAACCATCAGCAATTATCTTTGAGAACTCGTGAAGGATGGGTGAGGTTCCAGAGGATGGGAAAAGGGCAAACATAGCACCTGTCTTTAAAAAGGGGAACAAAGAGAAAAATCAAATGTACAAGTACAAATTATGGAATGATTGACAAGGTGGTAGTACAATTGAAAAGAGTCTGTGGGTTACAGTGGATCAC
The DNA here is from genome assembly GCF_028017835.1 of Emys orbicularis. Classification (NCBI taxonomy): domain Eukaryota; kingdom Metazoa; phylum Chordata; order Testudines; family Emydidae; genus Emys; species Emys orbicularis. Next base: position 7,397,197 of record NC_088690.1, on the reverse strand, counting down.
AAATTGAATATGAGCCAACAATGTGATGCAGTTGCCAAAAAGGATAATATAATTCCAGGGTGTATTAACAGGAGTGTCATATGTTAGACATGTGAAGTAATTGTTCTGCTCTGGTGAGGCCTCACCTAGGGTACTGTGTCCAATTGTGCGCATCATACTTTAGGAAAGATGTGGACAAATTGGAGTCCAGAGAGCACAACAAAAGTGATAAAAGGTTTAGATAACCTAACCTAGGAAGAAAGGTTAAAAAAACCTGGTCATGTTTAGTCTTGAGAAAAGAAGACTGAGAGGGGATCTGATAGTCTTCAAATATGTTAAGGGCTGATATAAAGAGGATGGGGGACAATTGTTCTCCGTGTCCACTGAAGGAAGGACGAAAAGTAGTGCGATTAATCTTCAGCAAGGAAGATTGAGGTTAGCTATTGAGGTTAGATAAGGGTAGTTAAACTCTGGAATAGACTTCCAAGGGAGGTTGTGGAATCTCTGTCATTGGAGGTTTTTAAGAATAGGTTGGACAAACACCTGCCAGGGATAGTTTAGGTTTACTTGGTCCAGCTTCAGCACAGGGGCTAGACTTGACGTCTCAAAGTCCTTTACAGCCCTACATGTCTATGATTCTATGATTATTCTAAAGATAATGGAGCAAATAATCAAGCAATCAATTTGCAGACACCTAAAGATAACAAGGTGATAAGTTACAATCAGCATGGATTTGTCAAGAACAAATTGTGTCAAACCAACCTAATAGTTTTCCTTGACAGGGTAACAAGCCTTGTGGATGGGGGGAAGTGGTAGATGTAGTATAATTTGATCTTAGTAAGGCTTTTGATACTGTGTTGCATGACCGTCTCATAAACAAAGTAGAGAAATACAACCTAGATGGAGCTACTATAAGGTGGGTGCATAAGTGGTTGGAAAACTGTTCCTAAAGAGTAGTTATCATTGGTTCACAGTCAAGCTGGAAGGGCATATTGAGTGGGGACCAGGGATCAGTTCTGGGTCCGGTTCTGTTCAAAATATTCATCAATGATTTAGATAATGGCAAAGAGAGTACACTTATAAAGTTTATGGCTGATACCAAGCTGGGAGGGGTTGCAAGTGCTTTGGAGGATAGGATTAACATTCAAAATGATCTGGACAAACGGGGAAAATGGTCTAAAGTAAATAGGATGAAATTCAATAAGAACAAATGCAAAGTACTCCACTTAGGGAGGAACAAACAGTTGCACACATATAAAATGGGAAATGACTGCCTAGGAAGGAGTATTGCAGAATGGGACCTGGAGTCATAGTGGATCACAAGCTAAATATGAGTCAACAGTGTAATGCTGTTGCAAAAAAGCAAACATTCTGGGATGTATCAGCAGGAGTGTTGTAAGCGAGACACAAGCACTAATTTTTCTACTCTACTCCGTGCTGATTAGGCCTCAACTGGAGTATTGTGTCCAGTTCTGGGCTCCACATTTCAGGAAAGATGTGGACAAACTTGAGGAATCCCAGAGAAGAGCAACAAAAATGATTAAAGGTCTAGAAAACATGACCTATGAGGAAAGATTGAAATAATTGGGTTTGTTTAGTCTGGAGGAGAGAAGACTGAGAGGGGACATGATAACAGTCTTCAAGTACATAAAAGGGTGTTACAAGGAGAAGGGAGAAAAAATATTCTCCTTAACTTCTGAGGATAGGTCAAGAAGCAATGGGCTTAAATTGCAGCAAGGGTGGTTTAGGTTGGACATTAGGAAAAACTTCCTGTCAGGTTGGTTAAGCACTGGAATAAATTGCCCAGGGAGGTTGTGGAATCTCCATCTTTGGAGATTTTTAAGAGCAGATTAGACAAACACCTGTCAGGGATGGTCTAGATAATACTTACTCCTGATTCAGCACAGGGGACTGGACTAGATGACCTCTCAAAGTCCCTTCCAGTCCTACGATTCTATGATTCTATGTTAATGAACATGTTACTAAGGGCAAATCTGATCTTTCATGGGAGTGTTGAACTGAAGAGGCAGGAGAGCTGGCAGGGATGGATTGTAGGGATATCCCTGATGGATTGATTGATCACAAGATGTCATGTATCTGCAAAGAGACTGCTAATCCCATGCATACTGCAGAACTGTTCACGGGAGTGGGGGATTTAGCAACCACAAAGGCTATTGCAGGTAGTGAGATTACTCATCTAAAGGATGACTATCCATATGAGCAGGAACTGGGCTTTTAGACTGTGGGCAGAACCCTCGTCTGCAATTTATTCTGTACAGTACTGACCATGCTGTATGTTATATAACATACCGAACAAAACAAAAAGAAAACCCTGCATTAAAAGAATGTTAAGGTTGCAATGTCAAGCACTCAAAAGTTGGGAAATGCCAGCTTTAAGGTTGACCATGCTGACACACTCCATGGGAAATTTCAGTGTGAAGAGGTAAAGTTAGGTGATACCCATGTAATCAGTGGTGGAACTCTGCGATCAATTTTAGAGACATGGGGTAATTTATCATACACCTTTCACCACTGCACTTAGACTCTGCCTTCTCATCCATCTCTTTGACGATTTCAAATAACCCCATTTTTCAAAAAATTCCCCTCCCCCACAAAAATATTTCTTCCTTGTTCCCCCAAATGCAGATTTTCTGATCCTAATCACAACTGCTGGAGGACCATGGTGATCAGGATTCAATTACAGATCAGTGCCAACTTCCCTAGACATACAAATGTCATCACATTCAATAGGAATTTGGCACCCACCTGCCCTTTGTGCATCCTTAATTTTTTTCTTGATGAACAGGATCTTGACATACCATTTTTTATTATTTTTTTAAGCCTGGGACCAACATTTTCAAAATCGGCTACTGACTTTGGGTGCCCAGTTTGAAACATGTTAAGTTTCTCAAGTTGACCACATCAACCACTTTTGAAAATGTTAACATATTCTATTTTCTGAGTGATACAATAAGGGAAGTTCATTCTCTCTGAAGCACCTGGCATTGTCCATTCTCAGAAGACAGGATACTGGGCTAAATGGACCATTGATCTGACCCAGTATGGCCGTTCTTATGTTCTAAGTGGGGGACCGGAGGGAAGAGACTTTTTAGTCATTTGTAAAGAACTACTAAAGACTGGGAGATGTTACAAGAAGTCTAGCTAATAAAAGCAGCATTAGTAAATAGATAGTTAACATAAGGCCATCGATTGGTACATAAGTATAGGATCTGTTGGTTCAGTAGAGGAGTTGTTATGCACTGCAAATAGCTCTCTTTGGGTAGCTTTTAACAGGAGAGTCTTTGCAGATGTATCAATAGGGATTTTGCCCGAGAATGAACTTCAGGATTTGACTTAGCAATGTGAGACCTTGCTACAGCTGTCTGCTCTTGAATATTTGCTGGGAAGTGGAGAAAAATCACTGCGCCATATTTTGCGAGAGGCGATGCTCAGGTTTGTGGATTAGCAATGTGTGAATTAGCAAGGTGTGGCTGAATTTAAATGTCTGCCCCCATGCATGACACCGTGTGTCTGTTTTAAATGGGAATATCACACTCTGCCAGATGATGTAAATTAGCCAAGCACTATTGACTTCACTCGAGCTATGCCGATTTACACCAGCTGATGTTCTTGCCCCTTTGCATTTAGACCGGGCATTAGCAGAGATTTAAAATTGCACTAAAGTTTTTTAATTATGACCCCACCACAGTTTCTGAATGATTTCCTGGAATTCATTGTACATTCAGTAGGGCGTGTAAATCAAAAAGCACAGCACATGGCGGAGGGGGGCTGAGCAGGAGGAGTTCCTGGATGCCCTCGTAAAACTTTAAAAGGCTTGAATGTCAAATTGAAACCCTTGGGGCCCTAAAACCTGAGTCTCAGGGCACTTCTACCTGCTGTTTCATCACATAAGCCTTTCACTGTTCATGAGCTGCAAACCCAAGATGATTATGACTTTCATTTCCCTGCAGTGTATTTAATTTCCCTTTACTGTTGTCATCATACCCACGTCTGAACCACCTTTCATCTCCTCCTACCACTCATCATCCTTTCAGTTGCAGCCAGTGATGCATCGTCTTTTTAAATAGAGTGTTCCTTGTAGGCTCTTATATCAAAATCTGTTTAACCTCTTGTGCTTTCAAGCTTAAGAAGAAATCAGTGTGCATTAGCAGCTCAATGTGTAACTGCACTCAACAGAAGAGTCGGGGAATCTACACAGGGATACTGGAGTGTACAGGGATAAATGCCATCAGGGATAGCTGGCTGGCTTGCTCTCTCACTTCAGTGGATTAAATGTTTGCACGCTGACTCTGACCCATTCCAACAGAAAATATCCCTGCTGGGCCAGATGCAGAAGGCTGTGGATGCTTGCTGTGTGTTGACCTGTAGAGGTTCTTGGAGGAGGACAAGCCAATGCAAATGCGTCCGGCACACCACCCACCATGCCCTAGGCTTGGTCCAATTGCTCGTTCTCCACTCTGACTGGGGGGACTATTCCAGATAAGGCCGTGGGCATGAAAGATGGCTGCAGTCTGACTGTATGGCAGGGATTGCTTCAAAGCATGATATAAACATACCTGGTAGAGTGAGGAAAACTTTGATCCCCTCTCCCACCACACCAAAAGCAGTTCTCCAGGGGCTCTTCCTCCCTGATCGACATGGTTTTGTTTAGGGAGGAGAGTGCCTCATCCTCAGTGCTAGGGGAGTCTTCCTCCTTCCCCTCTTCTCCCCACTAGTCTATCTATTTATGTGGCTAGTATAATATGGGGACAGACCTCATCCACTGTGGCTTCTGCTATGATGTAATATAGCAGAATGACCCCATGGGGACACAGGTGCTTCAGAGATGGTTTACCTGGTTGCAAGGCACCACTGGGGCTCACTCCTGGGTTGGTGAAAGCTGCAAAAGAGTTGAACTCACTTCCTATCAACAGTCCCGGTTTCTGCTAGGAGTAGCTTTGGGTCATTGCTCTCAGGTTATATGAAGTAGAATGTCCTTGTCCCATTGCAGGATGGAGGCACGGCGCGTGCGTTAGCAGAGCAGTATGAAACTGTTAGTTTTCACTTGGCCACCTGCAAACATTTTCAGGGAAAATATATGAGGTGAAAACAAGACAACCCCACCCCCAAATTAGCTTTTTGCTGAGTCAGGAAATGGGCCTCTTTTGGGGCATTTTCAGGGACAGCTTGAATTTCTTCACATGGAGGAGCTTCCTTCAGTGCCTCTTACTGGACCAGTCCTGGGACAAACCACTTGGCAGCCCGCAGCAAGCTCTGGCAGGGGCAGGTTGTACAATCGGAAGAGGGGATTCTGAGTTCAGCCATAATATCAAAGCTGGGAACTCCCTTATAAATTCAGAAATCCATGCCACCTGAAAACAATAAAAGAGAGAACCCTTTTTGACTGTTCTCCTTCTTTTTCTAAAATGTTCTGCAAATAACCTACTTAGCAAAACACATTTTAAGTAGAAGTTTGTTAACGTCAGTTTCCAGACTGGATCCTATCATTTGACAACAAACATGCAAGAGAGATGGAAAATATATGATAAACTAATCTCCCTAAACCACGTATTTCCTAACACCAATGAGGCTCCTATCATATTAGGATTTCTTGTACATTTCCAGCCCACTCACTTATTCTACCTGCCAAGTTTTATAATAGTCTAAAAAAAATAATTGAGTACGTTTTCGTTATGAGGTTCAGAAAGCCATCAGTATGTATTGGCTCGCAGTGTTTTGAAGCATTTTGTTAATGAGGGATGGTTAGAGAAATTAATTCCACCTCTCTTAATGTTTCCTCATATTTGGACCCAAACCCAAAGTCATTTTTGACAATTCTGAAATATTTGATTAATTTTTGTTTTCACCAATGAGTTTTTACATCCCCCTCATCTCTGACCTCTGCTTCTGGGTTTGGACATGGATAAGAGCAGCAGTGCTGAAATATCATGGAATGGGCTGATCCCTGGTGTCTGTGGTCCAATCAGAAGCTGGGAGCACTGGAAATCTTGTGAGAGAATCTGTCTCAAAAAAATTAGTTGTTGGGACTTGGGTTTTCAAACCCCAAGAGGGGTGGTTTCAATCTGGGTTCCATTATATTCAAACCACCACTGTTTGTGGGAAAGAGATGTTCCGCTCAAAATGTCCTGCTTTATCCTACCTTTAATTCTTATCCAACCCAAATCTAAACTCTGAACCCTTCAAGATGTCTCTATCACTGACATTAATACGGTACATAAAATGTAGCAGTGCATTGCAGTGGGTTTAGTAGACAAACTAGCACATTGAAGATTTTCATCATATGTTGTAGGATTTCCAGGTTTTCTTTCATTTGACCAGTATGGTTTTCCTTTTTAGCCACAGAAATCCCACACACATATTGGCCAACTTCTATTCCCATTTATGCTGCGAGGAGAGTCTGGCCTATCTGTTCCACATATTGTTCTACTAATAGCAAAGCGAGTGATTCCTCTTGACTGAGCTCAGTATACCTTCTCAGTCCTTAGAAACCCCACTGAGCTGCAGCTTAGGGCACGTCTACATTACACTCTGGATCGACAGGCAGCGAGTCGACGGGAGAGCGTCAGCCTTCGACTTACCGCAGTGAAGACACCGCGGTAAGTTGATCTAAGTACGTCGACTTCAGCTACGTTATTCACGTAGCTGAAGTTGCATAACTTAGATCGGACTCCCCCACCCCCCTCCAGGTAAACCAGGCCTTAGTAATGGACTGGTGAGCCCAAGGTGATGGTGTTGGTTATATACTGGATGTGAACCACATTGAGCATCTGAAGAAAATCCCATATAACTTCACTTCCAATTTGCACACATAAACAAGTTAATAGCAAGCAGGAATCTTTTATAAGTCACTTTACTTTAATTGAAATATCATTTAATTGGCAATTATCTTAATTGATACACAGGGCATAAATATTGTGCTCTGGAAAGCTTCCAGGCCTCCTTTATTAGAGTATTAAGCCACAACATATGCAGATTATATTGAAATACCACTGTAGCATTTGTTGCAAGAAATCTCTCTCTCTTTCTCTCTCTCACTCTCTCTCTCTCTCTCTTTCTTTCTAATATTGGAGACAGATGTAAAATATAAGACTATATTATATATATTAGCAGAAAAATGATCATAAAGACATATTGAATATAATTGTCAACATAGTCTCTTAAATAATTTCAAATGATCCCTTCTAAGGGGTTTCTACAAGTTTTAACACTCTACTTTTGTGGAAATCGGCTTTCAAGTCAGTCAGGGTTGAGATTAGATCCAAAGATTTAAAACCCCCATAGATCAAAAGCAGATGCTCTTAGAAGACATTTCAGCCTAGACAGGCCGTCTGGGGACATTGTTACAGCGGGAAAAGACAATTTATCATTAAAACATGAAAGCCTCAGTTCAATAATAACCAGATGTATATGAAAAAAGGATGGGTGTCAGGGTCTTGATTCATTTGTCTCCCCTTAGAAATCATCTTTATCCAGTACTTAGGACCCGAGTGCGGATTCTTTGATGCCAAGACATAATATAAGGAAAACTGAAACATTTCACATTGTAAATCCTCAGCAATTGTCAAAGAAATTTTAATCATATAAAAATCCGGGGTGCCCTAGGTAAAGATAAGCAGCAGTCAACTTGAGGAGCAGAGTCTGTGGGTTAAAATAAAGAGAGAGACAGTCTGGCAAGCGTATTCCAATGTTTTCTCCTTTTTCCATCAACTGTTCTTTCACATTCACAAAATTAAATTCAGCAATAATTCATTGCCTTGACATATAGGACCTTTCTTCTAAATACTCTAGTCGCTCCGAGCAAAAAACAAAAACAAACAAAAAAACAACCTCCGAGAGCACAACTGCTGAAGCAAAAAAAAAAAAAAGCATTAACTAATCCTGCCTCCATGTAAAATAGGTATTATTGTACCCATTCATCTATAGGGAAACTGAGGCACTGAGGGAACAAGTGACTTGTCCACTGTCAGTGTGAGAGTCAGGTTGCAAAACCCAGGAATCCCAATTTCCCAATCCCCTGCTCTAACCACTAGAGAGCATTCACTCCACAGTAAAGTATATAGTACTGTCACATAGGAAATCCAGCTGCAGTTCCCTGTGAGTGGCAAGTAGATTGTCCTCTTCATTCTGCATTTTAGTTTTGGCTTACATGCCTTGCTATGGGATAGCAGGTGTCATTAATGACAATATTTGTTATTCAATGTTTGAAATGCATTAGAGCAATCCTAATTCTGTGGTCTTAAACTGCAGCTTAATAGTGTCTTGGGAAGGAGTGCATCTAAGCAGTTAGAGCAGGCAACACTTGCTTTTTAGTCTTGGCTCTGCTACTGAATAGGTCTCAGATCAATCTAGGTGAGTCTCCACTAACCCATCTGTAAAATGAATAAAAAACCTGCCTATCTCACAGGAGCACTATAATATTTTGTGGATGAAAAGTGCAACATACATATTCTTATTATTGCCTCAAGAACTCTGATTTCTTATTGTGCTGGACAGAGCTGGTCTGGACTTTTCCAACTAAACATTTTTTACTTGAGAAAATACTGATCAACTGAAACACAAACTGTTTGTGGGAAAGGATCTGCTTGGCTGCATCGCCTGGTTTGAAAAAAAAATGGACAACAATGGTTACAAATTGTCAAAATGTTCCATTTTGACATTTTCAAAATGAAAAGGTTTGTTTTCTGGTTCAAAACACCCTTTTCAGTTTGAAATTTTAGTTTATTTCTACTAACAGCAACAACAAAGGTTAGAAAAAAAAGTCAAAATCAAAATGAAATATTTTCAAAATGATCAAAACACAACATTCTGATTAACCAGGTCTGATTTTTTTTTATTTTTATTTTTAAATTATTGGTTCATGACAATTTGGGAGATTTCAAATGTTTGTTCCAGTTTGGGACAGGAAAAAACTAAAAATCTCAAACACTTGAAGGATGGGAAAACCACTTTCTTTCCAGCTGTAGTGCTGGAGCAAAGGGCTAAGCATTGTGCCAAATTGTTTTTGCAATACAGATGCGCGATCAAGAACCTACAAGATATGTTTGCAGGGCAGGTGCTGGACTGACTGTTCTAAGGCTGCTGGCAGGGCTGTATCTTGTAAATTTTAATCTTCAAGGAGGAACCTTGTATCCACTTCCCATCCTAGGGCACTCACATACCCTTCCCTCACCACTCCCAACCAACCAACCAATCTGCTCGCACAGAGTCCAGGCAACCTTTATTGTTTCCAAGGGCTTGGGGGTGATTGCTTGGTTTCTATTCTCATCCCCATTTGGTGTCTGGAGGTTCCTGCCCCAAGGTTATCAGAATGTGCTATTGGCTAATCTCCTCAGCAACTCAGCTGCCTCTGGGCATGGTTGCCTAGCAACCCAATGTCCTGGGCTGGGCCCAATAGACCCGCACTTAGTGACTGTCCTCCCTGATTGGTCCGAAGAGCCAACAGATCACCATTTAAGCCCTGGAGCCACAGCAGCACAGTGGCTGCACAATGCATTCCACGCGTGCAGCTGCCCCAGACCTGCATCTTGTCCAGGCCTTGCTCCACCTCCTGGCCTGCTTTACTCCAGCTCTGGTCCCAAGGAGATGGTGTCTGCTGTGCATGTGTGGCTGGTGGCTCCGGGGCTGCTGCGCCCTCCTCAGACAAGATATTCCTGTTCTAGCTAATGCTAGGAGATGCTATTTCTCAGGACTGAGTGGCCCATGGAATAAAGTGGGTTTTGGAGTAGCCTTGTGTGCAGTCCCTATTGTACAGGAAAAGCTGTTTCGGTGAACTACTTCCTGAAATGTGAGTCCTTCAGAGAAGCCATTAGAGGATCTGAGTAGAAGAGAATGGAACGATTGGAAAACATGAGCCCACTTCTCTCAGTCATGAAGCCTTGATTAGAAAGGCAGTTTTGCTGGTAACAGACGGTACTTGTACTCTTCTCTCTCAAAAAACATATGTATTAATTGAAGCACTAACAGAGTATACAAAGGCGGGTCACACGCTGGTGTGTTTCTACCAGCAATATACAGATCTTCTTGGGAAAATGAATTCCAAAGAGGTGGATGCAGTATGGCAGGTGATCATAGGAGCAAGAGTTGTGCTGACTCCAAAGCAGCAAGAATTCCTGAAATTAGAATCCAGTTGGATGACTTCTTTATGTCTTTCAGAGATGGCAGTGGAAGCTGCATATCAATCAGGTGCACATCAAGCTTCAGTGACCGCTCGCAATCACATCCAGCCGGTGAAAACAGAGGTACAAGAGGCATGACAGCTATCACGGAAAGCAGGGACCACGTTAGTGGAACCTCAGACAGAAGAGCTCACTAACTGAGGAATCATTACAGCCAGGCAGTATCCAGGCCTAATCCCTGCCTGCCTCTGAACTCCTGATCCCAAACTCCGAGCTCCAACCACTGGCTTGTCTCCTGATCACACCTCTGGCTTCACCCTTCAATTTTTGCTTTGACCACTAGGTCAGACTCCTTCTCCGATCCCTAGGTTGCACTGCTTACACCTTGGTGTGTGTGACAAATCTTGTCTTGTGGCTTTGGGGTGGGTGAGCCACCAGCCCATGGGAGCAGAAAGGAGTGATACACTCCCTTCCTTTCTACACTCATCAGCTCAGTCTTTGGCTGTACTGTGCCAACATCATATAGCATCCCATAATCCCTAGCGTGCCATACTGACTGTCTAGGTAGATACTTACTTATCCATGGCCAATGTAACTATAATACCCTAGCACGTGTTTAGGGAATTTCCAATGGTTCATGAGGAGCTTCACTAGAGATTATGAGAAAAATACCCAGTAGATCTAGGGTTTAGGGAGTGTGTTTCCCTGGCTTGCTGCCCAACATGCATTCTGCCCCCATGAAGGCCTTAAATGGATTGAGGGTGCTGGTAATGATAGGCCATAGGACCCAAAAATGTACAGCGCAAGGTGTCCCATGGGGTAAAGGGGAAAGAGCCATCTGGACCGAGGAGGAAGGCCTGTATCTCCAGTAGCCAGAGCTAAGTGGCAGGGTGAGAGGAGATAGCTGAGTGAGATAAAGGGGGTGGAAGGGAGGATGGGCTGTATGACTAGAAACTGCCCAGCTATGCTGAACATTGTAGATCTGAACCAATGTTTGGGATCAGAGTAGAAACCAGAGCCCACCCTGTGTCAGACGGTTGCAAGGTTTGCTCTGTTTCAATTTCTTGTAAAGCCCTCCTGGTCCACACTCAGCCAAAAAAGCTTCAGCTACAACATTGAGAGAAGATGTCTGGTGGTTAGAAAAATTATCCAGTGAAAATAGATCCAGCCATTGCCAAGGCTGCGGTAAGACTCCTTGAAACTTGTCAGCTTAGGAAGAATCTAGACTTGCCTGTTAACTAGAAATTGTGGAAGCTTCCAACAAGACAGTGCTGTCCATTATGCCAGTGGGTGGGGGTGGGGTGGGAAGTGTGGGGGGAGAAGCATATTCTAGGCTAACAAGAACTATTATGTTAGGAAACTGACAGCTTTCCAGAGAATGGTTTCAGCTGAATGAAGAATTTCCATCCTGGAAAAATGCAGTGATTTATATTTTTGCTTTCCCGTCTGGGTTCCTAGTGCTACATGTTTTGTGAGACGCTATCAGTCAAAATACTGAATGAATTGTAATAACATAGGTGCAAATGATTTGGGGAAGCATGGGAGGGACATCTCTCTCTCAATATTTTACTATCCTGTTGCTGTCCCTCCTCTATGCAGTTGCGGAATGGAAGTGTTCTCTCTCCTGGTTCACCATACCCGGATTTTCGTAAATGGTTGCCCCTGCGATAGCTTTGCAAAATGCTACATGCAAGTACTGATGGGTAGAAATATGTTTTATTGTCCTGGAGCTTCGCTGTTGGAGGAGGAGATGAAGTTCTGTGGCAAGTTCTGTGCCTCCACCAGAAATATTTATAAACAGAGCTGGACTTGAGCAGTAAAATCTGGATGCAGGTCTAGAACCCCACTACCACCACAAAGCAGTGGCGCCAATGGAGATATTTCTTGGGCAAGGGGGAGAGAGGAGGGAGGCAAATTCTGCTCCTTGTCCCCTCCCCCACTGGCAGGGACCACATTCCGGTCCCTGCTCCCCCCTCCTCCTGCAGGGACTCCAAGTCTCCCTTCTCTCATACCCACACGGTGCATGATCTGGTGCCCCCAGGAGTGCAGTTCTCAACGGAGTCTCCTGCACACTGGCGTACAGGAATAGACTCCCTCCGTTTCAGCTGGTAACACTATTTGGCCCAGTTGCTCCTCCATCTAAACAGAAGAGTGGTTGGGCCAAATTTGAGTGACATTGCAGCCCCGTGACAAAAGCTCTGACTGAAATTTGGCCTGGCCACCCACCTGTCTGTATAGAGAAGCAACTGGGTCAAATGTCAGTGGGGTTGTGACTAGCTGGAGCGATGTGCCGCACTGTTCTGGCAGCAGCCATACTGGTTTGGTATGGGACCACTGCTTAAAAAATGTCTGGCCATGGGCCCCTCGGCTCCGCAGCCTATGGAATTTTTGTAAGTGCACAAACTTTGGACCCCCACCCTCAAGCCCCCTCCAGTTGGTTCCACTGCCTCAAAGGTCAGGGTGTATTGGCTCTTCCTACTTCCAGTAATTGAATGAAAAATTGAGGGGGGGTACACATGTCTGGGAAACTAGGCTGTCAAGTAGAAACATGAGCCCCACATGGGAAACTGTAGTTTTGGTTGCACATACACTTTTGGTTCATGGCTACCTCTGCTTATAATTAGAGCCAGTCAGGAATTGTTTGATGAAATGCTTTTTCATCAGAAAATGTCAATTTGCTGACATCAAAACTGTTTGCTGGAAAGGATCGGTTTCAATGAATTTCCAGTTTCAAAAGATTTTTGAAAAAGAAATAAAAAAAGTTTTGAAATTGTCAAAATGCGCTGTTTTGAAAATTTCAAAACAAAAGAGTTCAGCTTTTTGGTTCAAAACAAACTTTTGATTAAAACTTAGTTAATGTAAGATTAAAAAAAACCTGTAAAAAAATACAAAAGGTTGAGCTTCAAATGAAACATTTCAAAATTATTGGAAACAATATGCTTTGATCGACCCAATCTGATTTTATTTATTTATTTATTTGCATTTTCAGTTTGCGAAAATTTTCAAGGTTTCGAATCTTTGGCCTGATTCAGGACAGGAAAATATCCTGAACATTCCCATGGAATGGGAAAACTGTTTCCTGCCCAGCCCTACTTCTAATTTTAAACTCGTATTGATCTGTCTAGATATGTCTTATGAGCTGTGACAGACCCAGACCAGTGGGGTACAGGAGTCTGGTAGAGGGCAAATATACTGGTCACTGGATGAGTAGTTTTCTGTTCCCTGACCAGAGCAGGGGCTGCACTAGAGTAATCAGGAACCTGCTAGAACCAGTTAAGGCAGGCAGGCTAATTAGGACACCTGGAGCCAATTAAGAAGAAGCTGCTAGAATCAATTAAGGCAGGCTAATCAGGGCACCTGGGCTTTAAAAAGGAGCTCACTTCAGTTTGTGGTGTGAGTGTGAGGAGCTGGGAGCAAGAGGTGCAAGGAGCTGAGAGTGAGAGGGTGTGCTGCTGGAGGACTGAGGAGCACAAGCGTTATCAGACACCAGGAGGAAGGTCCTGTGGTGAGAATAAGGAAGGTGTTTGGAGGAGGCCATGGGGAAGTAGCCCAGGGAGTTGTAGCTGTCATGCACCTGTTACGGGAGGCACTATAGACAGCTGCAGTCCACAGGGCCCTGGGCTGGAACCCGGAGTAGAGGGCGGGCCCGGGTTCCCCCCAAACCTCCCAATTGACCTGGACTCTGGGTTCTCCCAGAGGGGAAGGTCTCTGGGCTGTTCCCCAACCCACATGGTGAATCTCTGAGGCAAGAAAATCCGCCAATAAGCGCAGGACCCACCAAGATAGAGGAGGAACTTTTTCACAGAGCCTATCACCCTGGTACCCTTCTTAAAACTCGGACACAATGGACCTGAGTTTTAGAAAGCAGAGCTATACTTGCACACACATTTCAATGCACATTCATGGTCATTTAGTTTTGTGTGCGTGATTGCTATAATGGTGAATGAAAATGGCTAGTCAAATGCCTAGCTAGCTATTCGCATGCATGAGTATCCAATTTGCACACACATTGTAGGCAAATAAATGCGTCAATGTTAGTGCACAAGTGTGTGTACAAAAATTCACATGGATATTGGGCCTCTATTTTTAACAATCAGCACATAAAGCGCATAAAATAAGCATATTTTTGCAGGCTGTTCAACCAAAGGTTTCAGTTTGGCAAACAAAAACACACAATATACTGGAAACATGAGACTTCATACATATCCAAAATATAAAATACTCCAGAGTCTTATGAGTCTGTGCTTAAATTTAGGTTTTTATTTAATTTTAGACCCCCTCTAGCCTTGATTCATCCTTCTGCGGAAGGTGCGTTTAATATTCAGACTTCCACCGACAAGTATGTTCCAGGCAGGTTTTGCTCAGTGAAACAGATCTATCAAAACACCTGGTGGAAACACATTTGGTAACCAAGAATTTTCCTCCTTTCAACGTAAACGAATAGTGCAATTTGATCCCAAATGTCTCATTTCTGACATGCATGACTTAGTTTTGGTGTGTGGTCACCAGAGTTTGCTGTTTCAAAACACAAATTTGCAGGTTCAGAACTTTTGTATCTTTGTGATAGTATATTGGGTTTAGATGCACGTTTACCTCCCTTTCATGAAAGATTCCCAGCATGCTTTAATATATGTGTTAATACATTAATACGTACATTAATATATGAGATTAATGTAAATCTCACAGCACTCCTTGGAGATAGGTAAGTATTTTCATGCCTGTTTTACACCAGGTACACTAAGGGGATGATTACACTACAGCCATTACAGAACGGCACATGTAGACTTTTCCTACATCTGTGAAATGGGATTTTTCCATGATGTAGGTAATCCACCTACATGAGAGGCAGTAGCTAGGTTGATGGGATAATTCTTTTGTGGACTTAGCTGCATCTACACTGGGGGCTAGGTTGACCTAACTATGGAGTCAGGGCACAACATTTTTCACAACTCTGAGCAACATTGCTAGGTAGATCTAATATTTAAGTGTAGACCAGCCCTAAAGCTCATCGAAGTCCCAACCAATATTTTCCAAAGTGTTCTCTAATTTAAGTGTATCTCAATTTTTGATTCCTCAACTTGATACTTCGGGCCGATTTTCAGCAGTGCTCGACACCAACAGCTTCCTCTGACTTCAGCGAGTGTTTTAAACCTAAAATGTCTCAAGTTGGGCCTCAAAATGTATGGATGCTTTTGAAAATGTGCATGTATAGCAAGCCCAAAGCCTGGAGTCAGAATGAGTATGCAGGAATGTGAAGGATAGTCTTGTATTTAGGGCCTTAGTCTAGAACTCAGGAGCTCTGGGTTCAGTTCATGGCTTTGCACAGACTTCCCGTGTGACCTTGGCCACGTCACTTAATTCCTCTTTATCTGAAATCCCACCTGTAAATTGAGGGTAATAATACTTCCTTTCTTTCTCTTGTATATTTAGACTGTAAGCCCATCAGCGCTGGGACCATTTCTTACAACACTGAGCACAATGGGGCCTTGATCTTTGTCAGGGTATTTAGGCATTACTACAATACGAATTAATAATAACAACAACCCTAGAAAATGCTCATTCTGTTTCTCCTGCTGCTCCATTTCCTTCCCTACAAGTCCTTTTAAAAGTCACTGTGACTATCCCTGTATTCATTGTATTCATTCTAGATGAGGCACTTATTTTTCACACTCTTCCTTTTCCCACTTGCTTGACTGTAAAGGCCTGGGTGATTGCAGTGGTGACATAAAATAAATGTGGTTTGCTGATAAATGTGCATAATGGTTCAAGACTACTCCAGTGAATAAACATGATTTCCCAAAGCCAACTGATGCATGAGAGTGGCCTTTGATTAAACAGGCTAAGTGCTGTATGCTACTGGTGCATGAAGCTGTTATTTATCAGCCAAAAACTTGTGCTGGGAATGAACATAATTCATTGAGCCTTAACTGGAGACCACTTGAGCTTTCCTCTCATCAGACCACTTTGTGGAAAGAAGTGTAATGTAAGCTAGAGTAAAGCCAGACAGAGCAGGGGATTGTTAGTTGGGGAGACCTGGGAAAAATTTCAACTGAAACATTTTTCTGTAGAAAATGGAGATTTGGCAACACCAAAATGTTTCGCAAATTTGGGTCAATTTCATGAATTGTTCATTTTGGGAAAAAAGCTAAACCAAATCAAACAAAAAAAATGTTTTGTTTCAAAATTTTCAAAATGAAACATTTCAGTATTTTGGTTTGAAATGGCGTTTCATTCCAAAATTGTCTTTAATTTGACTTTAGTAAAATCGAAAACATTTTAAAATGATCAAAATGAAAATGAAAAATTTCAGTTTTGTCAAAGCAAAATGGTTTTTTTTTAACCTGAAATGAATTTTTTTGACTTTTTTCAAAATGGCCAGTGACCTCTGTTATTTGCCCAACTGTAGTCCTGGCTTCTGCTCCCAGCTGTCAGGGTGAGGAAGAAGTTTGCTCTTTTCCCAATAGTCTCAAAACCACTGTGAGTAAGTTCCTTCTCACCCACTTTGTACATCCAGCTGAACACCAAGAACACAAACCAAAAGAATTTCCTGTCTTTTACATCACTTTATTTCTGTGTTCACACACACACGCAAACGCAAGAGAAATAACTAAATTATCTAAAGTTCAACCAAAGCTAACTGGTCAAACCCAACCGGTTTTAAAGGGGAAGAGGAGCAAAGGCAGATATTTTTGGCAAGAGAGGTGTATATGGGAGTGTGGAATTTGTATCCAGGCATAGATGCAGTTGTGGGGATTTCTAGCCATCTGAATAACTAGCTATGCAGATCACAAGCTATGCCATGACAGCAGTCTGGTTGCCCCAGGACCACAGCATAGCCTTAGAATCATAGAAACATAAGACTGGAAGGGACCTCAATACGTCGTCTAGTCCAGTCCCCTGTGCTGAAGCAGGACTAAGTATTATCTAGACCAGTGGTCCCCAACCTTTTCCGTGGGGCGGGCGCCCGGACGACTAGCCGCCAATGACTGTGGCCGCCGGACAAACAACCACCGAAATGCCGCTGTGAAGCAGCAACGTCAAGAGGCGTCACCGCCGAAATTCATGAAGCGGCAACATCAAGAGGCGTCGCCGCCGAAATGCCGCCGTGAAGCAGCGTCATCAAGAGGCTTTGCCGCCGAATTTCGGCGGCATTTCAGCAGTAGCACTTCTTGACGTTGCCGCTTCTCGGCGGCATTTCGGCAGCTGCTTTTCCGGCGGCCAGTAGGCAGGCGCAAATGGATGCCCCGGCGGGTGCCATGGTGCCGGCGGGCACCACGTTGGGGACCCCTGATCTAGACCATCCCTGACAGGTGTTTTTCTACTTTGTTCTTAAAAACCTCCAATGATGGAGATGCCACAGCCTCTTCAGGTAATTTGTTCCAGTGCTTAACCACCTTATAGTTTGGAAGCTTTTCCTAATGTTTAACCTAAATCTTCCCTGCTGCAATTTAAGCCCATTATATCTTGTCCTGTTCACAGTGGATAAGGAGAACAATTTATCACTCTCTTTTTTATAACAACCTTTTGCATACTTGAAGACTGTTATCATGTCCCATCTCAGTTTTCTCTTCTCCAGACTAAACAAACCAAATGTTTTCAATCTTTCCTCATCGGTCATGTTTTCTAGCCCTTTAATTATTTTTGTTGATCTTCTCTGAACTTTCTCCAATTTGTCCACATCTTTCCCAAACTGTAGTGCCCAGAACTGGACATAGTACTCCAGCTGAGGCCTTAGCTGTGCTGAGTAGAGTGGAAGAATTACTTCTCGTGTCTTGCTTACAACACTCCTGCTAATACATCCCATAATGAGGTTTGGGTTTTTTGCAATGGTATTACAGTACTGATTCATATTTAGTTTGTGATTCACTATAATACCCAGATCCTTTTCTGCAGTAGGCATCCATCTGCGTTCCTGATAGGGCAGTGGGTCTAGGAATGAAACAAAACATGGTGGGAATGGATGGGTGAATGAATGCCTATCACAACTCATGAAGAACTTTCCAGACTGGACAGCTGATGCGCCATTGCAGTATCACCCTCATACCACTAGGGGGACACTCTGCTGTCCTGGAAAGGGAAAGGAAAGAAAGACCTTTCATCCAGCCATTCTGTTGTGCAATTTTAGCGCGTTGGGCTGTGATTATGGGAGAAAGGAGGTTTGATTGTTAGGGCACAACAGACCTTTTGGCTTTGACCACTCTGTTACTATGGAACAGCTGAGTGTTGTCAGAAAGAGGCTGAGCGGTTAATCTGGTTGAGGGAAGGGAGGGCAGGTTGGATGAGGTCAGGAAAGCTCTTTGTGGCAGGGAGATTAGCTGAGGTGGGTTGCAAGGGATTCATAGATTCATAGATTCTAGGACTGGAAGGGACCTCGAGAGGTCATCGAGTCCAGTCCCCTGCCCGCATGGCAGGACCAAATACTGTCTAGATCATCCCTGATAGACATTTATCTAACCTACTCTTAAATATCTCCAGAGATGGAGATTCCACAACCTCCCTAGGCAATTTATTCCAGTGTTTAACCACCCTGACAGTTAGGAACTTTTTCCTAATGTCCAACCTAGACCTCCCTTGCTGCAGTTTAAGCCCATTGCTTCTTGTTCTATCCTCAGAGGCTAAGGTGAACAAGTTTTCTCCCTCCTCCTTATGACACCCTTTTAGATACCTGAAAACTGCTATCATGTCCCCTCTCAGTCTTCTCTTTTCCAAACTAAACAAACCCATTTCTTTCAGCCTTCCTTCATAGGTCATGTTCTCAAGACCTTTAATCATTCTTGTTGCTCTTCTCTGGACCCTTTCCAATTTCTCCACATCTTTCTTGAAATGCAGTGCCCAGAACTGGACACAATACTCCAGCTGAGGCCTAACCAGAGCAGAGTAGAGCGGAAGAATGACTTCTCGTGTCTTGCTCACAACACACCTGTTAATACATCCCAGAATCACGTTTGCTTTTTTTGCAACAGCATCACACTGTTGACTCATATTTAGCTTGTGGTCCACTATAACCCCTAGATCCCTTTCTGCCGTACTCCTTCCTAGACAGTCTCTTCCCATTCTGTATGTGTGAAACTGATTTTTTCTTCCTAAGTGGAGCACTTTGCATTTGTCTTTGTTAAACTTCATCCTGTTTAACTCAGACCATTTCTCCAATTTGTCCAGATCATTTTGAATTATGACCCTGTCCTCCAAAGCAGTTGCAATCCCTCCCAGTTTGGTATCATCTGCAAACTTAATAAGCGTACTTTCTATGCCAATATCTAAGTCGTTAATGAAGATATTGAACAAAGCCGGTCCCAAAACAGACCCCTGCGGAACCCCACTCGTTATGCCTTTCCAGCAGGATTGGGAACCATTAATAACAACTCTCTGAGTATGGTTATCCAGCCAGTTATGCACCCACCTTATAGTAGCCCCATCTAAATTGTATTTGCCTAGTTTGTCGATAAGAATATCATGTGAGACCGTATCAAATGCCTTACTAAAGTCTAGGTATACCACATCCACAGCTTCTCCCTTATCCACAAGACTCGTTATCCTATCGAAGAAAGCTATCAGATTGGTTTGACATGATTTGTTCTTTACAAATCCATGCTGGCTGTTCCCTATCACCTTACCACCTTCCAAGTGTTTGCAGATGATTTCCTTAATTACTTGCTCCATTATCTTCCCTGGCACAGAAGTTAAACTAACTGGTCTGTAGTTTCCTGGGTTGTTTTTATTTCCCTTTTTATAGATGGGCACTATATTTGCCCTTTTCCAGTCTTCTGGAATCTCTCCCGTCTCCCATGATTTTCCAAAGATAATAGCTAGAGGCTCAGATACCTCCTCTATTAGCTCCTTGAGTATTCTAGGATGCATTTCATCAGGCCCTGGTGACTTGCAGGCATCTAACTTTTCTAAGTGATTTTTAACTTGTTCTTTTTTTATTTTATCTGCTAAACCTACCCCCTTCCCATTAGCATTCACTATGTTAGGCATTCCTTCAGACTTCTCGGTGAAGACCGAAACAGAGAAGTCATTAAGCATCTCTGCCATTTCCAAGTTTCCTGTTACTGTTTCTCCCTCTTCACTAAGCAGTGGGCCTACCCTGTCTTTGGTCTTCCTCTTGCTTCTAATGTATTGATAAAAAGTCTTCTTGTTCCCCTTTATTCCCGTAGCTAGTTTGAGCTCATTTTGTGCCTTTGCCTTTCTAATCTTGCCCCTGCATTCCTGTGTTGTTTGCCTATATTCATCCTTTGTAATCTGTCCTAGTTTCCATTTTTTATATGACTCCTTTTTATTTTTTAGATCATGCAAGATCTCGTGGTTAAGCCAAGGTGGTCTTTTGCCACATTTTCTATCTTTCCTAACCAGCGGAATAGCTTGCTTTTGGGCCCTTAATAGTGTCCCTTTGAAAAACTGCCAACTCTCCTCAGTTGTTTTTCCCCTCAGTCTTGATTCCCATGGGACCTTACCTATCAGCTCTCTGAGCTTACCAAAATCCGCCTTCCTGAAATCCATTGTCTCTATTTTGCTGTTCTCCCTTCTACCCTTCCTTAGAATTGCAAACTCTAAGATTTCATGATCACTTTCACCCAAGCTGCCTTCTACTTTCAAATTCTCAACGAGTTCCTCCCTATTTGTTAAAATCAAGTCTAGAACAGCTTCCCCCCTAGTTGCTTTTTGTATGTAGCTGGAATGGGGCCAGGGTTGAGGATATCCTGGCATGTCAATGAGTTTTCCTATGCCGTGTGATGAGAGGCCCAGTGAGTGAGGACAGGGAATGGGGCCAGGGGGTCTGTCCACTGTGCGGAAATGTACATCCTGTTAGATCTACACCTGCGTGGCCTTAGGTGTTCTTGTTTCAGTGCATAAAAACTCTCTGCTATCTCCTCTAAGCCACACAGGCCAGTTTGGATCAGCCCTTGCATGAGGGCTATAACAGTGCAAGATGTGTCGGTTGGCCTTAGGGACAAGTTCTGTTTTAACATACATGGGCATGGTCCTGTATACCATGACTGCACTAATACAGCAGGAAGGATGACCCATTAGGTGAGGTCCTTGACTGGGACTCGAGCTCCAGGTTCCATTCCCAGATCTGCCACAGACTCCCAGTGGGCAAATCATTCACTGGGTGTCTGTTTTGTAAAGTGGAGCTAATAGAAATGCTTCCTTTCTCCCACTCTCTGCATTTAAATTGTATGTTCTTCGGGACAGGCAGTGTCTATATCTAGGGGTTTCTACAGTGTCTATAGAGCAATGGTGCCCCACTCTGGGTGGGGATCTATGGCACTGCTTTCAGAGTAGCAGCCGTATTAGTCTGGTTTTTTTCTCTTACTTAATTGGCCTCTCAGAGTTGGTAAGACAACTCCCACCTGTTCATGCTCTCTGTATGTGTGTGTATATATATCTCCTCAATATATGGTCCATTCTATGCATCCGAAGAAGTGGGATGTAGCCCACGAAAGCTTATGCTCAAATAAATTTGTTAGTCTCTAAGGCCTGGTCTACACTACGACTTTAATTCGGATTTAGCTGCCTTAATTCGAATTAACGCTTGACCCGTCCACACAACGAAGCCATTTAATTCGAATTAAAGAGCCCTTTAATTCGATTTCTGTACTCCTCCTCGACGAGAGGAGTAGCGTCAAAATCGGTATTGTTAATCCGAATTAAGGTTAGTGTGGCCGCAATTCGATGTTATTGGCAATTCAATGTTATTGGCTACCCACAATGCAATGCTCTGGAAATCAATGCTACTACGGTAGCTTGGACGCACACCACCGAATTAATGGTGCCTAGTGTGGCCGAATACATTCGAATTTATAAAATCGGTTTCCTAAATTCGAATTAGATAAATTCGGATTAATCCCGTAGTGTAGACATACCCTAAGGTGCCACAAGTACTCCTATGGCACTGCTGTAATACAAATCACTAACAACACTGCCACACGCCAGACCTTTGCAAGAGATAAATAGTAAAACAGTTGCATCTAAACTCCATAATGCCACCGAACAAGCCATGCAAAGGGTTTCTATTCCCTCAAATATGTCTGGCTTATTGGGGAGTAAAAAATTATAAACCTGAGCTTCTTTTGAAATATCCATTACATTTTTTTCCAGTATAGTTTACAGTCACTGTCGCTAACGTTAACAAAACATTCATGTTAGCGGCATTTCCCTGCTGAGCCCCAAAGGAAACATTATTGGAAGGGCAAGAGATTGCTGCTTTATTTTATGTTGCCAATTAGCATGTTTGCATAACTTAATGGACACCATGTCAGGCACAAATTCCAGAACGGATCAGTCTTTGAATCTGTGTTTGACTTCATGGACAAGCAGCCGTGGTTCCATGAGGCAGCAACAGCTTATACTGAAATGGCCTTCAGGGTTGGGGCTATCCATCAATGTCTTTGGGCCTGTTTTCTGTAGGGGAACCACGGTAAATGAAAATATAGAAAACTGCCTACTGAAAAGCTGACTGATCGCTATTTGGAATGGAAGGTGGGCGATACATCCTGTTAGGAAAAATAACTCCACCCCACGAGGAATGGCATCAAATACTTCAATATGTACATACCTCAAAAGACCATCCCTTACTGGGATCCAAACCCAGCCCCACTGCTGTGGGAATCCTTTTTGTGAAACTCCAACTTAAGTCTTTGCACTGTGTTGTCTCAGCTGCAGTGTATAAACTTCTGGTGAGGAGGAAACCACCCATGAGTGTGCTATTTCCTGCCCCGTGCACGGCAGTTTTTTTCTTTTAAGAAAACAAGCTGGGTTCTTCCAAAACTTATTTTCTGTGCTCAAAATAATTTCTCTGCCAAGTTTACCTGATCCAACTCTCAGTAAGGTCAGTGCAAGAACTCCCATTGATTTCAAGAGGGGTTGAGGGCTAAGGAATATTTTCTTGAGAATAAAGGACAAGACATTGATAAAAGTTGCCTTCGGGGGGCAATGCTGGCAGCCATTTCAGTGATAATTTCACTCTGTATTTAGTGGCCTTACCAAACTGGCTAAAAGCTAATTACATGCAGATGTGTGAATTATTACTGAATATTTGACTCTGATTATTTCTCCTTTGCATGATGGTAGCATCTTGCAGCCCCAGTCATGGAGGATGTCCCCATTGTGCTAGGCGCTGTACAAACACAGAACAAAAAGACAGACACTCCTCAAAAAAGCTTGCAATTTTGCTGTACTCCGCTTCCGCCTCTCGCCGTGGTGGGGTACAGGAGTCGACGGCAGAGCGATCGGGGATCGATTTATCGTGTAGACGTACCCGTAGGCTTCTTCACCAGGCCATCATTTTTTTCCTTCATTATTCAAATCTAGTTCAGGTCACCATCATGACATGGTAAATCCTAAAGCATAGGTGCTGGAATTAGGGGTGCTGCCACACCCCTTGTCTTGAAGTGGATTCCATTATATACAAGATTTACAGTTTGGTTCAATGGCTCCCAGCACCCCTACTATAGAAATTGTTCCAGCATCCCTGTCCTAAAGAGAATTATTTGTGCCTTGACACCTAATTGCAGAATGTTTTGAAGATTATTGGTAGGCAATTGTTCTTCAAAGCTTGTCTTGTCCATAAATGGTAGTTAGACTTAAGTTTAACAAAATCCTCAAATATCTGAGGATGTGCCTGTAAAAAGGAAATACTTCATTTGTAAATTTACTCCATAGAACTGTGGGTGGGTTTTATTTCATTTTATTTGTATTTGATCATATTTTACTTGTGTATGTGTAGGAAATATGTAACTAATATACATGATCTATAAATAGGATCTATCCAAATTCCAGTTTTTAATAAATACCATTTCTGGTACAAGAAAGTGTTTTATTTGGACCAACTCCTTTCTGCTGTATTGCAAATTATGAAGTGGCTTTCAATGTCTGCTTTCTAAATGGCTGTATGTGATGAAATATCCATGCTTATACTGCCTAGTGAAAGTACAGATTTAAATGTTTTCTTGATCTGGTTGTATTATTCATTACAAAATTATTTAATACCTTTAGACTTTTTTTCCTATTCACAAATGCACAAGAATATTTGCTCTTTGTAACCGTTCCCAGACCAACTTATGTGAACTCATTCTAGCCTATGGTTTCTTCATAAACTCTTATTGATGACTTTCCCCTGTATATTGATTTGTGATTGGTGGTCTAAATCACATGATGTTGACTTTGCTCCCCAACTGGGTGACTTTGGGAACAAATAGGTGTTGGGAAGAAAAACGGCCATTCTGAAACATTGCTGAGAACAAAAGTCCTTTCACATGAATGTTCACCAGTAGTGAACAAAATGGGGTGGGAATACATTTGTGTTTGTAATAATTGACCAGCTCTACTCTTTTGCATATTATTTTTCACACAGTGGATCCAATCCTCAGTTGGTGTAAATCATCATCACTCTGAAGTTAATGGAGCTTCACATGTGTAAACCACACCTGTATCTTGTCCACTGTATATTTCCCCATTGCACAAAAGCAAAAACATTTGGGCAGTTCATTTAAGTGTTACAATTGCACTTCTTTGGTAGCAGACGTCACTCAGCCTCATGCCTGCACCCTTCAAATATGTGCTAAAAAGGCCTGATTCAATGTCCATCGGAGTCCATGGAAGTCTTTTTATTGTCTTAAATGGCTGCTGGATCATACTCTAATTGCCTCTGTAGGCACTTAGTGATGTCTTATTGATTTATGGGAGAACTGAGTTCTGGTCATGAAATCAGTGAGGACCGGGGCTGTGAAATCTATTTCGCTCAAAGATATGGCAGATTATGTGGGGCACCCCAGTCACTGACCCAATGCTACTGGATCCATATAAGTCCAAATCCAGTAGCTTCCTTCGCCAGCCCACTTCCAATGGCTCCCCCTCTGCAAAAGTTTATTTTGTGGCTGGTATGGCGCACCTGTATGGTGTGCCAGGGTATGAAGACTTCTTACGTGGTCCCTGTATCTGAGATCCATGGAAGAACAATACAAAGCTTCAGTGATGTGGAAAACCTTCCTTAGGCCTTCTGCCTCTGGGTAAATTTCACCCTAAGTACACCCCTTGCAGCACACACAGTGAAAATATAAATAGCGACTCTATTATCTGACCAAAGCAGAGTAGAAAGTAAAACATTCATAGTGTCTGCTAGGTGGCCAGCTACGCAGGTGAAGGTCCGAGCCATTTAGCAATCTCTGTCGTGAATCTGCACTTGATTCGTCTTTGCTATATCAAAGATGCATGTGTTTTTGCTATTCTATTAATGTGCTGTTCTGACAAAGTTCTTCCAGTCTGAAGGATGGAGGAGGGGGAGAAAGCGTGGCTCTTTTTTTAATTGAATTGAATTGAAAATTTTTTTTTTTAATGGCTGGGAATCAAGTTGCTCTTTCTGTAACTGGCAAGCAACAGGGCTAAGACATGCTTCGAAAAACCTATATCCCTTGGAATGCTTGGCTTTCTTTCCAGAACTGTGGCAGGACATCCTGATGCTATGAAATTACATGGAAAACAAAATCGCTAGCAAAAAAGGGTCTCCTCTCAGTCAGGATTAGGAGCTTTATTACTGAAATGTATTTGATAAGTTAATACATTGTTAGAAATTTTATTATGGTGAAAACTAACAACGTCTTTTTAGGGCTCTGTGGGATTTTGATATGAAAAATGCCAAGCTCTGGAAAGTTTTAAATAATAGGCAATTTACATTTAATAACTCACCTCCCATGACCCACAGGTACTGTGCTTGCCCTTACAACAGAAACATCTGGCTCTTCTGCTGTCCTTATTAAATAATCCCAGGAATACAGGGAGAAAAAATACAGGGAGGGTTGAGGGGAAGGAAAAGCAAAAATAGATGAATTTGCAGCAATAGGCAGTGAATAATTCATGGACTGTCATCCAAATTACACTCTAAAAAATCTTTTAATGAGAGTGAGAGCATGTGGACCAGCTGTTTTGCAGATGACCAGAAATTTAGGACATGCTACTTAGACAAAGATTTAATTAAGATTTAATTTTGTTAATGCTCTCCTCTTTTCTTATTGTTGTAGCACACATGGCATGCATAGAGACCAATAATCATCATCATTAATAACAAGAACAACTGCAATAGACTATGTATATAGAGTCTCATCTAAAGCTCACTGAAGTACGGGAGGCTTTCCAGTGATTTCATTGGGCATTGAAGCAGGCCCATCGAGAAAGCTTTCGATCAGACAATAAGATCAGTTAATTTTTACCACATTCCTGTTTGTAGGGTAGTAACAATTGTATGGGCATCTCTACGCTGCCTGAAAGTTTGGACTACAGAGATGTGAAAAGCAGTGCGCGCCAAAGTGCTGCATTATAATTCCCCCGTATAGACGCTGTGGGCATGAACGGAAGAGTCCTACTTGGCATTAATGTAAGTCCTGTTTGAAGAGGACTATGTGAATACCAACTAGGAACCTTTTCTTCGTGCCTGCAGCATCCCTAAGGGTGAGTAACAGCACAGTATTTTGGTGCGTACTGCTATTTACACCCCAAACGATTGGGCAGCCATGCCCAATCTTACCCATCCTACAGCTGGGTGAAGTGAGGAACAGAGAGGCCCAATAATTAGCTGACAAAGTTAGGGTCAGAACCTAGAAACTCAGAATTTCCATCACCTCTTCTAGGCTCTAGACTCTGCCTTTTGTGTACAGCCTCTTGTGTACAGCATGCTTTTGAAGTTAAATTTTAAATAGACTTGAAAAGACTCCAGAAGAAGTTTCCTGGTGATCAAGATTCTCCTAACAAATTACCTTGATGAGTTTGCTGGGTTCATTAGCCTGATGAATGCCAAGGAAGACTTTTTAAAAGGTGCGTGTGTGTGTGTGTGTGTGTGTGTGTGTGTGTGTGTGAGAGAGAGAGATAATTAGGGCATATTAGACATGAGAGAGATTGGATCTTTTCTATAACTTTATTATTAATTAACATTTATATTCTTGTAGGAACTACAGGCCAACTGGACAAGGCTCCATTGTACTAAGTGATGTGAAAACACACAGTAAGAGACATTTCTGGGCCCCCACATCTTACAGCACATAACAGGTGAATAAAACAAACAGGTCAGTTAGGGTAGGGACAGTGGAGGTAGTGTAAAAAATAAAATAGGATAAGCACAATTTTTAGCCAATCCACTCACCGTCTGCCTAACTATAACTTCCATAACTCATTGCTTCCGCTGCTGTCTTTTCCATAATAAGAACTATTTTCTATGTGTAAAAAAAGCAAAAAGAATCCATGGTTTGAGGGGGAAACCACAATGTTGAACCACAATGTATTATCCTTTGGTGAAAAGAAAAAAATATCCCAAAGACAAGGTACCATTATATCAATACACGAATAAGACTGACAGTTTTGCATTTCCCAATGACAAAATGGAACTTACTTCAGATTCTTGGTTTCTCAACATCTTCCCATGGTTATTGAAATCCAAACTGCCCGTCCTCGATTATTTTGTCAATAACTTACATTTATGATTAAAGAGATCCTTGGAATAGATTTTGTAATTTCAAGTAACTGAGTCCAGAATAAATTTCATCCCACAAATCTGGTATCATTTTATTTGGTAACAACTGTGTCTGTTAAACTTCTAAAACATTTTCTAAAGGGCAAAGTGGTTATTTTATTTCTGTTCTTCAGTATAGCTTGAGCCTGGAACAAACAAATCCAGACATGCACAGTATAAACATTATTATGCTAATGGGCTCTTGGTTATATTAACATCCTGCGAGATCCAATGCCTAGTGAAGTCAATGGGAATCTTTCTGTTGACTTCACTGGGCTTTGGATCAACAGCAAAGGCAGATTCATGTATTAGATCAAAGTCGTGCTGTATAGTCTCATCTGACTCCCAGAGGAGTCAATGGATATCTTTCAATTTATTTCACTGGCCTTTGGATTAGGCCTTTAGTGTTGATCACGTAGATCACCATGGGTATTAAAACTCAAAGTAGAACTACTTAGGAAATGAAGATCATACTAGATGTCACTGGGAAAATAAGTTTCCCTTTATTTGCATAAAAACTCAACTTTGACTCATCACAATAATACTTTTTAAAAAATGAATGATGTGGTTTTCCTTTTACATCCTTCCATTCAGGAATGGGGCACTTAGAAACATGGACCTAACTTATGTATTTACCAAATGCTGCAGGCTCTACACAGGCAAGACTCCCACTGAAGCCATTAGGAGTTTTATATCACAGCAGCACAGGGGGACCTCCACAGAAATCAGGGCCCCATTGTGTTAGGCACTGTACAAATGTAATGCCGACAGACCCCAGTTGTTGGCGGGTAGGATCGAACCGGGGACCTCCGCAGCTTAGTGCATGAGCCAAAAAGTCAACTGGCCGTTAGCTAAGGCTGTAGAGCAGTCTCATTTTCTCTCTCTCTTTAAGTGGTCTTGGTGCCAGTAGATGGGACAGAACACCACAACCAGAAGGTGTGTGGGTTACACAAACACCTACCAAGAAATAGCCCTTGCTCTAAAGAGCTTTACTAGACCAGGAGTAGTAGAGGAAACAGAGTCACGGAGAAGTGGAGTGACTTTCCCGGGGTCACACAACAGGTCAGTGGTGGAGCTAGGAATAAAACCCAGGTCTCTCTTCTCCCAGTTCAGTGCTGTATCCGTGGGCCAAGGATGGTATGCAAGGTGGTGTGCCCTTTAGTTTTTGTTACTTAGTACTGAATTTGTTATATAAGTGCCACTTGACGAGCTTTAACAAAATCACTTTGATGTCAGTTAGGGATAGACACTTATCTAGTTTTATCCTTACAGTATCGCACACTCTGCTACATATTTTAGTGGTTGGGCTGTTTTTCTAAGCAAATGAATCTCTTAGCTGGCCTGCAGCCATATCTCTTTGGCCTGTATTTGCATCGTATCTTAGTGGCTAATCAAGTTCAGGCATGTAGCCCGGTCCACTCCTGCCTTCTAGCCCCACAGAAACCAGCTCAGACTCTACTGACTACATATCCACTGTGCTGTTCATTTGCATTCCCTCCATCAACACTTTCACAGTCCAGTGGGACAGAACTATTTACAATATCCTCTGTATTTTCAGTCCTCTCCTCAGGACCTCAGAGGAGGAGAAGATTCCCTTCCCTCAGGCCTCTGTGAAACTGGCTCAGCTAACCTTGTTCCTCTCTCCCCGCTGGCATGTCCATCCTATGCCTCTTTATCAGTCTTGAGCCAATCGGCTTGGCTTGTTAGCTCACCCAGCCCACCTGCCTAATCAGCTTTCTCTGGGGTGGGGAACTGATGGGTGTCAGAGTGATCAGAGTACATGATCACTTGGAAACTCCCTGCACTCTGTCTCAAGGCATGATCAGTCTGTGGCGGGGAGGGTATCTAGGAGAATCCAAGTTGCTATAGGAAATGCTGAAGAGGATTTCATAAGCAGTACTTTTCCCTGTGAGTCAGCAGTGAGCCAATGACTTTGCACAGTCTTAGGAAGTGCTGCCTTACAGACGAGATGAAAATCTGAGGTGCTTTCCCATTGTGGTCATTAATAATCTCTTGGCTCTTTAAGAAAGAGAATGCCATACATTTAAAAAGAAACCAGAGTGCTACAGATGTTTAATGATGAAGAGGAGGGAACGTGTTAAAAGTCTGTAAATAACGGATGGGATAGAGAAGGTAGAGGAGGAATGTCTGTTCTCCCTGGCTCATAGCAGAAGAGCATGGGGACATTCAATTAATTTAAATGGTGGGAAATTCAAAAGTGATCAAATGAAATACCTTGATGAGTCATTGAGGCCAAGAACTTCGCAAGACTCAAAAAGGAGTTGGCTATTATATGGATGTCATCTTTAAGGATAACAAACATTCAGAAGGGCTATTAAACCTTGTGCCTGTGTAACTATTGGAGACCAGGATGAAATCTATTGTGGGGGTTATATTATCTTACAGCTGCTCCTGCAGGATTCTTACACCTTCCTTTGAAGCATCTGGGACTGACCACTGTTGGTGAGAGGAGATTAGACTACAGAAGTTGCAGGTCTGAGCCAGTCTGCAAATCCTTATGTCAGTGCTCCTGACTCCCAGTCCTAGCCCTATCCATTACACCACACTACCATCTCACCTTTCCATGTCTTTTAGGCAGTACACCTTAATGAAAGGCATTTGGAAAATAAAAGGTTTTGTTGCCCAGAGATCGCTTCCTACAGTGGAATAATGTGGGACTCATATGCCTACGTCCATATGTTCTGGTGAAAGCATGCATATATTTTTTCTAGTGCTTTACTGGTTTCCATTTGACACAACTGCCTTCCTTGGCTGCTGTCTCATTGCTATGATTGCGGAAACCACTTTGAGAGACAGCAATGGTGAAAGCAGACCCAGCGTCAAAGTAGCTGACAGCCTATGGAACAACGTTCCACAATAAGGAGATAACGGGAGATGTTAAGGTAGAAAAGAAAATCAAACTAACATCTGTTCCCTTTGTCAGCCTGGTATTTTTTGTCAGTGGTTATTTGCTTTCTGGGCCTCAATAATTTATTGTCCATTTTCTGTCCAATAGGAGAGATGAATGAGACTAAATTCTTCGATGAACTGACCATACGTTTGGAAACATCATTTTAGTATCAGAATGACATTTCCATATGACATTTCTGAATGAAGCTGTAACGCTATGTCTTGATCGCTCGCTAGGTAAGGAAAATGCAGCCAGGCTATTTTAGAATTTTCAGGGCTGAATCTTTGTGTAGTTCAACCTTTTTAAAATATGTTTTTAAAAAACAAAAACTAAATTTATTGCTTGTGGAAGAATGTTGCATTGGCCTGGAAACGAAAAGCATTCTGTTTATCTACCGTGCAGATATGGTACAGTCAGATCAGTGCAAGCAAACCCCCATGCTGCCCTCTGATGTGTTTCAACCATGTTCCGTAGCAGAGGGGCGGTTAGTTGCCATATTGAGATTTTCACAGGCACAGATGACATCTGGGTGCCTCAGTGCTGCTGAAAGTCAATGGGAATTAGGGCCCAGCCCCTCAAAGTTGTTTATGCATTAGGGGAATTATGCAGCTAAATACCTTTAAGGATCTGGGCCTAGGTACCTAACTATCACTGTGCCTTTAAAAACCTCTTTGTCTCCCTCTCTGCCAGTCTTCAGCCTCTCTGCTGGGACAGTTACCAAGGGTCCCAGCTGTGATGGAGGGGTTTTGGCCACTCATGGGGTTTTAAGAACTCATCAATTCAAATAGGCCATCGACCAGGCATTAGACAATAACAAATTGCAGTGACTATTACAAGTGGATCTGAGCCCACCTTCCAGATCAAAATGCCCCTGAACGTGGGAATGTTCAGATCCAGTTTTGAATTTTGGGGCTTATCCCCTCTTTAGTTACCAGTAACCTGGGTAGATCTGAGATAGAGTCATACTGTATGGCTGCTATATGGTAAAGTAGCATGACCTAGTGAGTAGGATATTGGACTGGGACTCAGGAGCTTTGGGTTTTATTCCTGGCTTGGTCGCTGGCCTCCTGAATGATCTTAGATGAGTCACTTCTGCTTTCTGCCTCGGTTTCCCCATCTATAAAATGGGGCTAGTGATATTGACCTGCTTGTCTTTGTATCATGCATCATCAGGTCTGCTTGCTAGTTCCTCACTATCCCCAGTGTCTGAGGTTCAGTGGTGCTGTGCAGTCATCCAACAAGAAAAACTAATTGTTCTGAAATATTTTGCGATAATATATACTTTACTAATAAATAATATATATATATATACACCTACACTACGGGTCACCAAATGAAATTTAGGGGTCACCAAATGAAATGAATAGGCAGCAGGTTTAAAACAAATACAAGGAAGTTCTTCTTCACGCAGCGCACAGTCAACTTGTGGAACTCCTTGCCTGAGAAGGTTGTGAAGGCTAGGACTATAACAGCGTTTAAAAGAGAACTGGATAAATTCATGGTGGTTAAGTCCATTAATGGCTATTAGCCAGGATGGGTAAGGAATGGTGTCCCTAGCCTCTGTTTGTCAGAGGATGGAGAAGGATGGCAGGAGAGAGATCACTTGATCATTGCCTGTTAGGTCCACTCCCTCTGGGGCACCTGGCATTGGCCACTGTCGGTAGACAGGATACTGGGCTAGATGGACCTTTGGTCTGATCCGGTACGGCTGTTCTTATGTTCACTGATCCAGCAAAGCACTTAAGTGAGTGTATAACTTTAAGCATGAGTAGTTCCATTTTCTTCAAAGGTACTACTCTGTTCTTAAAGTTACACATGTGCGTATGGACCCATGCTTGCTTGGTGTGGCACTCTGTCCCCCTCTAGTGGCACCTAGGCCAGCTAGCGATTGATGGCTTTTTGGCTTATGCAGTAGAGGCTCTTACACTAAGTTTCAGAGGTCCCAGGTTCGATCCCACCCATCGCCAAGCAGGGGCCG
Organism: Emys orbicularis; assembly: GCF_028017835.1. NCBI lineage: Eukaryota > Metazoa > Chordata > Testudines > Emydidae > Emys > Emys orbicularis. The sequence continues at coordinate 7,364,693 of NC_088690.1, read as the reverse complement.
TTGACGTTACACTTATGTGTTCTACAGGGTCAAGGCCGTAGTGAACTAGTGTGTGTGTATGCGTGTGCACCACTTCTCCTTACTGACTGAAATCAGAACTGCTTGACTGCGAGTCATAGGTGCTCTACTTCGACTATGGGAAATGTAATACTTTCACAACAGAAAGATCTGAGCTGTCTTTGCCTACTAGTTCTGTCCTAGCCATCCCCTGTTAGTTTGGAGGAGCCATGGTCTGCAGTGTGGAGAAAATTCTAGGTGGTTACAGTATATTCTTTCCATATTTTGTATGCTTCAAGGGCACAATACTAAGCATTTCAAAGTGTATCATTTTTTCATCAAGGGTGAAAATCAAACAGCCATTTCAGACTGACTAGAAATTATGAGGCTTCTGGAATCTATTAAAGCATAAATGTCAAAGTAAAATTAATGCAGAGTATTTTCTGAACCTTCTTGTTTTACTCCCCAATGTCTGTCTCCCTTGTTTTGTTATCTGTGCTTTTGCACAGAGGTTGCAGAGACAGAAATCTATCCTGAAAGAGACAACAAAACTATTAACTATTTTTCCATGTCTCTGCAATGAACACATCATATTTTTTCCATCAAGATAACCCTGCTTAGAAGAATGTTGTGGTATCTCCAAAAAAAAAAAAAAAAAAAAAAAAAGAAATCAGGATACCAGAAAACCAGAACTAAATTGCTCTCCCTTCCGCCCCCTATGAATATTTTTGAATTATTCTAGTAATGCACCATAACAACAAACAACATGTTTTCTTAAGTGTAAGTAGATTTGCTGTTCGGGAAATCCATGCCAAAACTATTTCTGAACAAGCAGATGCCAGATGCCTAAACAGATCCTCAAGTGCATTAGCCATTACACATTTCACTTCCATTCAAAGGCCGGGTCTGAAGACAGAAGGCTTATTAAGTTTTACTAGGTTGTCTGAGGAGAGCTTCCTTTTAGACCACCACTCTGTGGGAAATTGATTATGGCAATGCATACTAGGCCCTTCCAAAGCTCAGCATGTAATAGCTGATTTTCCTTTTAAAGCTCTCCATATTTCCTGGCTACAGCTACAACAAAGTTCCCTCATGGAGGGCCAGATCCTCAGATGGTGTAAATCCGAGTAGCTCCATTGGCTTCCTTGCTGCTAGCCCAGTTTATATCAGCTGAGGATCTGACCTGCAGAATTCGTCTATTGCACCATTTTTAATGGCTGCTTCAGTGACAGTAAAATAGAGAGATGAAAGAAACCAGCAAGATCTGCAGAACAAATCATACCCCTGGCACTGAAAAGGTAAAAAATAAATTCCAATTTTGTTTGTAACAACTACCAGGATCCCGGCAATTCTGGGAATACAATCTGTGATATTTCCGAGGATGAATAGATTTTAGAGGTTGAATAAATTATAAGCTTTTTTTCCCTCCAGTTTCTTTCTGGATAGATGAGTTACATTTACACTGGTATCAGGGAGCACAGAATTTTGTTCTAAATTCAATCCGTCAAAGAATATTGGGCCTGATTCTCATTTCCTGATTCTCATTTATGCCACGGCTCCTTCACGCCACAGTGGCAGTGTAATTTACTGCTGGAACCATGCAAAAAGGCCTTAGTGTAAACAAGACTCTGGCCTGTTTTATACTGAACGCTCTGAAGATTGGCGGGCTACTTATTTTCCATGTGTGTGAAATACAAATTAACTGAAATTCACAGACGTGATGGTTCTGGCTCAGGGCCATGGAGAGATTCTATCAGTGCCCATAGGTTTCCAAATTGGACTGATGCTTTAATCTATTCAAATGCCCAGAAACAATGTGCTTATCAAAGAGCCAGGCATCCAAACTTCCTGGATACACACAGCACTGAGCTGCAAAGAGATTAAATCATCTACCAAGATAGAAATGTGTTGAGTCCAATATGATCAGTGTAAGACAAAACCAAGGATCACTAAAACCCAATAAAATAACATTGTGGTGCTTAGAAAATGAGCTTGGTGAGACCGCAGTTGTACCACATCCCAGCGATCAATTCAACCATCCTTAGGTTATAAAAATGTACAGTGTCATTAGAATAGGTTCCAATGGGTATGCAACCTTGTCCAGATATTGTCACATGTGCTGTTATTACCTCATTAGTTACATTATAGGATAAGCTTAATAAAATGCTGCAGGGAAATGGATTTAACAGTTTTAATAGATGGGGCAACATCTTAATTTTATTATGTTTCTTCCTATTTTGTGGCCTACAATTTCCTGGTACAGATTCTACAGTATTAGTGATAGAAACATGCATATACACTGAAATAATACCAGAGCCTCACAGTACATGTACAGTTGCACAGATGTGCAGTGAGACTTAAAAAAAAAAAATTCCACTGTCTTTTTAGGAGTCGAGAGACAAGGTGCGAGAGGTAATATCTTTTATTGGACCAACTTCTGTTGGTGACAGAGAAACTTTCGAATGTACGCAGAGCTCTCCTTTGGGTCTGGGAAATGTACTCAAGAGTGTCACCGCTAAATACAAGGTGGAGCATGTTATTTAGCATAAGTAGTTAACACATATTCCAAGATACCATTCAAGGTGAAGTGACTCATTAACATCCCTCCAGTCATAGGCAGAAAAGGAGGGACGGAAGGAAGATGGGGTGAGGGTTGTTAGTTGGTTACAGATTGTTGTAATAAACCATAAATCTGGTGTCTCTATTCAGTCCATGATGTTTAGTGTCCAGCAAAGTTATGAATTTAAGCTCCTAGGCTCATCATTTGAAAGTGTTGTGCAGGTTTCCTTTGAGGATGAGGACTGAGGGGGTCAGATACAGAGAAATCACTTTGTGAAAAGTGTTTTCCCACAGGTGATAATGGTGTTTTTGTCTTTTTTTCATTCTCCTGTCCGAGACCGTAGTGATTGTCTAGTTTCATCTACATAGTTGTTATTGGGGGCATTTAGTGCATTGGGTGAGGCACACCACATGTTGTGATAGGCATGTGTAGGACCCATAGATCTTAACTGGTGTATTGGGGTAGGAGTTGATCATTGTAGCAGTGGAGTGATGTCCTCAGATTTTTCATCTGTTGTTCTGGCAGGGTCTGTGCCACTTTGATTTGGTGTGCCCTGGTCTGTGGGGAACTTGCTTCTGATGATGATCTTGGAGAGGTTGGGGGAGTTGTTTGAAGGCCAGAAGAGGGGGTTCAGGATGGCTTTCTTTCAGGATGTGGTCCCCATCAAGTATGGGTTGCAGCTGTTTTATTATATCCCGTATGGATTCCAACGTGGGGTGGTAGGTGACAACGAAGGGTGTGCGGTCAGAGAGGGGTTTATTTCTTTATTGAAGCAGGTTCTCTTGGGGTATTTGTGTGGCCCTTTCCATGTTGTGATCTACTTCTCTGGTGGCGTGTCATTGTTTGGTGAGGGCTGCTCAGGGAGAGTTTCACTGCACACAGTTGGACAGTGTGAGCCCGATGTTCTGTAGAGATGTGATACAAATCCATGCAAGCCAGAGGATAGTGGATGGAAGCTCCTAGCTCTGCCCCTCTGCCTGATCCCTAGGAAAGGAAGATAAAGGAACAACACTGGACAACAAAAAAGAGCACTAAGGAAGGAGGAAAGTTAACACGAGGGTCTGACTGGAGATGCTATGCAGTGCTCATCCTATTGTCACCTTCTGCCTGGTCTCAGGTCTGTGCTACAGGATTATAACAGATCTCCTGCTAGGGCTTACCTCATCTTTTTACTCTCCTAGCTTAGACCTGTACATCCACCTCACATCTCCTGCTTAACCCATCTCACCTCCCTGTGCCCCAGCTCCAACCTGGCTTGCTGCTCCCCTGGTCTTCCATCTCCCCTTGTGCTCTTTTCCCTGGCCCAGATGTCTGCTGCAGTATTACGGGAACAGTGAGGTGAGCTGCCAATACCAGAAACAAGGGGCTCATATAAAACTTTCCCGCTTGGCCAGCGATAATACCCCAGTACCAGGTGTGCGCATGGGTTACAGATGGGCAGAATGGAGATGCTAGTCACTTGTTTTCCCAGTTAAATGAAACCACATTCTCATAACCATATCCAAGGAAGGAGGCAGCACCACTTGGCAAACAGATGCATGTTAAGTGCCTTTGCTGGAAGCATTTAGACCAGGGGTGGCCAACCTGTGGCTCCGGAGCCACATGCGGCTCTTCAGAGGTTAATATGCGGCTCCTTGTATAGGCACCGACTCCAGGGCTGGAGCTACAGGCGCCAATTTTCCAATGTGCTACAGGGTGCTCAACCCCTGGCTCTGCCCCAGGCCCTAGCCCCACTCCACTCCTTCCCCCAAGGCCCCTGCCCCTTCCCCTGAGTCTGCCATGCCCTTGCTCCTCCTTCCCCCTCCCCCCCTGAGCCTCCTGCACACCACAAAACTGCAGATCGCAGCAGGCGGGAGGTGCAGGGATGGAGGGTTAGGTGCTGCTGGTGGGTGGGAGACACTGTAGGTGGGGGGGGGAGCTGATGGGGGGGCTGCTGATGTGTTACTGTGGCTCTTTGGCAATGCCCATTGGTAAATTCTGGCTCCTTCTCAGGCTCACATTGGCCACCCCTGGTTTAGACCTTGTCCCCGGAATTCACTGAGTATGGAGGGGAGCAAAGTGTCCAAGTGGGGAGCAGGTCTTCTCTTGGAATTATTCTGAAGATACCTAACATCTAGCACAATTTGGGGCCATCCCCTCCCATTTGCTCTTTAGAAGCGTTGTCATGAGTGCCAAGGAGAAGACATTCCCAGCAGGGATGTTTAAGCAAACAGTTTGTTGCAAAAATATTGGTATGGTGGCAAATCTTTGTTTCGAGTATGGTGTTCATGCCCGAGCAGCTAATGTTTTCCAAGCCCCACTTTACTTACATGAGGAGACCCCACGGACCTCAAAGCAGGTACTCACATGAGTACAGTGTGAAAAATTAAGATCTTCAGGGAAATCAACCCCTAAATTTCCCTTCTGTTTGGTGGTAACATTTACAAGGGGCACCAGGGAGCCCCATCCAGCACAGGAACGCCCCCACATTTCCATCTCCCCTTCACTGTTCTCAGAGGTGAGTTCTTCCCAACCTCCCATCTGGAGCATTGCTAAGGCTAAATCCAGCTGCAACAATGCAAATCCAAGTTTCATGGTTTTTAACCATCAGGAAGCTATTTCCAACACAGCTTAGGGCTTTTTCTTGGTCATTACAAAAGTGTGAATATTACCACCCAGGAGCTCTTCGTTCCATTTTTGCTGCTAGACTCTTGCTCGGGTTTTTCCTTATCTCCTTGGGAAAGCAATGGCTTCACATTAGACCTGCAGCCGGCTACCCAATTAAATCCAAGTTCCTCGCATCCTCTCCCCAGAGGAGGGGATAGAGGTCTTTTTCAGGCAGCATAGTGTATCAACAAATGATTGTTTCATGGTGGTCAAGAAAAGCAGGAGACCTGCAAAATCATTACAATTCCACTGAGAGAGGCACAAGGAAACATTTGAAAAGAACTTCTATTTTTTATATACAAACCTAACTCTCAGGCTTCCAAGTCTTCTGGCTTTTCTTTAAAAAAGCTTTGTTACATCCCAAAAGTTCTCTGTTTGCTTTCCGGGCAGCGATGTAGATTGCCAGATTCTTTTCTTAGGATTGATGAGAGCAAAACATCCAGTGGCATGAGGAACTTGTTTTGCCGTTGTGCTGAAGAGCAGTCATTAGAGATACGTTGAAGCTCACACAGAGAGAGTTGGTCTGGTTTAGAGAAGCACCTATTTAATAATGCTTTGCACTTTTCATCCACTAATCTCAACTCATTTAATAAATGAAGGTAAGTATAATTGTTCCCACTTTAGAGGGGGATAAATGACCGTAAAGAGAGTTGCCCAGAGCGTCATAGCAGAGTCAGGAATAGAACCCACTTATTCTGTCTCATATTCCACGAACCATCTACTGGACCCTCCCACAGCTCTCTGTTCAACTGCTCACCTGTAACTTACACAGACCTCTACAAGGTTGCAAAAAAAACACAGAAAAGATGGGAGGGTGGTCTGCACAAGACTTGGTGTCAAGCGATCGGTGTTTTACTCCTGGCTGTATCACAAACTTTCTATATCACCTTCTCTACTTGCAATTGCTGACTCAGCAAAGACAGAAGACTAGCCCAATGCCAGTTGTGTACGCTTAGTTTGGCGAGAGAGGAAAATGAAGCAGTAAAAGTAGCAGTGTAGACTCATAAGAACGCAAGAATTGCTGCATGAGGACTTGGTCCATCCAGCGCCGTATCTTGCTTCCAGCAGTTGCCAATTCTGGATGCTTCAGAGGAAGGTGTAAAAGCCCCAATATACTATAGGGGGAAATTTCTTCCTGACCCCAGCTGGTGATCAGCTTATGCCCTGAGGCATAAGAATTGATATTCTTTGTGATTTTATCCTAGCTTATGTCATTGCAGATGCAGTCTCCATTACGGCAAGCATCTACTGTAAGGTAATTGGCCACAGTGTAAGAGATGTGTTGAAAGCCAAAGGTGATTGTGGGTAAAACAAATCAAGTTCAATTATCAGTGACAGAGGAGTCTGTTATAATGGGAACACAGGGTTTGTTGTTCATGAAAGCTGTAGACATTGGTCTTCTGCCATTTCCGTCTCCTCCTTTTCTGCTATCGCCGCTTTCCGTCGTTGCAATCTCACTGGCTGTAGCAGCTGCTGTGAAGCCAGAAGCTGGTTATTCAGAGACATTTTGGAGTAGGGCAATATAAACTATTTTAACTTAAGGAGGGATGTGGCTCAGGGGCCACAGGCTAGTGCTCCTCTCCCCACCTTGTCCTTCCGGTCTCAGTCACTTCATGGACTAGCAACACTGCAGAGGCGACATATCCTGTTCCTGAGTGGTTCTTGATAATGTTCATTCACATATAAAGGAAAAAGTATTCCTTTCCTTGCAGGAATCCCTGGATGAAATGCCTTGGTCTGTTCTGTGCAGAAGTTCAGTCTAGATCTTGACGGCACCCTTCTGGTTTTAAAAACGATGAACTTCTCACTAGGCAAATAAGTTTTGGAAACTAAACAGCATAGTCTATTGCTCTTTAGGCTCTGTGGGCTACTGGCCCACCAACTGATGCCAGTAAAAAGCGAGAGGATCAGTAGGAACCAACCAATACAGGGTCTGGAAGGAGGGCCTTCCATTTCTGCTTAGATGGCAAGATGGCAGCACCCATATTGTTTGCCTTCGAAGATGTCAAGTAAGGGAAAATGGAGATCCCAAGAACTCCTGCAGGGCAATGGAGGATTTAATCAGGGGGAAGACCTGAGATGGGAAAACTTACTCAGTGCAAACGTCAGATGATTATATAATATGCTATATAAGCCAAACTCATTCTGAGCTGGTTCCCTGAAGGCAAGGATTCATACAGCTCAATTAGAGCATCTGTAATCAATCCATCTTGCCAGAAAATTCATCCCAAATGGTGCAAAATACCTTGTGTCACTCCCTCTGAGTTCTCTTATCTGTCACTTTATCATTCCCCCTGCTCACACAAGAATATAGTTCCCATTCATATCCATTAGCCATGTGGTTAAGATGCCAGCACTATATGTGTTCTGTGGCATGTTGTATGTATTGGCTGAGATAGGGAAACTGTATTTCTGTTTCTCCAGCTCTACAAACCATACCCAGAATCAAATGCTCCATCAAACCCCTAAATTCACTTCGCCCATTAGGAAATTTCCTTCCCCGCCAAATACCTTGTTAGTGGTGGCCTCCATTCAACCCAAAAGCAGTTTTTGATTGAACAAAGACGGCACTTATGCAGCTTCAGCATTGTGGTGAAAATTCCTAAGCAAATACCAGCCTCCGTTTTGTTTTGTTTTTATTTCAAACATTTCTTCCTTATTCCTCCCTGCTTCGCATGTGAGAGGCCTGTAGCAGTGTGGGGATTGATGGCATTGCAAAACGTTGTGGCCCTCGTGGTTAGCACACACACACACAAAAAATAATCCCCCTGGAATGGATGTGGCTAACCATCTGTTGAAACCAGGGTCTGTGCTAGCGTGAGCAATGACAGGGAAAACCATCTAACAAGCACACTAAACAACTCTGTACAGATCTTCCATCTCTCCCGCATCCGCCTCCATCCCCACCCCACCCACGCGCACCACCTACGTGCTACTTCCGAACAGAGGATCGTTAGCCCAGCGGCTGTTTGCTTTCATTGGGTTTGTGCTTCTAAAACTCTAGCCCGCAGTGTTAAGAGGTTCATTTCAGTGGTGTGGTTGCTTCCCTCCTGGCGGTCCATGACCTAAGCAATGCATTCCCAAGCACACACAGACGGTATATAATATGTTCAAAGGGTGGCCATAGAATGGTGCTTTTCTCTCCGCCAGTTCCCAAGAGAAGGGAGGGCTCATGACTATTGTTATTTACCAGATGCTTTAGGTGGGTGCAAGGCGCTGTATAGATAAACAGTGCCAGATCCTGGAAAGTTCCTGCAAGCATCTTCGTGTTCCATTGACACCACCCCTTGGAGAATCAAGTCCATTGAAGACAACCCTGTTCAGAGGATCTATGGGCCTGACCCTGCAGGGTTCTGAGCACCTCCTACAAAGTGCAGAGCATCCTCCACTCCCATTAATTTGGAAACGAATTGATTGGCAAATAGGGAGAGTTGAGGGCATTCACCGTCTGGTAGGAGGTGCCGAGCACCTGGAATTCCGGTCTTTCCTTCTCACGGACTCACTGTGTGCATGAGTAGTATCATGAGTAAAAGCCTGACAAACTGGACCCAGGGCAGGTGTAGGAATGACAGCAGAGGATGCATGAGCAGAGATTAGTAGTGGAAAGCTAACTAAAAGGAGTATTGGGCCAAATTCTCCTCCCTTCAATTAAGCTGCAGTAGAAACAGGAAATGACTAGGGACTTCATTAGTCTTGTTGGTGTTCATCAGAGTAGGAAGTATGCCTTTCAATCCCCCCCACCCCCCCTCCCCACACACCACTATCAAAAGTGAACCAGAATGGAAAAAAGTAGCATCCTGCTGCCCCAACCCCTCCCGTTTTATTGTTTAACATTGATTTTGTGAGTGATTTTTGGGCCAATTCCATAGAGATGGTGAGCACCTGCAATTCCCATGGGAATCTAGTGGAAGGTGTGTGGACGATCAAGCCTCTCTCTTGATTTAACCCTTAGTGTAAGAAAAGCAAGGGACTAAGAATCTGATCCTGCCGAGGTGGTGAGTTCATGATCACCCCAACTCCTACTGAAGTCAAGTGAACTGCCCAGAAATTTGAAGTGCCAGGGCCTGATATTATAGTGCTGCCTACAGCCATGCTTACAGCCAGCAGGTGAAACCTAGTAGCAATTCCCACAGTGGACCGCTCTTGGGCCCAGATGTGCCATCATGCCCAATCCTGCGAACAGACATTTGCAGACAGGGATAAGATCGCTGAAATATTTTTTCCTTCTCCTTAACCAAGATGGCTGCTGTTAGAGCGTTTCCATTGGATAAGCAGCTCATATGCCCCTGTGAGTTTAAAAAAACAAAAACAAAAAAAGAGCTCCATCAGCTAACAGTAAGTGAAAGTGAAGCACATTTGGAGAGGAACATCTATTTTTAAACGGCATAATAAAACAAATATTGAGTAAGGTTTTTAGTTTATAAGGTATCCCATTGTCCCTTGGGTTGAAAAACTTGAAAGCAGTTACTTTTTCAACCTGGAAGACATTACTTTTCTACCGTAAACCTCAACTCTTATTAATGAACAGTGTGTATGTATGTAAGCAGATAAATAATTGCATGTATGATTGCATACGGAATGTAGGGTTGAGACCTAAACTTAGTCTTAGAAGTACTTAGAAGAATAGTGTGAACCAGATGGTGGTATAATCCCATAGGAGAAGATAATGCAGTAATGCAGAACTTCTGGCATGAGGAGGAGCGCAGTTCTAAGAGGAGGCTAAATCTCATATTTAGGCATGATGCCTAGGTATTAACTTTCCTTTCTTAAGTGAATAGTTTAAGTGATATTTATTTTGTGAGGTAATCTTCTTATTTCCTCTCAAAAACCTGGTGCTAGATCTACTGTGATCATAGAATATCAGGGTTGGAAGGGACCTCAGGAGGTCATCTAGTCTAACCTGCTGCTCAAAGCAGGACCAGTCCCCAGACAGATTTTTGCCCCAGATTCCTAAATGGCCCTCTCAAGTATTGAGCTCACAAACCTGGGTTTAGTAGGCCAATGCTCAAACCACTGAGCTATCTCTCCCCCCACCCCCAATGTTTTCCTGGTTTGCCTTCTTTTTAAGCTTCATTTAAAATTAAATTAAAATGCAGAGCCCCCCGGACGGGTGGTCGGGACCCGGGCAGTGTCCGGCATGCGTGCCATAGGTTGCTTACCCCTGCTATAGACCCTTCTGACAGGAGAAAGGACTGAGGGAATATATTCCCCTTTCGTCTGTGAACTTCTTTGTTGCACACACCTTGGGCTGAGTTTGGATTTTCCACTCCAAATCCCGTTAAGTCCTTCTTCCCTTTTCAGGTCTACCAGGGAACGCAGATGGCACTGTAGCCCAGGGAAGTCTGGGAGCAGTGCGTGTTTCAGACCTGGTGGAAAGAATCAGCCTGGCTGGTTTTAGCTAATCCAAATGGGCAACGTTCCCTTTTGTTCATAATCACGCTTGCCAGGCCAAACTTTCAATTATTTTACTAGATTGGAAGTTGAAAAAATAAAGTCATATTAATAATCCATATGGAAAGCATGTCATAAATTAACATTCCAAAGGTTCTGTTTATAGCTAGGGCGTTTTGAGGTCTTTTGAGCTGGGGTCTTGCCCATGTGAAAGTTTCCCTGTTGCATTTCTTCCGGATCCCCTACTGAAAAAGTTAAAAGATTTCCTAATAGTCGAGGGAAGACACAAAAGCTCCAAGAATTCAGGCTATTTTCTCCTTTTCTTTTTTGCTGTGATGGTTGTCTGGTAAACCCCCAAATCTGGTTGTCAGCTGGGAGCAAGAGCATGGTCCAACATGGGAGGAAGCAGCATCTGTGCTGCCTCTGTAACTCATTAGGCTATTGTAGGGTGTCTCCAAATTAAGGCACAAATCCTGCTTTCCTAGAACTCCCAGTGAAATCAGTGGCCTTTTTGCCTGACTGGAGTCCTTGGTCCTAAATGGAATTACTCAGCACGCCCTTGGTATGGCACTCCTTTCTCAAGCAAAACTCCCATCAGGAGTTTCAGACCACATGTATTAAATTGTATCAAAGTCAGTTCAGAAGGATGAACAACACTGAGCTGATCCTATCAGGACTTAAACCGGTGGCTCAAGGGAGTGGAGTAAAACCAAATCTGACGCTTAGACTACTAACCCATCCCTGTCCTAAGGAGGGGGTCATATTCTGGATCTCAGACAAAGAGCAGGATTGAGGATTGACTCCAGGAAGACTGTGGTAGATACAGGCCTGTCTTACAACTAGAAAGAAAAGGCTTCAGTGAAAATATATTTTGTACTTGAATGTGGATTCCCAACTCCAAATGAAAATGTATTTTAAAAATAATCTACCACAGAAGCACGAACTCTTTGACTGTGTTATCTAGCTTCTTGGGGGCTGGTAGCATTCAATGTTGTCTACGGACATCTAGTGTCATTTGCTTTCTTTGCATGAAGCCAGAGTAGGCAGCCTTTTTCTGAGTGAGGGAATTGAAATCACTCAACCTAAACCAGGGCCCGAGGATGGAGACTGCAGGCAGCAGAGCCCACCAGCAGCTGCTAGGCTAGTGGTTCCGTTTCCCCTTCACACCTCTGTATCTGCGCAATAGCAGCTCCTGGGACTGGGCCGGCATCACCCCCAGCCCATCCCCAATGCCACCTTTGCTCAGGCCTACACTAAGCGGCTCTACAGAGCCCCTCTGCTCTGTGGTGCAGTGCTTTGTGGTGCAGAAAGCCTTGTGTTGGCTCTCCGCTCCAGGGTGATTTCACCCATTGAACTAGAAGGTCATGGCCAGTGCCCATCAGCAGAGAGGAAGATGACATTGGTTGTGTCCGTTAGCTTCCTTTGCTTTTTTCTTCCTTCCTTCTTTAAAGATGCTACTCAGAGATTTCAGACTGTTTTTCATTACTATGACTTTGAAAAGGGCAACTATGGTTAATATTAGAGGGCCCAACTGAGACTTGGGGTGGGGTGGGGCAGATTTTGTCAGTTACTCTGGAAGCACATAGTAAGAGGCAATCCCTGCCCCGAAGGGTACCCCAGCTGCGCCAGCCCGAGCCCCAGCTGCTGGTCCGCTCCACGCGGTAGCGCTCCATGCCAGACCGCCTCTCCCGCCTGCCCGCCCGCCGCAGCCAGGGTACCCAGCGGGCCGGCTCCCGCCGCTGCCACACCGGGCTGGGAGGTAGCTGATCCACGAGCCGGGCTCCCGCGTCCCCCTCCCTTGTATAAAAAGTCAAGACAGACAAAAGGTGGGAGAGGAAGACGGAGGCAAAGTAGCTTCCCCAACGTCAGAGAGAGGGAGCTAGGACTACAAGCCAGGGTTCTTGAGTCCTCGGGCTTCATTCGCCCTATCCAGTAGACCATACTGCCTCCCTTATGCTATATACTCTGAACCAGGCTAGTTGAAAATAAAATACATATTCCAATGTCCTGGTTTCCTTTGCCAAGTTTCACTTCAAAATGCAGTTTTATGGCTTCAATAAATGACCTTGAAAATAAAATAAAATAAAATAAAATAAATAAATAGAAGTTTCTGGTAGAAAAATCCCTCCCTACATTTACGATCCTTTTTTATTAGACTAACTAAAATATAATTTAAAAAAGGCAAACAGTCAGGGATCATTCTATGAGGCAGGAATGGCACTCTTCGTATGTGTTTTCCAGAGTCATGCACAATCTTGATCAGAGGCCTCTGAGCTTGACTGCAATACAAATATTAGATCACTGTCTTCATGGGTAATGGGCAACAGAAGCAAAAAGAGAAGCTTGTAAGGCTGGGTGTTGATTCACACTTCCTAATTCAGTTCTGAGATAGAGATTTCAAGGGGAACAATGTAACAGTGCAGCTAGGAAAGGGTGTGGACCAGGGATCGGCAACCTTTGGCACGCGGCTCACCAGGGTAAGCACCCTGGTGGGCCGGGCCGGTTTGTTTACCTTCCCCGTCCCCAGGTTCGGCCGATCGTGGCTCCCACTGGCCGTGGTTCGCTGCTCCAGGCCAATGGGGGCAGCAAGAAGTGGCAGCCAGTACATCCCTCGTCCCACACCGCTTCCCGCAGCTCCCATTGGCCTGGAGCGACGAACCGCAGCCAGTGGGAGCCGCGATCGGCCGAACCTGTGTGGCAGGTAAACAAACCGGCCCGGCCCGCCAGGGTGCTTACCTGGCGAGCCGCATGCCAAAGGTTGCCGATCCCTGGTGTGAACTGTTGTTGCCCTCTGTCTGGATTACAAAGAGGCTTTGTCAATTAGAGCAAAAAGAGAGGGAGGAGTGGATGTAACAGAGGCTGAATGAAGAAGAAAGAAATCCTTGAATAAATTAGTCAAGAGAGCAATTTCCCCTGTAGCTGACTTATAGTAATTAGGAAACTTCACTATGCATTGCTAGTATTGCCAACCTTAAATGTTCAAAAATCTTGATTCATGCCCCCCAAAACTCATGAGATTCGTTTATCCATCATGAGATCCACCACACTATCTGGGATACCACAGTTATTTCCTCTTCTAAGCACAGGGGCTCTGTGTTGTAAATATTGGGCTCTTTCAGAAACCACAATGGGGCCTGTCCTTGTTGGCAAATGTTGACTTTTTAATGGCAACCACAGCTGAACCTCCTCAAAAGCTTCACAGACACCTGTTGGTGTTTATTGGGCACCTGTTGCATATTAGCCGTGCCCTTGGAGGCAGTTAACACCCAGATTCAAAGCAGGTGGGCAAATGACAGCCTTTTTGAGTTTCTCTCTCTTTGTGGTTTCTCTTTAGATTAGGAGAGGGTCAGGAGCCTCACGAGCAGTTTAGCAAGAGTCTCCCATTCTCTCCACCTTTTGTCCAATTGAAATGGTTCACGCTCTTCACTGTCAGCACGGTTCAGATGAAGTTCAGGAAGCGGTCTTCAAGCTGTTTGCCTCTTTACTGAGGGAAGTGTGGGTTTGGAGTGTGATGGGCTTCTTAGTTGATGGCCTGTGAGAGAGTCCTTAAAGACTGAAACTTTTTGCCCAGATGAGGTAGTTTGGTGTGTTCAGCAGAACTCAGTTTAGGATCATGTTGAGGGCTGGTCTACACAGGGAACTTACATCAGCATCACTACATCTCTCAGGGGCATGATAAATCCACACCCAGGAGAGAGATGGCTATGCTGACCTAACTTCCACCGGTATAGACAGTGCTAGGTTGATGAAAGAATTCCATCACATGATCCTTAGCTCTTAAAGGCGCCTTTCCCTCCCCATTTTAACTATCAAAACTTTCATACCAATTTCTCATCCATTCCTTTGTAACCTAGTCTATAAGAACAATGTCATACGGGATCAAACCAAGGGTCCATCTAGTTCAGTATCCTCCTTCTCACAGTGGTGAACACCAGATGCTTCAAAAGAAGATGCAAAACCCATAAAAGCGGCAATTATGCACTAACATAATTGTTCTAATAGCGCTGGTCTTTCCAATGGACAAGTTCCTTGTCACACGGAGAGAACCATTTATGTTTAACCTTATGACTGCTTCAGAGATTCCTTTCTTCATCCTCACTCTTCATTTTTTATTGTCTTTAAAGTTGAGGGTGTGTCAGTGTGCTATTAGCTACCACCCTACAGAATCAAAGCCAAAAGCCATAGCATCCCCTGTGAAATCTGATTGCATGCTGTCAGACTCATTTATATTAACCCTGGCTCTTAGATATTTTGGCATGTTATCAAAGGACTGGAAACATCAGAAAGGCCTAGTAATGTGTGTCTCTTCTCTCTCTAACCACGTACTGTTCTTATAAATGTGTATTTCATCACGAAACCAATAAGCATCCTTCATTTAGGGCCCAGCCATACCCTTTATAGTGGATATGGTATGAACATTCCACTAAGTAAACACAGAAATAACTACACTGCTAGGTGACCCTGGTTCTGTTTTGACCTGTCCAACTCAAGATCTGTTTGGTGAAAGTCTGCTCTGTGTTAGCAAGTAGCTGTTCAAACACAGATGCTGCCTGTGTCAAGGAGTCTTTTTTACCTAGAAAGTACAGACAAATATTGATCCTCTATTGAGCTTGGAGAGAAGGGCTTGAACAGCACAATGACATGAGATGGAGATTGAAAGGGTCTCACAGCTGAGGAATTTAGGTTACTAAAGGGCATCTTATTTGCTGATCAGGCAAAGCTTGACATGCATTTAATCCCTCTGGCCGATGTGATCATGGAGGTTAAGCTTTAACCGATTTCTAATTAAAAGTGTTTACAGATGAGTGCTTTGTTTAGCCAACATTCATTATAAAGGGCTTTACCCCGATGAGGAGCAAGAAGTTTCTTGCCTGCTTTAATAAAACTCTCACTGGGACCCAGCTTCCTTCAGAAGAGGCCATAATAAAGTTATTATAATGACACCCTTTGTGATGTTATCCCAGGTTGATGTGGACTGGGGGCGGGAACAGCATTTCCACTAAGTATGCTCTGATTTTCATAGGTTTACAACTGACTACTCTCCGACAATTCTGTCTGGCTGGGAGCTTGCCAATTGCCATCTCAGATCTGGTCCTAGAAGTCATTAGTTTAAACCCCAGTGTAATCACACTTAGATTATACAAGGGTAAAATGAAAGCAAAGGGCTATTGGCTGATTTAAGATGCTTTCTGACATTTGTGTGACTTGTAAAGGGCTCCGGTTCAACAGATGAAGCATGGTGTGTAGCAGGGGATGATGGCGCTACATTTGTCAAAAGTTTGCCCCTAACGGATGCATGCAGCATTGTGAAGTCCAGAGCGCTAAACATAATTGCAGGTACAATTGCAAATGGAATGTTTGGAAACAGCGGATATTGGGGCATTGGGGTAACATTAGCTTGAATGTCTATTGTATTCTACATGAGTGCCTCCTGGTTGTGCAGCAAACCATCACATATGGCAACTTTTGACAGTTTGTCACAATGTTAGGTGTTCTTTGAAATTATTTTCTTCATTTTTGAGAGGAAGGTTTCCCTTAAAATTTGAAATAAAAATCCCAGGGCGCTATCTTGAGAATTGAAGCATAGCGTCCCCTGTTTTACACATTGCGTGTGTGTTTCCATTTTGAGTTCTGTCTCCCTGAAAAAGTTGCAGTGATGTGATGCCAAGCTATTACAATAGCTACGGTCCATCATGAGATTAGAGCATTGGGTGGGAGAATTCTGAGGCGGACGGGTTTACATTCGTGAACTCAGGAGGTTATCGTAAAGCAAGAGATATGTTTGCAAAGATGGTTTTTTTCTAATTCCGGGGACAGCATGCGTTACCTAGGGCTGAGTGTGTGTTACAGTCTTCCTCTGCATCAATCCACAAGGAGAAGTGTTGTTACAGAGCCTTAGCTCAAGCTGTAGTCACTCGTGTGCTTCTAGCTGTGGAGGTCCCCGGTTCAAGCCCTACTCTGTCAGCCAAGAGGGTGGCCATCACATATGCATTCTGGAAAGAGAGTATTAACCAACCCCAGGCTCCTTCTCTCATTTATGCTGTGTTTCCTACTGAATGTAATGAGTGTTCTGAGCCTGATGAGTCATCTGAGGTAATTACCTGTGAGTCTTAAGGATCTGGCCAATCCATAAGCAAGGGTCTAACCAGGTGACCCCAAGGCAGGTATATAGGTGCCTACTGAAAGTAGTCACTCCAGTCTGCTCAACATCACTGCCTTGTTGTGGATACTCCCAGCTACCTGATAGTTGTGACAGGCTGCTCCTGTCCTGGTCCCTGCCCCAACCATATTATGGTTGCCTGGATTGTCCTGATACCCAGCTAGCAGGTAATTTCTTAAGGAACATATCCAAAGAGGGTTCTATCACAGAGCTCTTCCAAACCATCTCCCTGTGCTCTTGGCTTATTGCAGTACCCCTCTCAGGTTTGTGACTGCTTCTTGCTTTCCAGTAACTACACTGCTCTCTTAGGCCCTGATCAACCATGGAACTTTGCACAAGAAAACCCCAGAGTCCACAGCAGAGCTGCCTGCAGGCTCAGAAATTTGCCAGCACAGAGCTCAGTGCAGGAACAGGGCCTTTTCTGCACTGCTTTCTGCCTTCTCCGTCCCCTTGTTCCTTTACTTATTTGTTTCAGGAAGAGCTGTGGGGCTCTGTAGCTCACTTTCCCACTCAGCACCTATCTATCTCAGAGACTCAAAATAACTTCCCCCGCCAGTCAAAGGGAGTGGTCGTTGCTCTTTAAAAGGGGCTGGAATTTAAAGGGACAAGACACAGCTGTTGGCAGTTTTATCATTACAGATCTAAGATAGCTTGTATCACTTTCATTCATTTGAATGCCTACAAAATGGGTTACCTAGGGAGGTGGTGGAATCTCCTCCCTTAGAGGTTTTTAAGGTCAGGCTTGACGGAGCCCTGGCTGGGATGATTTAGTTGGGGATTGGTCCTACTTTGAGCAGGGGGTTGGACTAGATGACCTCCTGAGGTCCCTTCTAACCCTGATATTCTATGATTCTATGAAAACAGGGATGCTATTTTGAACAAATTATTGGTAATTTGGATTAGCCTGTAATATAACAGGCACCATCTAACTAATAAGGTTCAAGTAATTATGGCTAACTAGCAACTGTCAATATCATATAGACCCATTGATATAAGACCATCTGGTATTTCTTCTTCCCATTGCAGACTGAATTCATTGGTCCGGAAGCTAAAAGAGCTGTAAATATGGAACTTATTTATATAAATGCTTCAGAAAATCATCTGGCAATTTGAACGAAAATGACATTATTACATTTGTTAAGGATGGTAATGAAATGTGTACAAGATTCAGCTCAGCAGTTTCTAGTCTGGATTAGCGAACTAAGTATGCTAGTGTAGACTGAGCGCAGATCAGGAAGATACATATAAAAAAGAAAATATGTTTTAAAAAATTCTGGGAGGAAAGATGACATTGTGGTTAAAAAGCTAGCGAGCTGGGGAATTCCTGTCTCTGACTCCCTGTATAATCTTGAAAAGTCACTTACTCTGTGTCTTAGTTTGCTATCTGTAAAATGGGGAGAAGAATACTTTTTCTCCCTCCTTTTAACTGTACTCTAATCTCTTTGGTGCAGAGACTGTCTCATCCTCTGGGTATGTACAGCCCCTAGCACAATAAGGCCTTGATCTTGGATAGGGCCTTTAAGCAAGAGTGGAGTGAATAACTGATTTTTCAGTTCAGGGGTTGAATCAAAAAATCTGGAAAAAATAGTTTGGTTCAAACAGAAATTGATTTTTTTTAATATGTTTTGGGTCATTTTTTTGATGTTTTTCACCCTTTTCGTTTATTTTTTAAATAACCGAATTTCAAAATGAAATGCTATTCTGCAGTGAAAAGATCAAAACAAAGGTTTTGATGTTTTTAGAATTCTTTTTTTCTGTTTTTCAGTGGAAAATATCTGCTGGATTTGACCCACATTTATGAATAGTTTTAGTGCCCCCAAAATTCATTTTGCAGCTAATGTACTATTTTTATAAATTACAAGTAAATGGACCCTTTCATTTAGATTACATTTTATTAGGAAGTGACTCATTTCCTTACGTTTCAATTTGTATCTCTTTCTTTAACAGCAACGCTTTATTTAGTGCCCTGTAACCATCCGTGCTTGGATGCTGAGTGTGTCTTTTCTCTGTCTTTAATACATCTATCATTATTGGTGAGCAGGTGAGCACAAACTGGGAGAGAACTTGTTATGGCACTGTGGCTGTAGTTTGATGCGTCTCAGGTCTGGTGTTTTTCTCAGACTTTACCTGGCAATGAATTTGCATAAGGCTTTATTATTCAGTTTTGCAATTCCCTAGTGATCTTTAGGGTGAAGTTGTGTTCTACACCGGTGCCCCATCTGCAATGAATATGCCTAAGAAAGCCTGATTAATGCCAAATTACACTTCAGGGAAAACTTTACTTTCAGCTACGATACTGTAAATTACTGAATGCCGCAGATAAAATTACCACACGGTCCTTCTAAAAATACCTACCTCTGTCATAGTCATAGGACGCTTCAAAGGTTTGTATCGAGGGGATCTGGGAGATTAATTTCCGTTAAAGATGCAATTTCCTTATTTTAAAAAATAATTTAAATGCTGCTGTAAAAGCTAAGTGTTTTTTTTTTTTTTTAAAGGAGGTTCATATGAACTAAGGGCCATGTGCTGCTGAGAAATTTGCAGACTTTAATATTCTAATATAAACAAGGAAGACTGGATGGATCAGGGATTGGTAACTGCATACTAGAGCTTTTTCCCTCAACATCATTGGTTCAAAGGAAGCTCTCCATGCATGGAATGTCCATTGAAGTCAATGGATGACAGGCAGAGTCAGGTTACAGATCAGTAATGGTTGAAAGTCAAGATCACCTGGTTGTTTGGTGGTCTGTCATTATGTGTAATAATGATTTAGTGCAGTGGTACCTAGAGGCCCCAGCCAAATTCAGGACACTATGATCCTAGGTGCTGTATGCCTGCATAGCAAGAGAGTGCCTTTGCCCTGAAGCGGTTATAATCAAAAAGACAAGGCAGACAAAGGGTGTGAGAAGGGAGGAGTTATCTATTTTACGTGGAAATCATTCTGATACTACGGAGAGAGGTGATAGCTAGGTTTTACAGACTGGAAAATGAGGCACAGAAAGACCAGTGTCAAAGAGGGACTCTGTGGCCAAGCCAACTTCCAATACCTTAGACCCAAGACTATCCTTCCTCTCTGAAATGACCTGAGTTGGCATTAATTGTCTGGATTTTTCTGGAGTATTGCCCATGTTACAAAAGTATGAATGGACCTACCCTAACCTTCCACTCTTAAGTCTGCCCTACAGTAGGAAAATTACCTACCACTGACAACATGTGCTAGCAACATTTGCTACTGTACTGGCTCTGGGAGCAGTTGAGCTGTGCATGTAGACCAGGTCGGACTGTTTAGCACCAACCAGAACAGCAAGGGAGCTCCAGTATCCTGTAGGATCACCTTGCAGTGGTAGGGTGTATGTAAGTACCAACCACCATGACAATCAAAGGTCATAAATTTCATGTCAGCTGAGAATGTGTCCCCGGAGTGAAACTGACTAGACTAGATCCAGTGCCCACACTGAGGAAAGTGCAAACAATAGACAAACAGCAGAGAGGATGAAAAGTACATTAGATTTGGACATTTCCTTCAGTGTCGGTGTTACTAACACAGGCAAACAGAACCAGTAGCCAAGATCCAGAAGGCATTTCCAATAAAACTAGGGCCTCAAAGCTTCTTGTGACCAAAACCCCTTAATCCCAGACATCTTCAGCTGCCTTTTTGATCTGGTTCAGTGGCCTCCGTAATCTACGTGAGACTGAAGGGTCTCAAACATTTTCCACACCATTTTAGAGACCAGGAGTAAAGGTTTTGCCAAATCCTTCATTGCAAGACCCGAGTGACTTAATGGAAATCATTTCGTATACAACTCCAATGTGTATTCCACACCACAAGTGTTTGGGCCCAAGGTTGGTGGTATTGCCTAGATCCCTGCTTCTTCGTTTCTCCCCTTCCCTCATGCTATTTCATTTTAAATGATGGCAAAAGATGTGAAAGAAGATATGAACAGTATTATATAAAGATCTCCAGTCTCTTAGGGCATATCTACACTGCCCTGGAGTTTGGACCCCCGTTTAAGGGGACTACATTAGTGATGTCTAGGGACCTTTAAATTTGCACCTGCAGTATCCACATGGGGGAGTTACAGAGTAGCATTTCGGTTCATGCTGCAGTTCACACCCCCAGTAGTCTGAATTGCTGGGCAGTGTAGAAATGCCTTTAGAATACATTGTAGAGACAATCTCAGGCGAGAGACCAGATGAACAGCTCTGAAATTCAGTGGTGTGGGATGTGTCTTAACCTGTGAGCTTCAGTAGCTTCAAAATCTGAGGTCGGTTTGGATAAGCAACCAAAAGTTTGGATGCCTACCCATGCTATACAAGCTAGAGATGGGCCCAAACCAAAACTTGGATCTCAACACCATCAAATGTTGTGAATGTTTTGCCTCCTGGGCCCGAGTGCTCATTCACACTCTTTGGTCCTGCAAAACTGAGATGGCAATCTTGAGGGGATAAAAATATTTAGCATTTTTCCAGCGCTTTATATGCTCAACTCTGTATCCACCTTAACAAATTTATCCTTATGACACTCCTGTAGAGCATGTTCCTATTCAGATGCATGCACAATGCACACCAAGAAGTTTTATTGGTTCTCCAAAACCTAGGAGCAAGTGCTACATATTCATGAGTGCCATCTACTGGGTACCTTTATATATTAGCCACTGTTTCCATGTGCAGACATTTTTCATTTAGAGAGCCCTCCTGCAACGTTTTTCTTTCCTCTAAAAGAAACTGACTGATTTCAATAAACGATGTAGTCTTTGGAATAACTAGGCAGCTTATTTGCCCTTCCACTTTGTGTGATTCCATCCTTAGTTCCTTCCTTCTTCTGCTGTTTGCCCTCTGGAGATTTTTTTGAGTTACTAGATTTTGTGGTACTACCTTCGCCAGCCCCTAAGTGTTGCCAGTAATTGAGTCTGCTCATAGTCCTTGCCAGTTTCCTATGCCAAGAGCACTCATGTAATGGTAGGTATGGATCATTATCCCCATTTTACAGATGAGGAAACTGAGTCAGAGGGCAATACCTTGTCCAAGATCAGACACTGAATAAGTGATAGAAGTGGAGTTAGAACTCAGGGCTAGAGCGGGGGAGATCATGGATTTTTTTGGTTCACTTTGTAATTCGAGAGGGAGGAGGGAAGGAAGGAAAGTTCGGGATTGAACTGAAAACCAATTATTTAAAAAAAAAGTGAATCAAAAAGTCAAAAAAATCATTTTGGACTGAACATTTAATTTCAGTTTTGAGCATTTTAAAAATAAAATGGAAGACAATTCTGAAATGAAAAGTTGTTTAGAATTGGAAAAAATCAAAACATTTCATTTCAAAAATGTCTAAATGAAACATTTAAATTCTTTTGGATTTTTCTTTTTAACAGAACAATGTGACGAAATTGACATGAATTCAGGAAATATTTCAGAGTTGCTGAATCTGCATTTTCTACAACAACAAAAGGTGGTCAAAAATCTTTGCCCAACTCCACTCAGACTTCCTGACTCCCAACTGTGTGTTTTGAGGGGGGGAGAGAGAAATCTATAACTGTACAATGCATCAGGTCTAAGGAAAATGCTTTTCACACAGGTAGATCAAATTTATGAAGTTGCCCGACAATGTGTCTGTGTGGTTAATAAAAGAAAATTAGCCTGCAGTGTGTTAGCACATATTTCACTTTTGTCGCGGTGTAATAACGAACCTTGTATCAAAGTCTGCGATGCCATGTGAGTTTTATATGCTCCATTTCCTACATGTTTAGAACAGTGGAACCAATTTATAACGTAATGATTTTTCCATGTATAATTTCTTTCTGATGAATTCCATAATGTGGAGTTTTTACTGTGTCCAGGGCCAAAGGCAGCCTCATAAAGGATATGAAAAGGGGGCTGGTTAAAGTGTCTCATAAAAAAAAAAGAGTTTGAGCGATTTGCTAGGTGCTCTTTACAGGCTAGATTACGCCTCGGATTTTGCAACATGCAGCAAGGGATAGCAAAGAAATTCCCCCTCTTTACATCCCCTGCATGGGCTTTCATCCCGCATGCAGGGTTATAAGGGGCTATTTGCCTGTTTACTCCTTCCTGGGAGCAGGTGGGTGGAGAGTGGGTAGCAATGGGTGGTGGGAAAAGGCAGAGCCTGGGGTGAGGCCAGAAGGGACTTCCTACCTTCTGGGGTGTAAGCATTACAACTCAGGGGGGGTATCTCCAAGTCCTATTGCCTCCTGGTATTTTTCCTGGGGTGGTGAAACTTATACCCCATCCTTTGTCCAGGGTTGTGCTTCATAGAATATTAGGGTTAGAAGGGACCTGAGGAGGTCATCTAGTCCAACCCCCTGCTCAAAGCAGGAGCAATCCCCAAGTTTTGCCCCAGATCCCTAAATGGCCCCCCCTCAAGGATTGAACTCACAACCGTGGGTTTAGCAGACCAATGCTCAAACCACTGAGCTATCCCTCCCCCCTAGGCACATCCTAGCCCTATCTGTTCTAATTATCCGAAGCTTTGCAAGCGGGCTTGTTTGTCTCTATCCCTGTCCTTCCTGTCTGCCTACTTCATTGGGTGATGCAACGAAACCATTGGAATAAAGCCCTGAATCCAAGCCAGTCAGAAATTGTCCTTTTGCTTTAGGAGCCTGATCCTGTCTCCATTGAAGTCCGTGGCAAACAGGTGCTTTTCAGATGATGCATTTCTTTTGCCTGGACCTCTACCAGCTTTTGCAGAGGAGGGGGCTGAGGGATATGGTGGAAGGGGAGGGAGAAGAGGCACAAGGAGCACCCGGCCTTAGAAAGACCAGATTCATAAATCTGTGGCACCCTCTCTATTGATCCTTGCGCTACACAGGATCATTTCCCACGATGGATCCGAGGGTAAGTGTTGAATCCTGAGGTCCCAGCCCGCTGAAGCTTAATTTTTTTTTAATAACCGTGCCTGTATTTTGTTAAATTGGAATGAATTTAAAAGGCACTGATTGTCTCCCAACCGAAGGCCTCAAGCTTAGATGGCTGTATGTCAAAAGCCATTTAAGCCACAATGTATCCTGCCAATAGAGTAATCTAAGAATCTTAGCCTCAGGAAAAAGCTGAGAAACTATCCATTTCACAGATTTGATGAGCCAGATTTAGCCCACTTTCATAACTCCATGGGAAAAACAGGGTGTGGAAAAGGAATAGGTATGTTTTAGCTCCCTCTGACGCTCCCCACTTCTGATTTATGCAGATTTACCTTGGGGTAGACAGTGGGGCAAATAACAACCCACCCACTTTCCTTTTATGAAGTTTTCTAATTAGATGAAGGGGAAATGATCCTGGCAATAGAAGCTGCATTTCATACATGTGTATATGTATATAGACTGTCAACTTTAGTCTATTGCACTGATTATAAACAGCTTTAGATGCCATTAAACTTTCTTTTCTGCAGAACTAGGTTGAAAACCAATTTTAAAGAACCGTTGAAATTTCTATGCAAAGTGTAAGGAAAGGTGGAATTATTTTGAAAAATATAAAACAATCTCTTCCATCAGATTCAAGGGCAGATGTGGTCACCGCGACTCTATAAAATCAGCACCTTCTAAATCAGTGTATCTACTGTCTGGTAATATTATTAGATTTCCGGAAGAGGTCGTTTTTATTTTGAAAAGTCTTTCCTGCAGATTAGCGCTGTGTAGGTTTGAGGCTAACTCTAATTTTTACTGAGTGGGGTAAGTTACACAAATCAATTTTCCCCTTTCACAGCCTCACAGCCGGTCAGTTCAAAATGCCTGCTTCATTTGGCTTTATGAGTTGGTAAATCAGATACCAGTTACAGACACTACAGCAGACCAGCTTATGGACTGCCTTGTCCATCGTCCCCATCTAGGTTTGCTTCCCCCACGTTTCTGCAGCCAGCTGTTCTTTGGAAGCAGTGTGGCTCTCCCATGTGGAGGCTTCCCTTGGCCCAAGCCAACCGGATCTGCGTTAGGCTGGTCTTGTCCTAGAAATTGCTTGTTCCCTAGAGCAGTGTTTCTCAACCCTTTTGATACCAGGGACCGGCTTCCTTCCTAAACTATGTCAGGGAGATCTCAGGGACCTGTGCTGGTCCATGGACAAGTCACTGAGAAACGTTACCCTAGAGTTTGCTTGTCAGCCTGCACAGGGAGGCTGATCCTGGTCTCATTAGTATCAGCTGCATCTTACTTAGACACATGAAACATGTTGGGGATGCAGTGAGCTTTATTGGAGACGGCACGAGGCTGAGAATCTGAAGACTTCAGGTTTTTACTTCCAGCTCCATCACTGAAGTGCTGCGTAACCTTGGGCAAGTCATTTCATCTCGCTGAGCCTCTGTTTGGTGGGAGCCCCTCCCACCCTTTGTCTGTGTTGTCTATTTGGACAGTAAGCTCTTCGGGAGAAGGACAATCTTTTACTGTATCTTTGTGCAGCACGGAGCACTAACGTGCTAATGTAGTACACATAGTTGGTAATCATTTGCAAACTGTTGACTCACTGCTAGTGAGGACTTTCCCAATCTTCGATAAATAGGGATTCTCTGTGTGCAGGGAAACCACTCATCTCCATTCTGGCTGTGCCGGTCAGACCTGTGTTAACCATGGCTAAACTGAGAGTGACTGTTTGCATTATCTTGTGTGACGTATAGCAACAATTTAATGCATTGTGCTACCATCTTTGGCCTTGGTTTTTAAAAGGGTGTTGACTCGGCCTCTGATTTTGTGCCTTCAGCTAAAATGATTGTGGCTGGGTTTATCACTCTGGGTATGGCTACATTAGAGCTGGAAAGTGTCAATTCCAGCTCAAGGAGACATAGAATCATAGAATATCAGGTCTGGAAGGGACCTCAGGAGGTCATCTAGTCCAACCCCCTGCTCAAAGCAGGACCAATTCCCAACTAAATCATCCCAGCCAGGGCTTTGTCAAGCCTGACCTTAAAAACCTCTAAGGAAGGAGATTCCACCACCTCCCTAGGAAACCCATTCCAGTGCTTCACCTCCCTCCTAGTGAAAAAGTTTTTTCCTAATTGTCAACCTCAACCTCCCCCACTGCAACTTGAGACCATTACTCCTTGTTCTGTCATCTGCTACCACTGAGAACAGTCTAGATCCATCCTCTTTGGAACCCCCTTTCAGGTAGTTGAAAGCAGCTATCAAATCCCCCCTCATTCTTCTCTTCTGCAGACTAAATAAACCCAGTTCCCTCAGCCTCTCCTCATAAGTCATGTGCTCCAGCCCCCTAATCATTTTTGTTGCCCTCCGCTGGACTCTTTCCAATTTTTCCACATCCTTCTTGTAGTGTGGGGCCCAAAACTGGACACAGTACTCCAGATGAGGCCTCACCAATGCTGAATAGAGGGGGATGATCACGTCCCTAGATCTGCTGGCAATCTGCTGTCCTACTTATACAGCCCAAAATGCCGTTAGCCTTCTTGGCAACAAGGGCACACTGTCGACTCATATCCAGCTTCTCATCCACTGTAACCCCTAGGCCCTTTTCTGCAGAACTGCTGCCTAGCCACTCGGTCCCTAGTCTGTAGCAAAGCATGGGATTCTTCATACCCGCACTAGCTCTGACTGAGCTAGCGTGCTAAAAATAGAAGCGTAGCTATGGCAGCGGGCATGGTGGGAGGGGCTAGTCACCCCACGCACAATCCCATTTGTGACCTTAAGTACATTCTTGGGGTGGCTAGCTCCTGCCACTGCTAGCACTGCCCACCCACAGCTACACGTCTATTTTTAGCATGCTAGCTCTGATTGAGGAAGCACAGGTATGTCTCCTGAACCAGGAACTTACACCTTCCAGCTCCGGTGTAGACATACCCTGAGTCATCAATGGCCTGATTCTCAGAGATGCTGAGCACCCAGGTCCAGATCCTCAAAGGTATTTAGGTGCCTAACTCACACTGGAATCAATGGGAGCTAGATGTCTGGGCCCCAGTTCCCATCCAAGTCTACTAGTCACACTGCATGTGCTATAAAATGTGCCCATGTTAATTTGCACCTCCATAATTGTGTCCACAATTACTTTCAGGTCCAGAATTTGCAGGCATAAAATTAGAGACCATTTTTCAAAATCAGGCCCTTTCCCTTTAAATCCCCCCCCCCCCACCCTCTGGGTACTTTCAGTTTGCGGCCTGCTGAGGTTGATGCCCAGGAAATGGAGAATATGACATGGTGTTTGTGTGTGTGTATGTGTGTAATATCTTTAATATGAAACTAGTTGCCACTTAATTATAAAGGCTAAAGACCTCCATTCAGTGTGCTGCCTACAATTTATGAGTCTCCGCTCCCCCAGACACACATTACAGGTATGCTGCAACACCCGGGTGACTAACATTCCTCTTTAATTTAATTTCCTTATATAAATAGCTTCATTAAGGATCAGTTATACAGGCTGAGAAAATAGTATCTGAATGGGTAAGACTAAGTCATTGAGTTCTGCACTCTGCTACTGTTACAATCATGAGCCTGTCTACTGCAGAGGCAGAGACCAGTGATAACCTCTCCCTCCGCTCTCCCAGTGTAAATCAGGAGTCACTCCACAGAAGTCTGAGGAGTTGCACCAGAGTTAATCCAGGTTAAAGTCAGAATCAGCCCCCTCTTTGCTCTCCCCATGAACTTTGTCCAGAAGACTAGCCTAAGAGGAAGGCTTGTCCTGTGGTTAGAGTCCTAACCTGAGCTGTGTCTGACCTGGGTTTAATTCCTGCTCTGCCACAAATGTCCTGAGTGACCCTGGGAAAGTCACTTAGTCTCTCTCTCTGCCTCAGTTCCCCATCTGTACATAGGGGATGATAATGCCTACCTCACAGGTGTGTCATGGGAGTCAATACATTTAAAGACTGTGTGAGATGCTGAGATATAAATACTTTAGCTAGAACGGTGCCCCCTGGGCATGACTGTGATCTCAAAGTGGTTGAGCCTTTTGCAGTTATCTTCTTCTCCCTCTGGTTTGTTCATCGTATCTCCTTGTTCTCTCTCATCATGGAGTTCTTTAGGGTTGGACCTGTCTTTTTTTTCATGATGTGGATGCACGCAGCACCTAACACAATTAGCCCCTCATCCCTGTTTTACATCCTAAAATGATGGTGGATGCATTTTATAGCATGTAGACATCAGTGGCCTGATTCTTAGCTGAACACCCAGTTCCCGCAGAAGTCCCCGATGATCACCTCTAGCCACTATCGTATTACCTCAAGTATTGGGTTCAAGCATCCATTTTTCTCTCCTATGGCAGATCAGACCAGCACGGCAAAATTACCAAAGCAACGTGAATAATTAATTGCAGCCTCCTACCCCGTGCTGCTGATGGCACGAGGCATAAATGAAACGGATGCATGTAATTAAACAAGGACCAACATATTGATCTGGCATTAGGCGGAGTTCTTTCTTTTCAAAGTCCCTATTGTAAGACTTACACTCCTACCAAAATAACAACCAGAAGCATTGTCCGGGAGATGGATACTGCTGATGGCTTTGACACTTCTAAACCTTCTCTCCCCAAGATCGTTCTGCTCCATGTATATTTCAAGGGTTTAGTAGGACTTAAGGAGGTTTAGACATTTATATGGATACCACAGTTATAATTGTTTTATCCTATTTAATGTAAGGGATATAAACTCTCATGCTCCAGGATAAGAGCCAACTGCTAACTGCCTGGGGTTAGGAAGGAACATTCCTTGTGGGCATGTTATTGCATAATTATCCATTACTAGGGATTTAGACCTTCCTGTGAAGCATCCAGTACTGGTGGCTCTCAGAAACAGGATACTGAGCTGAATGGCCCATTGGTCTCATCTGGTGTGGTGATTTCTATGCCCTCTAAATTAGTCCAAGAGCATGTCTCACACTTCTTGCTTGGAGATGGGAATGCATTGCGGTCGGGGTATATTGCTTTGCCTTACAGCCATGGAAGGGACTGAGTGATGATTAAGGCCTGTTCTTTACTTTCTCTCATTCCTTTCCCTGGTGACTAGAATGAGATTTGTTTTCATCCATGGGCAAGTCGGGAGCCAGACCCTGCTCAGCTTTGCTGTTCTCTATTGGGGCACTTCAGAAGTGCTGGCAAATATTGCCCCTTCTCAGAGAAGATATGTAACGAACTGACAGTGGTTTTCTCAGCCCCCCCTGCCATCCTATCAGCGAGCGTTGATCCCGCTGGGACAGAAATAAGGGGGCTCTGCTGACACAGTGAGGTAGGGGACTTCTTACCTCACCTGGATAGAATGGAGTGGTTCTCTTGTGGGAAAGAGGACCTAGGCTACGGGTTGAGGAGTCTTGAGGGAGGAGCCTTGGGAACAGCCAAGCATGCAGAGAAGTATTTGAGTTGCTCTTTGTTATCTTAGTGTTATTTCCTTTGCTGATAAACCCAAAGCCCAGGATGATAATGAGTTTGGACTTGATACATGAGTTAGTTTTGTGGAGCATGTTGGGAAAATCATCTGCTCCCAAGGTAGAGATGTATAAGCTTTACCACTCTACCCTCTCTTCAATGCAGGATTGCCCCTTTACACTATAATACTTTCCAGGGCTTTGCCCAGGTTTAAATGATCCAAGCGATGATGCTTCCACCACTTCCTCTGGAAGCATGTTAGGATGTTTTCCCCTAACATTCAGCTTACATTTCCCTTTTCATTCTTTCATCTCATTACTCCCTTTCTGCATGGCCCAAAGCATCAATTATTCCCTAGCAAGTACATTTCTCCACTAAGCAGCCCACAGAAATCACGACTTCAGCCATGCATGTTTAATCTCCAGGGCATGGTGTTATTGTTCTCTCTGTTTCGTGCTCCAGGAGGAAGTGAGTGATTGATGATGGGCATAAATGCTTAGGGGGGGTCAGTCTTTAATGTGTCACCAGTTTTAATCTGTCCCATTCGGGCCTGGAGGGATATGTCCGATAATTGACAAGAATAGTGCCCCATGCCCAGTGCTAATCACTGCTGGAAATCTGCCACCACTGTGGCTGCTTGCATAACCCCAAGGCATGGAACAACAGCAAAGGCTATTTTCTCCATACAAATGTGGGCATGCATCTTTGGTGGTCAAGGAGAGTGAGCTGTCTATTGGAATCTGCAGTATTAAGTATTCACACCCTTTCTAATGCCCTCTCATGTCATGTTTTCTCTCTTACTAACCAGCACTATTTTTAGGAGCTCTTTAGCAAAGAGCATGCAGTGATACCTTGCTTATTTCATTTGGGCCCTGATCCAGCAAAACACTTGAGCAGGTGCTCAATTTTAAGCACATGGGTAGTCCCAAAGACTTCCCTGGGATGGTTCACGTCTGATATTGCTTTGCTAGATCGTGGTCTAAATTTGCTCCCTCAAAATGAAATGAGCAATTAATGAAAACCCAATTTCTGGTTAATGTGTGCATCTCTAAACTGATAGTAGAGCTAGATTGAGCTGCATAATTCAGACAGAGATCCAGTTGGGGATTCTGAAGCTACAGAGACCCTGTCTTTTAGTTCTTTTCTAATTGAGAGTGAATGAATGCACCATTCTGTCACAACATTTCATGTAGAGTTTTGTGACTCAGAAGTTACATTTTGCAAGGGCACATGTGAACATTCCTCAGCTGATTTATTTTTGTACTCTCCAGCGTTTGAGACTGGGATGTTAACAAATCCCCAAACTCAAAATGAAACTCAGCCAAAACCACTCGATTTTGCCTGATTTTAGGTAGAAACCGCTAAAATTCACTTCGTTTCCATCCCAAACCATAACTTGGGCCATTCTCACCTGACAGTTCGTCCAACTTTGCCTATAACTTAGCTGAAAAGTTTATGAGTGTCGCTGGATCGGCCTCAGTTTCAGGTTGGAACAAAACCTTTTCCCAGGACTGGGGTTTCCTTGTGCAGAGATCATATTGTGAATGAACTATTTCAGGCATAGAAAGTTGGGTAATTAAATCCCTTCTTTTGGTTTCAGTGTATACAAATCATAGATTGCCTTTGTATTTTCTAAAATATCATATTGTTAACCTAATTGAAGACTATAAATCATCTCCTAAACTAAACAAGAACAGCTGACTCTAGGCAACTGTAAGGCAGCAGATGTGACAGCAAACTGGCCTTTCTAGCCACATCTTTACATTTAAGAAAATGTGAAAAGTCCTGGGATACAATTATAGATGAATTCTTCAGGTCATCCTTTTGCTTTCCTGTGCGAGTTGGGTGATATTCTTTGCTAGCTAGAGGCCCAGAACAACAGTACTTTGCCCATATAGAAACTGATCAATAGAATAAGAGAAGGACCCATCACATGTTGACATCTTTAGCTCTAGAACGTTTATGTTGTTGTGATATTATCAGAGATTATGATGTAGCTGCTTGCGTCACGGAGCTCATTACACCTCTGCTACTCATAAAGGCATTGGAGCCCAATGGAAGTACAGCCCACATGGAAGTAAATTGTGTTTAGTAAAAAGTATGTAAACCAAATACCTACAAACCCAAACAGAATGCCTGAAATAGTCATGATTTTTTTTCTTATGGAAGAGCCATATTCTTCTGTTCTTTGTTTGTTTTTAATCTATTCAAATCAAATAAGTCTTTCGTAGTCACCTTGAGTAAAATAGGAGAGCAGATGATTTAGAATCAACCTCTTTTTTTTTTTTTTTTTTTAATCCAATCATTAGGATGAAACAGAAATAGCACTGGGGAATGGTCCCATGGTACCCCACTGGCCTGGAAAGATAAATGTTTTTCTTCTATCCGCATTGCTTTTGTCATGATTGCGCCTCTCCTGAAGAAAATAACCTGCTTCTTCATAGTCAGCGGTGATTTATTGCCCTCTTTACGAAAAACAAATGTTCAAATTCATCAAGGAAGGAAGACATTTTAATACTCTGGGAGTGGCAGTGGTTATACCATGGAGACTAGGCAGAGAAACATTGAAGTGGCGTTCATTGTTCAGATGTGGTACCACTGAATCTCACCAAAAAGGAATTAGATCTTATGTGATTTAGAAAAAAGTAAGGAAGGGGGAAGTGTTGCTAAGAGATCTGGGAAGATTTATCTCATTAGATGGATTGTTCAAACCCAGCCTATGTTAGCAGTAACCAGAAGTTGCTACTAAGTGTACTGGGACTTGCTGTATATAAGATCACAGATACAACTAGTGCATTTGCACTTCCTGGAACCTTTCTTGTCAGTCTCAGTAAAAAGAGATCTACCAAAAGTGAACATGATCACTGCCTAGAGATCACAGAATCATAGGGTTAGAAGGGACCACAAGGGTCATCTAGTCTAACCTCCCACCAAGCCGGGCCTTCCAGATTGGGACTGAGGTATATTAATGGGAAGCAGCGGTCAGGTAGCAGGGCCTTGCAGCAAAGCCAGTCTCTGGGCAACCTAATGCAGCTGGCCTATAGTAGGCTGCCTAATTGGCTACAGTGCGGCTGGTTGCTTGGAAAAGTCAGCAGACTGGCTCTTAACCCCAGCAGCAGCAGTTTGGCAGCTGTTCAAAGCATTCGCCCATGGCTGCGATATGGTGCCTGCTTGTTCCCGGCCCTATTCCCACCTGGGACCCAGTCCAGCTCCCACCTTGCTTCGTACTAACTCCAGCTGTGATTCCTACCCACTCCTGCCCTGACCATTGGGCCTGACTCCTGATCCAGCCACTAGTTATGACCGCCCATGTCCTGGTCATGTGACAGCAGGACATGAGGGGAGTTTGCAATGTAGTTCTAAAACAGCATTATTAACTTATACCATCACCCAGAGGGATCAGCTGAGACACATCATGCTAAACATTGTACGCTCACATAGCAAGACACAGTCTCTGCCCTGACAAAGTTTATAACCTAACAGACAAAGGAGAGGCTAGAACTGTTGCATCATCTCCATTTACCAAGGGGCAGTTTAGGCTCAGAGACCCAGATTGTTAAAGGTATTCAGGTGCTGTTCAGCGCCTAACGGATTTAGACGCCTAAATCTCATTGTCAAAAGGGATCTAAGCACTTACGAGTCTAAATTCCATCAACTGTCAATAATCCAAGGATTTCAACATGGCACCTCTTGCCATCATTAAATCTACCTTAAAAAGCAGGAAAAAAAGGGAAACAATCTTCTGGCTATTGTTTTTTGGTTTTGCTTGATAGCTTGCAAATAAATAATTCTCAAAATAACTATTACTTGCCTTTTAAAGCAAAATCATTAGGCCCAATCCTTGGAAAGAGCCTTTTATCCTGAGCCATATTAAAATATATCAAAATGTTTGTGGTTCTGTTTTCTCAAGTGGATCTGTTATTTTCTGTGAAACTGGGAAGCAAAGCTTGCCATCTGCCCTCTGTATATTAGGACAATGACAGAAAAGAGCATGCTAGAAAGTGAGGTCACTTGTGACCTGACTTTAACAGGAATGAAATGGCCAATTTCATGTCAGGTTGATGCTAATAAAAGACAGCCTTCCTTTCCCTTTTCATTGCCCCTTGGACGCTCGGCACCCAAGGTGTCTGGTGCTGCTTCCAAGTTACAATGTGGTGGAAAATGGAAGATATTTTAACCACTTGAATCAACATTTCCCTTTCCATGCTGTAGTCTGTGGACCGCTCCTGTGTGCTCTGCCCTTCTTCCAGACTTAGAATGGCTGGTATAGAGTGCTCTTTCTCCCCCTCCACCCTCCATTAGCTTCCCTCACCTTTCATATATTGATAGTTCTAGTCCCCACAAACAAACAAACCACACACATGCCTGTCCTTACCCAGACCTCTTCTTGTATGTTTCCTCCTACTCCTTCCTCTTTTTTAGGTCAGAGCCGCAATCGGTTTTCTTACTCCATTGACGTCAATTCAACTGAAGTCAAGGGAGCTATTCTGTTTTACACCATCTGACCATATGTCCCTTTGTCAATCCATTGTCTTTTTTTAATTGTAAACTCTTTGGGACCGAGTCCATCTCTCAGAGCCTACTACCATGTGGCCCTGATCCTCTTAGGCCTGGTCTACACTAACCCCCAAATTCGAACTAAGGTACGCAACTTCAGCTACGTGAATAACGTAGCTGAAGTCGACATACCTTAGTTCGAACTTACCGCGGTTCAGACGCGGTCCACACGCGGCAGGCAGGCTCCCCGTCGACTCCGCAGTACTCCTCTCGCCGAGCTGGAGTACCGCAGTCGACGGCGAGCGCTTCCGGGATCGATTTATCGCGTCCAGACCAGACGCGATAAATCGAACCCGGAACTTCGATTGCCAGCCGTCGAACTACCGCGGTAGTGTAGACCTGGCCTTAGTGCTACCATCATAACAATATTCTTAATTTCACCTTGTGTCATCATATTGAGGGCCCAATCCTTTGTATTTTGCTTCATTGGGACTTTACCCTGAATAAGGACAGAGAGATCAGTACAATTTTGCTTACTAGAAATGTGAGATTGAGGCATCTGCATTGGCAAATAGTGTGACTGCATCTTCTGTAGCAGAGACAAAGCATTGGTTAAAGAGTTACAGCAGCAGAGATTTGCTGCTTAGGTCTTACGCTGCCAGCTTCTGCATCACTAAAGTTCAGGCTGGGTCAGTGTTTCCTTTATGAACTTGGTGGTTGTTGTTTTTTTTTAGAGGTTTATAGCTCAGCTATAAAAATTCCCTCTGAAACCTCTTTCAGCCTGACCATGTTACCAAAATCCTCAAATCATAATTTAAAGACTTCAAGTTACAGAGAAGCCAGCTTTCACTCTAGTTTAAACCAGCAAGTGACCAGTGCCCCATGCCGCAGAGGAAGGTGAAAGACCCACAGGGTCTCTGCCAACTTGACTCGCAAATATGGAGATCAGTTAGACCCTGAGCATGTCAGCAAGACCCACCAGCCAGACACCTGGGACATAATTCTCTGTAGTAACTCAGAGCCCTCCACATCTAGTGTCCCATTAACAGCCATTGGGGATATTTGCTTCTAGCAGTCACAGACGGACCACATGCCATTGCAGGCAGTCTCATCACACCATCCCTGCCATCAATTTATCAAGCTCAGTTTTGAAACCAATTAGGTTTTTTGCCCCCACTTCTCCCCATGGAAGGCTGTTCCAGAATTTCACTTGTCTGACGGTTAGCAACCTTTGCCTAATTTAAAGCCTAAACTTGTTAATTCACAGTTCACATCCATTTGCTCTTGTGCCAGCATTGGCACTTAACTCCAGATACTGCCATTTGTCATTCTCTTTCTAATCCCCAGGAGACTCGAAAGCACTGAGAATATGATTCCGTCTTCTTGTCACGGACTGCTTTCATTTCACAGGTTTGAAAGACCTGAGCTACAAAATTCAGACATGCTCTAAAATATTAAGGTTAGAATTAGTCAGGAAATGTGGGGTTTTTTTCCTTTGCTTGTTTTTGTTTTGTGTTTTGTTTCTGTGAACAAATTTTCATGAGAACAAAAGAGCTTTCATTTTTGTCAAAAATTTAAAAATGAGAAACTCAGTGGGAGGGATAGCTCAGTGGTTTGAGCATTGGCCTGCTAAACCTAGGGTTGTGAGTTCAATCCTTGAGGGGGCCATTTAGGGATCTGGGACAAAGATCTGTCTGGGGATTGGTCCTGCTTTGAGCAGGGTGTTGGACTAGATGACCTCCTAAGGTCTCTTCCAACCCCAATATTCCATGAATCTCCAAATTTCATTTTTTGGCAACCTAAAACTGAAAAAATGTAAGCAGAATTTTTTTTTTAAAAATCAGGTTTTTGCAGAAAACGTTCAGTTTTTCAGCAAACCCCCTGACAAAATTTACCACAGTTGGACATGTCCCATGGACATTTCTATTTTGATGGGGAAATAATTGTACACTGGAAAAAGTGTTTTGAATAAAACATTTCAACCAGCTGCAGTCAGGGTGTTTGGATCAGGCCCATATCTACTCATGGCTGACCAGGGATGTGATCAGGGAGGACGACTGTATTTTAATTCAGGGAGTGTTCGTGGCCTTTCCAGATGAGGTACAGCCTTAAAGATTGTGCTTGCTTCGGCTTCAGATGTGGGGATTTCCTTACCTCTTCATTTGCAACCATAGAGCTTTTGAGAAGTACTCTAGTGAGCACTGATTTCCTTTCTCCCAGCAAGTATCCTTTCATTCATGTGCCTGTCGCCCATGTTAATGTCTTTCCTGTGTTTTCTTGGAGACCAAGTTTGGCAGCCAAATTTCCAGTCTCACCTGCGGTGTTTCTCCATACGTTTCTTGTACATTATGGCTTATCACTGGCAAAATCAAAAGCTGACATCACCAGTCTATCATATACGTGCCTCGGGTCTATTTATTGAATTGTTCATCACCTAGTAAATATCTAGCACAAACAATATCGAACTGTCTTGTATGTATCTTTAAAAACTTTCTTCGTTTTGTCTAAAATTCCCTAGTCCTGACCTAGGCCATATTCCACAGGCAATTACTGGGAAATCGCTTAATAGCTCAGATCTTTAGGTGTTGTAAGTCCACGTAACTCTTTTGAAATCAATGAAATTTATGCTGATTTGACAGCTCTATATCTGGCCCAATGACTTTTGTAGAACCTGAAGAGAGCTTACATAAAGCACAAGCATTCCAATAGTTAATTAAGCAAAGGAAAATGTAGGTTGTATCCCAGAAAAATGTGCGTATCCACAAGAGTCATATGAAATGGAAGGGCTACAGCCTTTGAGAATGCACTATAAGGAACTAATTAATTATATTAATTACTATATTAACCAGATGCTGCACGTTCCAGGGTGAAGAGCACAGTAAACAGCTAGATCGCTATGCTCATGCAATGCTAATGCTCATGTTGAAAGCCGGCCAGTTCATGGGATTTCTAGCTCTAATTCTGGTTCAGCTAGTCTGGTATCCTGTCCTCCTCGACTCTACTTCAGCTGCGTGAACAAGTCACAATGAATAACCGATGAGTTTGCCTCTTTTTTTCAGCTCATGAAATATCCATGCACAAACTGTGATTTCCTTAAATTTATTCATTATTTTAAAGAAGCAATTCAATGGATATGAACAACCATTCTCCGGTGTTTATTTGCTATTAGCTATTTGAGCTGTGATTGGTCTGATAAGTCATATGACTGTTTCCATTCCCTGGTCTAACAATTGACCAAACACTTCTGCAGATACTTACATGTGGGAACACAGAATTTGTTTTCTACTGGTATTTGTGTATGCAACTTTGTAATTCACTTTCCTTGAACACTTTCCTTGATCCCATAAAACTGGGTGACCTAAATGGGTTCAGGAAATGAACCCCAAAAGGGTGAGAACATGACTTCAGAGAATGTATATGAAAATAGAAAGTGAAGTTCACCCCTGTCCAGAGGGCCAGCCTGGGGCCATTGCACCGTGAAAGCAGTACTTTTGCTGGTCCTTCCCTAGGGGTGAATTTCACACAGACTGAATATTCATGGAAAATGTGTTGCAGTATTAGCTCAGATGCATGCAGCACACTGGCTAAAAATCCAGTTTATGCCAAACAGCTGTTATTTCCACAAGGTTCTCACCACTACCTGGACACAGGTTGGAGCACTGTTCTGTCATCCGTTGTTCAATGGATCATTTGTCTACTCTTCAGTGGTTTCACATGCACCACGTCATCAAAATGTAGCAGTTCAGCATGCCATAAGCCAAGTTTCCATCCATGTCTCCGCTTTAGACTTAGCAACTGATCCTTCCAGGTGCAGCTTTGACTCGTATAGCTTGGGCTACCAAATAACCCTTCAGCAAAAGCAGTTTCCTCTGCACTGGATGTTCACTGCTGGGCTCTTTGCTTCTCTTCCAACTGTTCTTGCCTCCTCCGTGTTTGCCATACATAGAGTGCCAGGTTCACCTCTCTTCTCATGAGTCCTAGTTTCCCTCTCTGCTTAAACGGAAAGCCTTTTCTCGTGCCAGTCATTTTGTGCATCTGCTCTTTGAGCCAGGGCTCTGTCATTCTGCTTCTTCTGCATCCCATGGCTTCTTTCCTAGTCTTTGTGGATGTCCATTCTAAATTGCACTCAATCACTCTCTGTCTCTGATGCCAGCACTTTTAACACAATGGCCCACATCCCGCACCAGAGCAAATCCATTGAAGTCAATGAGCTTGCATCAGAATAAATGAGGGACAATATGTTTGTTCTGGAAGTTAAACACAACAGTGTTCATAATGAATGGGACACTGAGTTTGCTCAGCATTGTTCATTTTATTATAGTGGAATGTGTAGGAATAGGGCCGTATCCCTTTAAATAGCGTGTGAGCCCCTTTGGGCACTCACCATGTTGTGTGTTTTAGAAGCTGCCAGAAACCAGTCAGAGCGGCAGTATGTAAATAACTAGATCTAACATGTTTGTGAATAGTTACATAGTAAATACTATGGTAGTAAACAAGAGTATCTCAGACCCAGCTGTGCCTGGGTGGTTTCTTCACATTCTTTTTGTACAAAGAGCAAAAGACCCAACGCCTGCCAGGGTCTCAAGAGAAGGATAGCAGACATCACAAGGCAAACACTTTCCTCTGTCCCTTGGCCTTCAATCGCACACTTCTTCTGATCCGCACGTAACCTTTCATGCTTAGCCTCCACCAGGTATGTAATCATGTTCGGTAATAACAAACAGTGAGAAGGATTGGACTTTCTAAGCTTTAGGAATTAAGGAAGAACATAAAACATGGCACATTGACCTGCCACTAAAGGTACTTGAAAGGCATGGGAATAGCTTTTAAACCAGCCATCGAGGACATGAGTATTTTTTCCAAACTGTTTTCGTTATAAATTATTTTTTACTGCCTATAATAACTACCAAGAAAGTATGTGTTAGTTATCCACACTGACCTTTTAAACTTCCAAGAGAACTGCATATTTTCTGAGGCCCCTTGTAGGGCCTATTAATAATTATGCTCCCCCACTGAGCACCATTGATTAGTTCAGGTCCTGTTTCACACTGTTTTGGTTTTTTTTTTAAAGGTCCCTAGAGTTTCTGTACACTCTTTTCTGCTTATGTTTAACTCTCCTTGACTCTAGATCACACCATTTTGCTAGCATAGAGTTTGGGTCATGTTGACTTATCACTGAGCAGTGGCTCTGAAAGCTAATGGAGAGACACGTTGAATATATACATTGGGTGGAAGCAAAAACCGGGGATCAGATATTGCAACTGGATTTCAACTGGAATGGTAAGGGGGAAAGCAAAAGGCACAGCTGAACATTAGTACTCTGCAACACAGCCCATACCTACATTTTCATTTCTGTTAGCAAACATTTCTTTGTGAATAAATCTACTTTCCTGGCTGTGCTGTGTTAGTATTTCAGTTTCATTAAAGAGCCTGGAAACACCCTAGTGGCTCAGCCTGAGATATATAATACTGCTAACACAGATTTGTTTCATACCCCACAAACTATTAAAAATATTAGTGTCCCCCTGGGAGTTCCTCTTAAAGATTCTCTTTCTCTTTCTCTCACTTTCAGATCGGATCTAAGAGAGCCAGCAATAATGCAAGGCAAGCTGGATTTATCCAGTTAAAAAAAATAGATCCCAGGATATTTTAAGGCTTCTGAAAACTTTCACAGGCTGAATGTTGCTTTGTGTTCCAGTTTTTGTCCAATGCAAATAGCCGTTATGGAGAACTACTGAAGGAATGTGTGGGCATTTTGAAAGGCGGGTTTTACCTTTCTATAGTGAGATTATATTTTGTTGGAAGTGAATTCAGTCTAGGACCTTGTAACTAGATATACTAGCCCTTTAAGACGGAGCAGGGAACACTCCAGGGGTACAGTTCCAGGGTTCGACTTTTACCTCGGTGACAAAGGAAACAGCCACTGAAAGAGAAGTAATACTCCCAGGAAAGCAGTTTGTAGGATGGGGGAAAAAATCCAGGCTGCTGATGGTGTCTAGGGATTATCATGTGAGCTTTGAAGTGTGGGCAGGTCAGTATTCTCTTCCCTCTCGCGCTCTCTCCCTCTCTCTCAGCCTGAAGGACTTCTGGGAAATGTAGTCCAAGGAGCTGTTTGGATTTGTAGGTCTCTAATGCAAGGCATGCCAGAAAGCAAGGCAAGCTGTAATAAGGCTCCTCTCTCTCATAACAGGAGAGACTGCAGAGGAGTTGGAGGTGTTGGCAGTCTCTCCTTGACAGGGCGAGATCTACCAGCTGATGTTTTCCTTTAAGTGCCAGAACTCTGTGGGGGAGAATCTGGAACCTGGCAGAATTATCTGGGAGGAAGGAACTTGGGGGAGGGGGGGGGGAGGGAGAATGGGGTTTGAGCTTCAGTAACAAGACTTTTTTCAGGTTGTCTGTTTGGACTTTGCCACCAGACCCCCGGAGGAGGAATCCAGACCTCTGGGTCAAGGAAACAAGCCTTGGGTTCTCCAGAAATGGGAAGCCCCCAAGCAGGAGCCATACTGGTTTTGTTTTTAAAACAGATGCGATGGGTATGGCATTTGGTGACCGTTGGCTTGGTACTGATCCTTATCAGTGGTGCCCTCCTCCAGAGTTCAACTGTGATTGTCCCTTGGGCTCTGTGCCTTCATATTCTGGTCAGCCTGGGCCTGACCTAAGGGTTGCCAATTCCCAGTGCCTTATAGTCTAAATAGATGCATTATCCCCATTTAACAGAAGGGGAACTGAGGCACATAGAAATTAAGTGATTTTCTCAAGGTCCTGAAGGGAACCTGTGGCAGAGCCAGAGTTGAATCCAGAGCTCCTGAGTCCCAATCCAGTATCGTATCCACAAAATCATCCTTTCTGGAAGTAGGAGGTCTAGAAATCCCTGCCTGAATCCTGTTCATTTTGCCCAACGTTCTCGTTGATTTCAGTGAGAGTTTTGCATAAGACTGGCAATATTTGACTCCACAGGAGAAATCCTATTGTGAGATTTTTTCAGAGCAAGACTCAAGAGGTCTGGGGAAATGCCTGAAGAAACACCTGAACTTCAGAATCCAAATCTAAACCAGCCTTTTCCACCTTTCTGAGCATCCCTCATTGCAAACGGTGATAACATTCCTCCACATTTCATATACTATCCTTGTATATGAAGGAGATACAGTAGCACTGTTTGACACAGAAGAAATTAGATTTAGGTGATATTCCCTTTTCCCGTGTTTCTCGTTTTATTTCCACCAGACCTGGAGTTAACAATTGGCAATGTTTCATTTTCAGACTATGTGGTTCTTATTACAGAGGCCACGGGAGTTAAAAACATTCTCCGCACACACAGCGTAAGCAACAACCTAACCCATTTCTTTTTGATTTCCCTGCGCAGTGCTAGCATTACAGATGCTGTGCAGAATGTGTTAGATGACACTGGTTTTATTTGTCTTCATTACAAGTAAGAAACATATCTAATGACATCTGCTTGGAGCCTTTGATTTCAGATAAATGTAACACATCTTTGATGAGGAGCTGGCCTCTGAGTAAGGCTATGTCAGAGTCTGGCAGCAATGAACTAAGGGAATCTGACATCACAAAGCAACTCCACTTTAATCAGCAGGTGTGGACAACACAACTTTACCATTAGGTGGAATTCAAACCCCTCCCTCTGTCAAGACATGCTTTCCCCAATTACAAATCCAGCTCTTTTTAGGATTCAAATGAGGTCAACTTTGCACAACTTGGAACTAGAAAAGAGAAACCCAAACTTCTGTAGTGATTCCATATGTTAGAAGTTTCAGTCTAAAGCCTGCAGTGTAGCGGTATCTGTTCCCTTCACAGCACTTTGATCATTAGGATACTCTTGATTTCTTTTTTCCAGGATGAGTCCATGGAACTCAGAAATTATTAGAAAGTGAAACATGTATTTCCTAAGAATGACGGTACCTTAGAAATGTTATTGAAATATAACTGGGTGGGTTTTGTGTGTCCAAATAAATGTCTAACCTGCACTTTAAAGCCAACACTTTGAATTTCAAGGGGCAGTGGTGGTTTGGGCATCGGATTGCTGGATCTGAACCTGTCCTATAGTTTTTGGTTCAAAGCTGGAAGGAGCTAGCTTTTTAATTCGTTTGGATGTGGCTTCGAAATGGCTGATCACATGCGATTACTAAAACCTCACCAGAATGTCTCACATGAGACTTCTAAGACCCTGCAGGCAAACCTTGTCCTGATTCAGCTTCTGCACACCTGCTCCTCAGCCTACCCCTATTTACAGTCCTCTATGTTAATGAAAATGTATAAGATATCCATTATCTAATTCTTTAGAAATGCCAGCTAGGAAACCTTTTTTCCAAGAGTTCTATAATGTATCCCCTGAAAGAAGTGACGTCTTAAGGAATTGACTTTGTCCCCCCAATACGGCCTAACATAAACATAATCAGCAATATATCAACAGAGCTATTGATACTAACACTGTAAACTCTCAGCCTTTGGCAGGTGGTGTGATCACATGACAGGTGGATTAGTCTGCATCCTTGCAGGTTGTGGGGTAACATATTAACTTCTTATGGTGTGGAGCAATCATAGCAGCTAGACATGTAGGGCCTGATTCTGATCTCACTTACACTGGTGTAAATCAGGAGAGCTCCAGTAAGGTAAAGTCATCTGTATTTGATGCGAGTAGAGAATCAGACACAAGGTCTTAAAAAATGGTTAGAAACACGCTTAATTGTTTTGGAAAATAACAACAACTTGGAGCAGAAGGAATTAGCTTCCAAACGGTGTACAAATCCAGGGTAGCATCTCCAATGAATTTTAGTGGTCTGATGCAGGGAATATTGGATGCTTGAGATTTTAGACATTCCAGCAGAGCAGAGATGGGGGCACTATTCATAAAGCATATAAAAAAGCCCCAAAGTCCTAGCCACCATAAATCATCCCTTCCAAGAGCAAGGAAATCCACAGCACGAAACACATGAAACCACCTGTAAAGCACTTTGAAAACCAAACAAAATAGAGAAAGTCAAGCGTTTTAGAACATATCAAAGAGAACATTTTGGAAAAGAGAAAAAAACCCTCTGTTATCAGAAGGGCCTAAGGTTTCCACTGCAGCTTCCTCATCCCCAGAATATGAGGCTAAATTGTAGACTGGAAAACTTCCCCAGTGTTCTCGTTGCTAATTGGAAAGTCTTCATGCCGAGATAGGCTTATTGACTTATGTCACTATTGATGATGTACTCACTAAAGCTGATTTAAAAAAAACAACACTGTTTTTTAATGGAAAATTGGGGGTTTGAACACGCAATTTTTCACAAAAACTGTTTGCTTTCTGAGGGAAATGTTGAGTTTCTGGCAAACCTGAAAATTTTCAGCACAAAAGGTGGTGTTTATGAGTGTCTGTGTTTGGCTGAAAAGCTTTCCTTTATTTTCAGTGAAAATTTGAAACTCTCCCTGGGAACCACCCACCCCCGCACACCATTTTTCAATCAGCTCTAGTGTTCAGCTCCCTGGGCAGTCTTGTCATTGTCAGAAACCAAAGGGCATTTTTGGTTATGCGTTTTTAGAAAAGGGGGTTTAAACTAGCCATATTGCAAGAACACAGATGGGGGCAAAGGGGGTGGCATTCTTCATGGGGCAAAAAACCTGACGTTCTTACTCCCAAGAGGTGTTTTGCCTGAATAAGAACTGATTTCTGCCATCCTTACTAGCAAGTAGTACTAATTCATGGCACTACTCCCATTTAACTCAACTCTTCCATATCCCATTGAACCCATTGGAACTACTTGCCAGTGAAAGTCACCTCAGGGCAGAGGGGTGAAACAAAGCAAAAACATCACTTATTTCCTCCTTCAGCCCTCAAAGAGAGGGTAAGTGGTGTGTGTGGGTCTTGTGTTGGCCCTCTGCCCAGGTGTGAGCTTCACCCCCTGGTGAGTGCCCTGGCTCTTCGGACATGGTGGCCAACGTCTTGGCCAATATAGGGAGGATTGAACCAGGGATCTCCAGAGCTAGACGAATGTGCTCCTACAGCTGGAGCTAAAGAACAGTGGACCCCTAGTGGGCGCTATAACACTCATATGCTCTGTGGATTTGGCACAGAAAGGGACGTATAACAAACATTTGCAGTGGGTCACAAAAGCACTGCTCAATGGGTGAAATTCACCCAAACGTAGATCATAAGGTCTATGTACCCCATAAGCTCACTGGGCTTGTGCACGGATTTGTACCAATAAGGGGTCGCAGACTCAAACCCTGGGTA
Organism: Emys orbicularis; assembly: GCF_028017835.1. Classification (NCBI taxonomy): domain Eukaryota; kingdom Metazoa; phylum Chordata; order Testudines; family Emydidae; genus Emys; species Emys orbicularis. The sequence continues at coordinate 7,320,920 of NC_088690.1, read as the reverse complement.
AGAGTTTCAAGATGTGGTCCAATAACTGGGCCTTCAGCCCATGACCTCACTCTTTGTACTTGAGTTTAAGACCGCGTACATCTGGTTCTTCATAGTCTTCCCTTTCATGTGGTGGGAAGTGCATTTCGATTTTGCAGAAGGCGTTAACAATCCTGACTTTATTAGAATGTTTATTGATATCCTTTCTGTATTTCTTTCCTTTTAAAAAAAATTAATGCATTTTTAAAGATGTATTAATTACTTTGCTTCTGTTTAAATTTAACAGCGTTTCCAATCCGCCAGACTTGTGGCTTTTTTCAGCGCCTTCAATACGTTTTGTTGGTTAAAAGAGGGGGGAAACCTCTACTTGACCGACTGTTTTAATTCCCTTCTCAATTTGCCCTTTCTTTTGAGCAAATCGTGATGTAAGGAGACTTGGCCAGATTGCCAGCCAAAAAAATAAAATATGGAAAGGGAGCTTGTGAAACCAGGAAAGAAAAATACCTCTCAGACTTTTTGCCTATTCACAGGCTCTTTTGAAATTGTCTTCCCATCTAACATGTCATATTTCCAAGCAATTAATGTTCATAACCACAACCGGTATCATTAAAAGAGGCTGAGAAGGGTGCCATGGTTTGTTTGTATTAAAAATTATCCCTCTTCCTTTCTGAACTTTTCAAAAGTCTCTCTTTAGGCTGGGTGCTGCAACTATGAATGCATGAGGGCTTGATTTATTTAACGTAAGGGGGCATCTTGCAGTTATAGAAGGCATCTGATTATAAAGGATCCCAAAGTGCTTTCCAGCCGATGACCTCGATCATGTACTCCATGTGAATGAAGGAGTTTGTGCTAGTGGAGCAGATTGCAGGACTGAGGTCACTGAGTGTGGGCAATTTTTTTTTTTTTTTTTGCACACATAAGGCTTGCTTCTGTGCCTTTTAAAGTCAACGACAAAACTTCCTTTGGTTTTACGGGTGCAGGACCTTAGCCTAGTAGACAGGCTTGGCCACTTCTTTGCTCTCATTGACATTTGGCAAAACTGAGCATGGAGTCTGGTCCTCTTTCAAGATAGGGAGAGCATGCGGTACAAGCTCCTCTTCTTTAGGGCTTGTCTCCACTTACTGGTGGATCAATGCTGTGATCGCTTTCCCATCAACTCTAGTACTCCACTGGAATGAGAAGCATTAGGTAATTCGACAGGAGAGTTTCTCCCGTTGACCCAGCACAGTGTAGACACCACAATAAGTCAACTTAAGGTATGTCTACTCCAGCTACTTGTATAATAGTAATTAAGATAACAATTAATAAATTGATATGAGTGCTCAGGTACCAGAATGATTGCTACAGTGTAGCAGGTAGTGTTGCTTTGTACTGTTATACACCTGTCATGTTCCAGCCCAAGCATGGCTGCATTTCAGTTGTGGATTAAGGGATTCCGATCTACATGATCTGCAAAGCCCTGTGGGACTGTAGAAGATGGCAGGTTCTATACACATATAAGAAATTGTTAGTGTTATTAAAATACGATGCAAGTAGATCCACACACTCAAAACTGATAAATAATTAAAGCTGATCAAATAATTCAATGGAACAGTTTTCTGTTGGAAAATGCAGTTGTCAAAATCAAAACGTGTCGATTTCAATGAAATTTTCAACAGGGAATTAATCGCTTTGATTCTCTTTTCATTTTTAATAAATGTCAATGTTTTGTTTTGATCAGGTGAAAACATTTTGGTTCAACTTTATTGTTTTAATTCATTTCATTTTGACGATATTAATTATTATTTTCTGACACTGAGAAATGTGCTTATCAAAACAGAAGATTCAACAGTATTGAAACAAAATGTTTTGATGGTCCCAAATTCAATTTGTTCAGAATTTTTGATCCCCGGGAAATCTCGAAATTTTGGCTTTTTTGTTCCAACTTGGAACAAAAACACATTTTAAAATGTTGGCTTTGCCCACAGAATGGAAATTCCAGTTTCCAACCAGTTCTATAATTAATGTTCTTCCACCCACAAGCGGAACAGTGGAACGTTATGTGCATGATGTTGGAATTACAGTCAGCTCAGTCTATCTCTGGTTACAAGAAGTCCAACCATTTTGAAGCAATGGGTTAGGTTCTGTTCCCCAGCTTCACCATTTTGCTGGGCTCTAACAGTGCAAAGGTAATGGAGAAGGGCCCTGATGTAAGAGAATCTCCATGCTGTGTAAAGTTGACATAGTTCGCTCTATACCATCCAGGCAGAGGTGGAATACACTGTGCTCTTGCCAGGTGCGACGGATTCTTCCTAAAAGTGTGGGGGGGACATGAGCCCCCACCCCCTCCGTAGCCCCACCTCTGCCCCTCCTCTTCCCCCCGAGGCCCTGCCCCCAAGCCAAGCCAGAAGCTGCAGCCAGGCCCGAGAGCCCAGACCCTTCCATCTGCCTGGAATGGGGAGGCCGAGAGCAGTCCCTGACCAGAATCCCCGCCCCCCGGGACCCCACAACACCAGGGCAGGCTCCAACTTCCAGCCTGGCCAAGGGGCAGGGCCTTGGGGGAAGAGGAGGGGCAGGGGGATGGACCTGTGGAAAAAAGTGGAAGGGCCATGGCCTGTAGGCCCCTCCTGTTCCGGTGCCCCTAGCTCTTGCATTGCCTGACCAGTAGAGAGGCCCCTAGGGAACTGCTCTAGCTGGAGTAACTTAGATCTATCCTTAGTTATGGCCGGAGGGGGGGCAAAAATCATGGGAGTAGAAAGGTGGCATAGAATGAAGCTTGGTTGAAACCAGAGATCTATATGCCTATTTTATCTTCCTTTGTCCACTGATGATACAGTAATGTTTTCTCTGGACATAAGAATCTTCTACTGTGCTCCCGCAATTCAAAATCTAGCCATTCCAGGCAAAGCAGAGGAGACTATATGTTCCTCTCTTAAGACTTCCCTTCTCTTTGATTGATATATAACTGCAAGAGATGTCAACTTCTGAATCCTGATGCATTGAGTAGGCAGGGGTGGGGAAGAGGCAGAGAATATTGGTGCTGAATGATTTCTCCCCACAGAGAAGGCTGTGTGCTTAAGTGTAAATTGTAAGAGGAATGAGGATGACAGCTCCTGACTTGCCCATAGGGAGAAAGGGGTAGACAATTGTAGTTGTCAATCAATTAGGGGTGAAAACAGCCAGCAGAAATGAGTGCCCTTTTAAAGTCAATTTCCTATAGCAAAGCCTACCCTCAGCTCCATAAAACAACCCACAACTCCTAGTACATGAAATTTTATAGCTCCTAGACTATAGATAGAGAGATCGAGAGGAATGTGTAAGAAACAGTTTGTCAAAGTGAGATCCGATTCCTCTTTCAGTGCAGGGTTATGTTTTTTTCTCTCCTTGTGGTTATGAAGCATCTAATATAACCAGCATATGTGGCCGGTTATATTATATAGTACATGCAAAGCATTAATTAAAACCAGCATTCCGGTAACTGGCATCTTGGCCTCCGGCACTAGACACTGCTATATTAATCAAGTGCATTCGTTGCTGAAGAAAAGTTTAAATCTAAAGAGCCTGATTCTCCTTTTGCTTGCACTGGTGTACCTCCATTGAATGTAATATTCCTGAATTACACAGGTGGAGGTCAGAGGAAAATCAAGCCCAACATTAAATTTAGAACTAGTTTCTAGTTTGTTGGCAAGAGGAAGGGCACTTGCTCCAGTGATTATAGAAGGCACCTGTCTCCATTTTCCATTTAAGAGCTACTGTCAGCTTCTGATCCTGTCTGCTAGGAAGGCCAGTCATGATGGTGACTTAATAAACAGAGAGCGTGTATATAACCCTCTCGCGTCTGAGGAATCTCAAAATAGTTTACAAACTTTAATGAGGTCACCCTCACAATGGTGAGGTAGGTCATTGTGATCCTCATCCTCATTGTATAGGTGTGGAGAAATTCGTTAGCTGAGTTTCAGAGGTGCTGAGCACCCATAGTTTCCCTGGAAGTCACAAGGGCCACTCGTGCTTGAAGTCACACCTCTGAAATCAAGCCACAAATGAATTGCCCAAGGTGATACATGAGGGCAGGGACTGAGGGAGATTGACTCCCTGAAACGCCAACTGTTCTGTTTCCCCCTCTGGTTTGGGGAATGTAGTTCTGCCAAACTGCCATGGTATGCTCCATAAAAATTCATATCCCTCGTCTCAAGATGTTCGCACGCAGTTGCGTTAGCTCCCAAAAGGAGATCCCTCATGACGACAGGCAAGGTCAGCCTGACAATGTGTGAGAACTCCACAGCGAAGCCGGGCCCCAAGTGACTGGACAGAGGGAGCTATCAGGTCGTGGGGGAGATATCTTCCCCTTTCCATCTTGCTGCCTCAAATCTGGTGAAAGGTAGATCTTGGAGCAGCCAGGCAGTGCAAGCTCCTCACATCATTGGAGCTGAGGATGTTGGAGGGAAAAATAGAAGCAACCTTTGTAACTAGAGCCAGTCCCTACTTGTGACGTTCTGGATTTATTCACAGTTCATATAATACTGTGCTCCTGGTTGGGTCATCATCAAGGAGCATCAAACGTGGATTTCTGGATCTTAATGCACAGGCCTGTGCCTGAATGACAAGACCCACCTCTGTTCTCTGTTCTCCAAGGCTGTAGCAGGTTCATCAGGCTTTAGGGGTGTAGCATTACCTCCTAGGAATTCTCAACCAGGGTTCTGACTCAGTCCGTTGTACAGAGAGGCCCCAATCCAAACTTCCTCAGGATATGGGGTGGAATAGGAGGGTTGCAAGGGGACAATGTGACACTACTCACTGGCCATGCACTCTGTACCAGCCTCAGGGAGGAGGGATGGCATAGGAGCGTCTACCCTGGCTCTACATCATTAGATCCCCTACACTAGTGATGCTCCTGTGGCATGCTGTGCCAGCCCCAGGGAGCCTTTATACGGGTGGTGTGGCCAGAGCCCAGCGCAGGATCTTTTCAGAAGCATCTTGAAAGAAAGGACCAGCAGAAGAATACATCCATAGGAGCTGCCCTACTAGGGTGACCAGATGTCCCGATTTTATAGGGACAGTCCCGATATTTGAGGCTTTTTCTTATATAGAAGCCTATTACCCCCCACTCCTGTCCCGATTTTTCACAGTTGCTGTCTGGTCACCCTATGCCCTACCAGGGCAAATTAAGCCTGGCTAAGCAGCACTGCTCCAGGGAGGTCACAGAGTCCCGCTTGCTTATAACAGACCTGCATTTGGCCCATGGCATTTAGCTCTGCTGTGCCTTACCAAACCAACAAAGGATTTTTGATGCAGCTTCATTTGTTTAGTTACATTCCTGACGTCATTCAGGGAAATTAGCATTGACCCTTTTTGACCCAGACTATGAAAGAAAAGCTAAGATTCTTTTTTCCCTGCTGCTGGATATCCGCTCCCTCCTTATTGTGAAGGAAAAGATGCCGGGGGAACTTGCCACTTGGCGTGAACTGAGAGCACTTAGACTTTTATTGACTGTTTATGATGTGACGTAGTGATAATTGTACATTATTAGTCACTCAACTGGGCAGCCCCAGAGCTTTCTGAACAATAAAAATATATATATGCAGAGAGAGGAAACCCATAAAGTCACCAAAGTCTTGAAAGTCACCCTTAATCATTCATCTCTGCATCCCATTCACCCATCACTCTCCCTCCCATTGACACTCCAGGCCTGCATTCACAAGGAACTGCACACCTGATTATGCTATTAGCTACACCGTATTACTGCAAATGAGTAATGACCCCTTGAAATCACTGGCATAAATGAGAACGGAATCAGGTTCTGTTCCATTCAGATTCACTTAGAACCGGATCCAAAGCCAGTTGAAGACTTCACTGGGCTTCAGATCAAGCTCTGAGGGTGGTATTTCCTTTTCTCCTTTGTTTTTTAACATTGAGCCCAATGCTGTTGACTTCATGAGGAGTTGCAGCCCTATAAGTGATGGCAAAATTCGGCCCATTGCACAGGATCCTAACTTGGGACAAATTGACTTACGTCCAGATTGACATCAATGGGGCTGTGCTGGTCACCGGCTGATCGTCCGAGTTATTACATTTGTCTATAAAATACACAGAGGCTCAGAACTGAGCACAGCTTAGAGGCAGCGTGCAGAGCTAAGGGATGGCCTTATGCCACCTTTTGGCTCCATGATCCTGGAGCTGGCTGGGGACAGGGTGGGTCCCCAGTGTAGGTTAACGTAGTCTCTGAGGCTGCTCTAATTTACACCTAGCTTCCCGTGGTCCCAGGGCTCCATTCTGGTATCCAGGGATCACAAGAGAGGGATGCTCTGGACAAAATCCTCCAATTTAGCTGGTATTATAGCAGAACAGCCTAAGCAAAGGATGACGTCTACCTGGATTGAGTTTATGGTTGGGCGACTGGAATTCCTGGCTCTGCTACTTGGCTGTTATTTGGCCTTGGACAAATCACTCGTGATAAATAGGGAAACAATCCCAATCTCACAGCAGGGCCAGATCCTCACTCCTGTTTACACCAGGTATCTCCTTAATAGCTTCAATGGAGCTACAGAGATTTACACCATGTGAGGATCTGGCTCACAGCAAAACAGTCCTTTAAGATATATGTATTTATCAATACATTTATCGATTTATTGCGTCTAGTCTAGAGGCGATAAATCAACCCCCGAGCGCTTTCCTGTCAACTCCTGTACTCCAGCGCCGTGAGAGGCACAGGCAGTCGACGTGGGAGCGGCAGCAGGCGATTCACCACGGTGAAGACACCATGGTAAGTCGATCTAGTACTTCGACTTCAGCTACGTTATTCACCTAGCTGAAGTTGCGTAACTTAGATCAACCCCCCCTCCCCCCTCCCCACACACACACAGTGTAGACGAGGGCTAAGATAAGAGTGCAGAAGCTGCCTCTCACAAGGCTGGTTCTCCACTGGCCAGCCCTTTATGTTGCTATTTACATCTGTACAAAGAGGGAACGAAATGTGACCAGAACGTTTGTGTTTTCCATGCACTTTGCACAGATGTGCGATGATGAGACCAGGGCGAAGGAGTGGCCCATGAGGAGCTGCGCCTACAAAATATGAGCATGAGTTTTGACAGGAATATCTAGTTTGTATGAAGAAAAGCATCTTTAAATGTCTCTAGCAGCGCCTGGCTTTGGAAGAGGGGATGGCTTAGTGTCCTGATCATGAGGCTAATGGTACATAGGGTATGCCTACGCTTTGAGCTAAGAGTGTAATTCTCAGTTCAAGAGACATACCTATGCTAGCTGTGATTAAGCTAATGTGCTTAAAAAGGAGGGGAGGGGAAAGTATAGTGGCCGCGCAAGCTGTGGGAATGGCTAGCTGCTTCGAGTATGTGCCCAGCATCAAGCTAGTGAGAGGAAGTCTCCTCAAGCTAGGAATTACATCCCCAGCTCTGAGTGTACATATACCCTTTTGGCTTTCTACAATCAGAGGTTCAATTCCCACAGCCTGTCACCTTTCTAAAGCAGATCAATTGTGTTTCATGCAGCGTGGTCCCTTTGGATGAGGCCTTAGATATCAAACCTTTAGGTGGATGTTTGTGATCCTAAGTTATTTTTCATAAGACTGGGGGTTTGCCTCCATGTTGGTCAAAATCTGACAGTGTACAGGTTGGTTGACACCCCTCACCCCCTGAAATGGCTACCTTTCTGAGGTACTGCATGTAAAAGAATGTAGGAACTGTTCACTGGTTCAGACTAATATTCCAATACATTACTGGATTCTCCCCCATATGAGCTGAAGTACAGTTCATTACTGCAGATAGCACATGTAGTTGACGTTGCAGATGTTGTTTCCACCTATGCAGTTTGGGAATTCCTCTTTATTGGGAGGAAGGGGGATTCCAGGGCTACCCATGTTGAGCAGAGCTTCTGTAGCATGGCAAATTAGAGTCATGGGGCTCTGTTGGAGGCCAGGTAGCAATGTGGAGGTAGATGGATAAGGTGAGGTTGAGCTATTGGCTTCTTCCATGGGGACACAACCCCACCTCCCTGATGCGAGAATTTAAGAAACTCGGAGTTTCCTCTTCCTTATCATGGATGGGAGAATCTGGCCCTAAAAGAGGGAAGGAAAATAAAAATCTCAGTGCCCTTCTGCATTCACCAAAAATAACCAACCACTCGACCAACAGAAAGGCTGCATTTATTTTCAAGGATCTCTAATAACAATGGCTGCTCATCCATATGAAAGAGCTAGCTGTGAAAGACGCATTGCTGCTGTTCTCAAACCTCTCAGGCCAGCCTGGTGTGTCTTGGGTCCCCTTTTACATGAGTTTACTTGACCCCTGGCTTTTTCTGCTCTCTGGAGTCATCTCCCCCACCCTTCTATTTCTATTCCCCAGGCAAAAATCTAGACTTAAAACCTTACCCCAGGCAGGCTTCCTGCCCCAACCATCATCTGGGGTCACTTGAAGGACATGATTGTCAAAGCCCATTGAAGTCAGTGGGAATTGGATGAAGCAAAAGTGCCCACATCACATCTCTGGCTGACAATCCCAATGCTCTAAAGACCTATTCTCTGGAGAGGCAGGAAGGGGGCAAGGAGACCAGTTGCTAATTCTAGCTGGCTCCCAGGGGGGTGTAAGGCCCTATTGTGATAGTAGCAGGGAGCAGCTGCTGCCACAGTAGATCTTTTGTGAAGGCATCAAGCTGAAGAAGTGCCTGGTGAAACGATGCCGCGTGCTGAAAGCACACTGGGAATAAGGTTATTTTGGCACATACTGTGATATGAAATTCCTTTTCATTCTGGTGACATCACATCCCTGGTCTCGAAAAACCGATAGCAACATTTTCTACGCCATAAATAAATCCACTCGGGGGCTAATAAACGAAACTGTTACTAATTTGTAACATGCCCCTTTTGCAGCGATGTCCAAGATTCTTACGCACTAAGATTCCAGAGCTGGAAAGAATGAAGCAGTTTGTCCCTAACTGCTGGTTAACTTTTCAGTTAAACTGGCAAATCGGGTGCAGTTCAGCTTTTCGCAAGCCTCGTGGGGAGCTAGGCCAGCTTAGGGTTCAGTCTTAAGAGGACTATAAAAGTAAAATAAATAAAATCAAATTGGGGGAAGTGATGACTTCACTGAACCAAGCCCATTGGCAGCTTGCCTCTCCCGCTGAAGCATGCCAGGGTGCCTTTCTGCATCCCGAGTTATATTAGACAAGTTCTTTGTTCTTTACCTGTAAACAAGGTCCTTCCCCCACTGTTCACCTCTTCCTGTTAATTTTGTCTTCTTGAAGTCCGCACCAGTCTCTTCATTAGCATTTCACTTGGTATGCAAATTGACTTCCCTTTTAAGATATACAATGTCTTAGCACTAGGGAGCTAAGTATCTTCCACCTCCTGCCTGGTGGAAGTGGTCTGAGCCATGCTACCTTACTCCACTCTACTAAATGCTGACAAGGCCTCAGCTGGAGTATTGTGTCCAGTTCTGGGTGACACATTTCAGGAAAGATGTGGACAAACTGGAGAAAGTCCAGAGGAGAGCAACAAAAATTATTAAAGGTCTAGAAAACGTGACCTATGAGGAAAGATTGAAAAAAGTGGGGTTGTTTAATCTGGAGAAAAGTCTGAGGGGGGACATGATAACAGTCTTCAAGTACATAGAAGGTTGTTACAAGGAGGAGGGAGAAAAAATGTTCTCTTTAACCTCTGAGGATAGGACAAGAAGCAATGGGCTTAAATTGCAGCAAGGGACAAAAACTTCCTAACTGTCAGGGTAGTTAAGCACTGGAACAAATCGCCTAGGAAGGTTGTGGAATCCCTGTCACTGAAGATTTTGAAGACCAGGTTAGACAAACATCTGCCAGGGATGGTCTAGTTATCACGTAGCCCTGCCTGGAGTGCAGGGCACTGGACTAGATAACCTATTGAGGTCCTTTCCAGTCTTACACGTCTATGATTCTGTCTCTGGGTGACCTGCCTTTAACTGCAAGGCCTTAAGAACATAATTTTCAGTGTATGTACATAGCTCCTTATATATTATTTGCACGTGCATTTCACCAAGATTATGATGGCCAGTGTGACACAAGCTTTCAGTAGAAACCTTACATGGCTCTCTTGGGAGAACTAGAACCGTGAATGCCTGCACCAGGGGATCCTGAAACCCTTAGGCACCCATGTGCCCTCTGCCAGTTGGCATCAAGTAGTCATTGGGTCACAATGGGACCTTGTGTATGTGGAACCCCTGTGGCCATGGAACCTTGTGTTGGAACTATTGCATGATTCATGAATGCATTCTGCTTCAGAGCTGTAGGACCAATTGAATTGTGGATGAATTGTGAATAGGACCGTGATGCAAAGAGATATCTTCACGGGTTCCTATGTGGTCGCTGCTTCTGATGCTAATTGTAACTGTCTCGCTGTTAGCATTTGCTCATACTGTCCTTCTGTCGTATCTACCTGTTGTTGCTCATCATTAGAGCTGGTTGAAATGTTTCAACAGAAAAGCTTTCCCCCCAAAATATAGGGTTTCATCGGAATATGAAATTTTTCATGGCCAAATGTAGATTGACTAAGGTTTTGGATTTCCTGATGGGGAAACATGAAACAAAATGTTTAATTTCAATCAAAAATGGTGACTTTTTCATGTTGACCCTTCTGAATAGAAGGTATTTTGGGATCCTCTGAAAAGTTTTTGACTCCTCACTCATTTTAGGCTGACAACAAATGTCAAAATATTGGAATCTCCCACAGGATGGAAATATTGCTTTCTGAACACGTGTACTCATCATACTTAGGTTGGGTTTTGATGGAGCCTAAGGGAGTTAGGAACCCAGCTCATACTGAACCTTCGCCCTGTGCAAATCCTCCTCTTCGACTGTAAGCTCATTGGGGTCGGGACTGTCTTTGTTACAGATGTGTGTACTGTAATGGGGTGCCACTCTCTGACTGAGGCCTTTGGTGTGACCACTCTACACATATTAGAGAATAATAATCAGATATAACATGTGTGTAGTTTGCTATACTCTGAGAGAAAGGCTGTTCAGGTGGTGAGGGCACTATCCTGGGACTCAGGAGAACTAGATTTAATCCCCTGTTCTGCCACTGACTCCCTGTGTGACCTTGACCAAGTCACTTAGTGACTCTGCACCTCACTTCCCGCCTCTTCCCCCACCTGGTGAAATGGGGGTAAAAACACGTCCTTACCTCACAGGACTATGTGAGAATAAATTAATTAAACAATGTGAATTGCTCAGATATTCTGGTAATGGGGGCCTGTGAAGGGGATCACTCACCACCAGTGCTGCCTGGCGGTCGGGCAGGGATGTGGCAGGTTGTCTTCTCCCTGGGCATTCCCCTTTCTTACTACTGCCCCGTCCTGTGGTGGTCTGTCCTTTCAGTGACTCAGCCCTCCAGCCGGGTCATGGTTTTCAAGTCTGGCCCTTCCAGGGTATATATAGAGAGAGTCCAAAACCAGCAAAGTCTTCAGGATTAAGCAAGGGATTCAGTGATTCCCCCTTGGGGTAGGGCCTCATGCGCTGGATTCTTGTATCTTCAGGATCTTTCCCCAACTAGATTCCCCACAGAGGGGATAGATTTCCAGAGCTGACCCTCTTTAGGGGTTGGTTGGGGAACCCAAGCCCACCCTCTCCACCAGACTTCGATCCAGGGCCCACTGGTAAATCCTGCCCCCTGGGGTGCTATGTGGCTGCCTCCCTGGATCATTTCCTACCCATGCCCTCTCTTCCCACCACATAAAATAAAGAATTAAACACAAAAATACAGTCTTCGACCTTCAGAGAGTCCCAGGTCTCTTCTTTTTTGGCTGCCTGCTACTGAGACACTCGGATCCCCTTTTTAGGCTCCTCCAGGTCTGGTGGGTTGGGACTGCTTGGGCCCAGAGTAGCTCTTTAACCCCTTCCTTTCTAGTGTGGGGTTTGTATACCCCAATCACAGGGCCATTATAACTACCTTCAATAGTACCTTCATCTGCATGGTGCTGCGATGCACTGACTTTGGCAACAAACAATGTTTAATTTAATAAATAATAGTTTGTTTTCCTTTAAAACTTCCCTGGCATTATAGGGGAAGGGTGGGAATTGGTTCTAGTAGTTTCACACATGAATGGAGCAACTCCCCATCAGTGTGTGAGAGATTCAAGGGCTTGAAAAGTCTGGGCACATCCGCAGTTTCTCTGGTTCATCATCCGTGAGTAATTTACAATAATTTGTACCAGGCTGGGAAATTTTCTCTGGAAGTAAACGTTATCTTTGCATCTAAAGGGGATGCTGCCAAGTCGGTTAGGCCACAAATTTTGGTTCTCTAAATAAAACAACATCGGTTTCGCAAGGCCTTCTATGAACAGCGATGTGAGCATGACTTTTGGAAAAAATGTTAGTTGCTCACTTCTTATTAAAGATAAGCAGAATGGTTTTCAAAAGTCAAGCTAACATTACTCCCCTGAGTAGGGCTTGCAGGACTGGGCCAAAGTGTGAATAGTTACAAAAGCAAGGACATTTTTGCTAAATATATGGGGCCAAATCTTTAGCTGGTGTAAACTGGCGTGCCTCCACTGAATGGTGCTATACCTCTTTATACCAGCTGGAGGATCTGGCTCCATAATGGGTTTGTTATTTCTTATCTGTCCCTTTTGTATAAAAACAGTATCTCTGTCTATCTCATGTAAAGATCACTGCAAACCCAGGGGATTATTCCGTACCCCTAGCGAAGCTTTGCGGTTCTTTTAAACTCCTCCTAATTGATGAAGGTTCCTATGTGATTAGCTAATGGGATCTGTGAGGCTGAGGGGAGATTGCTTTCCCCTACTGTTCAACATAATAAATGGCACCATTTTTTTTTTCAGCCCAGCCGTCTGATCCTTGCTGGGCTAGAAAATCCCAGAAGCTGTTTTCTGTCAATTTGTTGATGTCTTCTTCCTCTGTTCTAGCCTGCCACAGAATCTCCTTTTGTTAGTTTTCCTTTCGGTAATACATGTGCACTTCAGCATGAGGTCTGGCCACCTTTACCCTCCAGGCATGACTAATTCCCATTTACAAGACCACTACAAACTCCATCAGATCAAAAACATCAAGCAGCCAGGAAAACCCCTGCCTGTAAGGCTGGCTAGAGCTGCTTGCTCTGTGCTGCGTGACAGAGTGCTCTCTGTTGGCCCTGCTTTGTTATGATAAGGGCAAGTAAAAATGGCACTTTGAAAGAATGGGGAGGTTAGAGGGGTTGTACTGTGCTTTTCATACCCAGCCACTGTGGCTCTAATAATAGCTAGGGTTAAGGCAGTGATAAAGATTGAAACTAAGGAGTTGGGAGAGATCTTGCAGCATAAAAGACGGGGGTGATGGTTTCTAATGGGGGTTGTATTTGAAAGTAGGAAACCATTAGAAGAAAGTAACTAGCAAGTGCATGGGAAGTTGTCTGAAGCCATCTTCTGCTCATGGTATTCAGTAGACATGGCAATGGAAGTACAGCTTGAGTTTTTTAGTGGCTTTCCTATGAAGGGTATCACAAAATGCTTTAGGCAGCTAGCTACAGCATGGGTCCAGAAACACTCAGCATTGATCTAACTCAGCTACCCTGGAGGTCAAACCCCCATTGACTTTACTGGGAGCAGAGTCTGGCCAACACTGCTTGTTTATGAAAATCTCACCCTACGTCTGACATAAATTACTGAGAACAGTTTTGCGTGGACGCTGTGTGGTGAATACAGACACACATTCAGTCCGAGTGGCAAGGCAAGTCACAGGAGGAGAGAGGTATTAGCAGGCCTTGAGGTGTGAGATCTTGAACTGGAGAGCTACAAGAAGTCTATCGCGGATGGCAGAAGATGCAGAGAGGAAAACACTTGCACTCAGGGCTGCCCAGAGGATTCAGGGGACCTGGGGCAAAGCAGGGGAGCGGACATACTCACCGGGCAGCGCGCCGAGTCTGCGGCGGCGGCGGGTCCTTCAATTGCTCCGCGTCTTCGGCAGCACTGAAGGAGCCGCCGCCAAAATGCCGCCGAAGACCCGGAGTGACTGAAGGGCCCCATGCCGTTGAATACTCGGACCGCCGCCGGGTAAGTAAAAAGGCGCCTCTAGCCAGGAAAGGGATTCTTGGACCGGGCTCGCGGGGGCACGGAGCCTGGGGCAAATTGCCCCACTTGCCCCCCCCCGGGCAGCCCTGCTTGCACTGGCTGTGTGGGAGGCACAGAGAAGAGGCCCATGCCATATGCACAAAGGGAATGGGAAGAGGAGTAGAGGGAGACAAAATCCATGAGATGGGTTGGAGTAAGTCCCTGGAGGGCCATACAAAGGAGTTCAATTGTGAACAAAAAAATAAATAAAATAGCAAGGGACTAAAACCCTGTTTGCTGTTACATTGCTGCAACCCTTTTGACTTCTACAGAGTTTCAGTGGGCGGAATCTGGCCCTGGGGACATACCTCTGGAACACAGCAACAAAACAGAGATGCAGAGTGTCAGCTGATTCAGCATCTCTGCTGGCTCCCTCACTTGGAGCCATTTGAAGAACTTCAGCGTGATTGAAAACCTTCATAATCTTGTCCCTGAAACTGGATACGGAACTAGGAAAGGCAGTTTTGTAGCACTTCTGTTTTCTCCTGCAAGCACTGGATTTTCACGCCTGATCCACGTCCCACTGACAGTCTGAGTCTTGCCATACACTTTAATGGGAGCTGGATTGGACTTTAGAAGTTCCCCATTCCATTAACTCATTTCTGTTGATTTAGATCAGTGGTTCTCAACCTATTTACCATTGTGGACCACATATGCAGCTCTCTCTTTGTTATGTGGGTCACATCCACACAATCTATATACTACCTATAGGGCCCTGAGGATGTCACATGGTCCGCAGCTGTGTGCTGATTGGGTCACAGGTTGAGAACCATTGATTTAGAGGCTCGGCTCTGCCGTTCACTTTCAGAGAACAATTGATGCTGTGAGAAACACGCTAGGTTTGTCTGTTTGTTTTTTCATTTGCTTTCCTTATCATTCACTTGCTTTTTTTTTTTTTTTAACTGTCTGAGAGGAATGGTTCAAATTAGAGGCGAGTGCAAATTGTACATCCAGAAAAAAATCAAATGTGCAAGATTTTGCATTTTCAAAAACGTCCCACCTGGGTATTAAAAGGAAAAGGGCAGTCATGGTCATGTGCTGGAATCTATCTAATATACGTATCTGGCCACCACAGCTGCTGTATTGGAGCACCTCACCATGCCCAGGGTATCACCCCTCTGGGACGTAGGGAAGGGTTATGGGAAACTGAGACAGAGACAGACTTGCCCAAAGTCACATGGAGAGTCTGTGGCAGAACAAAGAATCAAATTTGTCTCTCCTAAATCTCAGGCTAGTGCTGGACTACCCATCCAGGTGTGTTACAGGTAAGTACCAAGATACATTGGCAGAGCTCAGGGATGAGGATGGGGGCACAGAGACTAGGACTGGAATAGCAGGAACATTGCAATTTACGGACCAAATTCTCAGTTGGTGTAAATGATCTATGCCATCTGAGGATTTGGCCCATAGAGCTCAACCCAGACCGACAATACCCCTGTTACTTCTTAGGGATTTATTATGGCCTTCATCACCATAGTATCTGAGAACATCTTCCAGGCCTGTGCCCCCACAAAGCTGTATAGAACTATACTGATTTGCACCAACTCAGGACTTGTCTTTATTGGTAGATGCAGAGAGCAAATTTACCCAGCACCAGTTTACAGCATGTTACACATAAGTATAGTCATTCTCATAAACATCAAATTCAATCCTAAATTCAAAGGGACAAAAAATGAAGAGCAGAAAGCATTTTGTTCTGCCCATTACAGCATCAGGAAATGTGGAGCGAATCAGCCGCTCAGCTGAGGTAAGGGAAGACAGGAGGGTACCTCGCAATCACTAATGTCCTGTGTTCTACAAAGCTCTTTTTCTCAGGCGTGCTTGTAATTCAGATCACGTTTCCAACAGAGCTTCTGCTAACCATGTTGCCCTGCACGCGGCCTCCCTCCACGAAAAGTGAACTCCAGGAAAAATTGTGCCAAGACTTTATTTCACATTGGTGCTTTGTTGGTGTACTCAGAACAATGAAATACAGCAAAAATGTCATAAAATAGAGAGAGAGAGGTCTGAGTTTGGGATTAGGGATTAACTGTACAGAGTGCTAATCCTGGTTTTCTCTCTTTTCCCTCTCTCTCTATATATGTCCCCGTGTAAACTAGTGGGCAGGTAAAGCACCAGAGGTAGCTTTCTTAACATAAAGAGGAGTCCAATACAGGATCAAACTCACACAGAACTAGAGTGATCAGATACCAAATGTGAAAAATCGGGACGCAGAGGGGGGAGTGTAATAGGGTCCTATATCAAACAAAGCCCCTAATATCAGGACAGTGCTGATTAGATCAGGACATAGAATCATAGGACTGGAAGGGATCTTGAGAGGTCATCTAGTCCAGTCCCCTGCACTCATGACAGGACTAAGTATTACCTAGACCATACCTGACATGTGTTTGTCCAATCTGCTCTTAAAAATCTCCAATAAGGGAGATTCCGCAACCTCCCTAGGCAAATTATTACAGTGTTTAATCACCCTGACAGGAAGTTTTTCCTAATGTCCAACCTAAACCGCCCTTGCTGCAATTTAAGCCCATCGCTTCTTCTCCTATCCTCAGAGGTTAACAAGAACAATTTTTCTCCCTCCTCCTTGTAACAACCTTTTATTTACTTGAAAACTGTTATCATGTCTCCTCTCAGTCTTCTCTTCTCCAGACTAAACAAGCCCAGTTTTTTCAATCTTCCCTCATAGGTCATGTTTTCTAGATCTTTAATCATTTTTGTTGCCCTTCTCTGCACTTTCTCCAATTTGTCCACATCTTTCCTGAAACGTGGTGCCCACAAATGGACACAATAATCCAGCTGAGGCCTAATCAGCGCAGAGTAGAGCGGAAGAATTACTTCTCGTGTCTTGCTTACAAAACTCCTGCTAATACATCCCAGAATTATGTTTGCTTTTTTTGCAACGGTGTTACACTGTTGACTCATATTTAGCTTGTGATCTAGTATGACCCCCAGATCCCTTTCCACAGTACTCCTCCCTAGGCAGTCATTTCCCAGTTTGTATGTGTGCAACTGATTGTTCCTTCCTAAGTGGAGTACTTTGCATTTGTCCTTATTGAATTTCATCCTATTTACTTTAAACCATTTCTCCCATTTGTCCAGATAATTTTGAGTTTTAATCCTATCCTCCAAAGCACTTGCAACCCCTCCCAGCTTTGTATCGTCTGCAAACTTTGTAAGTGTACTCTCTGCGCCATTATCTAAATCATTGATGAAGATATTGAAGAGAACCAGACCAAGAACTGATTCCTGCGGGACCCCACTCGATATGTCCTTCCAGCTTGACTTTGAACCACTGATTACTACTCTCAGAGAATGGTTTTCCAACCAGTTATGCACCCACCTTATAATAGCTCCATCTAGGTTGTATTTCCCTAGTTTTTTTTAATGAGGTCATGTGAGATAGTATCAAAAGCCGTACTAAAGTCAAGATTTATATCTATTGCTTCTCCATTTCCACAAGGCTTGTAACCCTGCTAAAGAAAGCTGTCAGGTTGACTTGACACAATTTATTCTGGATAAATCCATGTGGACTGTTACTTATCACCTTATTATCTTCTAGGTATTTGCAAATTGATTGCTTGATTATTTGCTCCATTATCTTTCCGGGTACTGAAATTAAGCTGGGTTGTCCTTATTTCCCTTTTTATAGATTGGCACTATATTTGCCCTTTTCTGGGCCTCTGGAATCTCTCCCGTCTTCCATAACTTTTCAAAGATAATTGCTAATGGCTCAGATAGCTCCTCAATCAGCTTCTTGAGTATTCTAGGACATATTTCATCAGGCCCTGGTGACTTGAAGACATCTATCTTGTCTAAGTAATTTTTAACTTGTTCTTTCCCTATTTTAGCCTCTGATCCTACCTTGTTTTCACTGGCATTCACTATATTGGACGTCCAATCGCTACTAAACTTTTTGGTGAAAACTAAAACAAAAAAGTCATTTAGCATTTCTGCCATTTCCACATTTTCTGTTATTGTCCTCCCCCCGTGCAGAGGAGCTGCTCAGGTTGCTCCCATAAGCCCTTTACTCGGATGTTCGTGGTGTGGGAAGCCAGCTGTGGGACATCTGCATGAGGGTAATAGAGTCACAGGATATATTGACTTCAATGGCTATGGTGATTTAAACCAGCTTAGGTTTAAACCAGCTCATACTTAGGAGCCACGTTAGTGTCTGTCCCTGTTCTAGTTAATATTCATTTCACTTTGTGTGGTTATTTTAGGAGCAATAAATACTTTGGAACAAAGTTGCCGGGATCCATTTTGGGTTAGTTCTGACCATAAGCATGTGACAAATGGGCTTTAATTTAAATGCCAGTGGTTGGGTCAGTGGCGGGCAATGCCTAGGCATAAGAGTGCCTACAACCTCTATACAGTACAGCTACATCGGGGGGGATTTAAGGAGGCAAATTTAGCAGCGAAATCCCACGTTGCTGGGATTTCTGAGGTTGCATTTAAGTCAAGGGACCCTGATTAAAAAAGTAACGATTCTCTTGAAGAAACTTGTTTCAGTGAGAAAAAAAAATATCCATTGTCAACACTACGTTATCTTAGTGTGGCTCCTTCTGGCTGTATCCACTTAGAATTTTTCATAGAATCATAGAACCAAAAGGTTAGAAGGGACCACAAGGGTCATCTAGTCTAACTCCCGGCCAAGATGCAGGGGGATTGACCTTGTAGATGTAAAAGGTTTGGCTCTCCTCTCATTTACACCAGTTTTACACTGGGGTAACCCCATTGATTTAAAAGGAGTTACTCCTGATTTACACCAGTGTAAGCTAGAGGGAAACCAGTCCTAAATGTTAAATAGTTGACTTTAGGACAGCCACTTGAATGTCTAAAAAGTCTAGAAGATGCGTTAGTTTGAGTCACTGTTGAGTTACTCCAGTTTTGCATCAATGTAACTTTTACTGGTGTAAATGTGGGGGTAATGCAGGAGTAAATCAGCCCATGTTTCTTCGACTTGATGATCTAGACAGGATATCTTTCTAAAAGATAGACTCCGGTAGATTAATTACAAGTTACTGACTTTCTTGCTAAAACCAATGGGTGAAATTCTATAGCATGGATGGTACAGGTCAGACTAGAGGATCATAAAGGTCTCTTCTGTCCTTAAATCCTACACTAATTTGCACTAACACACCATTTCATGACTGCAATGGTTCAGGATCAGACTACAGCTGAGGATCTGGCCCAGAATGTTTAATACTGAATCTATTATTATTTGTCTACTTAGTTTCTCTTTAGGATCTAATTCTATTATTAGGCTATTCCATGGTAATTTCGCAGGAGGATAGTGTCTGTCATGAAAGTAAGCATTTGGGAAGTTTTCAAACTGTCTACTGACCTAAAGACACAAGTTCATATTTAGTAGGAAGGTTTTCCTCTATCTAGGTTCTGAGTGGTTTTGTAAGGCGTCTATGACTAAGGTTTTGCTAAATTGAAACTGCCCATAGCCTGTGATGATAATCAAAAGGGATGTGTGTTGTTATAAACACTCTGTCGTTTTTCTTCATTCTTGCAGAGTTGTTGTTAAGCCTAGAGGTTCAGAAGTTCAGGAATATAAAGGGATAATTTGTACAAGAAGAGAAAGGCGTTTATTTCACAAGCCCCTGATGCTTCCCCTGGGAATTATCAGTAGCTGCTGGAGTAGCTAGGGTCACACAGAGAAATCATGTATTCTGCTCCCACTTAGGAAGCTCCTAATTTTTAACAGCCATGGGCTTAAGTTTCTAGAAATGAAATGTGGAGGGAATGTTTGAGGAGTTCCTATTAAAAAGAAAAATAACAAACTTCAAATGATGATTGACTCTCTTTTAAGTCTCTAGAATGGGGCCCATAAATCTCGACTGTTTTCTTGTCAATGGCTACTTGTTCATTTTGCTTGGTGACAACTTTTATTTTAAGTGAGCATGATTCTTAAATTAACCTGTGTTTTGACTCACGTCTCCTTGCTTACCTTTGCTAGGCTTCCCACTGATGTATTAAAACCTAGCAGATTGTAACAAATCTGTGCCCACTTTATGGTACACCATGCCATTGGGCCACTTGGAACTTCATGGGTGCAGCAGGGATAGAACCTTGATCCTCCTACTTCAAAAAGCACAGTCCCACGTTACTTGAGTTAAGGAGAATCCTTCTTGGATGCTAATTATATAGGACCTATGGAGCACAGTTGAGCAGGTCTGATTCCATCCACTAGAGGTCAGTGATGCTCATTCACAGGAGACATTTCATTACCGTGTGGAAGGACTGTAATAATTCCTCGTTTTCAAATGATAACCGTTAGGGACGGAGCCAATTTATGGGAAACAAGCACCTCTAATCCCTGAACCTTTACCGTTTTTAGAATTGAATCTGAACTCACCATTAAACATTCTAAAGTCTTTAGTCTTTGGCTTTATAATTGTGCCTTTCCACACTTCCAGCTTCTGAAAGTTCCTAATAGGAAATACCACCTAGAAGTCCCCCACAAAAGTCCCAAACAAGATCAGCCACTTAATCCAACATGTTGCTGTCAGGAACTTTTG
This sequence comes from Emys orbicularis, assembly GCF_028017835.1. Lineage (NCBI taxonomy): Eukaryota > Metazoa > Chordata > Testudines > Emydidae > Emys > Emys orbicularis. The sequence goes on along the minus strand of NC_088690.1, from coordinate 7,300,357 downwards.
GCTAGCTACGCTGGTGTGTGCGCTGGGCTCTCTTAGGTACCGTGTGCTCCTACAGGTATGCGCATTTCCAAGAGCCAGTTATAAGCATATTCTAGTGACTGCCTGTGTGTGGCCAGTGATATTTGCAATCTCTATCTTATACCCTTCTGTCAGTGACCTGTTATTCAGTCCTGGGGCGTAATTCTTAAATCAACATCAGCTTAGGTTTCATGGAATCCTGAATGAGGCAGGAATGCTCAGGTCTACATTTGTCTGCCAGAGAGAGCGAGAGAAACATTCATATGGATAATGTCATACGCTACTAAGCATCTGTCATCTCTTAACAGGTAGTGAATTAAATCAGGGGCTGAATGGAGCACGAAAGCAAAAACTCATTGCCCTGTTTAGATCTCTATCAGCAATGATTAATCTACTGTTGTACGCAGGAGGATCAGTGCAACTCCCAGTGATTTCAGTTCCTTCCACGCAGCATTTGAATTCATGCATTCCTCTGATAGAGTTTACTTGCTAACACCAAGGGCCCAATCCTGCCAAGGCTTGTGTTGCAGCCAGTGATTCTGATCACAGTTGCACTGGTGTAAATCAGGAATCACTCCCACTGACATGAGTGCAGTTACACCAGTGAAGGTGAGATCAGAATTAGTCCCAGTGGAGTTGCCTGGGATAATAAATGGAGTAGATTTGGACCCATCAGTTTTAAATACACTATGGCTGGGACTTTGAATGGAGCCTACGGAAGTTGGGTGTTAGATTGTAAACTCTTTGAGGCAGGGACCATCTTTCTGTTTGTACAGTGCCTAGCACAATCGGGTCGTGATCCACGACAGGTGCTTATAGGTATTTCTGCAATACAAATAATAGTAATAATACTAATTAATAGGTGTCCAGTCCAATAGGGGCTGGGTGCATAACTCCCTTAGGCTTATTTGAAAATCCCAATCTAAATTATGAACTCAAACCACTTGAGAGAGTCCTCTGTTGTTGTTTTTTACCAACCTCCATGCACTCATACAAATTGCATGTGAACACATTTTTAATTGTATCCATTCATTTCCGTGATTTTGTTTGAGATAAACTGAATTGTGAAATGCCCTTTCAGTTTCCTATTGCGTAGCATTGTAATAAAGGAAAGAAAAGATCCCTTCACCCCAAATTTCCCCCAAAACTTGAGCCACGACTTGGAGAAGATTTTGCAAAATGTTGGTTAACTTAATTTTGTTGTTGTTGTTGTTAAATTCTCATTTATGCTCAGACAAAGGACAAACATATCCATGGCTGTCCCTGTGATATTTCTGTCTTGACCAGAAGCAACCAGTTTAGTGTATTTAGCTATGTACGAGTTATGATTTTCTTTCCCATGCATTGTACCTTGACATCTCCCAAAACTCTTCTGTCAAAGAGAAAGGCAGCCAGTTTGTGGTCACTTCAGCTCAGACATTCACAAAGGACACAAATGCGCTCTGTCTCTCTCAGGGAGACTTTACTTTTGTTCTTTCTCGTTTGTTGGTTTTCACTCATTTCAAATAAGTTATTTAAATTGAAAAGCTTGGGTGTGGAAAAAATATAATACTCAAGGTCTGGTTTTGCATGATTTGCAGTACGGTTTTTGGAAGTTCAACTCAAGAGGTTCAGTAAACTTTGGATAAGCATCCAGATTTCTGGGTCCTTATCGAAACCAAATCTCTGAACCTTTTGAGGTGCTCCCATCAGCACTAGTTGTTGTGCTGGGTACATAAAGTGACCCTTTGCCCTGCAGTAAGTAAACTGTCTGTCTACTGACATATCCAAGAGGGAAAATGTATTACAGTGGTTTCTTGAGTTATTACAGAGTCCAATGCTAATAACATATATTTTTTAGAATCCTGTGCTCTTAACTTAATACTAAAAACCATGTCTCTATAGAAACCGCAATACATTTTCCCATAGGATGTATATCTTTTAATGGTCTAGACCTGTAATATTTACTGGTGCAAGTATCTCTCTCTCATACGGATAATCCCTTTGACTTCACATCTTTGCATTGGCCTGGGCTTAACTTCGTCATTTTCAAGTACAAAGTGCTCCCACGAAAAATAGTTTGAAAATAATTCCGTGCTAGTTTTTGTTGCTTTTCAACTTTTACACTTTACCCTCAGGGAAATGCTGAAAAGGACAACCATCTTGGTCTATTCTTCTGGGGAAGTTTAAAGACAAATACATTGTTGGCAAAACCAGCCAACCAGGAATGGACAGATTGTTTTTTTTTTTTTTTCATTTGACAATTTTGCATGGATCTGATATTGCAACGTTCTAACTCAGTGTACATCAACTTTAAAAAGAAAACTCAGTGTTAAAAGGGCTGGTAGGTTAATGGGGGTACAGTTTATTTTCTGTTATTGATCCCTTTTCAGTATCTCTCTACCTGGAAAGATCAGAGCTCTGCCTAAGCACTCACGCTCAGAGCAAAGAGATGTGATTATAGGAAAACAGGCAGACAGGAATGTAAATTAGCTCAATGAAAGCAAACACGGGGTCAGGAAAGATCACATAAACAGAATAGAGAAGTCAAAGCCCCCAGTTTAACGAGAACAGCATTAAATGTTGGTCTCAGCAATGTTGGTGCTGTGGCACTTAGAATCCAGTAGCATTTAGTTAGCAGAGATGAGCAAATAATTGGTACCAGAGAACTTATCCTGAAAATGTTCTGACTCTTTTTGTATGTACATTCGTTGTTTGGGGTTTTTTTCTCCTGTGTATCCATTGTTTGAAATCATTTGATGAACAATTCTAGGCCTGTAGATTGAAGTTAGCAGTTACAAGTATTTGATATTCAAAATTGAAACTGCATTGCTTTAAATGTGATAATTATATCTCTCGAATAAAATCTTGGGGCAAATGAAATGACAAACAGCTACTCCCCTGTAAAATATAAATATAGGGCAACATTCTCTACTGATGCAAATCAGTACTGCTGTACTGAACTAAATGGACTCATGCCAATTTCCATCAGCAGAGAATATATCTCATAAAGAATGGCTAATTACAATCTAGATCAGGGTCATTATGACTTTATTTTGTGGACTCTCCCTGACTTGCTAAAGCAAAGGCCCAAATAGTCTCTTCTCTAGGGAAAAACTATGTCCTCTAAATTCTTCTGTTGAAAGTTAGGATTCCCCTATTTAAGGAGGTTAACACCAGCAATGAGGAGGTGGGTAACTGATTTGGTGTTAATTTCTGAGTAAGATGATTCCCTAAAACCTTGGTGGAGTGGATGATGTGCATTTCCCAATTTCCCCCTCTCCTCCCACTGCACCCCCAGATCTACCAGTAGAATTGTGTGAAAAAATAGACTATTTTAACACCAAAAAATGCAGATTTAGGTCAATTGAAATATTTTGTGCATTTGTGTCAAATTCACTTATTTGGATCAGTCAGGGGGGGAAATTCTCTGAAAAAATCGAAATGTTTCATTTCAACATTTTCCAAATGAAACATTTTGATTTCTCAATTTGAAATTCCTTTTTAGTTTGAGTTTTCGTTCAGGTTTATTTGGCCCAAGACATTTTATTGTATTATAATATTGATATTTTGATCTGATAAAAAGGTAAAAAAAAATCATTTGGGGTCAACCAGAAATGATTTTTTTTTCTCAATTTTTCAGCATTGCCAGCAAACCAAAAAAATCAGTTATTTGCACAGCTTTGCCCATGAAAGCGAGGACTGGAACCCAAGACCCAGAGGTGAAAGGCATAATTCTGCATTATCAATCTCCTGAGCCATCCAGTTCTCCCTCCCCCATAACAATAAAATCAATACATAACAATACAATCAACATTAGCTCTGTTGAAGTCAGTGGAACTTTTCAATTTACACCAGCTGGGAATCTGGCCCTGAATCTCCTGTGTTTTTATGATGAATAGTATGCAACCTGACATAAAATCAAGATGCAAAAGCAGTTTGGCTGCAGAGGTTTCAATCAAATATAAAGAGGACATCTGTAATCTGCACGGCACCTCCCATATCTGCACACACAGATCCCCATGACACATTCTGTACCCATTCCGCAATGGAATTCCCGTTGACGTCATTGGAAGTTCCGTTCAGGGAATGATTGCAGAATCTCTAATAGCAATTCTTGGTCCAGAGCAGTCAGGAGAATTTAGCCTGGTGTTTGGATGTAGGAGGATAAATATATGGCCCATAGTGAATGGGGAGAGTCAGCTTAATAAGCAGATCACAGCCCAGAAGACAGGGAGAGAACTCCTTGTCTATAGTAGCATTTGTCTACAGACACTTGCCTCTATGCAATAACAATCTATGACCTTGCTTTGTTCCGGGGCTCTCTTAACATCTCTAGCATGCTTCCCCAAACACAAAGCAGGCTGTAGCTTTAGGGTTTGCTGGAGTATTTCCTGTAAGACACAGCTGTAGAAGCAGCAGCCTGGTAAGAATTTATGAAGTGTTTTGGGGAATGGCAGCATGTGCCAATTTGCTGCCACATATGTGCCTATTTACAGACCATCCATATTAATCAGGCAACGAATTGGAGAGGAGAGGGATTGGCCTTTTCAGCACTGGGAATACTTCCTGTTCCTTGGGAGGGTGGGGGGAGTGTAAGACACAGCTGCGAAGACATAAGATGAACCTAAACTGCTGTCCCCAACTGCTTTCAAACCCGCTCCGAATTTCTGAGCATAGCCTTTGCCACCAGGGTGTACGGACCAGATCAGTACATGAAAAGCAATCAATTCTCTTTTAACTACTATTCACATAATGAACGCCTCGACTTTCAGGAGTATTCCGACCTCTTTCTCAGTGCCGTTCATCCACCTACCTCAAACGTAGAACGGGTCGGAAAAAATTCCAACAAACATGTTTTCACCGGAATTTACCGATGAGCTGAAATTAAATGTTTTGCGGAGATGGTTCAATTTTGATGAAGTTCGAATGGAATTGCCAGGCAGGTGTCGAAACCCCACCCGCCCAGCCGGTTTCCATTAGAACCTTCCTGGTTTCTTGCCAGCTCGCCCGCCCAGCACTGTTGGTCTGCAGCTGTAGGGCATCTCACTGCCTCTTAGCTGGGGACTCCAGGGCTCCTAGGTTCTGGGGCAGCCAGCCAGGCAGACTGCCTTGTAGCCAGGTTCCACTCCTTTTCATGGAGAATTTTGAAATTGGTGCATTTTGTTCTGAATGGGAAGAACATTTGGAAATATCCAAATATCCCCCTGAATCTGAATGATCTTTCTCCACCCACTTTGAAGGATGCAAGTGTTGTTGTTTTTTTCGAGTTCAAGTGACTCACCCAAATTTACACAGTAACTGCAAAGGGAACAGAACCCAGGGGTCCTTACTCTCAGTCCCCTAACACTGCATCCTCCTGCATAGCTGTTCCCACAACCTAGTGTGGAGTTGTTTATTCATGGTTTAAATTGACAATGAAGGCGCTCGGTCAGTATGATTTTTTTTATGTCTCCAAGCACAATGAAAATACAGGAGCTTCCTTGAAGGTGGATCATTGCACAATATAATTAGTTTCTGCATAGCGAGGGAATCTAAAGAATGAGGTGAAATCAAGCATTTAATCTTGTCACTATGAGCCGAAGAGCTGAGAGAATAATTTATCACAACTTAATTTGTATGAATTTCTCCTCTTGTCCTCTTTGCAGCTTGTCTATAAATAGATCACAATTTCCCTGAATTTATTCACAGAAAAAGTGATGTAAATATTTTTTTTGGTCTGCACTTCACTGGTAAGAATTCATGATGAGCAGTCAGTCTGAGAAATGTGAGCTGTTGTGCTTTGATGCATAGGTCACAATGTATTTTGAATACTGAATAATTTTACAGGGCCTGGTTCATTCAGGGAAACCTCCCACGCACCGAGGGTCGGTCCCTCAGTTTGCAAAATGAATAGGACTCTTTGACAGTGAGTGTATCAGATCTGTGCGTCTCCTCTCACCTTCTACACTATGTGCAGAGAATGATGGAACAATGGAAACGGGGGATGTTATCTATTAAGGTTCACAAGTCACAACTCCACATTAAATAGTCATTCATCAGTATTGGATTCCATGTGCACTTGGGAGCATTTTGAAGAACACATGTTCCAGGGCAGAAACCATTCTCCGTAGCTTTCTAGACTCAACAGTTGCTCCACAGTCGATCCCCAAAGGTTTCCCTTAGACAGTCTAATGGTGTAACTTTATCTTTCCGCACTAAACTCTCCTGGAAAAGGCTGTACATCTGGTTGTCTTTTGTATGAATTATGATTGATCACCTTAGTTGTCCTTTCCCAGCCTTTGATAATGTCAGTGTTCAAGCAGTTATCCTTATGATTTCTGCAGTCAGCTACTGTTACTGAGGGCTGCAATGTCACTGCCTAATTGATTTCCTGACAGCCTTCTTTACTCTGACTTATTGCTGCAGAGTGAGATGGCTTTGAAGGCAGCAGCCAGGACTCAGATGATCTGCTTGCTAAGAGATCTGATCCTGCACCATCAAACATTGGTCATTGACTTCTTGTGGAGCAAGATGAGGCCTTCAGACTCATATACAAAGATATTTGGGGCCAATCCTGCATCCTCACATGACTAGTCTTTATTACACAGAAGATGGTGGGTCTGCACAGCATCAGGACCTTTATCTGAGAGTTTTTAATGAAACAAACCGTCTTACACAAGCACCCTTTAGAAGCAGTACACTCCATTCCTCTTATGTAGACTGAATCTGTTTCAAGTGGCCTCCTACAATCGGCGTTACCTTATGCTTAATTTGTATTTCACTCAAACCCTCTGATTTCCTTCCCCAGACCTGAAGAGCTCTATGTAACTCAAAAGCTTTGCCTTCCACCAACAGCTGTCTCTACCTTGTCTCGCTGTACTATCGTGTTAATCAGTGAATGTGGCTGACCTTGCGATCTGACTGCCATCTATCTCAATGAACAGTTTGCATACACCATGGTAGTTTCATAAGACTGGGAGACAATTTTCCACCAAAACTTTTTTTGGGGGGGGCGCAAAAAACAGTGACACAGAAACATTTTTGCGAATGCATGTTGATTTTGCCAAATTGTTTCAGCCAGAACAAAAGTAAAACAAAACCAATCAGGGGGGAAAAAAACATTCAAATGTTTCATTTGGACATTTTTTTTCATTGAAATGTTTAGATTTTTCTTTTTGAAACAACTTTTCATTTCAAAATTTCCTTTAATTTTATGATAAAAAGAGATGAACATGTAAAAATATTTGACATCTGCATGCGTCTCTTGCTTTAGGTTGAATACAATATTTTGTTTGCCCTGAAATGACTTTTTTACCAAATTTTCAATTTGCTGAAAATTAAAAAAAATATATTGTCTCAGTTTGACCCAAAACAATTTTTTAAATGTTTTTTGAAATTACCAGTGCACTGAAAAATCCATTATTTGCCCATGTCTAGTTTCAATGGGCTGGACTGCAACCTTAAACTCAAGCCCTAGTAAGGGGCAGTGGACATTCACTGCATATTTCCAGAAGGAGACAGAAATCAGATTGTGACTCTAAAGCTGTATGGTCCTTGCTTCCCTCTTGCTCCAGGGAAGAAGTAATTTGCATGACCCCTTTTCTTGGCTCCAGCACACCAACTTATTGTGGGTGGGAGAGACAAGACTCCACCCACTTGTGAGGCTCCACCCACTCTCCAGCTATTTGCATAAGAAAGGGACTAGAACACTCCCCCAGATGGCTGCTTTCCCCATCATTCAGATTCTGGCAATGTTTCTTGCCCAGGCAAGGCAGTAAAGTGGATCCTTCTGCTTTCCCCATGCAAGGCTGGTGACTGAGACTCAAGGTGGTGGAAAGAGCTGAACAGTGACTGGGTTGGAAAGGAGAATTTTCTTTATGGATGTTAATCCAGATGTGTATGAGTTTTAATTGGAGCTGGAACATTTTTTATTTTAAACCTTTTCCCCTACTTAATGGAAAAAGGGAGAAAAACAAATGAAAACCTGGATTTTTGAGGGTGGGGGTCATTGTCATAGAAAAACAAATATTGTGTAGAATAAATAAATACATAAAATAAGGAAACAAAAACTGTTTTCAGCCAGCTCTTGTTTTAATGTGTGGCCGGAGCTGAGAGCACAGCGCATTCATTAAATCTTAAAAAAATAAATACATTGAAATGTCAGGGCTGATGTTTTAATGTTGGGCTTTTAGCTGGTGTCATCTTTTATGACTGTAGCTCTCCTATACAGCCATTCTTATTTAGGGCCTGCTTTTGCAAGGCTTTAGGTTTATGACCTGATTTTGCTGAATGAAAATAAAAAAAAAGATTGCCTCGTAGTCCCTCAAGGATTATGACATGGCAACCTTCTATAGCTGATGATGCAAAAAGAGATCAAAATTGCTCAGAAGAAATGCTGGAGATTGTGTTTTTAATATAATTAATCTTTTTCCTTTAAGTTTGTCTTCAGTTTAAATGGAGAATTAAATTAACCAGTGACTGACACAATGCCTACCACTTAATTCAAGCCCCTGATCTTTGAACCCTTCCTTACATCAGTAGTCGTTATTACACATTGACGGCCCCCAGTGCTGATGAACCCCTCCTGAGATAAACTGTGATAGCAGCCAGAGATCTGGGCTGATGAATGCTAGAACCTTGCAAATTCATTGTATAAGGTCAAATCCAGAGAGGTGCTGGGAACCCACCATACCTATTAATGCTCCGCACTTTCTTCCCATCTTTCCAACTTAAGAAACCTCTAAGTGCCTGATTTCCAATGGGTGGGTGCTCAGCAAAATCTTCAAACCAGCCCCTTTAATGCATCTCATGTTGGATGCCTAAGAATGGAGGTACCCCAAATCACTAGTCACTTTGTGTGGGATCCATGAAAGTACTTAGGTGCCTAAACCCCAGCTGTGGGCACTAAGGTGCCAAAGTCCCAGTTTTAGGTGCCTAAGTCCCAGTTTTGGCTCTGAAAAACTCTCGCCGAACTGTATAGGTGCCTAAACTCACTTGGCGCCTATGTTTTTCAGAGTAAAAGTTCCCTAAGAGCCTATGTTTCTGCTTCTGGCTCTGCACACTGCTGCTAACTCCCTCTGGGTGTCCAGATTCCTCTCTCTCCGCCAAAGCCCCACAACGATTCCCAATTCAGGGAAAGACAGGTATTTGGCCGCCTAACACACAGGAGGTGCCTGATCCTGTAGGTGTCCTCAGCAGTGGGTCAGGAGGAGGAGGTGCCCACATTCTAACTTTAAGCCTAGTGGTTAGAGCACTCACTGGGGATGTGGGAGACCCGGGTTCCAATCCCCGCTCTGTGCCAGAGGGAGAGAGCGGATTTGAAGAGGGGTCTCCTCCTGTGTAAGAGAGTGCCCTACCCACTGAGCTATGGGATATTCAGTGGTAGGGCTCCCTCAGTCTTTCCTGTGGAAGCTGCTTCACTGTGGATAAGTAATGGAAGAATGGTTGGAGCAGGAGGTGGGACCCTGGATCTCCCATCTCCCAGGTGGGTGTCTTAACCTCTGGCCTGCAGAGTTGGTCTCTTTCTCTGTCCCAATGACTCTTTCATTGTTTAGCCAGTTATAAGATGGATAGCCCCACCCCCATTACCTCCCCATCCTCTTGCCATCTTGTGTGGAGTAACTCCCTCCCTCAAGTAACACCTAAGCTGTCTGACTTCAGGTGGTGGGTTCCCACTTGTGGATCACTAAGCAGAGATAGACACCCCCCGTAGCCTGGACTGAGGTGCCCACCTCTGAGAGAAGGGCTGGGCTTAGCCCACGTCCCTCTGGTCGGCATCTCCCATTGGCTATCTTTGCAGCTCACATTCTTAGGAACCTCTCTCCTCATTCATTGTGCAGGGAGCTTAGGCACCTAACCCAGCTTTGGAGATGGCACTGATGTTCCTGTGACTTTCTAGGTGCCTAAAAGTTAGGTACTATGATGTTCAGCATTGCAACATCTAAGTCCCTTCATGGATCCCATACTTTGATCTTTTTCTTTAAGTGCAGGTCATTTGTGGCTGTGACATGAGCTGATTCATACACTCTGAGGGTAGGTCTACACTTACCCGTTAGTTCGGCGGCAAGCAAATCGAACTTCTGGGTTCGACTTATCGCGTCTTGTCTGGACGCGATAAGTCGAACCCGGAAGTAATCGCCGTCGACTGCGGTACTCTAGCTCAGCGAGAGGAGTACGCGAAGTCGACGGGGGAGCCTGCCTGCCGCGTCTGGACGGAGGTAAGTTCGAACTAAGGTACTTCGAACTTCAGCTACGTTATTCACGTAGCTGAAGTTGCGTACCTTAGATCGAATTTGGGGGTTAGTGTACACCTGCCCTGAGTCCAGAGTCCAGCTCATTCCCAGATTTCTTCTGTTACATTTGTGACAAAGTAACAACAAACCCCCAGGAAGAGCTTTGCTTGTAATCTGCAAGCACAAATCAGGTTTCAGGTTCTTGGGAAGCTTTTAATTTCCCCCCCTTGAAATTAACAATCATGAACATGCGACAATGTGTCCATTTAAGATGAAGGAACCTGATCACTGGCACTGCCCTCTTGGTTCCAGGCAGACTGCCAGGCAGTGCTTTTGGAGATGCAATTGCTGAACAAAGTAACAGACTCAACTGACTAATTGGTTTCTCTGGTGTGACTTTCAGTGAAGTCTGCATTGCATAGATTAGTCAGCTGGGGATTGATAAACTAACTGGCGCGAGCATGCATTGTATGTGGTTTAAAGATAGATAGTCAAATATGAGTGATATTGCCGTGATATGACTGGAATCCTGGGTCATAAACCCTCATAGCACATATTCACTGGAACTTGAATCTGTTCCAAAGACCTTTGGGCTAACTTCTCTTCTCAGTCACCCTGGTGTGATTGCATTGAAGTTACTAAAGTTGAACCTGTGTGGGATGCTGGCCCTCTGAATGTAAGGTTTTGACAGTGACCAACAAAGAGTCAAAATATCCATGGAGCAGCAAATGACATTGAGTCAAATTCTGCCTTTGTTTGCACCCAGGCAATGGGTCAGTTCTCAGATAGTCCCCAGAAGTGCTACCTCTGCAATTCTAAACAGTATGCGACCTCCTCAGAGGGCGTAAATTAGATTGACTTTAATGGATCTGTGTCTACTTACACCCGCTGATGGCCTCATTGTGTGTACTTTTAATGGCTTTTTTGATATTTTTAACTGAAAAATAGCATATAGGTGAATCTGATTAAAATCAAATCCAGTTTCTCGAGCATTGCCAGCTCACTAGCTCATTAGTAATGTTTCTTTTTCTCTCTCATATACACATGGAACGTGCAAGGGAATATGTAAAGGACCCAATTTACACAATCCAGATTGACTTAATTAAAAGCTGATTTCTGGCTTTAGATTTCTTTTTTCCTCTAGTAGTTTTTGGGTGCTCTGCTGTATGGCCTCTGACATTACAAAGGAGTAAAACAGTATTATTATTATTTACAAAGTACCAAAAACAATGGCTTAAAAGTCTTCCAGTGAGTTTGCTGCTCCTGGGCCAAATTCATCCCTGGCATAATCAGAAAAACCTCTGTTAACTTTTGAGATGAGGTGTACCAGGTGTTCCCTGCTGGAAGCCCCACTGCATTCAGCATAACCTACCTGAAAAAGGTGTCCTTTTTGGGGGGCAGGAGGGGGAAGAGTACCTAATTTAGATCTGCAGGAGGTGCCTAGAAAGGCCACCCAGGATCAGCTGCAAGTGGATCCAATAAGAATCAGTCCTCCAGTGGCTAGAAAGGCTGGAATAAGCAGAAACCAATCATGGCCTAGCAGGCAGGATAAAAAGGGCTGGCTGCTTCATTTGAGAGTCTACTTCTGGGTGAAGCTAGGATAGGAAGGGTCTCCTCTTGTGTTATCGCAAGAAGGCTGGCCTAACTCTGACTGTGCCTTTCTGTTTGAGTCAATGAAAGGATCTTTTGTTTACGCTGTGGAGTATAAGACCCAGGTGGGCTATCCTGAACTGAATATTAATTTGACTGCTATCGGACTAGGTGAGCCTGTGACAACATCATTGGAGAGACAGCCACTTACAACATGTGAATTTGTTGTATTGTTTCTCTTCCTGTTTATCGAGATCTCACTGTGATATCCAACCACTGTAGAATTACAAACTGCGAATAGTTTATCCTTGCAAATACTTACCACCTAGCACAGTGCTTGTTACCAGTTACCGCTGAAGGCAGGTAAGTGTTTGCTGAATCAGGCTTTTATATGCAGAATTTGGCCCCGATACTGCAAACAGTTAGGTGTGTAAGTAACTTTACTCATATCAGCAGAACCATTGAATTCACAGCAACTTTAGTGAATAAAGTTTTCCACGTTTCACAGGAGTGGGTTCTTGGGTCCTTATTCAGCAAAGTATTTAAGCAATATGCTTAAAGTTAAGCATATGTTTCAGCATCACTGGCACTTTAATCCCATGCTTAGCTTTAAGCACATTGCTTAAATACTTAGCTGAATAGGGATGGATTTAAGAATTGGGGCCTGTGCAAGTTACTAGAAATCCCACCGGCAAAATTCACAGACTACGTGTTTAGATAATATTTATGATTAAATAGTATACATTATTTCAGGGAAGTGTTATGGCCTATGTGATGCAGAAGATCACAATGACCTTGTGGCCTTAAAATCTGTGAAATCTAATGGGGATTATTTCTGTTTGTTTTCCCATTTTGGTTAAAGTGTGAACTCCAACTCCCATCACTTATTTATTTACAAAACTTAAATTTGAGCCTTCACTGAAGCTGAGACTATCCCTTTAGAATTAAATGTTTTTGCTGTCATTGACAGAAAAGGAGAAATGTCAGTGTGTGTTGTATGTTTCAGCCAGTAATAAAAGGTTTATGAAGCACAAACAGGAGGTATCCCTAATACAAAGTAAGGAGACCACGTTACCCTCTGTAAATTATCTACACTAATTATTCATTTTCTTCTGCAGTGAACATGTGAACTCAAGGGTCACAGGCACTTAGACAATCTTGATTAATAGCTTTATTTTTAATGGAGCAGAAGAAAGTTGGACGATATCCATAGGATTTATTTGCTGGATACTTATCATAAACTAAGCTCTACATGGAGTTAATTTTTTTCCAGTTAAAGTGACGCTGGGAAGAAAAACGAGTCTTTTAAAACTTGGCCTTCCTTGTGTAATTGACAACACCACAGGTTATTGCAAGTGTGGGGGAAAATATGATTATTTATATTTCGGTAGCCCCTAGAGCCCTCAGCCCCATTAGGATAGGTGCTGTGCAATCAGATAACAAAAAGACAGTCCCTGCCCAGGGCCGGTGCAAGGAAGTTTCGCGCCCTAGGCGAAACTTCCACCTTGCGTCCCCTCCCCCAGCCCTGCAGCAGCTCCCCGCCCCCCCTGCCCTGAAGCGCCCCCCCCGTGGCAGCTCCCCCCCCCAGGGAGCCGTGCGGCAGCTCCCCACCCCAGCTCACCTCTGCTCCGCCTCCTCCCCAAGCACGCCGCCCCCGCTCTAATTCTCCTCCCCTCCCAGGCTTATGGCGCCAAACAGCTGATTGGCACTGCAAGCCTAGGGGACGGGAGAAGTGGAGCAGCGACGGCATGCTCGGGGAGGGGGCATAGCAGAGGTGAGCTGGGGTGGGGAGCCCTGCGGCAGCTCCCCCCGCCCCCGCCCTGAGCCACCCCCACGGCAGCTCCCCACCCCCCTGGCCCGGGGAGCCGTGCAGCACCTCCCCACCCCAGCTCACTTCTGCTCCACCTCCTCCCCAAGCACGCCGCCCCCACTCTAATTCTCCTCCCAGGCTTGCGGCGCCAAACAGCTGATTGGCGCTGCAAGCCTGGGAGGCGGGAGAAGTGGAACGGCTACCGTGCGCTCGGGAAGGAATGCTGTAAAAAAAAAATTGGGGGCACCACTTTTTGGCGCCCCCAAATCTTGGCGCCCTTGGCAACCGCCTACTTCGCCTTAATGGTAGCACTGGCCCTGGCCCTGGCCCTGCCCCACAGAGTTTATAATCTAAGGGTAAGATGAGAAACACCATGCTGCCATCTCTCATGGTGAATCTTGTGATATTTGTTTTTGGGGGTTTTTTTCCTGAAAGCCTCACCTCCTTGAGTCATGTTATTCTGTGAGAATCTCACCTTTTATTTGAGAGAAAAAAAAAAACGTTGAGAAGTTACTGACGCTCAGGACTGAAGAGAAAAGCTTGGAAATGTGACCCCTATGGGCTCAAAAACAAATAAAACAACCCAAAAAACCACCAAACCATCACCAAGGAAGGAAAATAAAAATAATCCATTGTTTTAATCTGATGATTTGAAAGCCAGCCTCATGATTTTGCTCGGCCTGACTCATGAAATTTGCATGCTTGGGACTGGCAATTCTGAATACAACAGGTGGCTGTAGCAGACAGTGGGCAGCACATGCTAACAATGGGATGATACCGAGCAGTATCAAATTGAATGTACATCTTACCATTTTTGCCCTTTCTTCAGATATTCCAGTGTACTCAGTTGGGACAGTGAACTACACTGGTCATTTTCACTTTCTGTTTGTAATCAGTTTTACTTTCTCAAGCATTGGGTACAAAGCACCATGGTGTACTGACGATTTCAAGTGTATCAGGGAGTGGTTAATTTAAACATATACTTTCATTGAAATCTGTTTGTGGGGCTGAAAGAGGGATGAAAATATAACATCAAATTATAATTTATAGTAAAAACCATTATTTTTAAAATTAAATCTGAATTTGGGCTTTAATTAGCTTTAAAACACCAAATTATTAGGTTTGCAAATAGAGATTATGGGCCTGATGCTGATCACAACGTTAATACCTTATCTAGGTTCTAATTAGTGCTCTCCATTAGTAGATCTCTCAGTGCTTTACAAAGGAGGTCAGTATCATTATATTCCCATTTTACAGGTGGGAAAACTGAGGCACAGGGAGGGGACGTGACTTGCCCAAAGCCACCCAGGAGGCCAGTGGCCGAGGTGGAAATAGAACTCCTTAAGTGATCTATCCCCTCCGCACTGCCTCCCACTGGTACCAATAGCCAAGCTGCCATTGACCTCAAAGAGAGATGGATGAGGCTCTTTTTATTATTGGATATTGTGGTAGCAGCTGTGGAGTCTGATCATGGCCTGATTGTGCTAACAACTGTATAAACACATAACACAAAGGCCGAGTCCCGGACTGCTCCCAGTCTGTGAGGAACCCCACTCTGCTACATAGGATTCTGATTCTACAAGATTCTGGGCACTTCCCTCAGTCATCAAAGCCACTTACTATCCCTCTCGATCAGGCTGTAGTGCCTCATATTGCCTGCCAGGGATTTTGCATTAGCTCACTATGGGACCATTCCTGGTGCCTTTATGGTTAGTGGAAGTTTCGCCATTGATTTTGCTAGGAACGGGCACGAGGCAGGGGAAGTCCGTGAAGAAAACATGCTGGCTGCAAAGCTTCCTGTCGCTGTTGTGTGGAAATGCGAGAGTGCTTTGTGGTCTGAGATCCTTGTTGTTTAGCCCTCCCTCCAATATTTATTCAAGCCCTTTAGCAAAATCGATATGACATTTCTAATGGAAACAAGGAAAGATCTGAGCCTGGTGGCTATTGGTGGGGTGGGCTGGGGTTTCTCAATAGACTACCTGTCAAGATTGTGCAATGAGCAGAAAGGAGGAAAGTCTGTGCTCTTCCTCCCCCCCCCCCCCCCAGTTGAAAGTTCTCTTATGGGAGAGTCCATTAGTCGACCATCCCAGCCCACCTGCTTCCACTCTGCTGCGTAGTCTGGGGACAGTACAAATCAAAGGGGAAGGAGCTAATAGAATAACAGAGGGAGCTTTTCACCTGTGTCCATGTTTGGAGATGACCTTCTGTATGAGGACTTTCCCCCATCTCATGCAGAATGGGGGTCAGCCAGCTCTGTAGCACCATTCCCCCATCTCTGCGTGAAACCTGCTGCAATTCCAAAGATGGGTTGGGGGGCAGGATCTGAGCTCATGCTTTGTCCCCATGGCAACCATCAATGAATCTGCCAGAGAGCCAATGCCACCTCAGTCACTGTATGTTTCAATCTGTTCCTCTAGGGATCCCCCTAATTTGAACCGCTCATTGACAATGATGTCGGTAAAGAATGCATTACTTAGCACTTATACAGAGGTTTATATCTTCAAAGTGCTTTGCAAAGACCTTGTTTCAGGGACACGTTGTCCTTCTCCCAGGTTGGACAGAGGTATTTGCTTGGCAATGATATAATGTACCACCAAAGTGCACTCAAAATGGAACTTAAGTGGGTTTAGGTCTTAAGTGGGTCTTTGTTGGTGCCTGGGTTTTATGCAGGGGGTGAATTACATCCAAAGGGCATGATGGGAGACTGGCAGCCAGCTCGCAAGCTTGGCAAAATGCCCCACAAAATCTGTTGTTTGCAGACGCTCCAAGCATTTAAATTAAAATGAAAATGGATGAGAAAAAGTGCTCCCACAGAAGCAGAATATCTAAACAAATCCATGCAAATTCCACTGAGAGAATAATGCTCCCACTGCAATGGGTTCTCAGACTTTGGCCCAAAACCTCAATTCAACCTGATTTCAGCAAGAGTTAGGTGCCCAAATGCCTTTGAGGATTTAGGCCAGTGTTTTCCAACCTGTGGTCTGCAGACCCCTCAGGGTCAACAGACTATGTCTAAGATTTCCAAAGGGGTGCGCACCTCCATTTGAAATTTTTTGGGGGGTCTGCAAATGAGAAATGGTTGAAAACCACTGATCTACACCTTTGGGCACAAGTGATGTGGCCCCAGTGGTCTCCCTGTAGAATGGATGAGACCAGCTATCACCTAAGGTAGCTCTCTGGCTCAAGAGGTGGAACGCTGTGCCACTGGAGCAAAAGGACAAGTGTTTCAGTCCCATGTGGGTGAGTGATTTTCACCTAGGAATTGCTTGCAGTACATGGATTCATTACACTGCAAAGTGAGAAAGAAGTTGGTTTTGTACGGTCCTCTTGGCACGGGATCTGTGGATTATGAGGGAGATCAGGGGCCCGACGCTGACTTCTTTGTCAAGTTAAAACCTTCCATTGGCATTAGTGGGTGCTTTGAGTGTACAAGGAATGCAGGATCACGCCCTCGCTCCTTGTAACTTCCCGGCCTCTAGAAAACCCAGCGAGATCCTGTGGCTGCGTGTTATTGACACTGACGCATCATACCACATCAACCCCAAGTTTCTTACCAAATAACACTGTAGGATATGTTGTGGTTACAGTGAGTTTTCAGAGCTCCACTGTCAGATTTGAGCCATGTTTATTAAACTGGTTAATTAGCAATTTGGAAGGGAAAAACCAAGGTCCTAAGGTCTCCCAGGTCAGTGCCAAGCCACAGCCTGTTAACTACTCCTGCCTTTCAGAAGCAATAAGTGTGGGTTTGGGAAACATATGGAACCAACTAGCCAAAAGGCTTTTATGAGCAAATTTAATAGGGGGCACAGTTTTGTGAGCAGAAATTCCAGTGGATGAGTTAATAGTTTCACTTTTCCTTGGCCGCCCCTTTTATAGAAACAAACAAACAAAAAAAGTCACACTCACTCCTATTGACTGGCCTTGCAGCCTGATATTCAGAGGCATCCAACGTTTCTTCTGGACACTGGGGGCATCCTTTTAGTAGCTCCCACTGGAACCATTTTTCAGAGCTATTTCCTGATGCTGACCTCGTTAGGTAAGTTTCACAGCTCACTAATTCCTTGCAATAACACATGAGAGTTCGGGACAGTGAGGGGGACTGCCTGTCTTGTGGAAGTAGATGGAATCGTAGGGATTGGGGCAAACGCTTTACTGCCTTTCATTAACCTGGAATATCAGCATTTCTTTCCCCTTCAGGCCACTTATTTTGCCCTAAAAGTATATATTTCGTTTCCTGTTCAAATCCAGAGAACCAAAAACCCAACAGCGGTAAACTACAGTCTATACTCATAGGAGGACAAGGTGTAATGGATTTGCGAAGGACTAGGAGTTCCTGGATTCTGATCCCAATCTGGACACGGTAGTGAAAGGTTTACTAGAGAGTTGCCTCTTATCATGGATTATTTGTATTGAGGAGCCCCAATCATAGGACAAGATGCCATTGTGGTAGGCACAGAACAACAAGATGTTCTCTTTCCCAAAGAGCTTACAATCTAATTTTGTACTCTCACAAACTTATTACAAATGTTATTGCTATCTAATTTCTTTCATAAATCACCAGCTCCAGGAGTCATGGGAATACATTGTCCGTATATCTATCTATATAAAGTGCCTCTATGGCTCCCATTACTGTAGTATGTGAGTGCCTCATGCTTTTTAATGTATTTATCCTCACAACACTCCTGTGAGGTAAGGGAGTGTGATTGTCGCTATTGTACAGATGGGGAACTGAGGCACAGACAGACTGAGGGTACATCAACACTGCAGCTGGGAGTGTGCTTCCCAGTGTGGCTAGACAGACATGTACTAGCTATGCTTCAGCTAGCACGGTAAAGTAGCAATGTAGTCGGGGGCAGGTTGGTCTAGCTGCCATAGTGTGTACCCAGGGAATCTGAGAGGGTTTGTGCTCAGACATCTAGCCCGAGCTGCTACCCGCTGGCGACGCTGCTGTTTTTAGCCTGCTAACTTGAGCAGAGCTAGTGCACCTGTCTACCGAAGCTGGGAAGCACACTCCGAGTTGCAGTGTAGACACACCCTAAGAGTCCTGCCTGAGACCACTCAGGAAGTCCATGGTGGAATGGAGAATTGAATGCAGGGATGCCCATGTCCTAGGTGAAGCGCACTAACCACTGGGCCATACTGCCTTGGGGGAAGCTGTAGGGAAAAGAAGGAAAGGTTATAAAGAGGGCAGAGGTTCCCAAACTTTTTGTGCTGCACCCCCTTCTCCATGGGAGTCATATAATAGCCCCCCTCCCACCCAGCTCTCACCATCTGGGGCAGAAAGTGACTCACCCCAGAGAAGCCCGTTGGCAATGCAGCACAGAGTGGACCAGTGCTCCTCGCTCTCCCCCCGGTCCCAAGCCTCTTGCTCCCACTGGTTCCAGAGGGTTTAAAATACCTGGGGCTGTGGCCAGCTAGATATCCAGGGCAAGGTAAGGCATGCAGGGAGTACCCTATGGGGTGTGGAGAGGGTGGGGCAGGGAGAGCTTGCTGCCAAGCTGCGATGGGATCCCTGTGCACCCCCTACCCAACTGCTGGGGACTCCCTGCATGCTGTCCCTGCTGCTGCCCTGCCTGGGCTTGGACACCCAGCTGGCCACAGCCCTGCATCCCGCCTCTCACACCCTGATAACCTGGAGGCGGGGGAAGGTTGCCCCACAGTTTGAAAACCAGTAGCATAGAGGTTCCTGGTTCTGGACATGCAGGGGGAACCTGTGGGGGAGTACGGAGAGTCTGGGGTAAGTCCATGGGGGGATTTCAAGGACTGGAAGCATTTTTTTGTTGGAAGGAAAAGCTTTGGGGACTCCTTAAATGTGACCTGGAAATGGGGCACGGGAAGGGATAGGTTTATGCCCTTCCTTTACTTTTTTATACTGGATAAAGAAGGCCTGGGTTTCTCCCTCCCCCCAGAAAAGTTTTTTTGTTTTTTCTTGCACATTTTTTTTACCTTAGAAAGATCAGGAGTGTCCAGTCTGATTTCCCCTGGTGTTGCCTGATCTCTTGATTGTATTTTACTGATTAAGAATTCCCAGTTAGCATTGGGTGGTCTGGCTGGGTCTTGTCCCAAGGTCCGACCCAGTGTTAGTAGAATTACTATTAATCTGGGACGCCCGATGTGCATGGGAGCAACTCTGTCACTAAGGGAAAAAACCTTCTGAATTTGCAATCGTTTTATTAACACAGTGAGCAAAGTCACCAACACTCCGTCCCAGCAAGAGAATCTACAATGAGCGTTGGGACAGATACTCCCATCATCCTTTGCAGAACCCCCCGGAAGTGTTACTCATCCTCCTCCTCATTATCCTCATTGTCGGTGGTCAGCATCCTGGCATCTTTCAAGGCACACAGGCCGGGATACAGCTGTTATAATGTGTTACGCTGATGCCACTCTGCCTAATGCATATTCGGTAGGAGGTTCCACCCCTTTTCCTTATTTGGACTTCCACGCCCCACTAACGTGCAGGTGCCCTTCTCCAATAGGTTGCCAGGGCTTTTACCTCGTGCTGATTAGCATATACGTCAGTTGGCTCCCGTGGCATTCTTGTGGTTAGACATGCTGCTGGTGTTCCTAACTTAAAATATCTCAAGCTATCAGCTGCATCTTGTGGTTACCTGTCAGCAGTTGAGTACCTGCCATACCTTCTGTCTTGTGAGCTAGGGTTACTCTTGATTAGCTGCTTAAGTTAAGGCTTTTTTAGGCCTTGATAAGTTTGGCTACACTATTGTTTTACCGGTCTTAAGGCAGTCCCACAATGAGCCTACAAGCCTCAACTTATACCTTGTCTTACCTAGCAAATACTTATTCCTAAAGGCTGCGCTGGTTTTGCAGGAAAGCTCATCTGAGGCCTCAGATTTGGGCTGTGAGTTTTTTCATTGCTTCATTTCAGACCTTCTTTAGAGCTGGCCAAAAAGGGCACTGGGGCAGAGTGCTGTTAGCAGCTACAATTGAGCCCGTTGGAAGCCAACACCCTGATCACTTAAACCCCCAGAGCACTGGCTGTAGTTAGAGCTGGAGGGACTTCAGTAGTGTGGGTTTGGCAAGGGATCATGGGAGCCTGATGAGCTCACAAGCTCTCCGGCTGGACAGCGCTGAGAAGAAAGTAAACAGTATAAAAGGCTGAGTGAGGGAGCAGGAAAGGGTGTTCTATATAATTGCTGTTAGGTTGTGATGTACCTGGAGCATGAAGCAGCAAGAGGTGGTGGAGGCACTCTGGTGGACTGTATATACCAGTTAATTCAGCCAGAGGGCTTAGCAGCCAGGGTTTCCAAGAGCTGAAGGGGGGACCCATTCACAGGCCCAAACCCATCTTTTGCAGATATCTTTAACTCTCTGTCTGGTCCTTCTGTGTAAACTGAACTGAATTTCTGTCTGTCACTCTAGCAGAAGGGTTTGGGGCCAATGTTAGCAAGGCCTTAAGAATCTTGTCTGGCCATCAAACTCCCATGTCTTATTTCTAAAAGGTCTCCGGTTTGCAGTCACAAGCCTATGTGCAGGTGTTTTCGCATTGTGATGCTAAGTTGTACTGCAGCAAGACAAATTTTAAAGGTAGTGAAGACAAGCCTAGCTGAAGGCTTGAAGGCAATAGTGTTGCCTTGAAAAAAAACAAAAAGTTTATGGACATGGAGCCAAGCTGTCACCAATGGTCAGTGGGTTCCAACGACTGGAATAAAAGGAAAAATGGTCTTCTGCCAAAGCATCCATATTTCATAGATTTTAATGCCAGATGGGACCATTATTATTAGCTGGTCTGTCTTGCTGCATAGCAGAGGCTAGAGAATCTCACTCAGGCTTGAAACAGCAAGTACTATCGCTTCTGTTTGAGCTGTAACATCTCTTTTTAGAAAGACATCCGGTCTTGATTCAAAGCTGTCAAGATAAAGCTGGTTGGAAAAAAAATTTCCTTCCCAGAGAAAATGCCAAGATTTTGCCATTTGTTTGTCCCAAATTAGGACAAAAAAAGGCTAAATTTTCCACCAAACAGAAGTCCTGGGGAAAAAAATGATTCAGAAACGTCAAAATGAACTTATCAAAATGTTTTATTTCGATAATATCAAAACGTTATAGTATAATGTATCTATAAGAATCAAATACCCCCTTTTGAATGTGAAACAAGGCCACCACACAAGGTCAATTTATTCCCCTAGGATACATTATTAAATAAAGTTTAAAGTTGAAAAAACTATAGAGGCTTTTACCTCCTCAAGCTATTTGGTGGTCGGTGAACATCGCAGGAAATAAACCCCAAATAGAACAGAGTCGGTCACAAAAGTGGAGTGGAAAATTATCTTCAGTGTGATGTGAAAAGGAAAATAATTGGACACAATGAAGAATGGTGTCCCTCGTGCAAATGTTGTATGTGATCAGCATCCAGGCGCGCAAACGTATCGGATAGGCTCCAAATAAGAAGAGCTGTGATTTCTTCTCTTAAGCTATAGCAGGCACATCGCTGCTTTCAATAATGGCCTTGAAACTCTTGATCTGGAGCTGCGGGCTTCTGGCACAATAAAATGTGATTTATTGACGCTTCAGAGGGTTCTTTCGAACAGGTGGAATTTCAGCGCGCCATATGCTGTTTCCTAAGGTGGAGTACGAAGTAAACCCCCGGCAGAATAGGCTTTTATTGAAAAGCCCCAGATTTTCTGAGCGTAGCCCGTCTCTATGTGCATGCCCTTCGCCTCCTAATTGGAGAAGGTGGGAAGGCTTTTTTTAGAGCGATTTTCTTTAAATGGAGGTGCTTGATCAAAACCATCATCTCATTAAACCCCCAGGCCCCTCCTCCTGCCTGCTGGTGACAATGAAATTCAAACTTCCAGTGCGAATTTCACAGGTGCCGCTCCTGTTATATCCATGCCCAGGCTCTTTATAGAATGCCAGCCCTCTTTGAGACAGGCAATCCAGTACAGGTTTTCTATATCAATTTTTATTCGAGGGTGTTTTTTGCATTTTGTCTTTTGAAGCTGGAAATAAATGGCTTAACCATTCAAGAGGATTGGTGCGTGCATGTGTGTGTGAGATTTTGTAACCCTTGTTTTTCATTTATATCTGAATCCTTCTGGCGAGATTTTTCCAGAGGAAAAATATTTCCTCAGTGTCAGGGTAACAGGTTGAGTTACTCACTATGGTCCCAGCCTTGCATTTGGGCCTCTGTAGAGCCCTGGGGAATGCAATGGGACTGTACGTAGGCATAAGTAACCTCCCTACATGTATCTAACTGTGGGATCGGAGCCCTTGATCCCGCAGGAAAGACAGCAAGGAAAAACAGCAACTATCTATCAGCACAGACATTATTTGTGGTTGAGGGCAAGAATGATTGGCACTGAATAGAAGAAATGTCCTGAACTTGTTCTCCTTGAGATTCATGTCAAAGCTCCTATTGACTTCAATGTTAGCAGAATCCTCCCCAACTGCCCGGTTCTTAAGGATCTTACAACCTAAGATGACCAATACAATAATATATACAGACAGCAGCCCGGGGGATCAGAGGCTGGAAGTGTTGTAAGGGTAGTGCTGATCAGGGTTCATTGGCTACTTGGAAGGAGTGTTTTTTTAAAATTGGGATTAAGAAGGAGAACATGGACAGAGCAGATCAAGGAATTGTGTTCCGAGCACAGCTGTAGCCCAGATTGATTTCAGGTTGATTGCAAGCTCTTTGGGACACAGACTCTGTGTGTGTGTGTGTGTGTGTGTGTGTGTGTGTGTTTGTACTGTGACTAGCACAAATGGATCCTCATCCCTATTGTGAAGGTTGCATTGGCATCATTGTGAGATCTGGGAGTGACAAATGCAAGAGTGCTACAGTGTGAGAGAATTTCAGAGTGGTAGCTGTGTTAGTCTGTATCAGCAAAAACAACTAGTAGTCCTTGTGGTACCTTAGAGACTAACATATTTATTTCGGCATAAGCTTTCGTGGGCTAAAACCCACTTCATCAGATGCATGGAGTGAAAAATACAGTAGGAAGATATATATATACAGAGAACATGAAAAAATGGGGGTTGCCATATCAACTCTAATGAGACTAATCAATTAAGGTGGGCTATTATCAGCAGGAGAAAAAAAACTTTTGTAGTGCTAATCAGAGAAGTTTGTCCAAAGAGTTTATATAGAGGTCAAAAATAGTACAGAGCAAGGTCTGATTTGTCCCCATTACCTTAAATATACATTCATGCTGCTGTTAACGATGACCAGAAATCATCCATTAGCACCCTCCCTTAAGTATTTGGATGGTCTCATTCTGGTCCAGTTGAAATCCGGTAGTACAGAAATGAAAGGGAAAAAATTATAAGCCAGATGAAAATGTTCAAACCTTGGTTTAGATTCAGTTCATGTTTGGAGTATGAGGGCTTCTTATTTCAAAGGAACTAGTTTGTCCATCCTTAATTGATGCAACCGTTTCTTGATAGGCACACGTTTGTTAGTTTCTTTGCCTTTGTGGTTGTGATTATCTGGTGTGAGCTCTTTCTAGAAATAATTATGAGCCAGAATGTAACCCCCCTACACTTACTGGTGTATAGCTTTTGTTTGGTTGAAGTCTATCCTAATTAATTACATGGCCTCAGTCACAGGAAGTGCTCTTATACCCATTTTACAGATGGGGGAAACTGAGACACAAAGATTAATGGTATGTCTATACTGCGTTATAAGGCCTGTAGCAGCAAGTGTCCAAGCCTGGATCTACAGACTCAGGCTCACGCTATGGCAGTAAAAACAGCTATGTAGACGTACAGGCTCGGGCCGGAGCTTGGATTCACTAACGCGGGTTTTAAAACAGTGTAGACGTGCCCCGAATGACTTTGTTCAAGGACAGCCAGGAAGTCTGTGGGAGGGTGCAGAATTGAGCTCACGTCTTCTAACTCCTGGCTAGCGTCTTAAACTCTGGACTAATGAGACTTTTGGTGTAGGTAGGTGCTCCACGTTTGGAGTAGGAAGTCCACAGTCTGGCAGCGTATGGCCTACCTAATGTTTTCTGAGCTTGTTCGCTTAAAGGCCTCTTTAAAAAACTGGAGCCAGGTACTGTTCTGGAGAAACTGCTTCCCAAGTGCATGCATATACGGTTCATAAATCGCATGAATAAAAATACTCTTTCCCAAAGACCAAGTCATAATTTTCCATCTCTTCCCAGAACAAATACTGTCTGCTATATTTATTAGGTGGGACCATCTATAGGCAGTCAGCTCTAAGTATGTTTATTTTGAAGTCAGTTCTTCGGCAATCTTAAGCACCTCTGGGAGACTTAACTGAGGTAGAGATTTAGGCTGGAGGTCACCGGGGTTGAGATGGAGCAAAAGAAGAGAAATGACACTGTTTTTGTGACATCAGCCAAGCAGTGCAAAAAAATAAATCTAGGCTTTAAAATGGCTTTAACCTGACCCTGAAGGAAATGGCCCATAGCCTCCAATCCAAAGCGTGTGCTAAGAATTGGAGAAAGACTCCAGCATGATGGTCAGGTTTGAACTATGGGACTGAACATGTCAAGTTTATGGCTCTTGAAAAATATATGTGTAGGGGAGTCCTACCATTGGTTGGCTTGTGTATTTGCATGTCGGCCTGGCTTTAATAACCCACTTTCCATCCTACAATAGACCCTCTTGGGTACCTCTATGGGTGCTGCTCTCAACCCAGAGAAAGCTGGGGAATGTGTCTCAGATCTAAACCCATCTTTTCAACAGCTCCTATCCCTTCGTTTTTTGTCCAAAAGTTCATGCTTCACTCAAAAGTAACTTTGTCCATGACGCGTGTGGAAGATCAGCGTGGCTGTTCAGTTCAATGAATAGGCAAAAATAACCTCTAAAATACTTCTTTCACTTTGAAAAAAAATAAAATAGTACCTTTTTTTAAAATCCAATCATTCAGAAAGAGCTGACGTTTAAAGCCCAAAGTCAAATTTTCATATGTTGGGCACCTAAATAACTTCCCTGATTATTATTTTTTTTCAAACGTTCTGAGTCCCTTTAAAACAAAATGGGACCTATGGATCTTGAGCATCACTGAAAAGCCAGGGCCCTCAGGCCCTGATTCAGGAAAACCACATGTGCTTAAAATTGAGCATGTATTTAAGCGTTTTACTGAATTAAGAACTCACTTGTTGAGAGGCTGCTTGGTCTACTGCTTAAAGCACAGGAGAAGACACACTCTGAAGTTCCAGGTTCATGGTTGTTCCTGATTCCCTCTGTGACTTTAAGTGAGTCACTTAACTTTTCAGTCCCTGTTTTTCCATCTGCAAAATGGAAAAATAGTACAAGACCTTACAGAGCGATGGTGCAGTTAGTTCATTGTCTGAAAAGCACTTTGAGATCCTTGGTACCATGGCAGTGTCAAGTATTTTATTGCATTATATTTATCTGAATCCTACTAGCTGGACTTCAATGTCAGTAGAGATTCTACCCTTAAAGGGATCAGCACTACTTCTGGTTTCAAGTTCTGGTTAAATGAATTGCTGTGTCGTTTCAAGGATCATAACTAAAGAACAAAGAACAAAAGCAAAATTTAGAATACACTGAAGAATTTAAAAAAAAAAAAATTTCAGTTATATTTTATTATAAAAGCAATACAGTGTTTCAGAAAAATAATAATGGTAGGTGTATAAAAATAACTAGGCTTGGAAGAATTAAACTTTATTTTTTTTATAATTTTTGACAGATATCAATGTTTATTTTTAAGACTTTTTTTCGTTTAAAATTTTGGGGAAATTATGGGTTTTAAGCATGATTTTATTTTTATCCATGTAAATTTACACGGTTGTGGGAAATTACGGGTGGATCAGACAATGGGAGGGGAGATCAGACACTAATTTCATGATTGCTGATTCAAAATGAAAGATTTATAATTAAAAAAACAAATTGTCAACATCCTATGTCAAAATATACAAAGCAAGTGTCCTTAAATCAAACTCGAATAAGTTCTCAAGCAGGATTTTTCTTGCTTTCGGCTATCTGTAAATTTCCATTATTATTGATGGAAATATTTTTTCGTTGGTTTCTTTGTGTGTGATAAAATCAACATTTACCGACATTACAGATAAAAATCTAATCCTTCTAAGCTAGAGGGATGTGCACCCTAGGGGGTAGGGTTGCTGGGCGTCCAGGTTTCGACCGGAATGCCCAGTCGAAAAGGGACCCTGGCTGCTCTGGTCAGCGGTGCTGACTGGGCCGTTAAAAGTCTGGTCAGCAGCACACCGCATAGCTCCTGGAAGCTGCCAGCATGTCCCTGAGGCCCCTAGGGCGAAGGGCAATCAGGGAAGCTCCGAGTGCTACCCCTGCTCCCAGGGCCAGCTCTGCAGCTCCCATTGGCCAGGAACCATGGCCAATGGGAGCTCTGGGGGCAGTGCCTGTGGGCATAGGCAGTGCGCACAGCGCAGAGCCACCTGGCTGCAACTCAACCTAGGGGCCGGGCATACCAGCCACTTCCGGGAGCAGCGTGGAGCCAGGCCAGGCAGGGAGCCTGCCTTAGCCCTGCTGCACCGCTGACTGGGAGCCACCTGAGGTAAGCGCTGCCCGGCTGGAGCCCACACCTGTTCCCACACTCCAACCCCCTATCCCAGCCCTGAGCTCTCTTCTGCACCCAAACTCCCTCCCAGAGCCTGCGTCCACAACCCCTCCCACACCCCAGCCCCCAATCCTGAGCCCGCTCCTGCACTCCAAACCCCTTGGCCCCAGCCCAGAGCCCCCTCCTGCACCCTGAACCCCTCATTTCTGTCCCCACCCTGGAGCCCACATCCCCAGCTGGAGCCCTCACTCACTCCCGCCCTCGAACCCCCTACCCTAGCCCAGTGAAAGTGATTGAGGGTCAGGGAGAGCGAGCGACTGAGGGAGGAGGGCTGGAGTGAGTGGGGGCGGGGCCTCAAAGAATGGGCGGGGCAGGGGTGGGGCCTCAGGGAGGGCTGAGGTAGGGGCAGGGCAACAGTGTTCAGTTTTGTGCAATTAGAAAGTTGGCAACCCTACTAGCGGGGTGTGGAGGAACATCCGGGGGGGGGGGGCGGGCAGCGGGGCCTGGGCCAGCCCACATGGGGGCGGGGAGGGAGTGCCACTCACCCCTCCCCTCTCCCAGCTCTGCTCCAGTCCTACCCCCAGACATATCCTCATCTCCCAGCCCTGCGCCTGGCCCCGTCCCGACCCTCAGCATGGCTCCGCTCCCAGCCCCGCACCAGCCACTGGCCATAGCTCCGCTCTCAGGCGTGGGCCCGGCTGCCAGCCCTCCCCGCAGTACAGCTGCAGCTCCACCCCGGCCTTGGCCCCTGGTCGTGGCCCTGCTCTCCCCCCCAGACCAGCCCCAGCTGTGGCCCCAGCCTCGGCCCCCTTACACCTGTCTGCATCCCCTTCCAAAGCTGCAGCCCCTGCTCGAGGGGGGTCAGACAGGGGCAAGGGAGAACGCAACGCTCAAAAGTTTGGGGACCACCGTTCTAAGCCTCCTTAGATGTTAACAACATCCTAATACAAAGTAGCCAACACATCAGAAAAATGTAAGAACTTTGGAGCTTTGTACTTACTTAGATTTGTTTTTATTTTACAACTGTATATGTATCTAGTGAAGCCGCTAGGGCTGCATCCTGTCGTCGGTCCGGTTGCAGAAGCAGGGCCTAATATCCCATTGTCGTTTCCTGCACAGCTTTCAACTTCTCTGCAGGCTCTTCTACAAAAAGTCCAATCCTTCCCCCACCCGCCGTCTAAATTTCACCATCTTTCATGCCCCATAAAATCCAAGCTGAGCATACTCATAATTTGAAAAAGCTGCGAAAAGCATGGTTTAAAGGATTTTTAACCTTTGAAAGGCTCTGCGCTTTTCCCCAAGGGCTATAGCCGAAGGAGGAAATGGCTCATCCTAGGATTTCCTGTGGATTCTAAACATTTGACTGATAAAAATGAAAGCTTTCGAAAAATGTTACTGGAGAAGTGACAGCAGAGGTTTTCCCAACATGCTTTCACTGAAAACCTTCCTGCAGGCTGATGATGATTTTTAACAACACTGCTCAGGTGTGGACTAGAGTATTTCCCACATGGGGATGGGTAACATAGTCCTATAACTTTTTTGCTCATTTATTGTTATATTTAGTCTTGGCAGGATTAGATTTTTATTGGTAAAGGTGTGTAAATTTCTATTTCTCCAATCACGCAAACTGTCAGAATATTTCCACTGATGATCATAGAAATTTACAGATGGGCACAAGCAAGAAAAATGTTCCTTGAGAACTTCTTAGAGTTTGATTTAAGGATATCTGCTTTGTATATTTTGACATGTGATGACAATTTGTTTTTTAACAGTTATATAAAACTTTAGCTTATGGAATCTCAGCATCTACTATCATGAAATATTTGCCTGACCTCCCTTCCCATTGTCTGAACCACCAGTAAATGTATCACAACTGTGGAAATGGATAACAATAAAAAAACCTGTAATTTTGCCAACTATTTACATTGAAAAAGCTTAAAAATAAACATTGATATCTGTCAAAATTATATATTTAAAAACCCAAATTCTGCTAAGGCTACATATAAGTAGTTGTAATTTTTTTTATTATTTAAAAGGATGCTGCCAGATCAAATTTTATACACAACTTACGTTGTGTAGAGAGACGGTTTTACAAAATCTAAGACCAAAAGAATGTTTCCATTAATTAAAGCACGCGCTCACTGGCAACAGTTTTTTAAACAAATAAAGAACTCAGTCGTGTCAGCATTTACACATGTTTGGTTTTAAGCATGTGAGTGCACCTGTTGTGTTCACTGGGATGGACTTCCATGTTTTAAGCATGTCAGTAAAGCTGGGTCAATAAACCCAATCCTGCAATCCTATGAGTAATAATAAATGAGTACTTCCTTTCAAATCAATGGGTTTATTTGAGGGAGTGGGTCAGGATTTGCAGGATGAGGTCCAAACACCCTTCTGCAGTTTCTGGGCGATTTCAGGAGAACCAGAAAATGAAACTGACCTGAAATTGATGGTGTGCTTGGGGGGCTGTGTGCTGAGCCTAGGGTCTGTTAGGCAAGGCTGAGAGCTTCCTAACAAGGCTGCAGCCTGCCATCCTTTGATCTCTCATCCCTTTAGGATTCCTTGAGCAGGGAGCAGGGCTAACTCTGGGAGAACAGGGGTTTAAAAACCAGTTCCTAAGCGACCAGAAGAGCTAGCAACCAGAGGAGTTTGGCAGGGGAGTTTAGAGAGGGAGCGTGAGAGCCAGATACACCTAATAAATATTCTCTAAAATTCTCCCAATAACCCTATCCCCACCCCAGAAAGAACACAAACAAAAATCCTGCAAGAGTCAGAATAATGCAGGCCAAAGTCCAGCAGCAGAGTGGAGGTTATTCAGTTTATTGCACTGAATGTAGCGTGTATGATTGTCTGCCTTGTGGGCAAGTGGCACATGTGTGCATTTAGCAATGGCAACTCATGGCCCTCAGAGACAGAGTACGGGTTCTTGAGACCAGAGTGGCTGAACTGGAGGAGCAAAGAGAGAGAGGTGCATAGTCTGGGGGTGCGACTGCTCTACTCTGTCCTGGAAAGTCTCATCTAACAGTCTCTGTGCTGTTGATGAGGATGAAAGTCTCGGGGAAGGAGAACATCAAGCTGGAGTGGAGGGAAATGATCCCATAGTTTGGATCCTCCTTCTAAATAATGTCATGGTGTCCTCTCGCACTCAGGATACCGTTCCAGGGGAAGGGAACCCTGTTATTAGGAAGAGACAAATAATAGTAATGGGGGATTCAATTATTAGAAATACTGGATGTGTGATGATCAGGAGAACCTCATGGTGAATCGTCTGCCAGTTGCAAAAGTTTCAGACTTCTCAAGACATATAGATAGACTTTTGGGCAGTGCTGGAGAGGAGCTGGTAGTCAGGCATGAATAGATACCAGTGACGTAGAGTATGGTAGGAGAGAGGTACTGGAGGCCAAATTTAGGCTGCTAGGTAAGAGATTGAAGTCCAGGACCTCCATGGTAGCATTCTCTGAAATGCTTCCAGTTCCACGTGCAGGGCCAGTTAGACAGGCAGCGCATGGCTGAGATGATGGTGTTCGGAGGAGGGATTGAGGTTTATTAGGAACTGGGGAACCTTTTGGAAAAGGATGAACCTATATAGCATGGGTGGTGGGTGAAGCTTCTTCTGGGGTAGGCTAGCTCCCCATCCCGCCTCTTCCGCCCATGGCCCTGCCCACACTCTGCCCACACTCACCCCCCGCCCCGCTGCCACTCACTGCATGCATCCCTCCGCTCCTCCAGCCTCCTCACCGTGTGCATCCCTCCTCTCTTCTTGTTCTGGTAACAGCAGGGGGTTTCGCTTTCCAACTGAGCAGTCTAGGTCTGGGCACTGAGGCTGGATTTCTGAGCTCCTGGGCACTGGGGAGGGGGGCTTGTTGCCCAGCTCTGCAAGCCAGGGCCATTGGCTGGTGCCTGTCTCTGGGAGCAGGAGCCTGGCTTAGACCTAAAATTTGGACCTAGTGGTGGAGAAAGTGGAGCTGCTGAGCCCTGCTGTGAGTCTGGGTTGAGGGAAAGCTGGCAGGTTTCACTCCAGATCCACCAGAGCTGTGACTTCCCGAATGCCCTCCAATGCGCTACCAGGGCATCTCCCTGGCTGGCCAGCACAGGGAACTTGCTGCCCCAGAGCCCCATCACTCAGAAATGCATTTCCTGAACAGCTTTGGGCAAGGCCTGTCACCGCCATGTTCTCCAGCCCCATAGCTGGCACCAGGAGCAGCCATTGCAGGATACATGTGGTGAGCAGCGATGGGCAGAAGGAGAAGAGGAGGGGGAAATGCGGTGAGCAGCGGTGGGGGGGAGGATAGGCGGGCCGCATGCTCTATTATACCCATCACCCGTTCTGTACAGGAAGGATGGGCTCCACCTAAATCAAAATGGAATCAGAAAGGTCATAGAGGAGTTCTTAAACTAAGGACTAGAGGAAAACTGAACTGGGGTGGAGGAGCACATGGCTTGGACAGAGACATCCCTTAGGGGATGATTTATTAAAGGGGATATTCTATCTCCTAGTAAAACGGAGAGGATAGAAGTTGATAAAGTACAGGGAGGAACTGAAGAGAAACTGTCAAACAAAAAAAGTCTCCTTCAATTACATCACTTGAAGGCAGACAGCTAAACCTTGACACATTTTGTAAGTCCTTGTATACAAATGTTAAAGTCTAAATACTAAGATGGGTGAACTTGAGTGCCAGATATTGAAGGAGGATATTGATATAATAGGCAACACAGAAACTTGATGGAATGATAATCCATCAAAGGGACATGGTGATATCAGGGTATAAAATATATAAGAATGACAGAGTAGGTCGTGCTGGTGCGGAAGTGACACTCGGTGAAAAAGAGCATAGAGTCAAATATAGTAAAAATCTTAAATGACTCAAACTGTACTATAGAATATCTAAGGACAGAAATTTCATGCTTGCACAGCTACAGACTAGGGACCGAATGGCTAGGTAGCAGTTCTGCAGAAAAGGACCTAGGGGTTACAGTGGATGAGAAGTTGGATATGAGTCAACAGTGTGCCCTTGTTGCCAAGAAGGCTAACGGCATTTTGGGCTGTATACGTAGGGGCTTTGCCAGCAGATCAAGGGACATGATCATTCCCCTCTATTCGACATTGGTGAGGCCTCCTCTGGAGTACTGTGTCCAGTTTTGGGCCCCACACTACAAGAAGGATGTGGAAAAATTGGAAAGAGTCCAGCGGAGGGCAACAAAAATGATTAGGGGGCTGGAGCACATGACTTATGAGGAGAGGCTGAGGGAACTGGGTTTATTTAGTCTGCAGAAGAGAAGAATGAGTGGGGATTTGATAGCTGCTTTCAACTACCTGAAAGGGGGTTCCAAAGAGGGTGGATCTAGACTGTTCTCAGTGGTAGCAGATGACAGAACAAGGAGTAATGGTCTCAAGTTGCAGTGGGGGAGGTTTAGGTTGGATATTAGGAAAAACCTTTTCACTAGGAGGGTGGTGAAGCACTGGAATGGATTACCTAGGGAGGTGGTGGAATCTCCTTCCTTGGAGGTTTTTAAGGTCAGGCTTGACAAAGCCCTGGCTGGGATGATTTAGGTGGGGATTGGTCCTTCTTTGAGCTGGGGGTTGGACTAGATGACCTCCCAAGGTCCCTTCCAACCCTGAAATTCTATGATTCTATGAGCTGATAAAAACAATGTCCTGGTAACAAAAGAAAAACAGGGAGAAGATCCTAGCAAACTGACCTAAGTGGTGGTGTGTGCCATTAAGAATACTCTTGGTGCTATAAATGAGAAGAGATGAAACTGCAGGGAAACACAGGACTGAAGGGTCTTTGACTTTTAATAAAATAACCACCAGGGTTATAAAGCCAAATTATTTCTAGGAAACCCTCCTGTAAAATCACCCTAGATTAGGGTCCTGAGCCATGACTGGGGTGCCTAAGAACTATGATAATACAAATAAATAATAAAGGTTCTATTAGTCCCACCTACTCAAATGTTGTTGTCCTTCCAACCATTCATAGACCTTCTCTAGAACAGGCTCCCCTGTAAGGACCTTTGAAAACTGAGCTTATGCTCAGCGGTTTTGTAATCAGTATAAATCACCCCCAAGTCTATCACTAATGAGCATAGGTACATGATCACTCATTTAAACTTGACTGCCTTTCATGAGAGACAGAAAAGTATACAATTACATTTCTTGTTAAGGAAGTGTTTTATTTCGTGGCAGCTTGGATACTTGTGCACTTAAAGATCAAAAGCAATGAATGCTCCTGGTTGCTGAGATTTCTCTGCTAATACATTCCTGTTGTATTTCCAGATCTGGGATGAGAAAGCTCAATTAGCCCTCTGGGACAGTGTAACAATTTGACACGACCATTTATTTTGCCAGAGGGGGAAGCTGAAAAGTGGCGGGGGTGGAGGGGGATAGCGTGATCGTATATTCTGCCTATTTCACAAGTGCCGGTTCCCCAGGGATGCTGAAGGTTCCTGCATGTTACTTATTGAACGACAGCAGAGATGCCCCTGAATACGCCAACGTTTTACTACTAAAGATGTTGGGAAGCTTCTGAACTGTATCTACCGAGAAGTTTCCCATTTAGCTTGGGCTTTGGATTTTAAACAGCTGATGGGGAAGGTGCAGCTCCTCCCAGCTCAGTCCTATTCCTTGGCAGAGATGATGGAACTTCCCTTATTTTCAGGCCGTCACTTTTGCAGTAAAGTGAACGGCAGATGCAGTCTAAAACTCTCTGGCTCACCTTGATTTTTTCACGGGCCCCGCAGCCCCACTGAAATCATGCCTGTAGGCAGGCCTATATTTTATGACCTTGATGAGGAGGGTGACATATCCCAAACCCTTCCCAGTTTTCTTTTCTATTCTAAGATCTGCATCCATGTGACTCTCCTTCCGTTTGGGAAGGGATAAATGTAACTCCTTCCTGAGCCACTCCCTTGGTTGGCCAGAAGGGGTCAACAAAGAGCAGCAAGAAACACAAGCCTCATCTGGGGCTGATAAGGGATCCTCTGCAGTGCTCCTGCATTCTGCGGATCATTCATGCTCTTGTGACCTCAGTCCACCAATATATATCTATTGTGTGTGTTTGTGCAGGTGCTGTTTGCTTTGAACCAAACCTTGCTACAACATGAAAGTCTACGAGCAGGCAGCTTGCAGGCCCCATACACTACTGAAGATCTCATCAAGCATTATAACTGTGGAGACCTGAACACTGTCATATTCAATCATGATACTTCTCAGGTAAGGCCATTTCACAGCTGCCACTGAAGGCTAGGGATGGACAAACTGGCTAAGAGGTATGAGTAATTACGATGATGTTGATGCCCATGTCATAGAATGCCCGGCCTTAAAATTTTAAGTAGAGGTGCTACCCTACGAGAATCCTTGATCCAAATGTTCCCTATACTGTCGCGTGTTTGAAATCAAATCCCAGATTAGTATCTAATTTCTGAAATGGTCCCTGTCTCTATAACGGGACAGGTCAAACATCCCCTGAACTTAAAAATCTGTATCTAGTTTTCAATTTTGCATCCTCTGCCCATCGAAGAGTTAAAGTACACCAGCTGTGTTCAAGAAAGGGCATTGCACCCTATCAGGGTAGTTATGTGCCCATCCTCACCACACCTCTGTAAGGTAGAGAAGTATTCCATTGTACAGAGAGGGAAACGGAGGCATCCAGCAATACTTGCCCCAGGCCACATATGGAGCCTGTAGTAGAGCAAGGAACAGAATCCTGATTTTGAGAGTCCCACTCCAGCCCGTTGACCATAACCTCATCTTTCCTCACCCCGCCCTTCTCCTCATTTTTCCTAGGCCTCTTGCTCCTTTTTTGTTCTCCGCATGTCTCTCATTTGTCTGGGGAGAGAATGGGTTTCACCTTTGAGTTGCTTTATGCATACTTGGTGGAGGTGGGGATGACAACTGAAAAGCTTTGCTAGGAATGTGTCCAAACAAAAGATGGAGTGAACCTTATGTAAATACGCTACAAGGCTAAATAACTTCTCAAACATGCCATAATCCAATAATATTATATGCGTCTGTTGCAGCCTTCCAGTCTGTGTTGGTCTTAGTTATCTGATGCTAATAAAGACTTTCAGTGTAGCTGGATCCTCCTTTGCAGACCAGCTGATGGCTGGTGGCAAACTCTGAGAGAGTGTGCTGGTTTCAGGGCCGGCTCTAGGCACCAGCAAAACAAGCTGGTGCTTGGGGCGGCACATTTTTAGGGGCGGCATGGCCGGCGCCAGAATGCCGCCCCTAAAAATGTGCCCCGGCCGCCCTAGTTCACCTCCGCTGCTGCTGCCACGGCGCGCGAAACAGCTGATTCGCACGCCGCTACTCGCCCTCCCTCCCAGGCTCTCAAACCTGGGAGGGAGGGGGAGATCCCGAGCGGCCGCGGCGCGCGAAACAGCTGTTTCGCGCGCCGCTGCTCTCCCTCCCTCCCTCCCAGACTTGAGAGCCTGAGAGGGAGGGGGAGAAGCGGCGCCCGCGCCGCGGCCACTGGGAGTCTCCCCCTCCCTCCCAGGCTCTCAAACCTGGGAGGGAGGGGGAGACTCCGAGTGGCCGCGGCGCGGGCGCCGCTTCTCCCCCTCCCTCCTAGGCTTGAGAGCCTGGGGGAGGAGGCAGGGCTGGGGATTTGGGGAAGGGGCGGAGTTGAGGCGGGGCCGGGGGGAGGGGGGGGCGGCCAAAATTGCTTTTGCCAAAAATCCTAGAGCCGGCCCTGGCTGGTTTTATATGTATATGTTAATTTCTTTCTCTCTGCTAACTGTGTGGAGACAGGAGGTTTCTTAGCACATCATCTACTGCTGCTCTGATGCAGGGTGACTTAAAAAATTGGGCACTGGACTGGGACTGAAGAGGACCTTTTATTCCTGGCTCTGCCAGTGGCTGGGTGAACTTGGGCAAGTCACTGCCCCGCTGCGTTCCTCAGTTTCCCGACCTGCACAATGGGGATAATGGGACGGACCTCCTTGGTAAAGTGCTTTGAGATCTATGGATGAAAAGCACCGTATAAGAGCTATGTATTATCATTGTAACTCCAGCAGTGTGTGACCCCCATCTTGGCTGGGTCTTACCTGCACTCGGGGAATAGATGAAGGGTCTGTCTCTTTCTTACACCTTGGCAACCCTTGTATAGCTTATCATGCCATTTGAGTCCCACTGGGATGCAATTCAGTCATCTCCATGGCAACCACATATGATGTCAAAGTCCGCATGCCTTCAAGGGAGGACCATACATTGATAAGATGAACTAAGAAACACAGATCCTTTTGTCAGTCTAAGTAGAGGCATCAGAGAACCTGTCGTTCTTTCAGGGCCTGATTCTGACACCTTTACTCCTCGAGGGTACTGCCATACTGTGTGAGGAGTCACTGTTTCTCAGTGGAACTCTGGGCACTGGAAGGTGCTACTCAGCATGCATAAATGTGGCAGAATTGGGACATTCATGCAGCAGTTCTAAAACTGTGTTCTATGGACTACCAGGAGCCCCTAGTGGAGAGCCGTGCATTGGGAGGTTGGAAAAGAAGGGTCCAGATGGGAACATTTCTCTACTGACGTGGTATGCAGAATGAAGGAGCTGGAGAACCAACGATGCTGTGTACCATTGAGAGGACAACCAGAGGCGCCATCTTTCTAAGTTGCTGGGAGGTGCTCAACCCCCACTCCACACCAGACCCTGCCCCCACTCCACCCCTTCCTCCAGCCCCAAACCACCCACAGAGTTGGTGCCTATGAAGACAACCATAATAACTAGTTGTTGTTGTTTGTATTATCATAGCGCCTCAGAGTCTAAGTCATGGACCAGGATCTTACTGTGCTAGGCTCTGTACAAACACAGAACAGAGATGGTCCCTGCCCCAAAGAACTTACAATCTAAACAGAAGACAAGAGATGATGGAGGATACAGACAGCTATATGGGGGAGTTAAAAGAAACAATGAGGCAATTTAAGTCAGCATGATAGGCTGAGCTACCAGCACACCGGCTGCCTAGTTATTAGCTAGTGTTTCTGGAGGCATCATGGCCAAGGGATTTAAAGGAGTACAATGAAGTGACTTTCTGGATGTTAAAGGGGAGCTCCTCTGAAGCATGAGGGGCAACATGGAAAAAAAGCACGAAGGGGCTTGTTTAGCCTTCCATCACCCACCTGTTACATTTTCAGTCAGAGGTGGGAGTCGACCCTTTGATACTGAATGAGAGATGATAGGGCCTTGAAAGAGAAGACAAGTAGCTTATGTTTAGAACTGTAGGGTTAGAAGGGACCGCAAGAGTCCCTTTGTGTGTTGATGTGTTAGAGAAGAGGGTATGAGTGAAGGGCTGCAAAGAGAGGACCGCAAAGGTATTTGAGGTAAATACATAACCATTTTACAGATGGGGACCTTGGAGGCTCAGAGATAAGTTGGTCAAGGTCAAAAGGCAAGTGACAGAATCAGGCATAGAACCTAGGTGTCCGGATGTCCCGTCTTACCTTTTAACCACTATAAAACAATACAGTCTCTCCAGCAATATATCCATGTTCCCTAGAACAATTTGCAGCCGTTCCCACTGATTGCAGTGACACATAGGAACTCTGTGTGAATAAATCACAGATGCCTGTAACAGGCCTGCATTTTAGACTAGCGAGGAAGAGAATTTTTTTTTTTTTAAAGCTCTTCTCCTTGCAAATTCTAGGATCAAATACTGCATTAAAAACATGCCATTAAGCATCAGGGGAAATAAAAGTTCCAAGCAACATCTCTTGCCAGAGTCCCACAGAGCAGACAGAACAGATTAGACCACTTACAAGCCAGGGAAAATTAAAATACCATAGAATATTCCGGGCCACATAGCAAAATGTTGTCAGTGGCAAAACTCTTGTTGACTTAACCGGGGACAGAATCGGGCCCAATACTTCTCGTGTTGTTTTTTTTTTTTTTTAAAGGCAGCTTTGGATTTCAAGTGTTTCATAAATGACAAAAGGATGCACTTTGAACTACTCAGGGTAGGGTGAGCAGACAGCAAATGTGAAAAATCGGGACAGGGGGTGGGGGGTAATAGGAGCCTATATAAGAAAAAGACCCAAAAATCGTGACATCTGGTCACCCTAGGGTAGCTCCAAAGCTTATGTTCTAGTTGGGTGCTTTTTTCAAGTACTCATGGAGATGCCATGTGATTTGGCTACCAAATTAGATTAGCCTTTGTGAAGTATGTATAAAACATATCCTTTTACTGGAGCACATAGGATTCTTGGCTTGAATTTAAGCAGTGTGGTTTCTGATGGCCTGATAAGTTTGCAACCCTCCCCAGGATGTTATGTACAGAAGACAATAGGCCTACCAATAGAAATAGACTATACATTCCGAAAGCACAAGTATCATTACTTAAATGTCTGGGTAAATACAATATTTGCTAATCCTGGTGGTAGAATTGTCAGCATTTTTGGAAGACGGTACTATTCTTCTGTAACATCTGACAGCTGGGGCAGGATTTCAGAGCTCTAGACAAGTCCATGCAGCTGGTACTAGACTAAATGCACTGTGAAATGTCACCGGGAAATAAAGCAGTATTGGAGAGAGAGGGGTTTTTTTGTAAGGCACTAGTTGTACATTAATATCCAAGAGCAGTAATTCAGCTACCTAACATTTGCAGGTTATGCTGCCATGCAGAATAGTAATTTACCCAAGATTTAGTTACAGCCTGAAAGATGCATCTGGGTTTCTTTAGAGAGAGATCTGTCCTACAGAGGAAGGATGGGCCAGTGGTTGGGACAGTGGAAATATGGGTTCAGTTTCCTGACCCGTCTTGGTTCCCCATCTATAAAATGGGGTGATAGTACTTTGCTACCTCTTGGGGATGTTGTGAGGATAAACCCATTAAAGTGCTTGTTGGCAATGCATGCCACAAGTGCCTTACGTAGATATGGGCCAGATTATCAGATGGTGTACGTTGGAAAAGCTGTACTGAAGTCAATGGCTCTATGCCGGTGTACACCAGCCAGGGCTTAGTCCCTAAGTGGCCATAGGGTACACTGGCTCAGGGTGTTAAGGGTTCTGGGCAGGTAGTGTTCCCTCTTGCCTGATCACTGCTGTCTTTGGTTGCTGAAACTCATGGATAGGGAACGGCTTGGATGAAGAGAGCAATGCTGTGGATAATGGCACTCCGGCCTCCAAAGCCCTACTCGCGGGGATGGTAGAAGCTGTTTGCTCGAAACCATAAGGTGTTCTAATATTATGGCAATTATTGAAGCATAAGTAGAAGATAGACAAACAACCTGTCTCCTTTGGAAACCTGGATTCAAAGGTGGATTACAGTGCAGGGTCTGGAATAAAATGAGGTCTCCACATCACAAAAGCACCCTGTGGCTTGTCGGTGCCGGCGGACACTGCTGCCCTCAGGAATGGAAGAGCAGAGGGTACTCCATGTCGGTAATGAGGTGCATTGGCCAGGCAGTATGGGACCTGCTGTGCTAGAATGTTAGCTCAAGCTGCAATTGGGGGTCAGGTTGCTTTGACGGAGCTGGGTGAGAGAACATGTATAGAATACTCCTCATTGCTATGCCATATCTCAGTAAATTCAGATGAGACGCTTGCATTCCCAAGCCCTAAAT
Organism: Emys orbicularis; assembly: GCF_028017835.1. Taxonomy (NCBI): domain Eukaryota; kingdom Metazoa; phylum Chordata; order Testudines; family Emydidae; genus Emys; species Emys orbicularis. The sequence continues at coordinate 7,260,707 of NC_088690.1, read as the reverse complement.
AAATCCGCCATAATATATTTTTTTTGTAAATCTATTTTAAAAAAAGGGGAGAACCCCAAAGCCAGCCCTCCCTGCGGTTCCATGACGCTGCTCTCTGTATGGGCGAGCACCGTTTCTCCAAGTTCATAAATCCTTAGTTAAACTTAATAAAACGTCACAGGACCAAGCTTTCTCTGTTAGGCTATGACACAGAAGTGGAGAAGGAAAAGTATCTCCTGCTTGTACCCCCTTCTTCTAACAATTGATCCTTCTGTGACTCTTTCAGTTAAAAGATTTATGGTGGACTTTCTGGGCAGAGAGTCAAAATGATACTGAAATGAAAATACTATGAAAACAGAGATGGGGTAGGAATGTTCTGCTTTCATGCTTGACTTTTTTTTAAAAAAAAGTCCCCTTCCCCTTTATGGAAGAATACTGTAGGATTTAAGGGGGGTAGCCCTACCAGGTTGGATCAACGAAAGGAAGGTGCAAGTAGTCTTCTACTGCAAAATTGAGATCAGCCTCTACAGGACCTTTCTTCCCACCCGCAGGCAGTTAGTTAGTTGCTTTAAGATCTGAAGCCTCTGGGGTTTTATCCCTTATGTTATTTTCCTCCCAATCTGATGTAAGTGTGGCTTTTCTCCCTGTTCATATAAATGGAATAACACAGGTTTTTTTAATACCAATAAACTCTTTGGCTTCAGTGGTATCTTGTAACAGGGAATTCCACCAGTGAATTATGTATGAATTGAATTAGGTGTTAATGGCCAATGTGTGTTAACTTATTATATATGAATTTGTGTATCAAAGAATTCCTTTTGTCCATTTGAAATGTGTTGCCTCTCAGTGTAATTGGATTTCTCTTTGCTCTTGTATTGAGAGAGGATAAATAGGAGGGTCTACTTTTTTCTGTCTGCCTTTCCATCCTACCCCCGTCATTACTGGCTTCCTATTTGCCCCGACTCCATTTCAACATCACATAGTCCCTCCTCCCACGTCTCCTGTCCAGTTATCCTTCTCCATTCTCAGCCTTCTCTTGTGTCCTCCCCTGTGGAGTGCAGTGCTGATCTGGCACCTTCATAACTCCCCACTTTTACACTGCATTTTGGAGCCAATTTCAGTTGAACTAGATCCCACTGAATAAAGTGCCTGTGCTGTTTTATTATGATGGCAATGCAATAATCATAATTTATGTTTATGTAGCACCTTTCCCACAGATGTGCCTTTACAAACTGCAAGCCTTATTGGGCCTGGTCCAAAGCCCATTGAACTCAATGGGGCGTCTTTCCATTGACTTGGATGGGTTGAGGATTAGGCCTGCATTGTGCAGCCACTCAATGGGAGAAGTCTCCCCCTTGTATAGTGGCTGTGCACAAGATCAGGCCCTGCACTCTCCTGAACAATAATAATTCACATCTTATGTAGCACTTTCATCAGGAGATCTCCAAGGGCTTTACGAAAGAGGTCGGTATCATTATCCCCATTTCACAGATGGGGACACTGAAGCACGGAGACATGACGTGACTTGCCCAGTGTCACCCCACAGGCCAGTGGCAGGAATAGACATCCTGAGTCCCGTGCTGTATTCACTAGGTCACACAGCCCTCCCATTAGATTTCCCTCTAATCTGGCCCAGCAAATTGTGCAGCTGGCGTTAAGTGCTGTGGCAGCATGCACTGCGCATCCTGCTTCTGATCACATGAAATTTAAGATGTATAAATTTATGTCACATCAAAGGAGCCTGCCCTCTCTACCCCCGAAGAGAAAAGCTGCTGTGTGTCACTGTACAACACGCTTGTTGTCTATAAATCACTTGGCTGTGTTACAGAGCCCTTGAAAAATGTTATCAGCGCATCCTGCGCTTAAACCTGTCCTTTAAGAACGAAAGGTCCTGATCATTCGAATCACATCATTAATTTGCCTCCGTTATGGTGCTGGATAAATACAACTGAGTATCTGGCTCGCTTCCAAAGCTAGTCAATGAAAACTATCTGTGGAATGCCCCGGCTACAATAAATACAAACTGAAACCATTAGGTGGAGTGTTGACTGATAAGCAGGCCCCAGATTTGTCCGAGGAATGGAGTTTTATCAAGGTAAAAGAAAATAAATCTGCACACCAAATGCGCAGCTATTGAAACGGGACCGTTTGGAAACATCTTATCACCTTCAGACATAAGCAGCTTAGACGAGCTGGCACAGCATCTTGTCTTTCCTTCAAAAGGATTGCTCTTTCCAATGAAGCGCTGCATGGAGCACTGGGCTTCACGAGCGTTGACCCAAAGGAGCTCTGGTTCAAGTTCTAGACAAAGAATCAGGCTTGCAGCTCTTGCATAGGCATTCACTCCTATTGAAGCCAGTAGCTCTCCCATGATTGGGCCGTTATGTCTGGTGACCAGAAAAGCTGAACTGAATTGTGACATGATTGTCCAGGGCAGCTCATGCTCCTGAGTGTGAGCTGAAGAGGCCGGCTATCTGCTTCTCTCTGCACTCTGAGGCAGGACACTTCTGTTGCAGAGCCAGTTCGGAAGCACCCGTGCTCTTGTGAGATCATAAGTTCTGCTCCACTTTGTGCCCGAATCAAAACTTTGGATCCTCAGACCCTCCAACTTTGTAGGCTTTTGGAACAAGACCCCAGAGCCAAAATGTGCAAAAGGCCTCTAATTTTTACAATGGGTCAAACCAAAATACCAGATCTGAACAATCTCAAACTCTGGCGCAGGGCCATGCATGTGTTTTTTGGACATTTGGAGCCATAGCCAAAATTTGCAGCTTGGGGTCCATCTCTTTTTAATAGCACTGGTCCAAAAAAAAAAAAAAAACCAAGATTTTTTCAGGGGAAAAAAAATAAAATTTCAAAATTTTCATCCCTCAACTTTTGAAAAATAAATTCTTTTGTTTATTTTAAACCTTTCAAAGTTCAGAATGTATTTATTCATTTAGTATTTATTTGGTTTGAGAAATTTTGACCAGGTCTACTTAGTACTATGAGACCAAACTTTAAAGAGGTGCTCTAAAGAGACAGAGAGTGCAGCCTTGCCTACATGTCAATGGGTTTGCCAGTATATCTATACTGACATAACTAGTGGAGTTCTTCTCCTGGTATAGTTAAACCACCTCCTCGAATGACGAGCTATCTCAGCAAAATGAGTCTTTTGCCAGTATAAGCTGCATCTACATGGTTTGTTTTTTTTTGCCAGCGTAACTCTCTTGGTTGGGGTGCATGTGTGGTATTTTGGGGGGGGTGTTTTTTTTTTCTCACTCCAAGACAACACAGCCATGCTGGCAAAACTTTTTAGAGTAGACCAAGATTTAGTGTAAGTCTTTGGAATCCAAGAGTATCTGTCAGCCCTGTATAAATTGCTGTAAAGCATTTGAACAGTTCCTTGTTTTTAAGGAGCTGGTTTTATGAAGTTGGCCTTGGAAGGACTTATTTAATCCTACTTGTTCAAGTGAAATGGGAAGGACTTATTTGTTTTTTAACTATATTGTGGCTTGACTATGGGAGATGCTGTTTTTCTTTTGTCTTGTAGCCAGAGGACATTTTTGTCACTTCATTATAAAAAAAAAAGAAGGCATTTGACTGCCCTGACTTGGCAGGATTAGAATTCAAGCATTCCACAAGAATGACCAGAGTTCCACATGTTCCTTGAACAGGCCAGATCCTCAGCTGGTGTAAATCAATGTAGCTCTGTTGTATTCAATAAAGCTATTCTGACTTACATCAACTGAGAATCTGGTGCCTAGATTTTAATCACCTTGGGGACAGTTGTTTATAGATTAAGGTCAAATCCTGTATTGATTTATATCCTATGCAACTCTGTCTGCCCAGAAACTGGTCACTTTGATCTATCTTGGGGTAATACCATTAATTTCAGTTGTTTCTCCTGGTTTCCACCTGTAGAATTGGAGGAGAATCAGGCCATTTTGGTTTTTGGGGGGACCATTTTGAGCATTTCTCTTTGGGGAAAGGGAGTTTTTGTGACTCTTTCCTTCCTTCATTCCCCATCCTGAAATTCTAGGGCAAAACCCTGGCCTGAAAAGGTACTTGCCAATCTTATGTCTTCCAAAAGGTATCCTCCAGGGTGTAGCAGATGTTTGTTTGGCTGCCTGGCTGATTCTAATTGAATTGGTGCAAAGTCCTGGGTTTCACTAGAACAATTCACGATACCAAAACTCTCAAAACTTTATCAAGCTGCAGATGTTCCTGGAAGTGAGCAAAAGAGGCCAGTTATCTTGTCCTTGCTGCACTCTAGGGCCGGACACTTCTGCCCTAATCTATAATTCCTCCTAGCCTGCATTTTGATCTTTGCTTTTTGTGGAATTTGACAGACATCTTACAAACTGGATCTTTTGGATTACACTTTTTTGTTGTTGTTGTTGTTGTTTAAAATCAGGTTGCAAACTTTATATAAACATCCAGTCTGGCCACAAACATTGTAATAACATAAGAACGGCCATACTGGGTCAGACTAATGGCCCATGGAGCCAGTATCCTGTCTTTGATAGTGGCCAATGCCAAATGCTTCAGGAGGAAAGAACAGAACAGGGCAATTCAAGTGATCCATCCCCTGTCATCCAGTCCCAGCTTCTGGCAGTTAGAGGTTTAGGGACATCCAGAGCATGGAGCTGCGTCCCTGACCATCTTGGCTAAACGCCATTGATGGACCTATCCTCCATGAATTTACCTAGTCCTTTTTTGAACCGTTACACTTTTGACCTTCACAATATCACCAGGCAATGAGTTCCACAGGTTGACTGAGCATTGTGTGAAGAAGTATTTCCTTTTGTTTATAAACTTCCTGCCTGTACAAAACAGATATGAAAAGAAACACACAGCCATTTTCCCTCGAGCCCAGACAACACCTACTCACGAAAAACTATCCTAGCCTGAGCCTTTGCCTGTAGCCTCTATCGACCAGCTGTTCTCCCAGTTTGTAGCAGAGGGTGATATGAAAAATACCTTTGAAAAAAAGAATGAACTGTTTTAATATACCACACACACAAAAAAATCCTGGCCACAGGTTCTTTGCTTTATTGCCACACTCTTTCCTTTGATCAGGATCCTCACTTGGGAGGCTTGGCAACTCAGAGGCGATGGTTTTAGTGTCGGAATAGCAGAAACTTTTTGTCAAAGGAAACAAAGGGTTTTGAAGAAAAATAGAAAAACATGAACTTTTCCAGATGTGTGCAGCTTGCGAGGGTTTGCCTCGACAGTCACGACTTCGGGGGTTTTGAGGGGATATTAGTAAGCATTAGGGGTTACCCTCAAAACTGAAACCTAACCCTCTATTTGCATATGCTGGAGGCTTGTCATCCTTATTCAATTAATACACGAATCCCAGTAATCCAGCCCTAAGTATACACTGCATACTTGGGTGAAGCTTGCAGAACGGGGCTACGCTGCTTGTTCGGACTGTGTTTTGTTAAGACTTCTTTAATCAAAACACTCATTCAGATAGGGAGGCCCGGCTGCATATTTTGGCATTGCTACCAAAAGGGGGCGGGGGCTGATGTTGATTTCTTTTTCCTTTAAGTGCTTGGAAAGTGACTATTTAACTGGTGTGGAAAAATAAATAGAAAACATACACGGAGGTCATGACTTCTCCGGGATTCATTGAAAGCCTTTTAAAAGGGATAAACATGTCCCCCCTCAAGGTGTTTGTGAGACACATGGCCAATGTTTGCAGCCATTTCCCCCTCCCCCCCCCCCATTAAGCTTAAATTCATGACAGTGAGGAGGGGGAGAAAGGGGTTGGTTCCGGTGCCCAGTGTGAGCAGAAATGGCATTAGACTTTCTACAGTCCCTATAAGGTCACAACTCCAACCTTGAACAAGCCAACTGCTTCACTCTGGGTACTTCTGTTGGGGTGGAGCACCATTGACGTCACTGGTGCTTGGTGGAGATCTTGGGCTCTACCCATACAGGGCTCCTCCTAGGATCAGAGCCTGCTGGAGAGCTGGGATCAGGCCCTCCTCCTCCCCGGACCCCCTGGCAGAGGGACGAATTGGTCTGTGAGATCTGTCATGTTCTGGTCCTGCAGAAGGAGTAATGGAGCCTTGAGTTCCCTCCCCAGCTCTTGCTGCCATCTGCATTCCGAAATATATTAGAGATTTATAAATCTAGATGTTTTAGTGCCACTAAGAGGCCAAATGAAATGAGAGCGGTTTGGGCTAGTGGCTGGCACACAGGCCTGGGAGTCAGGCACTCCTGAGCTCTGAGCCTGCCACGGACACTGAGTCCCCTTTTCCCCACAGCAGCTGCTGCTCTCTTCCTCTCTCCCTCCTTTTCCCACTTTCTCTTGTCTTTCTCTCTCTCTCCCTCCTTCCACCTCTGTATCCTCCCTCCCATAGGGTTCCTGGTGGTGCCGCTGAGCCCTGCAACACCAGGGTCATCGGAGCAGGGCCTTCTCCTCCTCCTCCTCCCTTGTTTTTTTCCTGCTACTGCTGTCTCCAGGGAAAAGAGACACAGACTTACTAGCCAGCCTGGCCTCCGGCTGCTTTTCAGCTGAAGGGGTGGGGGAGGACGAGCTGACTTTGCTGAAGAGGCAGAGAAGACTGAAAATATGCCCCTTGCTAGTGGAATTTGTTCCCCCATGAAACTGGATGTCAGCCTGCACCGCACAACAGGTTTGAAACACCTGGTCTCAATAGCGGCACTAAGAGACGTGAACTGGCCAAGGTCTCAGGAGCAGAGCTAGGAACGGAACCCACGCTGTATGACTCCCCCTGCCGTTCCCGACTGACTAGGCCATTTTGTCAGCAGAGAAGCAGGCAGGTGCCCCCGTACCTTGCGGTACTGCCAGGTCGCTTCCTGCCTTCGAAAGGCAGACTCTTACTTAGCTTCAGTAAAGGGCAGGCTGGAAAAGCCATCGCCGGGCTGGAAACGGTGACTTAGTCAAAACCGTAACGCCGCTGCCCGCCATGCTCCCTGGAGCGAGGCTAGGGGCAGCTTGGCTGGGGAGTGGGTGGACACCCCGGGGTAGATGTGCCTGGGAGAGATTGTATTGGTTTTACTGAACCTGTCTCCAGCTGAAAATTACAGCTTCCTGACTGAACGGAATTAAGGGTCTGCCCTGAGACGTTGTTCTGTGCTGGGTGGGTGTGTGGGACTGAAATCTGATGAGCAGAATCGTGACTGTGTTTAGTATTTTGAGATTTCTGGTCAATGCAAGTACCGGGCTAGATTTATGTGTCATGTTAAGGCTCCTATAAACCTCTCCAGCAACCTGTATGTCAGAAGATCCCCCTGGTGGGATCAAGCTGGTTTACCTGCTCTGGCTATGCCCTCTTCCACCTCCAGCATGTCCTGGATACGTCCTAGACACCTCGCCCGCTGCTTCCTCAGGCCTTTCCCCAGTTCTACACAGCCTTGCACCTTGCTTAACCACTTACAGCTGTGCAAAGTGGGTGTGAAAAGTCACCTCCAGTGTAAATAGAGGCATAGGATGGGACCTAGTCCAGTATCTAAATGGTTGCCAGTACCAGATGCCTGAGAGGTAAGAACCCCATGCCTTGCAGATGTGGGATAATCGACCCCATCCTGCTTAAGGGAGAGCAGATTTTGATTGAGATGAAGGGGTAACTGAGTTGATTTCTCTCACTTTGCATAGAAAATCCTTTCACACCCCCATCAGGCTTCTGGTATTTTATTTTTCCTGTTAAAAGTCACTAATAAATGGAGGATTTATTTGGCTGGTGGCAGGGCGTTAATCTGCATCAGTGCCCTGGGCAGCACACCACTGTGCATAGCTCCTTTAGGGTTTCCTCTTTCTCCATTTTGCGTAATGACCCAGGAGTTGATCTGTTTGGAAGCTGCCAACTTTGGGCCATACCAAATTAATTAGCCGCCTCTTTTCTTGGCTACTGAGGGCCCTTTCGGAAGGAAACTCATAGCTCCTGGAGCAGAAACGGTTGAGTCAGCAACAGTCATCATTTCAGCAACCACAATCCCATGTCGGCTTTATCCTTCTCTTGGCTACTTTTATGCTCACAGTCCATTCGGCGTGCACTATTGGAATTCTTCACATTACAGGGTAAAGTAACCATAGATTGTTCGGCCAGATGTTAGAAATGTCCGTAAATCAGAGGAGAACAGGTGTCTTCCAACTCCAAGTAGTATATTTTGTAGCACTGGAGTAAAAATACAATGCCCCATTGACCTTTGTTAGCAGTAGAGTCCCTTCCCTGTATAGGCCATGATAACCATTACTTAAATGTCCGCCTCTTGCTGCAAAACACTGGTATAAATTGAGAGCAGCTCAGCTGGGCTCAATTTGAATCTTACATACTATGACAGGTTGGCAGCCTTTAGAACTCTCCTTGGGGTCTTTAGAATCCTGTTTGAGCAGCATTGTCAATTCCTGTGATTTTAATCGAAAGCGGCCTGGTGCTCGGTGTTTTGCTTAAGGCCCTGGATTTCAATATAGCAAGGTTCTAGCCTTTATGGTTGCAGAGAAAAGCTAGGAAATGTGAAGTATAAAGGCTCAAAACCCAGAAGGCCATTAAAAAGTGATGTCTTATTAAAAAAAAAATCCCATGCTCTTTAAGACAATCTATATGATTTTGGAGGGCTTGATGCATGATTTTTTACCTCGCTGGCTTGGCAATACCGTTTATGGATGCAGGGCTCCTCTGACATGTCCTGTTAATTGAGGAAGGATGGTCTGTGGTTAAGACTGGGACGCAGGAGATCCATGATCAATTCCCTGTTCTGCCACTGACTTTCTCTGACTTTGAACATGTCACCTAATCTCTCTCTCCGCCTCAGTTCCGTGACTATAAAATGGGGATACCACGTGAGTTCTCTGTTTAGATTGTGAAGTGTTTGGGGCAGGTACTGTACCTTACTCTGTGTGTGTGTGTGTGTGTGTGTGTGTGTGTGTGTGTGTGTGTGTGTTGCCCAAATGGTAGGAATCAGGAGTTTGAACCCTACATACACGTGAAGTGGGATTACTGCTGAGCTGTAGTATAGGTGAGTTCAGTTAGCTTTCAACCAGGATATAAAGGGGGTTGGAGGAGCCTCTCTGAGGCAGAGAGAGGGAACTAGAGTCTGGGACAGAGGTTCTTCAGGGAAAACCCTAAGGACCACCTGGCCTGGGGAAAATGCTTAGTCTGAGGTTTGTGTTTGAGTGTTGTACCAATAATGCCCACCTCAGGAAAGGGAATATATGGTCTCCATAGTGCATACATTGGCAGCAATGACACTTGCGTAGACACTGGGATGTCTTCAGTAGGGTTTCTCTGTTTTGACATGGGGGTAACTGAGAAGAATTTTTGGGTCCCTGTCCCATTTTCGTTTCCGGGGCTCGTCCTCCCAAATCACAGATGGAATAAAGCTTGAAGGGCAATAACACTGACTCACTCCTCATCTTCACCCCACCAGTCTCACCCACAGCTCAATCCAGGTGAGAGATGTTCCTGCGTTAACATCTAACGGGAGCCTGCACTCTTTGCACTTGACTGATATACGGAGGCCCAATTCCCGTGAAAGCCTTTGGGCCAAACTCATCTGTGACTTTAAAAAGGCCTGATTCTGATTTCATCCGTACTGGTGCAAGGCTACTGATCTGAATGGAGTTAGTCCACATAGAGTAACCAGAGCAGGGGCCAAATAGGGTGTAAGTAGTTTGGGAAATAGAGCTAAGGGTAGCTTGTCTCAATAGTGAAAATTGCACGATGCTGGTGTTTGCTGGGCCTGATTTTGATTTCACGCTGGTGTGAATCAAAAGAGGCTCCATTGTGGTCAGTGGTGTTCTACAGGGGTAGATGAGATCAGGAGTAGTCATTTCTATTGTGGCAGGAAAAAAACAACTAACTGGAGACTATAAAAAGACTATAAGTATAGGTTGGGCCTGCTTTGTTTTATTCACCAGTGAATTTGGCTTGACGTGTCTGCACTTACACGTGTCTGAGGTAATTGTTTTCAGGCCGATTTGGTAAATCTCTGATTCTTTGTGTCAGTCCCAAAACTCCTCTAAACATTTAAAAAAAAAAAAAAAAACCCTGAGAAAAAATGTACTTCAGTGTTTATAACATCTCAGTTCCATCATGGCAGGAGCTAGGCCATTATCCCGCTCTGTGTTTTGCTTCCCGTTAATGATACTGCAGGACGTTGTGCTAACGTAACATGTTTCCTCTGTCTCAGTACAGATGTGGAGACCGAGTGGCATTCTGAAGCTTTACACAAAGGCTTTTATACTGACTGCTGTGGTAGAACCCAGCACTATTTCCAGATAACATTTATTGTCACTCAGGCCTAGGGTGACCAGATGTCCCGATTTTATGGGGACAGTCCTGATATTTGGGGCTTTGTCTTATATAGGTGCCTATTACCCCCCACCCCCGTCCCGATTTTTCACCCTTGCTGTCTGGTCACCCTACTCAGTCCTGTAACCTGGGGACCTTCTTTGACTCGGACCTCTCTCAAGTTCCTCACATCCAGGCGATGGCTAAATCTTGCTGCAGAGCATTTATCCTCACAACACCTTTGGGAGTTTGAGCATTGGCCTGCTAAACCCAGCGTTGTGAGTTCAATCCTTGAGGGGGCCACTTAGGGATCTGGGGCAAAATCAGTACTTGGTCCAGCTAGTGAAGGAAGGGGGCTGGACTCGATAACCTTTTGGGGTCCCTTCCAGTTCTAAGAGATAGAGAGGCAGGCCAGCTGTATCGTTCCCATTGTACAGATGGGTAACTAAGGCACAAAGAGACGAAGTGACTTGTCCAAAACCACACAGGAAGTCTGTGGTGGAGCAGGGACTTGAATCATAGAATATCAGGGTTGGAAGGGACCTCAGGAGGTCATCTAAGGGGGAGGGGGGAAATAAAACCTGCCGGCATAATCGCTCATGTGCACAGTGCTATGTTGGTGAGAGACGCTCTCCCGTCGGCATAACGCTGCTACATGAGTTCTCATACAGCGGCACAGCTGTAATGCCTCTGTAAGCCTGCGAGTGTAGACATGGCCTTAGTCTCAGGCTTGCGTCCTAACCATTGTGCCATCCTTCCTAAAGCTCCCACTGACTTCAGTGTTGCACAGTCATGGCTGCAGAACCCCAGTACTGCAAATTCTTATGTACATGCATAACTTTATTTGCCTACCTTCTGACTGGGAGTGCTCACCCGGGTAGAGCTACACATGTAGGAAAGGGCTTGTCTACGCATGAAAGTTAATCTGGAATAAAGTAGGGTGTGAATTTAAAGTGAATTAACTACTCCATGTGTGGACGCTCTGACTCTGGAAGAAGAGTGCTGTATTCCCCTTTAGTACCAACTTTGTATTCAGCTGGCCAGAAAAAACAGTGTGATCACAGGTTCCAAAATTATTGCTGTCATACCATACTGCTCTTGGGCTGTACCCCATTCTGGTGCCCACACCAGAGCAATAGGCCTCCCAGGAGGCTGAATGCTTTGCAAAGGCTTCACACTCAGCTCCCACTTGTCTCCTGCAAAGAGCGCTCTCTCCGCATATTGCTTGGCAATGGGTTTCCTGAATATCTAAAGTCTGCTTGTGTACATCAACAGCAGGGTTCGAACCCAGGACTCTCAGCATCAGTCACTACTGTTTAAAGCTACAGAAGCAACTTGCTTAGCTAGTAGCATTAGTAGGCTGTTCTCTTTTAGCAGCTCAGCCAGTAGAGGGGTTGGCAGCATAGTACACATGCATGCACCACTAGGTGGAGCTATATCTACTTTATCTTGAATCCAAACAAAAAGTCTTCATGGGCCTTCCAGGGAACACTTAACAGGGGGGCATCCAATCCCCTTGCTGAATTCTTGAGGTTGCGCTTTTACAATAACAATTTGAAAAAAAATTAACTCCCGACGACGGTTAACAGCTTGCTAATTGCATGGAACTGTTTCTTGAGTTCCTGATCCCTGTCTGGTGGTTAAGGAGGCAAAAGGCTCCATAAATCAGCAGGAGCAGCTGCTTCCTTCGAGCCAGGCATGGCGTATGTCACAAACTGTAGAAAGGAACGGCGATATTGGAAGAAGTGGAGATGATTAATGGAGCAGACGTCGAGGCTCGGAGAGTGCTTGCACTACTGTGTATAGTAGCTATGCATACTTCAATCATTTATCTTCTCTCCTCACCCTCCTCCCTCTCTTTCCCAAGCGACAGGGCAGTCATGTTAAGTGTGGTGGCCATTAAAAATAGAATAATTTACAATGTGCTTAAAGACCCGGCATGGTGTTGCCAGTGATGACGCTTAAATGTGTCCCTTCCTCTTGTTCTTTGGGAGGAGAATGGAAAGGGAATAGGAAACCCAATGCTTGATTTTAAATGACTGCTCTGGCTTCAGCAAACCCTTTCCAGCTTAGGAGGAGAAAATCTGGGTCCCTTTGGCATCTGCTGTTTGATCCGTTCATTGTCATGCCAGACGGGCATCTTGGGTGAGATGAGCAAAGGATAGTTTAATGACAAGCCAAGAGCAAAAAATTAAATACAATTAACAAGGCAATGTGTATCTTGATTCTACTAGGCTGGATTATAGCTGGGTCTATGCAGGTGGGGTGGAAATATGATGCACTTAACTTTCTGCTTGGGCCAGAGCTTCATATAATCACCTATAACCCTAACCCTAAAACCTAAGTCCTTGTATTTCCTGGACAGGTGGGGAAGGTTAGCTCCAGCATCAATGCTAGGCTTGCTAAGCGGGTGGAGTGAGGGAGGTCTACCATCTGACATAGCCGATCCTGCATCAGTATTTTGCATATGGCACTAATGGACCTGCTCTGGAGGCATCTTCACTAATTCCAGATCAGGATCCGTATGCTTATATACTGCCTTCGTTGCCTTTGGGCAATGGGTGGAGAAGAGAGATTTTTCCACTTCTAGGTACTGTGCCTTCAGACATTCTTAGATCTGCCAAGATATCATTTCGTTGTCCAATTCAACTTCTAAAAGCTCCCGCACCTCTGGCTAATCTCCATTGTTCTGATACCCATTAAATATGGAATCTTGGTATACAAGGAAATACAAAGGCTTGTAGTATTTATGTAGAACCAATTGATTTATGGCTTTCCTTTACAGCAGAGAGCCAAATGCAGAATGGCCATTATTTACTCAAACCCAGTCCAGGGGATAGGAATCTTTGACGGCCTTTGCCCCTTCCTTGAGATCTGAAGCGGCTGTGCCTTTCGCTCTTGTAGCCAGTAACTCTTTTTTTTTTTTTTGCCTCTCCAACATCCTCAGATAGTTACTCAAAACAAACACAAAATGAGTCCAGTTTTGAAATCCAGTGACGTTCTGTTCATTTTTTTTGTCCTTCTCTTTATTTTCCAATTTCACATTCTCCTCTGCACTTCCCAGTTCAGTCCCAGAGCAGTAAAAATGCCAATTTTTTTTTTTAAAGGCATGTTCTTGTGGAATTTCCTGCAATCTGACATGGTTTGCACACCTTGTTTGCAGTGCCGGGAAGTTTGGGCAGTTTAGATAAACTTGGGTTAAGATTCCAATGTTAATTCCAGTTAATCTGGAATAAAGTAGGGTGTTGGATACTTGGATGCTTAGCTGAACCAACCAAGCTTTATTTCTTGTTCTCCCGTCCCAAGCCCCCTGGTTTCCCTCTGTCTGCCTTTGTATCTGAACTGCAGTATTTCTTTCCATTGCAGCTCCCTAACTTCATCAACACAACGCTCCCTCCACATGAGCAAGTGACGGCTCAGGAGATAGACAGCTACTTCCGACAGGAGCTCATTTACAAGAGGAACGAGAGGATGGGGAAAAGAGTGATGGCCCTTTTAAATCAGAACACAGACAAGAGCTTCTTCTTTGCCTTTGGAGCAGGTATGGAACAAAATACCCTTGTTTGTTTACTTATGTGGACAATGTAATTGAAATCCAATGGGGGGTGGGGGCGGGAGAGGGTTCTTCACTGTAAAATTTGGCCTTCAGTATAGAAATCTTCCTCTTGGGAATCTCCTTTGAGGCAGAAGGTCCTTGCTCCCTGACCTATTTCAGGACCTGGCAGTTATGTGGATTGAAACATAAACTCTTTGCACTTACACAATTTATTTTACATGCCAACCTATGTTCACTTATTGTTTTCCTCTTATTGTAAATCTGCTCATTTCTTAGAGACTGAGTCAGGACATTCATGGACTTTACTAGTAGAGTTGATACATGCCAGGCTACTTAGCGGCCTTTCAAATCATCGCAGACTATCTTCAGTGTTCCTTAGAGTGCTCCGGTTTGCTCCCGAAAGGGACTCTATACAGTAAAGATGCCTGCAATAGATTGCTACAATATACACCACTGCCCTCTTTCTTTTTTGAACAGAGTAGAAACTTTTCTAAGGTGAAAGCATTTATCTTTCTAACTTCTAAGGCCCCAACTAAGCATGAATTTAAAGTTAAGCCAGTGCTTAAGTCCATTGATTTCAAGGCAGTTAGCGATTGCCATATTGAAAACCAATAATTGATTCCTACTCTGTGTTTTCTTGCTCTTAGTCAATTTGTAATCCATGACGGAACTTGGCCTCTCACCCCGTGACTCTTGCCAAGGATGTTGGCAAAGGCCACTGTTACAATCATTACTCAGGCAAAGCTTCCATTAGCATCAGTGGAAATTTTTGCTTGAGAAGGACTTCAAGATTTGGTCCAGACCTTCCGTTATTCCTTGTTACAGCATGGACACATTTTGATTTTTTTTCTCAGTTCATCTAGACTGAATTTTCTCTGGCACTTCTACTCTCCCATTCCTTGATGTTTCCATGTCTTTAGAAATCAGTTTTGCCTAGCTCTCCTTGCGGTAGGAAAATGCACTTTTTTAGGGAGAGAGCAGGGAGAGAGAGAGAGAAATTGAAAGGGATGTGTCAGATGTTTAACAGAGCAAAAGTGGTAGAGTAAAACTACACAAACAGGTACTTGCCACACATCTCTTCCTAGCAGTCATGGCTGAACTGTGGAAGTTCAGGGCTTTTGTTTAACATCTGAAATTGACAATCTGAAGATTATCCAAACTAATTGGGGAAAGTGGCTAAAAACTCTGCAAGGAGACAGGTTTTGCCATGAAATTTTGACTACGGCCTGGTTTTGACTATATTAGAATCAGCCTTTGTCACTAGGCTTCTGCATCCAGTTCTGTCTGCAGCCAGAAAGAACAGATACATACAAAGGTTTGGGGGAAATTTCTGGTTGTTTTTTTTTTTTTTTTAAATTTAATTCAAGTGTCAGCTTTCATTCTTGCAACTCCTTTAGAGGAAACACATTAGCTCCTCACTGAAACAGCATTTATTATGGTGCAAAAGATAAGCTGTTCCATCCCAAAAAAGGATCTCCCCAACTTTTGCGCTCATAGTTTCTGGTAACTTTAATCAGCACTTGATTGATTATTTGCAGAACTGATTGAAAATTTGATTTTTTTTTCCCTATGGGAAAGTCCAATATGTCAACTTTTTATTTTGTTGATTTTTTTTTCTTCAGAACAAAAAGTTTTGAAAAATTTCATATTGGAAATGTTTGTTTTGGTGTGCTCGACCAAATGGAAACATTTTTTGTTTCAAGTTCACCATTAAACTATATCTCTCTAAGGTCCCAAGGTGCCTCTTGGGAGTTGTAATTCTGATGCCGCAAGTCCTTATTCTTTCTATGGGCTTGGCTCCAGGGCTGATGTACAGCTCCCATGATGCACCATGTGGCTTGGTCAGAGGTCACAGTGTATTATGGGAGGTGTAGGTCAGCCTGCCTATAGGAGATAATGAGGCATGAAGCACCTGAACTACAACTACAACCTGATTCACCCTAGGTAGGTGCAGGTTGGTGTCAAAATGACTTTAAACAAAATATTTTGTTTCAATTTGTCCCAGTCGAAAATACATTCATACTAATTAAAAAATTGTTAAAACCAAATTTTACCATGGAAAATTCCCAACCGACTCTCCTTGTCTGTCACCCATTGAGCCAATATGTTTCTCTGATAGAAATGGCCTAACTTGTGCACCTCTGTATAGGTTGAGTATCGGGGGGTAGCCGTGTTAGTCTGTATCTACAAAAACAACAAGGAGTCTGGTGGCACCTTAAAGACTAACAGATTTATTTGGGCATAAGCTTTCGTGGGTAAAAACCTCACTTCTTCGGATGCATAGAGTGAAAGTTACAGATGCAGGCATTATATACTGACACATGGAGAGCAGGGAGTTACTTCGCAAGTGGAGAACCAGTGTTGACAGGGCCAATTCAATCAGGGTGGATGTAGTCCACTCCCAATAATAGATGAGGAGGTGTCAATTCCAGGAGAGGAAAAGCTGCTTCTGTAATGAGCCAGCCACTCCCAGTCCCTATTCAAGCCCAGATTAATGGTGTTAAATTTGCAAATGAATTTTAGTTCTGCTGTTTCTCTTTGAAGTCTGTTTCTGAAGTTTTTTTGTTCAATGATAGTGACTTTTAAATCTGTAATAGAATGACCAGGGAGATTGAAGTGATCACTTACTGGCTTTTGTATGTTACCATTCCTGATGTCCGATTTGTGTCCATTTATTCTTTTGTGGAGGGACTGTCCGGTTTGGCCAATGTATATAGCAGAGGGGCATTGCTGGCACATGATGGCATATATAACATTAGTAGATGTGCAGGTGAATGAGCCCTTGATGGTGTGGCTGATGTGGTTGGGTCCTCTGATGGTGTCGCCAGAGTAGATATGGGGACAGAGTAGGCAACGAGGTTTGCTACAGGGATTGGTTCCTGTGGTGTGGTGTGTAGTTGCCGGTGAGTATTTGCTTCAGGTTGGGGGGTTGTCTGTAAGCGAGGACTGGCCTGCCTCCCAAGGTCTGTGAGAGTGAGGGATCATTTTCCAGGATAGGTTGTAGATCGTGGCTAATGCGCTGGAGAGGTTTTAGCTGGGGGCTGTATGTGATGGCCAGTGGTGTTCTGTTATTATCCTTGTTGGGCCTGTCCTGTAGTAGGTGATTTCTGGGTACCCGTCTTGCTCTGTCAATCTGTTTCCTCACTTCCCCAGGTGGGTATTGTAGTTTTAAGAATGCTTGATAAAGATCTTGTAGGTGTTTGTCTCTGTCTGAGGGGTTGGAGCAAATTCGGTTGTATCTTAGGGCCTGGCTGTAGACAATGGATCGTGTGATGTGTCTTGGATGGAAGCTGGAGGCATGTAGGTACGTATAGCGGTCAGTAGGTTTCCGGTATAGGGTGGTGTTTATGTGACCATCACTTATTTGCACTGTAGTGTCCAGGAAGTGGATCTCTTGTGTGGACTGGTCCAGGCTGAGGTTGATGGTGGGGTGGAAATTGTTGAAGTCCAGGTGGAATTCTTCAAGGTCCTCCTTTCCGTGGGTCCATATGACGAAGATGTCATCAATGTAGTGCAAGTAGAGGAGGGGAACTGTATAGGTTGTGATGGGTCTGATGTGCTCGGCCCTAGGAGCACAAGTGGACCACAAACGCAAGGAAGTCTTTCTGTCTCCCTAAATGGAAAACAGATGCTGTTTGTTGAACAGCATTTTTTTCAATAGTGCGACAAATGAACTGGCCTCCAAGGAGTTTGTTGTAGATAATCTAAGATACGGCAAAGAGAAGATAAAAGACCTTACTATTGTCTCTTGTTACAAAGATGTTGCAGGCCTGACAACGAAGACGACTCAAATATGATAGAAGTGGTTTGGAAGCATTCAGTGGTTAATAGCAAAGATATGTCACTTCCTGCAATTGTCTGTAGATCATCATTGGGCCAATAATACATGGAAGTGCCACCATCCTACTTGTGAGATGACTAAAGTTTGATTATCCTGTAAAGAGGAAATGAGCAGCTGTGAGGACAAACATTTTAAATAGAGACGGCACTTAGGGAGGGTCTTAGATCAGAATCTGGAACCAGATTAAGTAATTAGATTATTCATTATGAATTATGTTATGCAGTTAGATTATATTAACTAGATATGATCAGATCAGACATGGGGTCAGAATACAGACAAGAGTCTGTAACTGAGGTTCAGATTCACTGGTGGTGACATCTCGAGAACTGTTCTCTTGAGCTTTTGGCCCCAAATGATGGAAATCTCATGAGATCAGCTCTTCTCAGGAGACTTTCGCCAAGTTGCTCTGGAATTCTTCTCATGAGATTTCATCCACGTCTGTACCCAAATGGGCAGGTAGTCCCCTTTCAGTTTTGGATACCATCTGGAAATAAAACACTACAGGTGAGTTCAGATCCATGAGTTGAGTCTAAATCATCTCACGTCCTTCCTGAAATTCCTGGAGGGCTGTATTTGAGGTTCTGGTTTTGGCTGAACTCGAGTTTTTAAAATGAAACAAACACTGACCCTATCCTTCACACATTGGGCAACAGGCGATTCATAGTGGTGCTCAGCCTGCGTGTCTTTCTGAATTTCTTGCCCAAGAAATGAATTCACTTTCTTCATGTCTAGTTGAAGGTAGGCATGGAGGGAATCTGAATGGATTATCAGGACATCAACCTATTCTGGCACCAGATTATTTCCCAACCACTATTTACCTGCCAGAAAAAATGCATAGTGAGCTATTACTTTTCTGGAGTAATGGTGATGCCATGTGGCCAGTTCAGAAATTCTGATAATCTCAGAATGGGTTCCCAGGAGGCTATGTGCATCCCATCCCAGCTTCTACTCATATACCATTGAACTGTAGAAAGCAAAATTGTAAGAGACCTACTTTATTCAGCCGTTTTTTCCATCCCTCCTTGGTAAGCCACTGCAGCTCGTCGTCCTTTCATCTTCTGTCCAATCTAGTTTTCAGTGATTCAAGCAGTGCAGCTTCCTCCATTTCCCTCAGAGAGACTATTTTACAATCCAATAGGCGTCACTGGGAGCATTTTTCTCCATTATATTCGGCCTGCATTTTTGTTTTGATCATTTTCACCCCCTTGCACTTAAAGCTCTCCGTGCCAAACTGAATATTAAATATTCTCTGATGTTCCTGAGATCTCTGTTTTTTAAAGATAGCCCAGAGTCTTCCACTATTCCCTGGTCTAGTCCATCTTTATGCTGTAAGTGATCGGGAGATGACTGATTCTTCCATGCCAGAATATTGCTGTGGTTTTGATACATGAGTTCATTTTCCTTTGTGATTCAAATACAGTTGTGTTTGCAATATTGCCAACTCCCAAAAAATCACGAGCTTGGCTTAAAAATCATGGTTTGTTTTCCTAAATACATCTTGAGTTCTTTTTATTTGCCTTCTGATTCCTGAGCTTTAGGGTGCTTACAGGTCATGTTTTCAACATTTTCTCTATACTCATGAAAGCTTGAAATGTATCTTTTAAAAAAGAGAGAGAGAGAATTGAATTTCTCACATTTTCCCATGACTCCAGGAGCTCAGTCTTTAAAAATATGCCATATACCGTGAAAAGCATGATAAAATCGCGAGGACTGGCTTTGATTTGTTTTAGCAAGGTTGCACAAAGTTAGCTGATGCCGTTTTGCTTAGGGGCCCAGTGACTTTTGCTAAATGTAGTTATTGAAGTTCCAGCAGCCTGTCAGTTGCATGCCCATTCCTGACCCTAATTTAGGATCTTGATTGAGTAGAAGGATAGTTTCTCTTGCAGAGCAGTAGATTTGCATAATGTGCATGACTATACCAGCACAGTATGCAGATGTCCTCGTAAATTACAACCTGGTCAAGTTCAACGTACCCCTTTCAGTGATTATGGCAGCAGGATTTTTATAGATGCCTGTAAGAAAAGATATGGTTGTTTAGAATAAAAATATGATGGGGGAAGGGTCATGGTGACCATAAATGTTATGGAGTTGACAGGCTGAGGGCCATGTTGACTGTAGCTATCACATAAGGAGACATTATGCTGGCTAACCACGAATGCAGAATCCCAGCGCCACCGAGCTAGCGGTTAGTTCTGGAAAATCCCAGCTGCTGGCAGCAAAGGGACTGATTAGTGAATGTTGTGGGTTTGGACTGGCTGAAATTCCTACTGGGATAAAACCTCATGGCTGTGTAGGGCCCACTCTTCTTAATATGGAATTTCCCTTATCACTAAAAAATATTACTATGGGCCAGATTGTGACTAGTACTTGCTTGGGTGTGCAGGTGCGGGAAGGCACAAAGAAGCCTTTCTCTCCATCAACCTTTCATCCCCTGGGCATGGGCTCGGCCCTGTTTCACTCCCTACTCTCCCCTTAGTGCAGGGATTGCTGACTACTATTGGATCATGTCTCCATTGGAGCTGGAAGGTGTCATTTCCAGCGTTAACAATAGCGGTATAGCCCCAGTGGTGCAGGTGGGGGCACGAGCTAACCATCCCGGGGGGTTCAAACGGGATTGAACTCAGGGCAGTTAGCCCATCTGGCTCGTCCATGAAGTTCTGCCTACACTGTTATTTTTAGCACTCTGGTTCAATCAAAGCAAGCACTGGGCTGTCTACCAGAGCTGAAAATTACACCCCCAGCTCCAGTGTAGACACATCCTTAGCACTGCTTGGGGTGCAAACCATCCCAAATGAGGTTGAGACGGCCACTGTCCTCGTTAGCCCATGAAATGGCAGACACAGCTGGCCAGCCATGGAGAGACGTGCACACTCCACCTTCCGCAGTAGGGAAAGCGCTGCAATCTGTCCACACTGACAGCTGACAGCGCCCTGGCGTGGCCACATTAGCAGCGCTTGCAACGGCCACAGAGAGCAGTGCATTGTGGTAGGTATCCCAGCATGCAAGTGGCTGCAACGTGCTTTTCAAATGGGGGGGGTGGAGTGTGACAGGGAGTGTTGTGTGTATGTGGGGGGAGAGAGAGTGGGTTTTGGGGGGGCTGAGAGCATATCAGCATGCTGTCTTGTAAGTTCAGACAGCAACAGACCCTCCGTCCCCGCCTATCTCGCTCTCACACACAGCATTCCACAGTAATGGTTGCTTTGTCTCGGAGCAGATAAGCAGCCGGCTGTCAGAAATGGAGCTTTCAAAGGGCATATAGGCATGCCTGCAGTGATTCCAAAACAATGACAAGTGGCCAGGGCCGGCTCCAGGGTTTTTGCTGCCCCAAGCAGCGCAAAAAAAAAAAAAAAAAAAAAAAAAAGCTGCAATCGCGATCTGCGGCGGTAATTCGGCAGGAGGTCCTTCGCTCCGAGCGGGAGTGAGGGACCGTCCGCCGAATTGCCGCTGAATAGCTGGACGTGCCGCCCCTCTCCAGAGTGGCTGCCCCAAGCACCTGCTTGGCAAGCTGGTGCCTGGAGCCGGCCCTGCGAGTGGCCACTTGACTTAAGGGGATTATGGGACGTTTCTGGAGGCTGATCAGAGCGCAGTAATGCAACACCTCGTTTACACTGATGCCTGGGCATTTCAGCCAATGCGCACCAAATGTTAATCTTCTCTCCGAGGCGGAGTACCAGGAGCGCTGTAACCCTGGAGTCAGAGCGCTCTGCGTGCCTTGCCAGTGTGGACGGGTAGTGAGCTAGGGCGCCCGGGGCTGCTTCAATGCACTGTAACTCGCAAGCCCTACACCCAAGACTCAGGTTGGGGTGCTGAAAGTGCCCAGGTACACAGTGGTGAAAACAGGAAAATCTCTGGTGACTAGAACTTGACAAGCACAGGTGACTGAGAATTAGGAGTCCTGCTGGGGTTTCTTCCCAACTTTGCCACCGACTTGAGGCATGACCTTGAGTGAGCTGCTTAGATCCAAGTTTGCAGAAGTGGTCTCAATTTGTCCAACAATGCTGTCCAAACATTGTGTGTCGATAAGAAATGATGAAATGACATGTTTTGGCATGTCTGAATTGACATTTTTGGTATGCTGCCAAAATATTTTTTTTGGGGGGGTGACCATTTTCCCTGGGGAAAAATAAAATTTCCAACCTACTCTATACGCAGTTCTCACATTTGCAATGCCCTGGAACAGGTGAGGACGTTCATTCTCCATCTTTATAAAACCTACCTGTTGCAAGTGAACATTTGTGCAACCCTCCCCTTCTTCTTTCTATTCCTTGCCCTCCCCAAGAAAAAGATAGCACTATGGATTTGGAGAAAATGGGACCCAGCTTTGAAACATGCTAAATTCTGGAAAATCGAAACCTGTCCTTCCAGGGCTTAATCTACCCAATGAGTCTTGCTGTATCTATGCTCATTGTAAGTGTGCTCCAGCATACGATACAGCATGCATTGTTCCAGGTCACAGTCTTGATCACTTGCTTTTGTGGTCAACTCAATGGGATTAAAGGAAGAACGCTGAAGCCAAGCTGGTCTTTGCTTGAAAGTCCCATCCTCAGGAGCCTGAGATGACTGATGTCGTGCAACAGCAAAGCACCTAAGAGCTAAAATACATGGGGCATTTGTGAAGGGCCTTTTACAGTCAAGAAACAGAGAAGCAGCCAAGAGCACATGGGCTGTTAAAAAGAGTTAATATTTTGGCAACTCAGAATATACACATAAAATCAATGTGTAAGAAAAAATCACTTCTGGTTTATTTCATTTTTATGGACAAGTAATTTTCAAGTAACACTTATGATAACAGATGGATAAATTTATGTCTGCAGTTAACTTGAATGATATTTTCCTTAGGATGTTTTACTTTCTCGTGTTCATTTCTGCCTCTCTTTATTGAAATGGAGCTCTGTCATTTGGGGGGGAGCTGATAGCTGTATTTATCACCTCTGAAGTTCAGAGGCAGTTCCAGTTCACAGTGTTTAATAACAACCGTATCCGCAGAGTATAAGACAGGATTTTTCTGCTTAAAAGAAGGAGGTTCCGCTGAAGCCAGTGACTGACCTGAAGTCAAAGAGAATCATCCATAACCAGGCAGCTATGTAAGTGGCTTGTTTTTCAGACTGAGCAACCACAACTCCGTGGATGTTGCAAATGCTGAAAATCAGGCCACTATAAATCAACTGCTTCACTTAGGTTTAGGTGGCTAACCTTAGGCACCCAAGTTTGAGACTTTGGCCTACATGTCTGTTAAATAAGACAAGAGAGCCCAGCTTTACTGTAGATATCTGTGTGCCCAAATGATTGCAGGGAATTTCAGCACACGGTAAGGATATTGTTAATCTACTTTGTACTTTCTATAGGTCCACAAAATTGAAATCCTACTATCATCATCCTCCCACTCTACTGAAATTGTTCCAGCATGAATTGGACTGGTGGTGTCAGTAATAACAGTAGCCATCATAACTTTTACAATTACGTTAATAGAATTTATCAGTTGTCATCTTCAAAGTCCTTTGCAAACAGTAGCTGATTCATACTTACAACAGCCATAAAAGGTAAATAAATATGATCATCTCTGTTTTACTGATGGGGAAATTAAGACCTAGATTTTAAAAGCTTGTCTAGGAGAAGAAATCAATATCAGAGTTGGGATTAGAATGTAGAAAATCATTATTCCTCATCCTATACTCATCCTGCACATCTCTTATGTTCCCTTTCATCATCATAATAGCACCTGGCTCTTCAGTGCTTCTCATAAGTAGATCTCTAATTACTTTACAAGGAGGTCAATATCATTATCCCCATTGTACAGAGTGGGGAAGTGATTTACTTTAATTTACCCAGCAGTCCAGAGGGAGAGCAAGGAATAGAATCCAGTCCCCTGAGTCTGAGTCCAGTGCGCTACCCACTAGTTCACACTGCCTCCTTCAATTCACGGGATCTCGGAGTGCCTTACAAACCTCATATAGAAAGCATTTCCCCCACTGCTAAAGAAACAGCCATCTCTGAGGTCAAACATGGCAGCTATTTTACAGCAAACGGTGGCAATAGTCAATAGTTTGGGAAGGAAATGAAGGATGATGTATCCAACTGGGCGGGGGGGGGGGGGGGGAAAGAGGGAGAATTTTAGGAAGTTATTAGCACCTGGCACCCATATGGACTCTGGCAATGGGGTTAAAATAGGTTTATTTTGGGACTGATTCTTCAAAAGGGACACACATCCAAATATACATGCAATATTGTGGATTTACAACCATTGTACATGCAAATGACCAGATGGTTGATTGGCAGTCACAACTGATGTAAGTTTGCATGCAAATTAGGCATAACATTGCATTCACATTTGTGTGCAGGAGGAATCAGACTTGCTGGAAATCTGGGCCTTTCCTTCTAGAGCGCCACACTTCTTTCCAGTTTTCATTATCCTGCTTTTATCCCCTGCAGAATATTTTTTTTAAAAAAAGTAAGAAAAATATAGAGAGAAAACCACCAAATACCAGGGAATAAAGAGACTCTATCCCTAGAGTACGGCTCCCTGCTCCAACGCTGATTAGTGGTGCTACTGACATCACCAACTCAGCTCATTGCAGAGTTGTCTCTACAGAGCAAGAAATTGGCGACCATGGGTCTGAGCTTGGCAAACCTACAAACGAGGAGAAAAGGGTGAATTAACGGTTTGCAGATGCTGGAATCCCCTGTGTGTGTTTTTATTTGGGCATGCAGATGCTTGTAGTAAAGTTGAGCTGTTGTTTTTTTAAGGCAAAATGTCATTTACCTTTAAAAAACAAATGCTATTTTTGTCTGAAATCTTGTAAGTTACATTTAAAGGTCTTTATTAAAAAATGCAGGGTCTGATTCGCGTCTTAGATATTCTGGTGTAAATCAGGTATAACTCACCTTAAGTGTAAATCCAGCCTTTTAAAAACACAAGGAACATTGATCTTGTATCACAGGGACATTTGGAAGCCTCTGAAAGTATATATATATATATTCCCCTGAAGCTGCATCTGCACAGAGAGCAAGCCTGAGCGGCTAAATAGTAGAAGAAACCCAGTTACTGTACCTCATTTGTTAAAGGAAAACTGCAATGATTAATTACATCTAAGGCTACATCTACACTACGGGGGGGGGCGATTTAAGATACGCAAATTCAGCTACGCGAATAGCGTAGCTGAATTCGACGTATCGCAGCCGACTTACCCCGCTGTGAGGACGGCGGCAAAATCGACCTCCGCGGCTTCCCGTCGACGGCTCTTACTCCCACCTTCGCTGGTGGAGTAAGAGCGTCGATTCGGGGATCGATTGTCGCGTCCTGACGGGACGCGATCAATCGATCCCCGAGAGGTCGATTTCTACCCGCCGATTCAGGCGGGTAGTGTAGACCAGGCCTAAGGGTGTTTCCTGCAGTGCTCCTTCTCCACAGCATGCCACTGACACTGGGATTGTTTGGGGGGAAACTGGCACAAGAATTGGGTCTGCCGGTTTTATGGCAGCTGAGAATTTCTGTCCATCCAGAGAATTCTTTGCTGGCCAGCTGTGGCCAGATGCTGGCTCCTTTGTGCTCCCTAAGCAGCCTTGTTAGTCACATTCCTAGATTCCTTGGAATTCGAAGTATTGGCCTGAATAACTTCTACCTTGCATTGCAATTTTGCTTTAAGAAATCCCTTACAAACCACACCGCACATATTTTGCGTGACGTAGTTTAATGTTCTGCGTGATGAATGAGAGAGTCTGTCTGTTTTCGGGAGAATCTTTGGTTTTAAAAACTCATACGTTAATGTCAGTTCCTTGAGACCCCTGACAAAATCATATCAAATCAAATTTATTATTACATCTGTGCCAAGTTCTATTGTACGACTCTACTTCTAACTACTACCTGTTCCGAAGGAGGCAAAATCTACATTACCCCGTCCTGACGTACACTATACTGACTTCGGCTGTAGGGATGTCAAAGCACTTTACAAGTGTTAAATGAAGAGTCTCACAGACCTGTGAAACAGGTAATACTATTAGACCCATTGACTCACAGATGGGAAAATTGAGGCACAGAGATGTTAAGGGATAGATTGTGGCCCCTTTACTGGCCCCTATGAGAGTTCCATTGGAGTCAATGGAAGTACACTTGTGTGAATGAGTGCTCACAGGTGTAAAGAAGGAAGGGGTCCACATCGGCGGCCTTATTGACTTGACCAATATTAAGGTACTGCTGGTGGGAGGGTTTCTGCCCTCCACTGTGGTCCTTACAGGCTTTTGAGGTGTCATAAAAGGCCAGTAGAGGCTCCACAGCTGAGGTGCTGAGAGCAATGCTGCAAGCTCCAGGGTAGGGGGCATGGCTGTGGGCCACATCTGGAGTACTGCGTCCAGTTGTGGGGGTCCCCCACTACAGAAGGGATGTGGACAAATTGGAGAGAGTCCAGCGGAGGGCAACAGAAATGATTAGGGGGCTGGGGCACATGACTTACGAGGAGCGGCTGAGGGAACTGGGGTTATTTAGTCTGCAGAAGAGAAGAGTGAGGGGGGATTTGATAGCAGCCTACAACTACCTGAAGGGGGGTTCCAAAGAGGATGGAGCTCGGCTGTTCTCAGTGGTGGCAGATGGCAGAACAAGGAGCAATGGTCTCAAGTTACACTGGGGGAGGTCTAGGTTGGATATTAGGAAACACTATTTCACTAGGAGGGTTGGTGAAGCACTGGAATGGGTTACCTAGGGAGCTGGTGGAATCTCCATCCTTAGAGATTTTTAAGGCCCAGCTTGACAAAGCCCTGGCTGGGATGATTTAGTTGGGGATTGGTTCTGCTTTGAGCAGGGGATTGGACTAGATGACCTCCTGAGGTCTCTTCCAACCCTAATATTCTATGATTCTATAAACGAGGGTTGATCATTCTCAAAGATATGAAATAGAAAAATGTCCCATGAGATAGATAATGTTAAGGCTCTGTCTTCAGCAGGAAGCAGTTCTGACTAGAAACGCCTATTATCCCCTTAACTTTGCCTCTTTGTGCCTACCTATAGCAGAGCCTATGGTCTCCTTGCAGAAAATCTCACAAGATTTATACTCGCTCCCATAGGTTCTCTTTTCAATATTAGTCTTCAAGGCATGTACAATGTATTCATTTTAGTGGGTTTAATAATACAGATGAGTCATTGGTTTGACACATTTTTCCCAGTAATTTTTGAATCAATTCTTCATGATTAAAGATATTTTCCCCTTAGTTGAGTAGCTGCAATGCTAACAGATCTCTGAATCACAGGAGTGAGATCAGACGTGTGTGTGTGGGGGGGGGGGGGTCTCAGGACTCTTGTTGTTTTACAAAGAGCTGAAGCTGACTAGTGCTGTTTGAGTAAAGTGACTGTGGTTAGGAACTTCCTTTGCTAGAAGCCACATTGTCCAAAACTATGTGGAACTGGGGAGGAGTGTGAGATAGCTAGGGGGCTTGGGAGGTTTGAGGCACCTCAGTCACCTACTCCGTGGGTGCTCCAGGACTCCAGCACCCGCAGAAAAAAAATAGTGGATGCCCCGGGGTCAGAGCTTGAGTATGGAATGTGATGAGTTCTGTGCTGCTAACAACTTCTGCCCTTGGGGCAGGGAGTTTGTTTGTAAACAGAGGCGGGGTGATTAAGATAACAAAAGGCTTGTCTTTAAATTAAATTAAGGATCCTTAGATGATCCTGAAAGCATTCCCAGGCACTCCAGTTAAAATCTAGAAAACAAAGGGTAGGAGTAAATGGTCCGTTTTCAGAATGGAGAGAAGTAAATAGTGGTGTCCCTGAGGGGCTAGTACTGGGACCAGTGCTCAGGGCCAGCACCAGGCACCCAAGCACATGCTTGGGGCGGCACCTGGTAAGGGGCGGCGGGGGGAGCGCGGTGCGGCATTCCACAGGGGGGGGGCGCTCCGGCGGCGCAGCGCTCGGCGGGGGGGGGCGGCGCGGGGGGGGGGGGTTCCGGCGGCGCTCGGCGGGCTCCGGCGGCGCAGCGCTCGGCGGGGGGGGCGGCGCAGGGCCCGGGGGGGGTTCCGGCGGCGCAGCGCTCGGCGGGGGGGCGGCGCAGGGCGCGGCGCTCGGGGGGGGGGTTCCGGCGGCGCTCGGCGGGGGGGGCGGGCTCCGGCGGCGCGGCGCTTGGCGGGGGGGCGGCGCGGAGCACGGCGCTCGGGGGGGGGGGTTCCGGCGGCACTCGGCAGGGGGGGCGGGCTCCGGCGGCGCGGCGCTCGGCGGGGGGGCTCGGGGGCAGCACTTTTTTTTGCTGCTTGGGGCAGCAAAAAAGTTAGAGCCGGCCCTGCCAGTGCTGTTCAACATATTCATAGGTGAGCTGCAAAAAGGGGTAAACAGTGAGGTGGCAGAGTTTGCAGATGATACAAAATTACTCAGGATAGTTAAGTCCAAAACAGGCTACAAAGGGATCTCACAAAACTGGGTGACACGGCAACAAAATGGCAGATGAAATTCAACGTTAAATGCAAAGTTAGTGCACTTGGCAAAATATAATCCCAATGATACATAAAAAGGATGGTGCCTAAATTAGCTGTAACCCATCAAGAAAGAGATCTTGGAGTCATTTGCAGGACTCTGGAAGCACTATGGTTCCAGAATACTGCAAATGTATAAGAATCCTTCTCACTGTGCCTGTATCATCCTGAACTCATTCTCCAGCTTCAGAAAACTTAAAAATTCTCTCCAGTCATCCAGTGGGACAGACGCAACTGAATAATGTAGCTGTCTTTAACATGCATCAAGACAATGCATGGGAACAAATACCAGGGAACTAGATGGGAATAAGATTGCTGAGAGTTTCATCCAGAAAGCTACAGTGAGACATAACGTCTTTAAACTGGGATGTTAGTGAAGACAGCTTGTACATGATTGCAATGATTTTAATATACTGTAATGCATGATAATGTAATTATGTAGTTCGTAACAATTTAATCATTATTCAAATAGTAAAGATTCCAATGATAGACACATTCAGTAACTAGAATATGAAAGAAGTGTATAAATATGCTGAAAATAGCCTCCCCTCTGCTCCCCAAACACACACACACAACCCCCTCTTCAAAAGCACCCGCCGGCAAAAATAAAAGTCAGTGCCTATGTGAGACACTGGTTTGGGGGACTCTGGTAGCTGCACTGTGAAGACCCATACTCTAAGGAAGGGCTTGAACAACAGGACTGAGCTTGGGAGTTCACCCTAGAGGCCCAGACCTAGAAACAGTGACTAGACTCAGCCCCGACCCAGTTGGCTTAAGGCATGTTGGACCCAGTGGTTGGATCCACTTACAACAGACTGGTGACCACCCACAGGGGGACTGGCCAAGGTTATAACACAGGGCCATATAGAATTTTTCATCATTGGATTGCAGAATGCTTTAAAAAGGAGGCTAATATCATTAGCCCCATTTTACAGATGGGGAAATTGAGGCACAGAGAGGTGAGGTGACTTGCTCAAAGTCACACAGCAGGCCAGAGCTGGGAATACAATTGAGGGCTCCTTATCTGTCTTCTAGTGTGTGATCCACTGGGCCACACTGCAACAATAGATAACTTTTGCCCCCTTCAACAGGAAAATTATTCATGAATATTATTTTCATCCATCTCCAATATTTATATTTAACAATCTAAACAACTAAGCTTGGCTTCCTGAGATGTTAAACCAAGGGCCAGAGAAGTTGTGGGCAATAAACAGCCAGTGGCACATTTCACAAGAGAAGGGGTTAGCCCCAGTGTCCTGAATATGTTCTACACAATGAAATTCCCCCTTTTAATTTCAACTGGATGCAGCATTCTTCAGTTCCAGTCCTAAATTGTTGTGCATTGTTGCTGTGTGATTTTAAGGCTCCATCTGGTTCAGAATCAAGCCCTAACTTTGCTGTGTGAACCATGGAGATGCGCTAAAGGCCTCCTTGATCACTTAGACGGGACGCACTGGTTATTGGAGGTGGGTGCTTTGTGCACCTGGGTAGCAGTAGGAGAACCTCAAGAAGTTTGCTTGTAAGTTGAATGAATTCTTAGGGAAACATTTTGTTGGTCCAGAAATTTCGGCTGTAAATCTCATTAAAACTGGAATTCTTGTGAGAGTTCCAGTATTTCCTGGCTATGACTGGGCCAGAAATAACATGAGAGAAACCTTGTTGAAAAGCGCTTATAGATATGGGACCAAATCTTCTTCCCATTGAAGTCAAGGGTAGTTTTGCTCTTGACTTCAATTCTGACTTGTGGGTAAGATTCCCTGATCTAGATCATTTCTCTGACATTGCTGGAAAGCAACACCACCCTCTTTCTCTTTATAAGTCTGTTCAATCTGCCCTCTGGCATTATTTCCTCTATGAAATGAGAAGAGAATTGTCAAGAATTTTAAAAAAGGAAAGGAAAATGTGTATGCAATACACCACTGTCCCCCCCCCCCCCCCAATATTTAAATGTCAGAAATGTAAAGCAAGGGTAGAATTACTTAGAGTCATCAGGGAAATAATTAGAACATCAACCAGCTGTAGCAAGAAGAAATGTCAGAAACTCTAACTCCTAATCTCCTGTCGATATTTAAAAAAGTGAACTTCTGCCACTGTTCACCGGTTAGGCTAAAGCCTGTGCAAAAGTGCTAAGGCAGGTTGTATGAAATCCTCATGGTGACAGCTAAAGAGGCAAATCCCCAACCCAAACTTGGGAGACGTTCAGGTCCATCTCTGCCTCTCAGCTCGGCCTCCTCTGGATGCGATGGACCTACTGCAAAACCTGGGTCTGAACTAGAGCTGGGTGGAGACAGGTCATTCCATTTGGTGGAGGAGTTAAAAAATTTGAAATTTGGTTTTGTTCCAAGTTGGAAGAAAACACCCAAAATAGAAATTTCTCCGTGAAAAGGAAAGCCCTGGGGTCCTTAGCTCAGGAGCAGTCAGTTGGGCTGGCTGCCACAGACCATGCAAGCCTATGACCCGATGCTGCCAAGAAACCATGAGCTGAAAAACATTCCACTAGAGAATTTCTGACCAGCTGTCATCTGAACATCCTTGAACTTTAGTGCAGTTTGAATTTGGATCCATCCCTGGAGGAAAACTGAAATATCCATGATTTTTTAAGAATCCAGTCACTGTACTGAACAATGTGCAACGTGTGTCTAAAAAAGATATGTTAACCTCAGTAACTGCAGTATGGCCTTGTACTTCCTTATGCTTACTACAGGAAGTACCTTGAATACTGCAAATAGAGAGGTTAGTGAACTGAAAATCTTATTTACATATCGAAGGTATTTGGAGAAAAAATTAAGTAATACTACTGTATACAATGAGAAATTCTGCGCTAAATCCCAGTCTTCACACCGAATTCCTGATAATTTTTGTGTTTTTCACTTGAGGTTCTTGAGATACAGAGAAATTGCTCTGAGGTTATCTTCACTAAGCATTCTGGTCTAGTTCCAACTGAAAATTTGGTTTCATTTAAGAGCAACAGAAATCTACCAGAGAAATAGACTTCATTATTAACATAGATCAATAGTATTTTTTAAATACATTTGTTAACTGTTTGGTGGGAAGGATAACGTTTTTGGGGGGCGTGGAATTATGGTCTACTGTGGCTCTGGAGACAAATGGGGATCCTGGCATCTGATGTTCAGAAGGTTTGAGCACCTACAGCACCTATTGAAAACAACGGGCTGTGGGCACAAAACTCCTTTCAAAATCAGGGCCCTGGTCTGTAGCTTTAAGGTTCTGGGTAGACTAATGCCAGGCTTCCTTTATTCTTCAAAATAAAGAAGGGAGCGAAGGGAAAGAAAATATCTCAGTCACAACAGCTAATCAATGAGTGACAGAATGGACGACACGCAACAGATGCAAGTCACGTTGCCTAATACGCTACTAGAAGGGGCTCAGATAATGAAGTGATGAGGGTGGTGTATGAACCTCTACAGAATAGAATACAATAGGATCTGAGTAGCAGATAATGGAGATTGAAATTCACTGGGAATTAGGCACCTAATTCCTCTGGCTTGGATTTTCAAAGGCACTTGAGTCCTTTTTGGAATTTATTCCCCCCACCCCTAAAATTTCCTGAAACAGTGTATCTGACATCTAGAGACCATGGTAACTGGTCAGAGAGAGGAGGAGATTGGGAATCAAGAATCCAGGATTTTAGTTTCATCCTTGCCACTGTGTGACCACGGACACATTGTTTAGCATACCAAGAGCTACTGAAACCATGCTGCCCCTGGGAAAGCCTCCACAGTTATGCTGCCTTCATATTAGCAGGTTGTGAGAAAGATATTAGGCAAAAGCAAGACCAAAGACCTTTCCTTTCATCTGGCCTTGGCGAATACCAAACCTGGCCATTGGAAGTGACCGAGATCCAAAGACAAGGACCTTCCACCAGTACAGTGTAACACCGACAGACCCTGGTCGTCGGCGGGTGGGATTGAACCTGGGGCCTCTGGAGCTTAGGGCATGAGCCTCTACTGCATGAGCTAAAAGCCAACTGGCTGTAGAGCAGACTCATTTTCTCTCTCTCTCTAAGTGGTCTCTCTGCCACTAGATGGGACAGAACACCACATCCAGAGGTATGTGGGTTACAATAGCACTCTGCCACCAGTCCTGGAAAGCTCAGTCTGAGCTCTCTGGGCAAAATCTCCCCAGCTGATCCTAACTGCTGTGCCATGATCTGTCTCAGCCCGTTCATGATTTTACGGACTGTATTTATTTTGAGGTGGAAGAGTTGTGATTATAGAAATGTAAAGAGTGACCGCTCAAGGAGTTAAATTCTTTCCATCGTTACGACGGCCCAGAACAGATGGACATGGACTTGCAGAAGTGTAAAGCTTTTCCGTCTTTCCTCACTTGTCATCTGCAGGGTGGGAGAACTACTTCTGGAGTGTGGGCAGTGAGTCAGTCCCAAGCCTGGCCTTCCGAGCTGTATAAATAAAATAGACTCCTTTCACACTGAAGCGGTATCGTGTTTCTTTTCACCACGGATGGTTATGTGTTTAGTTCGTCTGGGAGTAGGGAGGAAGAGGTTGAAAACAAAAATTTCTTGGCGTCTGGAATACCTGATTCCGTCCGACTTACGTTGCTGTAAATCAGGAGTAACTCCGTTGGATCCAGCAGTGTAAGTGAGAAGAGAATCAGGCCCACAGTTTCTTTGCAGTTTTTGGAGGCCACTTGTTTTATTATACCTAAGACTTCAAGGGGGGCAAAATAGGGTTAAAAACAGTAGCAGAGAAAAGGGCTCCACATGGAACCACTAGACAAGATCCCACTTCAGAGACCGTGCTAAGCCTGTAGCATTTCTGGGCATCTGACCCAGCATCTTCCTGAACTTACATTTTCAGAGGCCTTTCAGCCTGCACAAGAAAAGACTGAGTATTGCCCTGCATTTTATTCCTACAGCTTGCATGTCAAATGGGAGCCCTTCCTTATAACAGTTTTGTTTTTCTTTAAACCTGCCAATCATGCTGTTTGCCTTCGCCCAAAGTTTGTTGTCTTTGCCGTTGGTCACAGCATGAGCTACCAAAAAGCTCACTGAGCCTGACAGGAGATTCTGTTAACCTAACCCTAGCATGTGAGCTGGCACCTCACCACAGCACAAAGGGGCTTTTCAGAAGCCCGCCAGAGCTCGAATATTTCATTTCATGGGTTACAATTAATCTGTATTTATTACCACTTATCTTAAATGGCTACAATATCAAGAGTTTAAAAAGTGCTTTTAATGTCAAACTGGGTCAATTAAAAGTCTACTTAAAATATTTGTAAAACTTCGAGCCTGGATGTTGCCCCCTCCCTCTGCTGCTAACCAAAATGTCTTAAACAAATACACTCCGCTTAAGGAGAATGGCGTTTCGTCAATTTCCCCTTTATATCTTTACAGATTCCAGGATCAATTTCTTTTACTTTTGCACTTTTATGCTTACTGGATTCTAAATATATGAAATAGTAATAATCATTAATAATAATTTAGATGGTTATAAACATTTGACAAAAGATTCTTTCAATCCATTAAAAAGCAGGAGACCACTTCATGGATTCATAGTTTTTAAGGCCAGAAAGGATCATTAGATCATCTAGAATGACTTGTTGTATATCACAGGCCATAGAATTTCATACAGTTACTGTATTGAGCCAAAGGACTTGTTTAGCTAACGCGCATCTTCCACAAAGGCATTCAGTCTTAATCTGAAGATTTCATCTGGCGCTCACTTTGCAGGGATGTCTTGCTGAATTCTGCAAAAACATGATGGTGAATAGAACAGGAGTACTTGTGGCACCTTAGAGACTAACAAATTTATTAGAGCATAAGCTTTCGTGGGCTACAGCCCACTTCTACGGATGCACAATACCGATGCATCCGAAGAAGTGGGCTGTAGCCCACGAAAGCTTATGCTCTAATAAATTTGTTAGTCTCTAAGGTGCCACAAGTATTCCTGTTCTTTTTGCGGATACAGACTAACACGGCTGCTACTCTGAAACCTGTCATGATGGTGAATGTTTGTAGCAATTCTGTTCAGTTCAGCCGTATTTGCATTCTGTAATCATTAGAGCTGATCAAATAATTGATTTTTGAATTTGGGGCTAAACCAAATAATCGGGGGGGGTGGGGGGGATTGATTTTGTTTGAATGAAATATTGTGTTGGACCCAAAACAATTATTTTTCCATTTTATTTTGGGTTATTTTTGAGTGTTACTTGTTTTATTGTTTGATTTTTTTAAATAGCTAAATTTCTAAACAAAATACGATTTTGAAATGAAAAGTCAAAGTGTTTATTTTTCAAAATGCTCGAAATGAAACATTTTGGAACAAAAAGTTGAAACAAATGTTTGGAAAGAACAAGAATGAACCATTTCAACTTTTTTTTTTTTTTCAACTGAAACTATTTCCTGAATTTGACTCAAATTCACAAATAGTATTGGTGCCCTGTGGCAGGGCCCACTCGATCCTGCCTCTGCTCAAGTCCACAAAGAGTTCAGAGACCTTTTCACCCAGTGTGGTATATTTACAAAGTTGATTCCCATCACCCTTGTATATCATACAGCCTTACTCCTTCAGTCTTAGGGATTCTTCAGCTCCTCATGCAAACAGGGAAGAGTAATCTCTCTGGCTGCTTCCCCCTTCTACTTCCTTCCTGTGTCTTTTTGTATCCTCTGTCTAATGGCTTAACTAGCATTCCAGCTCTCCTCCACCCACCAATTAGGTACAGCTCTTCTTCACCAGGTCTATGCTGCAGTGACCAGAGTACTGGCTCAGCTGCTGTTGCCCAGCACTCTGTCACATGCCCCGAAAAATGCATTTTTAATTGAATTTATTATTGACTGAAAATATGTTGCGAGGCTCTCATTAGCGATAGGAAAAGACTTCAGGATTGTCACTCTGTGTATCACTCTGAAGTCTGGAATGTCTGCTGAGTCAGTATGAAACTACAAGCATGGCGGCTGAGAGCTCCCTTTTTTTCAGAATATCACCAGGTTCAGCCATCATTGTATTCACGTGCAAACAGACCCTTCAGCTTAGGATCGGGCGCTAATTTGAGACAAGACACAGGAAGACAGTGTGATATACAGTAGCTGGGGTAGGAGAGAGAGGAACAGGGACCAAAACCAAGATTACATGGTTCTGTAGTTTAGCTAATGCCAAGCTGGAAGGTTCCAAGTGCCTGGGATTATTTGTTTTATTTTTGAATTTTAAATAAATCCAGTTATCCCAGGCTGAACCCCCTTCATTGGTTGGCTAGTTTCCTGTAAGTGATGGATGGAAATGAATCCTGTAAAAAGATCCAGAGAAGAAGGCAGTGGGTGACAGATTAATTCTGGGAGGATGGTCCATGCATAAGAATCACGTGGGGCAAAATTCCTTATTACTTGCTCTTTGTGAATATTTATGCACAGACTTTGAGGAATGGCCATGCGTATTCTCATGTGAACAAAGATTCTAGTAACTCACCAGTTACTTTTCTCCTATTTAAAAAAAAAAATGTTTCCATCTTCCAATCAGGAACCCAAAACAATACCGTGTGACACATCATCAATCACACATCAAGAATAACAAATAGCATAAAGTTGGTGTGAAGAGCTTGCAGAAAACCCGTAGGCTGAAATTTGCTTGCATAAACTATTTGGCAAATGATTGCAAACAATGAATCAAGATCATTTCTCGCACTGTCCAAAATCTTCAGAGTTGACCCCTCTCAGTCTGGTTTTAGATCTGTGTGTGGCATAGAGACCATTCTGACCTGATTCATTGATGTTCTCCTGCTGGGGATGGGCAAAGATCGAGTGTCAGTGCTGATTCTTTTAGATCCTTCAGCAGACTTTGATAATGTTAGCCAAGAGGTGCTGCTGATATGGCTACAGACATCAGCAGGGATAAAGATCGCTGCTTTGGATTGGCTTAAGTCACTTCTCTCAGCAAGGACCCCGGTGTGTGATTGCTCTTCAGCAGCTAGAGTTCTCTTGCATGGGGTACCAGAGGGTTCTGATTTGTTCCTCCACCTGTCTAACGTGAGGCAGGTAGGGGAGATGACGAGTTATCTGGAGGACACAGTGACAATCAGTGGAGCTAGGTGGAAAGTCTGAAATTTTTAGGGTGAGGTGGGGAATGAAATTTCATGTACATTTTCATGATTTAAAAAAAATAATAATAATGTAACCAGCTTTGGC
Source organism: Emys orbicularis (assembly GCF_028017835.1). NCBI lineage: Eukaryota > Metazoa > Chordata > Testudines > Emydidae > Emys > Emys orbicularis. Next base: position 7,224,477 of record NC_088690.1, on the reverse strand, counting down.
CATCAGTCCACTGCAAACATTCAGCTCTGCTGTTGCACCCCATCAGACCCACATATTTGATCAATTGTGGCTTTGCCAGAGTCTAGCTAAGCCTGGCACTTGGAGGAGAGTTAATTGGATAAGACAGAGGTGTGATAACGGCGGGTTGGGAGAAACAACCTCTGGCAAGAGAAACTATTTTAGTATCAGTGGAGCTTACGTCACTGAAAATTTAAACTCTGTTGTTTTACCGTCTCTTCCTACCAGATGACAAAGGCAAGTGAAAACCAGGAAAGTTGGAGCTTAAAAATGGGTATGAGGGGTATGAGGCATTTTAAGTGCTATCTAGGTCTAGGCTTGATCATTTTAACTGTGGGGAAATATGATGAGACAGTGTAACCAAGCACATCTGCTTTTTCTGTGTTAATTCTGCTCAGTTGTGCTTAAACAGACAATGATGGATTGTCCCTGGGTTTTACTGGTAATATCTAAAAGACCTGGATTTAATTGTCCTGGGTTTTATTGCACAAAAGGAGCGAATTATGAGCCACGATGCAGCATCTTCAGTGAAAGTGATTATTAGCATTGCAGAAAGCTGCTCCTCACCAGGGATAGGACTTTGTCAGCTGGACTCCCTCCCCCTCCGGGACTCTACTGGAAAAAGCTTGTGAATTCGCTGCCTCCTGCCAGTTAAAGCTCAGGGTGAAATGCAAAACTGAAAGCAGCCAATGGTTCTATATTCAATTCAGATGTTGTTGGGGTTTTGTTGTTGTTTTTTTCCCCCTTGAGTATGAGATCAGTCAGGAAAAGGAGAAGAATTTAGAAACCAAGAAGAGAAATAGCACAATCAAGTGTTTTTCTGGTTGTTGCTGTTTTGTGTATGGCGTGGCTGGTGTGGGTCTGAGGGGATGTGGGGGAGAGTTCTTGATCTGACTTTATTAATCTTAACTTAGGCTTGTGAGCTTTTAAAGCAAACAGCGATTATTGTAATAATTTATTTTTTGTATTACCATAGTGCCTAAGAGCCCTAGCCATGGGCCTCAGACTCCATTCTGCTCGGCGCTGTACAATCACAGAACAGAAGGACAGTCCCTGGCCTGAAAGAGCTTACAGTTTAAGTATAAGACAAGATTGACTGAACCCAGTTTAAATCAATGGAGTTACAGTAGTGCAAGTAAGGGGAAAATATGGACTATTTGGTTCAGTCAACAGCTGATTTTTTTTCATGATGCATGGGATCCATTGATTTAAACTGGGTTACTCCTGAATGACACCTCTATAAGGAAGAGGAACATGCGGCCCAACAGTGAGAAGGTTTAGCGAGGAAGGATTTGGAAGATGGGTTTATGCTTTGTGGGCTCAAGGGGTCTGGTGGGACAGAAGTCCCATGGGACTGGGACTGGTTTCTCATCTAGTGCCCAAAAGTAGGCTAGGTGACTCTCAAACACATAAGAAAGCAGGCCCCTGCCATACAACCATAGGGTTAGAAGGCACCACAAGGGTCATCTAGTCTAACCCCCAACCGCCCTGCCAAGATGCAGGATTTGTTGTGTCTAAACCATACAAAACAGATGACTTGGTCACGAAGATCTTGTAATTTGAACAGATGTAAAACAGGCATCAGGAAGGTATGTTGGGTGCACACTCTACCCTTTCTTAGGCCTTCTCTACATGGGGAAATTGACCAGAATAGCTATTGTGAAATAAACTATTCTGCAATAGTTAGTCTAAATAGCCCCCTACTCTATTCTGGAATAAAAGTGATTTGATTCCAGAATAATTACACCACTTTGTGAACAGAGTAATTCTTCTCTAACAAAATCACTTTTATTCTTGAATAATGTTCATGCAGGGAGCTATTCCAGGGTAGTTATGGTGGAATAACTTTGACCAGCATCGCTTTTTGGTATATTTCCCTGATGTAGACAAGCAGATATTATGCTATTTTGCCCCTGCTCAGTCCCCTCACACTGTGATCCCAGAGCCAGATTTTCAGGGGCCCAATATCAACAACTGGGGCCTGATTCTCTAAAATGCTCAACTCCATTCAGCACCTAACTACGAACCAGATTTTCCGAAGTGCTCAGCACCCACCTTGACACAGCTGGATTTTCAAAAGAATTAAGCACCCAATTTGCCCAGCTCTGAAAATATGGCCCCTTATTTTGGTGCCTGAATGGGAGCAACACCTGTCTCTCGGTTAACGTAGAGTTACAAATTCTTTGTAACCCTTTTTATGGTCATTTAGCACGATGGGACAGATTGTCTTATGTGCACATGTCTTCACAGGGCCTTGTGCTGAGAGAGACTGACTCCCAGACATCGGCAGGAGCTGTCACGGGATCAGGCCTCTGAATGTGTGTCCTGTCAGCACCAGGCTTAAAGCATCACTGTGGCTAGGCTTCAAAAGCCCTACTAGTCAAATGACGAGCCGGGGGGCGGGATGCCGTGGGAGCATCTTCATGATTAGGGGGTTCTCCATCATAGAACAAAAACCCACTTGATGAGTCGAGTGGCTTGATTTATAAGTGAACTTTCACTAAAGTAAACACAAGACGGTATGTATCTAATTTGCCAGTGAGCTCATCTGTTTCTTTGTTAGGAAAGAAAAATGTGTTTCCTTTCCAGCTAAAGGGTCACTCAGGCAATTTACATGAGCAAATAAAGAGGAGGGTTAGCATCACTAAATAAATAAAGTACACACAACTGTAAGTGGCCACCAAAGAGCAGAGCTGCTCACCCAGAATAGCACTGGGACCAGCGCCAGAGGGCTGCTGTTTGCCATGCTTCCCAATCTAAGCATCTTCTGGGTTGGGTGTTGATGACGTCAGTGACTTATGGGTTCAGTAAAGCATCTGTTTGGAGTAAGTCAGTTTAAGCTAGAGGTGAGCAACAGAGCAGAAACAGTAAAGCAGACTGGTTGGTTTAGTTATAGTCTTTGTGAAAAGTAGTTGGGCAACAGTCTAGGCCAAGGGTGGGCAAACTTTTTGACCCGAGGGCCACATCAGGGTTCCGAAACTGTATGGAGTGCCGGGTAGGGAAGGCTGTGCCTCCCCAAACAGCCTGGCATCCGCCCCCTCCCACTTCCTGCCCTCTGACTGCCCCTCTCAGAAGCCCCGCCCCATCCAACCCCCCCTGCTCCTTGTCCCCTGACCGCCCCCTCCCAGGACACCCCCCCTCCACTGGGACCCCCCCCCCATCCAAACCCTCCCCCCCCCCGCTCCCTGTCTCCTGACTGCTCTGACCCCTATTCACACCCCTGCCCCCTGACAGGCCCCCTGGGACCCTCTGCCCTTTATCCAACCCCCCCGCTCCCCACCCTCTGACCATGCCGCTCTGAGCAGCAGGACTGGCAGCCGTGCCGCCTGGCTGGAGCCAGCCATGCCCTCGCACTGCCTGGCAGGAGCTCGCAGCCCCGCCGCCCAGAGCACTGGTGGCACAGCGAGCTGAAGCTGCGGGGGAGGAGGAACAGCAGGGGAGGGGCCGGGGGCTAGCCTCCCCACCTGGGAGCTCAAGGGCAGGGCAGGACAGTCCCGCGGGCTGGATGTGGCCCGCGGGCCATAGTTTGCCTACCTCTGGACTTGGCAGCATAATTCCGATGGCTGGAATAATTGTCTATTTTCCGCCTCCACCTAATATTTTTCAGTGCAATTTAGTGAAGTTACTCCTGATTTACCTTGTTTGAGATCAGAATCAGACCCGGAGGGTTCCTAATACAGTGTGAGATTTGCCAGGCTGACCTGTGGAGCGGCTACCGGCTGCATACAATACCCCACTTACAGCCAGCATGGCAGAATTCCACCGACAAGGTTGCCGTTCAAAGCAATAGTGAAAGTGAGTTGGTCATAATCAATCCCAAATCTCACTGTGGATTGAACTAACCCTGAATGGCTCAAAATGATGTTCTTTTGCACCTACCCCAGCCTAACACTCAGAATATATCCATAACAGTGTAAAGATTGTTTGGACAAGATTCTGTTTGTGAGGATAAAACTATTGCTAGAAACTATCACTTCTCTATCCTGGACAGATTGTCTTTAGATAGCATGTTTTGTATATATTACATCCCATGTAAGGGTGACAGCTGTAGCGCTAGATCCATTAATATTTGCCAAAGCAAATTTCAATTGGTATTGTAACTGTGGACCCATTTCTCTCCCCCCCCCCCACGCCCCGTCCTGCACATACACATGGGCACACACACACTTTTGCGTCTCTTGGTTTCAAAACAAATGATTCACATTTGCACAGTGACATCAAGCAAGTGGGCACTGTGGACAAAGAACCAAAAGAAAAGATCTTGAAAATATAAAGTGGATATTAATTAATTTATTTTTTTTAATCCCCACTTATTGACGGTAGGGCTTACGATGCTGTGTGTCAACCCTACTTCTTCCTAAGTAGGGATAAATCACAGAAGGTTCAGAGGGTGAGCCTGGAGCTTGGCTAAGCACTGATTAGTTTGCACACCGGTCCAGCCTTGTGACGTGCTCTCTCTAAAGTCAAAGCCAAAGGTCCCATTGATGTCATTGGGTGCAGGGCTGAGCCCTTTAATGGAGCCTCTTGGGTCTTCATAATCAAGCTAGAGATCTCCCCCAGCCTCTCATCATAAATAAGAGAAGCCAGGCAAGGCTGAAGCAATGCTGGTAGAAAGAGGGAAATGTTTGGATGAACTTGCTTCCTGGATCTCATTGAGGAGAGGTACTGCTGATGGCATCTGATCTTGGATGGATATGTTGATCTGCAGCCTGGGGTCTTTTTGCACTCCTCAGTGCTGCTAAATAGCCAAACAGCCCTAGTGTGTGTGGGGGGGGGGGAAGGGAACCACCCACTTCCATCTACAATTGGCCAGAGGACTGCACCCCATCCTACTGGATGCAGACCCAGCCACATTCATCCATGTGTTTGTGATGTCCAGCTTTGATTACTGCAACTCATCCATATCCAGGAATGAAACCCACATTCCGCCAACAAAGTGCCAGTTGGCACAAAAACATGGCAGTCCTGCGGCTTAGCAACAAAGATTGCTTTGTATTCATAACCTCAGGGCTCCGCTTTCTGGACTGGTTCCCAGAATCCAGTTCAAGGCTTCTGTCCTGATAGACAAAGCCTTCCTTGGGCCTGGCCCTAGATACCTGACGGCTGGCCTCTCTTGTTATCATCATGACCTGCCATACCAGCTACCTTCCACTGGAACAGTGGCACTGCTGACCACTGAGGGAGGCTGGTGAGTATAGGAGACAGAATGCTCACAGGATCAGACCCTTGCTCTGTGGTTGGTAGCCATCCATGTAGCTACACCAGTGCAAACCCATAGTGTAGGTGAGTTTCACTGGTTCGGACCTGGGGAAAGTGCTACGCTATTGTAAGGTTTACATTAGTAGAGCACATGTGCACTAGGGATTTGGAGCAGTGTATCTATATCAACCTAGCTAACTCCATGGCAACAATTCCATGACTATGGAACCTGCTCCCCAGAAGAAGTAAGAATCTCACAGGCCCATCCTGCATTCAGAACTAAATGCAAATGCTTCACTCTCTGACTTGACTTTCCCACAATGAGCTCTTCAAACACACACGTGAACACCAACAGCTGATCAAACTATTTCTCCATTGGCCTGGGAAGGTACCACAGAGGCAAGAGAGAGATTTGTTAATGTTATAAGTACGTACGAAGCTCTCAGAGACTCTGCTGTTAGGGGAGATTGGGGGTGGGCCCAGAGATAGGAAGAAACAAACTAGACTGGAAGAGACTGATGGTCCAACTAGTCAGGTATCCTGTCTGTGCCAGTGGCCACTCTACTCTGACAGACATCCTACACTGTCTGAGTTTTAGCCAAAGACAGTGGGCCAAATTCCACTCTGTGCCATGGATGAAGCCCCAGTGAGTTGGCCCAGTATTTGTTATGCTGTGGTGTTGCCACTGTGACCTGGATTGGAAAAGAAATGTTGGCAAAACAGAATGTTGGATTTGGATTATTTTTTGCTGAAGAGGAAATCTGATTTCAGTCCTACTAATGATCTATTACATTTCACGGAGGATGTTAAAATAAATAGCCAATGAGACCTATCAAACTCACACACACACACGGCTCCCAAAAGTTCGATTTAAATGGCTGGAAATAAAAGAAATGCCAAAAGCATAAGTATGGTAAATTGCCGTGTATGTAAGATGAAAGGAATCAAAGCCATGCCAAAGTTTATAACAATATGTAATAGGAAACTGATGACATTTTTAAAAGCTTAACTAAAATAAAATGGATGATGTAACTTTTAAAGTTATATTCTTTGGGCCAAATATCCAAGGTTATGTCCTCGCTAGCCCTTATGTTGGTATAACTTATGTCGCTCTGGGGTGCAAATAAGCCACCCCCCTGAGCGACATAAGTTACACCGACCTAAGCACCAGTGTGGACAGCGCTATGTTGGCAAGAGAACTTCTCCCGCCCGCATTGCTACCACCACTTGCTGGGGGTGGATTTATTAAGTCAATGGGAGAGCTCTCTCCCGTCGTCTTAGAGTGGCTCCACTAGGGAGCTTACAGTGACTTACATCTGTAGCTATGGCCTAAGGAGTGAAAACTGGACATAAACATCAATGCAAAAAAACAAAGTGGTCAAATAGGTTGGTAATGTAACTTTAGGGGTCAGTGCGTGTACACTAAGGATTCATTTGACTCATGTTATGATTCTGTGCGTGGTATTTGTAGGGTACCAATTAACACAGTTCCTGAGTACCTCACATTTTTACTGCTTTCATACTCACAGCACCCTTCTGAGGGAGGGCAAGGCTATTCCCCCCATTGGGCAGATGTGGAAACTGAGGCACACAGAGGCTAAGTGGCTTGCCCAGAGTCATGCAGGAAGTCTGAGGTGGGGCAGAGAATTGAACCCAGAGCTCCCGTGACTTAGGCTAGTGCCCTAACTGCCGAACCAGCCCTTTTTGGATGCCCCTTGAGAGTGCACAAGGTCGTGCAGGGACAGCTGGAGCAGAGTTAGGGATTGAGCCCAAATCTCCTGGATCCCAGCCCAGGGCCTTAACCCAAGACCATCCTTCCTCTCATGAGAGAGTGGATAATTGCACCTGAAAGACAAATATTGCATTTGCTTATTCAAACAAACAAACAAACAAAAAGCCCATTTAGTTTAGACAGGCTGCTGTGCACCCATCACCTTGATACCTAGGTACCAAGGGTACTGGCAATTCAGTATCCAGATCCACAATGTGTCCCCCTCTAGCACTACTTAATCACTAGTTAGCCTCTTAGACACATAGCAGTTAGCTTAGTTCTAATTCACGGAACACCAGTACAACAATGTATCCACTCTCAATGTGATTCCATGGCTGCAACATTGTGTCCAATTCAAAGTGGCCCCCTACTACTGTAATTATATCCCCCAGGGCATCTCTAGTCAGACTCTTCTCCCATGACAGAGCCCCACAGTCCAGGACACAGCCCCTCCAAGCACCCAGCGGGCAGGGATCTCACCAACATCACAGTTGTCATTGAGGGGCTGCGTTGAGTCGCTGCTTGGGTGCTAGGACAGCCATAAGTCAGGCGGGGAACACGGGAGGGGCTGACATGCAAAGTGCTGCCATTCATTGGCTCATAGCCCATGACGAGAACCCAGCTCAAAACATGACTTCCATTTACCCCATGCCTGGTTAGCTGGAAGTTTTGGAGTGTCCCAGGCCATTTGGGTAAACAGGAGTGTACTTTATCGGGTTATAGAGCTTTATATCTGTAGGCCCCCAAATTCAAATCCAGAGTAGGTTGGTAGTGACTGGAAATAGGTATTGTTTGGTGGTCTCAAGCCAGGGCCCAGGAGACAGCTGTCTGCATCCCAAACAAGCAATTGGGTCTACATGGCACCCTTGCTGGGAATCTGCAGAGCAACCAATGGGTGAGAGCTGGGTCTGGTAGCCATTGAAGTAAATGGCAAAACTCCCATTGACATCACCGGCGCAAGATTAAGACTTGAGTTGGCAATGGACAATGAATTCACCTCTAAATGTGGCCCTGGCAGATAATGGTTCAGAGATGTTGATAGGACTGTTGGGGGGGGGGTATCTTGCATGATAGGTGCCTGTGTTGCACTTGTTTTGTGGACAGAGGATGGCTGTCTGAAGGGCTGTTGAGCTATCTTTTGCCAGGGTACATTGACACTGAAGCTTTAAAAAAACGGAAAGGAAATTTCAGACAAACTTCCAGGGCAACTAGAAAGGTGTGGCGCTAAATCTAGTCTTTGCTTAACCCTTTGAATGACTGAGGCGCTATGAATGCAGCTGAAATTTCCCCATTTGCAACCTCCTGGATACTGTTATGCTGCTCAAATTAAAGTCTACGTTATTTTTAGTAGGACGCCATCAGAACCCCGCAAATCATATGTTGCTGCCAGGTTCTGATTATAGCCTTGTAACACATTTCTTGTGAATAAAAACCAGTTATGAGTGTCAGACAGTCCGGGTAATGCAGCACTTGTATATTCGGGTAATAGATGCAGCTGTTGGAAAACAAACTCATTTAAACAGTTTTCTTTTACGAGTAGTTACTCATTTATGAACTGTCGCAGAGGAGTAGGTAAAAATCCATCTATCAAAGCTAGAACCTCCAATATGGGGCTCTGCTGGGACTCTCAAAGGTGAAATGTATTTCTCCAAACTCGGAGACAGCAGACAATCCCTGTGCAGCATAGCGCCTAAGCACCTGCTTAATTTGAGGCCTTGAGGCCTGGGCTTGAGTCCCATTGACTTCAGTGGGACTTTAAATGTGCTTAAAGTCAAACATGTGCTCAAATACTTAGTCCTGGAATGAGTTCAGGCTGCATAAGGGCCTGATCTAATGGTCTGAGTGACTCCTGGTGTGTGCTGAGAGTCCTTGGCACGTTTTATGGGAATTAAGGACACTAAACACCTCACAAGATTGTGCCCATATTGAATATTTTACACAGGTGACGATTAATTCCAGGGATCCAGTTTCTTAGCTAGTGGATGTGGATTCTCACTTTTTCCCTGACCAGGTTTCACTATGTGGTAAGACCTCGTGGGCATGGATGACTGTAAGCACCCACAACACCTGCAGCTGTTGGAGGGCCCCCAATAATCAGGTCAGGATAGTCACTAGCGAGGGGTGAGTAAAGGATTTAGAGTTTGGGTTGCATTTGGAGAAACACCCAGAGGTTTGGTTATTTAGTCAAATGATGATCCAGATCTCTGCTGGGTCTGCAGAATTCAGCAGGCAATCTCCAGAGAACAGGTGCTCTTCTTGACCCTTCCTGCTTCAGACTGGGTCTGAACTGCCACAAGAAAAGCCGTTCCTGCTGATGTGCTGGTGCTTTTGCTTCCAGTCCCAGCCGGAAAAAAAAGAAAGAAAAAGAAAAACGTAGACGTTTGTTGAACTTTCAGACATCAAGAAAAGTTGGATTTCAGCTTTGGGAGAAAATTTGAGGAGGTCCTGATTTGATCCAAACCAAGTCACCCATTCCTGGTTTCCTAGTTGTTCTGAAACTGGTGAGATATTCCTGATTTCCATATGGTTCTGTCCTGAATCTTGCAAGAGCATCTTGCAGGACGATGACTCTGCAATTAATTTCAGGAAACAAAATTAGAGCTGGTTTGGAAATGGTGACTTTTTTCCCCACAGAAAATGTTCTCCTTTTCACTGGAAAACCAAAACCCTCCAAACCAAGAGCTGGTTAAAAATTTCTGATGGAACATTTTCCATTAGAAAATGCCATTTTCATTCAAACTGAAACTTTTCCCGGCAAGTGTCTGTTTTTTTTGGGGGGAGGGAGGGGATTGTAAGTAAGGGTTTCCATTCTGTTTCAGCCTTATTGGAAAAGAGTGTTTTGATTTTTCGTTTTGAAATGACTTTTCATTTTGAAATGTATTTTATATTATAAATTATAACAAAATAAAATGACAAGTCAGAATAGGAATGAAATATTTCAGTTGACCCAAAACCAAAAAAAAATAAAATTCTCAATAGTTTCATTTCATGGGCAATGTCTACATATTTTTGGTTTCTTTGCAGTTCGGAACAAAAACCAATTTTAAAATGTCAGAATTTCCCATGGAATGGACATTCTCAGTTGTATTCAAACATTTCTGGCTGAAAACTTCAGAAAAGCCCCACCGTTTTTGTTTGAGCTGGAAATTTTCCATTTTCTGCCCCCCCAAAATCTTTTTTTTTTCAGGAAAAGCAGACACCACCCACAAAAAATAAAATCGTTTGGTCAAAAGCCCAATTTCCCCATCACAATAAATTTGGACAGAAAAAAAATGACCAGTCCTAATCACAATGTCACATCTAGACATGATGCTACAGGTGTGCCCTGGATTGGAGGTTGGACACAAACATCTTTACGAAGGAGTTTTGGAATCTGAGCTGAATGTGAGCACTGCTTGGGCTAAATGCAGCATTTACCCACTGACCTAAGTAGGGAGCAGTGGGGAGCTGTTCTTCCCCAGGGGCACTCCAGGAAGAATTGCATCTGGTGGAGCAACCCAATGCACAAGGAGGACTGCACAGCCTCCACCGTCTATCCGAAATACATAACTACAGAATGGGGAATAACTATCTAGGTGGTACTAGGTAGTATTGCTGCAAAGGATCTGGGTGTTATAGTGGAACATAAATTAAATAGGAGTCAACAAGGTGATGCAGTTGCAAAAAAAAAAAAAAAAAAAAAGTCTAATATCGTACATGAGAGGTAATTGTCCTGTGCTATTCAGCACTGATGACGCCTCTGTTTGGAGTACTGTGTCCAGTTCTGGGCACCACACTTTAGAAAAGATGTGGATCAAGTGGAGAGAGTCCAGAGGAGAGCAATAAAAATGGTATAAGGTTTAGAAAACCTGAGCTATGGCTATGCAAGACAGCTCTACGCTCACAGGAGAGAGCTCTCCTGTAGACTTAATTAATCCACCCCTCAATGAGCAGCAGTAACTATGTTGGCAGGAGAGACTCTCCTACTGACATAGCACTGTGCACACCAGCACTTAGGTTGGTGTAATGTATGTCTCTCAGGGGGTGGCTTATTTTCACATCCCTGAGCAACATAAATTATACCGACATAAGAGATAGTGTAGACATAGCCTGAGTGGGGACCAATAACCGTCTTCAAATGTGTTAAGTGCTGTTATAAAGAGGACAGTGATCAGTTGTTCTCCAAGTCCACCGAAGGTAGGATAAGAAGTAACCGGCTTAATCTGCAGCAAGGGAGATTGAGGTTAGATATTAGGACAAACTTTATAACTATAAGGGTAGTTAAGCTGTGAAACAGGCTTCAAAGGGAGGTTGTGGAATCCCTGTCACTGGAGATTTTTAAGAACAAGTTGGATAAATGCCTCTCAAGGATGGTCTAAGTTTACTTGGTCCTGCCTCTGTGCAAGAGGCTGGACTAGGTGACCTCTTGAGTTCCCTGCCAACCTTCTGTTTCGATGATTCTATTTTTTAGATGTGGCTTGCTCCTCCAGCGTGCTTGGCAGGTGGAGTCATGGCCTTGCCCCTCCCAAGCCCTTTGGGGGAGCTAGACACCCCTGGAAGGAGCCCTTGCAAAACTGAAAGGACATTGCAATGGTGACTGCTCCAGAAGTGGGGAAGCTCTTTGTGAGCCCCCTTTCACCCCAGCTTCTCATAACGGCTAGGTGCAATCTGGCCTTTTGATGGAATCTTCTACATCCCACTCCCAGGGTCTTGTTTTCATGTGTGGTTGAGGGGGTGGAATATTTAGCTTTGGTTTTTTTGGCACAGACAGCCCCAAACCACATCCCCAAATCTGAGCACCCCCAAACAGGGAGAGGTTTAGAATCACAATCTGGAGCCAGATCTTAACTTGGCAGCTGAACTCTATCTCCATCGTGGGCCAAACCAGAACTCCAGGTCTAAATACCATCCATTTTATTTTCAGTGGTGACCCAGGTGTGAATTTTGGGACTCAAGCCTGTCTGGACATGCTAGCCCTTGTGCTTTCTGTGTGACATCAGTGGCTGTTGTTGACGTCAGAGGCCTGTTACTTGTTTGTTTTTTCACTCCGGGGAACGTACTGTAGTCTCTGATCACACAGCTCACTCTATGTGGCTACCCAGCATGTGCTTTGCTGGAGAGGGGCGCAAAGAGCATTTAAAATCCCTTCCATGTAGAGCTAAGGTAAGAAGGCTGGAAGCAACGTATCTGTAACCTCTGCAACATAGACTATATCCGGTAAACCAACTTGACCTGGGTTACAGGTAGTCAATACACCCTAGAATAGACCTTCCATAAAGGTACAGGTGATGGGATACAGAGCAGAAGGAGACAAATGTCAATGGACAGACAGACAGGCAGCCATGGAATGACAGTATGGTTCTAAGATTGCTTGCGGCATCCACTGGGTCCGAGCCAGCAGCCCGTGGTATGGTGCCAGTGACAGACTGTCTAGGACCCAAAGACTCACATCTGCTGAGACAGAACATGACAATCCCCACTGGATGCAGCTCCCCACCCCCCATTTCTTCTTCGTCTTCCAAAAAGTGGTTAATGTAAATAAATTGTCTGTTCACAAGGCTTTTGGCATCTACATGGAAACACTTGTCTGAGCGCCCCCCCCCCCCCCCATGCTAAATGAGCTTTTCTTACTGGGAGGCATTCCAATGGCCATTCCCTCTTTGACTGATAATGAGTTTAATGAATAGGCTGTAAAGCTGGTGATATAGGCAGGACCTAATAATGCCGCAAAGCTAAAAAGTCCCTGAGCTCCGGTTCACACAGCAGATTAACTTTCTGAGAGGGAATCCGCCCTCAGCCCCCATGCCAGAATGACAATCTCTGTCCTGCACTAACTGCTATTCTCCTAGGAAGCTCAGCGTTTGTCTATATTTAAAAGTTACGAGTAGAGTTAAATTGCTTTCCCCACCCTCAGTGTGGGCACAGTTGTACTGGTTTAAAAATCCTTATACCAGTATAACTTTTTCTGAGGCCTTGGCTACATTTGCAAGTTAGAGCACATTTAATAATCCCCCGGTGTCCACACTGGCAAGGTACTTAGAGCTCCTGGACTCCGCTGCTGGAGCGCCCCGGTAATCCACCTCCACGAGAAGCATAGAGCTTGCTGTGCCCAGGGTTTCAGTGTGGACGACGTGTTGCATTACTGCTCTGTGATTGGCCTCTGGAAACGTCCCATAATCCCTTGAAGTCAAGTGGCCACTCTGGTCATTGTTTTGAACTCGGCTGCAGGCATGCGGATATCCCCTTTCAAAGCTCTGTTTCTGACAGCCGGCTGCTTATCTGCTCCGAGACACAAAGCAAACCATTACGGTGGAATGCTTCTGCTGCAGAGGCAGGTGTGTGTGTGTGTGTGTGTGTGTGTGTGTGTGTGTGTGTGTGTGTGTGTGTGTGTGTGTGTGTGTGTGTGTGTGTGTGTGTGTGACAGAGACAGGCGAGGGGGTGGGGGCTGATGTCGGGGTTTTCCCCTACCCCCTGCCGCTGTCTGAACTTACAAGACAGCATGCTGACACACTCTCTGTCCCCCAGAACACACTGTCTCTCCCCTCACATGCACACAACACACTCCCTGTCACACTCCACCGCCCCTCCCCCCATTTGAAAAGCACGCTGCAGCCACTTGCATGCTGGGATAGCTACCATAATGCACTGCTCTCTGTGGCATTGCAAGAGCTGCTAATGTGACCACGCCAGTGCGCTGGCAGCTGACAGTGTAAACACGCGGCAGCATTTTCCCTGCTGCGGTCTCCGAGGGCTGGTTTAACTCCCGGCGCTCTACAGCTGCAAGTGTAGCCACAGCCTGAGTTGGGAACTGAAACAAGCTATACCATATAAGGTATCTTTATAGCTTCACACACACATGTGCATGCCCACAAACACACACACAACTTTATAACTGCATCTGCATCGAGAGGCTTTTACCACTACAACAAACAAAATCACACCCTTAACCAACACAGTTATACCAGTAAAACTTTTTAAGTGAAGACTAGCTGTAAACCATCTGAGATTCATAAATTTTAAGGCCAGAAGAGACCATGATGACCGCCTAATCTAACCACCTGCAGAACACAGGATGAGTCTGGTTTTGTATTTTTTCTTCCACCAAAGATTTTCACGTGGTGCCAAGCCAGGAGGGTAGACATAACATTAAAGCTAATTTTTCCCTTCCTTGTGTTATTGCTTTAGATTATTGGAGCTGAAACCATGTAAAAGATCTAACATCCTTTTTGTCCTTTATAGTCTTTGTTTACTTTTTTGCACTTTCTCATTTTGGATAGTGCAACTAGTTTGGTCCGTTTCACTCGCTGTTTAACCTTAATTTTGCCTGCTGATTTTCATGCTCCTGCGCAGTGTTGCTTTGTTTGGATTGCCAAAGAATGAGCCAGGCCGAGTACGTACCCACCCGTTCCAGGTGGGTTTGTGCCTCCACGTAATGAGATACTGAAGAGAACTAGCACAGGGATGTCTGCATAAGGTGGGGAATTTCATGCCTAGCTCGTAGTGTAGACGTAGCCTTAGAGCAGAGGTCTACTCCTAAACTGCAGCATCTCCGCACCAGCTGGGACATCTAACCCCACCCTCATGCTGATTTCTAACCCAACACTGCTCTAAACCATCTTCAATGCCCTCCACGTTGCTCTAACCCCACCCTCCTGCTGCTTCTCACCCCACCGCAACACACACAGGCAGCGGGGCTGGAACAGTTTTTATAGTGGGGGTGCTGAGAGCCATTGAACCAAACTGTAAACCCTGCATATGATGGAAACCACTTCAAGCCAGGAATGCAGCCCCAGCCCCCCTTGTTCTAGCACCTATGCAAACACGCTGCTCTAACCTGGTCCCCACCCTGCCCTAGCCTCCCCCACATGCATGCTGTAGCAGGTGGGGCACAATGGTATCATGAAGCCAGAATGCTGTTCCAGCATCTTCCAGCTCCATTACACCACCGCTTTAGAGAGATCGTGTGCTCCAGTGGCTAGGATAGTGGCTGGGAGGTTTAGAAGGCCTGGAATCTATTCCCAGCTGCTGGGGGATCGCAGGCAAGTCATTTTGCCTCTACTCCCCTTTGTCTGTCTCGTCTATTGAGACTGCAAATTGTTCAGAGCGGCGATGGTCTTTTACCACATTTCCGAGTACAGCAGGGCCTTCAT
Organism: Emys orbicularis; assembly: GCF_028017835.1. Lineage (NCBI taxonomy): Eukaryota > Metazoa > Chordata > Testudines > Emydidae > Emys > Emys orbicularis. The sequence goes on along the minus strand of NC_088690.1, from coordinate 7,209,360 downwards.
CTTGATTGGAGCCTCTTGATGTTACTGTAACTCAAATAACAATAGGGATGGGGGCCTTTTGTTCTGGGAGTGGGAAATAAATAATGAAAAACTAACTTTTGCATCCAAACTATTTGACCGTGTCACTTCCACTTGGCGTTGTTTTGCTTCAGACAGGGAGGAGAGAGGTGACGGATTGCGGGCTGCAAAAGGTTTCAAGTGCTCCCAATTGGAAAAACAAATATTCAGACAATTAAAATGACTCTTGTTAAAAGACCAGATGGAAACAAACGGCCGCCCTTATCAGGCTGTGCCTTTCCCGGGCTACTGGATAATCAGCCGCTGCGGCATCCTAATCGTGTGAGATTATTTGCCTCTCCACCTGCCTGAACTCTCTCTCAGCTGATTAGCATTTGATTAGTCCACTTTTAAAATACCATCGGAGCTGCAGCATTGGGAGTACTTTCAAAGAGTGTTTTCCTCTTCACACTGATTGCATCTGCATTAATTATGCTAAGTGCTGAGACAGGAACAATATTGATGTAACAGAAGTTTATTAGGTTGATATGGTCATTCAGCCAAGAGGGCTTTGGGGGCAGCCTGCCCTTTGGATCTGGCCTCCACTGTAGGAAATGTCAACCTCATTAATATTCAAATTGACCTGATTTGGGTAATTTCTGTCTGGGAGAGAGGTAGTTTTGGAATGTAATTAGCTTATGGGCATTTGCATGTTAATAAAATTCTTGATTATTTTTTACCGTTCTTCACTTTATGGAACAGGAGTGGGCAAAAGTTGTGGAGTTGAAGGATTTGAAAACCTCGCAAGCTACATTTAGGGGTTGCTAAAGTATTTTTGAATTTGTCGTGCTCTCTTTCCCACCCCCGTAAATGTCAAGCTGTTTTTCTCAAAAGGATGATGACTATCTATCTAATATGTAGATTCATAGATTATTACAAGGCTTGAAAGAACCATTGTCATCATGCAATCTGACCTCCTGCGTAACACGGAAGTTTTATCCTCATTTAACAGATGGGGAACTAAGGCGCAGGGAAGAAATGAGACAAGTGTGGTACAGTTCAAGTACAAATATCTATGACCATAGTGATACGGGAACATACTTTCCATCCTGCTGCAGTGGATTCTTTAGCCTAAGCCTCTCTTGTGGCTACTGGGATCTGAATGGGTGAACAGAAAGATCTGGGTAAAAAAAAAAACCATCAAGAACAACAATAGCAACAAAGAACCCGAGGGTACCTTGTTTTCTGGAATTTGAATCTCTGACAACTAGTTCAAATCAGCTCCATGAAATTACCACTACAACACTACCAGGTCTTCATTTGTAACTCACCCCCCTTATTTGCTCACTACTGACTCTGCATCCAGTCTGCCCTGCCATTCCCATTTTGAAGGCAAGACCTCCTACAAAGCTTAATCTTGTGATGACCAAAGACCCTACTTTTCCATGCCTGGTGCTGCATGAAAAGGAAGATGACCATTTATATCCTTGTTGCTACCCCTGTTATACAATTGGAACAAATCTTGTACAATGTATGTAATGTAAGGTATCATTTGAGACATTCTACTCTGCTAAGATTGATTATCATGTTTATATGCATGTATCCTCTTTGTACATGAAGTTATGAAACCTTGCTATGTGTCCATATCTCAAACGTGTTCTGTTCCTTGGGTAAAAAGCAACAGAGGGTCCTGTGGCACCTTTAAGACTAACAGAAGTATTGGGAGCATAAGCTTTCGTGGGTAAGAACCTCACTTCTTCAGATGCAAGTAATGGACAATTACTTACTGCAATTTAAGCCCATTGCTTCTTATCCTATCATCAGAGGTTATATACTACAAGTATATATTACACTTGATATATTACATTATATTATTATATATTACACTTTCCATGCCTATGCGCTGAGCTATAAATTGCAAACTGTGACATCACTGCTTTGTCTTCATTCCTGCTTCTCATCTCCGGGCTGTGATTTTCTAAGAAAGCTTTGAACGTAGGACTGAATGACTCTCAATCTGCTTGGGTGAACCAGAGAAACTAATTACAAGCTAGCAGATAACATCACTGTTATCCTGACCTGCAAAATCTGAAAATCAAGTGTAATATATACTTTTAGTATATAACCTCTGATGATAGGATAAGAAGCAATGGGCTTAAATTGCAGTAAGTAATTGTCCATTACTTGCATCTGAAGAAGTGAGGTTCTTACCCACAAAAGCTTATGCTCCCAATACTTCTGTTAGTCTTAAAGGTGCCACAGGACCCTCTGTTGCTTTTTACAGATTCAGACTAACACGGCTACCCCTCTGATACTGTTCCTTGGGTGACACCCACAAGACAAATTTACATCCGGACTAGCCACCCCTGTGCTTGGGCCATCCATTCCTTGATGGACCCACCGTCCATGTGGTGATGGGCCGTTATGGGGACTCTGCTCTTCAGTGAGGCCTCCTTGAGCAGGCTTCAGACAGTGTGGAGCCAATGGCTACCCCTTATGATTCAAGAAAGCATGTAAGAACAGGTGATTAGGACATGTGATCTAAGACTCCATCTTTTGCCAGTAACTTTCCATGCCTGTGCGCTGAGCTATAAATTGCAAACTGTGACATCACTGCTTTGTCTTCATTCCTGCTTCTCATCTCCGGGCTGTGATTTTCTAAGAAAGCTTTGAACGTAGGACTGAATGACTCTCAATCTGCTTGGGTGAACCAGAGAAACTAATTACAAGCTAGCAGATAACATCATTGTTATCCTGACCTGCAAAATCTGAAAATCAAGTGTAATATATACTTGTAGTATATAACCTCTGATGATAGGATAAGAAGCAATGGGCTTAAATTGCAGTAAACGTGGTTTAGGTTGGACATTAGGAAAAACTTCCTAACTGTCAGAGTGGTTAAACACTGGAATAAATTGCCTAGGGAGGTTGTGGAATCTCCATCATTGGGGATTTTTAAGAGCAGGTTGGACAAACATCTCTCAGGGATGGTCTAGATAATACTTAGTCCTGCCTTGAGTGCAGGGACTGGACTAGATGACCTCTTGAGGTCCCTTCCAGTTCTATGATTCTGTGATTCCTTAACTATCTAATAACTCTCTTCTTTTCTTTTATTACTATTAATAAAAGCTTTGGTTTACTAAGGATTGGCTGATAGCATGATTTTTGGATAAGATCTGAGTTATATATTGACCTGGGGAAGTGGCTGATTCTTTTGGATTGGAAGAACTTTATATATGATGAATCTGGTTTTCAGTAACCTCTCATCATAAAGACCAGATGTCTGGGTGGTGATAAGGGCTGGATTGCCTATGGGGACTGTGTTTTGGCTTCTTGTTAACCAGTGCTACAGAAGCTCATTTTGTTACTGGTTAGGTGAATCTAATTATAGAATAAATCACCAGTTGTTGGGGTGTGTCTGCCCTGTTTCTTACAGTCAGTGCTGGATGTGGCATCTCAGTGGTGATCCATACAGGCAGGGTCCAGACCAATATAAAAAAAAAATCTGATAAAAAATATAAAAATCCAGCTACCTTAGGAGGAGCAATTAATAAGACTGGGAGTTTTCATCTTGGAAAAGAGATGACTAAGGGGGAATATGATTGAAGTATATAAATTCATGACGGGTATGGAGAAAGTAAATAAGGAAATGTTATTTACTCCTTCTCATAACACAAGAACTAGGGGTCACCAAATGAAATTAATAGGCAGCAGGTTTAAAACAAACAAAAGGAAGTATTTCTTCACACAATGCACAATCAACCTGTGGAACTCTTTGCCAGAGGATGTTGTGAAGGCCAACACTATAACAGGGTTCAAAAAACAACTAGATAAGTTCATGGAGGATAGGTCCATCAATGGCTATTAGCCAGGACGGGCAGGGATGGTGTCCCTAGCTTCTGTTTTCCAGAAGCTGGGAATGGGCGACAGGGGATGGATCACTTGATGATTACCTGTTCTGTTCATTTCCTCTGGGGCACCTGTTATTGGCCGCTGTCGGAAGACAGGATACTGGACTAGATGGACCTTTGGTCTGACCCAGTATGGTTGTTCTTGTGTTCTCATATGCCATTGGGTAATCTGTGTACACCGGGAGCAGTTTATTGGAGTATGTTTAGCTATGTAAATTTAAAGTAAATTCAAAAATCAACCACAAGAGGGGGAGGTTGTGTGCATTGAATAAGTGACACTGCTACTTTCAGTAAAATTTAGTTAAAAGGTAATATATGTTTTTATGTTTTCACAAAGTGTAAAAACTAAAGATTCCCATGTTTTTCCATGGCAAATTGATTTCTAGGATTCCTGGTGATGACGTGGCTGGTAATAAACCTTGTCAGTGCTTTACCTCCCATCTGAGCATTTTCCCTACCCTTTGGGGCTGTTTCCCTTCTGTATTTTCATGAAGTATATTTTAAAGTGGGTTAGGAGGGCTGCGGTTTACAAATGATATAGATCTAATAGAAAAAGAAGTGACATAACGGCCAAGGCTGTAGAGTGAAGATCACATGCAGAAAAGTCGTTGTTGCTTATTATTGTACAGCACCCGAAGTGTGTGAAAGCAACGGCTGACGTGAAAACAGTGATAGGACACACAGATTACAACTGCTTTGCTCTCAATGACGTACTGAGGGAGTTTGCCTCTGAGAGGGAGAGACACAGCGTGGAGTTGCAGAGGTGTAGCACACGAGTGGCCATTGCTTGGTGCGTGTGGAAGTCAGAGGAAGGCATAATACCTCTGGGAGCGTGCCCAGAAGCAGGTGATACCGGATTAGAACTCAGGAAATACAGGTTCAATTCCTGCCTCTGCCATAGACCTTGGGCAAGTCATTGAATGTTTCTGTGTTTTGATTTCCTCTCTGTTAAGCTGGAATGACAATGTTTCCATTCTGCCTTGTCTATATAGATTGTAAGCCCTTTGGGGCAGGGACTCTCTCTCAGTATGTGTTTGTGCAGCACTGCACACCATGGTGCCCTGATATCAGTTTGGGCCAAGCACGACTGTAATACACATGATTAGTAATAACACTTAAAAGGCTGCAGTGTCCTCGCCCTGTATGTGAATGGGCTGTGGCCTGCAGACCTGTAAATGCGAGCTGCTCTTCATTAGCTGGCATGGCTTAAACCCGAGCTTCAGGTGTCCATTTGCTTTGGAGAAGGAGGGGAGATCAGGTATCAGGTAACTTTCTTCAGCTGCACTGTTCTTCTCTGCCATTGCCTCCACCCTGGATAAGTCTAGCAGCTGCCAAGGCTGGGAAGGTTTCTCCTAAAGTACTTCCAAACACTTTCCAAGAAGGTGCTGGCTATGGGGAAACGCCAACGTTTTGAACCTTGTTTTCATTCCAAATTGGAGTGAAACGCCCACATTTCAAAACCTCTCATGGAATGGGATTTCCAAAAATAAGTAAATAAAAATCTCCATTTGGAAACATTGCAATTTCATTTTGATCACGCCAAAGCATTATAATAGAAAACGCTGTATGTAATGAGTACATGATATTAAATACAATATACAAATCATATAATATTAAAATTGATATTTCAGTATAACATAAAAGTTGAAACAAAATTAATTGAATGGATGTTATTGAAATTAAATGTTTTTCGTGATCAAGATGAAGAGAGAAAGTTGAAACAATTCATTTGGACATTTCTCTTTCCAAAACAATCAACGTGTTCATGTGAAACATTTCAGTTTCAATGCAACTGTATGTTCTGGATATGAGTCAGCAGTGTGCCCTTGTCGCCAAGAAGACCAACGGCATATTGGGCTGCATTAGTAGGAGCATTGCCAGTAGATTGAGGGAAGTGATTATTCCCCTCTATTCGGCACTGGTGAGGCCACACCTGGAGTACTGTGTCCAGTTTTGGGCCCCCCCCCCCCCCAACTACAGAAGGGATGTGGTCAAATTGGAGAGAATCCAGCGGAGGGAAATGGAAATGATTAGGGGGCTGGGGCACATGACTTACGAGGAGAGGCTGAGGGAACTGGGGTTATTTAGTCTGCAGAAGAGAAGAATGGGGGGGGGGGGGATTTGATAGCAACCTTCAACTACCTGAAGAGGGGTTCCAAAAAGGATGGACCTAAGCTGTTCTCAGTGGTGGCAAATGACAGAACAAGAAGCAATGGTCTCAAGTTGCAGTGGGGGAGGTCTAGGTTGGATATTAGGAAACACTATTTCATTAGGAGGGTGGTGAAGCACTGGAATGGGTTACCTAGGGAGGTGGTGGAATCTCCTTCCTTAGAGGTTTTTAAGGCCCCGCTTGACAAAGCCCTGGCTGGAATGATTTAGTTGGTGTTGCTCCTGCTTTGAGCAGGGGATTGGATTAGATAATCTCCTGAGGTCTCGTCCAACCCTAATATTCTATGATTCTATGATTCTGATGGAAAACAGTTCTGTGGCAAAAATTTTGACCAGCTCTATGGCACAGAAGGCAATCAGTCGAGTTGTTTTAATTCATGTATTCATTTATAAGAGTAAAGTAATTTATAATTTAGTAGCAGAATAGTTTAATGATGTTCATTAAACAAGCAATGATTATGGGCCTAATTCTCTCCAGGGGTTTCCACTTTGTCCAGTAGTTGAGTGCAAGCTGGGTATAAAACGTTCCCATTCGTCACTGGGAATGGAGAATTCTGATCTGGTAGCATTTATACCCTCTTTGCACCCACCTTCATCTTCACGCTCATCGTCATCACATGGCCTCCTGCTACAGGCTCCCTCCAGCTGCTAGGAAAAGTAAGATCTCATGAATATGCTCTGGATTTATGATGTTGACTAGCTATTGGTATTGTTTTTATTACTAACATCCTGCTGCAGTAAAAGATCAAATTTAATACATATGGTGATCATCTATTACTAATCCAATATGTGGCTTCTAATTTAGCTTCACTATGTTTCGTTATTTTAAATGAAGGCTGTAGATAGACATTTGGCACAGTCTTGCCATCATTATGTGAAATATCATTATTAATATTCTTTACTGGCGGTGCCTCCCGCCGCACCACCTCATTAGACAGTAATCTCACCATCAGCGCTTGCGAGCCAAGAGGCCAGGTCTCATCTGGTGTAAAATGGCATAGCTCCGCTGAAGTGCTGTGGTGCTGGTTTGCTGGTGCGGTATGCACCAAATTGTTCCTCAGTGCTCCAGAGAGTTCTTGGAAGTGAGCCTGGCTACTGGGTCACCCCCATACCTCTCATCACCAAGAGGACGTCTCCCCTGCTAGCAAGTCTTTTGTTGTCAGTAGCATGCAGCAGCTGGGGGTGCTTGCTGCTGTGGGTCAGGGTGCATTAAAGCGTACCATAGCTGTGCAACCTCCAGACCCATCTTGTAGAAACCCTTTGCCTGGCAAGCAGGGTTCCCTAGAAAAAAGGGATATGTTGTTCAGTAATCATAGAAGATTAGGGTTGGAAGAGACATCAGTCCAACCCCCTGCTCAAAGCAGCACCAACCCCAACTAAATCATCACACAATGCTTAGGGTAACGGGGGCTTGCCAAGGGCTCTGCTTTATTCTGAATTGTATTCCAACGGGCTGTGTGTAACAGGGCACACTGGCCCCTTTAAAATCGGTCGGGCCCAGCTCTCCTGTACTAGTCCAGGTGCATTCTAGCTTGGTGGTGTAATGAGAAGAGTGGAACTGCCCCTGGGAGTTATAAATGAGAGAAAGGGAAGGGAGATTCCAGGGTGGGAGGGAAGAGCTGAAGGTGTTCAGAGAAGCAGGGAGAGCTCAGAAGAACAGCAGAGCTGGGCAGAGACCTTCAGGGAAGGGATGCCCCTAAAGAAGGGAATGGTGAAAGCTCCCTAGGTGAGCAGGGGAGCCAGATCAGGCTGGTGAAAGCAGAAGGCAGTCAGAAGGGCTCACCGACAAACTTTCCCGGGCCAGGGAGCCAGGGCCAGAGAGGGATGGATGGGACTGAAGGCCAAGAACAGCAGAAGGAGGTGCCTGCTGGTTCTCTGGGCTGGAGAGCTGAAGCCAGCTAGCGAGGGCTGAAGGCTGGGAATGATGGAGGCCTGAGCAGGTGAGAACTTAAAACAAAACCTGAGCATGAAAGAGGGTGGAGAAGCACCCCCAGCTAGAGAGCCTGGGGCGAGGGGTGATGAGAGACATCAGAGCTGTACCTGAGAGTCTGAATGAAGGGAGAGACGCTGGGACTGTACTGGATGTCTGACCATGGTGAGAGAGGCCAGAGCTGTACTGGGTGTGTTGATGGACTATTGGGATTTCAAAGAGTGAATGAACTGTTTCGACTGTGCTGGGAATTCTGGATTATGGCTGTGGGGCTTTTGTTAATAAATTAGCCCTGCAAAGAGCTGTTTATACCACCCCGGGCAGCTGCCTCCATGGTGCCTCCTCATTTATACTGTCATAACAAAAACAAGAGCTTCCCAGTGCTCCAGGCAGACTCTCTGTCTGGGAAGCTCACCCCTCAAAGGCACAGACCCCCTAATACTACAGAGGACTTATCTGCTAGTGTCACTGCTAGCACTTACCAGGACAAAATTTAGTCTTAAGGTCAAGCCCTGGTCAGTCCAGGCATGAGAAACCTCTGTGCAAAATCCAAGGCACTGAAGGAAGCAGTATTGGTGGATCACTGGGTAGGACCTTGAGTTAGTACTGAATAAATGCCCCCAGGTGGTTTTAAAAGACACTCTGCGGTTGGCTTGGTTGAAACTGAGCTGATGATGATGACTAAAGTTCGTCATCATCCTCAAACCCATTGCATTTTTCACAGGACCTGGGGTTTTGGGTCCTGTCATCTGCCCTAATTCTAGTTAGGGTGAGTACATTCTGCTTCTGAATTCCCCCATCCTTTTATCTGGATGCAGCAGGGTTTTGCTAAAAAGCTGCTGAGCTCCTCCACGACGCCGACTGCATTTCAGTGGCGAGCAAAAAGTGATTCCAACCAGTACTTTGGGTGCCTCCAGGAAGAAAGATGCTCTACAGGCATTAAGATGATGTTGTTATGATCATTATCATTATTTTAACACTAAACAGGGCGGGAGAGCTGCTATTGTGTGGCCCCCTGTCTGCCACACATGTGCTAGATTTAGCCAGGCGTGTGGGTGGCGAGGCTGATGTTTCTTGTGATATGTGGAATTTTAAGCCACAAAAATGCAACCACAAAATCAGCAGATTACAATTCCCATTTGCAGGGAATAAATAATAATTATGGAGAGATGGCCCGTGGGGAATTAACGCGGCTGCTTCCAATTCCGTTGTTCAATCTGCTGCTACATTTCTTCAAGTACTTATCTTCCTTCTTTTTTTTTTCTTTCTTCCCCTGGTTGTCATGGTGATTTATGTCGACGATTCACAACTCTGTGTTTGTGTGCACGAGCACAGATAGCTTATGCACCTGTTGCTGACCATCAGGGCAACTGCATGCCCAGAATTGATATGCCTGTTCCATTCGGTTTCCGGGTGGATTTACAGGGTTTGCTAATTGTACCTGATAGATCTGTTCTGGCTTATTGCCAGTGGGATGCCTGGCAACATAAATCATTCTTGCACTTCAGAGGAGGGCACTATATCTATTTCAAATTCCCAAGCAGCAGAGCCTCATAAATCTAAAAAAAATGTTTAAAGAAAATAATTAGATTCTTTAGAATGATATAATACAATGAATCTTTAGCAAGTCCTGAATGGAATCTCTGAGAGAGTCAGTCTCCCCAGTGTAGGGTTAGGTTAGCCCTTACAGTGTCCAGTCCTGCAACATACCGAGGGCCCTCCATTCCCATTGATGTACATTGCAGGATTGGGACACAAAATGTGGGTTTGGCCAGCAAAATTGCTGAGTAAACATCGTTACCTCTTTGGTTCGATAACTGGGAATTTGCACGGTTGTTTTTGTAAAGTTGGGAAATTGATTATAAGAGTCAAGTATATTCTTTGGAGCAATCTTGCACCTCAGAGGAGATCAATTTTGTTTACTTACAAATACACACACACACACACACACACACACACACACACACACACACACACACAAAGTAAAAACAAACAACACTGGCAGTTCCTTGCTCTAAACCCCCAAGTCTGTCACTCCAGCAAGCTCTGTGCCCAAAATCTCTGTCTCTCTAGTTCCTCTTAGCAAAGCAGGTAAAAAAAAAAACGCTAAGGGGTAAATTTTCAAAAGAGCCTGGTCCAAAATATTAGAATTTGTGCCCAGTGCCTTCTGGAGGTGCTGATTCTAACGCCCCGGCATGCTAGTGTGACACTGAAACTGCATATTTAGGGGTTTGCAATGCAACCTGAAGGTAGTCACAAGCAGGGTCTGGAAATGGAGCTCCTAGATATGGAGCTCGTTGAGTCACTTTTCTGAATAGACCCACGGTTGAAAAAGCCGTATTAGTGCATTTCACAGAGAGCTAGAGTTTTATAGTTAAACAGTACGACGATCAGCAATATAATATCACAAAGTGCTGCTGGAAATCCAGTAAAAATGATGAGAGCTTTTCCTAACAAAATGTATTCCTTTATTTCTATTTCTTCTGTGCTTTCCACGAGCCATTAGCCATCAGCAAAACACTTAACCACATGCCAAACTCTCAGCATGTGAGTAATCCCATTGACTTCAATGGAATGGTATTTGACACCGTACTTTTTATTGAAGGCTTGGTCCGCGTTAGCAGATCCAGTCTTGCCAAATACAAAACCTTTCCTAAAGGTGGGTCCCATGATTAAATTGGGGGCCCAGGCATTTACAATGGGTTTGAAATGATCGCACTTGGGTTAATGGGACCTGCTCAGGGGTGTGCATTTATAGTGCTTGCTTGGGGTGCTAACTGAGGGACTAGGAGTAATGGAATTAAATTTATATATATATATATATATATATATATATATATATATATATGGAGATATACCTATCTCATAGAGCTGGAAGGGACCTTGAAAGGTCATCGAGTCCAGCCCCCTGCCTTCACTAGCAGGACCAAGTAGTGATTTTGCCCCAGATCCCTAGGTGGCCCCCTCAAGGGTTGAACTCACAACCCTGGGTTTAGCAGGCCAATGCTCAAACCACTGAGCTTTCCCTCCCCCCTAAATTTAAAACATCCGAAACTTAAGCTGAACATCATGAAGCTGTTCATCACAGTGTGGCCTGCTAGGCCGGATCCTGTGCGGTTCTGAGCATCCTAAAGCACCAAGAGCTTCATCTGTGGAGTAATCTCCCAAGGAAAGTGGTGGAAGGGCCATCCCATGAGTCACCTTAAACAGGACTTCCCAAAGCACTAAAACACACAGTTGGAACACAATACCCCATTGGGATGGCAGCATGATCAAGGCGCTGGATTGGGACTTGGGAGACTTGCGTTCTGTTCACTGTTATGCTGTGTGATCTTGAACAAGTCCCTTCCCCTCTCGGTTTCCCTTTCCACTTCTTGTCTTTCTGGCTTTCAACTGCAAGTTCTCCAGGGCAGGGACTGACTCTTTCCCCGAGTTTGTACAGCATTTAGCACAATGGGGTCCTGAGCACAATGGGGTCCTGAGCACAATGGGGTCCTGTTCTCAGTCGAGGCCTCTGGGTGCTACACTTTCTATTATTTAAATTATTATTAATTAGCTGAGTCAGGGGAGAAAATGGCTTAGCTGATCTAATAAGGTTTGAATGTGACTTTTATTCCTATTCTGGAAATGTAATAAAATAGCAACTACTTACCACATCCTATGTAAAGTCCAGCTATCACTATGTTTCTATATTGTAGCTCCCCATGTCCTCAGACAGATAGGTTTCCCACTGCTTTCATTCGGCTTTTTGCAATCCTCTCTACAGCTGATCAAAACCACACCCTGGGCTGCTAGGAGTGCCTGTTTTAAAATTAGCCTCATAAAAGCCAGCCAAGTTCCCGTGGCAAATGCACCCCAGAAAACTTTCAGAATGCCCATGTAACTGATTTGGGGAGCAGGTCTGGGGACCTGCCCGCACATTTGGGGGTCTGATAAATCTGATTTACTTGAGTGTTTGGGACTCTTTCCTCTTGATTCAGCTGTTGCCCTGTAAATGAAGTTGTGACTAGGTCTCGGAGGCCAGTTTTCAGTTTCTGTAGTAAAATACTTCATTACTTAAGTATGCATTCCCTTTGGGGATAGTTCACCTATATAGTTCATTGTCAGCATCTGCAAAAAATATAGAAATAAATAAAATTAATTCAGGTTCCCGACGTAAAGAAAAAAAATTAATTAAATGGAAGGTGGGTCCCTATGGAATGCAAAGAGGCAACTTTAAACACACGTTAAGTATTGGTTTTCAGGGTTTCCCTTCCCCCTTTTTACTTAATAGACTCCAATCGTAGGATTGTGTTTCTCAGTTCAGATGCTAAAACACTTTTTAAAAGACACATATGCAAAGGCATAAAGGCTTAACCCAGACATTTTATGGGATGTCATACTTTTTCAGCTGTTCAGAACATAAACATAAAATAACTAAATAAAATACTGCACGTTCCTTTATCAAAAAGAAAGTTGATTTGTAATTCCCAGGGTAGAATCATGAAAATACCACAAGAGCCGTAGGGTAAAGGCCATTTATGTACAGTAATAAAATTAGTTGACTGTAGAACAAATTTGCTGAAGGCTTTTGGAGCAGAAAACACCTGCCCTCACCCACCACAAAAATCAAACATAAATATTCATTTTATAGATCAGAGAAATGCCTCATCTGACAAATCAAAGCCATTCTTTAGTGAAACAGTGTTACTCTGTGAGAGCTTTAAGGGTCTGATCACTGACATCATTGGTAAAACTGCCCTTGCAGATGGCATATGGGAATGGGGCCCAGTTCTGTCCTGCTACTTCCCTTACTGAATTCTCTGAGGACCTCAGGGGCCTGAACCTGCATGGTGCGCAGGGCCTCTCCTGAACGGTGGTGTGTGTCCTCAAGTCCTTTGGAAGCCAGCGGGAACTGAGGGTGCTCAGCACCTCACCAGACCAAATTCTCTGTTCAGAGAGAAATAACATGGCTTAGCTCTCTTTTCAATGTTCAAACCCAAATTCCGCCCCAGCACATGTGTGGAACTCAACTTGAAGTCGAGGAGAGGCCCATGTGGACTTGTATCCAAGGTGCGTCGAAACATGACCCATTGATTCATAGAGTCAAGGCCAGAGGGACCATTAGATCATTTAGTCTAACCTATATATCACAGGCCATTAAATTGCCCCCAGTTTCCCTTGTACTGAGCCCAATAACTTGCATTTGACTAATGCAGAAAGGCATCTGGTCTTGCTCTGAAGACATCAAGAGATGGAGAATCAACCACTTCCCTTGGTACTTTGTTCTATTGGTTAAGCACCGTCACTGTTAAAAATATGTGCCTATTTCTAATTTGAATTTGTCTGCCTTCAGCTTCCAGCTATTGGTTCTTGTTATGCCTTTCTCCACTAGATTAAATAACTTTTTAGTCCTGGGTATTTTCGCTTTCTCCGCATGAAGGTACTTATACACTGTAATTAAGTCACCTCCCATTGATAAGCTAAACATTTAGTTCTTTAAATCTCTCACCCACAGGGCATTGTCTCCACCCCTGAAATATTTTTGTAGCTCTTTTCTATCACCTCTCCAAATTTTCAATAGCCTTTTTAAAATGTGGACACCAGAACTGGACCCACTATTCCATTAGGCAGTGTTGTTGTAGCTTTGTTGGATATTAGAGAGACAAGGTGGGTAACATAATCTCTTTTATTGGACCAACTTCTGTTTGTTGGCCAGAAGTTGGTCCAATAAAAGATATTACCTCACCTGCCTTCTCTCTCTAGTATTCCAGTATCAGTCTCACCATGCCATATGCAGAGGTAAAAACACCTCCCTGCTGTTACTCATTAGTCCCCGTTTATACACCCATGGGTCACATTAGCCCTTTTTGCCACAACATTGCACTGGGAGATCATTGTTGAGCTGCATGTCCACTGTGACCCCTAAGCCCAGAGTCTCTGCTTTCCAGGATTAATTCCCCATTCGGTAGGTGTGGCCTGTATTCCTTGTTCCTAGATATATAACTTTGCATTTGTCTGTATTAAGACACATTTTCCATCTTACCAGGTCACTCTGTGTAACGGCCCTGTCTTCACTGTCATTTACCACTCTACCAATTTTTGTATCATGCACCAGTTTTATGAGCAGTGATTTTATATTTACTTCCAGATCATTGATGAAAATGTTGAATCGCATCAGGCTTAGTACCAGTCCATGTGGAATCCCACTAGAAACACCCCCCATTTAATGATGACTCACCATTGACAATTGCTTTTGGAGATCTGTCGGTTAGCCAGTTGTTAATCCATTTAACATGCGCTTTATTGGACAGTGGTGATTTTAAAAGAAATCAGAATATTGTGCAGTACTAAATCAAATGCCTTACAAAAGTCTAAGGGCATATCTACACTACAAAATTAAGTTGACCAATGTTAGGTTGACTTCCAGCCACCGCAGTAATTACTGGGGCTTTTCATGTCCACACTGCCCTCCCTCTGTCAGTGGTGCATGTCCTCACCAGTCCTTCCACTGACTTAAGCCCAGGTACTGCCAGGACTCTCAGCTCCATGTGGAGCTCCATACTGGGAACCCAGCTGCCTCCCTGGGCTCTCGACTCCCCGCTCCTTGGCAGGAGCCCAGCAGCAGGGCATGGAGCTCCCTTCAGGGAGCCCAGAACCCGGACACTCCCTGGGCTCCCAGTGGGCACCTGGGAATCTGGCAGCTGGGCTCTGAGCAGGGAGCTTGGCTTGGGCTGCAGCTGGTTAGCTCTGTGGGGAGTGGGGAGCTAGAGCCCCTCACCCACTCTGGGGTGACAGCCCCAGCCGTGAGCCGAGTGGGGGTTTCGCAGCAGGGAACCTATCAGCCTTTCTTGTCAATTTCACAGCTCCCACCCAGAGCTGTGAAATTAACAAGAATGACAGCCAATATAAGTAACAGGGTGTCTAAACAGACATTGTGTCACCCTAACTACACTGACATAGAATATCAGGATGGGATGGGACCTCAGGAGGTCATCTAGTCCAACCCCCTGCTCAAAGTAGGACCAATCCCCAGACAGATTTTTGCCTCAGATTCCTAAATGGCCCCCTCAAGGATTGAGCTCACAACCCTGGGTTCAGCAGGCCACTGCTCAAACCACTGAGCTACCCCTCCCTCCAGGCCACTTGTGGCAGTGGAGTTGGAGTTATGATGTCGGTATAGTAGCGCACGTACATCGGCTGGAGCAAGGCTGTAGTGAGTACAGTGACATAAGTAGGTCAACATATGCTGCTTTATGTCGACCTATCTCTTCAGGGTAGATCAGGCCTCAGTGTACTGTATATGCACAGTTACCTTTGTCAACCAAACTTGCAATTTCATCAAAATAATTAAATTAGGTTTTTCTGACAAGACTTAATTTCCATAAAACCATCCTGACTGGCATTAATTCTATTCCTATCCATTGAGTCTTTATTAATTGAATCCCATATAATCTTTTCCGTTATTTTGCCTGGAACTGATGTCAGGCTAACCGGCTAAACTGATTCAGAATGCAAACGTAGCTGAATTGTTACAGTTGGTTGGGTTGGGTTTTTCGATTCCCTTGTCATCATATCCTATCTGCTTGTCTGCACTGTGTAATGCAGCAGATGCCATTGAAAATGAGAGGATTTTTTGACACCAAATACTTATACAGAGCAGGGAAATTGATACTTAATGTATTTCCTTATTTCAGATCAGGGTTTAATCTCCATCTCAGATCTTGAGCCTGAATTATTGCAGAATCTCTCTTCCATTCAATTAAAGTGCAAGTGTTTGGTAGATTCACTTAAGTGAGAGAACATATGCTTTCAGGCTACTTACATGTTCCAGAACTATATGCTGATTTCCCTTTTGTTTTCAACTGATTCATCATTCAGGTTTTCCCCTCAAATCTAGTTAATGATCCAACTTTCTTTAATCTCATGTGAAATTTACCGTATGTTCTGATATATACCTCATTATTTATAACTCTTCCCTGCCTTCTCTTCTTCAGTTAATAAGAAACAAAGTATCAGGTCTTCAGCTGCTGCAGGCTGGCCAAGCTCTCTAGGAGTCAATGGAGGGATAATGATTTATATCAGCTGAGGATAAGGCCCAAAATGGTAATGTAGCTAGTTATAAATGGCTGAAGTTAGAGATGCAGAAGGACTTAGAGCCATTCTCACTGTTCATCTCAGACCCTTAGGAAAGTAAATTGGGATTCGTTTTGGCTCGTGAGCATGGACTTTTGTGATGGGCTCATTTTTCTAGTTCTAAAGAAAGGTTTCCTTCTGCAGATGTGTATCTGTAAACCAGTATCACATGCCTGGACATCTTCTGTTCTGATGACATTAATAATGCATGTTATTTGCACATGCCCACTTACAAAAGCATCCTCAGCATTTTGAAGCAGATACAAATGAAAAGACACAGGGCATGTCTACACTGTTTTTTAAAACCCGTGACAGCGAGTTTCAGACCCCGGCCTATAGACTCGGGCTTTCGTTGCAGCGCTAAAAACAGCTGGGAAGATGTTGCGGCTTGGAGAGGATAGGCTCAGGCTCTGAAGCCTATCCTCTTCCCAGGCTTCAGAGCCCTAGTCCAAACATCGGCACAGCTGTTTTTAGCACTGTAGCGTGAGCCCCGCAAGCTGAAGTCTGTAGTCCCAGGTGCTGAGATTTGCTGCCACGGGTGTTAAAACACCCTGTAGACATGCCCTAAGAACTGGCAAAGTTAAACCATAGTTTAAATAAAACCATTAATCGTCTCCATGTGTTAGGCAACAGAAATAAAAAGGTGTGAAAAATCTACTGTAGTCTGTGCTTTCCTGGACTGAGATTTTTCGGCGTAAAGGGGGACAGGGATATAAACAGTGACAGCTAGGAGAAAGGTGTGTGAGAGAGAGAGAGACAGAGTGTTCTTGTGCACTGGGAGAAGAAGTGACAATGCAGAGCTGTAGAAGATGGGCAGACAGGTGGTCCAGGAGATCCAGATAAACTACAGACACGCTGTCGGCACTCACATCTGCACTGGCTGGCCAAGAGCTAGACCTTAATTTGTGCCTGCCAGCAGGAACACGGCAGGAGGCAGCTCTGTGCCGCTAGCAGGGATGCTGGTGGAAGAGGTGGTGGGCAAGTTGCACAACTCGCCAGATGTGATCTTTGTGCTCCGAAGGCTCCAGGGGAAATTCCATTTGAACCATTTTCATCTGGTTCCATTTGACAGACAGATTTGGAACAGCTCAATGGGTCAGTTGCTGTACTGATTCCTGGAGCTACCAACAGTGACCAGTAGAAAGCAACAGAGACCAGATGAAAGATTCTAATGGAATCAGCTGGAATTTCCACTAGGGTCTCAACACTTTGATCCTTTACCAGATCCTGACCCATCTCTGAATGAAATGCCTAGGAAGGCTAATTCCATAGTCCTTTTCAGGACAAGAGGAAAGACATACTACGGTTTCAATGAGCTGGATGGTTCCCTCTTGATCCTGCAAATCCCAGGCATCAACAATCATATCCTCATGGACTGTTAATTCGGAAAGGTGTTTGGCAGCAAATTTATTATACTATGAATGCTCATATAGTGATGGGTTATTGTCAGAAAGGTTTTCCTGTTCACACACAGGCCCTGTGCATGACTCCGTGACCTTTCATTCACCACTAGTGCCTCCTTTTCTCGTTCCTTCTCCAACATCCTGCCCTTCCCCCTCTGATGCCTGGTTGTGTAGGAAGTGAAGAAACACAAGGGAGATGATTTAGGGTGTCCATTCCCTCAATGTAAACTTCCTCAGGAATTGAAGGTATTTGAAAAACAGCTGCTTGAAGGATGTTAGAATTCAAATCTGCACTGTTCACATCTTGATGGACAAAAAAAACACACCAAAAAACCAAAAATGCAAGCCCCTTCCACCACATAAAAAAACAAACATAAACCATAACAATTGACTGTCCCTCTATTTTTCCCCCTTATCAATATTCAAACTTCATACTTCCTGCACATGTTGCTTCTTTGCAAAAACATTAGCATTTGAAAGTCTTTGCTGCATTAATCTCAGACTGAATGCAAATACAGTGCCTGACTCCCAAATGAGCAAAACTTAACCCCCAAAGTTTCAGCAAAGGAAGACTTTTGTGGCTTGTAGTGTAATCACATATTTTTCCAAGCATTGTCTTCAAATCATTAACATTCCATAGGAGCTCTGAAGAATAATACTATACTCTTGATTCGGGTGGCAAGTGTATTGAGCAACTTGTATTGTTGATGTTCTTACACTTAAAAGAGTCACTTAAACTCTTTCCAGTGACTTTAGTGGAAAGATACTAGGGATACAGCTGGACAGGAAATGGTTTTCCCATCCCATGAAAATTTCCAAGATATCAAAACATCTTCCCATCCCGAACTTGGACAGAAAGGTGATTTCTGAGGTAATCAAAAATGTGAACACAGTTTGGGTCAATTGAAATGGTTCATTTAGATCATTTTGAAACATCTTGTTCTGATTTTGAACTTTTTTTTACACTAAAAAAGGTTAAATTATGTTAAATTTTGAAATGAAAAGTCTTTTCAAAATGAAAATATGAAGCTTTTTGTTTCAAAAAAATTTTGAGTCGAGAGAGACAATTAAACTGACCCTGTTTCACAAACATTTTTGGTTTCAGTGAACTGGCATTTTTTTGGTGAAAAAATGATTT
The DNA here is from genome assembly GCF_028017835.1 of Emys orbicularis. Taxonomy (NCBI): domain Eukaryota; kingdom Metazoa; phylum Chordata; order Testudines; family Emydidae; genus Emys; species Emys orbicularis. The sequence goes on along the minus strand of NC_088690.1, from coordinate 7,190,697 downwards.
GTCAAAAATTCCTGACCAGTTCTATCAGGATATGTTAGGTTGTCTGGATCTATCCCCATATATAAACTGGGGAGACAGCAATAATACAAACTCAGGGTCTGGTTTTCATTTATTGTTTGAGGTTTGTTATTACCAGGGTAGAGCCTAGAGGTCCCAGCCAAGTTCAAGACCCTATTATGCTAGGCACTGTACACACACTTAGTAAGATATAGTCCGAACAAATTTTTGGAAGGTTTGACCATATATTTCAGAAATCTATTCATGAATTGTTCTGTAGGTATGTGGAAGGCAATTTAGGATTTGCTGATATTTGTACATACCTCTTGATCCAGATGCTGGAGTAATGGAATTTTAATGACTGTTTATCACCTAGGGTGACATTAGAATAATGGGACTGAAAACAGTGGTTTAGGTTACAGCATTCTGATGATGCCTGGAGGAGAAAGTACCACAGCATGGAGACCAACTGGTGTGAGAATTCTCCAATGGATTCAAATTGAATTCCTTGTCAGTTGAGAAATGAGAGTTAGGACCTTTCATCAACTGAATGATGTATGTCTTGTTAGTTTCAAATTAATTTAAGGACTACAAAATGTGGAAGCATTTCATATGGTGCATGCATTTTTGGATGCCATGGTCTGGAAAAACAAAATCCTTTATTCTGTTTATATCCTGAGTTTGTGATATCAGCACAGCTAGGAGCTAAGTAGTTTATTTAGAAGCAAACAGGAAGGCTTCCCATTGCATTATACATTTTAAAATGCCATTCCCTTTTTTCTGTCTCCTCCAGAATTTCATTGCTCTCTAGATGGAAAGCCTGAATAACTGGTAGGAATCTGTGACAACTGTATAATCTGTACAAACATGAGGAAGCTAGTTCAACAGAAATTAAAAGGAACAGTCACAGGAGTGAAATGCCTGAGAGCGTCATGGAAACTTTTTAATAGTACCATAATAGACGCTCAAATTAAAATAAATAAATAAAATAAAATAAAAACCAGCAAGAGGACCAAAAAATGCCACAGTGACTAAACAACAGAGTAAAAGAGACATTTAGAGACAAAAAGACATCTTTTAAAAATTAGAAGTCCAATCCTACTGAGAAAAATAGAAAGGAGCGTAAGCTCTGGCAAGTCAAGTATAAAGTATAATTAGGCCAAAAGAGAATTTAAAGAGCAACTAGCAAAAGACACACAAACTAACAGCAAAAAAATAAAAATTAAGTACATTAGAAGCAGGAAGCCAGCCAAGCAATCAGTGGGGTCACTGGACAATCGAGGAGCTGAAGGAGCACACAAGGAAGATGAGGCCATTGCAGAGAAGCCAAATCCATCTTCACTGCAGAGGATGTGAGGGAGATTCCCACTCCTGAGCTGTTCTTTTTAGGTGGCAAATCTGAAGAACTGTCCAGATTGAGGTGTCAGTAGAGGAGGTTTTAGAACAAATTGATAAATTAAACAGTAATAAGTCACCCGGACCAGATGGTATCACCCAAGAGTTCTGAAGGAACTCAAATGTGAAATTGCAGAACTAACTACTGTGGTATGCAACCTATCACTTAAATCAGTCTCTGTACCAGATGACTGGAGGGTAGCTAGTGTAATGCCAATTTTTTTAACAGGTTTCAGAGATGATCTGGCAATTACAGATCGGTAAGCCTAACTTCAGTTCCAAGCAAATTGGTTGAAACTATAGTAAAGAACAGAACTAACACGGCTACCACTCCTAGAATTATCAGCCACACCGATGAACACAATAGGCTGAGGAAGAGTCAACACAGCTTTTGTAAAGGGAAATCATGCCTCACCAATCTATTAAAATTCTTAGAGGGTGTCAAAAAGCATGTGGACAAAGGTGATCCAGGTGATATAGTGTACTTGAACTTTCAGAAAGCCTTGGACAAGGTCCCTCACAAAAGACTCTTAAGCAAAGTAAGCAGTCATGGGATAAAAGGGAAGGTCCTCTCATGAATCAGTAGCTGGTTAAAAGGTAGGAAACAAAGAGTAGGAATAAATAATCAGTTTGCACAATGTTGAGAGGTAAATAGTGGGGTCCCACAAGGATCTGTATTGGGACCAGTGCTGTTCAACATATTAATCCATGACCTGGAGAACAGGATGAATAGTGAGGTGGCAAAATTTGCAAATGATACAGAATGACCCAGGATAGTTAAGTCTAAAGCTGACTGTGAAGAGTTAAAAAGAGATCTCACAAAACTGGGTAACTGGGCAACAAAATGGCAGATGAAATTCAGTATTGATAAATGTAAAGTAATGCACATTAGAAAACATAATCCCAATTATACATACAAAATTATAGGGTCTAAATTAGCTGTTACCACTCAAGAAAAAGATCTTGGAGTCAGTGTGGAGAGTTCTCTGAAAACATCTGCTCAATGTACAGCAGCAGGTCAAAAAAGCTAACAATGTTAGGAACCATTAGGAAAGGGATAGAAAATCAGACAGAAAATATCATAATGCCACTATATAAATCCATGGTGCATCCACCCCTGGAATACAGCATGCAGTTCTGGTCAACCTATCTCCAAAAAAAAAGATATATTAGAATTGGAAAAAGGACAGAGAAGTGCAACAAAAATGATTAGGAGTATGAACCAGCTTCCATATAAGGGGAGATTAAAAAGACTGGGACTGTTCAGCTTTGAAAAGAGCCAAGTAAAGGGGGAATCTGATAGAAATCTATAATAATCATGACTGGTGTGGAGAAAGTGAATAAGGAAACATTATTTACCTCTTCACATAACACAATAACCAGGGTTCACCCAACAAAATTAACTGGCAGCAGGTTTAAAACAAACATAAGGAACTACTTCACACCATGCACAGTCAACCTGTGGAACTCATTGCCAGGAGATTTTGTGAAGGCCAAAAGTATAACTGGGTTAAAAAAAGAATCGGTTCCTGGAGGATAGGTCCATCAATGGCTATTAGCCAAGATAGTCAGGGATGCCACCCCATGCTTTGAGTATCCCTAACCCTCTGACTGCCAGAAGCTGGGACTGGAGGAGGAATCACTCGATAATTTCCCTGTTCTGTTCATTCCCTCTGTAGCATCTGACACCAGCCACTGTTGGAAGACAGGATAGTGAGCTAGATGGATCATTGGTCTGACTAAGTATGGTCATTCTTATGTTCTTATGAGTGCTAGCCCAGCCTGTCATATATCCATAAAGAAAGCTGTCAGAAAGGTGGTGAAGATGTTTGACATCTTAATTGAGATAGGGTTGAAGGCACAAGATTTGGATTGGTATTTTGAATGCTTCAACGTTCGGTGGGTTTAATGTAATGAACCATGGCCAGATACATATGCACACCACAGTCTTCATTGGTGACTGAATGCTGGACCTTCAGGACCAAATCACAAACTCCACCACTTGAGCTAAAGGAGTAACTCTGCCAGTAAGTAGCATACTTTTACAAACATTTGAATGAGCTTCTAGAAGGCAACATGGTCACAAACACTTAGCCAATCTATTACATACTCTGTTCTGGGCAAGCTAGTCCCATGTGTCTGAGATCCATAGGTTTTCAAGGCCCATCTGGGATTCCATTTTTAATAAACCAAGTCTGTGTACTACATAGGCATCAAGTTAATGAGTGTCAGAGCCAGAATGTTCTGAACCCAAACGACAAACCTCTACCACTCGAGATGAAGGAATAACTCTGTTAGCTGCTACTGAATTAGCCAGCTAATAATGGCTCTGGACTGGATAGCTGATAATGCTGATATTAACTACAGGACAAAACCTTTAGATCATATGTTTTATCCCTCATTCTTTACATGTTGCTCGTCTTTAGATTGTAAACTACTTCATGCACAGATTGTGTCTTCCTATAGAGATGGAGAGAACAGTTAGGAATAGAGCTACTGCCGTGCAAATCATAATCATATGCAACATAATCTGTATCAGTGTGGGGTAGCCAACAGCGAGAGAAATTACGGGTTCAGCCCATTGTAAAGTTAAGGGTGTGAGTGAGGTTGTTACTGACTCATTTGCAAACTTCAGTGCTGGATCTGGTTCTGCTTTTGAACCCCTCAAGGGTTTGGCGTAGGCCTGTCACTGCAATTTACCATAATACCCACGACTCCCCCGCCCCGCCAAAAGCCAAACTCCCCAGGTCGTGGCCTCTTGGCAAAATTGCGGTTGGATTTGGTAGCGCCTTCTTTCTCAAAGGGTTTCTGCCTGTTTTCAAGGGGAAGACAGAACATGCAAATATTTACAGACGTGCCACATTCCAGACTTCCTTTCCAAAGCTACTTGAGGCCACTTGAAGTGAATCTGTTGTGGTGATGGAGAAGAGCTTCAGTTGTACGCTTCCTTTCATCTGTGTCCAAACAAATGATTCATTCTCACATGCTAAGTCAGTGGGTGCAAGGATGCCTTGTTTCTCTGTGGATTGAGCAAGACTGATAGCAAGTCTTTTCCCTGGAGCTGGGCTGCTTGATAAAAAGAGATTGGCATTAACCTGGCAACGGTATCAACGTGTGTAGGAGACGCACGTGGTATGTGCTGTTTGCATCCCTCTTCTTTTAATGCACTGGGTATGTGCTGATGTGGAAATGGATGCCCCTCTGTATACTCAGGGAGTGCTGGGCAGTGTCAGCATCTTCAAAGTCTCATGCCAATGTGGGACCTTATCCATTAGGAACTGGTCTGATGGGTCTTGCCCACATGCTGAGAGTCTAACTGATCACCACATCTGGAATTAGGAAGGAATTTCCCCCCCAGGTCACATTGACAGAGATCCTGCGGGGGTTTCACCTTCCTCTGCAGCCCCACGCCTGGGTCACTTGTTGATTTGAGCTACAGGAAGTGGTGGATTCTCTGTAACTTGAAGTGTTCAGATCAAGGGTTGAGGACTTCAGTACCTCAGCCAGAGGTTACGGGTCTAATACAGGAGTGGGTGGGTGAGGTTCTGTGGCCTGTGATGTGCACGAGGTCAGACTAGATGGTCCCTTTGGCCTTAAAGTCTCTGAGTCTGAGACCTCCCCCAATACAAGCCACTGCAGAGCTCTTTTAGCCATGCTGTACTGGGCCAGATTTGAACCTGTGTCTTAGAGGTGAAAGGCTCCATCTCTTAGTATGGTATCTATCCAGTCCCATCCCTTTCCCCTGCCCCCATTCCTTCCATCCTTGTGTTCAACATATTCTCTGTTCCTAGATGAAGTGGCAAGTCTAAGATTTAATTACAGGTTTTTCTCTTGACCTCCCTGCAGTTGCTGTTAGGTTCAGTGTGTTTTCATTGCAGCATTAACTATCTGCAATTCTGTGGCTGGTTAAGCCCTTTTTAGGACACCAGCCCTAAAATCCTCTCTCCGGGCCCCAGCCAGAGAAACTTGGGTGGGTGGTGGGAAATTCTGCCAAAGCAGGGCTGGATGGAAAGTTTCCTCTTCCAACTGAGGAGTGAGAACAGAGCTGCTACTCCAGCCTATGAGTCCCACTCTCCACCTGCCGTGGCTGTGCTGAGAGTCCCTGTGGGGCTGGACTGCTTGGCACACTCTACTGTGCCATCTGCTGGCATCATCCCCACCCTGCACAATGACAACTCAGCCATTCTGCTGGGATGGGGAAAAAGCTGGATGAGGCAACAACATGATGGGGCGTGTGGAAGACAGTAAGTGACAGCAGAGGCGATGCGTAGTGAGGAGGGCACGCGGGGTCATATTCCCTCCCCCGCAGGTTTCTGCCAAGGTGGGAGTCGGGCTGAGTGCGGCTAAGGGGAACATGCCTGGGAAAGGCACCGCCACTGAGCGCTACTGCTAAACCCCACTAGGAGGCTCCCAGAGCAGGAAAGAGAGATGGGGCTGGCAGCACACCTCCACCAGAGGGGGCGTGGGGAAGCCCTCTGAGTCCTATCCCTTCCTTACCTGCCTGGCAGTAGGTGTCTGGATCCCGCTCCAGCCCACGCCCGCAGCGGGGAGGTGATGGGAGAAGTAAGTGGGGAAGGAGCTGTGAGAAGAGTGGGGGCAAGGTGGTGTGGGTGGTATGGGGGGAATGGGAAAGGGGCCAAAGGCAACGCACAGGGCGGTTACATCCCCCTCCCCCAAACTTTTAAATTGTGCCCCCTCATCAAGAGTTACGAGTCGTCTCTGAGGGACAGCGAGCAAGCCCTCCCTCTTGATCCGGATGAACTCTTGGGAATTTATTTGAATTCATTGGGAAAGCTCCCGTTGATTTGGCTGTGCAGGCATCGTCAGATATTTTCCCCTCAGTTGAAGACAACCATTTGGGTGTCCAGTCTGTTTCAGCAGAAGATCAGGAAATAGGGCATCATCTGGGAGGGACTCTGCAAATTCACCTATATGACCTATGCCACCTGAATTATACCTTTACAAGCCTTTGAATCGCCTCTCACATGGCATACCTGATGGATCTCACAACAGTAACAGTCTAGTAATAAATAACACAACTGGCTTTGGTGTCCATTCCATTCCCTACCTGAGACACAGAATAAATTCTGTCTCAGGTAGGGAATAGGATGGGGTGGCAAAGTACACAGACGCAGCACACCAGAGGTGCATTGCTGCTCTGAAGGCTAACTTTTACCCTTTACTGTATTCCCTTGATTTTAAAAAGTCAGGCTAATATTTAATAGTGCATTAGAGTCTAGCTTGGTATTCTCCATCTTTTGCCATCAATTACCTGGGTTATTAATATGCTTATGCTCTCAACTGTGGTCATCGCTGTGTCTCAACATACCAACAGCATGGAAGAGCTAAAATGGGAATTTATGGCAACAGGAGTTCCCCCCCCCCCCCTTATTTAATGGCATGCAGGCTTTGACCTAAAGTGTAATTTTCTGCACATTTAAGGCAGATAAAGTGTCTTTCGCAGCCAAGGGAAAGCTCAAAGGTAACATTATCTAACTAGCAAACAGATGGAGGATTTAACATTCTTGGTAGCTGAAATGTTGGATTTTAGCCAAAGCATGTTAATGGATTTTTGAGAAGTCATTCTTTTTCTATTAGAGTGCTGGAGGCAGATGAAATATATATAACAGAGAAAACATCTATCTATATAGACAAGAGCAAGGGAGGATGTTGAACTGCTAATGTAAGACATGGGAAAAGGGCTTGTTTTGAAACTTGGGGACATGGTGGATAGAGTAGAAAGGACTATGGCAACCCAACTATATGGGCCTGCATCTTTGGCTTAATGGCATAGAAAATCCTGTTCATTAGTGGGAGAGGTTGCGACTCCGTAACCCTGCACCTGAATATCAGCAGCTCTTCTCCTTTGTGTGAGAATTGTTATAGCCCTGTGATGGAAGGTCTCTCTTGAAGGGTTTTTGTTTGGATTGAGTAGTATAAAAACAAAACAAAAGCCTGATTCATGACTATTACTTCTGGGGGAATTCTGCGCCATTGTGCAATGCAGAATTTTGCAGAAATTAATGTGCATACAGAATTTCCTTCCCCCCCCTCGAAATGGGCTGCAGTGCTGCTAGCCACCACTAGGGGCCACTGGACTCGGCAGAGCCCAGCCTGTACATAGAAGACACTGCTTGGAGGAGGGAGCTAGAGCAGTGGTTCTCAAGCAGGTGTCCGGGGCCCCCTAGGGGGCCTCGAGTAGTTTTCAGGAGGGCCTCCAAGCATGGCCAGCATTAGACTCGCTGGGGCGCAGGGCAGAAAGCCGAAGCCTCACCACATGGGGCTGAAGCTCAGGTCCCTGAGCCCTGCAACCCAGGGCTGAACCTGAAGCCTAAGCAATGTAGCTTCATGGGGGCCCCAGTGGCATGGGGCCCCTTGCTACCCCCTAATGCCGGCCCTGGCTTTTATATGCAGAAAACCAGTTACTGTGGCACAAGTGGGCCGTGGAGTTTTTATAGCATGTTGGGGAGGCTTCAGAAAGAAAAGGGTTGAGAACCTCTGAGCTAGAGGGTTCCTGGCAGCTGCAGTTTCCAGCATGCCCTGAGGGAAGGAGAGGGCGGCATGCAGGAAACTGTTTGCAAGCCTGGGACCGAGCATCAGGCTGTTTCTCCCTCTGGATCCCTGGGTTCTGGGGGGGGAAGGGGGTGCAGGTATCTGGGCTGGGGAGGCCCCACAGCATGGCTGGGTGGGGGGGGAATGGGGTGCGGGTATCTGGGCTGGGGGGGCCTGCAGTTGGGCTCTGGGGAAGAGGGGTTATGGGTGTCTAGCTCCCCATCTGGGCTCTGGGGGGCAGGTAAGGCGACAGAGAAATAGGAACTGGGTTGTCATAGGGGTTTCTTTAACCTCTATTCCCTGTGGAATTTTTGTGTGTGTTTATTGTTACAGACATTCTTGTGAGCGGTATTTTGAAATAAATTACCAAAATAATTGAAACTGGCGTGATTATGTCATGTTATTTTGACAAATAAAATTTGAAGACTTTTGCAGAATTTTAAAATATAGTACGCAGGATTTTTAATTTTTTGGTGCAGAATGCCCCCAGGCATAGAATATGATCATGAATGAAAGCTCAAGTTTTGGTCACTGTGATTCCCAGAGTCATATCATTTGCTATTCATGAGTATTCAGATGGCTGTCCAGACTTTGTGTAAATGTTCACAAACCCCATAAGGTTCATGAATTTTAGCATGAATGAGTATTTGTCTGAAAACTCATTATGCAAGTGAAGTTGTTATCCTCTTTTGAAGGTTTCAGCTTTCAACCGGGGAACATAAACAATATCATCATGTGACTAAACTGACCAGTTGCATATCATTATTTATGAGTGGTCAAAGAAATCAATTTGAGAGTAAAGTGAATGGTTTCAAACAATCTAGTGAAAATGTACGAGTTACAGACACACCTGCAGAAATCGGGATCAGTTCACGCATTGGCTTTGCAAAGAAAGGGCTAAAGTTACAATGAAATGTTTGTATACACTTAGTCCAACCAGCTCTCCTCTTTTCTAAGCAGAGGTTTGGGAGAGCACAAATGACATTAATACTCTGAGAGACAAGGTGAGTGAGGTAATATCTTTTAATATCCGGGCACTTAACAAACCACATGGGACCAGTGCCACCAATCCTGATCACCCCATGAATTGGGGTAAATTCGAATTGGGGGTGGAACTTTGTAGCTTTCTCATGTCTAATGGACTGAGTCAGCACCCCAGATCCAAACATCCCAGAACGTAGTGAGTGTTGGATACTGGTCTGGTTCCAAACACTGGTGCTCAAGGGCATCTGTAAAGAGAGCCCACAGGACCTTAATTATTACAAAAAAAGAATAAAAGCACAGGAGACATTTCAGCTGGGACTTTAAGCCTGATCCCCCATTGCAGCCAGTAGAAAGAATCCCATTGACATGACCTTTGTGCCGGGCTCTTTCTGATCAAGGTCACCAGCTGTGGTCTCTAACTTGGCCTCTTGCTCCCCCTGCTGTTGGAAGGGCAGGAGCTATGGGTGCATGCTGTGGTGGGGCTCTAAAACCTGGCTGGGAAAGCAGGGTGTGAGAATGTCAAATTCAGTTACATCTGACAACTTTGTGCATGGCAGGGAATCGTGCCAAATGTGCTGTATCTTGGGAAACGGTTTGGGGCTTCACCACAAAGCAGTTGCGGAGAGAACACGAGACGTCTCACCAAACTCCACTTTAAATATAACACTTGAGCTTTTTTTTTTTAAATCACTCCGGTAACAAATTATCTGCCCAATCCAAGGTTAAACACTGGACAGTGAGAACTGTGAGGCCTCCCTGGATGTAAAACACCAATGTTACTTGGCAAATAATAAGTAATAGGCAATACAATCATACCACTTTTCACCTAAAGACCACAACATGCTGCACAAAGGTGGTGGGACCTCTCACCTGGGAGATGTAGGGTCAAATCCCTGCTCTGCCCCAGACTTCCTGTGTGACCTTGGGCAAGTCATCTAGCCTTTCTGTGGCTCAGTTTCCCATATCTAAAATAGGAATCGCATCACTGCCCTACCTTACAGGGGTGTTGTGATGTCAGATTCTATGTTACTGGGGACCTTATATGTACCTCATATAGATAGAAAGGTAAATAAGTAATGTCATCCTTAACTACCCAGACTGTAAGTTCTTCAGGGCAGGTTCCTTGTCCCTAGTCTGTCTGTAGCTAGCCATCTCCAACTGTGGCATTATTGACAAATATTAAATAACTGCTGGGCAAAATGAGGCACAGAAAAGTTAAATGGCTTCCCCAGGGTCTCACAGCAAACCAGTGGCGGAGTCAGAGCTAGAACCAAGGTCTCCTGACTCTTCCTTCCATGCTCTCACCAAAAGACAACACTGCCTTCCTACAGAAGCATGCAAATGATGGGTGGTGATGCAGAGTTAGTTCCCCCAGCAATTCTTTGCTCGAGACCCAAGTTCAAATCCTGCCACAAGTAAAAATGAGCTAAGCTATGATTTTCTCCTATATGAATATGGTAAAATCACCCATGAAGTTAAGTTAGTTATAGCTGTCTGCACCCATGGGACCTACTCTGGGAGTTTTTCTGTTGTCTTCATAGGACAGTTGTTCAGTCCTAAAGAGTCCAGGGCTGCCAAATGTTGCAAATCAGAGGTGTGGTGCTAAGTGAAGCAACTTTTAAAGGAGTGTCATGAATCAAGCATAGGACAGGCAGCCTCCACTCAGCTTTGCATCTTCCAGCACACTGTGGGGTAGTTTTATCAGAGAAACAGCTGAACTAAAATTCATTTGCAAATTTAACACCATTAATTTGGGCTTGAAGAGGGACCGGGCCGGGGGTGGCTGGTTCATTACAAAAGCAGTTTTGCCTCTCCTGGAACTGACACCTCCTCATCTATTATTGGGAGTGGACCACATCCACCCTGATCGAATTGGCCCTGTCAACACTGGTTCTCCACTTGTGAGGTAACTCCCTTCTCTTCATGTGTCAGTATATAATGCCTGCATCTGTAACTTTCACTCCATGCATCTGAAGAAGTGGGGTTTTTTACCCATGAAAGCCTATGCCCAAATAAATCGGTTAGTCTTTAAGGTGCCCCTGGACTCCTTGTTGTCACAATGTTTACAGATAAGGATGAGATCAACAAACCATTTTCAATTGTTACCTATGGGATGTGAAGGTTTTAAAGTCTCTGCTGGTGAAAGGCTACTGCATCCAGGAACACTCTGCTCCACACAGCCCCAGGAATCTGAAATCTTAAAAAAGGAAAAATAAAGAAAAATAAATACACTGGGCTAGAAATGACTTTTTGATTTGGTTAATAGAGAAAACTAAAGCTGCAACGTGGTCCAGTGATTAGGTCACTGGACTCAAGGTATATCTACCCTGCTGGTCTGATTGCATCTCCGGTAGCTACCTTGTGGGTAGCAACATGAGCATGTACCGAGAGGCATCTGGCTGGCTTGTGTAGCCCACGCTGAAGCCTGTGCTGCGGCGTCTTTACTGATATTTTTAGCCACACTAGCTAGATTAAAGCTAGTGCGGGCAGGTCTGTCTAAGCTGCACTCACACCTTTGAGCGCAGTGTACATATACCCTCAGAGTCAGAAGACCTGGTTTCCATTCAGGTCTTCTGACTCTGAGTCAGTGATATTTTAAAGCTTTTCTCTGCAACCATGAGGGCTAGAAACTTACTTCTAAAAAAAAAAAAATGCAACGAGGATTCTCATTCAACCTCTTGATTGCAGCACTTGGGGCTGTAAACGCCATGAAGCATCATGAGACTCAGATACTCTCTCTGCCTCTGTTTGCCCTCTGACCCTTCGTCTGTCTCGTTTAGGTTGTCAGCTCTTTGATGCGGAGACTGTCTCATACTAGGCGTCTGTACAACACCCAGCACTGGGGGGGTGCTGATCTCAGTGAGGCCCTAGGGGCTCCCGTAATGCTAATAATAAATTTTGCAAACCTCGACATCTGTTTCACGCATGCAGTTTGCAGGGAGAAATAACTGCAGTTGCAAGTTAGGTCCTTTTCCAAGTACCCAATTTGACTGTGCGCACAGTCAGACATCGACAATTCTCCCAATTCGTCATGAGCACAGGTGCCAAAAAGGGGGCTTTTGTTAATGCCTGGCTGGTATTCCGGAATATTTCCATGAAGGAGGACAGCAAAGTGAACCTTTCACAATAGTGATGCGAACACCTGTGGCGGTTCCTCGACTTAGGTGTTTTCTAACATGATTTGGGTTAGATATAGATTTATTATTCTTGCAATTGTACGATCTCTACATTGCCTCCGAACATATATGTCCACATAACTTTTCTCAGACATCACCACCCTTCACTGGTTATTACGGAATCTACCTTCCCCTCTTAGGTAGCTATAGATTGCTCAGAAATGCTTTGCTTCTCCTCTTTTTCCTGCTCACCTGTTTCCATAAGCACAGATAAAACAACTTGATCAGAGGCAGAGCGCTGGCTCACACAGAAATAACACTGCTTGAATACTTTCAAACCATATTTCATATGCATCAGGGAGCAGGTGTTTTGAAAAGATAGCCGAGCTCCCAAAGCAAAAAGAGTGGGAGGGGGATGAGCAGCAGCCAGCAGACGAGTTCCTTGATTCCTCAATAATTAGAAGCAGATTCTGACTTTTCGGGGGGTGAACAAGTTGAGTAACTATGGATCTGCCTCCATGTACAGACACTTTACCCTATTGTTCCCCTCAGTCTTGCGTGCCACCGGTCTTGTCCAGCCCAGAATCTAGTCTCTTGTGGGTAGACATCAGTTGTAAACAGATGAGAAAACGTAGACACTCTTTTCTTGGAAGGAAACATGGATTTAAAAAAAAAAAATGTAAGCACACTGCTGATTTCAAAGCCATGGGGTTTGGGTGGTAGCCCAGACTTCTTGGCTTTCCATTCTCTTTGCTCATCTATTGAAGTATAAATCTCATTTTTCTTTTACAGCTAAATGCATACATACATATGTAGATATATATAATATGTATGTACATCAGTGAACTTTCAGTAACCAGATATTGGATACTGCAAGTTCATCGTCATCATGGCAAATCCCAAAGGAACATAGTCTCCTTGCAAATCGGTCACCACCCATATTAACCTCTCACTAGGTGCTTCAGACTGATTGGATATTCAGTTTATGTCCATCATTGGCAATCTTATCGTGCCACTGAAGTTTTTGGTGACCACCTGATGACTTGCCTGGATGGGCAATCACGCAAGTGGCAACGGTCAAACACTTGGGAAGCATCATAGACAGTGCTGGAGGATGCTGGGAAGATGTGGACGCTTGTATAGCAGCAAGATGACACTGTAGAAAAGTGATTCATTGATGTAAGCAAGCATGAGCTCTGTTGGTGCCAATCTGCCCTCAGATTTCATATCTGTTCACTGAATGCAGCCATGCTACCATAAGCTGTGATCTGTCTGATCTACCAGCTGATCAGTGTCAGAATAATAACACTGTCCATAATAAAGAAAAAGAAACACGCGCTGGAAGAAGTTGCATTAGTGATTCTATAGAACAAAATCTTCCTTCTGAGTCAGTGCTGATGAATACCATATCATGGTGTCAGGGCAAACTGAGGCACTGTTTGACATGTCAAACTCAGGCACCACTTGTGTTCAGTAAAGATTCCGTGGCATATTTCACAAAACTCTATTTTTTTGCTATGAGGTCCTGGCCAAATTCCATTTTGGAAAAGTTCACTCTGTTTCTGCATAAATTCCCCCTGCAGTTTCAAATGGATGCAGTATGCCCCTTTGCTTCCTCCCCTAACCTTCACATAGCCTTGCTATGCCGTGGTTTTCAATGGTAGGTGAGGAGATTCCCCAGACATTATATTATTAATAGGTACAATTTTTAAAAATTGAGGGGAAAAGGGAAACTGGCTTTCATTTTGTAATGGCTGTTTGCTCAGTGATCCAGGTATCTCTTGGGTATGCAAAAAACTCACAGCTTTTTTTAATAACCTGGGGGATAATCCCAAATCCATCTCTTCTCACTGTACATCTCCAGAGAGGCATGCGGCAGAAGACACATCCCAGCTCCTCTTGGTAAATGAAAGGCATGTGATCCAGTAGACCTTGCTTGAGTGGGGTAGTTGCAGAGAAGTTTTTTCTTTTAAGAAATAATAGTAATGATTAATGATTATACACAATTCATTGGAAACCCTGTTCATCCTTTGACATTACCTTCAGGACAATCTCCTGCCATGAATTGTCCAAAGGGACCTCAGCTGTCTTTAACACAGATGTTGTATGCAGTGCTATAGCTGTGCTGATCTCAGGATATTAGAGAGATGAGGCGGGTGAGGTAATATCTTTTTTTGGACCAACTTCTGTTGGTGAGAGAGACGAGCTTTAGAGCTACACAGAGCCCTGAAGAAGTGAGCTGTGTGAATTTGTCAGTCCCTTTATCTCTCTAACAATATGTCTCTGTTTTGTTTTCTATGAAGTGGGCACAATGGTTACATCCTGGTTCTTCCAATGTAACTGAATTACCAGTCTGAGACTGTGAGTTCTCTGCGGTAGAGGGACAAGATGTGTGACGTAATATCTTCTATTGGACCAACTTCTGTTGGTGAGAGAGACAAGCTTTTGAGCTTACACTGAGTTCTTCTTCAGAGCTGGGAAACATACTTAGAGGGTCACAGCTAAATACAAGGTGGAACAGATTGTTTAGCATAATTAGTTTACACAACTTTCAAGGGACCATTCAAGGTGAAGTGGCACATTCACATCCCTCCAGTCACAGGGAGGAAAAGAAGGGAGGGAAGCACTTGGGGGCGGGAGGTTAGTGGTTTATAGATTGTTGTAATAAGCCATAAATCCAATGGGGTAGGGACTTTTATGTGTTTGTATAACATCTAATGCAATGAAGCCCGAATCTCCCATTGGTGCCTCTAGGCGCTGCCATAATATAAATAGTAAATAAATCATATTGATTCTGCAACTAGATGCGTGCTCATGTTGAATAAAGTAGCCCTGTTGATTTCAATGAGGCTACTTGCATAAATAACTATTACTCATTGTACATGCAAGTTACAGGATTAGGCCCTAATTACTGTTTGTAACGTGCTTAGAGATCCTCAGATGAGAGGTGGGAAGCGTAAAGCATTGTTATTATTAGTGCTCATTTTTAGTATGGATGGTTATTTATTGTTAATTAAAGTTAGCATGGTGCTCTCACCTTAAATCTCAATCTCTGCACATCATAAATCGAGCATGATTCAATGCATCTGAGAGCTGGCTCAAGCTAGCTCCAGAAGAGGTGTAACCGCAGTGAATTGGCAAAGCTGTGAAGAGACGCCTGAAGGTTTGCTGGATGCCAGGGTCAGGACTGTGCTGTAGGTCAAATATTTTCCTGAGCAGTAAGGCTCAGATTTTGAAAGTTGCTTAAAGGATTTAGATGCCCGTTTCCCATAATGGGAACTATGCATACAAATCCCTTAGGTTTGAAAATATCTGCCTAAATTCCATCAGTCACAGTTACAGGTCTAGCTGTCTCCTTTCAGATGTCTCTGAGTGCACCCAGCTCAGGTCTTGAGCATAGAATCATAGACAATTAGCATTGGAAGAGCCTCAGGAGCATCTTTTTAGCTCTCTGACAATTTAAGAAAACACCTTTTTTTCCCCTAGTGAAGACCCAACCATTCAATCTCAGTGGATCATAATCGCTAGCCTGATTGATGGCTGTGTCTCCCCTTATGTAAGAGTGTTTGAAACTGCCCAATCCCCTTTGTCAGTCTAACATGCAATCCTAGCAGTCGAGCACAAAGATCATATTTTGGATACAGATTGAAATATGCAATTAATGATGATTCTTATGGTTTTATCTCATCACACAGTCACCCGTAGTAATTAAAATGAAGTGAGAGCACAATGCTGAAGTAAGAGACAGAAAAGACATAATGGGTATTCTGTCTCATAGAATTGGAAGGGACCTCAGGAGGTCATCTAGTCCAACCCCCTGCTCAAAGCAGAACCAATCCCCAGACAGATTTTTGCCCCAGATCCCCTAAATGGCCCACTCAAGAATTGAACTCATAATCCTGGGTTTAGCAGGCTAATACTCAAACCACTGAGCTATACCCTCTGTGGGGTAGAAGGGACCTCAAGAGGTCAAATAGTCCATCCCCCATGCTGAGGCAGGATTAATTATACCTGGACTATCCCTGACAGTTTTATCTAATTCCAAAACGCCTCCAATAATGGAGATTCCACAACCTCTCTAAGTAACTTATTCCCGTGTTTAACTAGCCTTATAGTAGGAGAATGTTTTTTCCTAATATCTAGCCTAAATCTTATGGTCTGTTCAGTTCAGTTTTAATGTCTCCATTACTATCATAAATTTAGGTCTATAATTTAGTTTTAAATGAATGAAAAATAAAAATAAGAACTGAATATTTAAAATAACATTTGATCACATCTGAGAAAGAGGTCTCAATGCTTACAAATGTGTTGGCAGGTTTATTTATGATTTGTATTCTGTGGAGGAAAATGGCAGATCGCTGGTACAAAATGGTGGGACAAAGATTCATCCACCATAGTCATGCAGGGGGAGGGATAGTTCAGTGGTTTGAGCATTGGCCTGCTAACTCTAGGGTTGTGAGTTCAATCCTTGAGGGAGCCATCTGTGACAAAATCAGTATTTGGTCCTAGTAGTGAAGGCAGGGGGCTGGACTCAATGACTTTTCAGGGTCCCTTCCAGTTTCTATGAGCTAGGTATATTTCCATTTTTTTTATTATTATTATTATATATACTCCTGTACAGAAGGAAGTATTTTTTCCTGTGAAAAATTTCAATAAAAACTTTTTTTTGTTTTGTTTTTTGTCAACAATTTTCTTCCACATTTTTGTGGTTTTCATCAAATATTTTTCTTCTCTTTGGGTTTTCATCAACCCTAACTGACCACAACCAACCCAAAACCAAATTCTTTTCAGTTGCCAACATCAAAAATTAATTTTGAAAAAAAAAAAAGAGAAATGTCTCACAAATTTTAATTTGCCAATTTCTTCGAAAAACATTTTGACTGAAAATCTTTGACCACCTGTACTCATTTGTCTACTGGTCAGAGTGAGGATAGAAAGTGAAGAGAGGGCTATATTTCATGGAGAAAGATAAGTACTCTCCCGCACAGTGCTAATGCTATGGGTACCCAGCACTGCTTGTTAATACAGTGCTGAAGGCAGTAAGAGAGTGAGGATGGGATCATGTTTCATGGGCCATAAACCAGGGCACAAAAATTAATCCACTCAGATATGGTCAACTGCATATGAATCCCTGTAATCTTGAGCACACTCTACATGAACTCACAATTAATCATCAGGAAAAACGAACCCACAAATACAGAGCTATATGTCAGGAAGAATATTTAACTTTCACAGTGAAGTGTTCAAGATCGAGGTATGGTGTTGTCCAGCAAAGACTGTCATAAAAGTTAATGCATATAATGTCACTGTGAGTTATTAGCTTGGAGCTTGACTATTCCTGTTCAGTATTTTATGATGCCGTGTGGCAATTATTTTCCAGAGAGATTGGAAACTGTAAAGTCCCTCATTAAACAGATCTCTGCTGCTGCTTTGAGGGATGGGTTTCCCCGCCTATAGCTGCCTGGGGTCTTTTTAAGATGACATTTGCAATCCATGCAATTAATGTTGCAGAAGGTTTGGAATGTGAGACTGGGGTCGGACAAACAGCCAAAGTGTTTTGAAGTCCACAAAATTGGGAGAGAATAGGGCTCTCTCCAGAGGTTTCTTCTTTGGCTGCTGGAACCTAAAAGTGCAAATGTGCAAAAATGGGGGAATAAACCCCATTATTTGTTTGTTTTTACATTAGCATCTTGATGGCCCAACTTAGATCAGGGACCTGTTGTGCGAGATGACACATAGCGAGATACAGTCCCTCCTCCAAAGAGCTTACAAACTAAAGAGACAAGACAGACCGAAGGCGGAAGAAAGGAAGAATCATTATCCCCATTTAACAGGCAGGGAACCAAGGCACGCAGAAATTTAAGTGATTTGCCCAGTCATCTGGGAACTCTTCCACAGTGCGGGGGCTTAAAATCAGCTCTCCTGAGAAGCAGCCCATGGGGAAATGGTGGATAGTTCTGAGCATTGTGTGTAGGGAAGTGCCGTATGTTTTCCAAACCAGTTTGTCCATTGACATTTTGAATGGCCAAGTCTGTTGTAATGCTCTTTTGCTCCTTCAATTCATCTTCCTCATGCAGACACCCCAGGAACAGACCTGAAAAGACTCTTCAGAGGGTAGGTAGAATGAGACAGAAAGAGAGATTGGTCTTGGAAAGTCACAGTGCATCTTGAATCCCTCCAGGAACGCTTTTCTTGTCTCATTCCATAAGGCATCGGCTCTGGCATGGAAAAAAACATTTTCAGAACAAGCCCTTTTCATTTTTGTGGGCTCTGTATTGCTCTTGTCACTAACCCAAAGCTTTCATGATTTTTTTTTGACGTTCTTGAGTTAATTGGCCATAATGAAAAGCGTTTTGTTTCCTGCAGAAACTTGGATGTGAGGAAAAAAGCGTGGAGGCTGGGAGAAATCTCCCAGGCTGATGCCAAAGGGCTTATATAATAGAAACGAATGGCCAGCCAAAATATAGTGCATGGGTTTTGCATGTAGAGTTGTGGAGGAGGGGGAACAATCTGCTTTGGGAATGGGACATAGAAACTGGGGTAAGGTGGGCAGTGAATTTTTTTTTCTTCAATCCAGGATGATCTGAGTTTCATCACAGAAGACAGCAAGCTTTTTCAAAGGACACACGGAACTGTTCATCCAAATGACTGTAGAAACATGTATCCTCATTTTACTTTTGGTTCATAGCTTGGGCCCCAGTGCAGGAAATCATCCTCGTCAACCGTAAGCACGCACTTAGGCCCTGGTCTTGCACCATTAAGGGCAGTGGAAACCATTGACTTCATTCATAGATTTTTGGGGACAGATGGGAGCATTCTGACCATCTACTCAGACCTCCTGCTTTCCTAAACTGGGGCCTTAATGCAGCAGATGAGCCATGCACAGCACGGGTGAAAATCACGCAAACCAGCGAGGGTACAGAATCTGCTCCCCCAAATCTGCATGCAGGCTCCAGGGCTGCAGTACACAGTCCAGCTGTGTTTATTGTTCCAATCTATATAGCTGGGTCCTAGCTGGTGTAAAATCCATGAAGCTAGGACAATTTATGCCCAGTGAAGACCAAGCACATATGCTGCACAGTGACTGTCTCATCCCATTGAAGTTAATGGGAATTTTTCTATTGACACTAGTGGACTTTGGATCTGACCCCATGTTCAGAGTGTGACACCAGAGGGTCCCCTGTTCTTTGCAAACAACTCTCACCTCAGACTTGACAAACTCATTACACCAAACACATGTTGCAGGAGATCTCTTCATAAAGAGTAACATGTTAAGGTATCAACAGGAAGCTTGTCACTTACCAAGGCTCATCGTCACTGTAAGATGTATGTTCAGGTAATACTTAAGGAACAATGTAACTATATTGAAAGCATCCTTTATGAACTTGGAGTAAAAGTTAGTCACCAGGGGATAATGTGTCTTGGTGGTGGCCCATTCAATCAGGAGGGAGATATCATCCCACCCTGATCAGCTGGTGATGTCATGCAGGGCTCAGTTGTCCAGCCTTGCTCCATCCCAAGATTTTCAATAGAAAAACATCTGCGACAACTGCAAACAATCAAAACCACTTGGAGGTAAAAAGGAACAGTGTAACAGATGGGAAATCAACCTGCCTATGACTAAAGACAAAAGACTGTTTCAGTATAACACAGACTGGGGAAGGCACTCTGTATCCATTCACTGAGGAGACATCTTGGGGAGGTGTGGAGGGGTATTCTGATGAAAAACAGGATACTAGTTCCTATGAAGCCAGCTAGCTCTGTCACAGACTGAACTTTGAGGGCGGGGGAGGAATCTGCTTTATTAGACAGGAAAGGGAACAATGAATACTTGCAGTCCCAGATTCACATTTTATGATTCTGTTTTGTATTGTAATCATTTGTGTCCAGCACTCTCACTTGTTTCTAGTAGAATCTCTGTCCTTTCTTAAATGAACCTTCGTTTGTTTATTACAAGTGCTGTGTGCTATACCGGAGCGGCGGGTTTAAGGTAAAACTGGGGTACGCTGCTCCTTCGGAGGCAGAGGATCTGGGATTTCTGTGAGTAGCCAGTGTCAGGGGCTGGATATCAGATGAGAATCCTTCAAAGGGACTCAGAGGATGATGATGATGATGTAGTTTGTGTTGGTCCTGCTTTGAGCAGGGGATTGGACTAGATGACCTCCTGAGGTCTCTTCCAACCCTAATATTCTATGATTCTATGTACCTATGGTTATCCTTCAAGGTGAAGTCAGGGCTGGTATAGCCCAGAGGAGACTGCTTGAGTGGCTGACAGGCTGGTGGTGTTCTGGCGCTAACACTGAGCCACTGTGGACTCACTAGTGGCTGTGGATAACAAGATGAGTCAGAGTCCTGGGTACCCTGAGTATCATCAGACAGGGATTTTGGGCCACTGGACCTGAGAATAGAGGGCCAGGCCAGAACTGTGTGGAGTACTGAAAATGAAGAGGAGCAGTTTGAATCCAGCCGGGAAGGAAATGTTATTTTCTTAAATACTTAGCTGTAGATTTATCCCTGGATTTGTTCCTTTGAAGCCAGCAGGACTTTATAAGGATTTTGTCTCCGTCTCCCATCTCGGCAGGACATCTCGGCAGTGGCCAAGTACTGAATGGGCCTGAGGAATGAAAAATGTCACCCCTAAAGGTGGCCACTTAACCCATAGTGGGAGGAAATCTCACGTTGCCCTAACCAGGCACCTACTAGAATTTTTGCTGCATCGCTGCTTTAGAGGAAGAGGAAGGATGGTCCAGTGGTGGTAAGGTTCTGACTTGGGTTCAATTCCCTGATCCACCCGAGAATTCCTGTGTCACCTTGGACAAGTCATTTAGGGCCAGTTTTTAAAAGGTATTTAGGTACCTAAAGTCGCAGATTGGCACCCAAGTGGGATTTTTAGAAGTGGGTGTTGGGCGTTAGGCACTTTAGAAAATCCCATTATGTGCCTATCTGCATCTTTAGGTGCCTAAATATCTTTACAAATCTGGTCCTTCATATCTTTGTGCTTCAGTTCCCCATTTGTGAAATGGGAATGATAGGGCATCCCTACTTCACAGGGGTGCTGTGAGGCTAAACGCATTAAGAATTGTGAGGGGCTCAGATATTAAGGTATTTGGGATCATATAACTATAATAGATAGAAATGGGAAATATTTAACAGTAGCAATTCCATTTTTCTTTTGGCCCCTACACTTCGGCCCTGGTTCAATAGCCCAGATTTATGGACCTTAATGGTAGGCTGCAGCAATGGCCATCTTTATGGGGGAGCTTTCTGGGATGGGCCGGGGTCCTGGGTTGTTTGGGAAGAATGGAATGGGGGACGTGTTTTGCTGCTGTATTCATCAGTAAACTGTTCTGTGTTATGCTGTGGGGTGATATCATCTGAATATGAATTTTGTTGCCGGCTCAGCTCGAACTTGTGTGTTGGTGTAGTGGGATGGTCACCCGCTCCTGCCTTAAAAGGCTTAAAACAGCCCGGGGAGAGGGCTGTGACAGGGAAGGAAAAGCTGGGCTGATTGGGGAAAGCAGCCTCAGCTGGGGGCCACGCCCCAATCAGGCCAAGGATGGCTTAATGAGGGCCCAGTTGGCCCTTATAAGAGGGCAGTGGGCTAGGAGCAGAAAGACACTCTCTCGCCTTTGAGAGGGAGGGGCCTGGCTGCTGGGGAGCGTACCTGAGGTGGAGCAGGGCTGGGGGAAGGCCAGAGAGGCTGGGGAGCTCTGGCCTGGAAACCCCCCAGGCTGCAGGCCTAGTATACGGCTGAATAGGTGCTGAGGTTGCAGGGGGCAGCCCAAGGGAAGGCAGAGGCAGCAGGTCCAAACCCCCCTTGCCTGTGATGAGTGGCTTATATACTGCAGTCTGCCCCAGTGAATGGGGGCTAGATGGGGACTGGGCAGTAGCCATATACTGAGGCGAGGTGGGGATGGGGGTGGGGTCCCCTGGAAGGAGGGAGACCCAGAGACTGTGGGGTTACTGCCAGGGGGCAGCACCCCAGTGGAAAGCGGCACCAGGGTCCAGGAGGGACATGGGTGCCCAGCAGTAGTGAGACACCGGCCGACAGAGGGTGCTCGGGAGGCTGGAAGCTAATTCCCTGAGAGACCAGCAGGAGGCGCCGCAGTGGTGAGGCGCGCACCGCGACAGTTGGCTAGAGCTGGGCAGGAAACGGTTTCCCATCCTCTGAGATTTTTTGAAATTTCACAATTTTTCCCATTCCCAAAATGGGATAAAAAGTCAGAATTCTGAAAATTTTCACGACCTGAAAATGCAGGAAAAAAATAAATCAGAATGGGTCAATTGAAACGTTTCATTTTACTTTTGACCTTTTAATTTTCTTTTTTACTATCAATGAACTTAAATTTTGAAATGAAAAGTCATTTAAACCTGAAAAATGAAAATGGTCATTTAGAAAATGGTGAAATGGGTTATTTTAACAATTTCCAAACAGTTTTTCCTGAAATTGTTTAAAACAGGAAATTGGTTGAAACCGACCCTTCCCTGCAAACAGTTTTGGTTCTGACTAACTGGCATTTTTCAATGAAAAAATGCTTTGTCGAAAAATTCCCAACTGGCTCTAGCTTCGGTGTCTTTCGTATTGTTAAATCCGGCTAAATAATAAACACACATGTATGCATGGGCCACTCTTCTTGAATGTGGTGCCATCCGTTTGCTAGAATGGGAGGATCCATAACTTCATATGGATAGTGCAGCTGTAGTACTTGATTGCTGTTATTGTTTATTCATAGGGGACTGAAGTAGAGAATTTAAGGCTGGAAGGGCTTAGCAGATTATCTAACCCCACCTATATATCATAGGCCAAGGACACCACCCAGCACCTTCACACTAAACCCAACAGTTGAAATTAAACCAAAGCATTACAGCCCTCAGGAGACTGTATTGTGTGCCATGTATGTGCCATGTATGTGCCAAAGGCTAGAAGGGACCATGGTGCACCAATGCTGGAGA
Source organism: Emys orbicularis (assembly GCF_028017835.1). Taxonomy (NCBI): domain Eukaryota; kingdom Metazoa; phylum Chordata; order Testudines; family Emydidae; genus Emys; species Emys orbicularis. The sequence goes on along the minus strand of NC_088690.1, from coordinate 7,167,700 downwards.
CCCCTGCGGTGACAAGGAATTGATTGAGATATACCCAGGTAAATCCGGGCAAGTGATACACCTGCCATGCTTCAGTGGAAGGTGAGAACCCCCCAGAGTCAATGCCAACCTGACGGGGATAGGGCAAGTCCTTCCCGACCCCACACATGATGATCAGTTAGACTCTGAGCAAGAAGCAGCCAGTCAAGCACGAGAGAGAGAGAGAGAATGCTCGGTGCACCTCAGAGCATTGTCCCACCCTGTCCAATGTCCCATCTCCAGCGGTGGCCATCTCTGATGCTTCAGAGGTAGGAGACAAAAGCAAAAACGAACCCCCGCCACAAATCTAGACTATACTGGGGCGGGGGAGGAGGGAAAGGGAATCCCTTCCTGACCCCTACAGATGACCCAAGGCATGAGCTCTTAGGAACATGAGACATAAACCACAAGGCACCCTCAGGGTTTTCAAACTTCTGAATTAAACTTATTTTCCAGTGAGCTTCTTGACTGCCTCCCTATCGATGTGCAATGTGCATTAATACTTTTCAAATCTGTCCATCTGTCTTTGTTTATTGGCAGACAATATTTCCAGTTTAAAACGTTGTACATGCATCTGAAAGGCCTGGATAATTATTTAAATGCCCATATGGCTATTAGTTTCTAAGCAGAATGGGAGAAAACTATCTAGCTCAATCTAAATTACAATGTCACAGAAACTTTGCAACCCACCCCCTAATATTGCTGAGGTGGCTTGTGATTTCTTCCCATGCTGAAACTGTTCTCTCCACGACTACAATTTTAAGGGTAAAGAGAGGTCCTTTTATAAATAGCTACTAGAGACACACTGATGGATAGCTGTGGATTGTGTTTCATGGCTAGGTGTGGAGGGGAAAAAAAACCCTAGTCTGCACTCTAATTCCATTAGGATATTACTGTAAATGCATAAATGCCGGATGAGTTATTTATGGCAGTAATGAATAGTTAATATTTAGTGAAAAGTCGATTTTCAATCCTTAAGTCAACTGTATGAGACAAGCAACAGAGAGTCCTGTGGCACCTTAAAGACTAACCGATGTATTGGAGCATAAGCTTTCGTGGGTGAATGCCCACTTCGTCAGACACCAGCCATGAAAGCTTATGCTCCAATACATCGGTTAGTCTTTAAGGTGCCCCAGGACTCTCTGTTGCTTTTTACAGATCCAGACTAACACGGCTACCCCTCTGATACTGTATGAGACAAGAAACTAGTTTCAATTGCTTGTGTGTGCATTATGAAGCATGGGCCGGGGCACTGGAACATTTCAGATCGGGGGAGAGGGTCTGTAAGTTCTCTTTTCCCTCCCCTGTTTATATGTATGTCCTTCAATATTTTGCTAAACTCCCCCCCCCCCAGCTGTGACATAATAAAATGGAAAACCATAATAAAATGGAAAACAGGGCTTTATGGGTGGGGGGTGGGGGGAGTGTTTGTTTCCAGCTTTTTCTTATTAATAAACACAAATTTGATCAAAGGGATCGTTTTGCCCACAAATCACCCCCTATCAGTGCTGGGAAATCGCATGAAGACAAGGACTGGCAGTCCAGTCTGTTGTAGATTTTGCAAGACCTGACTCCCCTTCTTGTGAAATAAATATGTATTTAATCCTCTGCTGGAACTTCCATTTGGAACGGAGGCTGCTTGTACAGCAGGGGTGTCAACCCCACCGGGAGGAGGGGGCTGGAGTCCATGTTAAATGATGCTGTGTGGTCTGGGATATAAATTCCAGACTTGGTACTCCAGCCTAGCCCGGGTGTCAGTAGGAGGTTTGCACAGAGATCAAGGGGAGAACACAGCTTCTGTGCAATAATTAAACTTGTATTCATTATTTATTCTGCACTTTATTGTCGCATTTCATCTCTGCACTGGAAAATCTGCTCCTCTTTAGATCAAAGCTACTTCTGCTCTTTGCTTTTCTTCCTTCCCCACCTCCCATAAGCTGTGTCTTTCTGTCTTCTCTGCCTTTGTATGGCGTCTGCTTTTCTTTCCCAGTAGCAACTCCTGATTTCCAACCCCAGGAGCTTCATGACCACCCTGTACCCACCTTCCTCCCACTAAATTGATCAGCAATGGACTAGTTAATGTTGACAATGAAATGTCCTCATTGGGCTTTAGAGTTGACTCTTGAATCAGATTAATAGGGGGCAAAGGAGCTTGCACCTCTGCGTCCCTAATTCAGGCTGTCTGCAAACTCAGGCAGATGGCATCAGTTTACCCTCAGTTCACATTTGGAAGATTATCTCTGCCAACAGGAAAGCTAGAAACTTATTTATTTTTTTACAAAAAATGAAAGTTTCAGTTCTGCATAAACTGAATATGTCACATAGGCTACATAAATATATCTTGAGGGCCATCCCGCAGGCTGCATGTTTGGCACCTCCCTCCGGAGTGGTGTTCTGACACTTCCTGGGATCCAGCCTGACTTCGTCAGATTCCTGTCCAACGCGCCAGAGTACTTTACCGCCTTGGTACGGCCTTGCAAGCCTGGAGCCCCAACCCAGTGTTTAAAGCAAGTTGTTTAAGGCTGAACAGAACAAGGTTGGCTGCTGATCCGTTATTGTGGGGGTATTTGACGGAGAGATGGGATGGATGGAAATTTTGATGGTGATTTAGGACTAGAAAAGTTCGGACTTGGTACTGAAGCCTCCAAAACTCAAACTAAACAGAACCCTTTCTGAGGTTCTGAAAGCTTGACTGGTATTTATTTATTCACTCTTGCCTACTTCGGCATTCCTCGGTATGATCCAATAGCACAAATACAGAAATCCTCTGAGAGAAGCTGATCTTACAGTATCTCCAGGCCTGATGAAATGTACATGCACTTGGCCTATCACAGTGGAGCCTTGATCCCTGGTAGAGGCTCCTAGACATTACTGCAATGCAAACAAATAATAGCAATAAGGAAGCCTGACCTTGAATATTTCCAGCAAGAATTCTAGACTTTTGGGTGTTTGTCTAAAGAGTATTCAACCTCTGTTGAGTCTCTCCCATCTCTGCTGCAAACACCATGTAGCAATGCAGAACCCTGGAGGTGTTGTAACCCCTGGGGTGCTGTGGCTGCCCCTCCTGCCCATGCAAATTCCCATATCAAGGGGTTTTGTTGGCTGGTTGGTTGGTTGGTCTGTTGAGGATTGAGAGATGGGATCCCACTAGATCATCAATTCAGGAGGGATGAGAGAGTTTCTGGATGTCAAGTAAGAGTTGGGCTTGGCATGAAGTCTCCCGAATAAATCACACAATTTGTGATATCTTTGAGGAGAGTGGGCAAGCCTGGAAGGCCAGCAAGGCATAAGCCTCACTAGCTGATAGGGGTTAGCCAGAAGCTTCCTCCATGGGCAGGTTATTCCATAATTGTCAGCTTTGGGGGTGGGATGGTGTTACTTGGACCTTCCTGTGGATCTGGTACTAACCAGTGTCAGACACAGGATACTAGACTAGGTGGATCCTGGGTGATCTGGTATTGCAATCCACAGGTGTCTGTGTTTTTCAGGGTGGAGGAGCAATCCCTCATTACTGGCCCCATTCCCAACATGTCCTTGCCAGCCCCCTTCCACAATGCCATGGAGACCGCTTGGTGGAAACTGACAATCAGGGATTGGAGGATCTTTTACACTCACAGATATTCTGGAGGGATGATCCCCCAAATCAAACATTTTCTGGAGCTAGTGAGAGCGTAGAATCAGAATGTCAGCGCTGGGCATGGAGAAACAAACTTCTGCTCGAATAAGGGGGGGGTTCATTTGAATTGAAATGAAATATTTTGAAGATTGCAAGTGAACGTGTGTGTGTATGTGTGTGTGAGAGAGAGAGAGAGAGAGAGAGAGAGCGCACTGTTGTACCTTTATAAATAAAAAACACAGAGAACAGTCAAAGGGCATTTGGAGGGACCACATTTATCCTTAAGAAACTTTTCTCGTGGTGTGTGTTTGTGCACGTGGCAAGTTTTCAATTTTTCAGAGGAAAAATTAAGCATTAAATCTTCCCCTCTGTCCTTGGTTATTTCTTCCTTTCTTTATCTTGAAAGTCTCAGGGCCTGTTCTCTAGATGGTGTATGCTGATATAGTTTGATTTACATCAGTTGTGGCTGTCTGCTGTTAGGCCATGATTCTGTAAAGCATGTAATTAATTTTAAATGAAAGAGAAGTCAATGAGACAGCTCACGTGCTTTTAAAGTTAAGCATGTGCTTAAATACTTTGCTGAATTGGGGCATTAAGCAGTAAGGTGATGACAACTCCTTTGGTTTTCTTATCTCTTGGATTCATTCTCCTTTCTTTTGGTCTGTGTGTTTTAAATACAGTCCATACCACCGGACACCTTATAAACTGTGGCTTGCTCAATTTGTGCAATTCATTTTTAAGAAAATCATTCTTCACATTCCCTACAGCTCTGTTACCCAGAGCTCTAACCTTGACCAAGCTAATAATAGATATTTAAAATGATATATACATAAACATTCATTATATCTGTCCTGGGAGGCTGGGACAAGGAGAAATGCTGGCAATGCCAAGTTTTGTTCAGCAGTATGGGTTTCCAGCTGTGCCAGACTCAGGGTTCTCTTAACATACTGTTAAAACAAAATCCAGGCTTTGCTTGAATGTTGTCCAGCTTTACTAAAAGAAATATCAAGCATAATCTTATTAATGCTGTCACTCAGAAACCATAAAGCTGCAGCGGTGCTGTATCTCTTTAGTCCGCATGTGTGAACAATTTTGCTCAGTGATATTTGCTCAGTGATATTTAAACAGGGGCTGTTATTCTGTAATGAATAGTATGAATACGTAGAGCTAAAAATTGGAATGCAAACTTACTTGTGTGTGTGAGTGTGATTTAAAGGGGACCGAGCAACAAGATTTTGCTTGCTTGCTTGAATTTTAACATACAACTCAAGTACACTTGGGCCCACATAACCACAAGGCTTTTTGAAACATGTTGTGTATATTTTGAGGTTTCCAAACTTCTGTAATAACTTACCCAAACCACTAAACTATTGAAACTGACCAAGTATAATAGGGGACAGCCATTTCTTGTGAAATTGACAAAATCTCCAGGTGAATTTCTAGGCTCACTGGCTACCTACTGGGCCAAATTCATATAAGGGATAATGAGGAAATATACGTATTTGAGTTTTCAAATAAATGGTGCCCTTTGTTATTAATTTTTCTACTTTCATGCCTTGGCAAGAAAAGGTAATCGTGAAAACCAACAGAGTTTACACCAGTGGAAACCAGAGTTTCTCCCCTTTCCTCAATTTATACATGTATGGAAAACCAGTATATCTGTACATTTATACACACAAAACACTGAGACTCCAGTGGAATTCCTCTAGATTTATAGTCATATAACTGAGAACAGAATTTGGTCTATGGGTACACTATAAGGACATGAACAGAATAAAATGTAGGTATACATTTGATGGTCTAATTAACGATAAATGAGTAGTAAAAAATACTCTGTAGGCCCAATTTGTGTAAATTAATAGTACTCTGAGAAGCATAACTTTCCATTGCCTGACTTTTCTACATTTACATTCGTAACCCAAATATTAAATGAATATAGGCCCAATCCTGCCAATATTTATGCACATGAGTTAATTTTACGCACAATATTCCCACTGAGTTCTCAACAAGACTGTTCACATGTGTCAATGAATGCATGCGTGTAAGTGACTGCAGGATCATGCTGATAGCTTTTATATTATATTTAGAAGGAGTAAGATATGTATGTAGTTTTTGCATTTAATAATGATAAGGATTTGTGATTATGTTGTGTCGTCTATCCAGGGATCTCAAATCATCTTAGGAACACTACACACCCTTCTGCAAGGTACTATATTACTATCATAGAATCATAGAATATCAGGGTTGGAAGGGACCTCAGGAGGTCATCTAGTCCAACCCCCTGCTCAAAGCAGGACCAATCCCGATTTTACAAATAGGAAGACAGACATGCTGAGAGGTTAATTGGCCAAGATCAGAGAGGAAATCTGTACCACAGCTGGGAAGAGAACCTAATTTTCTTGACTCTCAAGTATGACCCTTAATCACATGACCCTCCTTTCCTCTAATCTAATTTCCTTCTTTTGTTTTCCATTGAAAGAAAAAGAAAATAAAGAGTAAAAATAATTGCTGATGGTTTCTAATATTCCCATGTCAATGGTCCCTGTAGGCTCTGAAGGCTACATCTCACTGGGATTTAACTGGAGTGGCAGAAGGAGAAAGGAGAGAATCATTCATCCAAACAGACAGGGTGATTTGTTGGTGCATACATTGTGCAGAAAGTCCTATGAATTTGCCTGCAGAGTCTGGTGGAATGCTGAACGATACTCATTATACGTTGCCACCAGGTTCTGTACATTTATGCTCTGACACCAAATGACCCCAGTCAGAGGCAGAAATAAGTGGCATTGGCAACCTAAGATAAACGGCCATTTGCAGACTTGGGTGACGTCACCTCTCCATATTCACAGCCTGATTTGTGAACTTCCTTCTGTAGTTTTCTGCAACAATGACAACCAGCGGCCAGCTAAGTTATTCTAGGAAAAAGCACGAAGCATCTGTCGCCTAGGTGATGGAACCCATGGTTATTGAAGTGTCAGTAACTAGGGATTCCAGTGTTTTAATAACCAGGGGTTTTTTTTTAAGAGCCTTGTAAAATAGAGCATGGCACTGTTCTTTTAAAAGGAATTTGAATGGAGGTTTACTTCCTACCAGCTGTTGTCCACATGAAGAACACTGACCTAGAAAGCATTCAACATGCTGTTTGTCAATGTGGAGGTATGTCCTGTATCTCCAAAGTGGTCAACATCTGAGTGAGTGGGCACCCGTATTGTTGTTCAAACGCACATTTTGTCTCTTATGAATCACCCCATTTCAGTTTAAAGTTTTGCAGTCACGATCCAAATGAACCTATAGGAACTGATTCCTCTAAGAGGTGAAGGGCATCCGTTTAACCACTCAAGCTCAGCTGAAAAATGCAAATCAGAATCTGGGAAACCTATCCCGTGCATCGCAAGGTTTCATTTGTGGTTTTCAGTCCAGACTTTTAGAAAAGGGGTTTGGAATTTAATAGAAAATTATAACCTTTCTATATGCAGTGTGGTGGTAGCCATGTACATTCTTAATTTATTGTTGGTCTAATAAAAGATATTACCTCATCCGCCTTGTCTCTCTAACCTTTCTATAGGTTTTTTAAACTATCCTGTAGAATGTAATAGAGAATTATAGCTATACCAAAGCATTCTATTGGATGATTCAAAACCCCTTATAGAAAGATTATCATTTTTATATTCAATTCACTAGATCTTTAGAGTAATATCTACACAGCCCTGTTGATTTTCTGTAAAAGCCTATTGATTGCATCTTTATTAAATTCCAAAAGGCTTTTCTATAAGGAAGGCCATGCACATTGTGCTTTTCAGCATGGGCCATACCCAGAATCAGATCCCAATCCTGTAGGACTGGGTTCTAGCTGAGGGTGAGACAGAAATATTTTTGAAAACTAGCTGAAATGTTCAGAGTGCAAGAAGAGTTTTCCCTGACTGTCAGGAGCTTTCCTCAGCCTTGCACTCTGCTGAGGTCAGGCTCGGGTTTATCGTTGTGTTTGTTTTAGTAACGTGTTCACATCGCTTTAGTTATCTTCTTCGCAGAGAATGGAGCCAGAGTTGTGAGCTCTGGAAATGGTTCCCACCCCCTTCTTTTGGCAAGCAAGACCTTATACATTCCAAAATCGCTTGGAGGATTTGCGATGGGATATGAAACACTTCACTTGTAGGTTACCTGTCTGAATCCAGCTGTCGTGACTGACTGGAGCGTAGTTCCTAGTTTAGGGCTTTTCAGTGGCTTATGTGAAATGAGTTGGTGATCTCAGTCAGATAGTAAGAGACCGCCTACTTTACCAAAGCCGCAATCCCAGTCATTAACACCCTTGGGAGAGAGGTTGCATCCTCTTCCAGACTGTGAACACTGCCCAACCTGTTGATGGTGCTCAGTAAATACTTATGTGAATAATGGTGGTTACATTTCTTACCGTGCTATTTGAGCAGCCTATAAATAGTGGTGAAAAGCATCTGTTTCCATCGAAAGGACAAAACCTTTCCTTTCCTCCATGTTACAACCGTCTTTTGTAAAAGGGATAAACACTGATACCCGTAGTCTCAACTGAGGCTCGGGACTAAATGGGTCATAGTGAGGTACTCTCACACCCCTGGAAAAGGCAGGGCAGTGTGAAGCTACTGCCCGCACTGTATTTTCCCCATGGATTTCATTTCCTGGTGATATCATTCCAGCTCCTGTCACAAGGAAAGCTGATTGAATGTTTTCCAACAGAACTGTTTTCATCAGAAAATGCCATTTTGTTTCAATCAAAACTTTCCACGGAAATGTCAATTTCAGCTAACTTTTGTTTGGGAATAAATATTTAAAAAAATATGAGCAGGGTGAAATGTTCTGTTGTGACACTTTCAGAACAGAAGGTATCAATTTCCCATTTGGAAATGACTTTTCGTTTCAAAATTTATTTTATTTCATATTATAAACATGAAAAAAGAGGAAAAAGTCAAAAAAGAAGCTTTTTTCATCTGACCCCAAATGATTTTTTAAATTTTGTTTTGTGGGGAATTTCTATATTCTTTGTTTTCATTCCAGTTTGGAACAAATTTTGAAATCACGGAATTTCTCACAAAATGGAAATGCCAGTTCCCACACAGTTGTAATCACAAGCAAAAAAATACATTTAAAAAAATCCTGCCTCTTTAAGTTCCCCTGCAAAAAGACCCTGTTCGCATTTTAAATGCATTCTTTGCAGGTTCATCTAGCATCAGAAAGAGGAGTAAACTGAGATCCCAAAGAAACAGGTCTAAGATAATAAGATCATGAATGGCACTTATGTAAAAGGTGAACACCTTCCTATACTGTCTTCCTCTTCTCTTTAGAATCAAACCCCAATGTCCAATCAACAGTTAATGTATTTAATGTATTTACAGTAAAATGTAGTGGTCATCCTTTGACCAAATAAAAGGAAGTATTTCTTCACACAACACACAGTCAACCTGTGGAACTCCTTGCCAGAGGATGTTGTGAAGGCCAAGACCATAACAGGGTTCAAAAAAGAACTAGATAAATTCATGAGGCTAGGTCCATCAATGGCTATTAGCCAGGATGGGCAGGAATGGTGTCCCTAGCCTCTGTTTGCCAGAAGCTGGGAATGAGCATCAAGAGATGGATAACTTGATGATTACCCGTTCTGTTCATTCCCTCTGGGGCACCTGGCACTGGCCACTGATGGAAGGCAGGATACTGGGCTAGATGGACCTTTGGTCTGACCCAGTAGGGCCATTCTTATGTTCTTTTGTGCTCGCTCTCAGTGGGAAAATTCCACTGTGTGGTATATGTGCATGAAAATGTGCTGTCTTTGTTTTCTGCACCCTCTTGCTGAGCTGCTGTAATGCATTCTGGGAGTCCTTGGCCATGTGCATAGTGGGAAATGTAGTCCAGCTGGGGAACCCAGCCCATAGAGGCGAATGGGGATATGACACAGCCAAATTATAATTCACGTGAGGAACTGTGATGGCATTTTTAATTGAATTGCAGGGGGGCTGATTGGCCAAAAATGAAAGCGTTTTAGGTTTGAGTTTTCTTTTTTTGGTGAAAAATCAATTTTTTTCCTCAGAAACCAGACACTTTCGGCCAAAAAATTGTTTTTTGATCAAAAACCCATTTTCTGTAGACAAACAGTTAGACAAACACAGAGGTGACAGCATGGGAGAAGAAACAAAGATGACACCATGGGAGAAGGACACAGACACATAGTCAAGAGAACTAAGCAGAATGAAAGAGCTAAGAAGGGAAGACATGAGCGCAGAGATGTGCTGAAAGAATGAATTTTCACTACCTCTAGGGACAGCAAGAAACAATATCTTGGACTGATTCTCTGTGAGTCTGTGCAGGTTTTTGGGCTTGATTCTCTATTTTTAGCACGGCACTGCAGCTCTAAATGAGACACGGGGGGACCAAAATCTGCTCGCAGTTACACGGGCATCCATCTGGAGTAACCTCATGGACTTTGGGCTTTAAGTCACTCTCCAATAATCTACAGGGTGGCCCTGGTCCAAAATGTATTTTGTAAGTGCTGAACAATTGTAGCAGGAGAGGTGATTACATGTAAGGAAGGAATGAAGTGGCAGGTGGGGCCCACGTGGGGTTCAAAGTGCTGCGCTTTTTGCCCTTTTATGTTTTATTTCTTAATTCCAATGACAGTGTCCGAAAGCAGCTGTGAGTCAGTGCTTTGCACGGCCGAGAAGAACCACATCAAATAGGATGGGGAAAAGATTTCTTCGGCCGCATCTAAACTGGGGCTGCGTCGTGTTCGTGCGGGCCTGCTTTACGAAACCATCGTTTGCACGGAAGTACTTGAACTCACACTTTGGTCTCAATTCCCCCCACCCAAGATAAGGAATCAGAAAGCCACCCCCCCACACCCATTCATGTAATACTTGTAAGTGCAAAACATTGGGCAGGTCTACACTTACTTCCTGGTCCGGCCGTAAGCAATCGATCTTCTGGGATCGATTTATTGCGTCTTGTCTAGACGCGATAAATCGATCCTGGATCGATCCCGGAAGTGCTCGCCGGCGACGCTGGTACTCCAGCTCGGCGAGAGGAGTATGCGGCATCGACGGGGGAGCTGCCTGCTGCGTGTGGACCCGCGGTAAGTTCGAACTAAGGTACTTCGAATTCAGCTACGTTATTAACGTAGCTGAATTTGCGTACCTTAGTTCGAAGTGGGGGGGTAGTGTGGACGAGGCCATTGTTGTGACTCTCATTCCCCTACCCCTACAATCAGCTTTTCTGAAAAGGACAGACACCACCGGTGCAATTTTGCGTTGCCCATTTAAGAGGTGCAGCACAGCACCAGGCAGAGGCAGGGCTTTAAGTGAACTTTGCTCCCTCCTGATCTTGGCCTTTTCCAGGGGCTGGGGCAGCCCCCAGCATAGCTAAGATATCCTGGTCCGGGCCTCTTTAAATTGCAGCAGCCTCTCCAGGCTGCCTGGTATCTCTGCAGTGCTCCCTCCTACCCCCAGACCTGCCTCAGTCAAGCCCTCTGTGCCATGTGTAGAGCCCTGCCAAATTCACCGTCCATTTTGGTCAATTTCACGGTCACAGGATTTTTAAAATAGTCATTTTCATGATTTCAGCTATTTAAATCTGAAATGTCACAGTGTTGTAATGGTAGGGGTCCTGAACCAAAAAGGAGTTGGGGGGCTCACAAGGTTATTGTAGGGGGGTTGTGGTTCTGCTACCCTTACTTCTGTGCTGCTGCTGCTGCCGGCGGCGCTGCCTTCAGAGCTGGGCAACTAGAGAGTGGTGACTGCTGGCTGGGAGCCCATCTCTGAAGGCAGCGCTGCCGCCAGCAGCAGCGCAGAAGTAAGGATGGCATGGTATGGTGCTGCCTTCAGCAGCTGGGACCCGGCTAACAGCCACCACTCTCCGGCCGCCCAGCTCTAAAGCCAGCGCAGAAGTAAGGGTGGCACTACAGTGACCCCCCCCCAAAATAACCCTGTGACCCCCCCCCCACAACTCCCTTTTGGGTCAGGACCCCCAATTTGAGAAACGCTGGTCTCCCCCGTGAAATCTGTATATTGTAGGGCAAAAGCGCACAACAGACGGGGCGAGACCAGCTTTCATGGTCCGTGATGTGTTTTTCATGGCCGTGAATTTGGTAGGGCCCTAGCCACATGCTATGTTTGTGGAGGGGTGTGCAGAGGGCAGCCTTCAGATTGTCTTCCACAGTGCGTGTGCTGGGGGAGTCTTCTCCTGGTGTGAACTGGGACCTTTAGGACCAATTTATGCCACTCCAGCCCCGTTACCTAGCATAAAGGAGCAAAAGAGAATTTAGGACTGCGGTTCATTATGGGGGAGGGGTGCATGGGGGAGGGGTGCATGTATTGATGCAGGCTCCATCTGGAAAAGAGGCAGAGCTAGACCAGCAGGGGATGGTGAAGGTCAAGATTGGGTGTATTAAGTAGATGTGTCTGTCTGAGTGTGGATGAATGTGCCCATGGAGAAAGGGAAGACTGGAATGGCAGAGGTGCTGAAAATCAGTGGTAAGGTACTGTGGTAAAGAAACTCGCACTGCATTTGCCCCTGTTAATCTTGTTGCTACTTGATGTCCTTCTTCTTAAATGTTTCTATTATGATCGTGCCCAGGAGCCCCCGGTCAGGATCAATGCCCACCACAGAAGGGGACAGTTTGGAGGAGCATATTGTGAGTTAATTCAGTGTTCGTGACAATATTGTCACAGACACTATTATTGTCACAGACACTGAATTAACTCGCAATATGAATGAAAAGAGAAAAGAAAAGAAAACATTGTGATGAACATTGCTTATTATTAATTGGAGTGCGTTGAAATTTTTAGAATTTTCAAAGTTTGGGGGGTTTTTTTGACAAACACTTTTGAGAATTTATTTGTAATGGTTTTTCACTATTTTTTCCAACATTTGACATTTTGAACAAAGAACTGATTGCACAAATTTTTGAAAATGTATTACCAAAATGTTTCTGCCTTTTCCCACCAGCTCTATTAGTGTTGGATTGGACTTAACGCTTAACTGAATGGAAGAGGGAGCTGTGTTAGAAAAAGGAATGTCTGCACTTGATAGCTTGGGGTTAGTGCTGTCATGATGCTGGGAAAGCAGAATCCCAGAGCAAAAGAAGAGAAGAACTGCAGCATTTCACATTGGAACCACGTGGAATCACAAATATTACAGGGTTTTGACATTAAACCATAAATCCATAAGAACCTAGGATATAGGACTTAGGATGTAGGACTGGAAGGGATGTCAACTCCAATCTCCTGCTACTCTGGTAATTCCATCATTTAAACCCACTCATAAACTTACTAAACTCCATCTTCAAACTAATTTGGTTGTTTGCTGCTGCTACTCCTATTGGAAGGCTGTTCCAGAACCTCACTCTGATAGATAGAACCGTTCTTCCAATTTCTGACTTAAGTGTATTTATGGCCAGTGTATACCCATTTGTTCTTGTGCCAGGGTTGTCCTTTAGTTCGAACAGTTTAAATCCATCCTGGTTTGCTTAAAACTGGGCCCAGCTTCTTTTTTAAAAAGCACCAGCCTCCACAAAGCTTTTGACCAACCTGGTCTGAGTTTCCTTCTAGTTTGTTATGGATCCAAACGAGGTGAACTTTGTAAGATTTTAGATTTCATTGGCAATATTTTGCATCACACAAAGGGGTTCTCATCCAGTCCTGAAATCTATTAATCCCGGCCCAATGCATTCAATTCATTTCATTTTAACATGTCGTGTATTCGCACGATGACAAAACACTTTGCAGCAAAAGGTAGCTGAAGAGGAAAGGAAATTTTTTAGATAGACATGGGCCCAGCTCGCAAAGACTGGATCTGCATTTAGCTCCAATGTTCTACAGACACCAGGAGTTATTCTAGGTGTTGGGTTCAGGGCCATCTTTAATTGTAAAATGAGATTTCAAGAGAGTGATTCAGAAGGATGAAAGAATCTCTAAGCAGATGGGGCAACTCCAGGGCATTAATAGACCTCAAATATGGAGCATAATGATGAAAAGATAGGAGCACAACATTTTAAGGAATGGAGTTTCTGGCAGGAGAGTGTGTATGAGGTCACCGAGGGAGAGTGGATTGACACAATAGAGAGGTTAAAAAATCCAGAGGGCAATATGTGTTGACTGCTTACTAAAATAGCATGGCATCTTTCTGATGCACTAATCACTCAGCCTCTGCAAATGTTAAGTTAGACCTGTCTCAAAAAATACACAGTTTGGAGAAGCAGTAAAGGAGCCAGTAAATATTTGCTGCAATGGTGAATATACAGCACTTGATTTTGTATTTCAGCTCATTGCTTAATTCTTGTGAAGTTTAACTACAATAAACACTCGGGTTGTGCCAAACGCATTGAAAATCAGTGTCAGAGAAAACGAGGAATAGAGACTGCTGGCTGCTCATTGCAAAGCAGCCCGAGGGCTAAATGGCAACAAAACGTTATACATAACATCTGATTCACGGCATGGAGAATGTAAAGAATTGAGACCTCCCGACACAGTTTACATTGGCCCTTTTTATGACTAATTGTGCAGAAAATAGCTCTGCTTGTAGCGCTCATGGAAACAGTTCAGGTTTCTGCTGTGTGTCAGCTAATGGCCTAGCAAGGCTTTATTAGTGTAACTTCAAAGGCTCTGCCATGGAGGCCTTTTGTGTGGGAATTATCTCTTGCTCCTTTGTACCACTTTATCCCTCTAAGCCCCAGAACAATGAATCCTGAAGCGAACAGACCAAGTAATTTGTAGTAGATCTTCAAATCCAGATAAAGCACACAACATTTGCTTAGAAGCATTCTTCTTGCTCCTGTCACCAAAACAAGATAATATTTTTGCCTGTAAGAACTCGTGGGCTTATTTAACTTCTTAGGGCTGTGGCTTGATGCTGATGCTTAGATACAACGTTGATGGCATTTCATGTCTAAGATGGCGAGGTAGATTTTTAATATCTAGGACTACATGGTTCTCCCTCTCAGAGGTGTTTGAAAAATATCCCTCCGAGGCCCACCCAGAATATTTTGCCCAAAATGAAAATAATTTTCATTGTCATTTTCAATGGAAAAATTGGACTTGTGGCAAAAAATTAAGAACAAAGGTTGTTTTGTCTTTTAGTTAAAAAACTACCCCTCTCTGCCCTGCCACATACGCACACACACCCCACACCCTTGCACTGATTTTCAGTTTTCCAATGAAAAATCCCAACTTTTTTTGAGGAAAGCAGACACGTGCCCTGAAAATTTCCATTTAGTCAAAACAGCAGTTTTCTATCAGAAAAACAAGGTGAAATGGGAAAATTTTGACCAGCCCTGGGCACTGTGAAAACACATTCACTGAGAAATTCAGATCGTCCGACCCCAAAACACAGGCTCATACCACTTGAGCTAAAGGGGTGAAATCCGGGCCCCAATGAAGTCAATGGCAAAACTACTATTGACTTCAGTTGGGACTTACACAAAGAGATCCTTCTTACAAAGTCGTCAGTTTATTAAAGTAAATTGTGGCCAAACTTTGAGTTCACGGTATGTTTAGCATTGAAAATTACCCTCTAGCAAAAGTCATTGGTATCAAGTCTTCTTTAGGAAGCAGATGGACCGCCTTTACTTCCCATTACTGTCCTGGATCTCATCCTAATCTTCTACCGGTGAATCGAGTTCAGTAAAAAAGGGCAGAAGTTGACTCTAAATACGCACCAATCCAGGACCTGTTAGAAATGTAGAGGGGCAGAGTTTTTTTAAGAGATGGCTCAAATTTTAACCTTGTACAATACCTATTACAGTACCCATTTATCATTCGAACAATCTTGCCCTCTATTGTCATGAGCATCATACATACAGCTTTATCTATAGGCTTGGGAGAATTCTATTATTATTTGTAATTTTGACAGAATATTGGGTTTTTTTTTTTGTATTTTTATTTACTTAAAGCTTCACAGTTGTGCAAAATTATGGACTTAAAGTATTTTTTGTATATTTATCTATTTTAAATTTTTACAGTTTCAGGAAATTATGGGAGTGTCAGATAATAATTATTTAATGACAGTAGGCGTTGAGATTAAAAAATGTTAAAGCTTTATAACCATTAAAACACAAGTTGTCAACATTGCATGTCAAAATATGCAAAGTAAATATCCTTATATCAAACTGTGATAAGCTCTTAGGCAGCATTTTTCTTACTTTCCCTGTCTGTAGATTTTGATTATTATAGAGGGAAATATTTTTGTCAGTCTGTGTGTATACGGTGAAATTAACATTTACTGATAAAAATCAAATCCTTCTAAGCCTAGAAATATAATACCCAATGTGTTATTGCCATGGTTTATTTGCAACTATGAAACTTATTTTAACGTAAATTGTTAGTGGAGATTTTGCAGTATTCATCTTTGTGCCTGATATTGGAATTACCACATAAACCTCTGTGTGGCAGGTCTTCTATTTCTCCTTTCAGCTGCTTTTCTCTGCATATTTACTAGGCATTCCCAGGACAGTAGATATTCTGACCTTTTTAGTCCTAGCACTCATCAACTGTCACAATAAATCAGGATAATACTAAAGGGATTTTTCATCCAGGTTCAGAATAAATAGTGAGTATCAGCTCAGAAGACCTGACATCCATCCATCTATCTATCTAATCTATCTATCTAAACTATCCATCTATCTATCTATTTCCACGTGCACAAAGTTTTCAATAATTATAACTTCCTAAAGTTTTTACCTTTTAGGGAGATATTTTCCAGGCTTCTTCTCTGACAATTCTGACAATTTGGAAAGTTTTAGCAAAAATGGTATTGCTATTTTTCAGTAGGTGGAGAGAGAATGAAATATACCCAAGCCATTCTAAAAATAAAAATAATTTTACAAAATCTTTATTCTTTTATTTTTTAACAGCTTTAGTGATAAAGTGGCAGGAAGTAGGAAGTGTGGGGAATTAGTTCACAATGGACTGAAATACCTGTGAGTGTGCTGGTGAAATTGGCATTCATTTGGCCAACTGATCCATTGAAAATCATACGCTGCTGTAAATTGTTAACAAAGATAGTGCTAAGCTCAGGATATGTGCCACCAAGGAAGATCACAGTGTGTGTGCAATTTTCATAGATTTTAAGGCCAGGAGGAACCATTGTGATCATCTAGTCTGGCCATAGAATTTCATCCAGTGCTTCCTGAATCAACCCTATGGCTTCAGGTTGAGCTAGAACATATCTTCAGATCCGTTCATGGAGAGATAAGAAGTTGCGCACAGCAACTTTTATTCCAAAAGGGGGGGAAATAAATGAATATTGCGGAGAGGAGAAGTAAAGTGAGCAGCAAGGCAAAACTGGTCAACATTCAAGTATCATTGCAAACAAGACACAGCAAAGTGGGAAGGATGCATGAATGGGGGAAGTTAAAGAGTTTCAGATTCTGCCATTTAGGCAAAATCAAATAGGTTGGATTGAAGAGGACTTGTATAGTAGGCTCCACACTATGCTGCTTATTACAGTGTTTCACTGATAAAAGAGTCAGTTTAGTTATAAATTAGGGCATTGTCCAAAACCCCTCTGATGTCAATGTAAAGACTCCAATTGATTTCAGTGGGCGTAGGGCTGTGACCGAAAAGATGAGATGACTGGCCTATTGCTTGGCTGTATACGCTAGCATTATTTATTGAATCCCTCTGGACTTTGCTCATCCAGGCAGGTACTCTTTGAAAATACCTGGGTACCCCAAGAGAGACAAACTTCTGACCCTACACAGTCTGCATTATTAGGGTGTTTGTAATTAGATTCTTATGCTGTCTGGCCAGTTTCTCACTTCAAAACCAGCTCTGCTGTTTCCACAGTGATCTTTCAGGGAATGATTAGCTCCTTTGAGAGATAGTCTGTTGGACATTGGAGTAAGTGGGCTCCAACTCTAGTACGATCTATCTGCTTTGAAAAATATTGATCTCAAGAACAATCTTTGGTTCTGACACTTAGCAGGAACTTCTCTTATCCCCTGCAATTTCTGGGCAAATCTTAAGCACCCCTCCGATACCATTGGGATGTTTTCCTAATGAATAATTAAGGCAGAAGACTGGAGGGCTCAAGGCACAGTGATGGATTGCAGGCCTTTTCACATTTACATGTCTGGTTTGACTCCTTCCAGGTAAATAATGAACAAATGTTGATAGAATCCAAAAACTGTAGGGTGAAGTGATTAATGGTCTCTGTCCACATCCTTGTGGACAGTTGTCTGCATGACAAAAATTGTTAATTAATACAAGTCATCCCCAACACTGTAGTATTTCAGTCCACTACAAATTCCGGAAGGCAGAAAACAAGTGTGTCCAATTTTGGAATGCAGTGAGAACAAAACTGCCACCATCCCATACTTTCCTCAACCTAAATAACTTAAGTACTCAACAAAAGCCAACCAGATCCACAGATGGCATCCTTGTTGGCAGTCTTAACAGAGAAGCCAAATGATCGGAAGGCCAAAATATCTCTCACCCCTGAATGTATTTACAGTGCATTGTTGGGAAGCTGGTAACGCTGCTGCCCTGGTCATGACTGTTGAATAGATGAGGATTTAGGGTTGTCATTATGCTACTTTTTGCCAGGACTAAATGAATTAAGAGCTATGAAGAATTATAATTGGGTTTCTTTTGGTATTATGATGTAAAGGTCAACGGTTAATAAGATTCAGGACACTTGTTCCTACAAATAAAAATGTTGGCAACTTGAATTCCATGTCAAGAAAAACTAGGACATTGGAGTATGAACACGGAAACATCTTTGTTCCCGATTCCACTTGCAGCTCTCTGTTCAACCAATTGAAGGATCGGGCCTTTGTTTGCTCTGGCATTGCTTAAAAAAAATCCAGTTATGATCAAATCAAATTAATCGCTCACAAATGTCATATTGCTCTCCTCTCGGAGAGTGTGGAACGCATTTTTGGGACTGGTCCTTTGGCTTTAGTTATAAGCAAGTTAGTCAGGGGGGAAATCAAATTTTTATGTTTCTGAAAAGGAGGTAGTGGAATCCTGGAACAAGTTAGGGCCTGCAAATGTGATTTGAATAGTTTAAAGAAATGTCTTTTGGCTAAAAACTGTTTATGATGCTTGTGGGTTGCACTAAAACCCCTATAACCACATCACCCTCACAACTGATACTAATTAGCATCCTTGTTGGCAGTTTAGGCAGGGAGACCGAGGCTTAAAAGAGACTGGAGACTGAATTACCCTTGAATCCTTAGGGTGCGTCTACACGCAAGTGGTTGCCCACAGCAGCAAGTCTCAGAGCCTGGGTTGACAGACTCGGGCTTGCATTATGGCACTAAAAATAGCTTAGGCAGCAGCTTAGGCTCTGAAGCCCAGGGAGGGGGTGGGGCTTGAGAAAGGGGCTGCAAACAAGGCCCAGTGGGTGGGCTGAAGAGAAGGCCTGAAGGGTAGAAGAACGTTTTTGTTTGCTTAGAACTTTTCTGTTTGGACTCTTGGTACCTTAGAAGGGATTACATTTGTTGTGACTTGGCTGGAGAGCTAAGCCACATCTCCCACACAGACCTGTATCTGGGAAGCTGAGAAGACCAACCTCGGAAAGGAAAACTAAGGGGGGGGGGGGAGTGCCAGCCCTAGTACACTCAGCCAACAGGGCAGTATGGGGTAAAGGCACCCTTATGACAAATCCCAAAGGCTCGAAACCCCACAGACCAATGAAAAGAATCCAAAATTCGTTCTTAATAATATAATAAATGGAGATATCCCATCTCCTAGAACTGGAAGGGACCTTGAAAGGTCATCGAGTCCAGCCCCCTGCCTTCACTAGCAGGACCAAGTATTAATTTTGCCCCAGATCCCCAAGTGGCCCCCTCAAGGATTGAACTCACAACCCTGGGTTTAGTAGGCCAATGCTCAAACCACTGAGCTATCCCTCCCCCCTTCTTATTAATCTCCTGATTTTTAAGCTGATCTCATGATTTTTTTAATGCTTGGGGTTAGCAATCAATGCTGAAATTCACCGATGTGCAGAGAACCAGCATAAGATCTAGCCACTCTGAGTCCCACTTTAGCCAATTATCCTAGAGAAACAACTATGCCCTAAACAATCACACAAGCCTAACCCATTCACACAAATGTTAGGAACACTAGGTAACAAGGGATAGAAACATGGTCTGATGGCACTGTGGTATTTAGCAGAGTATTTGTATCATAGAAGATTAGGGTTGGAAGAGACCTCAGGAGGTCATCTAGTCCTGCATTCCACCCAGTCTTACTCCTGAATAGAAGCCTAATCTGAAATCAATTAGGGTGACTAATAATACTTCTCTCACCTTTTGCAGGAACAATTGTAAAACCCGGGTGAGGGGGTGATTTAGAGTGTGAGCTTGTGTTTAAAATGGCAGTTATACAGAACTACCACAACAATTTGCAGGCTCCAAGTTACTGTGGAAGAATTGGCCCTTGAGTTGCCTACCCATTCGATCAATTCCTGGCCCGTAGGGGGCAGCGCGTCAGGCTGTGAGTTGGCTAGTCTCATTCCTACTGCCCAAAGAGCAGTAGTGGACCAGGGTGTGAGTAGCTGAGTCTCTTCTGGGCCCCAACCAGTTGCTTGACCTGACTTGCTTGCCCTTGGAGCCAGCCCTGTCTTTGGTAACCTACTCCTCCTAGCTTGGGTCGACAGGAGGGAGTACCCTCAAGGAGCAGTTTGAGTGACGCTGCTGTTTTTCTGTCCATGTTTTAGGTCACTTCCTGGGTAACAATACTGTGATTGATGTGCTGAGACAAGCAGGCTTTGAAGTGGAGCATACACCTGCTGGACAACCAATTGGAAAGTAAGCAGCTGCCTGTAGATCCTTTAACCTCTCTCTCTCTCTCTCTCTCTCTTTCTCCGAGTGAGCAAGATTATTTTGGTGAGCGAAGAGGGTGAGTTACCTTCTTCCCTATAAAATTTCAGGTACTCGTTTCAATGGAAGGCATCTGAAGTGTCAGCTAATGTACATCAAATGTGTGATACTGTGGCAGGAGGTAGCTCCCTGTAGGTTTAGATGACATAGACACTGCTTATTCACACCAGGGATGCTGGAACAATTTGTATACTGGGGGTGCTGATGTTATGCTTATAAGAAGCACACAGGATCTTTTTCAGGGGAAAAGGCAATATGCCTTGTTTATTGGAAATACAACAATTAGCGATGGCACTGTAGGAGCGAGGGATAGCTCAGTGATTTGAGCATTGGCCTGTGAAACCCAGGGTTGTGAGTTCAATCCTTGAGGGGGCTATTTAGGGATCTGGGGCAAAAATCTGTCTGGGGATTGGCCCTGCTTTGAGCAGGGGGTTGGATTAGATGACCTCCTGAGGTCCCTTCCAGCCTTGATATTCTGTGATAAACTCTGGAAACCACTTTAAGTCAAGGGGTGTGGCAGCACCCTGAACACCTACGATTCAGACCAGGTCAGATGCACTGTGGTGAAAACAAGAACAGATCAATGTACTGAGAGGTGGTACCATTCTGTTGAGTTATTTTACTCATTAAGAAACGCCACTGTCCTTGTCAGCTTTTCCCCTGGCAGCTTTCCCGCTGCCTCTTCCCCTCTCCCCGGGGCAGTAGTCACCTCAACGCTGCAGGGCTACGGTGCATTGCTGGAAATGTAGCTGCCACTTGAGCTTCTGTTGATGCCTCTTTGTGCCAGGCCCCTTTTTCCTCCCCAGGGATGTCGATTTTTCCCTTAAGGGCCCTTTTGTGCATCTGTGTCCCAGACAAAGCACACATCCTGAGAGGAGTGTTTTGTAACCATCTTCTCCTCTCTGGAAGTATCCAAGGAAATGCATTATCTTTGCACTGTCTCCTCCCCTGTGCACCCTGGAGATAACATTGGCTGACATTTCTTCATAAGATTGTTAGCAATCCCATGCTAGGAATAAGTGCTAGTGCCACTGTTCTGAGCAATCGCACGTGTGTTCCCCTCTATGGTCCACCCAGGGCACCCACTCTAGGCTCCCGGCTCCTCAGCTATCACCTCTCTTGGGCAGAGACCCACATCTCACTTCCTGCTGACTAGGGTTTTTCCTGGATGTACAACTCCCTGCCTAGACTGTGCTTTGCCCAGCAAGCTAGATGGCCTAAACTGGCCAGAGTCTGTGTTTTGCTTTCTCTCCAGCATAGGTACTGGAACTATGGGTGCGGGGGGTGCTGCAGCACCCCCTGGCTGGAAGTGGTTTCCATCATATACAGGGTTTACAGTTTGAGTCAATGTCCCTCAGCATCCCCACTATACAAATTGTTCCACCATCCCTGCTCTCCAGAGGCTGTGAACAACATAATGGCCCACAGTGTTTGTACATCACTCTGTATAAGCAAGAACATTTATTGTTAAGGTAAAAAATAATCAGCAAGAAAACATATTAAAAACAATAAAAGAACCTATGTGCATGCTAAAAGGCTTACCCCAAATCACCCCAATTCCAGCCTCAGGCTCTGGTAGGTGTCAGTCCTTCAGAAACGCTGGGTTTTCCCTGTGGGTTACAAGTTCATAACTGTCTCAGATTCAGAACCAGCACCACCAAGGATAGTTCAGTCTTTACTTTATACAGCTTGGCCCTTTGATCTTGGCCTCTTGTAAGAGGTGACCAGCAGACAATGGCTCACTCCTCAGGGCATAGTTTCAAAAGGCTGGATTTTTGCGTGCCCAGAGGTGCGGAATTCGCATTCACTTCTCCGGGGAAATTCCCAGGAAAACAACGTAATATCTTTTGTTCCAAAAGCCCATTCTTGCCTGGCACATAGCTCTCGCACCTATCACATCCACGCTCCCTCTTCCCCCCAGCAGAGGTTACATACAATCCCAGCCCGCAAGAATACATAAACAATTCATTTAATACAATGGGCTCCAAAGATACTTAAACATAATTCAATAAGGTCTCTCAAGAATATCGCAGGAAATTGCCAAATCTGCCACAGTTAGTAGCATTTTCCTGTCCCTAGTGGGACTAACAGTGCACAATGCAACTATGAGGTGAGTTTCATTAACGGGATTAATTGCAGGACTAATGAATCTTGTCTGGTTGTATTCTCTGTACAAAAACACTGTCTAGATTTATATAGTCTTAACATTTGGCTGATTGGACCTTGTTTGCAAAACTCCTGCAATCCTTCATATAGAATATGATAAAGCTTAATGGCCCATAAGTATCTCTGACACAAAGTTTATCCTGAATGCTTCACAGAGTTTATTCAGCAATAAAACTTCAGAGTTAAATAATATCAGATGGAGAAAGAAATGAAAAGATACAAGAGGGAAGGAAGGGAATATGCTCAGATACGATTTGGAAATTCATTGGAGCAGAAAGATAGGAATCACTTGTAAATGGGAAGAGCTTGTGGAGTTAAGTTGAAAATAGAGCTGGTCAGAAAATGTTTTTTTTCTTCCAATAGAAAATGTTGATGAAAACTAAAACCACTAAAAGAGTTAGTTTTCATCAAAATGTTAATGGATATTTCTGCCAGTTAATAACAACAAAAACAAAACAAAAAATTTTCAGGTTTGGGGCTTTCTGTTTTCCAACAAAAAAAACCAACAATTTTCAGGTTTTGGGCTTTCTGTTTTCCAAAAAAAAAATCAAAGACCTTTTCTGCCACAAAAAAAAAAAGTCATTTATTCGAAAACCCACTTTTCTGTTGAAAAACATTTCGGTTGAAGATTTTTGAGCAGCTCTAGTTAAAACCATAAAGTTCTTGGTCCTCCAGGTCCAGGTTGAGTTTTATATGGGAGACTTAGTAAAATGTTATATTCTGTCTCCTAGAATCATGATGTCTGTGTTTCTCTGCTCCCATAAAAAAGAGTTGTAGAAAACTTGCATTCTGTAGTGTAGCAACCATGTGAAGGGATAGAGAGGAGTTCTAGATATTTATGTGTACATTAGACAAACACCTATCAGGAAGCATACTTAAACTTGCTTCTGCATGGGTGGATGGATTGCATGACATCTTGAGATCCCTTCCAGCCCTCCATTTCTATGATTCTGTGTGAGATGGATCGAGGAGGGGTCTAGTAGTATTCTATCAGGGTTGGATACTACATTGATGAACATGGCATAAATGCCTAGACGGACAGATCAGTCAGCCATGAGTGAGATCTTACTCCATGTCTTCACTCGTGGTTTAAAAGAAGGCATAAATGGCATGTTAATGAAATTTACAGGCGATACTAATTTGCAAGCATCACACAGAACAGAGGAAATGTTAAAAAAAAAAAAAACGTAGCAAGTTCAGAGACAGACAGAAAACAGCAAAGGGAGATTGGGTTTGGAAACATGGAACCTAATGCACTGAAAGGAAAATAATTGAAACCACATGTACTGCCTACTTGAAGGATTTCCTTTCTCCCCCTGCCATACTTCCACTGGTTCCCCATTGCAAAAGCAGGGAGGCTGCTGACAAGTGGAGACCATGGAAAGTGCTTCCCCCCTGGGTCTGGAATAGTCTGTATTTGGCTACCTCTGGGCATGCTGCAAAAGACATCTTTCTGATGCAGGTTTTGGAGAGGGTTGAGGATATGCTCCCAGAATGATGAAGGAGCAGAAAGGACTTTTTTTGGAGACAACCACCTGGCTGAGTTCCTGTCTGATTGACTGTTTAATGGTGCTGAGTTTATGTTGTAAACTCAGCGTGAGCCAGAGCGACATCGTTCTCCCACTACGAGAAAGGGCCCAAGTGACCTTCTCTGTTGGATCATATGAACCGGAACCATAAACTCCCTGAACATTAAATCTCACCAAATGAGGGTCAATCCATCCTCATCATCATATCCACTCATTATACTCCACACCCGAACATAGCCACTCTATGAACTTCATACCCTCATATCTCAATGCCTGTACTTTGACCCATCAACCTTTTACCCCCAATCGGGGATATTGCAAATTCTGTATTCCTTATGCCACCAGATCTTAAACCAAACTTTGCACCCTCGATAATCTGTACGTTATTCCCTGAGAACCAGAAACTTCTATGCTCAAACTCTGTTCACTTTTTTTTTTTTTAACATCATCTTAATAAAATTTTTTAATCTGTTAATAGAGTGATAGGGCATCTAGAGCCTTGTGTAGATGTCTTTAGATTTTTAACCATTTAAATCAAAATAAGTACCAATACACAAAAAGGGAGGGGAAGACCTGGAAAGTCCTAGTGCTAAAAGAGACACCTTGCAGTGGTAATGGGCAGCAAATTAAACATGAGTTTGGCTAGAATAAAAAGGTCCAGACAGTTTTGAGTCACATGCAGGGAGACATCACTTTATGGAGCATGGTTGCTTTCTGCATGATCTTTGAAGGACTGTACGTGAAATAGTGGGTCTGAGTCTCCTCTCACTTATGCCAGCGTAGACTAGGAGTAACTCTGCTGAGGTTAATGGAGTTACAGTGGCATAAAAGAGAAGGGAACCAGGTCCTCTGTGCCACCACATTGGCAAACAGCGGTTAAGAAAGTGAAAGGAGTTCAGAGAAGATTGGCTGGACACTTGTTTGGTTGGGGGCATGGGCAGAATGGATGGATTGACTGGCAAGAAAAAATTAAGATGGCTAAATGTCTATAGCTTGGCCAAGGGAATGCTAACCGGGGGGGTCACAATATTTGAATGGTTGGAGCATTGATGGAGAGGAATCGTTTAGGGTAGCACGTGGGGGTTTACGTTGGTGTAAAGGGGTGAAATTAAGGAAGGGAAGGTTTAGGCTAGACATCAAGAGAAGTTTCCTGACAGTGGGATATATTAGGCTGTAGGACAGTCTTTCTAGAGAAAAGTCATAAGACCCATAATTTGGAACTTTTAAACTAGCTTTGACAAAACACTAGATGGTGTTTCATGCTACAGGGAACAATCCTACCTTGGCAGGGAGATGGACCAATAAGCCACATTTGTCTTTGATGTCTCAGATTCTGGGATTCCATAAATAGTTTGAATTTCATTAGTCTAAAGGAAAATTAAAGAAAGCTGTGAATAGCTTCATAGCCAAGAGATGTCACCTTAGGTCATTTTATCTAGGCTCTGAAATCTATTTGAGTTTCAGAAAGCATAAGAATATATTCAGATTCTCTCCAGAAATACCTACAGGATTTCATCATGTCTGTTAGAAGAAGTGCGAGATTCAAACAGCACAAAAGCAGAATCCAAAGAATAAAATCTGAAGTGTTTTACCTTGAAAGCTTAATTATATACATTCAACCAAAAATAAAACCTAGCTAAGAAGAGCAGAGACAATCATCTTCCTGAGTCCATGAAAGTGAAGGGCCAGATGGTGAGCAGGCTTTTGCATGGATCCATGGAGGAGGACCTGAGTAGACTTCTCACCTTTGTGTGCTCTTGTGATAGGGACAACTGTGGTACCCAAGCTCTCCTGTGCATAAGGACTGTAGGAGAAGCCATCCCAAAGGCCATGCTCCTCACCTGCTGCCAAGTCATGGAGGAATGCTGTACCTTTCTTTGGTTTGGCAGAGTATACAGGTATCAGCTGCAGCTTGCCTCTTGCTGCTTCCACTGGGATGAGAGGCCTATATAGAAGGATGGTAATTAATTTCTGCTGCCTAGCCCCAAGAGGTTAAGGACGGAAATAAAAGCACAGCTTATATTCTTCCATTCAGCAAGAACATATCATTAAATATAGCATCCAACAGAGTGGTTTGATGGAAAGAAGTACTACCGTGCATTTTGTTGGCTATGACACTGTATGCAGTACCTAAAGCTTTGGCGCGCGGCTGAAGGATGGAGTAGGTTCTGAGAATTCTTAAACAACAGAGAAGCATCATTGGCCGCAGGTGCTTCCTGAATTGATCTTTTAGTTCTGCTGTTTCAAATTAAATTAGCAGCAGCTGCGGCCACTGATCTGCTCAAGTCATTGGAATCTGTATGAGGCAAAATTTCCCCCCCTCCCTGCTTTCTGAAGGAGCAGAGAGCGAGAGAGAAGATTGATTTGCTGTGGAATGTGCTCCCTTCCTCAATGAAAGAGGTACAAGACAAGAATGTTTGCTGTTATCTTGGGGCGAGGCTACGAGATGTATGTTTAGCCATTCATTGCCTGAAATCTCTATTTAGGGGCCGTGATGGGATCCACAAGAGAAAAACAAAATCCAAACATTGTTCCAGCTCACCCCGCAAATATATTTTGAGGACAATTTTTTTTTCGGGTTAAAAAAATTGATCCAATTTCAAAAATATTTATTTCATCACAATCCACATTTTGATCTTGTTGATGGAGAGGACTAGAATTTAAGGGGGATGTTTTCAAAAGTGCCTAACGCTCAGCTTGACCAAGGTAATTAGGCACATAAAGATATAGATAGGCATCTCATGGAATTTACAAAATGCCTTGGCAGGCTAAGCAGCTAAATCCCATGACAGTCAAAGCATCTAACCTGCTTCAGCACTTTTGTATATTAACTAGGCACGTATCTGCAGCTTTAGGTGCCCAAATACCTTCGTAAATCTGGCCCTTAGGCACTTTTGGGTATGACACCCTAAACCAGAATGCAATGGCCTCCACTTTATTACTTCCTTAAGGGTTGTATTGTATCAATCATGATGAAACCCATGGGATTCCTGCTGTCAATTTACCTTATTAAAAATCCCCTTCACTGCTGTGGTACATCCCAGGTATGTTCCAGAATGCATGGGATCTGCATGTAAGAGTAATAGGCGTAATGCAGGCAAATACATTTTGCCCTTGAATATACCTGCTGCAGGCAGGTTGAGCAGCACACACACTGAGCTGCTGAATGTATAGGATAGAGCAAGCAGTCCATACCTGGACTGCATCTGAATGTCCCCTGACATTCAGTTGATTTTAAAGAAATATTAATGGTGCACTGACCACACAGAAGGTAACCTGGAGGTGCAGCAGCAAACAAATTAGCTCAATGGTTATTTTTATAAGCTGCTGTTTTAGCTGTGAGCATGGGATCTACTCCATCTAAGACTTGCTGTGTCAACAAGAAGAATAGATGTTGGGCATGGGCGGAAGAAATCTATGGCCCTGAAGCTGCACAGAATATGGGCATTGCTCTTATTTCTAGGTATCTGCATGGGTGTGAGCAGGAACGTCTCTAAGCATTCTGCTGCCCAAGGTGGAAAATATTTTCCGTGCCACCCCCTCCCCCATCTCCTGAGAACTGAGCCAAAAAGAAACAAACAAAGAAAAACGGGGCCAGCCAATCAGCGAAGAAAAAAATGGCTAAGCAGTATAGCGCCCCCTGGAAGTTGGCATCCAGCACAGCCACTTTGTACCCCAGCCCCTAAAACTGTCCCTGGGCGTCAAAGATCCCGTTGCAGGATCAGGCCCGGAGTTGGTATGGATAGCAGTTTTTGCATAACTTAATTCTCTCTAATCAGCACTAGGCTTAAGGCCCAGATCCTCAAAGAGATTTAGGCTCCTATCTCCCATTGAGGATCTGGGCCTAAGTCTTAGAAGAAACAATATGTTTAATTAATTGCAGAAATAAAGCCGTGTTTGTAGTAAACTTCAGTCTGGTATTACAGATGAGAAGGATCAGTTTCAAAAATACAAATAATGCTGCACACCTTCCCACTGGTTGGAAATCTCCCTTCTCACATGCCAATAACCATCCTTCTTCCCTGTGCTCAGAGCTATGCAGAGCCATCACGCCCATCATTCAAAGTTCTTATCGCGCTTCCCAGAACAGCAAAGTGCCAATTAACTGCCCATGATACCAAACCAAAATTCCAGAATTGAACCCACCCACAAATTGGAGCAGTTCAGGTCTGAATGCGGATATCAACTTTGCAGCGAGCTTCTGTCCTTCTGGATCTGAACAGCTGCAAATGTTGGCGAAGCTTGGATCCACATCTAGATGTCAACTTTGCATCTCTGACCTGTCTCTGAAATGAACATTCAAATGGCTTCTTTTGGCGGGGGAGCGGGGAGAACGGGACAGATGGGAGGGATGGTCTACTAATGAAGAAGGCAAACTATGCAGAGGTCCGTGTTTAAGGAAGATGGGGTAAGACAAAGAACATTGTGAAGGTAGATTGAAAGAAAGGGGGGAAAGAGAGATCTATAGACTGAAAACTTGACTTCAGTTGGGGCCAGAATTTCACTCTTGGAGTGGAATGGTTGAAGTCAAATGAGGTAAAGTTTTGCTAGAAAAGGAAGGATAAAGAAATAGCACATAATGTAAAATAACACCTTTGTCTGGGGATGGGTGAACTGGTTCAGATCAAGTAAGAACTGGCATGAATCTTCACCTGAAACTTTAACCTACCCTGAACCAAATCTCTTCTGAGATGGGAAAAAAGTTGGATATCTTTTCCCCACTCTGAATGGTTTCCAGGTGGCAGTGCTGGAACAATCCCTGATTTCTACTGTGAACTTTGGGATTTAATCCAAGCCTCTAGATCATCCTCCCTTCAGTAGCTCCATCACAGTCAGGACAGAAGGGAATCAAAGCCATAATTCATTGTTTTTTCACATGACAATATAATTTGCAACGGTTCCAAAGAGGAGGGGATGGGGATTAAATAGGGATCATGTCCATGTGTATGTGAATGTATTGCCTAACCTAAAGTTGGGGAATAGGATTGTTTAGTGCTTTTGAAATTTAGTCACAGAAATATGGTGGAATTCCTACATGGCCCTAAAATATCGTCCTTCGTGATTTTATCTCCCCATCACAGTTATCTCAGGGGTTGAGTCACTCAAGGTAAGTATTGGGGGTGGGAGGAAATAGGGAAAGGTTTCAAAATCAGGGGTAGGGAAGCAGAGTTAACTTGTCAATGAAAATGTAAAGACCCTCTCACATCATAGCAAGGTATTAGTTACGGCCAGTGTCTGTGCATGCTGTTTATGCCACCTGTCAGATATCAGGCACCTTCTGAAAGAAAATATTAGTTTTGCCAGAAAAATTTGAAATTATTCCCAGTTCTGCAGCTCCCTCTGCTGGGGATCCCGAGCTACCAGGCTCCCCCACTCCTAGGCTGCCTGTCGCATGGACTGCCTCAGAGCAGGGGCTCCTAGAGGTTCCAGGCTCCTAGTTCCTTGGCCAAGGAAGCCACAGCTCAGTTCCATACAGTTGATTAAAAATCCATTGAAGGCAGTAGAAAGACTCTGCTGAACTTCCATGGTCTTTGGATTTGGCCCATTATGGTTGTTTGGTGACCTACAGGAAATGGGTTGCTTTTCCTGGCATCCCTCCCATGGGACCGGTCTCCACAGGACAGGAACCAGTGCCAGAATTGGCAATAATATGGTAGCTTTGTTGGCATCCTCATCAGAAAGGCTACAGAATGAATCAGAAAGGAGACAGAATGACCTGGAGATACTGGACTAAATTCAGACGATGTATCTGTGCCCGTTTATACCAACAGAGAATTTGGCCCATTACAAAGAAGATTGCCCTGTCAGTGATCATGTTGCACTTGTCCTTTGGACTGATTCATTTCCCGGTGATATCAATCTGGACTAAAGTGCTGCTACACTTTGTACCAGCTCAAGTGGTACAACGGTATAAAGTGGCATCATGTGGTTTGAAGGACTGTCCATTTATCTAGGTATGTCTGCAGTATGTCTGCAGTCACTCAGTCTATCCAGTGTCAACTTTCCCTACCTTTGTTATCATACTGTCATGCAAAGAGGCCTCACACATTTGACCTGATAGCTTTTCTACTTCCAGAGCCATCTTTTTTAACAGTGGAGTTTGTGGGATGTGTTGTAATCATTAGAACTACTCGCTTGGTTGTCAGCAGAACTGCAGGTAATTCTGCATGATATGTAGAAGCAAGTATTTAATATGGATGATTTCCTACAAACAAGGTGGGAGAAATAAGTTTCAAGGTCTTTTCTCCATATTATCCTTCTGGCCAACATTTCTGCAAGTAAAATTTGGTTCACAAGAATGGTTGCTGAAAAGGAAAGTGCTGAGAATATTCATGGTTCCACACATAAATACACTTTTTCATACCTGTAGTAGTGCTGAGGTGTTCACATGGCCATCTTGAAAGTCCCAGGTGATTTGGAAGTCATCCAGAAACAAAACCATGTGATTTAGGTGGCCAGTCTCACAGGGCTAGATTGTGGAGTACTTATGTTGTTGAGTACATTCACTTCAGTGGAACTACTTATGGGAGTAAGTGCTCACCGGTACAAGTAAGCACTCCTCAAACTTGCCTGTAGCAGAACTAACAAATGATGAATAGCAACTACTTGAAGAACCAGTTAGCAAGTAATTTACAATACGTTTGCATACAATACCCATTGAATGATTTTGATTAACAATCAAAGTCCGTTCCTGATCATCTGAAAAGAGAAAATTCATCCATTAAATGGTTTGCTGCAAATAGATTACCCAGCTCCACTTCTGATCTGTTAGAGAAGCATCCAGACTTGTTCATCCCTCTGTGAGCCAAACTAATCTTTGTGGTTCACCCTTCACTACAGTTCATGCTACTTACAAGTGAGGATCACACCAATCTGTTTTCCATTTCCTGGAGATTAAATTCCTGTGTTTGACATCATTTTAGCTTAGTCAGAACTTCCCAGCAAAGCAACTCCTCCACTTTCTGTGTGTGTCAGGGGCAGCCTCCTGTGTATCGATGCACATGGCAATACTTCATGCTTCTTGAACTACAGAGAGCACAAGTTCAGCTCTTTTCTTTCCCCCTGCAAACTTAATTAGCATTAATCCATTCTGAAAGACACTGACTTTTTCCCCTTGCACTCCCTGATGTGCTACGTTGCAGGGAGAATGAGGAATGAGGATGTCTATAAGAAAAAAGTTGGCAAAAGCAATCAGGTAGATACATCTGGGAAACACATGACTAACAGCCATCGATGGATCCAATATGGAGAGGTTCTTCCAAGGAGAGAGATTTTCCAGTGCAGTGTTCCGATACAAAAATCCAACTTTAGGATTGGCACGTCCACATCTTCAGTGAAGGAACAGGGCAACAGGTCAGGAAATCCTGATGGAAACTGAATTGTTCTGCTTAGGCCTTGTCCTGGAATCCTCACTGTTCGTAATCCCACTGACTTCAGTTGTTCTACTTGTGGGAGATAGACCCGGCTACTCCTGAGGGAGTTCTGCACCAAAAAATTAAAAATTCTGCACCAAAAGAAATAAAAATTCTGTGCACAATATTTTAAAATTCTGTAAAATTCTGCAAATTGTATTTGTCAATAAATAAATGTGGAGGCTCCAGCATGTGAGAGGGAAGCACAGGCCACTGGCTGCACAGAGGTGGGAGATCACCCTGAAGTTTGTACTCCCCCAGGACATGGGTTCGGCAGTGAGGCTGCACCTGACCCTTACACAGTGCAAGGGCTGGGCTGGCCCCAGAAACACTCTGGTGCCCTGCCCCTCCACACCAGGAGCAGCAGGTGTGTGCAGGCAGGCTCAGCCCTGCAGGATCCAAGTGTGGGGGGATCCAGACGTAGGGTGAGAGGGTTCTGTGTGGGGCAATCTGGGTGCGGGCAGCTCAGTGGGGCTTTTGGGTGCGGGGGGGATCTGGATGTACAGGGGTTCATTGGGAGGGTTCCAGGTGCAGGGGAAATGGGATTTTGCAGGGGGGTCCAGGGTAAAGGTGGTTGAGGCTCAGCAGGGAGGGTCTGGGTGGGCAGGTTCAGCGGAGGGGTCTGGGTGCTGCAGGAGTGTGGCTTGGGGTGGGAGTACGGGTGCAATTGGTTGGGACTCAGTGGGGTGGTGGTCCAGGTGCAGGGGATCCATTGGGGTGGTCAAGGTGAAGGGGCCATAGGGCTCGGCGGGGTGGGGGTTTGAGCCCAGGAGGCTCAGTAGGAGGTGGTCTGCATGTAGGGGTGAGGGTCCATATTCAGGGGGGTGAGGCTTGGTGGGGGGTTTGGGTGTGGGGGGTCTGGATGCAGGGGGTGAGGCTCGGTGAGGTGGGGGTTTAGGTGTGGGGAGCTCGGGATTGGGGGGTTCTGAGTGTGGGGAATGAGGCTTGGCAGGGTGGGGGCTCGGATGTGGGGGGCTTGGTGTGGTGGGGTGAGGCTCGGCAGAGGGGTCTGAGTATGGGGGGGTCCGGATGCACAGGGGTTGGGCGGACAGGGTAGCAGATCCCCATTCAGAGACCCCTCCACCCACAGCTGAGGATAGGGTCAGGAAATGGGAGGGATGGGGGTGGAGCTTCCTGCAGCTGAGGGAGGTTTCTGGGGGTGGGTCTGACCTGGCCCTGCCCCTGCCCCCATCCACTCCTTGCAGGGAAAGAGGACGTCCCATACTCTCCCGCACCCAACCCAGCCAGGACTAGCAGCTGAGCCCAACGCAGGGTAGGAGCCACATGCCAAGGCATCTCCAGTTCCCCTGACCTGAGCACCAGCAGTGATTTACCTCTCGACTGGCTGCTCCGGGCACCTGAAACAACACGCCCATGCTGCTGGGAGGGGTGGGTAACTGCTTTTGCGGCTTCCCTTTGCTTCCCTGTCGGAAAGTCATTTTTCTGCGGGGAAGCAAGGAAATCTGTGGGGGACATGAATTCTGCATGTGTCCAGTGGCCCATAATTCCCCCAGGAGTAAGACCCTTAGCCTGTATGATGGACACTGTAAAGCAGATCCTCAACTGCTGTAAATTGTCATAGCTTCTTTGACTTCCTCTGTCTGTCTATCATTTGTAAAGCACCCCATCTCTGTAGGGTGTCATTTTCTAAAGCACTTAGCAATGGCCCAACTTTGCTCCCGTTAGAGTCAAAAGTAAAACTTCCTTTGACTTCAGTGGGAAAAGAGTTAAGTTAATGCTGAATCCTTTTGAAGGTCCCAACTATCATATTTACACATAATTATGTATCAACTGTTTTACAGCCTCACCTCCATCCTGACCTCCAGGGCCATAGCCTACGTTCTCTCTATGTTCTCTCGCCCGTGCCAAATTAAAGAAAAAATATTAGGAAATCCTGCAGTTGACGTGCATGTTGGAAAGTACTGAAGTTGCTTAACAGTCTTACTACATTTAGGCTCCGCATTTTTGCATATATTTGCAATCCCTGGACTTCATTGTTTTCATTCTGTATTTCCAAACCATTCTTCAGTTATTCATTAACAATGCCTCACTACACCCCCTCAGAGTACGCAAACAAGTAGTATTATCCCCACTTTACAGATGGGAAAACTGAGCATCTATGTGGCTTTTTAGCCTGAGATATTTAGTCACTTAAGGAGGCTTTGCAAATCTGAGTGTTAATGTACTGGCTAGAGCATATGGATCAGCCTTGCCCTCTGCTGTATGGAATTCCAAGCCTGCTCAAGTGAGTGTGTACTCGACACCTACAGGCTGCTGAGGAATGTATCTCTAGTAACGTTCATTGAAAGCTATTGTTTTCTGGAGCAGAAAATCCTGAATTCTGTCCCCATTGGCCCCCGTGAAGTTTATATAACTACAGAAGCATTATGATCATGCAGTTGCTCAGTGAGAAAGTTATGGGTAGGGCCCAGGAGTCCTGCAGGCAGTGCCCTGTTCTAACAATTAGATTACGTTCCTCATCGGTTTCAACCACAACTTTATATTTCAGAATTATTTATGCAAAAATAAAGCCAGTCACAAAAATACCTTTGTAGAGACAACCCATCTCCATTTAATTTGGAACTGCCAATATGAGTCTGGAATCTGTTGTCCTCCAAGAGCATTTTCCCAGCCATGGGCCCTGTTGCGTTTGAAGTGAGTGCAGTACTTTGAAATGAAGGTGAACAGTGATCAAACCAGGCTGAAAGATTCAGGGTATTGACTGCTTTCCACGGAATCCCACTGCAAAGACATGTTTATGTTCTGAAGTATTCCTGATGGACAGCTTGGAAGTCATGCGCTAACCTAGTTTTGGAAATCTAAATAGTTTCCTATTGTGCTTGACGTGAAATGCTTCCCAGATAAACAGTCTCCCCTTCCACCGAGGAAAAATGATACTTCTTTATATCCAGGATTTTAATCACAAGGGACTAAGTTGGGCTGCCACTTATCCTCTATGAAGATGCTGGTTTGGGTGGGCACTGGGCTATATTTAACCCTAGAGTATGTGTGTGCGCCAACAGCATTCAGAATGAGTTAACTTTATTCGGTGAAACTGAAATATCCTTCTAGAGTGTAAGCGTTTTCTATATCCACATCTTTGGGCCTGTTTTTATTACACACTTGGAATTTAAAGCACAATCCAGCTGGCTGAGATGGGCTCACGTGGGCCTGCCTTAGTTTTGTAGTATTGTACTTCTCGTTGAGTTCTGGAGGCAAGAAGCATCACTGACTGGTTTCATCCCTACTTGAGATATGATCACACACTTCTGTGAAGCAGAAGCTTGCAGCATAGTGGCGGATTAGCCACTGGGCTACTGGGGCCAGTGCCCAGTGGCCCCGGCCAATTGGGCACCCCCACGCCCTAACCCGCTCCGCCCACCTGAGTTCAACACTGATGAGAGTTGAGGGTGTCTAGTACCTCCCGTGATGGGGAACTCACCTCTGATCTGATGGTCAAACTCCACTCATTGAAATATATCAAAGGAAGAAGGCCATGTGTTCAGTCTAGCCCTTTATAGTTCCATAGGCAGTTTTTGCACACACAACCATCCCAACACCTACACATCCAAATTGGGTAGTGAGACCTACACCTCTCCACCAATGCACGTAACTTTTTGTTAATGTTAAATAAGAATTTTACACATGCATCAAGGGATGATTATACTTCTGTGCTAGGACACAATGATGTAACAAAGCATGTACATGTCCAGATATTTAGGAAAGGATTCAGCGTAAGGTGCCAGGGACATGTATTGTTTGGAATAAATGCAGTTAGACGAGTCAGAAAATCGCCTGGTGTTTACTTTGCTCTTCTGATCCTGGGAAAGCTGGGGAAAAGCTCGATGACACACAAATCTTATTTAGTACAATTTTCTCAACTATAGTTCTATGGTTCTGTAACTGAGGTGGCTCGCCCGGTGGGCTGAGAGCCATGGGCTAAGCCAACCTGATTATACAATGAGCCCCACCTAGGGGGAATCAGGCAATCAGGTGCCTGGCCGGTGAGTCTTGCCCACATGCTCAGGGTCCACCTGATTGCCACACTTGGGGTTGGGAAGGAATTTTTCCCCAGGTCAGATTGGCAGAGACCCTGGGGGCTTTCACCTTCCTCTGCAGCATGGGGCACGGGTCACTTGCTGGTTTACATTAGAGTAAGTGCTGGATTCTTTGTAACTTGAAGTCTTTAAATCATGAGTTGAGGACGTCAGTAACTCAGCCAGAGGTTACGGGTCTATTACAGGAGTGGATGGGTGAAGTTCTGTGGCCTGTGATGTGCAGGAGGTCAGACTAGATCGGGGCAGGGAAGCTTTTTGGCCTGAGGGCCGCATCAGGTTTTGGAAATTGTATGGAGGGCCGGTTAGGGGAGGCGGTCATGGCCCGGCCCCCACCTTCTATCCGCCGCCCCCCCGGGACTACTGCCCCATCCAACCCCCTTTTCCCTGATGGCCCCCCTGGGACCCCTGCCCCATCCACACACCCCCGTCCCAGTCCCCTGACTGCCCCCAGAACCCTCACCCCTGACTGCCCCCCGCTGCCCAATCCAACCCCACCTCTCATTCCTGATGGCCCCCCCGGGACCCCTGCCCCATCCAACCACCCCTTCTCCCTGTCCCCTGACTGCTCCAGGAACCCCTGCCCCTGACTGCCCCCTGCTGCCCCATCCAACCCCCCCTCCTTCCTGACTGCCCCCCCGGGACCCCTGTCCCCTGTTCCCCCCCCCCGATCGCCCCGACCCCATCCACACCCCCGCCCCCTGACCACCACCCCAAACTCCCCTGACCTCTATCCAACCCCCCTGCTCCCTGCCCCCTTACTGTGCTGCCTGGAGCACTGGTGGCTGGCGGCACTACAGCCGGGCCACGCCGCCGCCGCCGCCACCACGCAGCACAGAGCACTGGGTCAGGCCGGCTCTGCAGCTGCGCTGCCCCAGGAGCTCACAGCCCCACCGCCCAGAACATTGCACCTGCGGCGGGGCGAGCTGAGGCTGCGGGGCAGGGGGAATAGCAGGGGGGAGCTGGGGGCTAGCCTCCCGGGCCAGGAGCTCAGGGGCCGGGCAGGAGGGTCCCGTGGGCCGGGTGGGGCCCGCGGGCTGTAGTTTGCCCACCTCTGGACTAGATGATCACGATGGTCCCTTCTGGCCTTAAAGCCTATGAGTCTAATGTCCCATAAAGAGCAGAAGGTGGCTGCTGTAGAAAGAGGGAAGGCCGGGCTTAAGTGGTGACAATGCCCAGCTGGAGTAAATGCCAGGGAGGACGCTCAGAGGAGGTAGGGGAAAGTTCTGGGAGAGACCCTGATTAAGCAGGGAAGAGACAGAGAGAGACCCAGAGGGGAACCTAAGAGGCTGGGCCGGAAGGGAAAACTGCAAGACAGCTAAAGGAGTAGAGCTAACTGTTCAGTTCAGGGCCCTGGGCCAGAACCCAGAGTGGGACTGGGTTCCGTTCCCCCACTGGCCCCAAGGAAGGGGGTATACAAGCCCACTGCAAAGCTTATCAAGCCCACCAGGGGGCCCCCAGGCTGAGGGAATAGCCCTAGAGGTGGTGGAAGAATTTTGTCTGCATTAGGGTCATTTGGGGACTTTCAATTTGGACAGTTGTGACCCAAGAAGGGGTGGACTTAAAATGGTAACCTGGCCAGAGGGCCGAGTCACTGAAAGAGAAACCAGAGCAACCATTGGCAGGGAAGCAAGCCATCTGCTATGCCAGGGGTAGGCAACCTATGGCACGTGTGCCGAAGGCGGCATGCAAGCTGATTTTCTGTGGCACTCACACTGCCCGGGTCCTGGCCACCGGTCCGGGGGGCTCTGCATTTTAATTTAATTTTCAATGAAGCTTCTTAAACATTTCAAAAACCTTATTTACTTTACATACATCAATAGTTTAGTTATATATTATAGACTTATAGAAAGTGACCTTCTAAAAACGTTCAAATGTATGACTGGCACGTGGAACCTTAAATCAGAGTGAATAAATGAAGACTCGGCACACCGCTTCTGAAAGGTTGCCGACCCCTATGCTATGCCATGCCTGGCCTCAAGGGGACACCTAGTGGAGAGTGGATTCATTTACAGGTTTGCAAAAGCTTTTTCTGGAGGAGAATTTTCAAAAGCGCCTAAAAGATTTAAGAGCACAAGTCCCATTGCCTTTCAATGAGACTTGGGCTCTTAAATCTCTAAGTATCTTGAAAATCTCCTGGGTGTGGAAGTTAAGTTGTGTGGAAAGAAATCCAGTAAGGGCAAGTTTTTCAAAAACAAGACTCTTAAGTTAGTTTCCATGATTCATATAAGGAAGCCCTTCTAGCAAAGGTCGGAGATTTCTGGCTGCTCTCTTGTTTGAGTTCTCAGCGTTGCCTATCAAACATACCAGCTGCCTATGAAGATGGCAGTTGTTATACGAAGCACACTTCCACAAGCACTGTGGAATTGCCTTTAAATGCCTTTAAAAATCTGGACCTAAGTCCCCAAGCTGACAGATGTTGCTGAATCATATCCTGCGTGGATTGAGAAAGCGTAG
The DNA here is from genome assembly GCF_028017835.1 of Emys orbicularis. Classification (NCBI taxonomy): domain Eukaryota; kingdom Metazoa; phylum Chordata; order Testudines; family Emydidae; genus Emys; species Emys orbicularis. Next base: position 7,129,613 of record NC_088690.1, on the reverse strand, counting down.
CCAACATTGAACAGTGGGTTACAGTGGTAAATATTGAATTCAGATCCTCCATGCTACTATCACTTGAGCTACAAGAGAATCTCCCTCATCGGGTAACACTATAGGGCCTGGGACACTGAGTTAATTCTGTCCAACAGGGACAGTGATGCCAGTTTATTGCTACAATTTACTTTAAGAAAACCCTGTGAAATATAGAGGTCTGACTGGAAATCAGAGAGAAAATTTCACATGAAAAGCCCTTCATCACCAAACAAACGTTGTTTTCGGTATTACGTAAACAGATTAGCAGAGGCAAGGCCATGCACTGTTGGAAGAGAAATCTGAGCTAGGAGGCTTCCAAACTGTCCTGGCATTGTACTACAGTCCGATAGCTCAGCAGCGAGACTGCTAGAAACTAAGCCAAGTGCCAGTCATACTTTCAGTGCTAGACCATGGAGTTCGTTAGACTTGTTGGGAGTGACGATACGCGGCTTTTCAGCAGCTAAGTGGTGCCATGAACGAGATGCCAAGACACCTGCTCAGATAACTGGCACTTGGATAAAGCATTTTCAACCAAACAAACATCTGCTAAAAAATACACGCACTACAAGGAGGATGCTTCCAAACTGACATCATCGGCTCCAGGGAATGACACCACAAGTGGTTTTCATTTGCCCGATGTTTCGTTTTATTGCGGTATGGGGGTTTTCCTCACAGGAAGAAAGCTGAACTCGCTTGCTTGCCTCTCCGAGCAGAGATAATGAGATGTTCTTTTGTTCAAAAACACGTCACGAGCCGGGTATCTTTCATTCTCGTCAAACAGCTTCGGTGAAGATTCCACCGTCCCCTCTCATCTCCTGTCTGATTACATTTTTTTCCTCAGCGAATGCAAGCTTCAGAGTGCACAGAGGTCCCTGGATGGTGCTGGTGTGAACCCAGAGTAGGATGACCAGATAGCAAGTAAAAAAAAAATGAGGAGCCCTTGTGGCACCTTAGAGACTAACAAATTTATTTGGGCCTAAGCTTTCGGGGGCTAGAATCCACTTCAGCTTATGCCCAAATAAATGTGTTAGTCTCTAAAGTGCCACAAGGACTCCTCGGTTTTTTGTTTGTTTGTTTGTTTGTTTTTTGCTGATACAGACTAACACAGCTACCATTGAAACCTGTCAGATAGCAAGTATGAAAAATTGGGACAGGGGTGGGGGGTAATAGGCACCGATATAAGAAAAAGCTCCAAATATCGGGACTGTCCCTATAAAACAGGACATCTGGTCACCCTAATCCAGAGTGGCATCAGTGAATGCTCCTGATACTCCCCTGAATCTTGGCAGCATTGCATTGCTTTACCAACACAAAGCTTTCCCATGGCCAGCCATGGCAAGCCCACCCAGTACAAGAATATTATCTCATGACGCAGCCACCATAGTGGCTCCAACCGTCCTCCTCCACCCAGCACTCTGAAGCTGAGGGTGTGAGCAGGGGAAATAGGATGGGACTCATAGACTCATAGACTTTAAGGTCAGAAGGGACCATTATGATCATCTAGTCTGACCTCCTGCACAACGCAGGCCACAGAATCTCACCCACCCACTCCTGTATCAAACCCCTAACCTATGCCTGAGTTACTGAAGTGCTCAAATCATGGTTTAAAGACCTCAAGGTGCAGAGAATCCTCCAGCAAGTGACCCGTGCCCCACGCTGCAGAGGAAGGCGAAAAACCTCAAGTGATCCCTGGCTGCTGTTGCTGGCCAGTGCAAGTTACAGCAGCTCTGTGGTGGTCAGCCTGATGCTCAACCGGTCCTAGAATCAGGGGATTGGCTTAGAGCCACCTTTGCACCGCCTCCCTTCACCTGGCTCTGAGCTGTTCTTGGTTCCCCTTGGCAGGAGTTATGTGGATGTAAAACTGGTGGGAGTGAGAAGAGGATCAGTGCCAGTGACAAGGAAAAGCATTTTTTGCTTGCAAATAAGTGAAGCAGAGCCCTGTGAGTTGCTGATATATGGTGTGACACTAAGCCACGGGCACTGGTGTTAGCCAGCACCTCAGGTGTCTCCAACATACCCACTTCTTGAATGCGTCTGACCTGCTTCTGGTGAAAAGCCAAACAGCATGTGTAAGGGACTGATCCTTTTAGGCTCTGAGTTCCTCTGGCAAGGTGCTGAGCACTCTCAACTCCCAGTCAGGTCACTGAAGTCATTGGGAGTTGAGAGAGCTCCTGAAAGGCACCTTAGGAACTTACATCATCAGGCCCTCAGTCAAAAGCACCATCATAGGGTGCTATCCTGTACCAATCATGGTCAATATGGAGCTTTGCCATTGACATCAATGGAAGCAAGATCAGGGCCATGTTACCTGAGCTCGTTTAATGGTGTATGTTGTAAGCAAGCGTGAAGCAGCATACTACCCCTTTAAGGGCCAGGCTGTGGCTGGCAGCCTGGGGGTAATCAAGGAAGACCTTCCCTGCACTGGGACTGGGCTATTTAAACAGAAACAGGTAGCTGAGTAGGAGGAGAGGGGCGTAGAAGCTGTGAAGGCTGCAGAGGGTGGTGTTTTTTCTCTCAGGCTCCAGGAGACCAGCGTAACCTGATTTTGAGACTTTGTTTTGTGGAGCTGAAGTCTGGGAATTCTGCACCAGGATCCCAATTAACTGCGTATTGTAATTGCTTCTGTCCTGAAACCTTATTAGAAGGGGACATGCTATTTTGTTAGTGTGAGTTGGCTCCTCCTTGTCCCAGGCTGTTAAAGCAAACCCATTACTATCCCAATGGTGGGAAATTAATGGAGGACCACACCAGGTTGCAAAGGGGCACATGGGGACACCACATAACTTTACAGAAGGGGTTCCCAATTTTTTTGCTGGCACTACCCAATTTTAATGAAGTATTTCCTGCCAGGACCCCAGACAGCAAAGAGCAAAATCGCATCCTCCGCACAGCGTGACCTCACCCACACTGTGTGTGCAACGTCATGCTGCATGGAGGGCGCCATTTTGCTCTACAAAATGGCATCCTCTCCACAGTGTGACCTTATATGTACAGTGCATGCGAGGTCATGCTCTGCAGAGGATGCCATTTTGTAGAGGAAAATGGCATCCTCCATGCATTGTGACCTCACAGGCACAGTACATGCGAGGTCACACTGTGAGAGCAAAATGGCATCCTCCATACACAAGGGATTTCCTCAACCCCATCTGCTCATGGTACGACCCCATTTGGGATGGCGACCCCCCCAGTTTGGGAGCCTCTGCTTCACAGCAAGGTTATAAAATCTGATTTAATCACAATCATTAAAAATTAGTCTTCCATTGCCGATAGCTCTGACCATGACCTAAAATGTTTGCCAGCCACTCAACTTGTGTATTAAGCTCTATTCAGGTAGATTTGTATTTCTAATTAAAGAGGAGAATAAAGCCGGTATTTTTTTTCTCAAGGACTTGGCAGACATGAATCTGCTTTCTCTTCCAGGAATTTTAATGAAGAATGGATTTTTTTCATTCAGAAAGATGTTTGTGTGTTGTGTGACTGCACTGTGCAATTTAGCGAGTTTGTGTTAACACAGAAAGGGAGCCTGTGATGGATATAGTATTTAAAGTCAGTAAGCTTTAGGTTTGATAAAATAGCCTTAGACCTTAAGGAAAAGGGAGTTTATATCAGGGGTTCCAAAACTGTGGTACATGCACCACTGTTGGTACATGAGCTTGAAGTTCCATCCATTCACCTCGCAACAATTTTTTAAGATGGTGATGGGTGAATGAATGAAGTTTGACAGCTGCTGGCTTAGACAACATACTGCTAGGCAGCCCACTGTGATCCCGTGTTTCAAGAATGAGTTCTAAAGTAGAGTTGCCTGCAGACAGTTTAAAGTGTCATCTTCTTACACTTGTCTAGGATTTTTGATAACTGTCTTGTTCTTTTCTGAGTCTCTCAGGTCCAGCGATAAAAATATGTAGATGGGCTTCAGCAACATTTCTGGAGGGATTCACTTAATCCCTAATTTTAGCTCAGCAGATAGGATGTTTCACTGTGTAAGTCGTTTTCCCTATGGGCTGGAAAAGTGGATTTAGCATAACTCAGATGTCAGGATCTGCTGACAGGTATCTGATTCCACCCTGCTGCCTGCTACATAATCTTAGTGGTCCCTGTCTCTCTTCTTCCAGAGTTGAAAGCTACTCATCTTTCATCCCATGAGTTTAAAGACCTGGTACTTCAGCAAGGTACTGAACACAGAAATTGCGACATTGGATCAGATCTGTGATCCATCTAGTGCAGCGATATTCAGACCTCATTGTTTCAGGAGCCAAATTAGCGATCAACATTACCCAAAAGAGCCTCAGGAGTGTGAATTAAACAGGATGACAGGGGAAATATTTAGGTATATATTATTCTCACAGCAAAATGACTGACCAAGTATTATTACAATTGGTTAATAATATAGTACTGACTGGTTAATAACTTAGACTGGTTAATAATTAAATCGACAGCGTTTTAATATCATGTGCTGCAAAGAGCCGCAGGAGACACATTAAAGGGTCGCTTGTGGCTCATCAACCTCAATCTGAGTATCACACAGATCGTGTCTTGTCTCCAACAGTGGCAAGTGCCAGAAACATCTGGCCACTGTACGCAGATGTGGAATTATCTGCCCTCAACCTAAACATGAAGTCAATGGGATTACTCATGTGCTTCAAATTAGTCACATGCTTCAGAGGTACATTGCCAAATCAGGGCCCGAATCTGGAGTTTCTTTTTCAGATGGGAAGGTAAATTTATGCTCATGCAGATGTTTCTCTCTCAAGAGTATTAAAGCAAACATCTCACAAATGAGGAAACTGGGCAACAGACCTAGAGATGGTCGTGGGTCCACTAACACGCACAGTGGTAGTTTGGAGAAATGGGCTTCCTCTGCTCAGCATGCAATGGTGGAAAAGGCAAACAGCTGAGTCCCAAACCTGCCTTACATACCACTGACTTTCCAAAGGTAGCCTGGCTACCCCTATGTACTTGCAGTACAGTGCACAGTGCAGGGAAGTCAGTGGAGTTCTATTGGTATAAAATCGGAGCGAAAGAGAGGAGAATCTTGCTTAGTATTTTTAGATTGTCCTTAGCACTTAGGGAGAGAAAAGGGTTAGTTGAATATTTGTCCTGCTCTCAATTCTCTAAGTTTCAAGATCATAATCATTAAAACAAAATAATGGCACTTTGGTCACCATTTCTAGTTCCTCAGAAATGCCTAACCTACTATCAAAATGCCGTGAAATTAGAGATGGAACAGAACCAAACTCGCAATCCAAAACTTTAACTTTGGATCTGGAGGACCTCACTTTGGCAGATTGGGCCATTATGAGTGTGAGTTATATGACTTGTAAAACACAGAGATCTATGTGCCATGAATGGTATTGTCCAGCATCAGAAAAATTCTGCTATTTAATATGACATCATCCACACTAACACTGAAAGTTAGTGCTCTGAGAGCTCATAGGGAGAGGAAGTAGTGATTGCATCACCCGACAATAAATTCACCATTCTTCTTTATTAAAGTAATACATGTGAGTATTAAAAACTCATGTTAAAAGGAAAGAAGTTGTATATTCTCTGTTGCTACTAATTTTTTTCAAGCCATAACAGAGCAAAATGGGTAGAATAAAGTTTGAGAGGAATGTTCTTGTTTAATAAAATGTAAAACTAGAATCTTCAACTTTAAACAACAACGTTCTCCAATCCTCCATGTTCATAGAGAGCTCTGAGTGAAATAGATTTCCATCTCATGGAAAATTCTCATATTTCAGCATTTGTTTGTGTATCAAATCAGGACAAAAACCTGGAATATCAGCATTGTTCATGAAATAAAATGTTCTGAAAAAATTTCAGAAATTATGAAATATTTCAGTTTGTCAGCTCAACTTTGAACTGTTTCCCCCTATGGTGGTGCGTTGCCTTATGGGAGCTGTAGTTTGGCTCTGATGCTGCCAAGCTCCCACTATGGACTGGGGTCCCTGGCCGGATTATATCTCCCATGATGCACATGCAGTCATGTGACTACCATGATCCATCACACCACTCAGAGAAACTTCCTTGCATCGTCAATGTTCTCTAGCCAGGGAGCCCAGCCCATAGAAGAGAATGGGGGCATGAGACCTTTGAACTACAACTCCCATGAGGCAATATGACACTACAGGGAGATGCAGTTTAATGTTGAACTGACTTGAAACCAAACATTTCAGGTCAGTTCAAGAAACCAAAATATTTCAATTCAGGTCAAATTGGAGAAATATTTCATTTTGGTTTCCCCCACAGAAAATCAAAACAATTTGGCAAAGTTGAAATTTTCCAGCAGAAAATCTTGATGTGGAAACTTGTGTTTTCTGTCAAAGTGTCGCAGGTGGAAAACTCCAGGACATCTGTAACAATCGAAGTAGTGTGTTTGTCCTGCCTGGATGCTGGGGGTAGGATTTGGAGAGCCTGAGATGGGGTTCCACACCCCCTTTGCATGCTCTGGTATGGCCTCTTGTTCTCAGCAAGGTTTCGGGGGTGGTAGCAGGACATTGGAAAAGCAGGACGACCATGTGGCTCCAACACCTCCATCACACATCACACAGAGCTGATATCCTGAGGCAGTAGTATCTGACATGTACAGTCTCCACTACACTTCAAAATTATACTAGGAGCCAGATCTTCATTTGCACTAAGGCCACAGCCCTGCACAGGCGCCGACCTTCCTTTTTCAGGGTGGGTGCTCCACCCTCACTCTGACCCAAGACCCCCCTCTCCACCTCTTCCCCCAGGGCCCCACCCTTGCTCCACCTCTTCCTGCCCAGGCCCCGCCCTTTCCCCCCAGCACCTCCTGCCTGCCACCAAACAGCTGATAGGTGGAGCCCACTGAACAGCTGATTGGCTGGGCCTGCCAAGCAGCTGATCGGCAGGTGGCTGGTGGGTGCTGAGCACCCACTATTTTTTTTCCATGGGTGCTCCAGCCCCGGAGTCACTCACGGAGTATGCAGTTCTGGCAGTGTAAGAGGGCCTTAAGAGGGGGGTGTATTTCAATAACAACTTCCAGAGCAGTGTACAGGGGCCTTACGTGAGAATTCAGGCCTAGGAGCACAGAAGTCCTAAGAAATCACTAAATACTGTGTAGGCCTTATTCTCATTTACACCACAACTAGCAGTGGGGGGAAATTTTATGACCAAAACTTTTTTCAGCAAAAAAATGCAATTTGAGCATTTCACAAGTTCATGTTGGTTTTGCCAAAGTGCCGGGGGGGGGAATCCAACAATCTCAGAATGTTTTGATTTGACATTCTTGTGCCCATCTACTCGGCCAGATGCTACTTTAACACAGTTGTCAGCTAATTTTTAATCGCAGAATCTTTATGGTGAACCCAGAGCACAGCAGGAGGAAAAATTGGGAAAATCCCGATGCCTCTGTGGCATGCGGGCAGAAGATGAAGGACATGTGTAAGTGAGCAAAGAATTCTTGACTTGACAAACACTCCCAAACTGGAATTTATGAGAATCCAGATACAATAAAATGATATTAGCTAGAATTTGGCTGCACACTGTGCGTAGCAATTGAATGATGGCACAGAGACGAAGCTGCCACATCACACATTCCTTGCTTTTACCACAGCTTCTCTATTGAGGAAATGAAATCTTTCATCTTGTCGGTTAATCTATAAAATAAAGAAACTGAGAGGAAAATCACTAGACTTGGAAGGACTAGGGAGAATATGGCAGCTTTGCAAGTCAGGAGTTTCCTTCACCCAAACTAAAAAGAAGAGATGCATATAGCAAATTGGCAAGCTGTGTTTTAAAAGGTTCTCTGTGCATCTTAGGGAATATAAATACTTCAGTAAAATAAGGGAAAACTGGTCTTGGGTTTTGGTTGTGTTGAAGCTTAAAGTGTGTTTATGTCCAGAACAATATGTAAAAGTGCTGAACATACCTGCTTCCTTTCATAAATTAATTGCAATTGCACTGACATAGGCTGGGGTGAATTTTGCTGTCTGCGTCTCTGAGTCATATTTTCTCACTTACACGCAAAACCAGGACAAAAATCCTGGCTCCATTGAAATCAATTGAGGTTTTGCCATTGTCTTTAACAGGGCTAGGATTTCACCTGCGGTTTCTATTACTGTTAACCCTGAGGAATCCAAAGCAACACTGGGAAAGTGAGTGGTAGTCTACTCCGCCCTGATGTTTCCTCAACACAACTGTCATCTAATTTCTAACTGCAGAATCTTTTCCGGTGGCGGCAATGTGGCAGGCAGAAAGAACCTAACTGGATTTTCAGGCCTCAGGTTGAGTTTGTAGCACCAGCAGTTAGAAAAGAAGCAAAGCAAACAAATTAGATCTGGAACGATTGAGAGAGGTTATATATGGAACGCCAGGATGTTACTTTTACAGACCCACTTTTCTGTCTACAGCTGCACTAGGTGTTTAGTACGGCCTGATGATGATTTAAAACTCAAAGGCAAAGAGCCCAGAGAATAGGAGCAAGAACTGCGGCAGCACAGCAATGAAGCAGATTAATCTCAACCTGAAACATCAGCATGGCAATTTTTGATCAACCCTTGTACAAAATTGAGAGCAGTAAAGCTACCAGGAGCAAAATGTGGCACTGGGACCTCTGTCTTTGTCTGGACCAAGAGTTTTACAGAACTAAAAAAACTAATTCTTCCCAGAAGAATCAATGTTTCTTATATCCTAGGAGCTAAACTTCAAAGAGAATGTAATCATAGGCTTCCACCTTCTGTCACCTTGATTTCATGATTCCTCAGGCCTTGGTTTACAGAATCATTGTGTAAGGTCAGGTTATGCTCTTGGTGTGGAAAACTCATCCATGGTCCAAGAAGATCCATGAGTTTCAATTTTCAGAATTTCCTGCAGATCATCCCACAGGGAGAGGCAGGTTTGGGAAAGGTGGGCCCTTCAAACCTGGAGGTGTGTCAAGATTCTCATGGAAATCCCATGAGACATGTGTGGAGCGTTTGTGTGTAGGTGTGGAATTTTCTGACGGTTCTTAGGGAAAATACCTCATGGTCTCAGAAAATCAAAACTTATCCTTGTTTTCTTCTCTGTCTCTAAAAATAACCTTGACAAATTGCCTGGTTAATAGTGATGAAAGAAAGAAAAAAAAATCTACAAGTGGGGTTACCTACTACATACATGGCTCCGCTAATGCTAATGAACGAAGCTAAGAACGGAGAGAAACCAGAATAATAGGAAAAGAACCAGTCCAACAGTCAGTGAATCTAATGGCAGACTCACTCCACTTGTAATCTAAATGCAGCCCAGTTCTTTTTAAAAATAAATTGTTTATAAAATCAGAAAATAAAGAAATGTACAAACCCTTCATGTAGGGCCAAAGCCTATTGAAATCAGCAGGAAAACTCCCATTGATTGACATGAGGGTTACCATGGTTTGACAAAATAGCTTACAAATGTTCATATAATATAGTTGGATTAATTTTTCATATTCTGTTAGACTACATTTTTTGTTTACATTTCTGGTTAAATATGTTTGGGATAATAACCAGATTTTGGGGGAAAAACATGATCTCTAGAATTTATTAAATCAATTTCAAAATATGTTCACTCTTATGCTATTAAAACTTGCTGAACTAGCTTTTTGTTATTGTTGTTGTGTCCAATTTTTAGGGATTTTTTTTTTTTGCTTGAATGGTCTCCTGATTATATTTCCATTTCTAAGTGAGAGCCATGACAAATAATTGAGTTTATGGCCATTTTTCCTAGAGATATATTTCCACCTCAGATTCACAGTATTTTATTTTCTAGCATTGTCATTCCTGGGGGCCATTTTCCAGTGGTATTTGAAGGGGCATATGTCACAGATCTAACTGTGCAAAGCAGACACTGATCTACTAGGTCTTCATGAGATGATTACTGATACAAAAGTAATGGAACAAATATCAACCAAATGTAATATACAGCTCTCACAACTCAGCTGGTCCCAATACACCAGACACTAAAAATGAGAGTGGTTAGGTTTATGACCCTCTTTAGGTTACAAAATTTTGTAATTGCTCCACTATTTATTTATCCTCTTGCTGAAGAATGTTCCAAAATATCGAGTTTACAACCCATGGGTTGTGTAACAGTGGTGGAAGGAATTACGATTGAGAGTTTCAAAGCTACCAAAGGAATTTGGTTGCCCCATTAATTTTAACAGGGATAGGTCATCCAACTCTCTGAAAAGGGTTTCCAGAATTTCAGCCTACAAAGTTTCCTCTCTACCAGCTCCAATCATCTAGGAATTCAGAACATTATGAGCTCTTGACATAAGGGAAAAGGTGACAAAATCTAGAAATGCAGGGTTCTGATGTCTCAGTGCACCTTCAAGAAACCATTCATAGATTCCAAGGTGAAAAGGGACCATTGTGATCATCTAGTTTGACCTCCTGCATAACACAGGCCAGAGAACTTCCCCATGCATGAGCTGCACTTCCAAATCTTCTCCTTGTAGAAATGAGCATATATGGTAGTTTGTTTGGTGTGTACTGGCCAGGTGTCGCAGTAAGAGATTATTGTGGTGACCTTTTTGCAGATTGTTCAGAATACTGGAAATATTTTGGGAGATGTGGAAATAACCATCAACAGAAAAGTTCCACAAAAATGTCATTTAACTCAGCAATGGGGCAAAGCTCAGTTTTAATGTATATGCATATGCTATCTCTCTTAGGTGCTTAGTTGCATGGCTCCTCACAACGTTTAATGTATTCATCCTCACAGCAGCCCTGGGAGGTAGAGCAGTGCTATTATCCCCATTTCACAGATGGGGACCTGAGGCACAAGAGAGACTACGATCCCACAGGAAGTCTGTGGTGCAGCAGGAAACTGAATCCAGGTCTCTCTAATCTTAGGCTCGTACCCTCACCACTGTATCTGACAACCTCAGACCTCATTAGGTACATTTGCATCACTTCTTGGCATCCTGCCTTCACCCTGCTTGAGTCCATGTTCTCTGTCTAGCCCTTTGCATCACACCTATCTCTGTGGCACTTTCTTAATATAACTGTGCTTACTATGCTTGGTGACTATATAGACACACTGGTATGTTATTATTTTATCCCTGTTACTATCACAGTAAGATGAGCATAAATACTCAAAGTGGCACATTGAGGATTTAGGGACTGATCCATAGCCCATTAGAGAGAAAAGGTCGGTGCGGTCATATCTTTTATTGGAACAACTTTGTAACTCTTCTCAGTCTGCTTTGGAGCAATTTTGTATCGTTTGTGAACTTTGTCAGCTTCCTGTTCACCCCTTTTTCCAGATCATTTATGAATATGTTAAACAGCAGTGGTCAGTCCCAGTACAGAACCTTGGGGGATACCACTATTTACCTTTCTCCATTGTGAAGACTGACCATTTTTTCCTCCCCTTGGTTTCCTATCTTTTAACCAGTTACTGATCCATGAGAGGAACTTCCCTTTTATCCCATGACTGCAGCCTTTGATGAGGGAGTTTGATGAAGGCTGTCTGAAAGTCCAAGTACACTGAATCAACTGGATCACCCTTGTCCACATGCTTATTGACATCCTCAAAGAATTCTTATAGATTAGTGAGGCATGATTTTCCTTTACAAAAGCTGTGTTGACTCTTCCCCAACATATTGTGTTCATCTATGTGTCTGATAATTCTGTTCTTTACTATAGTTTAAACCAGTTTGCCTGATAATGAATTTAGGCTTATCGTCCTGTAATTGCCAGGATCACCTCTGGAATCTTTTTTTAAAAATTGGAGTTATATTAGCTGTTCTCCCGTCATCCAGTACAGAGGCTGGTTTAAGCGATGGGTTACATACCATATTTAGTAGTTCTGCCATTTCATATTTGAAATGTTGTTAGACACGTTACCTCCTACCCTTCTGGGGGTAGCTTTGCTTTAACAATGAGTAGAGGGATCCCTATCTATCTCTTACAACCTTCCATGAGTTTGGGGGACTTAATAAATGTTTTTGAAGAGCTTTGAGATTCTTCAGTGAAAGACCCCACAGAAGTGCAAAATATTGTTACTAATGTTTTCAACATGAGTCATGCAGCAGAATCTCATTGGGACAAGCTCTGATGCCCTTATACTAAGTAATACTTTACTCCACGGAGTAAAGTGCTACTCAGTGTGAGTAAAGGTGTCAGAATTTGGCTCATTGAAATCTTGAAATGACACGAAATATCAGAATTTTAGAATTCAAAACAAACCTAGAGAATTTAGTGAGAACAGCCCCTTGGTTGGGTGTAGAAGCATTATTGAGCTTTGAAGAGTCTTGTTATTGTTGCCGTTGAATGACAAAAAGTTACTGTGCCTTTATTAATAAGTCTTCTGTGAGCAACGATGAATGCCTAGTAGCAGTTAGGATCCAGATGAGTGACATTGGAAAAACTTTTAGGGGCAATGTGAGATAGTGGAAAGTGACTTTGACTGTTCTGAGTGCTGTCTTAATAGATTTAAGAACAAATTAGCTACTAATAGTAGTTGATATGAATCTTTTTTGGACTAGAACAAAATGTTCCATAATGAAACATGTGGTTTCACTTTGAAGCACATTCTGTAAATTGTCACCAGTGAAGTTAAGAATTTTTTGTTACTCACTAGTTTCACTCAGGAGGCAAAACTTTTAACCGGGCTTTAACTGTTTCTGTCAGAAAAGGCATAGCTTCAGTGTAATACGAATAGTTTTGCAGGCCACATTGATTATGCATTTTGTGCCACTTTTTTCTAGCTGTACCCCTTTGGACCACTCTTGCAGTAGGTGAAGATTCGATCTCGCCCCAATTGAACCTTCACTCAAATCTCAAATCTAATGTGAACTTTTCTTTAAGTTAGGAAAAGTTTCCCTTTGGTTTTGTATTATTTTTGTACCTCTTTTTTGGGTACCTTAGCATTCCCATGAGAGAGAGGCTGTTGTATTGTGTATACATACACATTATATGTGTATAATACAATAATAAGAATTATTGAAACTCTAGCAAAACACAAAATAAAAACACACACAACAACAACCCACATTTCTCATAGCAGTTCCAGCCAAAGTGTACATATGCAAGAGGTGGAAGTAGTTCAGATGGCGGTGGTGAAGGGACTCAGTTGACCTGGGTTCAAATCCTGGCACTAGGATAGACTTCTTGGGCAAGTCACCTAACCTTTCTATGCTGTATGCATAAAATGGGGATAATAATAATTAATAATACTTGAACCTGGGTCTTCCACATCCCAGCTTACAGTCCTTGCTCAAACATAATAAGGTTCCCCCATTGCTAGCCCAAATTTGGCTGCCCAAATATAATTACCGTAACAGTCAAGAAAATGATTGTTTGCTACAAAATGTGTTTTCTTCTAAAAGTGAAAGAAAGAAAGAAAGAAGGGAAATATCTTTCCACCCTATATACAGTTTGACCTCAACAAAGGTAACCGCTTGTTAACAATAATGTGATTTCCCTTAGTAAGAACTCATTTGTGCCCTATAAGCCACAGACCACAGTAGGAGGTGATGCAAAATCTCACTACCTCAATAGGAGGACCAGTGCATGGGGGTAGTGTGTAAGGTGCAAGAAGAGGTGGAGTTATACTCCAGTTGCTTCCCTCCCCTCCTTAGGTCATATTATTCAAAGATTCATAGCTTCCCCAGGCCAGAAGGGACCATTGTGATCATCTAGTCTGACCTCCTGAATACCACAGGCCACAGAACTTCCCCCAAATAATTCCTAGAGCATATCTTCTAGGAAAACATCCAATCTTGATTTTAAAATTGTCAGTGAGGGAGAATCCATCATAGCTCTTGGTAAGTTGTTCCAATGGTTAATTACTTTCGCTGTTAAAAATTTGCATATTATTTCCAGTCTGAATTTAGGGTTCAAAAAAGAACTAGATAAATTCATAGAGGACAGGTCCATCAATGGCTGTTAGCCAGGATGGGCAGGAATGGTGTACCTAGCCTTGGTTTACCAGAAGCTGGGAATGGGCAACAGGGGATGGATCACTTGATGGATGATGACCTGTTCTGTTCATTCCCTCTGGGGCACCTGGCATTGGCCACTGTCGGAAGACAGGATACTGGGCTAGATGGACCTTTGGTCTGACCCAGTATGGCCGTTCTTATGGTCTTATGTCTAGCTTCAGCTTCCAGTCATTGGATCACGCTATACCTTTTTCTGCTAGATTGAAGAGCGTATTATTAAAGGTATCTTATATCATCAGGCATGGGAAGTACCACAGTTGTGCCTGGCCACTGCATAGAGGTAAAAGCTAGACCTGAGAGGAAAAAGGGTTTCCCATCCCTTGAAAAAATTTTATTTCCGTTTTTTTCCTGTCCCAAACAGGAATGAAAAGTCAAAATGTTGACTTTTTCTGTAAAATGAAAACCTGGGAGGTGGGGGGAAAGTTCTCAGGTCAGTTGAACTATTTCATTTAGATCATTTAAAAATCTTTTGTTTTGATTTTGACCTTTTAAATTTAATTTTGTACTCTAATTGCCTTTAAGTTTTTTAACCAAAAAGATGTTTTGAGCCAGAAATCTTTTCCTTTCTAAGATATTGAAACAAAATGCTTAGACGATTTCAAAACTTCTTTCCAAAAATTCTTCCAGTTGAAAAATGTATCGAAACTGACACTTTCCCATGAAACGTGTCTGTTTTGACAACTTGGTGTGTTCTGAGGGGAAAAAACGTTTCATCAAAAAATTCCCAACCTGCTGTAGGAAAAGCCCTTCACCTCCTCATGTACCTTCACAGTGGCTGGTATAGTTCTTTCTATCACGCTTTTGTTAGGATGGTTACCCATTCACATATTACATTTATATGTGTTTTGCAGCTCAAGGACAAAGAACACAAACCCTTCTTCAGGGGGGTCCTCAGGAACAGCTGTATCTGCTGTCCATATTTTTGAGCATGTACCAGTGTCTTCTCCCTCTTCGATGCCTCTTCAGTCAGATGAAGAAGACAGCCTTCCACCGCACCTCCTGCTACCAGATAGCATCAGCCAGCTGGAAGAGTTTGGCCGTCAGAAGAAATGGCATAAGAAGCAGCACAAACACCATCGCCAAAGGCAGTTCAATGACCTGTGGGTTCGAATAGAGGACGGGTGAGTCATTGTTATTACCCCAGCATCTTTGTCTCATTGTCTCAAGACTTGACTGTTGACCCCCCACTGATTGGCTGATGTAACAAACCATGAGTCATGAGGGGACTCTGGGGGTAAGGAGTGGGGGCTGGGATGTGTGATGATATATTTCAGGCATAGAGGGGGGAATATGGGAGTTGGGATGAAGGCTAAGCTGGTATAGATACATTGGATCAAAACTGGAAAGGAAAAGAGAGAGGGTGGCATGATGAGGTTTAAAATACAGGTTTATACAGGCCAGCTAACACACCAAAGGAAATGAAACAAACAGTATTTGGAACTGGCTACTTATCTATCAATATAGCTGTCCACCTTAGGGTTATATACTGGTACCCATCACAGTAATATCTGACTGCCTTCCATCTAAAATTGATAGCAATAGCATGAAGTCTCTGGTACTTCTCCTGTGTTGGGGTGAAAACTGTGCTTGGGGTATTTCTCTTTATTTGTGTATTTTGTAGGTTTTTTCGAACTATTTTATGTTGTGATTGGTTGATTTACTGATGAGACAGGTTTTATTTCCTATTTTGGGTGGGTGTATGGATAGGTGAGGGTGTCACTGTTCTGAATGTGACCTGTGCTGTGGTGGAAAGGCCCTTTGGAAGAGGGAGGTTTTGCAGTGTCTCTTAAAGATGGTCAGAGTCTGGATTCTCCTGGTCTCATCTGGAAGTTTGTTCCACAGATGGAGCTGCTTTGTCCCCAGCTCTCATGCACTCAGTCCTGGCCTTTGTGATCTGAGTTATCCCAGAGGAGGGCAACATCTTTGTTTTCCATTTGAAGGGTACCAAGTCCTCCAGTGTCCCAGCATTCCATAGGCCCGCCTGTCCCAGCTCAACATCATGTGGGACAAAAGGGTGTGTTAAAGGCTAAAGAGAAGGATACCTGCTATGCTCTGTAGCTATGAGTTCAAACAGCTGGATGGAATTGGCTGTTCATTTTTTTATTTATAACAAGTATTGCTTCCAAAAATGGTTTTGAAAAGGATGGTTCCCCAGTTTAGTGTTGCAACGATGCTTTTTATTACCCCTACAGGATCTCATCTGAATCTAAACCTTTTATTCCTTTCCATTCAATGAAGACTGAGGAGATGGTAAAATGTCAGTTTTCTGGCTCACAGAGCCTATGATGAACAAGACTTTGCATGACATTTGCTTTGCGGCAGTGTTTCTAAGGAGGCATATGTGGAGTTGGGTGGGAGACCAAAGACCTAAAATGAAGAAGGGGGGAAAAATCTGCTTTAGTGCTTTCAGATGGTTTTTTTTATTATTTTTATTTTTTGGTGCTGTTACAATTCTAAAGCAACTTCCGTTTTAAAAAAAAATTACAAACTGTTAATCCAAAATCAGAGGCTCATGGGAAGCTTTGGTTTCCCAATAAAATGGATGTGGTATTGAAATTTACAAAACAGCTGCTGCATATTGTGCTTTTGGCAGTTCCGTTTCATCAGCATCAACTGCACGTTGGGGCTAGCGCTATGCATTGTACAGGGTGTTATTTTTTAAATGGTTCCATTCCCATTGGCCATAGTAGAACATAAGACTGTGTAAGTTATTAGAGTCTGCAGTATGATTATTCCCTGAATGGGTGCAATAGAATAATTCTGGGGCCAACTCCTTAACTGAAGATAAATTAAATGGGCTAGATCCACAGCTGAGCTATGCTGATTTTACACCATCTTGGGCTCTGGCCCAGTATACCAAGAATGTTCTTCCAGTTCATGGCTGTTTCCTAGCTTCCTTATTATCAGGTTAAGTTATACACTGGAAACTTGGCAAGAGGAAAAGGTGCACAAAGCTGGGATAAATTGGGGCGGGAGGGGGAACCTGTGTCATTTTTATTTCAGGTGAAAACCATGTAAAACTCAGTAGGTTTCCATCCAAAGCCTTCAAACTTCAATATTTTCAGTTGAGTTTCAAAGCCAAATGTGTGAGTGGGGGAGCATGCATGCAAATTTAAACCAGATTAAAGGTTCTTGTTTGAACCCCACTGAACTATGAAATCACTATGTTTCAGAGCTCTTTTCCAAAGCTTTATTGACCATGGATTAGAGGACTTTATGAGCCATGAATTGCAGGGCTTTTATGGACTGTGGATTAAAAGTCCATCTCCTACACGTCCATGGAAATCTTAGGGTGTTTTTTTAAGCTTCCAATACAGAAACAAAGGAAATGAACAAATGAGAACAATGTTAAAGGAACATCAAAGGTCTGAATTCAACCTATAAAAGCCAGGAAATCCATAATTAATGGTTCCACTAAGGCCTTAACTCATACAGTTTTTCTAGTCTGCTCTGGGTTGTAGCCACCATCTGAAATAGTCTAATAAAGATGATTCATCATTTAACATCATACATTATTATTATTTATTTTAGAGATTGTCTCTCTCGTTTTATTCTATCCTGAGAGCTGGGACCAGCTGTCACACACAAACTGATATTCTCTAGATTTGTATAACATCAGGGTGTTCTGATAGAAGGTTTCTGGATCTGGAATTCACCTACCCCTGCTGCTCTGACAAAGCCAAGATTTGTTACAAAGCCAAGCTATTTCATATGTGGGGGTTGAAAAATATAATTTTATTTCCACCAAAAAAATTTCAAATGTAACAATTTCATTCAAAAATTTGTCATGGCTAATTTTGATTATTTTTTTAAACAAAAAAAAACTTTAACAAAATTAAAATTTCCCTTTCTAATGGCAATGTTGGTTGTCAAAAATGAAATGAAAATTGTAATTAGAAATGAAACCATTTCAATTTTCAGAAATCTTCATTTTGTTTTAAATTTGTTTCTGTGCATGAAACATTTTGATTTCCACAAAACTACATTTTTTGATGAAAAAATGTTGAGCAGTTCAGCTACCTTAGCAGGGATTGGGGGGGGGGAGGCACAGGGGTGAGTGTCGGGGAGGCGGGGGCATGGATGCACTGAGAGGGTCACATCTTCAGTAGGATGGGGAGAGTTTTACTGTTTCTGTTGATACTGTCAACTTAGTTTCCTCTTCTAATATAGATAGTTAATTACTGATTATATGTTTGGGGCAATAAATTGAAAGAATAAATAAATGTACATGGCACTATACCATAGGCATTTGAGTGACAAACAGACCAGGTCCTTGCCCTTAAGGGTTTAGACTCTAAAACCATAAGCAAAAAATACTACAAGACAGTAGAGAATATATACACCATCGGTTGTTGACATTGTCATTTGAGCACTTTATAGAATAGAAAGTCTTTAGAAGTTCCTTACAGGTAAAGAGGCGGGGAGGTTGGTGAATGGAGGACTATTTCAGGAGCGGAGATCATTTGGAAGAAGGCAGAGACTCTGGAGGAAGTGAAAGGGACAAATGAGATGGTGAGAAGGAAGGACTGGGTAGAACAGAATGAGACTGAGGGGCAAATCAGTGATTAACAGCCTCTCTGAGCCTTGAGCAAGAGCTGTTAATGGGGTGGAGTTGTGGAGTGCATTGAAGGTGAGTAGAAGCTTCAGCTTCATGCAGAATGAAAAATGGGAGCAAATGTAGAAAATTTCAAGGAGCGGGGAGGAGACTTGGTCAGAGAAGAAGGAAAGGACTAAGTGTTTCTAATGTAGCCATGGAACTGCAGGTCTGTTATTGGCTGAAAATGAAATAAAATCCCACTGTAAATGGGAATGGCATTTCCTGGATCGCCCGTTGGTGAATGTTCAACCCCAGACGAATGCAGTAACATTACAAACATCCATTTCTTTTCGAAGTGACAGCTATTTCAGCCTAAAAACTTTAAGCCAGTGATGAATGAAGAGTGACAATGTGCAATAAACTACCCTAATCATGCCCATATATAGTGAACCTTATCAGTTGGGCTGGAATTTAAGCCAGTTAGCCTGTTATCCTTTCCTTCAAGACAATGTAGTGATGGAAAACAGAATGCTGTCAATTTGTACAAACTTTTAATTCTGCTTAACTGCATCTGAAAGGTAAATTTCAGTAAATGAATCCAAATTGTTTCCTTTTCACAACACACAGTGCTGAAATATAGTACTTAGTTTCATTAAAGAGAAGCTTGCTTTTCTTTTTAGGAGACCAAGACACTTTTGAAGTCTAACAGGTAAATTGTGGTCAGATGACTTTCTTCCATATGGTGGCTTTGAGCTTGACATTTCCGTCATTGGGGTTTTGTTTGTTTAAAATAGTCCATCAGTCTCTCTGTTTAGTTTAGTGAATGCTAAAGGGATGCATAGCCACTGATGGACACTATGGGCTCCATTCTCTGTTCCAGCCAATCTATGCTCAACACAGGAAATGGAGAGGGGGTAATGGTGGCTCTATGGTTTGTGTTCCCCCTGTTGTCAGATTGGCTGGAGCCCTGTCTAGATCCCAGCATTAGTTAGAGAGTAGCCTGGGGACTTCTCTAACTTGTGACCAGTTACCTGTGACTCCAACGAGCTGTTCCAGCAGCCAGGAACAGAGAGGCTTGAGCCAGGCCTGTCAGGAACCCAACACAGGCAGTCAGGACAAGGGTCAGAGCAGGGACAAACCTGAGGCAGGGAGTAGCAGAGGAGTGCCTAGTCAGGTTCCAGGCCAGGGCCGATACCAAGGGTCAGATTTCAGGATGTGAGTCACAAAGTGCAGTACAAATCAAGCCGAGGTCAAAGCCAGGAGGTCAGAAGCAAGGAATGGTTGTGGCAGCTACATGGAATCCACACTGTAGCCTAGACACTTCCTGGAATACCCCATAGGTTTATATAGGGTGGGGAGCCAATCAGGAGCCATGGGGCTGGTGTCTGTCAGAGCCCTTGAGGCAGGACTTCCCCTAGTCTGTGTCCACAGCGGGTCATGGGCAGTGGATCACAAGCTGGTGATAGCATGGAGATGCCAGCTTCCGGGTGCTAGACCCACAGGGCCCTACGATGCCTGCCTTTCTGGTCCATGCCTCCTTCAGGCTCTCTACACTAAGGAACTGCACGATGGGAATATAAAGCTGCTACCCTGATCCTGCACCACCTGGAAATTCCCTCTTTACTGACGGAATTCTCTGGTGGCAATGTCCCCTAGTTGATATCCCCTTTGCACCTCCAGAGCATCATAAAGGGGCAACAAAACTATCTGATCCTATATCTCACTGCTGTATGTAACCTAAGTAAGTTACTGCAACTTGTGTCCACTTCCTGATTAATTATTAAATACTACCCCATCCACTATTTCCTTCTTCCTTCTCCCCAGCAATTTTTATCTTTTCAGATAACTTTGTGATATCACCGTGATGTGTCCATGAGTGCCCCCAAACAAGAAGGGATATTCTTGGTTTCCTTCTGACTTGTTAGATAACATGCTCTAATTATTGCTCTTCAGCAAATACTCAAGTGACTACAAAATGCAGCCAGTTATTAACCAGATCAGTGTAAACATCAGCTTCCAAATGTCTCCTGAGTGACTTGGAGATACTTACACTTGTTTCTAAGGCGTTCTTTTTTTTTTTTTTATGAAATGAAATAGGAAGTTCCTCGCCAAATCTTGCTTGCTGTTCTCTCGTGAGTAGTCCCATTGAAATAGTTATGTGGGATTCTGATTGGATGGTATTGCTTCCTTGATTTAAAAGTAAGGAAGTGAGACTTTAAGCATGTGCGTACCTCCATTACGCATAGTCCCAAGCGCACATGTGCTTAAAGCTGTGCATGTGATTTATTGGATCGGGCCCCTGATTTAACTTTGCAAAACACAGACTGCTAGGAATCATGTTTACTCTGAGTAGTCCCACTGACTTCATCAGAATGACTCGCAATTAGATCTGGTCGGGAATTTTTCAGTGAATTGTTTTATTGTTGAAAAATGCTGATTGGTCTAAACTGAAATTCACGAAACAGAATCAGGTTTGATGAAATGCCCAAGTCAAGGGAAAAACAACAAGGAAAACAGTTTCAAAACTTTTAAAATGAAAAATGTTTCTTTTCCAGTTCAAAATGACTTTTGGATTAGAAATTTAAGCTAATGAGACTGAAAAAGGTTAAAACCAAAGAAACAAAAAGAAAGAAATTAATAGTCAGAGAGTTAAAGGCCAGAAGGGACCCAGAGCATGTAGTCTGACCTCCAGCATCCGCACACTAAACCCAACAACCAAAATTAGACCAAAGTATTACAGTCCAGAGGAGACTAACCTATCAAATGTCACAAGCAGACAATAGGAGACACTGATATACACCAGTGACTAAGGCCCCACTGTAACCTAATTGATTGAGTGAGATATACCCAGATGATCCTGGCAAGTGATCCATACCCCACATTGCAGAAGAAGGTGAAAAACCTGCAAAGTCACTGCCAGTCTGACCTGGGGAAAAAAAGTTTCCCAACCACACATGGCGATCAGTTAGACCGTGAGCATGTGAGCAAGAACCGGCCAGTCAAGCACCCGAGAGAGAGAATACTTTGTGCCACCTCAGAACACTGGCCATCCAATCCCCATCCAATGTCCCATCTCCCTCCATGGCCATTCCTGAAGCTACTCATGTAAGAGACCAAATAAGAGAGAGAGAGAGAGAGAGAGAGGAAGAAGAAGAATACTTGGGGGTATCCCTTCCTGACCCTTGCAGGAGACTGCCTGAAGCCCTGAAGCATGAGATTTTTAGATACATAAGACATAAACTAGAAGGGACCCCCAGGGCTGCCCCCTCCCATCACAAACAACCCTGTCATACAATGGCACTCATAAATTTGTTCAGCTCTCTCTTAAAACTAATTAACTTGTTTGCCCCCACAACTTTTATTGGACAAGGGAAAAAATGTTTTGAAATAATCTAAACAAAACATTTCAATTGATCCAAACTAAAAAAAAAAAAATCAGTTTTTCAGTTCATGAATAAGGCTAAGATTTAGTCATAGGTATTTTTAGTAAAAGTCATGGACAGGTCACAGGCAGTAAACAAAAATTCATGGCCCGTGACCTGTCCATGACTTGTACTATATACCCCTGACTAAATCTTGGGTGCTCTGGAGGGGGGCTCTGGAGGTGCCGTGGGTGCTCTGGATGGGGGGCTCCAGGGCACCGCGGGTGCTTTGGGGCAGGAGGCAGCCCGGGGGCACTACAGGGGCAGTGGCAGCCCGGGATCGCAGCTGATGCTGGCGGAGGGGGGGGGGGCACGCGGCCCGGGACCACCACTAATGCTCCAGGGGGCGGGGGTGGCAGTGTGTGGCCCAGGACCATTGCTGCTGCTGGCGGGGATGGCGGCGTGTGTCCCGGGACCACCGCTGGTGCTCTGGGCGGTGGGGGAGTGGCGGAACATGGCCCAGGAACATCACTGCTACTGGGGAGGGCGGGCACGTGGTAGCCCGAGACTGCCCCAGCAGCAGCCAGTGTGGCTGGCTCGGAGGCTACCGAGGTGCTTAGGCGGCCCTGGGATCAGTCAAACCTGCCGCTGCAGAAGACACGGAGGTCCCAGAAAGTCACAGAATCCGTGACCTCCATGACAGATTCACAGCCTTATTCATGAATCATTTTCAGCTTTTGACTTTTTGTCCTGAGTCAAGAAGGGAAAACAATTTTGAACTCTCAAAAATATTGGTGGAACAGGAAAACCATTTCCCGCCTTGCTCTACTCACTGTAGTGACATTATCCTGTTGCTTCTGAGCCGCACGGCAGACAGCAAGCCCTTTAATGGCCCTTTAATGTTTGTTAGTCACTTGAGTTTTTCAGGTGAAAGGTGTTATGTAACAGCATTCATTTGTATTAGTTATTCTTATATTTTATTTATCAATCAGACTATAATCCCCAATCAGCACCAGGACTCAATCATCTATTATTTTTTATGAGAAACTAATTAGTCATGTGTACCAAGTTCCTTTGTAGATACAGTAATTCATAATTATATTTGATAATATCAAAATATTTGTACTTAGAAAATGTCTGGGGAGATTTTCCAAAGCATTGGTGGTAAAACTCTGTTGAAGTTAGTGGTAAAACTCCTTTACGTCTGTGGCAGCACTGTTAGGCCAACAGTGAGTGTGTTTGAAAATCCCTCCTGTATTTCATGTTCTGTGTTTATGGCCATACCCTGAATGTTCAAAGAGTTGTGAAATTTGCTTATGTTTTTTTTTTAAATAGTTAATATGGGTTCTTTTCATCGCCCTTCTGGTTTCTGAGCCATCAGGGTGTATTTCGGCCATGTTTTCAAGCTGGTCTCGGCAACTATGGAAACTTACTTTATTTAAATGAAATCTGAGAGAAAAGATGGTCCATTGGTCATGGCAGTAGCCTAGGACTTGAGTAGACCTGCGTTCAGTTCCCTGTTCTGCTGCTGACTTTTTGCGTGATCTGCATGTGTCACTTAATTTCCCAGTTCGCTAGCTGCCAAACATGAGACTAGCACTGCCCTGCCTCACAGGGGTGTTGTGTGGATAAATACATTAAAGACCATGAGGTGCCGAGCGGCAATAGTGAAGGCGCTGGGATGTAGGTGCTTCAGATAGATAAATTCTTATGTGATCACCTGACTTCTAGGCACGGAGGCTTTACATCAAATATCAGGAGACTCACCCTAAAATCATATGAGTTGGCAACCTTAAGACAAGAGCCTTTTAACATAGATTAATAGAAATGTCGTGCTGGAAGGGGCCTCAAGAAGTCATTAAGTCCAGCTTCCTGTCATGAGGCAGAATCAAGTAAACCTAAACCATTTTTGACAGGTGTTTGTCCAACTTGTTCTTAAAAACCTCCAGTGATGGCGATTCCAACCTCCCTTGGAAGCCTGTTCCACAGCTTAACTCCCCTTAGAGTTAAAATGTTTTTCCTAATATCTAACCTAAATCTCTCTTGCTCCAGATTAAGCCTGTTCTTTCTTGTCCTTCCTTCGGTAGACAAAGAGAAAAATGCTCACAGTCCTCTTTGTAACAGCACATTTGAAGACTGTTATCAGGTCCCTCCTCAGTCTTCTTTTCTCAAGACTAAACATGCCCAGTTTTATTAACCATTTCTCAGAGGTTAGGTTTTCTAAACATTTTGGGCTGGTCTACACCGGGGGGGGGGGGGGGGCATCGATCTAAGATACGCAACTTCAGCTACGAGAATAGCGTAGCTGAAGTCGACGTATCTTAGATCGATTTACCTCGCGTCCTCACGGCGCGGGATCG
The DNA here is from genome assembly GCF_028017835.1 of Emys orbicularis. Lineage (NCBI taxonomy): Eukaryota > Metazoa > Chordata > Testudines > Emydidae > Emys > Emys orbicularis. The sequence continues at coordinate 7,105,406 of NC_088690.1, read as the reverse complement.
ACGGCCGCGGCTCCCCCGTCGACTCCGCTTCCGCCTCTCGCTCTGGTGGCGTTCTTGAGTCGATGGGGAGCGCGTTCGGGGATCGATTTATCGCATCTAGATGAGACGCGATAAATCGATCCCCGATAGATCGATCACTACCCGCTGATCCGGCGGGTAGTGAAGACGTACCCTTTATCTCTTTTTTTTTTTTGCTCTCCTCTGGATTCTCTCCAATTTGTCCTCATCTTTCCTAAAGTGTGGTGCCCAGAATTGAACACAATACTCCAGCTGAGGCCACCCCTGTGTCGAGTAGAACAGGACAACGACCTCCTGTGTCTTGCATACAATACTTCTGTTAATACACCCCAGATTGATATTAGTCTTTTTCTCAGCTGCAGCACATTATTGATCATATTCAGTCTGTGATCCACTATAACCCCCGAATCCTTTTCAGCAGTACTGCCACCTAGCCAGTTATTCCCCTTTGTGTAGCTGTGCATTTGAGTTTTCCTTAAATACTTTGCACTTGTCTTTACTGCATTTTATCATGTAGACTGTTGTCACAGGAATGCATTCTTGTCTCAATTACTAGGATGAAATCCCATTATTATTATTATTATCATCATCAGAGTGCGTAGGAGCCCTAATCATGGATCTAGACCCGCCAATGTGCTAGGTGCTGTACAAACAGAGAACAAAAAGACAATCTATGCCACAGGGAGAGTACCATATAAGTATAAAATGAGACAAGTCAATGAAGTTGCATCGGCATAACTGAAAGCAGGATTGGGCCCAATATATGTGCTTGATATTTACTGTATCCTGGTAAAAGTGATGGGTGTATAGAATCTTTGCAGAAGTTGAATAATGGCATAGTATAACTCAGCGCAATACGAATAAGAGATAAATCTTTTTACTGTAACCTGTGATACGGTGTTGACATAGTTTCTTTCCTGGTTTTTATTAGTGCTTCTTGGATTAGCAGGTTGGTCAAAGTGCACACAATGTATTAATTAAGACAGTGAAACATGTGTTCAGTTTAGAATTCTGTCATGCATCACAACAAGAAATGGAAAACTCTGACACGTGTCTTAAACTCTAGCATGATCACGCTAATACACCAAATTTGGCAGCCTGCTAGGGGTGATAACGTCTTTCACCTTATAAAACTACAAGGTTCATTTGTTATTCTCCAGACATATCTAAAGAGATGCACAGCCATGATTTCATATGATAAACAGCCTATGGGCCCAAAGCTACTTTTTGTTCATTCTGTTAGTTTCACTGGGCTTAAGTTTCCTAATGTTCTTGAGAAACTTGCATTGCTGAAATGTGATCAAAGAAATACGCCGAGCTATCAAATTTTTATTTTCCAAAAAAATCTAAAGAAAAGTCTCATTGTTTTTTATTTGCCATCATTTAAGAGATTTACATCACTTTGATAACCATGGAGTATATGGTGCAGTATCTACACTTAGAGACAAAGTTTCTTTCTTTCTTTCTTTCTTTCTGATACTGCGCACATCTGCCCAAAGAATCAGAGGCGTGACCTCATGTCCCCCACCCCACATCAACCAGTTGAGTGTTGCGGGTGAGGGAGGGACAGGCTGTATCACCGTCGGGCAGAGCTGTTCCTTGAAGGCACAATCAGGGGCAGCTCCAGGCACCAGCGCACCAACCGCGTGCCTGGGGCGGCAAGCCGCAGGTGGCGGCGTGCCAGTTGCCGTGAGGGCGGCAGTCGGGCTGCCTTCGGCGGCATGCCTGCGGGAGGTCCGCCGGTCCCACAGTTTTGGCGGCAATTCAGCGGTGGGTACGCCAAAGGCGCGGGACCAGTGGACCTCCCTCAGGCATGCCGCCGAAAGTCACCTGACTGCCGTGCTTGGGGCGGCAAAATACATAGAGCCGCCCCTGGGCACAATACAGTCATAAGTAATTAACCCAAGGTTACCAGGTGCATAAATCAGAGGCAGGAATAGAACCCCAAAAGTTCCAACTCCCAGTCTCCCACTCTAACCTCTAGACGTCACTTCTGTGTACCGTGGGCACTTATAAGAGACAATATCAAGCATTTCCTAAAATGTACCTTCAATCAAAAAGGACATTTTATGGTTCTCCAGTAGGAAATAGGGCAGGCTACAGAAGTACAAATTTCCTAAAAAAATAATTCTCAAAAAGTCCATGGATGATTTTGCTATTCATGACAGGTTTCAGAGTAGCAGCAGTGTCAGTATGTATCCGCAAAAAGAACAGGAGTACTTGTGGCACCTTAGAGACTAACAAATTTATTTGAGCATAAGCTTTCGTGGGCTACAGCCCACTTCATCAGATGCATAGAGTGGAACATGGTAAGAAGATATATATCCTTACAGAGAACATGAAAAAGTGGAAGTAGCCATACCAACTCTAAGAGGCTAATTAATCATCTTAATTAATTAGCCTCTTACAGTTGGTATGGCTACTTCCACTTTTTCATGTTCTCTATATGTATATATATCTTCTTACCATGTTCCATTCTATATGCATCTGATGAAGTGGGCTGTAGCCCACGAAAGCTTATGCTCAAATAAATGTGTTAGTCTCTAAGGTGCCACAAGTACTCCTGTTCTTTTTGCTATTCATGTTAGCACTCTAAAACGCTGCAACTTTTTGTTTTATTTTGGTCAAGTGCACACAAATTGTGCTTTCAGATCTGTCTACAGAACTGTTACTGACTTGTCTGACATTTCTGCATGTCTCTCTGTGGGCAGAAATTAGCCTACACAACTGTCTGGCTTTCGGGAGCATGAAGAAACAGGCAACACATTTTGTATTCTCTTCACTACTTTCAGCAATAAACTGCCTTAAGCAAAGCTTTTTTTCTGCAAAATGAGGCAAATAAACATGTAGAATTGAACATTTGTATCTTGCTGATAGAGGATTTTGAGCAGTCTCTGAATCTAAATTCTGCATTTGTTAATGGTTAAATATTTCCAGCTGGGTGAATGAGTGAAACTAACCAAACTAGAGGCCAGATCTGCAAAGATTTTTGTACGTATAGTTACTCTCTACTCAGGAATCCAAGAACATTTTCCCTTCCTTCTCAGTGTGCTAATAGGAATGAAAATGCAGACACATGATTTGGTATGGATCCTATACAGAAATATCTCTTTCATTTCTGTTTTCTAGTACTTGCATGGCATCTAGTGTTTAAGAAGATGCATGATACGTATACATAATGTTGAGAGTTTCTTTGCTTGAAGAAGTATAACCCTGCTGCAACCATGTTTTGTTAAGCCACGTCAGGTCTGTCTGACATGGTATAAATAAAGTGTTTGGTTCGGATTTGGTTGTAAGAACTGGTAGCTGCCAAGCTATGACAATCATATCCCGTACACTAAATTAGGTGGTGCGCATGCCCTCATACTGCATAGTAGCATTCTACTTACAGGAGGATGGATGGTCTTGAGGTTAAGGCACGGGACTCTGCTGGATTTATTCTGTGTCCTTGGGCAAAATGTTTAATTTCTCTGTGCCTCCATTCCTCAGCTTTTGTTTGTATTTTGTATCTCTTTCTCCCACCCTTTTTCTGTCTTGCCTGCTCAGGCCCTGATCCTGCAAAGACTTACACAAGGGCTGGCACTTGTATAAGCTTTTGAAGGATCAGGGCTTTGGGGCAGCGAACTGTTTGGGGAAGGGACTAGGTGTACGTACAGCGCCTAACACAGTGGTTCAGAGCTAGCTCAGGTATGTCTACATATGCTGCAATCACACCTCCAGCCTGCAGTGTAGAGATACTCTAAGAATCTGGGCCTTGATGTCTGTGAAGAGTGTCCTACAGGCACCTAGAACAGAGGACCAATTAGCAGAATCCTCTGTTATCTGTTGTGTTACTTTTTTTCAGAGGCTTGTAAGGTACTCCTTGCTGGCACCTGTTGGAGGAAAGATGCCTGTACTATAAATGGGAAAGAAATTTGATTTTACGTACATACTTTTTAATGTTTGATCTGTTGGTCACAACTGTGCTAAATTAGGATGTGTTCCAGACACAGGATTCACACCCCAAACTCCATTGGAGATCATGGGAGTTTTGGGCTCAGGATTGGACCCTTGCACAAAAAAAGTCTGGAGAAAAATATGGGATTTTCCATTGAACAGGTTGCTACTAAGTGGGCTTGACTCTCTCTGTAAATGCAAGGATTTTTTGCAGGCTATTTTTAGGAACAGATCCCTATGAGGTCTGGTATACAAGAACTTTGCTGTGAGGTTTCCGAACACTTGTGATTCTATGTTGTGAGAAAAGAGCATTTATGTTTAACCAGAGCATATGTTCCTTCAGCTACTCAAAGGAACGGCAGGCCGTGCACATGATCCATGCTCATGTTTATTGTTGCCTGTGAACAACCGTGTGCAGCAAACAGACTCTGGAGGAAAACTTGTTAGCAGATGTCCTGATGGCCCTTCCAATTTATAAATATGAGCCTCTACATTTCTGTTTTCCATATCCAGAGCTTTCACTTGCCAGATGTTCCCACGGCTGGGTCCTTGAAGTCTTTAACTATGAGGATGCATGGCATATCGTCTATTTCATAGAAAAGAAAAGAAAATCAGATTGCTGTCTCCTATCAAACAGCTGGGGGTGGGGGGGAAATCCACTCTTTACACTAAAGTGGCTTTTCATATCCTGAATCTGAGATGCACTTTTATACAGCTTTGTAAAATTCTGTGGATCCTGCAAAGCTGAATAAAAGTGCATCTCAGATTTAGGTGCATCTCAGATAAATACACTCACCTGGGCATCTTTTTCTTTTTTTTTTCTTTTTTCTTTTTTTGACAGGCTCTTAAAATACAAGTAAACAATAGCGTTTTCACCCTGATGGTGATGCTAATTTTACAAGGCTTGATTTAAGTTCACATTTCATTTAGATTGAGCACGTGCTTTATTATTTTCAGATGCATTTCTTAAGATAAATAGTGGTGAATGGAGTTAAACCAGGATGAATTCAACCCAATATCTATCAATTAAATACGAAATGGATAATAGGACCAGATTCAGCTTGGAATTCAAACATCCCAAACTCCAAGTCCCCATGTAAAAAAAGGTTTTGTCACCTCCACCATAGAATTCCCCCTTCTCCAAACATTAGAGATCTCTCTGTGGGTTATGCACTTGGGAACATTTTCACTGACCAGGGTAGCCAAGGGCAGAACATGGACCACAGAGAATTATACCCATGAAATGGGCAATTTTAGAAAACTGGGAGCAAAGACTGTTTCACTGGAAGCAGCTCAGTATCTACGGGGCCAGGTACAGTGCTGCCACTGGGAAGTGTTGCAAACTTGTGCAAACTGTCTGAATGGGTTCACAAAAAGCTTAGATATGGTTCCATGGAGACACTTAAGTCATTTCCAGATAGGGACCTAATTAATATGTGTCACAGGGAAACCCTGATTAGCTAGCAGGATTTTAAGCATTGCTGCCTGTCAAAGATCTTTGTACAAGTAAGTACTGGCATGTCCAGGACTTCCGAGGGTACTTTTGAGATGGGGACTATGTGTGGTGCCTGGTTCTACTATAGTTGTTTTGTAAGACATAGGAAGTAGCACGTGTCTTGTGGGCAACCAACGGCGTAATGACCTTCACTTTTTAAACTGGCAAACAGACAACCTGAAACTTTTTCCCCCAAGCCTCAGACCCTCGAATTTAGAGAAAGTCAAAACAGCTTTCACTTTTTTCCAAGCTTATAATTTGCCTAAATTCAGCACTGCTCAGACATAGTAGATTCCAGGATCTGACCTGAACTTGAAGTTATTAGCCTAATGTTCTGTTTGAGAGACTGTGGGGCGGCGTGGGGAATAGAGACAGAGGACAGAGTCCGATGAATAACGGAGAACAATATGGGGCTGAGACCAAGCAGAGAAAAAAACAACTACATAGAGATGGAATAAGTTGCAGAGAGGAAATAAATCTCTTAAAGTGTTTAACAATAGAGTCAAATATATATGTAAAAATAACAGGAGTACTTGTGGCACCTTAGAGACTAACAAATTTATTAGAGCATAAGCTTTCGTGGGCTACAACCCACTTCTTCCGAAGAAGTGGGTTGTAGCCCACGAAAGCTTATGCTCTAATAAATTTGTTAGTCTCTAAGGTGCCACAAGTACTCCTGTTATTTTTGCGGATACAGACTAACACGGCTGCTACTCTGAAATATATATGTGTATTCCTCACGCATATCTAAATCTGCATGGTTAATCCTATGCATCTGCAAATAATATTTATAATATAATATCCCAAACAAACACGTGAATAAGCATAGGAGAGTGTAGGGCTATCCATTCTGTTTCTGATTTAACTACAGGTTGAGCCCAAGACACACAAATCTGGATCACAACATGGATCACCGCAAGATAGGGGTGTTTGGATGTGGGCGTTCTGGCTCGGACCATTTTAACAGCGGGGGCCATTTGCAGAAAGTGGATAAAAGAAATGGATTCAGATTTCAAACAACACAACATTTGGGGAGGAGGGTTTGACACGACCTGATTTAAAGCTTGATCACATGAAAACCTGTTTCTTTTACTGGGCACATGTTGCAGACCAGCCAATTGCTGGTAGCCTTGAATGAGCACAATATGGACCCGATTTTTCCTAATTCTCTGGGCATCTTTGCCTGCATAGCTTGGGTACTCACTTACCACGATTGTGCTGATTATCACAGGAAGTGTGTGCAGGGTTGGCCAGTTAGACAAGCAGGTGGTCATTTGCATGCACAGTTACCATGATTATGCATGCAGCTGCAGAAACTGCATGCACAATTCAGAGATGAATTTTACTGAACACATTTTGGCTTGGCTGTCTCCATAGAACTGGCCAAACAAACAGTTCCAAAGTATTCGATCTCAGCAAGAGCTGGGTTTCATGTAAAAACTGGAATGGATTTTCTAGTTTCTGTGGCCATGGAGGCCCTGCTCTTCACTGATTTCAATGGAAATTAGGAGCCGAACTATTTTTGAGGATCTGGCAGAATCCTAATATGAAATCACAAGGGATCTTCCGAGGGTCTTAGAGAACCATCCAAGCATTTCTAAGGAGGGCAAAGGGAAGAACTAAAGTTGTCATCTCCTGTATCTGGACCACCCAAACACTAGCCAACAAATCATGGTATTTTTCAGCTACGGTATCTTGACTTATTGTTCACAGGGATTTTAAAGAATTTCATTTCGTTTCTTTCTTAGTTTTTTTTTTCCTAGGGATGACATGTCGTTTCCTGACAGGCTGCTTTTAATAAGGTTGAAATCTTTGTTGTTGCCAAATCCAAGAGGAATAGAACATCTTTAAGTCATTAGATGGGAATGGGGTAATCACTCAGAGGGTGCGCTTCAAAGGTTATTAGTTTTTACAATGTGTTCACTATTCTGCAGTTGTCTGAAAAATAACATAGGTACCAATTCCGCCTCTGACCCATTCATGGTACAGTGGGCACAATATTTGTATGCAAACTAATTGAAGGATTTTCCTGAAGGATTTTGGCACTTGAGGTTAAATAGGAACCTGTATGGTATTAGTTAGGGATGGAAATACATGTTAGCAAGAAATAAGAGCCCTCCCGCTCCCAAACTTTCACCCAAAAAAACAATAAAGACAAAATCAAACCCCTTCTCAGGCTTGGAGGATGGGCCATTTACAGACTCTGGGAATTACCTGAAACAAAGGGCATAATTCTGCCCTCGTTCGAGTGAGTGCAACTCTGCTTTCTTCCGTGATTTTCTCCAGAACTGAATGTGGCCACAGAAGTAAAAAAAATACATCAAGAAAGTCTGTTCCGAAGGAATTTTCCATATAACCTTGGCAGCTGGGTAGTCCAAATCTGAGAGAGCCTGTGAAATGTTTGTGCTAGAATATTATTATTATTAAGATCCCAATGAAGATCAGATTGTGCTCGGGACTGTACACATATAGATAATCCCTGCCCTAAAAAGTTAACAGTCTCGTTAGAAAAAGTGGAAACGGAAGCAAAATGATTTGGCCAAGGCCACTGTAAATCAGTGGCAGAGTCAATCATAGACCCAGGTCTCCTCACTCCCAGTCCTTTTCCCTAGCCACTGAACTATAAGGGGCTGAGGTAAGCATTTGAAATGTTGACATCTGATTGGTCTCTCACTTCTACCAGCTGCACACCAGCATCACTTCGCAGGAATTAGTCCTGCTTCCACAGCCACAAGTGAGAGGAGACTCAAGTCTGAGCCACTAGGGATTCACACAGCAGATGACACAGCCACAGGTGTGAAGAGGATCAAGCCTAAACTCCTAGCGCTTCACATAGCAATAGTTTGTGTCAGACCTGGGCAATCTCCTATGTTGTTAATAATTATCATTGTAGTTATTTCTGATCCTAAAGCAATGCAGTCTGAATAATGCTTCTTCCAGGAGTACATAAGAACATAAGAATGGCCATACTGGGTCAGACCAAAGGTCCATCCGGCCCAGTATCCAGTGATCAATGCTAGGTGTCCCAGAGGGAGTGAACCTAACAGGTAATGATCAAGTGATCTCTCTCCTGTCATCCATCTCCACCCTCTGACAGCCAGAGGCTAGGGACACCATTCCTTACCCATCCTGGCTAATAGCCATTAATGGACTTAACCTCCATGAATTTATCCAGTTCTCTTTTACACCCTGTTATAGTCCTAGCCTTCACAACCTCCTCAGGCAAGGAGTTCCACAGGTTGACTGTGCGTTGTGTGAAGAAGAACTTCCTTTTATTTGTTTTAAACCTGCTGCCAATTAATTTTATTTGGTGGCCCCTAGTTCTTATATTATGGGAACAAGTAAATAACTTTTCCTTATTCACTTTCTCCACACCACTCCTGATTTTATATACCTCTATCATATCCCCCCTTAGTCTCTTCTTTTCCAAGCTGAAGAGTCCTAGCCTCTTTAATCTCTCCTCATATGGGACCCGTTCCAAACCCCTAATCATTTTAGTTGCCCTTCTCTGAACCTTTTCTAATGCCAGTATATCTTTTTTGAGATGAGGCGACCACATGTGTACACAGTATTCAAGATGTGGGCATCCCATGGATTTATATAAGGGCAATAGGATATTCTCCGTCTTATTCTCTATCCTTTTTTGAATGATTCCGAACATCCTGTTTGCTTTTTTGACCACCGCTGCACACTGCGTGGACGTTTGTTATTTTAAATTTATCTTGCAGAGGATCTTTCGTACAAACATTATTCCCCCGAACCCTCGATATGCTGCAGTACAAAGCTGAAGTTGAAAAGCAAAAGGAGAAGGAAATGAAAAGGTTAAACACAAGGCCGAAGGGAAAGGAAAGGTGGCAGAATTTGCAAAGGAGAAGACTTTTGCGCCAACTTTAAGTTTTCTACAACAGAAGAAGGGGGCTCCAAATGTTTATCCAAAACGCTCAGGTCTGCAAAGTTGGTCTGGAAACCTTTCACTCCTTTCGACTTATGCTTGGGGCAGGAGTACCCCAAGGCCAGCCTTTCTCATGGTATTTTCACATGCCTGGCCCTGGCTGGAACCTGGGAATGCAAATGCAGCACAGACTAGAGGAAAAGGAGTAAGAAGGAAGGATGTTTTTTTTTTTCCTTGGGTCATTTGGGGGCAAAGCTCTCGGTCAGTTCTTATTTTAGCCAAAATCTTTAACTTGTGGCTCTCAGCCGTTTTGATTGGCAAGCCCTAGTGTTACATTGGTGAAAGGAACAGGAGCACTTGTGGCACCTTAGAGACTAACAAATTTATTTGAGCATAAGCTTTCGTGGGCTACATCCCACTTCTTCGGATGCATAGAATGGAACATATTTTGAGGAGATATGCATCCGAAGAAGTGGGGTGTAGCCCATGAAAGCTGATGCTCAAATAAATGTGTTAGTCTCTAAGGTGCCACAAGGACTCCTGTTCTTTTTGCGGCTACAGACTAACACGGCTGCTACTCTGAAATTGGTGAAAGGACAGTCCAAGCCAGTCCCTGCAGCCCACAGACCGCATCCCCGACCAGCTGGCATGTCTCTCCATTCATCTTTATCTTCTAGCTTCCTTCTCCTTTCTGCTTTCTGTTTTTTACCCCTCGCCCGACTTTTGTTCCCCTCCTCCTGTTGTTCCCCTTCCCTCCCAGCCCCGCACAGCCTATGTGGCAGCCAGAGGTGGCACCAGACCCTTGCTGTAACCGCTGACCTAAGCTCAGGACACCAAGTTGCTTCCTGAGGCTGCGGGCCTGAATACACCTGCGGTTCCTATGGCCTGGCTGTGTTAGCAAGCTCTGCGCGAGCCGAGAGGGAAGGTGGGTTTACTCAGTGCAACATCAGCAGCTTTCCTGCACCCTCTGGATGAGTCTGCTGCCCCCCATCTTACGAAACGCCAGTTAACCCACCCCTAAGAGCTAGATCCCTATTGATTTGTTGTAAAACTGGGCTCTAGCGGGCCTACCCCAACTGTGAGCTCAACTGTTGGAAAGAAGGTGAAAGTTCATAAGTGTTACGATAGCTTCTAGCAGAAGATTTGGCAGGAGCTGCTAATGTTGGCCTAATTACCCATCACACACTGGATACTAGCAAACGAGGTTTAGTTCTTTGTTTTTCCCCCCCCTTCTATCTGATAGCACTTTGATGAGCATGGAATTTTAATGGCAGTACGCGGCCGCCGCCTCATTACATCTTGTCAGACACATGCCGACCAAGTGTCCCAGAGTGCTGAAACACTTGTCCACAGCCTCCTGTTCTTTCAAAGCTGTCTTCTCTTGAAGAGCCCCCTCTCTCCCTCCCAGAGATAAACGGCAATGGCTGCGGCCGATAACAAAGTGCAGGAATGGTGGAATAAATAGATTGCTCTCAGCGGTGTTGTACTGCCCTCTGCTTCGGCATGTGTGCCACATATTCAGAGGTTCCTGCATCAAGGGCGGAAATTGTGCGTTGTCAATTTCTCACACAGCCAAAGTGTTTGATCAAGGCTGGATCAGAGCTCCATGATCCTTTTCCGATGGTTTCCAGTAGAGTCTTGTCCAAAGAGCGCTCTTACCCTCGGCTAAGATTTTCAAGATGTAGCTGTTCAGGACAATAGTGCTGCTGCATCCATAGCTCTTGTATCATTCGCTCTGCCCTGCGACATAGCATTGCTCCTTAGGAATGAAAGCACAAAGCACAGTTGACTGAGATATGGAAACTGTCCATGGATCTGGTCTCCAAAGACCCTTGGCATGAATAGAGACCAATAGACATCTCTTCTAGTCAATGTCAGTAGCAAGTCCTTTATCTTCTCTGTAGGCCACCAACAAGAGGACGAGATTGCTTCCTCATTCAGACACACAGAGCCAGGTCATAATGTCATCACTAATGAATAGTTGCCTCTCCAGACCGAAAAGGACCATCACTGGTATCCTTAAGGAGATCCAAATGATTTTCTATTAACTGAACCCTGCAAAGGGTGCTGTTTACTGGCCCTGATGCAGCAAAGCACCTAAGTGCTTAATTTTAAGCGTGTAAATATTGGCTTCCAGGGACCTACTCGTGTACTTAAAAATATGGACATGTATAGAGTGCTCAACACCTTACAGGATTGGACCTTTGGGCTGACGGTATGCAAACTGCGACACAGTGTCTCGAGAGAAGACATGTAAAGTATGGAAAACAGTGGGGTAGATCTTTGATCTCCAACAAGGGTGGCCTACTGCTCCCCACCAAGCAAAATAAAAAAATCACCTTACATTTTGACCTATTCTATTTTTTCCAGAACAAAATCCTTCAAAGACTAATACACATTCTTTAGGCTAAACACATTTGTGTGTCTTTGTCCGTTATAGAGTCATAGATTTTAAGGCCAAAAGGGAACATTAGATCGTCTGACCTCCTGTATAACACAGGCCAGCTTCTTCACCCAGCTACTCCTCCATTGAGCCCAATAACTTGTGTTTGATGAAAGCCTATCTCCCAGAAAGGCATCCAAGTCTTGACTTCAGGAGACGGAGAATCCATCACTTCTCTCGGTACTTTGTTCCAATGGCTAATCACATTCACTGTTAAAGAAATTGTGCCTTATTTCTAATTTGAATTTGTCTGGCTTTAACTTACAGTCATTGCTTCTCATTATGCCTTTTTCTGCTAGATTAAACAGCCCTTTAGTACCGAATATATTCTCCCCGCGAAGTTATAAAACTTCTAATAAGCCTGACAGTCATCATCCTGCATGTGGCTGGTCCTAGGGACCTGTGAATCTTATTTACTATTCTTTAGTGACATGCATAACGATCTGATTAGATCCCAGAGAAACAGCCTTTTTTTTTAAAGAAAAAGAGGACATTATTACTGATCTCAGATCTGAAAAAGCTACCAGGAAAATAATCTCATTGACTCTTCCCACATCTGTGGATAAAAAACCAAACAAAAGCTCAATAATGGTTAAATTTGTTTTGAAAATTAAATAGGAAGCACATGCTGAAAATCATTTCAATAAAAATAAAAAAAAAGACTAACCCCAAATCACAAATTTGAACCAGGCATTATTTTATGGAGAATGTTGACAGAAACAGCATTGCAACTTACCAGGTCTTTGGTCTTTTAATGGCAAACTCCATTTTTTAAGGTTCAGTCTCTGTTGACATGTCATCCGTATGACTTCTTTTCGCCAGATATTATAAAGAAAACCAAACACTGGGCTTGTACATGTTATTGTTTAGGTTGATTAACAATAATTGTCATGTATTTATGTAGCCCCTTTCATCCAGAAGGGTCCCAAAGTATTTTGTAAACTGTGTCTAAGGGTATGTCTACACTACGAGGGTAGTTCGATTTCACTTAAGTCGAATATGTGGAATCGATATTGCAAAGTCGAACGTGTGTGTCCACACTAAGGACAGTAATTCGACTTTGTGAGTCCACACTAACGGGGAAAGCGTCGACATTGGAAGCGGTGCACTGTGGGCAGCTATCCCACAGTTCCTGCAGTCCCCGCTGCCCATTGGAATTCTGGGTCGAGCCGCCAATGCCTTCTGGGTAAAAAAAATGTGTCTAGGGTGCTTTTGGGTAATTGTCGTCATCCGTCCGTCACTACCGCCCTCCCTCCCTCCCTGAAAGCGCCGGCGGGAAATCAGTTCGCGCACTTTTCTGGTCAGTGACAGCGCGGACGCCACAGCACTGCGAGCATGGATCCCGCTGCGACCATCGCTGCAGTTGTGGCCGTTGTCAACGCCTTGCAGCTTATCATCCACCTTTCCCAGAGGCAGATGCAGATAAACCACGCGAGGAGGCTACGGCACCGCGGTGAGGGCCTGAAGTCTGAGAGTAGCACAGGCCTGTCAGAAAGCACGGGACCCAGCGCCGAGGACATCACGGTGACAATGGGTCATGTGGATGTTGTGGAACAGCGATTCTGGGCACGGGAAACAAGCACGGACTGGTGGGACCGCATAGTGCTGCAGGTCTGGGATGAATCCCAGTGGCTGCGAAACTTTCGCATGCGGAAGGGGACTTTCATGGAACTTTGTGAGTTGCTGTCCCCTGCCCTGAAGCGCAATGACACCCGGATGCGAGCAGCCCTGACTGTCCAGAAGCGAGTGGCCATAGCCCTCTGGAAGCTTGCTACGCCAGACAGCTACCGGTCAGTCGCGAACCACTTTGGCGTGGGCAAATCTACCGTGGGGGTTGTTGTGATGCAAGTAGCCAACGCAATCGTTAAGGTACTGCTCTCAAAGGTAGTGACCCTGGGAAACGTGGAGGTCATCATAGATGGCTTCGCCGCGATGGGATTCCCAAACTGCGGTGGGGCTATAGATGGAACTCACATCCCTATCCTGGGACCGGACCACCAGGCCAGCCAGTACATCAACCGAAAGGGCTACTTTTCAATGGTGCTGCAAGCACTGGTGGACCACAGGGGACGTTTTACCAACATCAACGTCGGATGGCCGGGCAAGGTTCATGACGCTCGCGTCTTCAGGAACTCTGGTCTGTTTAGACGGCTGCAGGAAGGTATTTACTTCCCGGACCACAAAATAACTCTTGGGGATGTGGAGATGCCTACAGTGATCCTCGGGGACCCAGCCTACCTGCTAATGCCCTGGCTCATGAAGCCCTATACTGGCGCCCTGGACACTGAAAAAGAACTGTTCAACTACCGGCTGAGCAAGTGCAGAATGGTGGTGGAGTGTGCTTTTGGCCGTCTCAAGGGGAGATGGAGAAGCTTACTGACTCGCTGTGATCTCAGCGAAACCAATATCCCCATTGTTATAGCAGCTTGCTGTGTGCTCCACAATCTCTGTGAGAGCAAGGGGGAGACCTTTATGGCGGGGTGGGAGGTTGAGGCAAATAGCCTGGCTTCTGATTACGCCCAGCCAGACAGCCGGGCGATTAGAAGAGCCCAGTGGGACGCGCTGTGCATCTGGGAGGCTTTGAAAGCTAGGTTCCTCAGTGAGCAGGGTAACCAGTGACTTTTAAGTTTGTTTAAAGAGAAGCTGAACCTGCCCCCGTTTCTTTACCCGGTTAATGTTGTCTATCCTATCCAGCTACATACCCCCTTCACCCCCTTCCAAAAAAATAAAATCAGTTTTATTTTGTTAATGAACACCGTTGTCTTTATTACTGTTTTCGCGGGAATGTTTTAAACCTGGGACGCAGACTGTGGTGGGGAGCGGGTGTAGTGAACTGATGCAAATGATGCTTCTAAACTCCAGGAATGACAGGATTCGCAGTGGTGGACTGGTTGTTTCAACGGAGCCTGCCAGCCCTCCTGAGCGGGACTGCGTGTATGTGGGGGCTATGTGACTGTATGGCAGGGGGAGGAGGGTTACAGATCCCCTGCTGCGTGGCTCTGTGATCCAGGAAAAGGACCGCTGCATAAGATCTGTAACTGCCCTCCCCCGCCACAAAGTCACAGAGCAACCCCCCCCCCTCACCCACAGAACATGAAAACCACCTCCCAGACTGACCAGGGTAACTAGTCACTGCACTGTGTATGTGCCCTGCTGCTGGACCTGCCCCCGCCTCTGTACCCTTCTAAAGGTGACTGTCCTGTCCAATTACCAAGCCCCTTCCCCCCCTTCAGACAGACTCTCCTCCAAAAGAACAAGATGGAAACATTAATGAACAGAAACGTATTTTTTATTAACAACCACACATGAAACTGGGGGGTGAAAGTTGGACGGGGGCTTGGGTGAGGCGGGCAGGAAAGGACTTTTCAAATTTTGGGGAATGACAGCCTTCTGGTGCTTGAGCAGTCTGCAGGGGTGGAGTGAGAGTTTTCACGGACTCTGCCGCCCCTCCTTCTTTGGACTTTGGGCGAGGGGGGTATGGGACTTGGTGGCGGGGGAGGGCGGTTACTGATAGACTGGAGCGGGGCTCTGTCCTCCTGCCTCCGTTCCTGCAGAACATCAACAAGGCGCCGGAGCGTGTCCGTTTGCTCCCTCATAAGTCCAAGCAGCGTTTGAGTCGCCTGCTGGTCTTCCTGCCGCCACCTCTCCTCACGTTCCATGTGTGTCCGGTGCATTTGGGACAAATTCTCCCTCCACTGGTTCTGCTGTGCTGCCTGGGCTCGGGAGCAGCCCATTAGTTCTGAGAACATGTCCTCTCGCGTCTTCTTCTTCCTCCGCCTAATGTGCGGTAGCCTCTGGGAGTTTGATGCCAGGCTGGGTTGGGAGACAGTCGCAGATGTGGCTGTGGGAAAGAGAAAAAGGTAGTGAATTCCTCCGAAAGATAAATGTAGTTGTGAACAAAGAACATAGTCTTTCTCTGTGAACAAGACCATGTACTGCACCTATCACATGCGCACTCAGGACAAGGTCGAATTTTCGGACCTCGCCTTCAGTGCCTGGGGTCTTGCACTGCCAATCTGGGAAGCGGGGCAGGACACCGGAATTTCTGTAGCAGGCCGACATGGTAAGCCGTAGACTTGTGGCTGCTTAAAACTTTAATAGTAGCACTGGCCTCCTTTCACATTGAAAGCAATGCCAGTCTCTGCTGCCAGCAATCCGGCAAGCATGAACTCTGCCCCTGTCCCACCCCCTCGCGGCTGTCCCAGGGAAAGATCCCTGTATGCTGCCCCTCTCACGCCTCCACCGCGTGGCTGTAAACCGGCGGTTACAGTTCTGTAAAGGAACGGGCAAGCAGTCCCAATACTAACAGTCCCCTACCTAATTCAAAGCAGGTCATCATGAGCGACATCACCATAATGAGGATCTCGGACAGCGATAAAGAAAGGATGCTTCGGGAAAGCCTGCAAAGACCAGGGCCGTATGCCGCCATGCTGTGCAAGGCTATGATCCCGGAGTACTTGAGGATCTCCTGGCGCGGAAACGTCTCCTACTTCGGAGGACCCAATAAGGCCGCTCTCCCCAGGAACCTGATGAACAGGCTTTCCAATTACCTCCAGGAGAGCTTCCTCGAGATGTCCCTGGAGGATTTCAGCTCTATCCCCGGACATATAGACCGCATTTTAATATAGCTGCACTGGCAGGGACTAAAGAGTGGAGCGGCTTGGGCAGCAGAATCATGCACAACCGGACACTGTTAGATTTTTTTTAAATAGTTGGGACTGAATAGTTAAGCCAACAAATCATGAAAAACACATTGTTCTTATTGTTAATATTACAGTTCTGTTAAAAATAAATGTTTAAATGTTTCAAACACTTACTGCTTGATCCTTCCCCTGAATCTGTGTCCGGGTTAAATGCTGGGGACGGTTGGTAGGGGATCTCTGTAAGGGTGATGAAGAGATCCTGGCTGTCGGGGAAATCAGCTTGGTAAGCGCTGTCGACTGCCTCGTCCTCCTCATCTCCTTCCTCTTCTTCCCCGTCCGCTAACATGTCCGAGGAACCGGCCCTGGACAATATCCCATCCTCAGAGTCCACGGTCAGTGGTGGGGTAGTGGTGGCGGCCGCACCTAGGATGGAATGCAGTGCCTCGTAGAAACGGGATGTGTGGGGCTGGGATCCGGAGCGTCCGTTTGCCTCTTTGGTCTTCTGGTAGCCTTGTCTCAGCTCCTTGATTTTCACGCGGCACTGCGTTGCATACCGGCTGTATCCTCTCTCTGCCATGGCTTTAGAGATCTTCTCATAGAGCTTTGCATTCCGTCTTTTGGAGCGCAGCTCGGAAAGCACGGACTCATCGCCTCACACAGCGATCAGATCCAAGACTTCCCGATCAGTCCATGCTGGGGCCCTCTTTCTATTCTGAGATTGCACGGCCATCTCTGCTGGAGAGCTCTGCATCGTTGCCAGTGCTGCTGAGCTCGCCACGATGTCCACACAGGAAATGAGATTCAAACTGCCCAGACAGGAAAAGGAATTCAAATTTTCCCGGGGCTTTTCCTGTGTGGCTGGTCAGAGCATCCGAGCTCGGACTGCTGTCCAGAGCGTCAACACAGTGGTGCACTGTGGGATAGCTCCCGGAGCTATTAGCGTCGATTTCCATCCACACCAAGCCTAATTCGATATGGCCATGTCGAATTTAGCGCTACTCCTCTCGTTGGGGAGGAGTACAGAAGTCGAATTTAAGAGACCTCTATGTTGAACTAAATAGCCTCGTGGTGTGGACGGGTGCAGGGTTAATTCGATGTAACGGCGCTAAATTCGACATAAACGCCTAGTGTAGACCAGGCCTAAAAGAATCATTCACCCACTATTGAACTTCAGCCATCTTTGAGGGGAAACATGGTAGCTGTTTAACAGGGCACAGCTACCCTGCATAGAAACATTGGGGACCCCTTCCCACACCCCTTGCATGCATGGAATTCCCATGGCTCTCAAAGGGAGTCCTGTGACTGGAAAACTTGCTGGATGGAAATCTCGGGCAGGAAGTGATAACAATACCATCGCCATCTGAAACTGCAGAGGTAACCGAGGTAGGGAGGTACATTTGCTCAATTTGGAGTGAGATCTTTTCATGCCCCTCTATTAGCTAAAAAGGTGCCATGGTCAGGCAGTGACAAAGAACTGGACTGGGACTCAAGACACCTGGTTCTGTTCCAGGGTCTGCCTCTGGTCTGCTAAAATGTCATTTTAGGCCAGGTTTTCAAGGTATATAGGCACCTAAAGATGCAGATTTGTGCCTAGTAAGATTTTCAAAAGTACCTAAGTGAGTTAGGCAGCTTTGGCATTCCATGCCTCAGTTTCTCCTTCTATAAAATGGGAATAATGATACTGACCTCCTTTGTAAAGCACTTGGAGATCTAGGGATGAAAAGCACTGAATAAGACGAGGTATTATCAACAGATTTTCAACTGTATACACCATCTGAAAGACGATACCTCCAGGAGAGAGCTCCCAATTGGTGTAGAGAATATTTGAAATTCACTCGCTGTGCTAAGCACAAAGGTTTTGCTTACAACTTGTTACTTCTATGGATTCTACTATTGCAATACCAATACCTATTGCCAACTATGGGACTAGATTTGTAGGGACAAGCTGAACCACAGAAAAATAGAATTGCAGTTTTGCTACTCCTCAAGTGCTAAAACCAAACCAGAATCGATTCCCAAACCAATGTATAATAGCATTGTGTGTGTGTGTGTGTGTGTGTGTGTGTGTTTTCATTTTGGTGTGCTCCCAATTCAGCATGTACATAAACATGTGTTTTAAGCATGTGAAGTCAATGGGACTATTCACATATTTGAAGTCAGGCATGTGCTTAAGGAACCTGCTGAATCAGGGCCTGAGTTTGCAGTTTTTTGAGAAAGGGTTACCAGTGTTAATGCTGGGAGGGCAATGAACGGCTGCCGTATTGTCTGATGAAAAGCTGCCATATCGTCTGATCAAAAGTACAAGCTTGCAAATGTGATACCATAGCAGGTGGGATAAATGAAGGGCGGGGGGGATAGCTCCCTTTTATGAACACACAGCCAGCCAGTAAGCTTTAAAATCCCTTTTGGTAGGTGTTCTCTGCTTGCTTTACCTGTAAACAGGGCCGTCTCCAGGCACCAGCGGAGGAAGCACGTGCCTGGGGCGGCACATGCTAAGGGGCGGCATTCCGTCCATTCTTGGGGCGGCAGAGTCCGAGCATTTTTTTGTTTGTTTGTTTGTTTGTTTTGCTTGGGGCAGCAAAAATGGTAGAGCTGGCCCTGCCTGTAAAAGGTTAAAAAGTCCCCCAGGTAAAAAGAAAAAGGAGTGGGCACCTGACCAAAAGAGCCAATGGGAGGGCTAGAACTTTTTAAAAGGGGGAAAAAACTTCCCTTTGTTGTCTGTTTGTTCTCCAGAGAGAGAGGGGACAGAGCAGGACAGGGCTGAAGTTATGCTGTAAGCAGCTTTAAAACCAGGTATGAAAAAGCATCAATTCATACCTCAAACCTACTTATCTGAAACCCCAGATGTGTAAGTAGATCAGAAATGTTTAGAAAGACATGATTGGGTTATTTTCTTTTATTTCTGAAAGGCTTGTGGACTCCTCTGTGCTAACCCCAGATGCTTTGGTTTGCTTGTAACCTTTAAACTGAACCCCCAAGAAAGCTATTTTGGGTGCTTAATTTTTTGGAATTGCTCTTTTAAAATCTAGCAAAAGCTTAAGTTCCAGATGTATTTTCTTTCTTTTTGTTTTTAATTTGCCTTTTTTAAGAACAGGATTTTTGCTATCCTAAGAGGTTTGTGCATACGTTGTTTAATTAGCTGGTGGCAACTGCTAATTTCCTTTGTTTTCTTTCTCAGCTGTTCCCCGGAGGGGAGGTGAAAGGGCTTGAGGGTACTTCACAGGGAGGAATTCCCAAGTGTTCCTTCCTAGGTCCAAGGGGGTTTTTGCATTTGGGTGGTGGCAGCATTTACCAAGCCAAGGTCAGAGAGAAGCTGTAACCTTGGGAGTTTAATACAAGCCTGGAGTGGCCAGTATTAATTTTTAGAATTCTTGCAGGCCCCCACCTTCTGCACTCCAAGTGCCAGAGTGGGGATTCAGCCTTGACAGCAGGTCCTTTGGCTAGGGGAGACCGGGAACTTTCCAGATTCGTATAATGATTCTGTAAATGGAAGGGGAAAACAGAAGTTCAATCAGAGCTGAAACAAGTGTTGCCCATTTATTAGACACTCTGCAGTACATTTTACTGAAGACATTTTATCACAGCCAAAAGACTCCAATATGGAACAATTCTGCATTGGCCAGAGGATGGACTAGATACTCTAAGAGGTATTTTCCGGCTCTAATATCTGTGGTTTATTATATATTGTTAAATTAATTAATGGGATTATATAACGTGGTTGCTTGAAATAGCAGGCAACTGGACTTGTTGACCCAAGAGATCTCTTCCAGTCTTATGTTCCTGGTTAGCTGCTGAACTTTTTGTCTGTGATTTTATGCAGACACCGCCAGTGCAAACCATTATAGCTCTCTGACACCAATTTATACCAGCGGTGACTCTGGCTACAGATTGTTATGTTGACTGTGTTTGGGTGGGGGAGGGGTTCTTTTTTATTAGAATTTATTAAAATGTTTTTCTTTTACATCCCTATTTTTGTTCAGCATCTTCATTAATGATCTGAAGGATGGGATGAACTGCACCCACAGCAAGTTTGCGGATGACACTAAGCTGTGGGGAGAGGTAGATGCGCTGGAGGGTAGGGATAGGGTCCAGAGGGACCTAGACAAATTGGAGGATTGGGCCAAAAGAAATCTGATGAGGTTCAACAAGGACAAATGCAGAGTCCTGCACTTAGGATGGAAGAATCCCATGCCCTGCTACAGGCTGGGGACTGACTTTGCTAGGCGGCAATTCTGCAGAAAAGGACCTAAGGGTTACAGTGGACGAGAAGCTGGATATGAGTCAACAGTGTGACCTTGTTTCCAAGAAGGCTAAGGGCATATTGGGCTGTATTAGTAGGAGCATTGCCAGCAGATCGAGGGAAGTGATTATTCACCTATATTAGGCACTGATGAAGCCACATCTGGAGTATTGCATCCAGTTTTGGCCCCCCCCACTATAGAAAGGATGTGGACAATTGGCAAGAGTCCAGCAGAGGGCAACGGAAATTATTAGGGGGCTGGGGCATATGACTTACGAGGAGAGGCTGAGGGAACTGGGCTTATTTTTTCTGCAGAAGAGAAGAGTGAGGGGGGATTTAATAGCAGCCTTCAACTACCTGAAAGGGGGATTTCAAAGAGGATGGCGCTCGGCTGTTCTCAGTGGTGGCAGATGACAGAACAAGAAGCAATGGTCTCAAGTTGCAGTGGGGAAGGTCTAGGTTGGATATTAGGAAAAAACTATTTCACTAGGAGGATGGTGAAGCACTGGAATGGGTTACCTAGGGAGGTGGTTAAATCTCCATCCTTAGAGTTTTTAAGGCCCGGCTTGACAAAGCCCTGGCTGGTATGATTTAGTTGGGGTTGGTCCTCCTTGAGCAGGGGGTTGGACTAGATGACTTCCTGAGGTCTCTTCCAATCCTAATCTTCTACATACTTGCAGAAAAGTGGCTACAGAGGCTGTTTACTGCCTTACAGTCCTGTTTCACTGGTGATTAAGAAAACTGCAGAGAGAATCTGTGGATACCAGCATGCACATTACAATGTCATGGGCGTTTCTATCATTTTTCACCTTGTTTGCCAGGAGAATGCACTGCTTCTATGAGTATCAGAGGGGTAGCCGTGTTAGTCTGAATCTGTAAAAAGCAACAGAGGGTCCTGTGGCACCTTTAAGACTAACAGAAGTATTGGGAGCATAAGCTTTCGTGGGTAAGAACCTCACTTCTTCAGATGCAAGTGAGGTTCACTTGCATCTGAAGAAGTGAGGTTCTTACCCACGAAAGCTTATGCTCCCAATACTTCTGTTAGTCTTAAAGGTGCCACAGGACCCTCTGTTGCTTCTATGAGGATAATCTAGTAGAGGTGCTCCATGATTTGCTATACTCGACTAACGCTGTCACACTAGTGCACATGATTGCTTACTAATTACTTACTGAATGTTTATAGTGAGTTTGATGCTGTTCGTTACATAGAAGCAGACTCTGTCTGACATGGGGCTTGCAGTCTAAGAGCAAAAACATGGTCATAGATGGGACTTTTTACTTTGGATTTCACTGGGACCGGAATTTCCTGCAATATCTTTGGGAGATCTGATTGTATTAAGTTTATGTATCATTATAGACCAGCCAGGGACTGTATGTAATTCCAAGGGGAATGGTAACCACAGCCCCTCCAGGAACTAAGAACAATGGGGTGGTGATTAGGGAAATTCACGCTAGGGAGGCTTGCCTATACTAGTTCAGACTGGATTCTCCAGAGGCCAACAGACACAGAAAGGACTTTTGGATAATTAGTCTGAGTTTAACCTGACGTAAGGCCTTCTTTCTGGTCCAGTCAACAGACGGGACCTACTGTCCAAGGGGCACCTTAGTCTTTAGGGAAGGGTTGGAAGGACTGACAATGACCAGAGTTCTTGTGGAGTTGCGGGGCTGGGCTCTGGTAAGCTTATTAGCAAACGGGTAGGCTCTTTTATTGTTTTTAATATGTTGCTTTTACCTTACAAATAAATGTGCTTGCTTAAGCAGAGATGTGTGGTAACTGAAAACCGTGGGTAATTATGCTAATAATAGCCTCTGAGGAGAAAAGCAAAGCAGGCCTGTTTAGGCAGTCTGACTTGCGGGAGTAATTCAGAGTGTAGGCAGGGAACTGGGCCTGAAAATACCCCAGTCAAGAGGGAGTGAGATGCATGTCTCCGCCCAAGAGAGGTGATGGCTGGGGAGCCAAGAGGCCTAAGTGTCAGACCCTTTGGTGGACCAT
Source organism: Emys orbicularis (assembly GCF_028017835.1). Taxonomy (NCBI): domain Eukaryota; kingdom Metazoa; phylum Chordata; order Testudines; family Emydidae; genus Emys; species Emys orbicularis. The sequence continues at coordinate 7,082,746 of NC_088690.1, read as the reverse complement.
AGAGGGGAGAAAAGGTGGAGTTGCCCTGAACTGTGACAGTCCTAACAGCATGCATAGTCACACTAAATCCCAACCCAATGGGAAGAAGCTTGGGTTTTTGGTTTATTTCAAATGCTTAGTGAATCGTCAGTCATGTAGTTATTAGGCCAGACCCTCATCTGGTATAAACAGACATAGTTCCATTGAGTCCATTTCAAGTGTATTGTTTTGACAGACAATGCCTTGTAGCCAGTGAAGCACTGAAGCTCACATTTTTAAGATCGCACACATAGATGTGGCCACGTGACTAGAGTCAGGACTCCGGGGTTCTATTATTGACTTTTTCACTAGGTTACATTAGGTAAGTCACTTCCCTGTGCTTCAGTTTCACACAGGCACACACCCGCCCCCAGTAAAACAGAATGAATAACACCTCTCTCGCAGGGATGTGGTGAAATAATTAGCACAGTGAATTCTTCCATGGAAAGAAACTATCTGTTCAAACTATTGTTCTTATTACTAATTAGGAAGATGTAGACTCAGCAACTCCTTGCATACTGAAAACAGAATCCTGTTTAATTTTGTCCTCTTGTCTTTTCTCCTAGCACGACCACGCTACCTTCCCACGTCAGGATAACCAATGGCTACATTACAGTCAATCCTCCCATTTGGTTTTCAAACCAACTGGATCAGAGACCACGTTCGGATCTCCCGTTCCACCATCAGCCAAAAAGCTCAGCTGCTGGCCGCGTATTGGCACCATCCATAACTGCTTCTTTCTATGTGGCAATAGCGTCTTTTCTCCTGAGTCTATTGAGGCCTTCCTGACCAACCTAGGATTACGTGCAATACCTAAAATGGAGAACAGAGATAATTTATGAACAAGTGGGTGGTTTTCTCCACGACGGTTTCAATCTGGACCTTCTCACCGAGGAGAAATGGTAGTGCCTCTAGCTGGTTTTGTCTCTTAGCCCAGATATATTTTGAAACTCTAAAGCTTTATTGTAACACTGACTTATATCTTCTTTTTTGTAGAAGGATCTTTATTTCCCATAGTGCTATGGGGCTTTGTAAAATATATGTGTTCATTTATATATATAAAAAAAGTGTATTTATTCAACTGGTAAACTTATTTTTCTTGGTATTGGATATGTTAATAACATCCCCATTAAACAGTAGTGACGGTGAAACAGATAAATTAATATTTTCTATATTTGTTTATTTAACCAACCAATCTGAAATGACATCCAAAGATGCTGTTTTGGTCATTAAAATTTTACACTAACCCTCCCATAGGCAAATTTGTGCTGATCGCTGAGATTAGTGTGGGTGGGTGGGTGGAGGGGTAATATCTGTTTAGAATAATTTAGACATATTGTAGACAACTCATGCTGTCTGTGGCCTTGGTGTCACTAGGGAAAAAGGCATGTTCTTAACTCCAGTTAGTGAACCCAAGATAAAATCCTAGTGAAGAAAAGACCATTTGTGGTTTTCACATGAGTTGGCAAGTCAAGATAAACCCTGAGCTTCCCCCACTGCCTTTAACTCAACCTGCTAACTTGTAAGAAAAGTGCAGACTGTGTTGTCTTCACTAGGATTAACAAACTAATACGTCATGATAGCTAACTTCAGTCGAGAACTCACCTTTTTTCCTAGTGAAAACACATGGCATCCGTCTGGAGCACCTCTGCTGAGTTGGTTTTTCCTCTCACACCCTTTTTGCATGAGTGTGACTCCTCACTGGATTTACTCCAGATTTACACAAGTGCTAACGAGAGCAGAATTTGGCCTATTTACGGGATTTAAATGTTTAATAGCATGCTAGTCTATAAAACTTCTCAGCTCTGGCCACGCTTCACCTAGAGCAAGTTGGGGGTGCAGAAGCATCTTAAAGTTCACTTTTGTAGCCACGATCCTGCTGCTGTGATAAGCCTGGCTGCTTTCTCTGTATTGTTCTGGCCTGATCCAAAACCTATTCAAATCAATTAAAAGACCCCCGCTGATGTCAGTGCGCCTTGGATTTGGTCCTTTCAATGGGTTTTGAGTTAGGTTCTTAGAAGAGCATGAAGACAAAGGGCCAGATTCTCCGCTGGTGTAGATCATGGCAGCTCCACTGACTTAAACAGAGCTATGCTAATTCAAACCAGTTCTGATTTTGGACCATTATCTATGTCACTAGTTTTGAGCTTGGCAGTGGTGGAAAAAGTACATCTCTTATTCATAATTCCAGCCACACTTTGAAAAACAGCACTAGAGGGGAAAAAACAGAGATGGAACATATGAAACTTTGCCCAGGCATCGTCCTCAATGAGAACGAGTCAAAACATTTTTTAATGAGAAAACAAAATGAAACGTTTTTGCAGAAAATTAGATTCTTTTTTAGAGGAATGGTGCAGACCTGGGCAGGTCCGCTGCTTGCTGAGCTAGCCTATTTTTCCAGGGCATGCACATAAGGCTTCAGGTGAAATGGAAGACATCGAGCTTTGCCCCCAGTGAGAGCTTCAAGGACATCTCATGCATACTATTCCATTGTATATTTTGGCATGTGGAAGGTTAGAGATGTTGGTTTTGGAAGGAAGCCATTCCCCTTGCATGATATTTATTGCACTGGACAATATTGGAAGCATGTTTTAGGAACTTCCGTTACAGCTTTATTTGAGCGCTTACACTGTTGAGGACTTCATTTGACTATAATGCCTTAAAAGGCCTTCAAATTCAACCTTAATGCACCTAACCCAGGGGCGCTCTATGGCTGTATTCTAGACAATGAACGGACCATCGGAACTGAGAACTGTGAACTCATTTAAGAATAAACTATCCCATTGTAAATGGACCCGCAGGTAATGCAGGTTTTCTTGGTGTGATGCTACAGTACAGAGGAAGATTATTATTACTTGGAATATGGTAGCATAGCACCCAGAGGCTCCAGTTGAGATGGTGGTCCCATTATTCTAGGCGCTGTACAAACACACAGTGAGTGACAATTCCTGCCCCCCAAAATGTACAGTCTAAATCAGGGATGGGAAAACCACAGCCCGGGATCCATCCCTTCAGATGTTTTAATCCGGCCCTTGAGCTCCTGCTGGGGAGCAGGGTCCAGGGCTTTCCCCACTCCGGCGCTCCAGCTGGGGAGTGGAGTCAGGGTCTTTCCCGATCCGCACGTGCTGTGGTTCTGCGTGGCTTCTGGAAGCAGTGGCATGTCCCCCCTCTGGCTCCTACACATAGGGGCAGCCAGGGGGCTCCGCACACTGCCCCCGCCCCAAGCGCTGCCTCTGCAGCTCCCATTGGCTGGGAACCGTGGCCAATGGGAACTGCAGGGGCGGCACCTGCGGACCGGGCAGCCCGCAGAGCTGCCTGGCCACACCTCCTCGTAGGAGCCGGAGGGGGGACATGCTGCTGCTTCTGGGAGCTGCTTGAGGTAAGTACCATCCAGAGCCTGCACCCCTGAACCTCTCCCATGTCCCAACCCCCTGCCCCAGCCCTGATGCCCCTCCCACCCTCCAAACCCCTCAGTCCCAGCCCACAGCACCCTCCTACACCCCCAACCCCTCATCCCCAGCCCCACCCAGAGCCCACACCCCCAGCTGGAGCCACCACCACCCCCGCACCCCAACCTCCTGCCCCAGCCGGGAGACTCCTCCCGCACCCTGAACTCCTCATTTCTGGCCCCACCCCAGAGCCCGCACCCCCAGCCGGAGCCCTCTACCCCTCCCGCAGCCCAACTCCCAATTTCGTGAGCATTCATGGCCCGCCATACAATTTCCATACCCAGATATGGCCCTCGGGTCAAAAAGTTTGCCCACCCCGGTCTAAATAGACAAGACAGAGAAAAGGTGGGAGGGGACCAAGAAATTCACAGAGCTGAAGTGATTGCCCCAGGTCACTGGGAATGTTGGTGGCAGAGCTAGGAGTGGCACTCAAGTCTTGTGACTCTCAGGCCACTGTCCTTTCCATTAGACCTTTTTTTTTTTTTTTTTGCATTGTTGCAAATCTTTGGACATCTAGGAATTTCAGGGTTGTCATTAGGCTGCACACCATAGTCAGTCAGAACTTCACCCTAGCAACAGGGATAGAGCTCAGACCCTCCTGCTCCAAAAGCATGGGTTCCTACCAGCTGAGCTAAAGGAGAATCTCCATTAGCGTTATAAGGCCTATGACATGTGGCTGAGTAGTCCTGAGTCTCTCCCATATAGGATAATGGCACACATACCCTTTAGCCCAATATATTACAACATTTATTCTACATATAGTCTAGTTATAGCTGTCACGTCCCAAGATTTCATCTGTACTTCCGGGGAAACAGACATTGCCACCATTTATTTGAATAACTCTGTACATGGATGTTCAAACTTCAGAGTGTGGTCCATGTTTTATATAGAGACTTCCTCCTGGAAACCTCCCCTCACATTCACTATTAGGCCACTATCCCTCCAATTCAAAGTCCTAGAACATCTTGGTAGCAACTTCCTCATGTGGAAATGAAATATCAGCTAAGTATTTAATTGATAGTTAGCTGTAAGACTATTTTGAAGCTGGAGCTAAGGAGAAAGACCCTGTACTGGATGATCTAGCTTTCCATGGTCTTTAGAGAACTGTGTTGAAGTCATTATCATAGAGGTTCCCCAACTAATTAGATACTATTCCCTGTATGCTTTAGTGCACAGATATCTGTCCAATTAACTGGTTCCAATCAACTGTTTTTAAACCATACCAGTAAATATGTAAGGGACTACAAAATGAGACCCCCCTGCCCCAGCATAGACAAAATGGAATATTTAGTAATTAACTACGCTAACTCAGTACTAATAAAAATACGCTAATGCTAGATAGCACATGGCTGTGGTTCTGAAAGATCCTTTATTCAAATGGGCCATGTAAATGTCATGACTATTTTCCACATGAGTTTGGAGAGTGTCTATATAATTCAGAGGGGAAACATGCTGTGTACATAATAGTAATAACCACACACTACTAGCTTCATTTGGGATTTTATTTTCCTTCTCTTTTTTGAGCCTTTAGGTTTCATATTTTCCAGCTTTTTTCAGCAACCAAGAGGGCAAGAAGCTGATTTTTTCCCTAATGAAAACCGAGATCCTCATATAATCACCTGAATCCAGGAGCTGGGGATTTTAGAAAAACACCAAATACCACAAAACTCACAATACAATTGTGAGAGTTTGGCACCATTGTTGTGCGAATTACACGTAATCAACAGATTTTGTGAGATTTCTGCTACTCAGGGCCAAGATTTTGGCATTGTTGAATCCAAACCAGAACACTCATCTGATTCAAGGTATGTCTCCACTTACTGTGGATCAACGCTGCGGCGCTTGATCTACCAGGGGTCGATTTAGTGGGTCTAGTGAAGACCCGCTGAATCAACCACAGATCACTCTCCCGTCGACTCTGGTACTCCACCGAAACAAGAAGCATAAGGTAAGTCGATGGAAGAGTTTCTCTCGTCGACCCAGCACGGTGTAGACACCGCAATAAATCGACATAAGCTACATCGACTCCAGCTGCGTTATTCACGTAGCTGGAGTTGCGTAACTTAGGTCGACTTAACCCTGTAGTGTAGACCTGCCCTCGGTCTCACAGCTGAATCCTAGTCTAAAATCAATCTTAATACGTCCTACCCTATATCTAATTGTGATATCGCAACTAATGCCAGTTAACTATTAAGCTGCTATCCTTGCCGAAAGGAATGTACAATACCACAATCAAAAGAGCAAAGGGACTCTATTTTACTTCTTTCATCGTTTCCCTTGCCAAAATGCATTGCCACTTGAAGAGCATGTATGGGGAGAGTGGGATAGAAGATGCATTGTACGTTGTGAATGGCATATTTTTGGTTTAAGCACTCATGCTGTTGAATAATGCTATTGTCTTCCTAGAACTCTATTGGCAATGACTGCTGAGCATGATTAATGATAATTATGCTCTACACAGGTGTCAAACTCCCCCCCTTCCTTGAACCTCCCTGCCCAGTTCTGCAAACTCAGTTGTGGTTTAAGAACAGCCAGTATGCAGTGCTGTGTGTTTATCTAACCTCTTTGCTATTGAGCTGGCAAGAGAGGGAGTAATCCAAGCCATCCTTAATGCAGCGATCAGTCTATTGGTATGAAGAGGTATTTCATTACAAAGCATCGTCTATTTAGGATGTCAATTTTCCACAGCATGTTACCGTTATGTCAGAGAAACCGCCGTGCTCCGGTTCAGCTTTTTAAAATCAAGCAGCCCAGCATAAATGTCATTGTTCCACATTGTCATTCGGTAACCTACGGTATTTCTGCACGTCATTTGGCCAAAATAAGCTTGAGCCACCTCTCTTAAGTGATCCACGTTACACAGGGTGCTCTGGATTTCAACTTCAATTTTGAACCTGCTCTACCTGAGCCGGAGAAAAATCCAGCTGCCTGATTCTGATCTCAGTTCACCAATTTTTGCACCAGCATGATTCAGTGAATATAATCCTGATTCACGCGGGTGCAAAAAAGAAGAGTAAGCAGTGACTTGATTATAGTCTGTGAGTATCTACGTGGGGAACAAATATTTGGTATTGTGCCCTTCAATCTAGCAGAGAAAGGTCTAACACAACCCAATCGCTGGAAGTTGAAGCTAGACAAATTCAGACTGGAAATAAGACGTAATTTTTTTAACCGTGAGAGTAATTCACCATTGGAACAATGTAACAAGGGTCATGGAGGGTTCTCCAAGACTGGCAATTTTTAAATCAATAGTGGATGTTTTTCTAAAAGATCTGTTCTAGGAATTATTTTGAGGAAGTTACACAGGAGATCAGACTAAATGATCATAGTGGTCCTAGCTAGCCTTGGAATCTATGAAGCAGAGATAGCTCAGGTCTGTCTACCCATGCTGGGAAGCACCTGTCCAGCTGCTGTTTAGACGTACCCCTCGTGGCTAGCTTTTAAACTGGTGCCTTAAGCTAGGGAAATTCCATGAGATCTTCCCAACTGTTAACTCCGCTGCTCCTTGTGGAGGGATGGTGAGTCTTCATTTGACGTTCGAGATGCATATTGGTCAGTGTCCACTTCACATGTGCGTCAAATATTTCTAGGATTTTTTTGTTCCTCTTCCTCCTCCCACTTTTGTGACATGTTTGGAAGAGTTCTTTAAGAGTGTAATTAAAAAGATGCTTTCTAATGTTATTTTTTTTTCAAAATATTTTTGTAGCATAATATATGAATAAAAGTTATTATAAATCCACAGCATGCAAATCTTATATGTCTAGGTTCTTCCCCCCTTGAACTAGGTGTTCATTGAAAACATGTGACAATTCAAATCTCAAGTTTAGAGTGCAGAATTTGAAAGCTGCCTTTTCCACAGGATGGGCTTATTTCCCCTGGAAATGGGGGCCATTTCAGAGCAGGGCAATCTTTGCAATAAAATGGAGCCCTCCTTTGAGGTCATTGTGAACAGCTCCAATAAAGCGATGCCATGTTGCACCAGATGAAGATCTGGCCCTGGGAGCCAGTGGAGTTGCCTCAGTGTCATTAGAATCATAGAATATCAGGGTTGGAAGGGACCTCAGGAGGTCATTTATCATCCAACCCCCTGCTTAAAGCAGGACTAATCCCCAGACAGATTTTTACTCTAGTTCCCTAAATGGCCCCCTTAAGGATTGAACTCACAACTCTGGGTTTATCAGGCCAATGCTCAAACCACTGAGCTATTCCTCCCCCTCTTGGCTATTGCAGGAGCCATCTTGCTAGCCCTAATTCTCCTTTTACCCAAGTGATGTAACGTCATTGGGCCAGATCCTCAGCTGTTGGAAGGAGTCGCTTCTCTGAAGTCAATGGAGCTCTAGCACTTTACAACAGCGAAGGAACTGCCCCTTTAACTTCAATGGTGTTACTCTTGATTTATACCATTGTGAGCTTAGAATCGGGTTCTGTGTCGATCTGGAGGCAGGATTCATTGCATAACTCCATGATGTGAGGGCTGCTACAGCAATAACTCCCACGTCTGTATATCCCAGTAAAAACCTTGTGTGAATGGACAAGACAGAGGGCCTGCACTCAGTCCTGGTGGGAAAAGGGGGTGTTTTATTTGAATGAAAACAGTTGGTGTCTTTTGAGCCTTGAGCACACCCTTTTGCAGCTGGCTGTAATCTTGGAATGGTGTATCCCTTGGAGATAAAGCGGAGGTTAGCTGTGTGCATGAAGATAAAGAGGGCTTTGGGAATTTGCTCATTTTTTGGCACATTCCACCTCGTTACAATGAAAGCCTGCAGCAAATCATATGCATTGTAACCACTAGCACATACCTTTCCCTGAATACATTGCCCTTAATCCCACCTTAATTAGGTGTGAAAGCCTTTGCAATTTAAAGCAATATTTCAAGGTGTCTGTATCATAGATGTTTCTTTGACTGACAGCCACTCAGTGTGGCGCTCTGTCCCCCTCTAGTGGTCGTTGGGTTTGCTACCACCACAGCTAATAGAGTGGGATTTTCTAGCCCAGATGTTAAGGTGCAGGTTCTCAAAGGTATTCAGCCACTGATTTCAATAGGAATCAGACGCCGTAATATCTTTGAGGATCTGAGCCTAAACACTGGTGATTTAAGATCCAGTTCAACCACTAATGCCAATGACCCATCCGAGGGCATAACATCATAGCCTAATAGATATTGCTGTGGTGAAGTTGTAGATTTTCCATCATCCCATTTAGAACTGGTCAAAAAACAGCAATAGATATTCTTGGGAAATGTTCACAGCAAATTTTCATTCAAATTTTGAAAATCTGACTATTTTCAGACCACTCTAATTTCAGTATTTCATGCTCAAGGGGCTTGGCCCAGCTTCTGATAATCTTTCAGACTTTTGAGTGCTGCCCCTTAAGCTTTTTCATCCAAAACTAATGAAATCATGTGGCTTCAATCAGATGTGTAGCCATTTAAGTAGAGCTGGCTGAAAATTCCCTCCCTCCCACCCCCAAACAAAAATTCCTGTGCACTCAATGAGGCTGAGGTCCTCTGAAAAAAAAATAGTTAGGCATCATATAATTAAAGCCTTATCATCATGCATATTCATAAGGGGATAGAATTCAGGTTATATGGTCAACCTTAACTCTGGCATTTCCGATCTCTTGCCATATTGATAACATTCTTATAGTGTAGTTGGTTTTTGTATGTAGTAAATTATATGTTGATAAGGAAGTGTGAGTTTAAATATGTAAATCTAACGGTGCATGCGTCTAAATTGGAGTTGTGTAATATACAGATTGAGGGCACCAGCAGAGGGTGTAAGTTGCCCCCAAATAGACTTTCTCTGCACTTACTTCAGCTCATCTTTGAATCTGGATCTCACCCATTGTAGCATCCTGCGTGGAACCTGGAAGGAGGAGTACTGGTTGCAGGGGGGAAGAGTTTGGAGGCGGCCCCAAGGAGTCAGTCTGTGTGCACATGGCTAGACTGCTAGCTGCAGTTGCAGCACCTGTGTAAATAGTTCTCTTAATAAAGAGCCAGTTTAGTTTTACAAGCATGGAGTCCTTCCATGTTATCACCCAGCACATGGAGCATGGTAGCAGTGGTCAGTCTAGTGAGACCCACAGTAAGGAAGAGACTGTAATTAACAGAAAAAGAAAGCAGCACTTAGAAACAGCTCAAACACTGAGGCCTGGTCTACACTAGGGGTGGGGATCGATCTAAGTTATCTAACTTAGATCGAGCCCCACCCCTAGTGTAGACAGCTAAGTGAATAACGTAGCTGAAGTCGACGTACTTAGATCGACTTACCATGGTGTCTTCACCGCGGTGAGTCGACTGCTGCCGCTCCCCCGTCGACTCTGCCTGCGCCTCTCGCCACGCTGGAGTACAGGAGTCGACAGGAGACTGCTCGGGGATCGATTTATCGCATCCAGACACGATAAATCGATCCCCGCTGGATCGATCGCTGCCCGCTGATCCGGCCGGTAGTGAAGACACACCCTGAGGGACTCAGAGCACTGGGCATGCAGGAATTTAAGATTAAAAAAACCTTGCACCAATGGAAGTAACGGAAGCAACAATTGCATCTGTCTACAGAGTTGATCAGGGCGGATAAAGATGAAAAAATGCAGGTAACGCTTTTTTTTAACTATCTCTTGGGGGACGGAGGCAGGACAAGACGTGAGTAAGGGTGTGTCTACACTGCAATCGAGAGCTGTGATTGCAAACCCAAGTTACTAGCTTAAGTAACAGTAGCAGCGTAGTTATGGCAGCCTGGGCAGCGGCATGAGTTAGCCACTCGAGTGTGTACCCAGCGTAGGGGAGTCATTTTCTATGGGGCAAAGTAGCGAGTTGCCCCCCAACATTGCTATGGCCCCTCCCCAGACTTATCATAGTGCTATACGCTCCACTCCCTGCCTCCCTGACAGCACAGGATATAATATAATCACATATATTATAATGTTCTATATGCTGCCACAACTGTGTCCCCTCCCCCCACCCAGAATTTTTCTGAACTGATGCCCCTAATCCAGGGAGCCGGACATGGCCGTGCTCAGGACTTTTGCCTGTTTGCCGTTTGATCAAAGCTAGCTTAGATAAGCCTAGACAGGCTGCAATCACGCCTCTTGAATACCCACTTTGTCAGATGCAATGGGTATTCACCTACGAAAGCTTATGCTCCAATACATCTATTAGTCTTAAAGGTGCCACAGGACCCTCTGTTGCTTTTTACAATTTTCTTACTGACTTATACTCTTTAATTATTACATGCAGTGTTGTTGTAGCCTTGTTGGTTCCAGGATATTAGAGAGACAAGATGCGTGATGTAATATCTTTTATTGGACCAATTTCTGTTGGTGAAAGAGGCAAAAAAGGGGGATTAGTGGGTTGCAGACTGTAAGCCATAAATCCTGTGTCTTTATTAAGACCATGAATTTTAGTGTCTAGCAAAGTCATGAACTTAAGCTCCCAGGCCTGTCTTTGGAAGGTGTTGTGCAGGTGTCCTCTGAGGCTTAGAACTGAGAGGTCTAATAGGGAGTGAATGGTTTGTGAAAATTGTTAACCCTGGGGTGGTACAGTCTTTGCCTTTTATCATTTTTCTGTGTGAGCTCATTTGAGAGCGTAGTGATTGTCTGGTTTCACCCACATAGTAATTGGGGCATTTAGTGCACGGGATGTGGTATACCATATGTTGTGATAGGCATGTGTAGGACCCCTGGATCTTGGAAGGTGGGAGGTATTGATCATCGTAGTAGTGGAGAAATGTCTGCAGGTTTTGCATCTGTTGTTATAGCACATATGATATAAGCTATACGGATGCTAAACAATCTGTTCCATCTTATATTTAGCTGTGACACTCTGAGTAGCTTTCCTAGACCTGAAGGACAGCTCTGTGTAAGCTTGAAAGCTTGTCTCTCTCGCTGACAGAAAGTGGTCCAATAAAAGATATTACCTCACCCACTTGGTCGCTCTTTAATTGTGTGGACTTAAGTTAAACTCATAGAGTTCTTAGGGCTCCATTTCTTAGGACCACAACATGTTGCATGGGGCAGGGGATATTCACTAAAGTAAGGTACTTCCAAGTAAGAGGTCATCCTTTCTCTGTCTGCTGAAGACCTGGTGTTCATATCTGTTCTTTCTCGGTTGTCACTTGTTAAAAAATGTCTCCTATGACAAGGGTTTTAGATGTTGCAGACTTATGGAAAACCTGCCTTTGTTTGCACACGTACCCTACTGCTCAGTGTATTTTACAGCCTGGGTTCCCCTCTGGCCACAGAGGATATGAACATTACAGGCCCAGGTGGGGAACCTTAGCTCAGCCTCCAATAGCTTTTAGCTCTGAAGGTCCATGGTTCAAAGTCCGAGGTACCAGCGAAGAGAGCGGCTGTCACACACACGAAGAAGTACAAGTACTCAACAGCATGTCCAGTTTTGTGCATACATGTGCATATTTTACAGAAACAGCTTAGGTGCTGCTGTTTAAAAATGTATCCCTTTAAATCCTTCTGCCCGACTGGAAATAAAAGTAAAACCAGAGGAACTCCAGCCATCGGTGGAGGACATCCAACCAACAAAAATAACCAGAGGCCCATAGATCTGTGCCAGTAATAACTGCAGTAATGGGAAAATGAGTATGTACACAGTTTACTAAACATTTGGATGGTGAGAATGTAATTATCTAATTTCAATAGGGTAGATGAAAAACACCAAAAAGCTTTCCTGAAAGTTACAAATTTCATGCTGCTTTCTTTGACTGATGGTTTCCTTTGCCGTGAATGAAGTGCTCAGATGATTTACTTCTGCAGCTCTTGGATGAGTGTCAGCCCCTGGCTCCTTGATGGGTGGTGTGCAAATGTGATGGAAATGTAACCAGCTCCGACACCAGTTTAAAGTTGGACTGGACAGATTATCCAAGAATATGCTCTCGGGAACAGTCCTGTGCTCGATATGCTAAATAGAGGATTGGCTAAAGCTCAATGGAGTCAATGGAAAAACTTTGGCTTGGGTTCTGGATGATTGGCTTTTCTAGATCAGTGGTTCTCAACCAGGGGTATGTGTACCCCTGGGGGTACGCAGAGGTCTTCCAGGGGGTACATTAACGCATCTAGATATTTGCCTAGTTTTACAACAGGCTGCATAAAAAGCACTAGCAAAGTCAGTACAAACTAAAATTTCATATGGACAATGACTTGTTTATACTGCTCTATATACTATACATTGAAATGTAAGTACATTATTTATACTCCAATTGATTTATTTTATTATTATATGGTCAAAATGAGGAAGTCAGCAAATTTTCAGTAACAGTGTGCTGTGATGCTTTCGTATAATTATGTAAGCAAATAGTTTTTAAGTGAGATGAAACTTGGGGGTACACAAGACAAATCATATAGAATATCAGGGTTGGAAGGGACCTTAGGAGGTCATCTAGGCCAACCCCCTGCTCAAAGCAGGACCAATCCCCAGACAGATTTTTGCCCCAGATTCCTAAATGATTGAACTCACAACCCTGGGTTTAGGAAGCTAATGCTCCAATCACTGAGCTATCCCTCCTCCCCTCTTGAGAGGGGTACAGTAGTCTGGAAAGGTTGAGAGCCACTGTTCTAGATGGTAGGCCCTAATCTTGCAAAGACTTGTGATCATGCCATGGACTTCACTGGATCAGTGTGTTTGTGTGCAAGCAGAATCCTAAAGCAATTCACTTTATTCCATTGAGAATGAAGTCAAAACACCATCGTGTTGATTTTCAGAGGAATAGAGGAATGATAATAATAACAGCCAGCCACAATGTGTTAATGCTAATAATGATCATTCACACCCAGGGTCCCTTGGTTCTTACAATGAGGCACAGCCGGAAGAAAATGACCAGTATAATGTGAGAAAACATCAGCAACCAGCAGACAGAGGTGAATCAAATGAAAGACAGATGGAGATGGAAAATGGGAGATTCCTGCTCTGATTTACACAGAAGCTACAATGAAGGGCAGTGGCTGTATTATTCTTGAGAATTATGACATCAGTTTTAGAATGCATCGGCTCCGTATGAGGAGAGATTAATAAAACTGGGATTTTTCAGCTTGGAAAAGAGATGGCTAAGGGGGGGATATGATAGAGGTCTATAAAATCATGACTGATGTGGAGAAAGTAAATAAGGAAGTGTTATTTACTCCTTTTCATAACACAAGAACTAGGGGTCACCAAATGAAATTAATAGGCAGCAGATTTAAAACAAACAAAAGGAAGTATTTTTTCACACAATGCACAGTCAACCTGTGGAACTTCTTGCCAGAGGATGTTGTGGGAAAAAATGGAGATATCCTATCTCCTAGGACTAGAAGGGACAGGTCATTGAGTCCAGCCCCCTGCCTTCACTAGCAGGACCAAGTACTGATTTTGCCCCAGATCACAAAGTGGTCCCCTCAAGGATTGAACTCACAACTGTGGGTTTAGCAGGCCAATGCTCAAACCACTGAGCTATCCCTCCCTCCTATAGTGAAAGCCAACACTATAACAGATAAGTTCATGGAGGATAGGTCCATCAGTGGCTATTGGCCAGGATGGGCAGGGATGGTGTCCCTACCCTTCTATTTGTCAGAAACTGGGAATGGGCAACAGGGGATGGACCACTTGATGATTACCTGTTCTGTTCATTCCCTCGGGGGCACCTGGCATTGGCCACTGTCGGAAGACAGGATACTGGGCTAAATGGATCTTTGGTCTGACCCAGTATGGCCGCTCTTATGTTCTTATCGATATTTTGCTGTTCTCAGGTTTGCATCTTCCTGGTAATAGGGTTTTTCATGTATATACTTAATACTGACTGGTTGGTTAATCAGTTAGCTGGCTAGCTAATGGAGTGAGTCCGCAGTCCCGCAGAAGAGGGGAAAAAATCTGCCTGGGTTCCTGATGGAGATTTCTGGAAGCAAGCGGAGGGACGAAATGATTGCAGTACTTGTGACTCAGCAGGCTGATCAGACGTGATGAACAAAGACGCTAGCTGAGAAACGGTTGAACTCAACCTCAGTTTTTGGAACTCTGAGCTACTTCTCACTGTGGGGACTGACCTGTTTAAATTTAATTTGGATGGTTTTTTTTGTTTATATTTAAGTATAACTGTGAAGATAATATATGTGGATTATTCAGTAACCTTGTTTTGTAGTAGAAATTAAGCTCTTCTAATTAGGTTTCTTCATCATTATAAAACTATATAAAGCTGGTACTTAAGAATGAAGTGCATTTTGTTTAGACTTGGTTATGGGGAGGTTGCCCTGTGTTTGCTGAAAATCCTCGGATGACTGAATTCTGGGTCTCTGTGTGCTTTTCTCTAGGAATTGTGGTGAAGCACTAGGGGAGGGGCAGTAAACTACAGCCCTCCCAAAGGTTATACAGTTGCACTGGGATTATTCTTCTTGCCACTGATTAATAAAGTGATTCTCTACTACCGCACCTTTGTGGAATCAGTTTCACCCCTTCAAAGAGAGTGCTGAGTGACAACTAAAGAACTTCCTACTCATTTGCAGTGGCAGTACCATATTATCTCCACTTTGCACTGGTGTAAAAATGACTTGCCAAGGGCAAGGCCTATTTCCTCTAAATAGGTTGTGATGTGTAAGGCCTTATGTCTCTAGAACCCAGGCCTGTAGAGCTATTAGACAGTTGACAGTGCCAGACTGCCACCCAGCAGCAACTATTAATGCAGCTGCACTCCACTTCCCATGATCCACTGTGGACACAGACCATGGGAAGTTCCGCCCCAAGAGTTTGACAGACAGCAGGCCTGATTGGCTCCTTGCCCTATATAAACCCAAGGGGCATTCCAGGAAGCATTTGGGTAACAGTGTGGATTCTCTGTAGTTGCTATGGCTGTTTCTGTTCTAGGTTTTTGAACTCCTGGTTTGACCTCTGCTTGTTTTGGATTGTGTCTCCTGACTTGAACCTGGAAACTTGACTTGGACTCTGATTCTGGCCTGGAACTGACTATGAACTCCACAGCTACTGCTAGCCTCAGGTTTGCCCCTGCTTTGACCTTTTTGTCCTGACTGCCTTTGTCAGGATCCTGACAGTAAGTTAGCAGTCTTAATCCAGGTCCCAGAAGGTGTCTACGTTGTGGAAACTGCTGACAATTGTTTGTCTCTAATTTTTTTGCCAGAAACTGCCACAGGAAAGGCATAGTGAGTGTGCTACTCACTTGTGACTAGAGGTGGTCTCGTCAGGACAAGGTTGAGACACAGTGGTAGGGCCTGGAGCAAGCTGCTACCACCCATGATGTGTCTGTCCTTTGGGTAACTGAAGCAACTACATGCTGCCTCATTCGTGGCGTTTGTGGCAGAGTCACAGTATAGCCCTCCATTAGCAGTACTGTGGCTTTCCAAGGGACTCCTCAAGTACCTGAGTAAGGGTGGCACAGTCTTAGAGTATGTCCACACTGCAACGGGGAGGTATGAGTGCAGCATGTGTGGACATACCTGAGCTAGTTTTGATGTAGATCAAAGCTAGCTTGAGTAACAACAGCAGTGAAGCAGCGACAGCATGGGCTAACCCTTCCAACCCTGGCCACTGCCCATGCTGCCACGGCTTCACTGCTGTTGTTACTCTAGGTAACTTTGATCTAGCTACATTAAAGCTGTCGCAGGTCTGTCTACACATGCTGCACTCACGCACCACTGATTGCAGGCTAGCCATACTCTTAGAGGGTAACTGCCATGAGGCAGGAACCCTATCTTTTTCTGTGTGATAAAGTGCTGGACACACAGGTGGTGCTTGCCCAATAATTAATAATAAGGGAGGAGCAACAAGTTAATGATACTTGTGCATGAGAGAGAAGTCCAAGACCTGCTCTGTGCCCCTCCAAAATATTCACATCCCTATGGAGGTGAAGGGCCTCCTTTAAAGTCTCAATCTTCCTAGGCCATGACTTTTCCTCCCCCCCCCCCCACACCCCCCCCCCCCCCCCAAAAAAACCCAGCTTTTGGAAAAATAAGCAATAATTTGTGTTAATGGGAGATTTACACGTTAGGATAAAATTTATGAGGTTTGGAATTCCTGTAGCAAGCAGCCAGCAATGAGCTGTGATGAAAAGAAAGCACCTTGCCCAGCATGCAGTCAAGAGGGACAATAAAATCAAGTTGGTTTTTTTTGGGGGGGGGAGGGAGAAACACTCGTAAATGTGCTGTTTTAGGTTTGTCCTGGCCTCCCAAAATCACTTTCCTTCTTGTCCTGAGATTAGTCACAGAAATGAATTCTAAAATACCCAGGAAGAAGAGGAGGGTGAATGGAAAAACTCTTTAACGGGTCTGCCCCAGACTTCCCCATCTGTTTTTCTCGGTCCCTCTGAGCCCAGACTCCCAAACAAAAGGGATGGGAAGATCAGTCTAAAATTATGATATAGAGAGTGATCCAAAGCCAGTGGAAGTCTTTCCATTGCATCCAATGGGTCTTTGGGCCAGGCCCCATAATTTGGAAAGTGACTTCATAGTTCCAGCATCTCCCATGGCTCACCCTCTGGGAGAAGTTTGATTTTTCCCAGAGCTTCCGCAGAGTGACCCCCCCCCCATCATATTTTTTCAGGTTCGTCATGAAGGGCGAATAGGTAATGGTCTAATGAAAATGTGCTCATAAACAGTCTCTTGAAAATGCTGTAGCTTGCTGCAGCTTTGAAAATAATACTGCACTCGCCCAAGATGTTTACAAACATTGACTTAATTTCCATGATGTTGAGGGGTGCTAGGTGAAGAAATGGTGTTATACCATATTACTGAGTGGGGAAAGGGAAAGTGCTTTCAGTGACTTGTCCTAAGTCACACAGGAAATCTGTGGTACTGGTGGAAGTGGATCTGGTTCCTGGTTTATAGTCCTCAGATACATGGTATACAGGCTTCAGAATCATGCCTGGCTTACTTACATTTCTATAGCTACTTAAGGGCTCCCCTGCCTGTTTCTTTACTGACTTTCATGAGCTTTTGGGATGGTACCAATCATTGCTAAGTCAATGAGTGAAAGCATGAAGGTTGCTATTTTTATAGTGATTAGAGCAGGGCTCCGGATGTCAGGAGACCTGAGAGCTCTTCATAATTATGTTTCTGCCTCTCTGTGTGGCTTTGGTCAACTCACTTAACCTGTTTGCCTCAGTTCCCCCCATATATAAAATAGACATGGTGAGACAGACTCTGTGTTTATCCTTCAGGAGTGTAAAGGTGAGGAGGAAGGGTGGGGGGAAAAAGACCACTAATAAACAAGGTCCCAGTTCTGCAGATAAGCAGCTCCATTGTTTTCATTCGGACTACTCAAATGACTAAAGGTTAAGTATGTGTTTGCAGGACTGGGGTTTACATTAAGTATTGGAAGTCCTACATAGATGTAATTTGAAAGTAAGTGTATTTTCCCTGATGGGTCTGACAGAACATGTTCCTATGGAAGCAGGATGTGTGGAATTTAGCAAAAATGGCAGATAAATTAGAAATGGTCCAAATGAGCAGAGACAAAACTCCCCCAAACTTCAGGGCTACTTGGATCCAGAATTTGTATTTGGCTCATTCATTACAGAACCAGCCTCACAGTTCTGATTTGGGTCAGTCTTTCTCAGTAATAATAGTCCTGGAGGTTCAAGGAGGGACCTGGGAAAGAGGAGATGATGGGTCTTTTCCTGACTCTTGTTGATATGCTGTGGATCTTATGCAATTCACTTGACTGCTCTGTCTCAATTTTCTCAACTACGGAATGGGATTAATAATTTTATAAAGTGCTTTGAGAAGCATGATGAAAAACCATTCCCTTCCCTGGTTCCCCCACTTCCACCACTTCAAACACAAACTACTCATCTGCACTTAAGTTGGGTGGGGACAGGATGTAAAGGGTCTTATCATCTCTCGTATGTTATCAAGCTATTGACACCCCCACCTCCAATCGGCCCAGGGCGCTGGCCTCTATTGCTCGCTTGTTACTTTTTTAAACAAGCATCATTTCTCCCATGATGCTCCTCGCACTTGCACGAACTCCCTGTAAACATCCATAAAGCTACTTGATCGTCGTCCTTCAAATCCCTCCTTAAACATCTTCTCTGCTGTGATGCCTACAAGAAACTCAATAATGATTCAGCACCTGGTGCGCCGAAACCACTTCGGATCATGCTGACCAGTACTGTCTCATTGGGTATGTCTACACTGCAATAAGACACCCATGTCAGCTGACTCTGGCTGTGGGGCTATAAAATAGCATTGGAGACATTCAGGAGCCTGGGCTCTGTGATCCCATGAGTGGGGAAAGGTCCCAGAACCTGGGCTCCAGCCTGCACTTGAATATCTACACCCCAGTTTTGCAGCCCCACATCCCGAGGGCAAGTCAGCTGACGCAGGCTAGTCGTGAGTGTTTTATTGCAGTGTAGACCTACCCATTGTCACCTTGTCTCCTCTATCAATTTGTAGTATCCATCTGTCTCTTGTCTTATACTAAGGGGCAGGAACGGTCTTTTCTTCTGTGTTTGTACAGCCCCATCACAATGGGATCGTGTTCTATAATTGGGCACCATAGGCGGTGTCTCAATACCATTAATAATAATTGTTAATAGTGAATATACCAGCTCTGTGAAAAGAAATCCTATGGTGGTAATAGGCAGTTCTGAACAACATTGTTTCAGATTTTTTTGAAGCTTTCAATCCATTTCTTTCCCTTCAACTGGTGCTTTTTTTGGCTGTAATCACCGTGCAGAGCAATGTGTCATTGCAACGTGATAATTTGATGATGATGCAGAAGTGCCCTGGTGCACAAGCACTAATCTTCGGTTAAACCATAATGACAGCATTGGAAGCCATTAGTTAATTGTGGAAACTTCACATACCGTGTGGCCTGCCGTATTGTTCCAAGCTATTACGAGAATTGGCTGTAAGGAGGTTAACTGGAATTTATCTATAGTGTTGTTCACAACTTGTGGTGCAAGCACCATATGCCAGAGGAAAATGCTGGTCACTGAACTATACTTGTTTTAGAAGGTGAAAAGCCAGTTCTGACTAGTTTCATTTGCATGAATTATCCATAATTCCACCTACTGAGTTTTTTGTTTTGGTTGGAAATTGTTGATATTTTGATGTGTAAATGTGAGGGTAGGTTACTATCATTACTTTGTTCACTACAGGTCAGAGGAATTGTGCAGGATATGCCCTGCTGGAAGGGGTTCACCCTAACTTTGTAAGTAATGGTCTTTGGATAAAAAGCTCGGGCTCAGTAGTGGGGGTGGGGAGAAGGTCTAGTCCAGGGAGCAGATGCTCTATCTAAGGGATCTATGTATCTCTGGGATCTCTGTCTCGTGTTTGTTTTTCTATGCAAAGGAATCTCTGGATCTTGACCAGACAGATCAATGGAAGCAGAAGCACAGCTGAGTTGACTCCACAGCAAGGCCTGATTGGGCCGGTGGTGGTGATACAGAGATTTCCATATGCCCGATCCAGTGAAACTAGAGGTGAAATCACAGTACTGAACAAGTAACTGCACTTCAGAGTGAGACCAACAGAGAAGACCAATGGCAGAGAGCCACCTTTGGACTCCCCTTGACTGTCAGTGAAACTAACTTGATCTGTGAGTGGGGTTCTAGGTGTGTCAGGTTTGTGAAGAAACAGAGTTCTGGGCATCCCCAACACAGTCATTTACTGCCTGGGGCTAAGGGATTGGCCAGACCCCCAATGTGTTGATTTGGGTTGCTTGGTTTCTCATATGCCAATATTTATACTGGGTTTTCATGTTTCTTTTGGGTGTTTTCCCTTTTTACTCCCCCCAAATAAAAAGATCCTTGTGGTTCCATGTTCCCAAAGGTCTCTGGGTATGTACACGTTTTTTGGGGGGGAAACACCTGCAAAGGTGACCGCAGTGTTAAGAGCTGAGGAATGATGCTGCTGTGGCAACGCTGTCAAGGCTGATAAGCTGTTCAGGTGCTAAGTGCTTCTGTTCTTGGAACTCCAGTGTTAGTTGCACGAGCAGAGAGCACAGCCTGCTATTTCAGCAGACCTCTATCTTACTCATAAAGAATGACCACAGGCATGGTTCAGTGACAAAGGCACTTGGCCAGGTTTATTGCCCTCAAGGGCGTAGACCTAATGACTTTCACAACTCGCACAAGTACATTAACACAAGAGAGCGAAGGAGCGGCTCAGTCAGCAGTGGGAATCTCTGCTGTCCCCTTGGCCACACAAAGGGTTAAGGGAAGGTACCCCGCCATTTTTAGACTGGGATAAACCACTTACATGCCACATGACATCTGTTTGTTACCTCCCCTTGTACCTTGCTCCAGATGTCCCAGACAAAATTTTCCTATTCACTATTCAGTCAAACCATCTTGTCTTTGAGGGGTCAGTGTGTTCCTATATCATATCTTAGGAATGTGTTCACGTAGTTCCTTGAGACCTCCCAGTGTTCTTCTACCATCTTCTCTGGTCAGGAATGTGCTTACTTGGTTAGCCAATACCTAGTGTGGTGTTTTATCAAGGCCAGGCCTACTCTGGTACACAGCATTTGGTTCACACGGTTAATCATGCCTAGGGCTCCAGCAAGGCCTTAACAGGGAGGTTTTAATTGACTTTCCCAGCAGCTTGGTGGGGTGTGTGTGCTGTGGCTGGAGTATTAATTCTTTTAAAGAAAGGCTCTTAGACAGATTTAGCCCAGCTCATGATGCTGCCATTGGCACCTGGTGGACAGGTCACGTGTGTGTGATGCTGAGTGCCTTCAATTCAGGATTCATCAGCAATATTTCCTAAAGGAGAGTATTCTGGGACAGCTGGTCCACCTCTGCAAGACCAGAGCAGCAAAAGCCTCTGGACTGGTGAGCGAAGCATGGAGGGAAATACAAATGTTTAGCATATCTGGCATGTAAATATCTTGCAAACGCCGGCTGCAACAGTCCCATGCGAATGCCTGTTCTCACTTTCAGGTGACACTGTAAACAAGAAGTGGGCAGCAGTATCTCCTGCAAATGTAAACAAACTTATTTGTCTGAGCGAGTGGCTGAACAAGAAGTAGGACTGAGTGGACTTGTAGGCTCTAAAGTTTTGCATTGTTTTGTTTTTGAATGTAGTTATTTTTTGTACATAATTCTACATTTGTAAGTTCAACTTTCACGATAAAGAGATCGCACTACAGTACTTGTATTAGGTGAATTGAAAATTATTATTTTCTTTTTTACAGTGCAAATATTTGTAATCTGAAATAAATATGAAGTGAGCACTGTGCACTCTGTTTTCTGTGTTGTAACTGAAATCAATATATTTGAAAATGTAGAAAACATCCAAAAATATTTAAATAAATGGTATTCTATTGTTTAACAGAGCAATTCATCACGATTAATCGCTTGACAGCCCTAGTATTTAGATGTTGTTGCACTCAGGCCTAATCTAGTCTCGCTCTGTAGCGCTTCAGTGTAGCCATTCAGTACAGTCGCGGGAAGGGTTCTCCGACTGTAGTAGTTAACCTAGCTACTGCTTCTCTGGGAGGTGGATTAACAGAAGAACGCGTCCATCAACCTAGTGCCATCTATACCAGGGTTTAGGTCAGCTTCACTATAGCGCTCAGGGTGTGAATTTTGCATGCCCCTGAGCGACGTAGCTGGGTCAACTTAACTTTTGAGCATAGATCTGGCCTCAGTGCTGCAATGCCTAACTGATTTAGAATCCCAAGATTCATTTGCCACAGGGATTTAGGCACTTAGGAGCCAAAATCCCTTTTGAAAATGAGATGTAGGATTCTAAATCAGTTTGGCTTTGCAGCACTGAGGCCAGATCTACGCTCAAAAGTTAAGTTAACCCAGCTACGTCGCTCAGGGGCATGCAAAATTCACACACCCCCAAGTGCCTAAATCCCTGTGGCAAATGAATCTTGGGATTCTAAATCAGTTAGGCATTGCAACACTGACTCTAGAAACACCTCAATACCATTTATAAACTTGGGCCTATGAGAATAGTGCAGAATTCATTTGAAGCCAGACTAAAGCCTCTTTCCACAAAATGTTACCCTGGTTCAGAAATCAAAGACCATATACATTAGTGAGCTAAAGAGGCCTCCTGGGCCAGCTCTTTCACTAGTTACTCTTAAGCATCTTGTGTGAAATTCACCCCTGCACAGAAGGCCTGATGCATGACTTGCACCCTGCTCAGCTCCCCAGCTGATCCTAATAACAGGTCCATTAATGACCCTGTGCATCAGCCAGCTCAGGGCATAACTGCACAAACCTAGTACACTGCAGACCAGGCTTAAGCAGGACTTCTGTAGTTGGAAGGCTTAGTGCTTGTCATTTGCACAGGGATGCTTGGCATCCCTTCTGCACATCACAGCCATTATTTCCTAGTCTTTAGGCATGTGTCACACGTTGATGACAGCAATGTCCTGAACACACTGTGCATAAAACTGTTACTGCCTTTCTTGGCTCTTGTGCGTCTTCACCAGCTGTTTCCACTATGACATAACTGTTCCCCCTTCAGCTTTTAAACTTCAAAAGGAACCCAGAGTCCCAGCTGCAAACAGCTGGATGGTGTAATAAAAGGTTGGGAGTGACTTGGCCATATAACAGGTAGGAAGCAGGGTAGAATTACTATCAGCTCATTCTTCAGCTCCAATTTCATTGCATACATGATTCAGGGCCCAATTCTGCAGCTTGTTCTCATGCAGTAGCCCTCACTCATGCAAGCAGACCCTTGAACTTCAGAGACAAGGTGGGTGAGGTAATAACTTTTATTGGACCATATTCTGTCTGGTGAATGAGACAAGCTTTCGAGGTTATGAAAGCTCTTCCTCAGGTCTGCAAAAAGTACTCAAAATATCACAGCTAAATACTTACTTAGGAATTTAGTGTAATAGGTATTTAATGGTTAAATTTAAGTACTAAGAGTCACAGCTTAAGTACCTGAAGACTAGCTCATAAGCTTGTCTCTTTCACCGACAGAAGTTGGTCCAATAAAAGAGATTATCTCACCAACCTTGTGTCTCTAGTATCCTAGGCCCACTCCGTCCACAACAACACCACAAATACCATATGGTTCTACTAGACAACCCCCACTGTAATGTACCTGCTTTGTGTGTGACTATTAGAGCTAGTCAGAAAATTTGTCTACCTTTTTTTTGATGAAAAATGCTGGTATTGCTGAAATGAAAACATTTTTAAAATGTCAATTTTTGACAAACATTTCTGCAGGAAAAAATTGAAAATGAAGAAAAATTTCATTTAGGAAATTTTTTGTTTGGGAAATTCAGAAATTTTGGTTTGGAATTCTGAAATTCATCTGTGCATTTCAATTTTTTGTCTTGGAATGTATTTTTAAAATTTCGTAACATGTCAGTAATAGTGCACAATGTGATATGGCATATAGTTGAAATATTCAATTTTATTTCATTAAAAACCATTAATGACAGTTGCTAGTTAGTACTGATTGAAACATCTTATCTTCTCTAGATCAGTGTCTATCTGTGTTGCAATGAAATAATTTAGTGCTTTGATGCAGATGTTTCAATTAGTACTAAGCAGCAGCAGCCCTTAGTTGAAAATTTATTTTTAAAATCTTTATTCTATTATGTCATTTTATACCATGATGATGGTGGTAGTAGATATTATGAATATGGACATGTTATGAAATAATGTAAACATAAAATGAAACAATGTAACTTTTTTGGAGTTCTGAAACCTCCATTTCCTAAAACCCAACTTCTATTTATTTTTTATTTATTCTTTTTGTCGCTCCTAGGGCTAGCTTACCTTTATTATATTCAACAGTAATGCAAGGAATCTACAGGCCTGTATCCTGTAAGATGTTAGCATAAGGCTTGAGGCCTATGAACTTTGAACAGATGAATGGCCCAATGGAAAGCCCCAAGTATTGGGGAGCTGAAAATAGACATGAGTCCAACCACAAGAGTGTCATGGCAACGAATTGACATACATAACAGGTACATGGGTTACATCCGCAGATACCTAACCACAAGAGGCCTATAGCAACGAATAGAGGTCTATGATAATAAGATGAGATCATTGATATACTACCCTATAGGAGAAGGACACTCCAACATTGGTAAGGTCAGGAAATACAAATAAGGAAGAGGGGAGAAACCCCTACTGAATATGCATCATAGCGGCATTAACGTAACATATTATGAGTTGCATCCCAGCCCAGGCAGTGGGAGAAAGAGATGTAGACCGTGGGGAGGTGCCCAAATGATGGCCACTGGTGATGAGCATGGAGGTGATGGTGATAAAGAAGATGACTAACATTTCGGGTTGTTCTGCAAGGGAGGGTGTGAGTATATGGATGTGCAGATGTACATTCTGTAGTATTTTTATCTACCTTACTGAGCTGTGGTGTTTGTAACTGTACTAAATGTATTAATAAATTATTTGTAAATATAGAAGTGTTCCTATAGTGCAAGTGTTGCAGCTGTGCACATCGGGGTTCCCAACTATATAATAATTTGAATAATACTGGGCCTGATCTTGGGACAAGAACCTGTCAACCCTCAAAGTGATAATTGGGAATTCATAAGTAAACAATCCATAATCAATATAACAGGCTACAATCTGGAATTTCCATTTCATGGCATAGGCCTGACTTGACATAAGTAACTTGCCTCATTTCTTAGTGGGCATAATTGGGAAAGTGAATGGAAGGTTAAGGTGTAAATAGGGTCTTGACAAACAATGTGATGGAGTCAGGATGTCTGTGCTAGCTAAGATAAGCAGCAAAACCTTGATGCTAGGGACTATGGAAAAGATAAACTTGGAGTGTAAAGATCAGATTCCACATGGACAGAGCATGCTGTACAGGGATTAATTCCTGCAAATGAACCAATCCAATCCAAAAATATGTGGTATAATGTATAGCAAATGCAATGTAATGTTGGCTGTGTAACTTTGGATGTGTGGTGTGCCCAAGTCAGCGTAGCTTTGCTGTATGCCAAATAAAGGAAACTGGGTGACGAAATCCAGAGTTGACCTTAGTGTTTTGGATCCCAGAGAACTGGATGAAGTGTTCTCCCAGAACTGGACAAGGTGTTCTGGATCAGCCGAATGGAAAAGGTCTCAGAAGGAATCCCAACACATGAGAAATTTTGAAGATATTTGTTTTCATTCCAGTTTGGAACAAAATCAGATTTCAGAATTTCCCACAAAATGGAAATTCTGAGTTTTTATCAGCTCTAGGGATTATGCCCTCTAGTGGCTGACCCAGAGAGTGGATCATGGACTTGTGTAGAGAAATGAGGTGGTAGAGGCCTGCGTTTTGGAATTAAAGAACAGTCTTGAAGTTTTTCTCAAACTCAAATGAAACCCAAGCCCATAGGTGCTGGAACAAGGGGTGCTGAGGTTGCTGCTGCACCACTTGGCTTGAAGTAGGAATAACAACCCAAATACTTAATTTCTGCCTTCGGCACCCCCACTATAAAAATTGTTCCAGCACCACTGCCCAAGCCATGAACTTATGGACACTTGTTGCTTTCTGGCTCCAAATGGGACAGGATACAGCAATGCCAAAACCATTGGGGCTGTTCTTGGGGCCTGACTGAAATCAGGAAATACTGGAAATCTCGTAAGGATGTCTGTTCTTTTGAGATTTCCATAGTCTTTCGGACTTTGGAAACCATCCACACTATTGGATCTGTACCCGAAACTCTGAACAATTCATCAGAATGGGAAAGCTTTGCTGAAAAATCTGCTTAGTGTCTTGTCAACGTTTTCTGAGGGGACTTTTACAGTAACAGATTCTTGTTTAGACTAAATCATCCCGTGTGTGTTGAAACAAAAGTTTCTCCAAACTTGTGCGTGATTTGCATGACAACATTTCCCCTTCATGTGAATAAGGAAAGGAGGCTTCTTTTCAAAACAGTCCTCTCTGAATTAGACAGCTCCGAAGGGAGCTCTGGTCTGCTGGTAGCTGGCATGCAAAGATGAAAGAGCAACAACAGGCCCAGCCTCACAACAAATAAGAACCCTCCAAAACCACAGTTTAGTGGAGGGATGTGGCAGTGGTTTTAGACTCCGGAAATAGAGTTCAATGACTACTTAAGCATATTCCAGGAAGGAACGCACACCCCAGCAGCATCATTATCCCATTAGAGTTGGTGATGTTGCAATCCCAGAGGATCCCTCTAGCCTGCTCTATAGATAGGTTGAGCCCATGACATGACTAAATAAAATGTCAGGCTGGAAACGTTTAACTGATAATCACTGAAGATATCTCAGGTCCTTGGAGGTCGGTGTGTAAGAGGCAGGCTGACTTACAAACTCATGTTTCCACTGAGGGCCAGATCCTACCCTAGTTTAAATGGGTGTGGCCCTATTGTAGGCAATTGAGTTTCTTTAGCCATTCTCTATTTACATTTTGGGTGCATTACGCTTTGAGAGTTGAATTTGAGATGCCTAATTTTCAGAAAGTTGTGAGTACCCACCCTTTAAAAATCGAGTCCCTTTAAAATGTCTCTATTTGGGCATCCCAAAAACTGAAGAATCCCACCTCACTGACTCTTGGATTATAATCCATGATGCAGGTAGCCCACACAGGGAAGTCAAAGTGTGCCACAAACTGAAGCACCCAAATTCACTAACCACTCTTTGGAAATCTTGGCCTCAGGATGTTATCAAGGAAGTATGGGCTAATGGCCAGTATATGAGACGAGTAGTCAAGACAATGACTTCAACTGAGGGCTGGTCTTCACTACGGGGAGATTGAAGCTGCTGCAATGGATGCTGCAGGGGTCGATTTTGCAGGTCTAGTGAAGACCCTCTAAATCAGGGGTAGGCAACCTATGGCACGCGTGCCGAAGGCGGCATGTGAGCGGATTTTCAGTGGCACGCACACTGCCTGGATCCTGGCCACCGGTCCGGGGGGCTCTGCATTTTAATTTAATTTTAAATGAAACTTCTTAAATATTTTGAAACCTTATTTACTTTACATACAACAATAGTTTAGTTATATATTTTAGACTTATAGAAAGAGACCTTCTAAAAAAGTTAAAATGTATGACTGGCACGCAAAACCTTAAATTAGAGTGAATAAATGAAGACTCGGCACACCACTTCTGAAAGGTTGCCAACCCCTGCTCTAAATCAACTGCAGAGCGCTCTCCAGTTGACCCCAATATCCCACCTCTCTGAGAAGAGTAAGGTATGTCGATGAGAGAGCATATCCCATCGACACAGCACAGTGAGGACACCGGGGTAAGTCAACCTAGGCTACGTCGACTCCAGCTAACGTAGCTGGAGTTGACATTTTTTTTTTAATTTAATGGAGATATCCTATCTCCTAGAACTGGAAGGGACCTTGAAAGGTCATCGAGTCCAGCCCCCTGCCTTCACTAGCAGGACCAAGTACTGATTTTGCCCCAGATCCCTAAGTGGCCCCCTCAAGGATTGAACTCACAACCCTGGGTTTAGTAGGCCAATGCTCAAACCACTGAGCTATCTCTCCCCCCTACCACTGAGCTATCCCTCCCCCCTAGACATAGCCTAGATCGACTTACCCCGGTACTGAAGACAAGCCCTGAGCCAGAATTTCACCTCTAGATTCTGTTCCTGGCTTGTTGGGTGACCTTGAATAAAAGTCACTGTGTAATAAATTAAGACTTTATGTACTAAGTGTTCTTTCCCAACCCTTTGCCCTGCCACCAAAGAGAATAGGATTCCATACAAAATAAAGACAAATGCAAATATATAATTGTCAATAGAGTTACACCAGTGTGTAAATGGTGTGAGTGGAGAGTCAGGCCTCTGAATATAAATTATTACTCTTATGAAAAAGTTGTTGTGTGATATGTTTAGTGTAGTTTCAAGCCAAGATGAAATACACTTACGATGGAGAATGTGATAATAGAAAAGATAGTGAGGTGATTGGGAATTTTTTTTGACAAAACATTTTTCAGTTGAAAAGTGTTGAGGTGTCAAAACCAAATCTTTTCACAGAAAAGGGTCAGTTTCAACACATTTCCCATGTTGGAAAAAAGTTTTGAAAGTGTCTAAATATCCTGTTTTGGCTTTTTCTACATAAAAAGTTCTGTGTTGTGGTTTGAAATGACTTTTTGTTTCAAAATTTAAGTTAGTTTATAGTGAAATATTAATTTGATTAAAAAATAAAGGGGTGAAAATCAAAATCAAATGTTTCAATTGACTTCAAGTTTTATTTATTTATTTTGGCTTGTGAAAATTGAGATTTTTGACTTTTCATCCTGATTTGGGACAGGAAAACATTTTGAACTGTCAAATTTTCCCAGGATAAGAGAGCCATTTATCACCCAGCTCTAATCCAAACTTCTATGGAAGTTTGCATAACAGCACTGACAAGCTTGCAGGGCAAGATTCATGACCCAGGAATCATGTGTTTTAGTAGATAGAGATGGATAAACGAAGAAAACAAATGAAAAACCACAACCCAATGTGATTTCAAATATGCACCAGGACATATAATACCCAAACATGCTGAAAAGCATTTACAGGGGAGACTTATCCCTTGGCTAAAATAGTTTTAAAGCATTGCACACCCCAAGATCAATGTATTGAAAAATCTGATTAGTGCCTGGCTTAAAATTTTATATTATCTCCTGTAGAATTAGCCCTGGTCTACACTGTGGGGGGGATCAAGCTAAGTTACGCAACTTGAGCTACATGAATAACGTAGCTGAAGTCGATGTACTTAAATCGACTTACCGTGGTGTCTTCACCGCAGTGAGTCGACTGCTGCCGCTCCCCCGTCGACACTGCTTGCGCCTCTCATGGCGCTGGAGTACAGGAGTCGACGGGAGACTGCTCAGGGATCGATTTATCGCGTCTAATCTAGACACAATAAATTGATCCCTGCTGGATTGATCACTGCCCACCGATCCGGCGGCCGGTGTAGACATACCCTATGTGAACTTTATTCATTCCTTTTTGGCATTCGAGGTCTGGTGGTTGAGTGGCTTTAACAGGAACGCATATAAAATCCAAAGCAGAAGGCTGAGTATGAAGGACTGTCCCAAATGCACAGTGTCCACTTCAATAATAAATATTAAGGGCCTGGTTCTCTACTCTATTATATCAGTTTTATGCCAATCTAGTTCCACTGTCCTGGAGTGGAGAATCAAGCCCCATTCATTTATATAGGATTGGTCCTGCTTTGAGCAGGGGGTTGGACTAGATGACCTCCTGAGGTCTCTTCCAACCCTGATATTCTATGAATTCTATATTAATGAGCCTGAATCACTATTGGGCCTTACCTTGTGTAGCCTTTTACCGACTGATTTTTAACAGCATTTTGCATTGAATTTGTACTGGTGCAAACGACTATGCAAGCTGCAGTTAAATGGTGAATCAGGCCCAGGATCTTCAAGCTAACCTTACTGTTCGTACAATGAATAATGCGTAACACGCCCAAAAAACCCAACCCCAAAAACAGCATCTGGAGTTTGATCAAGTCAATGAGAATCTTTCTATTGACTTCAGTGAGTATTGGATCAGGCTCGTGGTAAGTATAATTTTTCGTTCTGTGGGACAGCGTTGTGCTATGAAAAGTCAGGTATGATTTTTGAAAAGGGGTTTTGAATCCTTCCCTTTCCCCCTCCT
Organism: Emys orbicularis; assembly: GCF_028017835.1. Classification (NCBI taxonomy): domain Eukaryota; kingdom Metazoa; phylum Chordata; order Testudines; family Emydidae; genus Emys; species Emys orbicularis. Next base: position 7,052,769 of record NC_088690.1, on the reverse strand, counting down.
CCCTCTCAGGATACAAGTGGGAGCCTCTCTTTTGTTTGCATGAGGCGCTGAAGCTTTCAGTGCTGCTAAGCAATGGTTGAATTTAAAAGCCATGTTTCCAGAGGGGCACTTAACACTCTCTGCATTTCATTATGAAGTCCACATGGTGTCCCCAGAACTGTAGACACGGATCTCTTGGATGAGCCGTAAATGATCTGAAATTGAACTGTATGTGGGGTTCCCAGGATGCTTTTTAAGCAAATGAAATAAATTCACCTCCTGTAAAGAAAACAGAGGGGTGGGGTGTATTTTTTACAGCAAATTATGTGTAACTTTGTAAGTGAAATGCAGGCAACCTCCCAAGAGGTTCATCAGGCTTGACGAGGGTGTTCTATACAAGGGGCTCGGGTTCCAATGTGGAGCCCTGCGTGGGACTATTTTTTATTTTTTTTTAATCCCGCCGTGCAATTCCCACTTCCACCCCCGCATTATTTCTCGCATTTGTATCCCGCTCCCACCCACAAAAACCTTAGCTCCTGCAGGAGAGACAGATTCCCCCCACTACTCCTACTTAACAAAAAAAAAGCAGTTGGTTAATCTATAATATGGAATTCGGACACAATTTTTACCACTAAAAGAATAAAACCAATCTTGCTTCAACCATTAAAAAAAATACCTTCACTCCTGTTATAATAGAAATCAAATCTCTTGCTATCCCTCGCATCAATTTAAGTATTATCCATTTTAAAGTGTTTTCCCACCAATTCCGCCTGCAACCAAGTACATTTTACCCGTCCTGTTGGTGTGGCAGTAGGTCCTGTGGGACCCACATAATCCCAATCCCACTGCAGGGTTCTGTTCCAAATCCACTCCCTCTTCCTTGAATAAAGAAATGAGTGTCTGCATTTTCCTCCGCCCCCCAGCTGCAGCACCTGGGGTGGAACCTCTGCAGTGACAATCTCCTCTAGTCTCAGAAGATGGAAGGCTGGTGTTGTGGTTAAGCCCTTGAACTGATATTCCAGAGAGCTGGCTTTACTGCAAACTACCTGTGCGACCTGAAATGAGTCACTCTATGCCTAAGCTGTCTTGGTGTGGTGGATTTGGAGCTGCCTCTAATGATTAATACCGGGTCATTGTGGCATTGACTGCCTGTAGGTATTGTGTGAATTGATTAGCATGTTTGTCAGGAAATGCACCCAGGAAAGGAGGGTGGTTCCTGACATTCAGATCTCCTGGAAGACACTTCATGGGATAAGAGACAATGCAGAACAATTCACTTGCTGCCCTGGCTCTGCCTCCCTGCTGGGCCTGACGGCCACATTTTCACCAGGAGGGACTCAGCCCCTGTGAGGGGAGGAAAGGCTCAAAAGCCTCAAGGGGTTTAAAGACAGGGCTAAAGGGGAGACAGGTAGAGACTGGTGGGGAGCAGACTGACCCCGAGATCCTCAGGTCAGGGAGCTTGGGTAAGACAGGCCAACCTAAGCTCTCCTTATATGGTTTACCTTGGTCCTGTTATTCAGATTAAACAATAATTTGTTTTAAGAAGGCTGGTTTGGGTTGCTATATTCACCACTGGTCACGGCTCCCGAAGGGAAGAACCGCAGGTGCTGAACCGAGTCGGACCTGCTGGGTGATTACAGTTGATATACAGGGCGCTGCAGCCCAGGTTGAGGTTTGAGAGTGGAGGAATTGCAGGGAGGTAAAAGCATGAGGCATAAGACCAGGAGAGGGTGCACTCAGACCACAGAAGGGGTCAGAGGTGCAACAAGCCATGAACTGTGACACTTGGCTATTTAGATCGTAATCACTTTGGGGCACAGACTGCCTCTCATTATGTGTATGTACAGCACCTTGCACAAAGGTGCCCCAATCTCAGCGGAGATCCCAACACGCTGTTGTATTATATGAACAGAATGGCCTGGAAGCTCTGCATATTCTTATTTATAAGTCCAGAGCCAGTTGCCTCATCTTCAACTGTCCACTCTGTGCAGGTACGGAGTCTACCATACCGGTGATGGAGAACGCGAAGGCGTGACTGCATTCTGCCATCCTCCCATGCACAGGCCTCTCCTTGAAGTAGTGAGCTGGATCCTGCATGACAACATAATTGGTATAGGGGTTAGAGGAGGGGACTTGGAATCGCGACCGCCACTGATTTGCAGTATGGCCTTTGACAAGTCACTTAACCTCTTGGCTTATCAGCTTGTGTGATGAATATAACACTTACATTCCCCACAGGGCTATGCTGAGACTAAATGAACATTTGATGGGTGAAATAGGTCTACGTAACGGCAAAAATGAACGATATTGCACTCTCCAAAGTAACGTTAGATGAATCATGTTTTGGTGCAACCTGATGCTACAATGCTTTATTAATGCAACATTTACTCATATTTGCTTTTCACTTTTTTAAATAGTTTTTTTTATGAGCAGAGTAACAAAAAATAAATGCACACGCAAAATCAGCACATGGCCGTGATCAGACAAGCTTGCTTGATCCTAGGAAAAGAGCTCATTCAGACTGTAAACAAGAGCCTCCCGTTGTCTTTCCATTGGCATTTTCTGCCTGGCTGAAAGCTGAAATAACCCTCCTTTTTATGTACTCGATAGTGTGGTATAATGGCTAAATGGATTTTTAGTACAAAGTATAATTTCCTACTTTGCTTTCAATCATCACTTAATGAAAATGCCTCCTAATGTCTTGCTCACCATAACATTCTTCCTTGGCCTCAAATAGTAGCTTTTCTCAATGGAAGTGAAGAGCAAATTGTCTTATAAAGCTACAGTTATCTAATAATAATAAAAATAAAAAGAGTACTTTTGTAGCCTGCTGCCCAGAGTCATTGAATTCTCACAGCATGTTATTAACTTCAAAAGGGCCGAAGGCAGCGAAGGTGCCATTAACTTTTGCACAATATTCCATTCACGAATCTTTGTATTTTGATAAAAGGAAGGCATGGCTTCATTTTCCTCCCTAGATTAGTTAAAGAACTGATAGTCTATTGCAATTTCAAAAGCATTGATGCATTTGAGCTGTGTCCTTAGATTGCTCTGTCTGAAAGCCCTTTAGGAGACTTGCATTCTCTCCTTGCATAAGGCCTTTGCACAGCCTGAGACACAGTTGATGGCTCCTGAAATACAAAGATGACAAAGGATTAAAGCATCCACTGGAAGTATCAGGGTATACAGATGAAGGGGCTGATTCTGCAAAGACACACATGCTTAACTTTAGGCACCTGAGTGGGCCGACAGTTTCACTGGCTTCAATCTGCATGTATAAAGTTAAAAAGGATTGGGGCCCACTGAATGTAATTTAGGGCTAATATCTGGATGTCACCAGGGAATTGTAATGGGGCACGGAAACTTTCACTTCTTGACTTTCAGTGAAATACTCTCAATGAAATTCAATAACCTCAAAAGCTGAAGTTTTCACATTTCATGTAAATTTTGTGAAATTGGCCCAATTTCTGAGACCTCTTTTTCAGTTTTCCATTCAAAGTTTTGACTATTTTTGAGTAAAAACAAATGTCAAAAGTTCAGCACTTCTGAAATGTTGAAAAACATTTCTTTTCAATGAAAAATCAAGTTCCACATCAATACACCTGAAACTGCAGATGCTTCATTACAAAAACTGTCATTTTTTTTTTAATTGAAAAGCGAGATCTTTGGGTTGAGAAATGTCCCAGAACTGAATTGTGATTAGTCATGAACGTTCAGTGAAAAATGCGTTTCTGTGCTCTCCTAGGTGTTGGTTTCAATCCAACCCAGGTGGGTAGTGATTGGAAGTTGTTGACATCTGATAGCTGCTTGACGGCCCCTGTGATCACAGTGGTCATAGCCCACCTTCTAGCATAAGTTTGCACGGCATTTTGGAATGAGCCTCTGAGCCTGGGTTGCACAAGTGCTCTAAGTATACAGCTATTTGTAGAGAACTAGTGCGAGTCCGGCTACCCTGAGAGTGTCAACCCAAACTGGGAGGCTCTTTCTATAATGCTGTGTAGACCAACCCCTAATGGCCAAGTGTCTGCATCTCAATGTCCACCACATAGATATAACTGGCAACCTGGCTGGAAGACTCTGAAGAGAAGCTAAGAACTGAATGGACCATGGAGACTGACCTCACCTCTACTAGACTTTCTCCATGTGGTGGAGGTCTGAGGGAACTTGAGTTGCTACAGCTGTTAAGCCAACAGCTGTTGTGCATGGAAAGGCCCTGCTCCAGCAAACTGACTATAATGGGACTTCTTATGTGATTAAAATTAGGCCTGGGCATCAGTGCATGCTGGATTGAGCACTAAAATTCACACAACAAAAATTACTTTTTTTATTTTTATTTTTATAATAAGGAAGGAAAGAAAAATATCTGACAAAATATACTTTCAGCCTATGGAAAATCAAATCTGATTTGCTAAGTGAGACAATGAAACTTATCATGCTGACTATTTACAGTTGACAGTATGGTTTCAACATGGCAGTCAACATGGTGTTAGCACTATTGTAGCATACACCCGTTCATGTGACATAGGCAATAACAGTGCTGTAATTACATAAGACAGTATATAACCTGAAAAGATAATACCATTAATAATATATGGAGATATACCTTTCCCATAGAACTGAAAGGTCATTGAGCCCAATCCCTTGCCTTCACTAGCAGGACCAAGTACTGATTTTGCCCCACATCCCCAAGTGGCCCCCTCAAGGATTGAACTCAAAACCCTCGGTTTAGCAGGCGCTATCCCTTTCCCCCTGAGCTGTTACTTGCATCCTGTTACATATGCATACTCTGCAGTTCTGTCTTTGTAGTATAGCCCATCTGGACTGTTCTAAATACTCGATGGACCTGATTCTGCCACCCTTTCTTGCATTAAGAATTTTATTCCACAAGTAATCCCAATGCAATCAACCATGAGCATTAGAAGGATCAGGCTTAGATGATGTCTCCTATAGTCAGCTGATTTAAGTATACTGCTCACTCACAGAGAATGCTTTTGCAAAAGAAAACATCAAACACTATATGACATAGGACGCAAAAATAAACTAATCCATCGGGGGGGGGGGGGGGCGCAAGTGATCAGAAAATCAAGACAAGATCATAGTACCATACCAACATTATGTGAAATTGGTCAGGAGCTGTGTGACAAGCCTGCATATTCAAACCAAACAGTCCCATTAAACACTATAAACCAAAGTTAAAAATGTAATGTTTAATAGCAATTCACTCTTTCTGCTCAAAAATTATCATAAGCATTGAGAAACGTTGGTTGGATTGAGCTCTTCCCTACCTCCAAAAAATAACCTTTCTTATCTTCCAGTTAGCATCTCCCAAGAACGCCTAACAGTGTGCTAACAAAACTGCTCTGTGACATAACTGCTTTCCAGGCGGCTTTGCAAAATGTCTAAACCTACAACTGTTATTGCCATAGTGCCATCTACAGGAAGTTAAAGAAATGAACGCAACTTCATTAAATGATGGTGGTTTTTTAGAACTGTGTTTGGGTTTGTATATTGCATGTGCCACCTTTAATGGTATTGTTGACCAGTGTGATTGTTTTTAATGTGCCTGTAACACTCCAAAGGTTGAATCTAAAGCCTACTGATGTCAATGGAAAGACATCTATTGAGTTCATTGGGGTTTGGATCAGGCCCGGTGTGCTTTGCTGGGGTGAGCATTATAAATCATTACGATCATTATTAACTCGTGATTGTAAAGGTACAAATAAAGGCCTCACTTCAGCAACACATTTAAGCATGTGTTTCGGTGCTTTGCTCCATAGGGATTGACTTCTGAATCAGATCCAATGAATGCAATGAAATGATGTCAATTCTTCTTAATCACAGTGCAAACAGTTTTCACTGCTGCTCCGGCTAGCAGTGAAAATAACATTTCACGAGAACCCATTTTTTGCCTGTATATTTTTAAAGCCATGGAAAACATAGCTAGGGAAAACTCCGCAGTGTATTAATAGGCTGGTGGATGGTAAACCTTTGCAGGTAGTTTCTAAAGGATTCGGAGTGATTTGTGTTCCATGTGATCATGCTTTGATTTCTCTATCACAAGGTGATAAAACCCTTTCACCTGAAGGAATCCAATAAAACTCCCTGGTACTTTTTGCCTGTTGTGGGTTATGCTGCTTTTGTTTAAAGTATCAGAGGGGTAGCCATGTTAGTCTGGATCTGTAAAAAGCGACAAAGCGCTGCTTTGTTTGTATTTCTGATGGTACTTTAAATACCATCCCATCATAGTATCAGCCCTGTGAGCAGGGGCATCCTCAGGGATTTAAATGTGACTGTTTTTGGAGGGGCATTTTAAACACCAGCTCCCCACCCTGTGGCCCATTGCCTGCCCCACCCCTCTGTCCCTTGCTGCCTCCGCTACCTACCAGGCCTCCCCAGGCTCCCCACCCATCCCCAAAGCGCCCCCGGGCCCCACTGCCTCACACCGCCCCCATTGTCCCGAGCTCCCTTCTGCGCTCCAGGTGGGTTCCAAACACTTTCTCGAGGCTGCGGGCGAGGAAGGGATGGGACGCCGCAGGCTTCCCAGCGCCCCCTCTGGCAGAGCTGTGCTGCCAGCCTGGCTTCCCTACTCTGGGTGCCACCTAGTGGAGCTCAGCAGAAGTGCTTGCTGTAGTGCCTTTCCCAGGCGCATCCCTTCAGCCGGACTCCCACCCTGGCAGAAAGGGGTGAGGACAGGGAGGACAAGGGAATCCCAGGGTGGGGGGCTGGGGCAGAAGCTGGGGGTGGTGGCAGAGATGATTATTGGGGGGGCTGTCCCCCTGCCTGTCCCCCTCATCTGCACACCCCTGCCTGTGAGTAGCAAATGCCAAGACAACTGGATTTTTATTTATTTTGATTTAAAATATACGGAAACGGGTTCTCTAAAGTCCCCTTGTATTAAAAGTACAGTCATGAGGAAAAAGGGAAGGAAGTATGATCTTGTGTTAAATCACTGGGCTGGCACTCCGGCTCTGTGGGTTTGGTTCCCAGCTCTGTATGACCTGGGATAAGCCATTTCATTTCTCAGTGCCTCAGTTGACCTCCAATGAGGACAATCATCCTTCCTGTCTCGCCCTTTGTCTTGTCTATTTATACTGTAAGTGCTTCAAGGCACGGAGTGTCTTTTACTGGGTCTCTGAACAGCCCCTAGCACAGGGGCAGGCAAACTTTTTGGCCTGAGGGTTTTGGAAATTGTATGGAGGGCCAGTTAGGGGAGGCTATGCCTCCACAAACAGCCAGGCATGTCCCAGCCCCCACTCCCTATCCGACCCCCGCTTCTTGCCCCCTGATGCCCCCCGGGACTCCTGCCCTATCTGTCCCCCCCGTTCCCTGATGGGCCCCCCCCAAGATCCCTGCCCCATCCACCCCCCCCGCTCCCTGTCCCCTGACCACCCCCGGAACCCCCACCCAATCCCTCCTCTCATTCCTGAATGCCCCCCGGGACCCTTGCCCCATCCAACCCCCCCCTCCTTCCTGACTGCCCCCTGGGACTGCTGCCCCCATTCAACCCCCCTGTTCCCTGTCCTCTGACTGCCCCGACCCCTATCCACCCCCCCTCCCCCTGACCACCACCCCAAACTCCCCTGCCCTCTATCCAACCTCCCCGCTCCCTGCCCCCTTACTGCGCTGCCTGGAGCACCGGTGGCTGGCGGCGCTACAGCCGCGCCACCTGGCTAGAGCCAGCCACGCCACTGCGCAGCACAGAGCACCCGGCCGCCCAGAGCATTGTGCCAGTGGCGTGGTGTGCTGAGGCTGCGGGGGAGGGGGAACAGCAGGGGAGGGGCTGGGGAGCTAGCCTCCCGGGCCAGGAGCTCAGGAGCTGGGCAGGAGGGTCCCGTGGGCCGGATGTGGCCCACGGGCCGTAGTTTGCCCACCTCTGCCCTAGCACAAGGGGGCCCTGATTTCAGTTAGTACTGTAATACAACTAATGAATGATAAAAGATTGAGCCCGAAGCCACCCTTCACCCCAAAACTAGAAAACAGTGCTATGTAGAAGACATTTATTATGCTCCTAGGAGAACAGGTTTATAGACAAAGTTGAGCTACTAAGGCAAAAGGCTAAGCATATTATGGAAACATATTGTAAAGTTAAATTGTGATGAATCACATGGGATAAAATATGGAGTGTGATTTATCTTTCCAGTAAAGGGCTCTCTCTGTTTAACTAGAAGGCCAATAAATGACAGTGGATGGGATGACAAAGTAACTAGGGTTAACTATGGGGATGTGTCCCAAGGAACAAGAGGAATTAAATAGACAGCTCTACAGATGTGTGACAACAGAATGCTAATGTTTTGCACACATACAGCGCCTACATTAACAATTAGACTAGGTCACAAATGTTCTATTTAAACAGATTTTCCACAGAAAAACGATCTTTCAACTAAATGAAAATAAAAATCTTGTTTTAGTTGAAAATGTTCCGGTCTTTTTGACAAAATTAAAAAATAAATAAATTGTGGGGAGGAAGAATCCTGTTAATAATGCCTAGATAACCCCGTACACTATAAGTGACAATACATTCAGATTTGTTTTTCTTAAATAAGTAATTATGAATTACCAAATATGAATCTCTTCAAAACGGCCACAGAGCCCTTCTATCGTTGTCACCAAAAGATTGTCACGTATTTATGAATGATATAGCTGCTTGGTGAACTGAAAAACAAAAGGGGACTTTTCCTACTAATAAAGTTTGGGTAGCCAATTCAGAGAATGGAAACCATCCCATGTGGTGTCGTAGGACCAATCTGACAGTGCAAATAGAATTGGTTGAAATTTTTCAAAACTTGAAACATCAATGAAATTTTTTGTTCTAAAATTTTCCATTAAAAAAAAAGGGGGGGGGGAATTTTCATGGGCTCCCCCGACTCCTTTTAAAACAACTCCTACAAGTAGTAATGAGCAAATAGTCATAGCAAGTATTGTGCATATGGCAAAATTACAAATAAAGAGGTGAGTGAAAATCATGATTTACTTACAGATAGCTCATGAAGTATGAACTGGGCTAAATTCATCACAAACTGGATCGGACGAAAAACCTGCTAAACTAATAGCTTCAATAAAATTAACTATCTACATTATACAGAGAAAAGTCCACTGAGAACTTGTGAACACACAAAGACCAGTTCCAGCGATGGTCACAGGTGGTAAGAATAACAGGAGTACTTGTGGCACCTTAGAGACTAACAAATTTATTAGAGCATAAGCTTTCGTGGGCTACAACCCACTTCTTCGGATGCATATAGAGTGAACCATATATTGAGGAGATATATATACACACACATACAGAGAGCATGAACAGGTGGGAGTTGTCTTACCAACTCTGAGAGGCCAATTAAGTAAGAGAAAAAAATCTTTTGAAGTGATAATCAAGATGGCTCAGTACAGACAGTTTGATAAGAAGCAAGTGTGAAAATACTTACAAGGGGAGATAGATTCAATGTTTGTAATGGCTCAGCCACTCCCAATCCCTATTTAGCCCTGAGTTGATTGTGTCTAGTTTGCATATCAATTCCAGCTCAGCAGTCTCTCCTTGGAGTCTGTTTTTGAAGTTTTTCTGTTTTAAGATAGCCACCCGCAGGTCTGTCAAAGAATGGCCAGACAGGTTAAAGTGTTCTCCCACTGGTTTTTGAGTATTATGATTCCTGATGTCAGATTTGTGTCCATTAATTCTTTTGCGTAGAGACTGTCCGGTTTGGCCAATGTACATGGCAGAGGGGCATTGCTGGCACATGATGGCATATATCACATTGGTAGATGTGCAGGTGAACGAGCCACCGATGGTATGGCTGATGTGATTAGGCCCTATGATGGTGTCACTTGAATAGATATGTGGACAGAGTTGGCATCGGGCTTTGTTACAAGGATAGGTTCCTGGGTCAGTGTTTTTGTTCAGTGATGTGTGGTTGCTGGTGAGTATTTGCTTTAGGTTGGGGGGTTGTCTGTAAGCGAGGACAGGTCTGTCTCCCAAGATCTGTGAGAGTAAAGGATCATCTTTCAGGATAGGTTGTAGATCTCTGATGATGCGCTGGAGAGGTTTTAGTTGGGGGCTGAAGGTGACAGCTAGTGGTGTTCTGTTATTCTCTTTGTTGGCCCTGTCTTGTAGGAGGTGACTTCTGGGTACTCGTCTGGCTCTGTCAATCTGTTTTTTCACTTCAGCAGGTGGGTATTGTAGTTTTAAGAATGCTTGATAGAGATCTTGTAGGTGCTTGTCTCTATCTGAGGGATTGGAGCAAATGCGGTTATATCTTAGAGCTTGGCTGTAGACAATGGATCGTGTGGTGTGTCCTGGATGGAAGCTGGAGGCATGTAGGTAAGTGTAGCGGTCAGTAGGTTTCCGGTACAGGGTGGTATTTATGTGACCATCGCTTATTAGCACAGTAGTGTCCAGGAAATGGACCGCTTGTGTGGATTGATCTAGGCTGAGGTTGATGGTGGGATGGAAATTATTGAAATCATGGTGGAATTCCTCAAGGGCTTCTTTTCCATGGGTCCAGATGATGAAGATGTCATCAATGTAGCGCAAGTAGAGTAGGGGCGTTAGGGGACGAGAGCTAAGGAAGCGTTGTTCTAAGTCAGCCATAAAAATGTTGGCATACTGTGGGGCCATGCGGGTACCCATAGCAGTGCCGCTGACTTGAAGGTATATATTGTCCCCAAATGTGAAATAGTTGTGGGTGAGGACAAAGTCACAGAGTTCAGCCACCAGGTTAGCTGTGACATTATCGGGGATACTGTTCCTGATAGCTTGTAGTCCATCTGTGTGTGGAATATTGGTGTAGAGGGCTTCTACGTCCATAGTGGCCAGGATGGTGTTTTCTGGAAGATCACCGATGGATTCTAGTTTCCTCAGGAAGTCAGTAGTATCTCGAAGATAGCTAGGAGTGCTGGTAGCGTAGGGTCTGAGGAGAGAGTCCACATAACCAGACAAGCCTGATGTTAGGGTGCCAATGCCTGAGATGATGGGGCGTCCAGGATTTCCAGGTTTATGGATCTTGGGTAGCAAATAGAATGTCCCTGGTCGGGGTTCTAGGCATGTGTCTGTACAGATTTGTTCCTGTGCTTTGTCAGGGAGTTTTTTTAGCAGATGGTGTAGTTTCTTTAGGTAATCCTCAGTGGGATCAGAGGATAATGGCCTGTAGAATGTGGTGTTAGAGAGCTGTCTAGCAGCCTCTTGGTCATATTCCAATTTATTCATGATGACGACAGCACCTCCTTTGTCAGCCTTTTTGATAATGATGTCAGGGTTGTTTCTGAGGCTGTAGATGGCGTTGTGTTCAGCATGGCTGAGGTTATGGGGCAAGTGATGTTGCTTATCCACAATTTCAGCCTTTGCACGTTGACGGAAGCAATCTATGTAGAAATCCAGTCTGTTGTTTCGACCGTCCGGAGGAGTCCACGCAGAATCCTTTTGTTTGTAGTGCTGGTAGGGGGGATTCTGTGGGTTAGTATGCTGTTCAGAGGTATGTTGGAAGAAACTGAGGGGACGTGGGGTCAGCTGAGCGCTTTATACTGGTGCTAGCGGCATGTGGCATCAGAGGGGACTCGAGCTGCCCCTCTGGGTACCACTGAGGGGAAAATTTCCAGCGACTGTGCAAGGGGTGTGTAAGCACCACGAGTGTAATGGGTATGTGCAACACATCTCGAAGAACAACAGTTATGATAGGTTAGTAACCGTCTTTTCTAGGACAGAGGTAACCTATCCATAAAGGGAATCACTGACATTCTATTGTGTATTTACTGGCTTTTTGAACGTTTTAGTAAACGATGACAAAATAAGGAATTGTTTTATCTAATCAAATCTAATAGTTCCCATGTCCAAGCTGAGTGATGCACAAAACACTAAACAAATAACATGAAGGGCAACAAGTAAAGTATGGCTAAGATTTTCAAACCTAGTGGGTAGAGTCAGTATTTATTTATATGCAATCTGGTCAAGCCAAGCCACAGCGTTCTTATCAACAGTGTTCAAGGCACGAAGATCTCCGGGAAGTTGAGTCATTTTGCAGTCCTCAACAATGTGTGTCATGGTTTGTGCCTACCCACATTGACATTGTGGACTGTCTCTAAAACGCTACCGAAATTGTGCTGTGGCCCAAATTCCATGTCCGGAATGAAATCAGTTGAAAAGGTTCCATTGCCTTTAGGGTAAATCAAACCCGGGTTGATGTTGAGTGGGTCCGAGACAAGATAATTATTTGTCGCTTTTTCTGTTGACCATGAAACTCAACACGCATCCTCTACTGTAAATCCCTCACCGGGTAAACTTATCCACAATGGGTGCCATGAGGGCAGAGGACCATGTGGTGGATTAAAAGTCTTTAATTAATGGTAGATGTGGCATATTACTCAATTTCGCCATAAACTTTGCTACGCTTTCCTCTCCGGGAACACTGTGTGGAGCAGTATTGCAGAGAACCAGTAACTGTGGCAGAGGAGTAGATCTGTGTGTGCCTGAAATGATACGCATGGTGGAATTAAGTTGTACGTCGATCATCCTTGCGTGAGATGAGTGAGCCCCTACTGCAGTGTTGTACTTCGCCACTGAATAACAGAGTGCCAAGGCTGAAGTGCGTAACGTTTGGGCATTGACACCCCCGGTCATTGCAGCCAGTTTTCTGAACAAGTTGTTGTGTGTTTTGATCTTAGTTGCTGTCTTTGTAAGATGGTCACGATATGTGAGAGTTCTATCCAACATGACGCCTAGATAGACCAGGTGTGAATCATGCTTTATTCGCTGACCATTGAGAACTATATTCAGCTCTCTGCCCGCTTGTGCATGATGTAAGTGGAAGACATTCGGCACAGTCTTACTTCCACTTGGTATCAGGCACTACCGACAACAATAATCAGTCACAGTCGCCATATCTGCATTCAGAACACTCTCAAATACGTCAACAGAGTGTGACTGAGGGCCGGGAATATGTTGTCTGCATAAACTAACTTGCGAGACCCAGTATATGGTAGGTCATTTGAATATAAGTTGAATAACATTGGAGATAATACTGATCCCTGAGAGAGTCTATACTTCTGGTGCCCCCAAGCACTAGTTCTAGCACCAATATGCACACAGAAATGGCGATTTCTCAAAAACAGAGCCATTGCACATACAAACCAACTTGACATAATTCTAGACAATTTCACCAAAAAGCCTGTGTTCCAAACTGTATCGTATGCTGCGGTCAGGTCAAGAAAAACTGAACTGGTCTTCAGCTTAGGTTGGAATCCATTTTCGATGAAAGATGTAAGTGCTAGCACTTGATTAAACGTACTACAATTGCTCTGGTGCCAGCCTGCCTCCCACAGATGCTGAAATTCTTTGCAAAATCGGATGCTTAAGCCCCTTAAAGCAGACACTTAGTGAAATTGGTCCATAGCTCAAAGGCAAGTGTGGATCTTTCCCAGGTTTCAGCAAGGCAATGACCTTCACTTGGCCCCAGATTCTAGGAAGTTGGATTCCCGCAGAACTCTGTTGAAAAACCTAACAAGCCATTCCTGAGCGCAAGGGCCCAGACGTCTCATGAATTCAAGCGCAATTCTATCATATCCGGGAGCGGTGCCAGTTTTTAAATCCTCCAGCACTTTATCCAATTCCAGACTAGTGAATGGCTCCATCTTGCTCTCAGCTGGATTACTCTGCGTGAAACGCCGCCACTCGTCATGGGCCTGTTGTTTGACAACTCTGTCAACGGGAGCTTTGGCAACCTTCAACAGATGACTGGCAATCTGATTTGGAGTAGCTGCTGGTCTGCTTTATGCCCATGAACGCTGAGTGCGCCTAAGTCAACAAGTTAAACTCCAGCTCTTCCGGCTTGACCGGGTAAAGTCAAATGCCACGGTCGCTTCCTCCCATCGAGCCCGGCGCGCGGCATCCAATGATTCTATAAGATGGTCTGCCATCTCCAGATCACCTGACTGCTTATACATACAACATGATGGGGGCTAATTTAGCTACAACGAGTCAGGAAAAAGATCTTGGCGTCATCGTGGATAGTTCTCTGAAGACGTCCACGCAGTGTGCAGAGGCGGTCAAAAAAGCAAACAGGATGTTAGGAATCATTAAAAAGGGGATAGAGAATAAGACTGAGAATATATTATTGCCCTTATATAAATCCATGGTACGCCCACATCTCGAATACTGTGTACAGATGTGGTCTCCTCACCTCAAAAAAGATATTCTAGCACTAGAAAAGGTTCAGAAAAGAGCAACTAAAATGATTAAGGGTTTAGAGAGGGTCCCATATGAGGAAAGATTAAAGAGGCTAGGACTCTTCAGTTTGGAAAAGAGAAGACTAAGGAGGGGGGACATGATAGAGGTATATAAAATCATGAGTGATGTTGAGAAAGTGGATAAGGAAAAGTTATTTACTTATTCCCATAATACAAGAACTAGGGGTCACCAAATGAAATTAATAGGCAGCAGGTTTAAAACAAATAAAAGGAAGTTCTTCTTCACGCAGCGCACAGTCAACTTGTGGAACTCCTTACCTGAGGAGGTTGTGAAGGCTAGGACTATAACAATGTTTAAAAGGGGACTGGATAAATTCATGGTGGCTAAGTCCATAAATGGCTATTAGCCAGGATGGGTAAGAATGGTGTCCCTAGCCTCTGTTCGTCAGAGGATGGAGATGGATGGCAGGAGAGAGATCACTTGATCATTGCCTGTTAGGTTCACTCCCTCTGGGGCACCTGGCATTGGCCACTGTCGGTAGACAGATACTGGGCTAGATGGACCTTTGGTCTGACCCAGTACGGCCTTTCTTATGTTCTTATGTTATGTTCTCATACTGCCTCAGCAACTCTGCACAAGCATCATTCAAATATGTGCGCCAGCAGAAGCCACGTGGAATTGCTGCAGTCTTAAAAATGGCACAGCAGAAATAACGGCTGTCTAGTCTAGTGGATAGAGCACCGGGCTGGGAGAGCTAGGTTCTTCTACTCCTGGCTCTGCTACTGGCCTGCTGGGTGAACTTGGGCAAGTCACTCCCCTGCCTTGTGCCTCAGTTTCCCTGCGTGTAAATTGGGATGATGATAAGGACCTCCTTTATAAAGTGCTTTGAGGTCTACTACTGAAAAGGACTGAATATTATGATTAGAGTGAGGCTTCAAAGCCATGTTTAGGCACCAGCCTGATTTCCAGAGGTGTCAAGCAACTCCCAGTGAAGTCAATGAAAAGCCTTTCCATGGCTGCCACTGGAGTTGGATCTCTGCAGTCCCACTGCGACTATTTGTTCAGATGTGGGGTTTTTCCATGGGAATTCAGATCGGCAAAGACAAATGTTCGGGGGGGGGGGAAATCAATTCCACCCACGTACTCCACCACTCAGAATGAAATAATGTGGTGCAGGAACCTGTCATTCTGCCCCTCGGGCCCAAGGGCCAAGAAGAGGGCTCGGCTGTAACATCAGCTCCCAAGTATAATTTCCTGTAATTGTAAAGTGCTTTAAAGGTACTCGTGAACTGGGCTGAATAGCTCCTAACTAAGCTAATAAATAGCCCTGTTGTGACCCATCTTCTGAATGAGACAGACTTAGAAAAGGTGCTGCCTTACATTAGCTATGCTGTCCAAACCCCTGAACCCTGACAGATTCGTTCACAGTAGGTGAGCTATAATCTGCTCCAAATGACAGTCCTGCAATGTGATCATTGTTACAGTGAGTTTTCTTTCCCCCTCCCATATATTGTGAGCTTTCAACAAAAGGCTCCAGCCATCAGATCAAGCAAACATTTTGCCGGTTATTTCCAGGAAGCATTCCAGTCCCAAGTTGGGATGGCTACCAGTTGATGCCATACACCAACTGTGGAGTGTTTTTCAGTCATCATCACTTTTGTTCTATAAAGGGTCACTGATGAAAAGCGTATTTATGATCAGATTGTTCCTTGCATTATAGTCTGTGACGCTATTGCTAACTGTACCACAGGAAATTTGATCATTATTATTTTCATGATATCCAGACTTACAATTCACCTTATTAAAGAACTTACAGCTTCTATAAACAAACAAACAAACAAACTAATTGGCGACCCTGGAAAGATTGAGACTACAAGCCCGGATATCCCCAGCATACTGCTTCCTGGGGGTACCTAGGATTGTGAGGCACTTAGCTACCATGGGCCCTTAGCATGAGGAAGCCATTTCTGTGACTGCCAGGGCTCCGATCCCTACCTCCACCAGCCCCAGGAACACACAAACGCTCCCCTCTAGGCCTCGTACACCCCGCTATCACTTTAGAGGTCAGCAATTGGCACGCTCTAACCCTGGAGCTCTCCAAATGTCTCCCTGGAGTGTCCAGCTCCGGTCCACTGGACATCCCTCGCCCTATGCACAGATTTGCACCCCAGTGCACCCCAGCTTTGCAACTCCACCTCAGACCACTGAGCCATTTAACACGCAGCACTCAGATGTGTTTATAGTGAAATCAGGTATAAACGTACTTAACAAAGCACAGAGATTCAAATAGCAGCAAGTAGAAATATTGGAAAGAAATGGTTCCGTATACAATCATAACATGCATCCTAGAGCCGGGACTTAATTAATACAACACTCTCATGTCTTGTAGAGTATTGCTCACTGAAAATCTTTGCAGTGCTTTACCACCAAAGCTGGCTGTGACCCTCCTTTCATGAGACAAGCCCACTGTCCATTTGCCTCCTGAATGAAGGATTCGGTGTGTCTCTTTGCACTCCAAGATAGGCCAATCCTTTCTCTTTATTCATAAACAGAACACCCTCCTTCCCCCCAACTGTGTGGTTCTTCCTGTACATTTTTTTTCTCTTGTAGATTTCACAATTGCTTAATTTACAACTGGCTCAGTATGCAAATAGGCCTACGGTGTGAGGCATAAAATACACAAATAACCAGCCAGGGAGTTAAGTGTTGTTTACCTCCTGGTTACCTGCCTTAACTCCAAGACCTCTTAAGAACATAATTTTTAGCATAGATACAAAACTCCTTGAATGTTATTGGTACATACATTTCACAGTGATTATGATGACCTGTGGGCTACAGGCTCTTGATAGAGAACTCACGTGCCACCCTTTGGTGAACTATTATGCAGATATCTGACCGAGGGGATCCCTGCAAAATCCGATGTACTGCCTATGCCCTCTACAAGCTGGCATCAAAGAGTTCCTGGATCACATCTCGGCTCAGTGCGCAGTATAGACATACTCTTAGTGTCTGGGGTAAGTGTGTCGAAGTGCAAGCTCCATGTTATTTTTGGCTGTTGGGAGTTTTACATGGCTGTTATTTCCCTCTGTAATTTCCTATTAGGTGAATGATGCTTGGGGGAATATTTTGAAAACATGCATTTTTCTTTAAATCCTTCACTACGATTGTTTTAATCGAGATCACAAGTCTATGAGGACAATTAGCATTAGTGCACAGTTGGGGACATCTTGTATGTGTAAATAACTTTACAACAATTGTGAATGAAAACACCAATGAAGCCCCCAATTTCTTTTTTCTTTAAAAAAGATACAATTATGATTTATTTTTTTCTGGCCACAGTGTATTGTCATCATTAGAGGACGTCAGCTGAGTTGCACTGAAGTCCTCTCAGTCTTTCTCCTGATGCTACAATAAATAATAAATACAGAATCATATATTACACCACTCTAATATTGTATTTGTGTCATCCTTATTATATAGTACAGGATTCGGGAAACGGAGCGATTTTGATTTTAAATAGAATCCATGCAAATGATGATTTGCATGAATATGGCTCAAATTCAGGTGTAATTCCGAAGCCATTAAAAAAATCAGCCTTTGCTAGCCAACGCCACACAGGTACTAAGCAAAGGGAAAAGCATTTGTAATATTGTCTATGCAGGAGACAGCTTTCTAAGGGCTGGTCCCAAACTGTGAATGCTCCCAGGAACTCAGGACCATCTCAAGCCTCGTCTCCTTCCATTCCGAGTGCAAGAGGCATTTCTCCAACCTGCCTTCTCTAATATAAATGCAAAGGACCATGAACATGGACTGAAATAAAGCCCTACCAAAACAAAAGGCTCCACTGCACATGCATTTCTCCTCTGGGGAGAGGATAAGAGAAAAAATGAACTGAGTGTTGCCAACTTTCACCATTTTTATAAGAACATAAGAATGGCCCTACTGGGTCAGACCAAACCATCTAGCCCAGTATCCTGTCTTCTGACAGTGGCCAGTGCCAGGTGCCCCAGAGGGAATGACAGAACAGGTAATCAGCAAGTGATCCATTCCCTGTCGCCCATTCCCAGCTTCTGGCAAACAGAGGCTAGGGACACCATCCCTGTCCATCTTAATAGCCATTGATGGACCTATCCTCCATGAATTTATCTAGTTCTTTTTTGAACCCTGTTATGGTCTTGGCCTTCACAACATCCTCTAGCAAGGAGTTTCACAGGTTGACTGTGCATTGTGTGAAGAAAATACTTCCTTTTATTTGTTTTAAACCTGCTGCATATTAATTTCATTTTGTGACCCCTAGTTCTTGTGTTAGGAGAAGGAGTAAATAACACTTACTTCTGTTGTGCCATTCCGTGAGTTGACATCATTCAGCAGAATTACCTGGATTCAGGAGACATCCATCCAGCCTCCTCAGCAGTACTAGCTCTATGGCATGATCCCCGCAACAGATTTCAGCTCAGTCACTGATCATTCTTCAGCTTCCCAGAGTGGTGCCAGTAATAGTTCGTACATACATAGCAGCATTTCAAATGAGGGTCTCAAAGTGCTTTGCAACAATTAACTCAGCCCCATCAGCCCATGGGAGGAAGGTTTGTATTATAATGCCCGTTTCCATATGAGCAACCTGAGGCACAAAGGTGTTAAGTGACTTGAAGGCCACACAACAAATCAGTGTCAGGATTAGAACCCAGGAGTCCTGCGTTTTAATGATCAGGACACACTTCCTCACTGATGATCCGGCACAAATTCTGCTCTCTGCAACTTCCAGGCCCCTGAAGTTGAATATGGACATGTATGTTGCTTCACTTAGGCTATGGGTACGCCTGGGCACAGATAAAACTATTACTGAGCATGGAAATTAGTCCAAGTTTGCTGTGCCAAAAAAAGATGCATTAATGTGTTGGAAATTGAGAAGCTTTGATGGGAAAACTACAAATTTAACACTGAGCATTGAGTGCACATTTCTGCTTTCCAGTGGCCTCGTGCCAGACCCACACGTCCTTACTACGTGTAGGAAGTGCTGAGTGCCCGACTTCCCTCTGAATGGATCCAACAACTTCCCCACAGACAGCACGTATTCCAGCCTGGCTGCCAGTTGAGAAGAAGGAGCCTCCCAAAGACGTCTACCATGTAATGATGAACTGAAGAAGCCCTTCCATCTAGGCAGGATTGCCATTTCGATCTTTCTTCCAGAAGCCAGCATGGCTCACTAACATGGAGGCATGTATCATTTACACCATTGTGATGAATTATTACAGGAACTTGGGGGGCGGATGCAGGTTGGAACAAAAGGATTATTCTGTAACATGCATTAGCAGCTCCTCTGTGATCCCAGTGATCCCATTCATAGGAGCAAACAGCCAGGAGGCCGCAGTGGGGAGAGCCAGTCAAACGACTCATTTCAAGCGGAAGCAACACAAACACAGGGCCTGCTTCTCCATTCTCCGGTGGATTAAGATGCTACCGTGGAAGCATTTTACACCCACTTTGCATTGGAGGAAGTGACAACACAAGGGGCAGGCCAATGGCGAATTAGGGCTCATCTGAATGGAGGAAATTGACCAGAAAATCTTTTCTGGAGTAGTTCCCTGTGCTCTGTAAGTGCACTAATTATTCTGGAATAGTGTCCATCTGGAGAGCTATTCCGCAGTAGCTTTTCCCATCAGTTTTCCCAAGTAGACACGCCCACAGCTGCACAAACGTCTCATCCTACCTTCAAAGCCCTGACTTACCTATCTGTTCTACGTTCTTAGGATATGTCTGCACTGGAGCTGGAAGGAGTAATTTTCAGCTTGGGTCAACATACCCGTGCTAGCTCTGATCAAGCGAGCATGCTAAAAATAGAAGTGTAGGCAGGGCCGGCTCCAGGCACCAGACGAGAAAGCACGTGCCTGGGGCAGTACATTGTAAGGGGCGGCATTCCGGCCAATCTTGGGGTGGCCAGCCCAGCCCTGGAGAGGCACGGACCCCAGCCTGGGGGGGCAGGAACTAGCGATCCCCGCCACTCATTGTGCCACTGGGCTCCCCGGGATGTGCCACTCCCCGCCGCCTGCACCAGCCTCCGCCTCCCGCACTGCTCTGAGCCCGGCCTGGCCGAGCCGCCTTTAAAGGAACGGCTGAGCCAGCACCTCCTGCAGCCCCCAGGCACCGGAAGGAGGGAGGGAGGGATCTGCGGCAGCCGGTGGGCAGCAGAGGCAGGGAAGGAGTGTTCTGCCGCGGCCCGGCGGGCACCGGAGGGAGGGAGGGTTCTGCGGCGGCCCGGCGGGCACCGGAGGGAGGGAGGGTTCTGCGGCGGCCCGGCGGGCACCAGAGGGGCGGGCCCCACTGATCCCGGCGCCGTTTGCACTGTTCCGAGCCCCGCTGCAATGCTGGCCCCGCGTGGAGGTCGCAGACCCCAGCCAGCACTGCCTGTGTTGGCCCCCTTGGAGCCTGCCCGGCCGGGAGAGGCACCCCAAGGCCGGAGGAGGAGCCCCTCTTGCCCGGCTGCGAACGGGCTGCAGCACCTGGCTGCCCACGGGCGGAAGGAGCAGGCGGGTGCCGCCCTTCACCCCCCTGCGAGCCGCCTTGACCGCCCTCCACGCGCTCCCTGCGGCTGCCGTTTTTTTTTTGCTTCGGCAGTCCGGCCGCCTTTTTTTTTTTTTTTGCCTGGGGCAGCAAAAACGCTAGAGCCGGCCCTGAATGTAGGCATGGCGGTGCCAGAGGCTAGCCGCCCTGACTATGTTCCTAGGGTCTCCAAGAGGATCGTCCTCCGGGTGGCTGGCCCCCCTCCCTGCCACTCGCACGGCTGTTTT
The DNA here is from genome assembly GCF_028017835.1 of Emys orbicularis. Lineage (NCBI taxonomy): Eukaryota > Metazoa > Chordata > Testudines > Emydidae > Emys > Emys orbicularis. The sequence continues at coordinate 7,031,835 of NC_088690.1, read as the reverse complement.
TATAGCTCAATCAAAGCTAGAACGGGTCTGTCTCCTCGAGCTAGAAATTGCAACTCTAAGTGTAGACGTACGCTTGTTGAGCAATTGACTTCCACTTGTTAGACCACCGATGGCAACCTCCATCACCCACCCCTCTCTCTCGGTGCTTTCTCCCATGCCCCTCTTTAAAAACTCAGAATCCATAAATACACTTTATCCTTCTGTAAGTCCCAGCTCAAAACTCACCTCTGCCCTTGTGCATGTAGGAAACTGCCATCTGATGACTAAGCAGGTGACTAGTTGAGAACTGCTCACAATTGGCTATGAATGGCACGTGCAACTAGACAGTGCCAAAATCCCCCCAGCCCTGTGCCTGTCCACTGTCCCATCCATCTGTAATGTCTTGTTGTTTAGAGCATAACCTCTCTGAGAACAAAAACAACGAGGGGTCCTTGTGGCACCTTAGAGACTAACAAATTTATTTGGGCATAAGCTTTCGTGGGCTACAGCCCACTTCATCAGATGCATGGGAACAGGGGACTGTCAATTACAATTTGCTTGTACAGCATTTAAACTGGGTGAAACAAGGTAAGTCCGGTTCACAAAAGTATTAGAAAGAATTTTTTTTTCTCATTTCAAAAATTTTCAGTGAAAATTTTCAAACAACATTGCTTGAATTTTTTGTTGGGAGGGGGGAAATCCCACTTTATTTCAGTGGGGAGGGGAAGCAGGAGGGAGTCAAGTGAAGTGGGTTGAGCTTTTTTGGGTGGGGGGTTGTTTTTTGTTTTGTTTCAGCTCTTTCAACTTGTTTACCAAAACAAAGCATTTTGACAAAAACCTGACATTTTTCTTGCCCAAACATCTGTTCCGTGGACAGGCTACTTTTGATCAAAAATCATTTTTAAAAATTGATGCAAAAATTTGGACCGTCTTCACTTAGCACTATAGCACCTGACCTCATCAAGGCTATACGTGCTACTACAATATAAATGATAGAGTCATTGTTACAAGACAGATTGTGGCAAGCCTTTAGGCAGGTGTGAGCAAAGGAAGTGTCAGGCAGAATTACATTCCCTGCTCTGGCAACCTGTCCCCTAAGGGGCAGGGAGGGAGGGGCAGAGAGAAGGTGGAGCCATAGCAGGGGAAATATACCTGATTTATACCAGTATAAATATCTCTAAGATATATTTGGCCCATTTGCCTTTCTCTAAGCACATTTCAGCCTCATAGATTCCAGACCAGCTGTGGAGCGAATAGAGGGGTAAGGGGGGTGACTGCCCCCCAGTGGCCTTTAGCTGTATGTACGGTGCCTTTTCACTGGTGCTAGAGCAGTGGTTCTCAAACTTTTTTTTTGCGACCACTTGAAAATTGCTGAGGGTCTCGGCGAACCACTTAATGATCTTCCCAAATGTTGTTTGTACCGTTAGCTAACTATTGTAAAGCGCTTTGGATAAAAGCACTATATTAAAAAAAAAAACCTTAATAATAATTAATGGGGTTTTTTGTTCTACAAATAAAAGCCCACAACTCATATTTGAATATCAGTAGTCTTACCTTTCTAATGTGATGGATGTGCCCTCTCTCCCCTGCCACGGCAGCCCCCGAGCTGGGACTGGGAAGGAGGGGGGTCTCTCCCCCACCACAGCAGCCACAGAGCTGAGGCTGGAAAGGAGGCCCATCTCTCCCCCATAGCCGCAGGCCTGGAGCTGGGGAAAGTCGCCTCTTTCTCTGGCCGCCGCAGCCCTGCACATCCCAAATTCTCCCCAACCCCCTCTTCTCACGCCACTGCCCCCTCCCACCTATCCCCTATTCCCCCCAAGGCCACCACCTCACCTTACATGTGCATCTTCTCCAGGGTCCAGGCACCTAATTAACAGAGCCATGCCTGCGCGGCTCCACTAATTAGGTGGGTGGCCCTTAATTCTCTCCTGTGCGGCCACCCGGGTGCGCACCTTAGAGGGAACTATCTGTGGACCACTTGAATGGAGCTCGCGGACCACTGGTGGTCCACGGACCACAGTTTGAGAACCTCTGTTCTAGAGAACAAGCCCACCCCTCACTTACCGCAGCGGTGGCTCCTGTCCCACAGTGCTGGCTCCCTGCTCTGGGCATTGTGACATAGCACAAGGAACCGCATGGCACCACAATCTCCTGCACCATACTGCGCCGCTCCTCACTCAGATTTGGCCCAGCTGCCCCCTCTGCCATGACAGAGGGGGCTGCCGGGCCAAACCTGAATGGCGCCGCTATCCTGTGCTCCAGGTCATGACATCCAGAGAGGGGAGCTGGGCCCAGCCTCATGGGAAGGAGCCACCACTGTTTGATGAGTGTGGGGCAGGCTCGCTCTACAGCCCCTTCGCCTCGGGGCCGGGATTAGGGCTGCGAGGGCAGGGTGGATGCTGCTGCTGCAGGCAATGGATGCCCCTTGGTGGGACGAGGAGGGGGAAGAGTGCACCCGGTGAATAGGGAGGTACCACCAAGGACCCATCGTCTCCCTGTTGGTTAAAACCTGGCTCTGCCCCTGTTTGAGACATTCCAACGGCAACCCCGGGTCCTGTTCCCATTGACAGAGCTGTTTTGCCTCTGATTTCAGCAGTAACAGAATCAGGCGGCCCACCGCTCCTTGACAAACCACTTGCAATTCACATTGCTGGGTGTTGCTGAATGTTCCATCTGTGATTAGCACCTGAGGTGAATTTCATGGCAGGTTTCATTGTCCAAATAACTTATAAAACCATTCAATAAAACTGTGTCAATCTCGTGCTGATCTTTCTTTTTTACAAGGTGACTTAGTACCATATATTCCAGTTCCATTTACAAGGTCATTGCAGGTGGAAGACCAGCCTTAGAAATATAGCTACTACTTAAACTGTGTATTTTATGAGCCTAGGGAAACATCCGTTTGGCCTGTAAAAGGGGCTTACAGCTTGCTTGTTTCTTTGTTCAGCGATTAGGCCCTTCCCTTCTGCACACAAGTACCCCTTGAAATGCAGCCAAATTAGGCAGGGACCGAATTCCTCTCTGGATGGAACTTAGCAGAGCTTTCCATTACATTGAACTTTGGCTTGAATAGCCAAACTCTGTGCTGTAAAGCCTCCCCTGCATTTAGTCTACCAAGTACCCTGAAATAACTCCCGAGTAAATTTGCAAACCGTGGGTGTTTTGAAATCGCCTGCAGCCAGCTCTATGGTGGAGCAAAGCGTCTCCTTCACGGCTCTCTGTAACACGACGGAACAGTTTGAGGGTGTGACAAATCCAATAATCTCATGGGAACGACAGAGGGCATTGACGAAGGCAAACCACAATTACTCTTAATAGAGCTCCGGCTCACACACAAGGGGAGAACTTTTGGTTGTCTCAGGTCAATGGGAGTTTTACCAGAGGCTCCAATAAGGCCAGGATTTCACCCCACTGCTATTGTCCTACATCTGGCCAAGAATACCATAGTTTCTTTTGTGCCTCCAGATCTGTGGCTCATTTGAAAGAGGACAGTGTTGAGATACTGGTCCATTACTGAAGCAAGGGGAAGGGCACCTGTAATCGGGTGCGGACTCACTCCTGCGGCGCCTTCTGCTGGTTGTCTTGGGAATTAGCTCACCCAGCATCCAGAGCGCCTTCTGCAGTCCAGGTGTCCCGACTGTCATTGGCCCCGTGTCCCTCCCGGACCCTGGTGCCCTTGGCTTGGGTGCTTGTCCCCCCTGGCAGTACCCCACTCTCTCTCTGAGTCTTCCCACTCAGGGGAACCCCCACCCCCTATCCCAATGTCACCTCAGTCATGGCTACTGCCAGTCACCATCTAGCCCCCGCGCCCTGGGGCAGACTGCAGTCTATCAGCCAATCATCACCAGCAACAAGGGGTTTGGACTGGCTGCCTTTACCCACCCTCAGGCTGCCCCTTTGCAACCCCAATACCTATATGGGCCTACGACCAGGCCCTGCAGCCTGGGGAGTTGCTGGCCTAGGGCTTCCCATCCCCCAAGGCCTTTCCCCAGCCCTGCCTCACTCTAGGTCCCCGGGTGAGTTCCCTGTAGCCAGGCCTGTCTCCCTCTCCAGTCAGAGGGAGACTCCTCAGCTTCTGGCTGCCCTGGCCTTCTTATAAGGCTGAGTGGCTCAGTTTGGGGCGTGGCCCCAGCTACAGCCACTTCCGCCAATCAGCCGGGGTTTTGCTCCTTTACTCAGCCCTAGCCCTCTGCAGGGCTTTTCCAACCCCTTCAGGGCTGGAGCGGGCGTTCACCCCGCTACAGCGCCCTTTGTGGCATTACCAGCCCTGTTGTTTACAGCACTCTGGGTTTCCCTAGGGCAGTGTTTCTCAACCTTTTTGATACCAGGGACCGGCTTGCTGCCTCCCTTAACCATGTCAGGGAGATGTCAGGGACCGGCGCCCGTCCACCGACCGGTCATTGAGAAATATTGCCTTCGATGTCCCAGTGCAACCTGGCCTGATGCTGCCTCTAGTGTCCTGGCCAAATTCTACCATCGTCTAGATGGCGAGTTTTAGAACACTAGCGTGAGCCCCGCAACCTCAGATCTGGCGACCCGGGCTGGGCGGCTCGCTGCCTCGGGCTGCACAGACGTTCCCACAGCGTCCTGCGCTGTTGTATGTGGTTGCTGAGTGCTATTAGACAGCTGCCAAGCTCGGCCCCAGACAGAGTCGCATTAAAGTGCTGACTGGATTAATTCCTTGTTTGCAAGCTGTGGCCGGGCTGGTGGATTGAACATGGGGCTGGAGGTCAGGCACCCTGGGTGCTGCACCTGACTCGCTCGTTGACCTTGGCCAACTCACTTATCCTCTCTGTGCTTCTTCTACACCTTCTTTGCAGGGTGACAATGCTGCTCCATTTTGGTACACACCCTGTGATCTGTGGATGAAAAGTGCTCCTGTAACACAGAGTAGCTGTTTGTAAAATAGCTTATGATAAAAGTTGCTCTCGCTACGTAGAATAGAATATTCTTAGCACTGTAGCAGCTGAAGGGGGTATTGGTGCATAGCATACTGTCAGTGGAACAGGTCTCGGAGACCCTTATCTCTCTATCCTCCCGGCTGCATGTAAGACTAAACGTTTACAAGACTCAGGAATGCCTTATGTCTGTGGGCATGTCACATGACCTTGGAGATAACCTCTGCCCTCTGAGATCACGTGATAAATATGGGAAAGTGCCATGGTGACCTGTTTAAAAGGTGTCTTACAATATTTGGGTATTAAAAGCACCACTTGGCACTCATAGTCTCCAGAGCCTTTTACCGGAGAATCTCAAAACCTTTTACAGAAAGACAGCAGGACCCCGCTCTTTAAAAATAGGTTAGATCATACGATTACTTAGACTGTAAGCTCTTTGGGGCAGAGAGTGTCTTTATGGTCTGGGTTTGTACAGTGCCTAGCGCAGCGGGGTCCGGGTCCATGACTGGGGCGCTTAGATGCTGCTACCACAATGAAAATAATAATAATAATTAATAAAAATGGGGCATGTGCGCTCCAGTGTCTTGCAGGAAATCAGGGAAGCAGCTAACAATAGAATACGAGCTACTGGTTTCTGAATCACGGCATCATGTTGCCAAATTTCGAACCATCCTAGAAACCCTCCCAAATAAGTGTTTATTTCCCAGCTGTACCTTCTCTATAGCAAACTGGGCTGCCATGTATTTGGGGGGAGTGCCAGTTCCTCGTTAGATCCCATCTCTCTCTCTCTCTCGTGTGTATAATATATGCATAGATCACCTTTTGTGGCTTGACTTCTGCTCTTAAATGGCCCCCTAACACCTGTTTACTTCCTGGTTTATTTTTTTCATATTCAGCCTTTATTGGATAAACCAGGAAGCTTAATCCACCATCACTTTGTGCTTCTGCTCCCCACTCCCTTTATACCTAGCTGTGCACAGTGCATTGTTTATTGTTAGCTTAATGGGTGCTGCCATTGTTTCTGATTTAAATACCTCTCTGACCGAGTTAAAAAAAATGTTTTAACAAAACCTTGTTTGCTGAGAGACGAGACGCTATTTGCAATTAACCTTCCAAGCTTTTTATTCAGCAGAACTTTGACTCGCATTGCAAAGACTCAGTGTTCCAGATGTTCTAAATCTAGCACATGAGCTTCATGCTGGCACGTGTGCAAAAGTGGATGTGCTTTTGCTGTGGTCCTACACATCCTCAGGTGTGTGGGATGTCTTCTTGCCCCCCAGTCTTTGAGCCATCGACTGGCTATTAGGACTTGTCACTCCACACATGGGGATCAGGCTTGGTCAGGAAGTGTTCACTGACGACTCGGCCTTGCTCGTGAAGATGCCAGAGAATTTCAGCCCTTGGTTCCCAAGACATCACTCACACTATGGGATTGAATGTCTCATGGCGGAAGATCAAGGTCCAGAACCTTGGAGCTGGGCCATCAGAACCTCCGTGCAGGTGGGACCAAGCACTGTGGAAAGCATTGATGAGTTCATCTACCTCGACTAATATTGCCAACCCTCCAGGACTGTTGTGGAATCTCCAGGAATTAAAGATTAATCTTTAATTAAAGCTTATGTCATGTGATGAAACCTCCAGGAATACGTCTAACCAAAATTGGCAACCCTAACGTAGACAGCAAGCAGAGTTCACATGGTCACAGCAAACCAGACATCCTCCAATTATTAGGTCTGATAGTCTCTTTAATGAAGTTCATGTCTCACCTATTGATGCAAAAAATGTCTCTGAGCTGAGGCAAAATTGCTACAGGGGTCAAAAACCTGGACCTGCTTAGGGCAGTCTTGGAGCAGCATTTGGTGGTGATAGTGGTGACTTTCAAATAGGTTCAAATTGGAGTCTGAAAAACTTTGGCAGCAAGAAGTTTGTGAAACTGTAAGTCCAATGGTATTACTTGATATTTCTGCATGTTAATGCTGAGCACAGCAAAGAGTTTGTCTATATAATGAAGACTTTGATCCGGGCAACTTGTTTATTCAGCCCTTTAGTAAAATTCCAGCTCCCTGTAATAATTACTTTGAGCACTAGATGGCGAAATCACGTTGTCTTCCATCCTTCAGATTCTCACAGGTCCCATTGTAAACCCTTCAAAAACGAAAGCTGGGATCCCAGAACAGAGATACAGCTGCGGGTTGAACAGAGATTTTGTGTGTGGGAAGCAGGCTGGGGCTGAAAATCTGGTAGGGGGATTGGAGGGGTGGAGATCTCAGAGACACTTCCTCAGTCATTCCATGGGGCAGCTGGGGCTGCCCTCTTCACATCGCAATGAGGTTGATGCCCCACACCGTGAAAGTCACAGAGCTCCTGTCACCTCCCATGTGCCACTTGTACGGATTTTTAAAATACAGCTTTTAAAGGTATAACTGGGTCCATAAAGGAATTTAGATAAGTTCAAGGAGGATAGGTCCATCGGTGGCTATTAGCCAAGATGGTCAGGGATACAACCCCATGCTCTGGGTGTCCCTAAACCTCCAACTGACAGAAACTGGGACTGGACCATGGAGCACTCAAAATTGCCCTGTTCTGTTCATTCCCTCGGAAGGATCTGACACTGGCCACCGTCAGAAGACAGGGTACTGGGCTAGATGGACCATTGGTCTGACCCAGTAGGGCTGTTCTTATGTACAGATTCCCTCATGCCTCCTTTCCACCTCTAGGTTCTCAGTACCCATCACACAGTCATTGCCTGCCAATGAAGCCGTGTTGAGGTCTGACAGCTGATGGTTGCCCCAGATATCCCCATTTATGGACATGAGGGGGTAGGAGATAATGTAGACACGGGCTCTATTATCTTTCCACCTTGAGCTCCACAAGGTTTCCCAAGGGGGAACACTCTGCATCAAAAAATAATAATAATCCAGTAGAGATGGTCAACAGGCACAATACTGCATCAGTCATGGCACATCTCGCTGAGTTGCTACCACCCAGCTATAGGCTGAATCCTGCCCGACTGAGTCTGTGCCACTTTCATAGCACGCCTTCCTTCCTGCCCCTAGACTCACGGTGGTCGCTCTGCAGGTCTGGGGATCCATCTGAGTCAGGGATCAAGGTGGAGGGAGCATGACACCTCTGGCAACCTGAACACAGTGGGGCATGGATCAGTGTTCACATCACACTCCCCATCAATACTCGGCCTGGGCCAAGGAAACTAATGCTCCAACCAGTGGACCAAATTTGGTGATGAATCCTGGTCAGGTGCTACCTGAGTCATGTTGCGCATACGCTAAGAAGAACCTGAACACAGGTCCTGAACATGCATCTATTACTAGGTGTCATTCTCATCCAGGCCCTGATTCAAAGCCCACTGGAGTCCGTGGGATTCTTTCCACTGCCTTTGCATCAGGCCCCAAAAGGGCAAAGGGAGCAGCAATGACCTTGTTGGCCTTGAGTATTGCTCAAGTAGAAGAAAAGTGACTAGTCTATCTTTAGTACCTATGTGACCCATGCCCGCACCATAGTCCTTGAGCATCTCATAGTCTTTCATGCATTTATTCTCATAACCCTATGAGACAGTTATCCCCATTGTACAGATGGGAAACTAGAGGCACAGAGAGTCTAAAGTTCACAAGGTGCCTAACTGTCTCTTTAGATGCCTGTGGCCAATATTTAGGCATCACTGACATTCTCAAAAGCCCCCCTTAGATGCTGCTTAACCCTAAAGTTCCCAGAGACACCTATGTTTCCCTTCAGTAGACATGTGCAAAGCCAATGAAGTCCTGGCCTTGCCCCACAGCTAACGGGCTGCTTCAAGCCCACCCTCATGTCTAAGCCCTGCTGGGATTCATGAACTAGCACTCCCCTCCCCAACTTGCCTGCAGGGGCTGACCTGGTAGGCTTGCTCTGAGCACAGCAAGCAACCTTGCATGGGGGTGAGGGCAGATGTCCAGAATACCCAGTAGCCTGGAGATTAAGGAACTCAGCTGGGATGCAGGAAATATGTTTTCAAATTCTTGTTCTGACTGATCCAGTACCAGGACTTGAACCCACATCTGTGGTATCCCAGCTAAATGCCCTAACCACTGGGCTATTGGTAGGACATGACCAAAGTTATGGTCCATTTGGGCAATTTCATGGTCATAGGGTTTTTAAAATAACCTATTTCATGATTTCAGCTATTTAAATCTGAAATTTAACAGTGTTGTAATGGTAGGGGTCCTGACCCAAAAAGGAGCTGCGGGGGAGGGGGGGGGTAGAAAGGTTATTGTAAGGGGGGTTGCGGTTCTGCTACCCTTAGTTCTGCGCTGCTGCTGGTGGCGGCGCTGCCTTCAGAGCTGGGCAGCTGGAGAACAGCGGCTGCTGGCCGGGAGCCCAGCTCTGAAGGCAGTACCGCCACCAGCAGCGCAGAAGTAAGGATGGCCTGGTATGGGATTGCCACCCTCACTTCTGCGCTGCTGCCTGCAGAGCTGGGCCCTCAGTCAGCAGCCGCCAGTGTCTGTCCGCCCAGCTCTGAAGGCAGCCGTGCAGAAGGAAGAGTGGCATGGCGTGGCATACTGCTGCTGGTGGGGCGCTGCCTTCAAAGCTCTGAAGTCAGCATAGAAGTACAGGTGGCAATACCATGCCCCCCCCCCCCTACAATAACCTTGTGATCCCCCCTTCAACTCCCTTTTGGGTCAGGACCCCCAATTTGAGAAACGCTGGTCTCCCCCGTGAAATCTGGTCTTTTGTGTACTTTTACCCTACACTATACAGATTTCACGGGGGGAGACCAGAGTTCACGGTCTGTGACGCATTTTTCATGGCCATGAATTTGGTAAAGCCCTAGCTATTGGCCATGATGGGGGGGAGGAAGGGACTGTCCTCGAGAAAGGGTTGACCTGGTTTAGGGACGTATCTCCAGGAGTGGGTTCACAGCTGAGACAGGCCCCCTCCCTCCAGTCTGTCAGTCGGGCACCTACATGCCCAATGAATGGGGAGTTAAGCACCTCAGTACCTTTGAGAACCTGGACTCTAAGTCCTGCCCCGTTCCTCTGTCTTTCTATCCTGGCTAGCTTAGGTGATGCCTTGCTCAGCTTGCTAGCATTGGCGACTCCCATACACTCTATGGGGAGCCTCACTCAGGGCTGTGACACCCACCGGGTGACAGAGGCGCCTATGAGCTAGGCCTTGCCATGCCTACAGTCCCTTTGTGAATCCAGCACCCAGGGACTTGCCCAAGATCATGTAAGAAGGCTGAAGCAAAGCAGGAAATTGAATCTTGAGTGCTTAAATTCTAGCCTGATGAAACTAACCACTGGACCATTCTTCCTAGCCTCACCTTCACCTGTGACGGCCACACAAGCAACCACTAGTAGGGTGCTCTGCTGCTGTCAGTGGTTGAATATTTTAGCCTTGTTTCTGGCTCGGCTGGGGAAGTTTCTGTTTTTAAACTGTCTCCAAGACGCGTGTTTTTCTGGGCTCGTCCGACTGCAGCTTTGGGCTTGGTCAGCAGAATAATCGGCCTTGTGGCTGTGCAGGCTGGGAGCAGGCATTTCTGTTAGCACTTCCAAGCCAATTACATCACTGCGCAAATAAATATCGGAGGGCAGGCTGGAGCTGTAAAAGTCTGCCCCACAAACGGCCCATCAGGCCCCATTTGAAAGGGAGGGGCCTGCATCACCGTGTAATAAACTTGACATCATAGCGTCAACACACAGCGCTCATGGCACGCCACTCTTGTCAGGAAAATCATAACATTCCCAGGTCAAGAGCCATTTGCAACTAGCTAGTGACGTGGCTGAGCCCCTGGCTATAACAGCGCAACGCACAGCAGTGATTGGGAGGCAGAGAGGTGCAGCGGGTTAGCCTTTCACTTCAGAAGGACGCAGCGCTCCTTTAGGCCCCAAGTGACTGATTCCCAGGTCTCTGTTTGTCCATGGGACACCCCCCAGGTAACTGGCAGCCGCTGCTCAAGAAAAATCCAGGGTGGTGATAGCAAGGCCAGGGCCACCGAGAGCGGGTTCGGGCCCTGGTGGAAAAAAATTTCAGGCCCCCCAACAAGGGCGGACTGGCTAAACAGGGCCGACGAAGCCGGGGAAGCCGGGCCCCCTTCCGGACCGCCGGGCCCCGGTAATTGTACCGTCTTCCCCCCACCTCTCGTCAGCCCTGAGCAAGGCTGCAGTTCAGATCTAAGGGGCCCTGTGTGTTGGAGCTTGGTCAGACTGAGCGAAACTCACCCCCGGCCCAAGGCTGCTGCCTCTCTGAAGTTCTGCTCTCTACTGGGCTGGGCGTTGGGCTTTTCAAAGTGCTCAGCAACACACAAGTCCGGGAGCAGGGAGGTGACACTATCTGTGCACGATAGGGTCATAGGCATTAGGAGTGACCCCCGTCGGACTCACGGATGGGAGGAGCGCTGAGCATTGGCCGGTGTCAGCTGTAGTGGGTGCAAATGACCCCCGTGAGGAGGGCCTGCCTCACAGGGCCGGCTCTAGGCACCAGCAAAACAAGCTGGTGCTTGGGGCGGCACATTTTTAGGGGCGGCATGGCCGGCGCCAGAATGCGGCCCCTAAAAATGTGCCCCGGCCGCCCTAGCTCACCTCCGCTGCTGCTGCCGCTCGCGTGCCACGGCGCGCGAATCAGCTGATTCGCGCGCCGCTACTCGCCCTCCCTCCCAGGCTCTCAAGGGAGGGGGAGCAGCGGCGCGCAAATCAGCTGTTTCACGCGCCGCGGCCGCTCGGGGTCTCCCCCTCCCTCCCAGGCTCTCAAACCTGGGAGGGAGGGGGAGATCCCGAGCGGCCGTGGCGCGCGAAACAGGCGTTTCGCGTGCCGCTGCTCCCCCTCCCTCCCAGGCTTGAGAGCCTGGGAGGGAGGGGGAGACTCTGAGTGGCCGTGGCGCGGGCGCCGCTTCTCCCCCTCCCTCCCTCCTAGGCTTGAGAGCCTGGGGGGAGGAGGCAGGGCTGGGGATTTGGGGAAGGGGCGGAGTTGAGGCAGGGCCGGGGGTGGGGTAATTAAAAAACGGGGGGGGTGGGCGGCCAAAATTGTTTTTGCTTTGGGCGGCAAAATCCTAGAGCCGGCCCTGCTGCCTCAGGTCCATGCGCCATTCAAATCCCAGTGGGGTGCTTGAAGGTTTAAGGCTCCGCCCACACGAATAGCAGGCAAGATGCTGGAGTGTCTGATCTGGGACTCCATTAATAAAGAACGAACGAAGGCTAATATAATTAATGCAAATAAACATAGATTTATAGGGGGGAGAAGATCCTTTCACAGTGACTTGATTTGTTTTTTTTAATGAGATTACATGTTGAATTGAAAAAGCTACTTGTGTTGCTGGAATAGACTTAGATTTCTGTAAGGCATTTGACTTAGTATTGCATGATATTTTGATTGAAATACTAGGACCAGTGGCAGATTACCATATGGGTCGACGGGGCCTGGGCCCAGGGGCCCCAGCCAATTCGGGGGCCCCCACAGGAGCGCCGGCACTTTGGCTCTGCCCCCTTCTCCTCCTCTGCTGCTTATGGCCCTGCTCCTCCTCTTCTCCCTGAGGTGGAGCTGTGTGAGGGAGAGTTTATCCCCCCCCCCGCCCTCCTCAGGGAGGAGGGAGTTGAGCCACTCGTCCAAGCTCCTCTCCCCCAACCCTCACTCCCCGGAGCTAGCCCAAGCCCCTCTCCCTTCTCCCCCTCTCCCCTGCACAGAGCTGGCCCAAGCCACTCACCCAAGCCCCCTCTGCCCCTGTGCAGGGCTGGCCAGAACCCCACCACTCTCCCCCCTGAGCCCCTTTTGGGCAGAACTGGGCATTTATCCTGTTTACTCTTGCCAAGTGGTGATCAGTTGGCAAGAGCAAATGGGACAAATGCCCAATTCCACCAAAAAAGGGATGTCCAGGGCCAAAATGGGACGTATGGTCACCCTAGGCAGGGGGCCCCAAACTTTTTTGGTTGTGCCCTCGCCTTACCCAGTCCACGCCCCCCTCCCGCCCCCCGGGAGCCAGCGACAGAGAAGGGAGCAGGAGCCGTGAGCTGTGGTGGGGCCAGGGGCCATGGTCAGGAGCAAGGCCGGAGTTGTGGCTGGGCCTGTGGCCAGGAGTGGCACCCTACCTGGGGTTGGGGGCATGGCTGCGGCAGGGCCAGAACAGAGCTGGGAGCACAGAAGGGTGGGTGTTGCTCCCTGCCCACCCACCATGGGGGCTGACCCCCTGGGCCCTGGCACAGTCCCCCGAGCATTCCTCCATGCTCCCCTATGGTGGTGCGCCCCACAGTTTGGGGACCACTGCCCTACGCTGTGATAAGAGCTGCCCAGGGAGCCCGGGCAGCTGTGGGGAGCCCTGGACCCTCCACCAGCCCTGGGCGGGGGGGGGGCAGGGTGCCCAAGAGCAGCCCCCGGCCTTTGTCTGTGCCCCCGAGGGAGTGCCACCAGGGCAGGTGGAGGGTCCAGGGCTCCCCACAGCAGCCTGGGCTCCCTGGGCAGCCCTTGCCACAGCCTGGCTTCTGGCCAGGCCAGGAGGCATGGCCTTGCGGGAAGGGGAGGAGCAGGGGGCGAGGCCCCATGGCGGGGCGGGGCCCAAACATTCTTTGTGCCCAGGGCCCCAATAAATCTTAATCCGCCTCTGACTAGAACGATAGAAAATGTACATGGCACCCATTAAATGGATTAAAAACTGGCTGGTACGACTGCTGCTGGAATTGTGTGTCCAGTTCTGGTGCCCACCATCCAGGGATGTTGATAAATCAGAGAGGGCTCAGAGAAGAGCCACAAGAATGAATAAAGGATTAGAAAACCTGCCTTATAGTGATAGACTCAAAGAGCTCCATCTATTGAGCTAAACCAAGAGAAGGTTAAGGGGTGACTTGATTACCATCTAGCAGTACCTATGTGGTGGAATAGATATTTAATAATGGACTCTTCAGTCTAGCACAGACTGATATCACATGAGCCAGGGGCTGGACTCTGAAGCTTGACAAATTCAGACTGTAACTAAGGCATCAATTTTTAATGGTAAGTAACCATTGGAATAATTTACCAAGGGTTGTGGTAGATTCTCTAGCCCTGGCAATTTTTGCATATGTTTTTTTTCTAAAAGATCTGCTCTAGGAATTATTTGGGGGACGTTTTATAGCCTGTGTGATACAGGAGGTCAGATTAGATGATCACAGTGGTCCCTGCTGGCCTTGGACTCTATGGCTCTAGAATCTGTTTGTAGGATTGGGGCTTCGGTGTATCACCCAGGCAAATCCCAGCGGGATCTAGCACCACCTGGATCAATCGCTAGCTAGATCCTTAAGGCCGTCTGGCAGGCTGTTCAGTCTAGGTCCGTCATTGGCCATCTTATTGTGCCACCGAAATGCTTGGTGCCCACATGACTGCCGGCCATGTAGTGGCATTCCTTGGTAAACACGTTTCATGATTCCTTGGTCTTCTGTCTCAAGAGCATGCCTACGAGAGCTGCCAAAACCAAACCAGTGGTGATGGAGGCGGTTGCTGAGTTTGGCTACGAATATCCTCTGGTCCTGCCACTTAATATGGAGCTGACGAAGATGACAAGAACAGAAAACTTCAGTGCCGGAACCTGCAAACACTTACTATCAGGAGTGGTGCTCAGTGGAATTCCTTGGGGGTAACCATTATACCCAGTACTAAAGGGTTTTGGGGTGGTTTATTTATTTTATTTTATTTTTTGGCAAGATCAGGCCCACACTTTTCACTGGTGCAAACATTTTCTCTCCCGCTCACAGACCTTTGGGCCAGATTTTTAAAGATATTCGGGGACCTACTCTCATTGAAATCAGGAGGAGTTACGTGCCTAAATACTTTTTAAAATCTGGCCCTTAGCGTATTCCTACCTCATTCCCTGTAATGTAAAAATACCTGGAATGTGCTGGTGACATTTTTCTTGGAGCTCTTTTCTGTTTAACGGCAGCTGAGTGTCGTTGCTGAGAGACTCCTTAGTAACAGGAAACAGTTGTCTAGTTTGAAGAACAAGCTATAAAGCAAACAGCTTTTCCTCCTTTTTAAAGCCCCACAGGACAATATTTACTTTTCTAAAATATCATTTTGCCATGGCTTTGGGACCTTGCTTGACAAACCTGGAGGTCTCGGCGCAGTTCAAAGTGGGCTTGACCTATAGTTGAGCATGGAAAAGAGGAGCTGCATATAAATAACTAAATTACAAAGGGATCAATTCTCAGTCAACTCATTAGCAATGCTCTGCTTCGTTAAGTGATAACTCCACTTTCTAAGACCCCGGTGTAATTACTTTGCACCAGTCACATTTTACCCTTTGGTTCACAAGTTTCATAAATGAAGGTTAAGTTTACTTAACCACCCAGGATTTACCAGCCATGTTAAAGCATAAAATGTGCACGCTTCTGGGCGCCTCTCCAGAAACGGCCTTGTTGATTTAGAGACTCCAAGGTTAAATGGTAGCTCCTGAGTCCAAGGTAGTTTCCCGTTGGGGAACCAGCAGATCTGTCTTGAAACATCATATCATTGTCCAGGCGAGGTTGACTTAACAGGCTTGGAGTTAAGATAGCAGTGATTGCTAAAACCAGAATGGAAATCTGGGGGTTGAAATAAATTACACCCATGAAAGGGATTTTGGAAGCATCTCATTAGATACTATCTGCCACTGAAGGATGCTATAAATTTGATCTAGCTATATATGTGTGTATAAATAATTCTATCTAGCTATCTGTGTGTATATATATGTGTGTGTGTGTGTATATACACACACACACACACACTTATTTATATCATATATATGATATAACTCAATGTATAGCATATATATATCTGTGCAAATTATATAATATATATACACATACACACAGCTATTTATCTATCTATTTAAAAACAGGGGCCCGGAACCTCAGCTAACATAACTCAGTATAGGTCTACTGACATCATTAGAGCTATGCACCTTCAAACCAGCCACAGATCTAGCCCACTGTTTTCACGGAGATATCTATGCATCTTGATGCATTTGAAAGGCTCTCTCCGTTCCACATAATGCTCAGGGCAGGCTCTAGGCACCAGCAAAACAAGCTGGTGCTTGGGGCGGCACATTTTTAGGGGCAGCATGGCCGGCGCCAGAATGCCGCCCCTAAAAATGTGCCCCGGCCGCCCTAGCTCACCTCCGCTGCTGCTGCCGCTCGCGCGCCGCTGCTCCCCCTCCCTCCCAGGCTCTCAAACCTGCGAGGGAGGGGGAGATCCCGAGCGGCCGCGGCGCGCGAAACAGCTGATTCGCGCGCCGCTGCTCCCCCTCCCTCCCAGGTTTGAGAGCCTGGGAGGGAGGGGGAGACTCTGAGTGGCTGCGGAGCGCGCGCCGCTTCTCCCCCTCCCTCCTAGGCTTGAGAGCCTGGGGGGAGGAGGCAGGGCTGGGGATTTGGAGAAGGGGCGGAGCTGAGGCGGGGCCGGGGGTGGGGTAAGAAAAAAACGGGGTGGGGGGGCGGCCAAAATTGTTTCTGCTTGGGGCGGCAAAAATCCTAGAGCCGGCCCTGATAATGCTGCACTGCTTTAGCACCTTCCAGCCAATAATCTTGATACATCTTGCAAATATCAATGAATTAAACCCCGTGGAGTTCCCGTGTGTTTATTAATCCTGTTTTAATAATTGGGGAGTCTGAGTCAGAGGGAGTTGAAGGGGCTTTCCCAAGATCACACAGGAAGTCTGTGGCAGAACTGGGACTAGTGCCTCGATTTCCTGGCTCCTAGCCCTTTACCTTAAGATAAGGCCATAATTCCTCTCCTTATCTGGAGCCATCTGCTGTGGCTTAACTGACGTTTTGTCATATATGTGCTCGTTTTGAAAGAAGGCATCCAGTGGCTGGCTAGGATGCTAATCTGGCGTCGTGTTGCTTTATTAACCTCCCTCAAATCATGCTGCCTATGAAAGGGCAAGAAACAAACAGCACCATCACAAAATGGCAATTGTGTTTCTCCATGTTAGAGTGTGACAGAATATAGGATCCTGTCGTCTATAGTCTTGTAGTGAAAAACTCTCGCCCTGTCACCCAAAGCAATTTACTGCACTTCTGACAACTCCCTCACTGCTCTCTGTTCCCAGGGGAAAATGCATAAAAGCATACTGTAATTGAAACTGCAGTTCCCTTTCCTTTTATTGAAAGAGTGACCTTCAAAGACTCAGGATAAAAGAGTCCAAAAGCTCTGGACTGCTTGAGTCCGCAAAACTTGGCCTGGTCTTGCAGTCCTTCTTCAGATAAAACGTCCATTGACTTCACTTTTTCTAGAGGCAGGGGCCCCCCGTAGGAGGCAGACTGTAGGTCAACCAGGGCTGATTCCTACCTATCCAGTCCTTTGCTAAGATTGCCAAGAAGGCTGACACTTACGATCCGGATGCTTGTCCAGTACTAACTGTTCTGCGATCACAGCGTCCTCTTTCAAAGGGCATTAAACAGCTGTCGGATGACAACAACTTCCACTCACTCCTGCCTACTGAATGTTGGGTCGCTGCATTCATTTGGGCAGCCTAGAGGTGAAACATTTCCTGATACATCCATTTTCCTCAATCAAACTTTACCAAAAAAATGGTAACAATAAAAAGGCCTCATTTTTATCAAAGTGGAGTTTTAAAGCACTGAGGTAGCTGCGACTAGGGTGACCAGACAGCAAATGTGAAAAATCGGGACGGGGGTGGGGGGTAATATGAGCCTATATAAGAAAAAGACCCAAAAATCGGGACTGTCCCTATAAAATCAGGACATCTGGTCACCCTAGCTGCGACGGTGGTAGCATTTGCAATGGGTTTAACACAATAGGCTGTCTGACTTTTTATCAGCTAAGAGCTCAGTCTAATAGATCTGGCTCTGAATTACACTCCTTCGATCTTATTCAAATGAAAGGGAGCCGTTTGAAATTGCTAGCACCTCTGGAACATTGGTTTAGCAAATCTCCCCTGGTGAGCTGAAAAACCTCACTGTTTCCCCCTGCACTTTAACCTTCCATTTCAAATGCCATTTTCCTCGGAACTGTCAGGAAAGCCAGGGGGAGAAGTAAAGAACTCACCATCAGAAAAAGGTGAGAACTGAAACCTTACTCCTCCTCAGTGAGTTTATCCATGTATCAGTGGCAAACCAGAAAGGTAGGTTTATTTTTATGACTAGTGCCTATCCCTTAACCTCTGGGATCCTAACATTTGCCTACAATGTAAATAGTGATTTTGCATTCTCTTTATCCTCACACACATTCCCACATCCTCTTATCTATATGCATAACATCTATACCGCTCTATATACTATAGAGGTAGAGGTGTGTACATATATAAGGTAGTACAGGTATCTGTGTTTGGGTGTAGGAACTTGCACGCATATATGCAATATAGACAGAGGGTGTGCATGTGAGAGAGAGACATACATATACAACTACAGAGACATACAAATACATTGCATAAGGGTCGTGTATAAACGCCCTAAGATCAGGCCATTTCAGAGTTAAGTTTTAGCCCTTTAGCACTCACCTCTGACGCTCTATGCTTTACTCAAGCTCATTTCAGAGGATTGTATACAAGACCCCACCTTACTCTCAGTAAATGAGCTGCTTTGGGTTTGATGAGCCTCTGGCCCAGCTGGGCTGCACTTGATGCAGGATTGGAGGGGAAGGTAGTTTTTAAAGTGACCACCACCTCCATTCCAGGCCCCGAGCGGGAACACATTGATCCCTGATATAATTTAGACCTGCTCTCAATTGGGTCCAGTTGCCCACAGCCCCAAAGCTCTATTCCAAAATCTACAGCTAACCAGGGTGTCCCTTTTCCCCTGACAGGTCCACTGAACATTGAGGGGGTTGCGGGGAGAGGGTGTAGGAACAGCTTTGGCAGCTCTATGCTAGTCAAGGAGGTCTTCACACTGGGGAACCTTCAGAAAGGCAGACCTATTGGGTTTACTTCGGCTTCATGCTGCTGGCATGGTTATAAACCACTAGAGTGGGTGACATGACCTTACCTCTGAAATTCAGACATTTATGGCTCTAGTCACACCCAGTAGGGTTTATGTGCGTTTAACTTTTCTTTTCTTCTGGCGGCCTAAAACAAAAGCGAGAGAAGAAAAAATAAAATCCTGGTTTTGAAACCCCCTTTCAAATCTGTCGTAGACTCAGTCCAGTTCTTCTGATGCGGTCAGAAGAGCTTGTCCAGAGACAGCCTCAAGCCACAAGTTCTGGACATGGGAAACTAGCCGAGCTGAGACGGTGCAGGATGTCAGTGAATCTTGCCCCTCATAGCTCACTGACACAACAAACTGCACTGGGCCTCTTTCACAGCCACAAGATTGTCCCATGGCCATTCTTACTCCCAGCCTCAGTTTCCTGCATGTTGAGGAAGTATATAGTAAGTGTGATTAACTTTCTCGATTATTAATTATTTTTTTCATTTTATTTGTTCAAATTATTTAGGAAATGTTTGTGGAAGATAGTTACCTTTCCAAGTAAAATAATGAGGGACTTTAGTTTTACTTAAAAAAACAACAAAAAAACAACGATTTAGTGGCTTGAAAATTTTCATACCAAAAAAATAGCTTTGTATTTTAGGTCATCGTTTTGATCTGTTCAAAATGGGCTAGTTCCTCCACCCCACGTGGACTCCAGTGGCACCAGGAAGGAGGGGAGGGTTAGCTCAGTGGTTTAAGCAGTGGCCTGCTAAACCCAGGGTTGTGAGTTCAATCCTTGAGCTGGCCATTTAGGGATCTGGGGCAAAAATCTGTCTGGGGATTGGTCCTGCTTTGAGCAGGGGGTTGGACTAGATGACCTCCTGAGGTCCCTTCCAACCTTGATATTCTGTGATTCTAAGGAGGATGGAGAACTGCCTTAGCAGGTGAGCTGTGAGGTTTCAGTGGTAGGTGGCATAAAGTCAGCCTTGCTGGCTTTAAACCACTCTTTGGAGTAGCAGGCTTTCCAGATGCACACCAAGGGTTGACCTGGATCTGAACGGAGTGCAGTGCACTCCAGCCATCCTGGGCTGGCGGTGTTCAGGGACACCAGAGGATCTTGTAAAATGCTGTCACCCATGGGTGTGAAGAATGCTCACCCAGTGGTTCTTTCTCCCCGCTTTGCATAGGGACTCGTCACAAGGTGCAGGACAGTGGAGAATCGGGACCAAAATGGATGTGTGGCTGATCCTGGGAGACTCTGAGTGTCTCCAACACCCACTGACACTCAGAACCTTGCAGGATTAGCCCCTAACTAATCAAATTCAAGGGAATATACTGCAGATGTAGGCGAGACTCTTTATTTCGTCTAATGATCACAAAGAGGAATGGCCCTGAGTTACTACAGCTTTACCCCAGTGTCACTCTCTTGAAGCCAGTGGAGCTACATCACCATAAATATGGAGCATCACAGTGGTGATTCAGTCACTAATTATGTAGGGCCAGATCCTCTGCTGGGATAAATTAGCATCGCGCTGTTGACTTGAATGGGTCTAGGCCAATTTACATCAGTTGAGGATCTGGCTCTTCATTCAGTCAATGTTGCTTACCATGGGCCAGATCCTCAGCTGGTGCAAATCAATGTAGATTTACTTCAACTGGGGATCCGTCTCCATGGATGAAATGTACCCCTGTTTAAAGATCCCTCGCAAGGCTTTTGCCCCACTTCAGTCAAATTTAAGCCCTCAAAATGGGGTTTAAAGTGGGTCAGAGACCTTGTGCTGGGCCTCCACACAGGGGTGAATTCTTCCCCATTTAATTGCTTAACCCAGTTCAAGAGAGAGATTCATTACAAATAGCTTATCGTGTCTATGGAAGCCTTCTAACTGAAACCATAAAACATTAGCTAAACTTGAAATATACAGGCAAATTCTCAGTTGGCATAACTCCAGGGAAGTCAAGCCATATGGAAATCAATATGATTCGAGGGCTAGAACAATGCCTTCTACTGAGAGACTTAAAGAGTTCCGTCTGTTTAGTTTATCAAAAAGAAGATCAAGAGGTGACTTGATTACAGTGTTCAGTGAATAAGTACCTTCATGGTGAGAAAATACAGAGTACTAAAGGGTTTTTTGTTTTAACGGCATAACAAGAACCAATGGCTAGAAGTTAAAAGCCAGACAAATGCAAATTAGAAAGAAGGGACACGTGTTTAATGCTGAGGGTGATAATCCATTAACCGACCACCAAGGGAAGTGATGGGATTCTCCTTCTCCTGAAATCTTCAGATCCAGACTGGAGGGCTGTCTGAAAGAGATGCTTTAGTCAAACACAACTCAGCAGGGCTCAGTACAGGAGTAACTGGCTGACATTCTATATCCCGTGTTCTACAGGAGGTCAGACTAGAAGATCTAATGTCCCTTGCAGACTTAAAATCTATCAGTCCATTTAAAAGTTTGGCTGATAGTGTCCTGCTTTCCTCTCAGTAACCTCAATTTTATACTGGTGGAGGAACGGATGGAAATTCACTGATTTTGACTGAGTTACTCCCAACTTATACTAACATAAGGCAAAGGAAAATCAGGTCTTGAAATCTGAAAGGAGCGGCGTTGTTTATTATGCAGAAGCCAATAAATCATGTTTTGTATCTTTGTGTTTTTCTATGGCTACATTCCTCTTACGCAGAGCTGTTGATTTTCAGTGTATCCGAATCAACAAATGTTCTGATTACTCCAAGTTCGAACATTTCCCCCAGACCTTCCCAGGTGCCAAGTTCATTAACAAAACCTTAATAAAATCAAATGAAACAACGTCTTTGCACCATCTGTTCCATAGCAGCGGTGCATTCCTCAGGCTGCGATGTCATCATCTTTGCATTGTTATGCCTAACGATTCTTCAAAGTCAAAGACAGATTGGCTTCTTTGGGTTTTCAAGTTCTGTTTGCACGGCACATTCTGCAGAAGATGCGCTGAGTTATTTCTACCAAAGTGCCTCTGACAGGTCCACGAACAGCAGAGCTTGGATTCAGAATTCTTGGATTGTTGAATCGAGTCAGAAAGAAGAAAACCAGGGGTAGGGTGGAACATGCTAGCTCAAGAGATCAGGTACAGAGAGGTCCATGTTTCAGACAGTGGTTCACATTCTGCATTTCTATAAAACAGCCCTAAATGTTCTAGTCTCCAAAGACCCAGCCCACTTTCCATTAAACTCAATAGGATGCTTTCCATTGACATCGATAGGCATTGGATCAGGCTCTAAACAAAAAAATGAACCCCCTTGCCAGAGAAATGGACTGTTCTTTGAAAGCAGCGAGACCATAAACCCATACTCACACAAGCATCACTACTGGCTTCTTCAATGGTGCTGCTCAAGTGGCAGCACTATTTACAGTCATTATTGCTTTATTCAGCCTCACAACACCACCTCTATACAGGAAACAGGACTTAAAATAAATCCATCCGGGCTGGGGTTAAGCAGCTATGCGTGAGGTGCAGGGCATTTCCTAGGGATTAGCAACTGGTTAAGAGATTGCCCCAAGGTACATAATCCTCAGGAAATGCTCCATGCCAAGGATGTTATTGCACGCGTAGCTAAATTCCCAGCTGATTAAGTGCTTTCCCCCCCTATTAAAATTCCCCTGCAGTTCAAAATGGGCATGGCATTTTCCTTCACTTACTGCCCTGGTGCCACTGTACAGTAAGTATTGCTGAATAGTGTTAAACACAGCCGGGGGAAGGATTCCATGCCTGCTCCTTTTGGCAGTGTATCCATTCCACTGCATACCCATGCTCAGCCACAGTATGAA
The DNA here is from genome assembly GCF_028017835.1 of Emys orbicularis. NCBI lineage: Eukaryota > Metazoa > Chordata > Testudines > Emydidae > Emys > Emys orbicularis. The sequence continues at coordinate 7,009,302 of NC_088690.1, read as the reverse complement.
TTGTAGCCTGATCCCGCTCCATTTGAAGTGAATGAGGACTTTGCCATTGGCTTCATTGGGAATGGGAATGGAAACTTAATTCTCTGTTACTGCAGGCCAGATTGTTTCAATCATGGCATCCCATTCAATTTATGGACCAAGCCCTGGTCTTGTTTCTCACCTGATTGAATTGACAAGTGAGTAGGTGAAGATGGAAGATTTGGTGTTCCACCAGTTAAGAATCCAAGATTCATCCCGCAAAAATGGGCCAATGTTTGTGAAAGAGCATGGCGGGACTCTGAGCTGGTTGAGTTATTCATTAACCCAAATTAAATCAGTCCACTAATTTAATCTTTGCTTCATTCTTGAATCCTTGACTTTCTTCAAGTACTTTGTTATTCCCAAGTAGAGCTGGTCAAAAACACGAGGGGAATGAAACCATGAAAACAGGATTGACTTTTTTTTCCCTGTTTTTGTTGCCGACATTTGAAATGTCTATGTAAAAATTCAAAATCTGGAAAAAAAAATGTTGATCAGCTGTACAACCAGTTGAAAAAATTGGGGTGGACTGGGAAAATTTCATTGACATTTATTTCTTGGGGGGGGTCATCAAAATTGCAATTTTCTTCAAAAAAATGATATGGGTGAATATTCATTCTATGATGTGAATGAGCAATTTTCAGCCTGTGGGTGGTTTAGAAACTGTACGCTTTAATTCTTTGGTATTTGAGCTCTGTGCTTGGCATCTGAGTCACATGGTGTCATTTCTGCTTTCTGGTTGGATGATGCAAGCATTTTAAACAGGAGAATAAGGAAGAAGTAGCTAAAGAGATAATTCAGTGAAAACTAGAGACTAATACCTTCTTCAAATACCTTCTTCATATGCAAAGATGAGTATTTATATGCAGAACAGACATTTCCAAAATTGTGAGCAAAATCAATGCCCAGCCATTGCACAGGCCTTAGGCATTGGTACACCCTGGGTCCTTCTCGTATCTGCTGTGGCACACAATAGCTTAGAGTCTTGTGCACTTTAGCCTAATTCTGGCTGTTGGGAGTGGCATGGGGGTGACTAAGAGGTAGTTAGTGGCTTGTGATAGGATGTCAGACTACATGTTCTGATGGTCCCATTTGGCCTTCAACTCTAGGACTCAAAGAGTCATTCACCTGAACGTTCACAGGTCCTGAGTTTTTCCATGGGAGGCTTTCCATTGATTTCAATGGGCTTTGGATCAGGCTCAATGACTTTACGAGCCTTCAGGAGGACACATTTTCTTGTATAAGCCAGTGGAACATTACAAGATAACTTATTTTCCTAGGAGTGTGATGATAAAAGCTCTTGAGTGCCGCCTTCAGCAGTGAATTCCTAGAAGCTGGTGGCAGGGCTGTCTTAGGGATGGCCCTCAGGTCTGGAGTCCACTCCCTCTTAGTTTGGATTGGGAAGACTTGAGAATGGGCTGTCAGCCACACCTGCTAAGTGTGGCCTTTTAGGACCCATGTCCTCATGGAGGACTGGTCACGTGGGGGGGATCGTGTTGTTTTAAAATAGCCTCAAGTCAAGTTACAAAAACCATGTTGGATCCCTGATCTGTGTCACATCGCCAACCTGCACGGTAACATGAGATGGTAAAAAAATCACCATTTTAGTCCCAGCTATACAAGCAAGGCCAGACCATTTTACAGCACTCGTTACGGTATTACAACAGGCGCTCCAACACAGTTGGTTTGCCTGAATAGACAGGCCTTAATCAGCAGGATCAGCTCAGGCAACTCTTGGGCCCTCAGTTAATTGTGCCATTGGCCTGCAGGCCCAATCAACTGTGCACCACACCTCTTCCTCCCCACCCGCTTCAAACTGTTCTTCCCTACCAGCTGGGAGTGAGCCCCACCTCTCTTTTCCACCAGAGAAGCAGCATTGGTGAGATGGACCTATGGGTGCCCACATTTTTCCACAGAGACCTCAAACTGTTATCCCTAAAGAGCTCTGAGTCAGCACAAAGCAATGTAGATTTCACACCATATGGCAGTAGAGCACAACCAGAAGACAGCACCCTAGCACCCCTAGAGGGTAGAGCACTGGACTTAGACTCAGTAAAAACAGTGGGTTCTATGCCTGGCTCTGCTCCTGGTCCACGCTGAGCAAGTCACTTCTCCCTGGGACTCTGTAAAAGGGAGATAATGATACTCCTTTGTGAAGCACTTTGGGATCTACTGATGGAAAGAGCAAGGGGGTATTATTATTCACAATTCACTCTTCTCTTGATGAGAGGGAACCCCCAAAAGGCTGAAGCAGCATCTGAATCTCTTTGTGAGTGCAAGGGATGGGGGAGCCGTCCAGATGTTGTGGTCCTCCTCTTTAGCCTTGAATTGTGCACATGTGCCCAGCTAGCCCATGTGATGGGCATGTAATAATAAGTACAAGATGCCTTTTATAATCCCTTCCTTCACTGCACGAAAATACATGCCTGCCAAATGGGTAACTACACAGTATCCCATATTCTGTGGCTAGACTCTCAGCCTTGGCTCCGTGGGGGATGGCTAAATCTCAGAACGCAATTGACACGGTCTGCTCTGTCAAAGGGGTGGCCAGGACTTAGCATGAATCCTTTTTATAAGGACAAGTCAAAGGTTGGATCAACCTTCTTGTTGCCCTCGCTAGTTTCTTTCTGATTATTTTGCAGCAGCTCACAGGAAAAAAAGAAAAGAATAAAAGCATCTGATTTTGCTGGGGGGAGGGGGCCACATGATGAGAAATATTTTCTTTTCTTTTACAAAATGAAAAGTCAACTAAATTAATAGGCTCCGCCAGATGAGTATGAGTCATTTTTGGTACAAACTAACCACAAAGGCTGGGAAACTGGCTTTAAGTTCAGGACAGAAGGCAGGGAAGCGAAGAATATAAAATAACCCATGGATTTATTTATTTTTTTGGTTAGGTGTGTAATATAAGAAGTCAGAAAAATTACTGGACAAGGCACCCTCTCACAAGTAATATACGAAAGACGACATCAGTGGCTAGGACATGTGCTGAGAATGGAAGAAGAACGCTTGCCAAATACTGCCCTTGAATGGAAGGCAGAAAACACAAGAAGAAAGAGAGGAAGACCGCAAGTAACATGGAAACAAACAGTTCTGAACGGCATCAAACACCTCCACATGAAATGGGAAGATTTGGAGAGAAGGGTAGTTGACAGGCAAGGATGGATAGCACAATGTGCAGCAAAGCACGGGCTGGAGTAATGTCTAAGGTAATATTATCAGTGATCAAAAGCAAAATCATGAGCTTTTCACATTGAAGTTGTAAACTGAATCCTAAGAGATTAGTGACCAGTAACTGGAGAGTGTGAAATCAAAAGATTTTATTGTAAAATGTATGCAGAGACTATACTCTGCGTGTGCTTTTATGGCTTGATCATCCTTCTTTAAAGCTAATGAGGGATTTGCTATTGACTGGAATGGGAACAGGATCAAGGCCTTACTAAAGGTCTTCACTATTGTCTTGCAAAATTCTTCTTTTCTTCAAAGTTCTGCAACTTGTTCATATATTTCTGTACATGTCTCTCTACCATCTATTTGTCTGTATTTCTCTCATCGGTAGATATACATGTAATATACACACAAACCCACACTGATTTTTCAGAGAGTGTGCGCAGGTTTTGTCTATTCACTTCTGTAGGTCCAGTGGGAGGGGGTCAAAGTTTGGTAAAGTTATAAGTAACAAAAATGGGGTCTCAGAATGGGGAGAGCATGGAAACCTCTGTAATACCAAGCCTGCCTTTTGCACACACACAAGACATCTTGCTTATTCTTGTATGCATACATTATATACATACAGGGCCACATTTTAAACCTTATTAAAATCCATTAGAAAACATCCATTAAAATCAGTGGGGCCAGAATTTAATAACAATACTTATATTTTACTCCAAAATAAACCGTGAAAGATGGGCTCCACCCTGCAATCTTTACTCTGGCCCTAGTTCTAAAATCATTCCAATTTAGTAAAGCACTTAAGCACATGGTAAAGTGCCACTGCAATTTGTGCAGTGTTTCTCAAACCGGGGTCGCCGCTTGGGTAGGGAAAGCCCCTGGCAGGCCGGGCTGGTTTGTTTACCTGCCCCGTCCGCAGGGCCGGCCGATCACGGCTCCCACTGTCCGCGGTTCACTGCTCCAGGCCAATGGGAGCTGCTGGAAGCGGCACGGGCCAAGAGACTTACTGGCTGCTGCTTCCAGCAGCCCCCATTGGCCTGCAGTGGCGAACCGCGGCCACTGGGAGACGCAATCAGCCAGACCTGCAGACGCGGCAGGTAAACAAACCGGCCCGGCCCGCTAGGGGCTTTCCCTACACAAGCGGTGACCCCAGTTTGAGAAACACTGAATTAGTGGGACTTAAGCGCCTGCTGAAAGTTAAGCACTCGGTGAAGTGCTTTTCTAAACAGGGATGTTTTCCTGAATTGGGGCCCATGGGCCAGATTTGTTAAAGAATTTATGTGTCTGAAGATGCAAAAAAGGTGATTTTCAAAAGCACGTAGGCACCTGATTTCCATTTAGTTTTAACATGTGTGGAAGGTCTTTGCAGGATACGTATATACTATAGAACCTCAGATACTGCAGTGGGCCACCAAATCCACCCACTGATGTATGTTTCTGTAGATATGTAGTAAACACATTGAAGAATTGCATCTCTGTGTTTACTGCCTGTCCCCAATCTTAAAATAGTATTAATTGTAAAGGCTTTGCAAGCTTTGACTTTCTATATGAAGCCAGCTGCCTTTAACATTTAGCTGTATTTAAGCTTTGCTTTTCCAACAAACCAAATAGAAAGCATACGTTTCCTTCCATGTAGTTACTTTATAAAGTGCTGTTTCATTAACAGAAATGAATCTCCAAATTGAGCTAAATAGACAAATCACAGAACATTGTGTTGGTTTGTTTTTTTCCTAATTTTATTGCAGCTACTGTAAAATCAATGTAATATTCAGAGCGGAAGAAAACTATGAACATTTGAATATATCTTTAAATGCATGATTCCAATTGTTATTTATTTATAACTGGATTAAACATTGTAATCATCCTTTATTTGTCTTCACCCAACCTTTTTTTTTTTTAGAAATGCAAAAAAGTCATTTTTCCCTTCTGGATGTAAATTACAACGTTATCTTAAAGTCCAAATGTATGTATTTATTTTTTGCATCGACTATTGTTTTAAATGGTGCATTTTTCAGTTTTGCAGAGGACAACATAACAGGCAAAATGTGAATATTCTTTTTTTAAAAGTTCATAGCCAAAAGGAAGAGTGGTTGCTTTTATTTTATATATAACCAGAATTTACATATCAACAACATTTAGCAATGCAATTGAAAAACAAAACTCTAATGCTACCATTGACTTATTTAAAGACTTTTAAATTGGTAACAGACTTTCAACTGCCTGAGTAAATGGTTTCTAATGAGAGCATGTTTGTAAACATCTTGATACCAAATGGGCACCCCTGTTTATTCTAGTGCATCTCAGTGAAAATAATATCATACACTATCTCAGCTAGCAGTGGCCACACAATCGGTATGAGAAAGAAATTGACAAGCATTAGCACACAGGGTTCAGAAATTTCATTGTCTTTCTTCTCAAGAGCCTTCCTTAAGCCCCTTGGCTTATCTCTCTCTCCTGATCTTCCAAATTCCTCTTCCACACAGGATCTGTTATGAAATGCATTGCACACCAAGGCTTGGATGGCTCTATCTCCAGGCAAAAATAAAATGCCCCTGAGCTGAAATCGAACATAGCTGGTTTCCTGAAATTTCATATGCAGCTGGGAACTTTGGGGAAAAGATGCCGGTTGTTTAGGGAACAGGGGAAGAAGGTGGCAAAAATGGAGCTGGCTGTGTGTGATGTTTCTGTCCCTTCCCCTATTACAGGGACGTTTGCTGAACCAAATTTTTCTGCCAGAACACCCAGGTGTTAATGTGCTTTGACTGTAACTCCCCGCAGGTATCTTGATAACCGTGTAAAAATCACGGCCAGGTGGTTGAAATGGAACATTGTCTGGAACATCAGAACCTCACCCCCAGTGCCAGAACCTTTCGCCATGGTTGGGAGGCAAAGGATTGTCACGTTTGTTACTATCATTTTAAATCTGTACACGATTGCTATAATTGAATGCATTTTTTTCCATTGTCGGGACTGGAAAACAAGCTGTCAAAAAGAAAACCACAGGCAGGGAAACAGATAATGCAAGCTTTTTTTTTTTTTTTTTAAAGGGTATAAATTTTAATCAATAGGAGGATAAAAATGCTCCATAAATATTCCTAACAAAACAGTATCACCCTTCAAATAGGTTAAGGGCTGGTTTAAAGAGGATGGTGATCAATTGTTCTCCAGGGTAGGACAAGAAGTGATGGACTTAATCTGCGGCAAGGGAAATGTAGGTCAGATATTAGGAAAAACTTCCTAACTCTAAGGACAATTAAGCACTGGAACAGGTTCCCAAGAGAGGCTGTGAAATCCCCATCACTGGAGGGTTTTAGGAATAGGTTGGAAGACACCTGTCTGGGATGGATTCTGTTTATTTGGTTCTGCCTCAGAGCAGGGGGCTGGACATGATGACTTCTCAAGTCCAGCCCTGGGACTCTATGCTTCAGGTCTCTCTTGCCTAAATATTTTATTCTGGCCTCTGGTTAAGAATAACAGGTGACCACCGGCACTGACAGAAGACACAATCCGCCACGTGGGTCCCCACTTCCTTTCATGGCCCCAGTCCATATTTTAGTGGCTGCTAGGGTGGGTGGGGGTGCAGATCAGTTCCTGCTTGCGGTTTATGGCCCCATTCAGGTGCGGCTAGGTAAGGTCAAGGTCAGCCTGGGCTGTTAAAATGCCACAGTGGAGGAAGTGCTCGGGGTGGGGCTGGAAAGGCTCTTTGAACGGGTTGTTTGCGCCCGGTGGCAGGAAGCAGGTATGTTTTTAAACAACCCACTTAGCTTGGGAATCAGGAACCCAGAGGGGCGGGCGCTAACACTGCGCTTCACCTCTGTTATAAAACTGGTGGGAGGGAGGCACCTGCTAATGGCCCACTCACCATCCACGAAGAGACTCCCCCTGATTTCTGCGCCGCGTGGATCAGGCCCCACAAAGATATCTAGCTCGCTGGCTACCTGGCTTTTCTACCGCGCCCGTCCCCGTGGTATCGGAACACCAGGCAGACAGATAAGGAATCACCCTGCCGGCTGATTCATTCACTCCCCCCTTCACCACTGTTCAAACCAAAACACCCCTCGCCCAAGTACCCGAAACGAACCACGCCTCACGGGTAGATCCACAGTCGATGTAAACCTCGCCTGTGAACGGGCTGGAAATGTCCCAGGTGAAAGGACTTTTGGCTGGGGAGTAAATACCCCAACGATTCTCTTCCAGAGCCCAGCTGTTCGCTGGGGTCTCCCTGAGATCCAAAGCAGGTCACCTCGCTAGAAATAAGTCCGTGAATCTAACTGTTCCCCTCGCAGACGCGAGTGGGAGTTGCTGTGGGGTTGAAAATCGGATCTGCGTGCTGAGTTTGTACCGCTGAAGCATATTTCACCTTGCATCACCAAGCCACAAGTCCGCTGTCTTGCAAAAAATATTTAGACGGGGCCATTTTCTTCCTCCATCTCCTCTTCCCCATCAGCTTGAAAGCGTGGCAGAGTTCGGGGTGCGCACCCCAGAGCGCTCTGTCCTGAAGCGAATAGCTTTTTATTTGGGAATTAAAAGAGGCTGATCGTTTGATTTGCCCTTGACCGGTTTATTTCACACCTGAAGCGTGCTAAGGCCGCAGACAGCCGTACTGCACCTGTGCGAGGTGTCACGCTCGCCATATGGGCTTGGGAGTTTCTATGGTATAATCGGTAGTTTAAAAGCCTGAGCAGAAAATTGCCCGATAGCTGGTACATCCCTTACGGACTTCTCAGGTTTGTGGGCTAGCAAGCCACTGGCTACTGGTGTCTATCAAGTTCCCAAACATACCGCTGGATAACTAAAGATAGGGTTGGGATTTTCCTTCATGCATAAGCCTGAACCCCGCTGCGTTTTCCTGTTTATTTGCCCCTGGATTTACAGAAGGAAAAACCTCTATCCACTGAATACATTTCCAGTGACCAAAGCGGCAGAGCCCTACCCTGCTGCTTACAAAGATGGCACTTGGTAGCACCTAGACAGGCTTGTGAACACGAACATGAGGATATCCCTCCCCCCGCCCCCGAAAAAAATCTCCCCTAGTTACACCGAGGCGAACGGACTAGATAATTTAGCCCATCCAAATTAACCCGTTACCCAGCTGATTAATTCTTACTCATGCAAGCAGTGATAAGGTCTTCTACTCCCGTGAGTAAAGGTTTGCAGGTATGTTTCCCAAATTAGGGCTAGAATTCCAAGTGTCTTATAGATTCTTCTAAAAATGCCTCGTTAAACTATTCTGGTCAATTTCAGGGCTTTATTGGGGAGACCGTTTGGATAAAGGGAGATCGCCCCGAGAGACAGTTCGTGAGCAGCACGGTTAAATTCGTTTCCCTGGCGGAGTTACCCACCCTCGCAGCTCGGCGCATAGCAATGCTAGTTGTGATCCAGGCTGTGAATACAAGAATTCACCAAAGCGTATTGATTTTGCTGTCGCAGGTGGTACCTGTCCGAGGGCAGCTAGAGCCTAGATTCTGAAACTACAGTAAAGTCCATTTTCTATTCCTCACGGCCATCTCTTCAACACCGCTGGATTTTTGCGCACAAAACCAATAAAATCAAAAGTCACCGGATTCTCACGTCTGTGACGCCAGCCCATTTCTTAATGCTTTAGCTAGTGGCTAGTAATACATGAGGTTTTCCCTTTCTTTCTATGTGCTATATTAGATTGTTATTTAGTGGGTCGTTTGTTTTCAGGGGTTAATCATCTAACAGTCTAACTTCGCTTTCCAACACGGCAAAAAGCCATGCAACTAAAATAGCAAAAGCAACTGCATTTTTTTTTTAGCCTATTTCGAGGGATGATCCCGGCGTCCTTATTCCGACAAAACTCCAATTATTTGCGAGGTTTGCCTGAGTACGTGCTAACAATCAGGTCCTTTTGAGTGAATGAAATGATGATTTCTTGTCTTGCTTTTCTATCACTCGATCACTTTTCTTTAAAAAAAAAACAACCACCCACACACCAATATTTAACCACAACTTCTTGGGATCCACTTCGACACGTTACAATTTCTGCAAAATTACAGCAGAGTTTCTGCAAAATTAAAGCAAAATAGTAAGAAAAATTAGACCCTCGCTGCCTTTAACTCTAGTTTAACAATCGCTCTTCCAGTCTTACAATCCGTACTACATTGGAGAATATCGTGGTGACAATCAATAACAGCATTGGAAAGTAACCCCCTTTTAAAAGGAACGTGTAACAAGCACTTTCCTCTTCAGAGCATAGGGGGCGCAGTGGGATTGTGTCTGCTGTTGAATTCTGTTCAGTCTGTTACACACGCTTTAAGGTTGGGGATGATACAGTGGAGATCTAGAAGTATTGGAATGCAAAAATACAACAAGTTCCCAAACAGGGCTGTTGGGTGAAGTGATCTTTCAGGAAAGAGCCTTCGCTTCGAACAGGTAAAAGCGATGTCGGGGTGGGGTTTTGTAGAGCCATCTATAGAATCCAGATTTAAAAAACAAAAGCAAACAAACACCCCACACCTGCTATACAAATGTCCTCTTAAGAAAAACTGCACGAAAAGAATCAGAGGGGTAACTGTGTTAGTCTGTATCCACAAAAACAACGTGGAGTCCGGTGGCACCTTAAAGACTAACCGATTTATTTGGGCATAAGCTTTTGTGGGTAAAAAAACCCACTTCTTCAGATGCATGGAGCTTATGCCCAAATAAATCGGTTAGTCTTTAAGGTGTCACTGGATTCCTCTATGTTTTTGCACAAAAAGAATAATTCCTTTTACTTTCGAATTGATCCGACAGCTGACTGAACAACTTTAGTTGACAGAAGTGCCTCAAATGCCTGATGAATGTCTCCAATTCTGTAGCAAACTACAAATAGATAATTACAGATTCACCTGCAGGGAGTGTTTTGCCCTTGGGAAAAAAGTTCCTTCAATTACATCCATAATTGTTTATCCGTGCAAATATTAAGGGATAGCGACCCATAAACTGTAACCTCATATTTGCATTGATCAAAGATATTGATTATGCACTATATGTATCTTATGACTTTTTAAAACAAACTTTGTACTGTGGATAATCTAAACCCTATACCCGGATGTACAGACACTCTTTTCTTAACCTGTGTACTATATACCTTTTTTAACACTGGCTTTAATAAACATTTTAAATGAGGATTAATATATAATCAACCCAAGCCATATATTTAACTAAAGCTGTCCTATTATTTCTTCCCAAACTCCTCCTCCAATAGCTTTGATTTTCCTTTGCAAGCAGCTGAAATTATTTTAAGCAAAGAGCCTTGCCCAGGGCCCTGTGAAATGACAGGATGAAAAGACAGATTTATTGTCCCTCATCAACAGCTCGTTTAGGTCATTACAAGCCCATTACTGAGAGACAGGCTGGGCTAGCAGAAACCCTGATTCTATCTTATCATGCGAGCCAGTGAGCTCTAAACACGGCGAACACGGTCCCCTGGCGCTCTGCCTTTAGCCTTGCTAAGCAGTGTCTTCAAAGACAACTTCTCCCCCAGCCTTCCCATCTGCAGCTGAGCACGGGGGAGTGGGGGGCTGCGACTTGCCCCCAGCCCCATGGATTTTGGCAGGGTGATGGGCTCACCACGTGCCTCCCCGGAGACTGAGTTATTAGAGGGAGCCTTTGTTATACCTTTTCTTGTAATCATAAGGACATAAGAACGGCCATACTGGGTCAGACCAAAGGTCCATCCAGCCCAGTATCCTGTCTTCCGACAGTGGCCAATGCCAGGTGCCCCAGAGGCAGTGGACCTAACAGGTAATGATCAATTGATCTCTCTCCTGCCATCCATCTCCACCCTCTGACAAACAGAGACTAGGGACACCATTCTCACCGACTGACACGTTTTAAGCCAACACGTCAGAAAACCAGCACTCCCAGTGTGGAGGAACCCAATGGCGCTCTTGACGCCAGTTAATATTTCGAATTGGGGGGGGGGTTGAAAACACGGTGGGTGGGTTTTATGCCATTTTACTTTATTTTTTCTTTCCTTCCCGCAAAACCTCCCCCCACCCCGTGCGATTCTAATGTGTGACCTCAGGTCCCCAAGGGGGAAGAGAGGGTACCGAGGGCACTGCCCCTGAACCTCTCTTCGGGTGTTCAGAGTGGGGTGAGTAGCTGGGCGTCTCAGGTCATCCTAAATTCACACAAGAGCAACATTGTGTGTGTGGGGGGGGGGAGAGGTTGACCCAAATCCCAGGGAAATGGTTGGAAAGATCCCCATTGACTTCAGTTCCCATTGGCTTTGAATCAGGCCTTAGGTGCTTTCCCATCATTAGCGTCCATGATCCCCCCCCCCTTAAACAGGACCCCCCTACAGCCCATCCCCCGATGAGGCAGCTCATGCATAGAACTCCATGGCGGTGGTGAGTATCTTCCGTCCTCTCTCCCCCCTCCCACCCCCTGGTAATTATGCAACCTCTCCTGACCCTTCTTTATGTCCCTTTTATCCCAGCCTCTGCGCCTATTCGCCGGGGCAGACAAGGCTGAGCCGCTGGAGAGTGCAAAGGGGGTCCCTCCATCTGGCACTTTCTATGTGCTCCCCCACTCCAGCGAGAAAACAAGGGTCACTTTTTCGGATCGCACACCAAGGCCCGGCACAAATGAGCCCCGGGGCTTTGATGCCTGTGTTTGGCCACAAGCAATTATCTCTAATGATTGTTTTGCTTTTCAGTTTGCCCAACTTGAGAGAGCCTTGAAAAGAAGCTTTAAAGAGTGGAGTGAATAACGCACTTCTCTAAGCAACCTCTCCCTCCCTCCCCCCGGCTTCCGCCCCCCCACCTCTCCCTCCCCCCGGCTTCTTTTCCCCCGCAACCTCGCCCTCCCCCCCCCCAACCTCTCTCTACCCCCTGGCTTCCCCCCCCGCAACCTCTCCCTCCCCCCCCCAACCTCTCCCTCCCCCCGGCTTCTTTCCCCCCTCAACGTCGCCCTCCCCCCCGGCTTCTTTCCCCCCGCAACCTCGCCCTCCTCCCCGGCTTCTTTCCCCTCCGCCAGCAACCTCTCCCTCCCCCTCGCAACCCCTCTCTACCCCCTGGTTTCTCCCCCCCAGCAACCTCTCCCCCCCCCCGGCTTCTTTCCCCCACCCCCCAGCAATCTCTCCCTCCACCCAAGTTTCTTCCCCCCCGCAACCTCTCTCTACCCCCTGGCTTCTCCCCCCAACAACCACTCCCCCCCGGCTTCTTCCCCCCCGCCCCCCGCCAGCAACCTCTCCCTCCCCCCGGCTTCTTCCCCCCCCCCGCAACCTCTCTCTACCCCCTGGTTTCTCCCCCCCCCCCAGCAACCTCTCCCTCCCCCCGGCTTCTTCCCCCCCCCGCAACCTCTCTCTACCCCCTGGTTTCTCCCCCCCCCAGCAACCTCTCCCCCCCCGGCTTCTTTCCCCCCACCCCCAGCAACCTCTCCCTCCCCCAAGCTTCTTCCCCCCTCCTAGCAACCTCTCCCTTCCCCCGGCTTCTTTCCCCACCACCCCAAGCAGCTTCTCCCTCCCCCCTGGCTCCTTCTCCCCCCCTTCAGTAACCTTTCACCACCACCACCCCCGCCCCCCGGCTTCTCCCCCCCCCAGGTCTCTAGCTCGCTGGGATCTTCCACGTCGAGAGAAAGCATGTTTAAGGCACAAGCTGGGCTGGGCTGGGCTGGGCTGACCCCCCGCGCTGATTTCCAAAGCCCCAGCACCGGTTGTACAAATAAGGCGCAGCTGGGAGCGGGCTGGAAGGGGAAGGAGGTCGGAGCTGGATGTCTGTGAGGGGAGGGGAAATGGTTTTCAGCGGGGAAGGAAGTGGAGCCGCAGAGAGTCCCTCGGCTTTCCCCCCACTCATCAATAAAACATGATGCTGCACGGGCTGCTTTGCAGCGAGCGGGCCCCGGCGTCCCATGCTGCGGGCCCGACGCCGCGGTGAGGGGCGGGTTGTGGTTGGAAGCTTTTCAAATAGGAGGCACTAAAAAAAAATCACCTGGGACAGATGGAACACACCCAAGTGCAGACACACACACACGGGCTGTAGGTCTATGGGGTGAATTCCTGGCCCCACTTAAATGGTAAAACTTCCATCGACTGCAATGGGGTCAATCATTGCACCCGCCCCTCCCTCTGGCCTCCTGAGGTCCCTCAACCCGGGGAGTCTGTGATTCTACGATCTCTGCCTCTTAAACAAACCGGCCCTGTGCCCTCCACCATTATAAATCAAAACCCCGGGTGCTTTTCTCGGGAACTGACCGTTTAGCTAATGATCGCCTATTTAAAGTATCCGAATGAGACGCGCGGGACAAGGTGGAGGATGTATGTGACTGTAGGAAATAGACTTTTTTCCTCCTGATGCAGACATGATTTAGTTGGGGACGGTCCTGCTTTGAGCAGGGGGTTGGACTAGATGACCTCCTGAGGTCCCTTCCAACCCTGAGATTCTAGGATTCTATGGAATCAACACTCCCTTGCAATCGGGTCTCTCCAGTCAATTCTGCCTTCACAAATCTTTCTAATTTCCCATCAGGTTTCTTCCCTCCCTAAAAGCACAATCACAGTCCAGCCACATCCCAAAATTTGCAACGACTTTCTCTCCAGCCAGTTGTGCCGCCCTGTGTCAGTGGCACCGCGTGGGGATGGGACTCCAAATGTCCCCTCCTGTGTTTGATTGGACCGATGTCCTCCGATGAGCAATTCTTTATGAATGATTATTATTACTACTAATTTATTCACATTATTATTTCCTCCAGCTGAAGACTAGTAACACCAGAGCCCCTAGGTAGCTTTGTTTTAAAGAATCATAGAATATCAGGGTTGGAAGGGACCTCAGGAGGTCATCTAGTCCAACCTCTTGCTCAAAGCAGGACCAATCCCTAGACAGATTTTTGCTCCAGATCCCTACTGGGTTTAGCAGGCCAATGCTCAAACCACGGAGTTATCCCTCCCCCCGAAAGCACCTGGCAGCAGGGCTCTGATTGCATCCGGCTGCAGTAACCATGGGCTGTACTTGGTCGGGCTAGCTGGTCCTTTCCTTTCGAGGGAAGGGGAAGGAGCTGGGCGCAAGATGTCTTGGGAAAGGTTTGACACACCAATCCCCCCTCTCTCTTTACAGCGATGCTTTCTGCAGCATAGAACAACCCCCCCCCTCTAAAAAAACTCCCTAAACCTCAATTAAAAAAAGAAACTGGGAAACACAGTGAATTAAAAATTATTAGCTTAAAAACGATCCATATGTTTGCAAATGCTTCCCAAATGATCCCTTTAAAGCCCATGTGTGCTGCAAGGGGCGAGGCAATCAACCGATCTACAGATTGCATCTCTGGGGGTTTCCTGAGCTGGGGCGGGGGAGGGGAGATGTCTGCCGTGTGACACGACCCTTCTGCCTGGGGTCCGGCGGGAAGCCTGTCCCCACCTTCGCGCACACAGCCCCAGCGCCAACGCGTGGGGTCCTGGAGCGAAGCTGCTAATTGAACCGGTTCACACACAGTTTCCGCAGCGCCTTCGCCAAAAATCAACTCCTCGCTGCTCCGGCGCCCCTTGGGGACCACACACATGCACCTCACAAAGCTTTTGTGTGTCAGCAAAGGGGACGCATAATAGAAGGGGGGGGGGAGATTTGGTAAAGACAGAGGGCACGGTACCTATAGAGCCAGGGAGGGCAACCGGTTCCCAAGCGGAGATCAAAAGTTGGGCTGTTGGTAGAAGCAGTTGAGCAAACTCAAGTATAGGCCGTAATGAGCTCCGAAAACCAACCAGGGAAAGCACAACACCAGTCTCAAGGAGCTGATTATAATACACTGACAGGTCACACATACAGTAGCCACAGCAACACAAGGGAATAAATCTGTGTGTGTGTGCTAAGTACAACACATACATTTCATACCCACATGGACACTCACACCTTGAAAACACAACACCCCATATATATATATATATATATATTCCTAGCACACATGCCTGTATTACATTCACACAGATGTAGACTACAAATGTATATATGTGTGTGTGGATAGATAGATAGATAGATATAGTACATACACACACATAGCCAAGGTGGGTGAGGTAATATCTTTCATTGGACCAACTTCTGTTGATGAAAGAGACAAGCTTTGGAGATCTGGGCAGCTGAGTTCGCTGGGATTGGAAAGCGTGTCTCTTTCACCAACAGAAGTTGGTCCAATGAAAGATATGACATCACCCACTTTGTCTCTCTAATATCCTGGGACCAAAACGGCCACAACTCCACTGCAAACAAGAAGATATAACACACAGGCAGACACACAAGTGTATGGTAGGCAGATGCATTTTATACCAACTGCATTCCAAGCTACTGCTCTCAGGAATAAAAAGAGGGCCCGGGGTGAAATATAAGAGCAGAAAAGAGAATGGATTGGCTTTTCAATTAGTGTAAAAATTAAAGAAATCAGCAGAATGTCCCTCCACCCTTGTCCATCTGTCTTGCAGCTATTTCTTATCACATTTTTCATTAAATACGCTGTACTAGAGGGAGCAGTTATCCAGGATGGGAAGTGTTGCCTGCCTTCGCATAAAAAGGCTCCCCAGTCTCTATTATGTTTCTGTGCCTTCACCATGCTCACTGAGGAGCTAAGTATGGATGTGAGAAGACAGATTGCTGAAGCATTGTAAGGTCCCAACAACACACAGAGCACTAATCCTTTGCATGCCCCAACTAAGATAGGCATTAGATTTTAGGTCTAAAATCATGAGGGGGGAATTAGAGTTCCGGCTACCTAATGATGTGATTGAGTAATATATGCCTAGGTTAAAATGAGGAAAAAAATACTTAACAAACCCAGGCTGATATATAGCAAGGGCAACCCCCCATTCGTTCAGCTAAAATACAGTCATAACAATTAGTTTCATTCAGCACAATTGTTTCTAGGAGGAAAACTAACGGATACATCAGGTGTTCCATAGAAATCCTGTGCTTTAGCAGATAGGTCATCATGTCAGGTGTCTATCTTATATTAGTTCATCTCTTACCTATGGGTACCTACACAATCAGCCTGATCTCAATCAACCCAACTGATTGATCCGACAGCTGAACCCACAATCAACAATTTTTTTAACCTACTTCCATCAATCACTCTCTTATCTCTCCTATGTAAGTTATCTCTAGGGGCATATATATTTCAGAATAAAATAATAGCATACGGTACGATTTATGAAGACATATTCCAATGGGGGTAGCTGTTTGGGTGGAGGGGTGGAGAGGAAAGAAAAAGAGGGTGACTAATGTATTATTAGCAATGATTTTGATTAGTTATATCCCCTGCTGGAAGATGGCACATTGCATTTGTGTGGGGATGGAGTTAAATCAGTGCTCCTGAAAGCAGCCAGGATGAGAGACCTGGAGACTGAACTTCTGTCTTGTCCCACAGAACAGATACTGCCTGGGCAGCTCTCTCTACCTTGCTATAAAAAGCACTCCACCCCATATCCCATGCTGGTAGGTCCCCAGGCTCAACCAGCCGTCTTAGCCTCTCTGATAAGACTACGAATAAGAGTGCCACTCAGTGCTGTTTTTTAAATAACATTTTTGGTGGCAAAAGGAAAATGTCCAAATTTGTTCAGATATCGATACCCACTATAAAAACGGATCCAAGTTCATTGCAGTTGTCCAATAAAAGGTGACTAGATCTATATGGTCCCTTGATCTATATGTATCTACTCTGTATAAAGGTGAGCTGATCTATATGTATCTACACTGACAACAATTTCTGAGAGTAGAGGGTTCTTTACTTTATCAGTCAAAGGCATGATGCGGTCCAAAGGCTGGAAGTTAAAACTAAAATTCAAGCTGGAAACAAGATGCACATTTTTAATAGGGAGGGTAATTCACCACGGAACAGCGTCCCAAAGGGTGTGGTGCATGCTCCGTCACTTGGGGTCTTTAAGTCAAGATTCAGGGCCTAAAAGATCTGATTTACTTCAGCCACAAGTTACTGGACTTGATGCAGCGATCACTGCGTGAAATTCTATATGGCCTGTGTTATTGCAAGAGGTCAGATTAGATGATCACAATAGTCCTTTCTGGACTTACAAATTCAATAGAAAGAATCCCATTAGCTTCAGTGACCTTTGGATCAGTATTCCCCCAGTTCCCAAGTCTCTGCTTTATCTGCACGATACACCTGATCTGTCTCTCCATACAGTACTATGTGCCATTGCTTGGGTTTCCTTTCTATGGGGATGAATAGTTGAAGAGTCATAATGTTTCTGGGCTATACTGAATGTGACACACCACAATTTCCTTGCCAAGAGCTCTGATGTCTGTAGAGGCTTCCTGGAGGGCAGGCCTCCCCCTGCAGTGTTTTTGCACTCTTGGGCCTATCAGCAAGTTAAACAAGAATGTGTTAGAACTTTCTTCTGGAGGAAGGGCTGTCAGCTGCTGTGTTTGCTTAGACAGTTCAGTGGTCATTGGAAATTGTGTTGATCATAGAATTGGAAGGGACCCAGAGAGGTCATCTAGTCCAGTCCCCTGCACTTGTGGCAGGACTAAATATCTAGACCAGGGATAGGCAACCTTTGGCACCCTGGCGGGCTGGGCTGGTTTGCTTACCTGCCGCGTCGGCTCCCACTGGCCGCGGTTCACCGCTCCAGGCCAATGGGGGCTGCAGGAAGCAGCGGCCAGCACGTCCCTCGGCTCACGCCGCTTCCCGCCGCAATTTATTCCAGTGCTTAACCACCCTGAGAATTAGGAAGTTTTTCCTAATGTCAAACCTAAACGTCCCTTGCTGCAATTTAAGCCCATTGCTTCTTGTACTGTCCTCAGAGGTTAAGAAAAACTGTTATGTCCCCTCTTAGTCTTTTTTCCAGACTAAACAAACCCAATTTTTTCAGTCTTCCTTCATAGGTCATGTTTTCTAGACCTTTAATCATTTTTGTTGCTCTTCTTTGGACTCTCTCCAATTTGTCCCCATCTTTCCTGAAATGTGGCACCCAGAACTGGACACAATACTCCAGTTGAGGCCTAATCAGCACAGAGTAGAGCCAAAGAATTACTTCTCATGTCCTGCTTACAAAACTCCTGCTAATACATCCCAGAATGATGTTCACTTTTTTTGCAAGTGTTACACTGTTGACTCATATTTAGCTTGTGGTCCACTATGACCCCCAGATCCCTTTCCGCAGTACTCCTTCCTAGGCAGTCATTTCCCATTTTGTATGTGTGCAACTGATTGTTCCTTCCTAAGTGGAGTATTTTGCATTTGTCCTTATTGAATTTCGTCCTATTTATTTCAGACAATTTCTCCAGATTGTCCAGATCATTTTGAATTTTAATCCTATCCTCCAAAGCACTTGTAACCCTCCCAGCTTGGTATCGTCCGCAAACTTTATAACTTTGACGAAGTAGGCCAGTTTCATTGTTGATGGATAAGGAGGTGTAAGTTATATGTTAGTATGTGAGTGAGAGTATAAGATGGTTTAATATACAAGCTGAGAAGGGTGGGGGATGGTGAACGTTTTACCAACTTGGATTCCTTCAGATTTTTTAATTCTAAGGGTCACCTCTGAATCTCTGAATGTGGTCCATTAACTTGGCAGTGCTCTTTTTTTTTCAGCATACCACACACTGTACAAAATTAGACTCAAACCCTCTGTGTCCCTTAAAATATTAAAATTTATTGTACAAATTCCAAGAACAAAGCTAAAGAAAAACAATAAAAATAAACAAGTTTTAAACACAACCACATTTTGTACAGTAACGTCCATTCCTCGAGCCAATCTTTTATTACTAGGAATATGGCTACAAATATGAAAGACAATAAGTGAAGCTGATTCACATATAACCCTATAAATCTTTGTTCTCACTCTGGAAAAAGTGACTCATTATGCTGTTTTCAGGTCAGAGGTACCATGAGAGTTTTTAATAATTTGTAAAGTGCTTTGAGATCCTTAAATGAAAAGTACTATACATGTACAACATAAATTAGTAGTTATGGCTGGAAAAGCAAACAGGACCACAAACCGTCCAACACAAATGAGTGTTGCTTTGTAAAACTACAATGATTTTGAACTCTGCTATGTGTTTCTACCTGGGTTCCTATATGGGCTCACTGTTTACTGATTGCCCGAGTCGGCCATCCTTATAGATTCATAGATTTTAAGGCCAGAAGGGACTGTTAGGTCATGCAGTCTGACCTCCTATCAGGTAATACAATTTCATATAGTTACTTCTGTATTGATCCCAATAACCTGTGTTTAGCTAAAGATCTCTCCCAGAAAGGGATCCAGTCTTGATTTGATGACTTCAAGAGATGGAGAATCCACCACTTCCACTGGTAACACTGGACCTGATTCTCCATTCATAGTGGTGTAAATCAGGAATAACCCCATTGAAGTCACTGTGTGAAAATGGTGTAACTCCATTGATTTCAAGGGGGTTACTCCTGATTTGCAAAGAGATAAGTGAGAGAAGAATTTGGCCCATTGAGTAGTACTTACGGAAGGCAACAGAACTACCTGTGTGAGTAAAGGCTACTCAACAGGAGTAAAGATGGTGAAATCAGCCCTTAGCAAAATGAAGTAGGGGGGAAAAGAATATAGTCAAACCAAGCAAAGGAAACCAGCACTGATTCTATCATTATTTTTCAGCCAATGAACACCTCTTACAATGTTCTGAATCAAACCCATGAGTTGATTTATTAGCATCCAATTACCGCACAAAAGAAGAACAAAGAGGTGAATCCATTTCTTAATGGAAGGTGATGGTTTCTAACACAGTTAGGTCTTAACTGCCTGGCTCTTCCTCATCAGCCTACCTGATCATTAAAAATCAAAGAGCCCCAGGTGCAGTTTGTGTACAAAGGCAAGAACAAAGAGATGAATTGCTCCTCAAGCCAGAAGGTTAAGTGCACCATTTCCCCGGCCTGGCTTTGTTTTCTAAAGTTCTCTCACCTCTGCTGCTCCAGGAAGCCCCATAGCACATTATATGAAAATGTGGAGGTTCTTTCTTTGAACTGCTCAGACTAGTGATTAGGCGAATAATTATGCCACTCTATTGATATTAGATGTAGAGGGCCTGATTCTGAGCTCCCGCAGTGCATCTTCACTGTTCTCAATAGAGTTACTCGTGACTGAGGGACCGAGTTAAGAATTGGACCCAGAGTATCGCTTCTGTAGTCAAGGTCATTCCACAGGAAGAAACCATGGCTACCCTGTTGCCTCTCCTCCTCCTCCTCCCTCAGTCTGAAAAGTTGTCCTTGTATAGTACATAATAGTGGTTAAAGGGAGCAACTTTTATGGTGCCTGTTGAAAATTAAGGGCCACATTCTGCTGGGCCTTCACATGGGCATGCAGAAGGGCGGGAAGGAAAGCCACAAGGACTCTCTCTCCTCCATCCCAGCCAACTTAGCACTTAGGCAGAATTGCAGCCCCAGCAATCAAGGAAGCACTAGACCTGCTTCCCCTTTACTCTGGGGGTGCGACAGACCAGTGACCCAACCCATTATGTCACCAAAAAGGTCTCACCGCCATTGTTGCTGAGCACAAAATGGCTGCCCTCTTTGCTTTCACAGTCACTACACTGCTGTTATGGAAGGGTCTCACCTCCGTCTGCCCACATTACTCCAAGTATGTAGCCTTCTGGGATTAATTTAGGTTGCCTTGAGTATGAAAGGAACGTTGGGAGTCTGAATTCTATTCTAAATTTTCTGTTCTATTGTTCCTCTAATTTCCTATGTGATTCAGGGCACATGGCTTTGTCTAGTGACTCCCTTTTCTGGCTCTGAGTGCCCACAAAAACAAAATGCTACGTGTCACTTTTATATAACAGGGACAGAGCTCACTTAGCACTTTAAAAAAACTGGGACCAAATTCTGCTCTCAGCCATGTCTGTGTCACTTCACTGAAAACAACTGAGGGTAGAGTTTGGCTCCTGGCCTCCATGTTAAAAATAACAAAAAATATTTCTTCTGATTACTGGATCCTTTCCAGTCTCTGCTTCTCCTACTCCACTTCCAGCAGGTTTTCTTCTTTCTTTTCAACACATGGTATGATTTGGACATGATGGAATAGTAAGACCTCAGACTCTGTATCCAGAACTGAATCTAGTCTCTTTTGAGGGTAATGTGATGTTGACTAACCTGTTGATTATTTCAATAACACCATTCTGTTATGAGATCATGAGACCATTCTGTTATCATTGGGATTATCATATTTGTATTGTGCTTTCTTCTGTGCTTACAAGTGGCTCCAAATAGGTCGGTGTGGGATGGAGCAATAGGACCACTAGATCTCTATGTACTTGGATCCAGTAGCCAGGTAGCCCTTCATAACGGTACATGGGGTGAGTAGCTGCTATTCGTTGCGTCCTAGCACAACGGGGCAGCTTGATGGTGTGCTGGAGATAGGTAAGAGGTGGTCTGAGTCAGGGCCAGTGGATATATGATTACATAGATCTAGTGACCTTTCACCCCTACAGTGGCACACTCCATGACAGTTCTAGGATAGCCTGAAGTTGTAGAAGCAGCCATATTGCAACTCAATGACCTAAGAGACACCAATAACCTCACCACCTTCCATTCTAAGTGCAAGGTGCACGCCTTTAACCTGCCTTCACTAATAAAACCCACACTGTGGACCTGAATAAAATAAAAATCACCCCAAAAGTCTAAACACAATTTTACAGAGGCCAATCACATTTCTTAGGACACTTCTGAAATATGCTCAGTTGGCATAGTGACGGACATAGTAGAAGAATAGAACAGAAGTAGAGTTTGTCTGGAATTTTTCAAAGAAGTGGTTTTTTGGTCAGAAAAATGCCTATTTGTCAAAACCCAAATGGTTCACAGGAAAGGGTCAGTTTTGATCAATCTCCCAGTTCAAAGGTTGGTTTTTTTTAAGTTTTGTTTTTCAGTGCAAAATGACTTTATTTCAAAACTTTTAGTTAATTTAGACTAAAAAGCTATTTAATTTAAAAATTTAAGAAGATCAATATTAACACTGTTCAAAATTAATGGAAATAATTTTCAATTGACATGATCTGGAAAGAAAAAAAGATCAGATTATTGGTTTCAGGAAATTTTTGAGATTTTGACTTTTCCTCATGATTCAGTATGGGAAAATTTTTTGAAAACTTTCCTGGGATGGGAAAGCCATTTATTGCCCAGGTCTGAACAGAATAGAATAGAACAGAACTCTACTGCTGCTCTGCGTTCTGGAATTACCTCTTCCATGCCCCACCCGGAACCCATGTACCAACTCCACATAGTCAGACTTGGTTCTGGATACAAGATCTGCCCTTCGGTGGAAAACGATAGGGAGATCTCAAGCAAAACTCACCTTTTGGCTGAGATTTGTGAGAGTCAGTTGGCTTTAGGCACCTAACCCCTTAATCCTTTTGAAACTCCCAGCCTTCCTTTCCAAGGAAAAAGTTAAACAATCTATCTATGCAACAACCTGACAGGCTGAGAGAGATGATCCAGTTTCATTTGCAGTGTCACTCATAAAGAATGAATAGGTCAATTTGTTTCAGTAATACAAACTACACCACAGGGGCCTTTCCTCCCCCTCTCTAGATTTATCTGCATAAATATTAATACTGCATCTCCTAATTAAATCCAGAAGCATATTTACTTTCACCAATTAGAGACTATGTGTCAGAAGTGGGCTTCTTGTTTCCATGAAACTTTACAGCCTGTGAAATACAGTATTTCTTTCCAGGGTTACTGCCACCCAGTAAATAATGTGTCATATTTCTGAACCCTGGCTGAAGTGCACTCCAAGCAGAAACAGGCTAATGGGGAGAAATGTAAGAACAATGTCAATGCTCACAAAGTTCCTACAGAAATATATATAGAGACCGAGTGTGATGCTGCTCTGTTGGGAAGAGTTGATGTAAGTACTTGCTCTTAGTGAAAACTCTGATGGTTATTTTATTAGCATTATTTTTTTTAAAACTTAAGTACAACAATAAACTTTCCTATATCCTGGAAAGACAGGCTCAGTCAGTGTGTGCAACAGTTCTTGGCCTCTTTACTATAAACATTTATGGTTACATATAGTAATTATCACCCATGTACATATCCCCTGGACTTCAATGGGCTCCATTTTGGATCAGGCCCTTCTTAACAACTGGGTATCCCAAAGATGGCTTCAAGACTCAAAAGGTGATTCTGGATTTTGATCAGAATAAATCAAATCTGGGCATGCTCAAATCCAGGGGTTTGGTGTGACCCATAATAAAGACAATGGACACTTGCAAGACACGGATCTGGACTCAGATTCTGAACAGCCCCAAACTCCTAGATGTTTGCATCCAAGATTTTGGTCTGGGGCCTCTCTACAGCTTTCCCATGTCAGCAGCTACTGTAAAACTTCCCATAAAGGTTTATGCTCAGAGGCCTTCGAGGTGATCTTTTTTTCATCTAAATAAAGCCTACAAGGGTGTGGCGCCATTATTGACCCATTGAAGTTCAGACATTAGTGACATACAGCCCAACGATCTATGATTGTGATGAGGACTTGGGAGGCAACAGCCAGTTCACACCAATTCACAAAGTGGTTGTTGATCACAAGGAACAATATATCGTGTGGATGAGATTAGGTTTATTTTGCGGTCAGTGTCATAATTACAGTAAATTGGTGCTTTTCCATCTATTGTCCTATAAACTAAGTAAACACCATAAAGGGATTCTCCGTTATTTGCTTCTGAAAGTCATAATGGGAGAGTTGGAATCAAGGCAAAATGAAATCTTGAACAAGGAGCCCAAAATTCAGCTTTGTTTTCCATTCAGCAAAATAGTACAGCTTGTTTGCTCTCTCTCATTTCCGATGGCTCTGTGACGTTGTGCAGTCTAGATGGTTTTATAAAAACATGATAATAAGTGAATATAATGTAACTGGGATAGTTTTATAAAAAATTTGATAATAAGTGACTATAATGCAAATGGGATATGCTTTGTGCAAAAGGTCTCTTGTAAGGTATCATTACAAAGCTCATAATCTACTGAGTGTGATCATCCTATTTGTAGAAATGTACCACTCTTGTATCTAAAACTAGAAATATAAAATGTAACTCTGAGGGCCTATTGTAATTATGTAAAGTGTGGGCCATTAATGATGGTTTGGAATCTTGATGACTCCCATTGTCTGCAGATGGCTGTTTACCTGTGAGTCTCCCTGTATATGTGTGTGCTGGCAAGTGAGTAATGAAGTCTTGCAGTGACATGTGATCATGTCACCTGAACTGGAATCCATCTTTAACCTGGTGCTTTTCCAGTGAGGGGAGGGGGTGGGAACCCAGAGGAACAAAGGGTTCCCGCCTTATGCAAAAGATATATAAAGGGGTGGAAGAGAACTGAGAGGGAGAGAGGAGCCATCATGGAGAATCCCCTAGATAACACCTAAGCTGGAACAAAAGCTGTACCAGGGGAAAGAATTGTGCCCAGGCCTGGAAGGTGTCCAGTCTGAGAAAAACTTACTGAAGCATCTCTGAGGGTGAGATTATCTGTATTTAGTTTGATTAGGCATAGATATGCGCATTTTATTTTATTTTGCTTGTGACTTACTTTGTTCTGTCTGTTACTACTTTGAACCACTTAAATCCTACTGTCTGTATTTAATAAAATCACTTTTTATTTAGTAATTTACTCAGAGTATGTATTAATACCTGGGGGAGCAAACAACTGTGCATATCTCTCTATCAGTGTTATAGAGGGCGAACAATTTATGAGTTTGCCCTGCATAAACTTTATGCAGGGTAAAACGGATTTATCTGGGTTTAGACCCCATTGGGAGTTGGGCATCTGAGTGCTAAAGACAAGCACACTCCTGTGAGCTGGGTTTCGGGTAAACTTGCAGCTTTGGGACTAGTAATTCAGACCCTGAGTCTTTGTTAGAGCAGACTGGAGTGTCTGGCTCAGCAAAACAGGGTGCTGGAGTCCTGAGCTGGCAGGGAAAACAGAAGCAGGGGTAGTCTTTGCACATTGGGTGGCAGCTCCCAAGGGGGTTTCTGTGATCCAACCCGTCACAGGCTCCATTCATAAAAATAGCTTCTATGGCACAGGAAATCACTCTTTTTTTCATGATCATATACTCCAAATATGTGCTGCCGGCTAAAGGGGGAAATCATTATTCCTGATCCACATGTCAGGATTCCTGGTATATGCAGCACAGCTCCCACATCAATGGGAGGTCTGCATGTGGAGCGAGTGCAAGGAGCCACGGGGAAGATTGTTGATGTGATTTTTGTTTTGGTTCAAGTTAAAGAAAGGCAGATATGAAAAGTCTTTAGCCAGCTGAGTGCTCGACAGTTTGCAGAGAGGCCTGGCTGGATCCACCAGAAATCAGGATGGATCCTGGGTTGTGTTACAGCTTTGGGCAAGGTCCAGGAACATTTGCTGAATCTGAACATCCCGGGTGACCCCACCACCATTTACACGTGTGCGTGAACACATACTCTTTGTTTCATTCAGTAGAGTCTGATTAAAGCATAGGCATTTTAGGCTTGTTCCTAGGGTCTCAGCTCCCAGAGCCACATACTGTAGTTACAACAGAACCTAAACTTTCATTTTTACATACGAGTAAGTTTTTAGCCTTCTTGGTTGCAAAGAAAAACTCAGCAATGTGAACCAAATATAACTGATGCAGTGATATCTGCCTGAGTCTGCTGAGAGCCTGAAACAATAGCTCCAAAAGGGGTTGATTGCCCCATGCAACTCAATGGGGTGTTAACTCCAAGAGCCACTGCTCCAGGGGGACCTGCCCACACCACCACCATAACAGAGGACTGTGTGCGTGGCAGGAAAGAAAGAGTGTCCTGGAGCCAGCCGACCTACTGATGCAGATATACCCTGGCTGCTGGGGTAAGTGCTAGCCCATCCCCAACCACACTTTCACTTCTGCATTGGCAAGGCGGGGGAGAAGAAACTTCTGCTACTGTAACTAAGGAGAAGGGGCCCCATGCAGCCACCCCTGCCTCTCTGCCACCATCAGTCCAAGTGGGGGCAGCAGAAGTGATGAGTCATCCCTGAACTAGAACCTGATTAAGCCGTATATGGTGAGGAGCCATTCCTGTGCTAGGTTCCGGCCAATCCACAAGCCCAGAGCGGATCTTGGGACTCTCAGAGCAAACATATAAGCCTCACAGGAGAACTAGTGGCTCAGGCTGCTCATTGTCATGTCAAGGTTTGGAACACTCCTCTGACTGATAATGGTAACAAACTCCACAGGGCTTAGCCTGCTCCACATCTCAGTTTCTGACTGGCAGGGCCATGGTGAAGAGGCGAGCTGCAGGGATGGCGCCACGGGCGACCCCCCATGTTGTGGTGGGCTAGGGGCCTCACCCTCTGAGCTTCGGGGGCCTGTTTCCCCCTTCCATTCCCTGCTAGAGCCATGTTCCCTCCTCTGCACCTCCACAGGTGCATTGGGAAAGCAGGTGGCTGCTCTTTGTCGGGGACACCAGGAACGGTCCACTGGCTCTCAATCCTGTGAAAACTCCCTGGGCTTGGCTCCTCAACAGGACAGCAGGAGCCATGAAGCCGATTAGTGGCTCTGTAACTGGCCCCAGTGGTGGTGGGGGGGAAAATACTGTGCGTGTCCAGGGAAAATTTCAGAAACTATTTTTCCTCAAAAATTTTCAAGACAATTTTTTAAAAAGTTGTCCTGTTCTGGAGGAAAAAAGAAAAACGACCATTTTCTTTTGTTTACCCCCCCCCACTCATTTTTGCCCCTTCCCTTTTCAGTGGCAAAATAGAAAAGAGGGAGGGAAAAGAAAAGTAAGGAAAAGGGCAGGGGGTAGAGAGAAGAGAGAGACAAAAAGGGGAGAAAAAGAAAACGTCTTATTTCCTGTTGTGAAACCATCTTAACTCAGGCTATGCCCACAGTATATTGGGTACCGTGATGACAGGTCGTTCACACACACAATATTGTGTACCGTGATGCTATGCAGTTTACACACAGACATGCCCACCACTGTAAAGATTTACATATGTGCTGTGGAAGCAGAGAAGTTATTCTCTGACAGTGCTTAATTCTATGCACAGGAACTATCCCACTGACTTTGCTGGGGCTACTCACATGCTCAAAATTAAGCAGGTGCCTAAGTCTTTGAACCATCATTACATGCACCTGCAGACACATGAACCCTTTATTAATATAACAGAGATGGGATTTTGGAAGCATTTAATCTGACTGCTAAGTGAGTCCATGTAGGACATCAAAATAAACCCTGA
Source organism: Emys orbicularis (assembly GCF_028017835.1). Classification (NCBI taxonomy): domain Eukaryota; kingdom Metazoa; phylum Chordata; order Testudines; family Emydidae; genus Emys; species Emys orbicularis. The sequence continues at coordinate 6,981,966 of NC_088690.1, read as the reverse complement.
TACTAAAGTTATTCAGCATGTAGGACCCTTACCTAGAACTGGGCAAATAGGGTCTGAGCCTGTTCCTATTTAAATTAGTGTTAAAAATCCCATTGATTTAAATTGTGCAGAATAAGGATGATAAGGGGGGGGGGGATGAAGGTGAATATTCTGTTGGAGAAACTAAACAAAACATTAATCTATTCACTCTACGCTGTAAAGTGAGCTAGCAGTGGGGGAGGGAAGTTGTCAAGCAACATATATAATTCATATAAAATATCATGGAGTTTGTCTAACAAATTATTTGACCAATACACTTGACCAACCACACCCACACACAGCAGTGGATTTCTCTAGCCTCCTGTTTGTGCTTGATCTTCTGAATCCTTTCATACAATTTTAGGATTTAGGATCTATCCGTCTATGAACTTGCATCTGAAGAAGTGGGTTCTTTACCCACGAAAGCTTATGCCCATATAAATGTGTTAGTCTTTAAGGTGCCACCGGACTCCTCGTTGATTTTGTGGACACAGACTAAGAGGGCTACCCACTCTGATACTTGCTTTCCAAGGTACAGCCTGCGAGCTGCTGGGGTTGAAGTCAACTCTTTCCCTCGCCAAACAAACCAATAAATACACCCATGTTTATTATTATTATAATAATGTGCCAATAACAATTGAGAATCCCCCCCCCTTTTTCATCTAAACATTTAATTAAAAAAAAAAAGAAACAAGGTTAGAAAGCAACACATGGAAAACATCACACCCAACATCTGAGACTACTGAGACTGATTTACTGATCCATTACAGCTCGAAGGGTGAGTTGTTTTTAAAATTGTTGGGATTTCTTTCTCCAGGACAGAGCAGTGACTTGTAAACACATATGCCTCCATTTTTAAAATGCATCAGATTTTTTCGGGGGGTGGGGAGGGGGGAAAGATAGCGTGATTAATTAATCCATCCACACAGATATTTACGTTTAAATCGAGTAAGACTCACTGCCTGTTGGTAATCACTTCGTTCGTTCATTTTTATCCCCAGGCGAGTGACTTTGAAAGAGATAGCTGGTTATTAAACTCCAACAAACATTTATTTCCCATGATCACTGGGTATTGGTGAAGCACAAGCTCTAGTCCCAAATCATCGGGATTTCGGAAATAATGGAAAACAGGGTGGAGGGGGAAAGGTTTGTTTCCTGATCCCAAACAGAATTGGCATCATTTAATGCTAATCTTACTTGTTCCCGGCTCTGCCTCCCACAATAACGTCTGCCCCTGCTGTTAGATTCCCTGGCAGACCTGCCCATTAGCCCTTTTTTGCAGAAGTGAAGCCTGCTTGCAGGTGAAACTTTTCAGCAAACCGGTGGGCAGCATGCAGCTAACCGAAGGGGGTAGCTAAAATAGGGCGCAGCTGTTGCAAAGTCATGAACTGTTTGGAGAGACACAGCTGGCTTCTTGCATCGGTTCTGAGCACTACTTGTGGTCCAGAACGAACGGGGTTACACCCTGATCCCACATCCACCCCCACCCCACCGATCAGAACATGACTCAAGTCCACCCACTCCTAGGCGGGTGTGTGTTATTCATCCCCCTCAGCGTCCAGTCATAAATTCCCAACGAGTTTTAATCAACCGCTAGTAGATAACCATCGAACGCGGTTAATTTCCAACAAATTATCTAATCCAGATGGTGGCGCGATCTGGGTAAACACGGGGCCCAACAGGATCATAAAGCAAACAAGCATGAAACGGTTTAAAGTTTCAGATCTCGTCCCACCTAACCCGGGACCCTCAGGAACTGCCCATCTTCCCAAAGAGCGAGAGAGAGGAGGGGAATGTAAATAGAGGTAATATGGACCACGTGTTAGCAACCGGATCGCTTTTCAGCCAGTCATCCTGACAGAAAGCCCGCACACGGACACGTCTGCCCCGAGGGAGAGGAACATCAATCGGGATTAATACATTAATATTTGCCCCAGGGCGGGGCGGTTCTGCCTTTGAAACCACGCTGCTGAGCGGCGGAACCCAGCCCGGGGCTCGCGTGCGGGGCCAGAGCCACGCATCGGAGTCTGGACCGGAATCGAACGTTGCTACACTTCCAATCGCCCACGTGGAAACGCAGCTGCTAACGGGGTGATCACCGGTGAGGCTTCAGAGGAAAAAAAACAGCCCTTCGCGCCCTCTCCCCCAGCAAACATGGCAGCATGTTGTGTGTTTGTGTTGCAGCCTCTTAGTGGGACGAATGGGTTGGTTCCCAGAAGCCTGGCTGATTCGAGTACTGCATTCCTGTCCTGTGGGGATCCTGGAAGTGGGCAGATGGAAACCCGCCCACTGACAAAGGACCTCCCCCAGACTAAGGGGAGGACCCACAAGGTCTGGGATCTCAATTAATTACAGGGGACAACTAAAGATATAACAGGGACAGGAGTGAGGTCATAGGGCTAAACAAATGGAACCTGACGGGGACAGGGCCGTCCCTACCCATACACAGCTGAGTAGGGCACCAGGAAATTTGGGGCACCACATTTCCTGGTGCCCTGTGCAGCTGTCTGCTGCTCCAGCCCCTGCTCCGCCTCCTCCCTATGCCCCCCAGCCCTGCCTCTTTCCGCCCCAGCCCTGCCCCCACTCCACCCCTTTCCCAAAGCCCCCGCCCCTGCTCCACCCCACCCCGCCTCTTCCCACTCCTGCCCCTTCCCCGGAACAGCCCCGCCCCTTCCTGCCCCTGCTCCGCCCCCACTCCCCTGAGGACTGCAGCAGGGGTCGGGTCTGCACTCACCGGCAGGGGGAAAGTGCAACAATCCGGCCCCAGCCACGCCACCGGTGAGTGCTGGGGGACAGTTTCCCCCTGCCAACCCCCTTAGCCCCCGCAGAGGCCTGGGACCCCCCACCCCACCCCACCACCTGTTGCGTAGGACCCCAGAATGGCTAGGGACGGCCCTGGACGGGGACACCGAGCAAAGAACCCCGGACAGCGCCCACTGCTCCTCGAAGGTGTCAAGGGAGTCAGTGGACACCGCCCAGAGGAACTCCGCCCAGATGCGTGAGCAGACGGAGGATGGGAAATAGGTCCCGCAGTCACAGGAAACCCCGTCAGCCAACCTCCTCTCCTTGGTCTTGTAGATGGCCAGTTTGGCCAGTGCTAGAAGGATGTTGACAAGGAGGTCCCATGACTTAGGGCCACGGATAGGGAGTGCATAGATAAGGAGCTGAGGGGGAAAGTGCAGCCAAAAACACAACAGGATATCTAAGAGGAGCCGGAATAGGGGCTGCAACCTGGTGTACTCCAGAAACACGTGCACCAGGGTCTCCCTCATGCTGCAGAAGTGGCAGGTGTCCGGGACGGGGGTGAACCGTGCCAAGAACACGCCCATGCTCCCGGCTCCGTGAAAGAGCCGCCAACTGATGTCCTCTGCGGGCTTCAGGACCAGGGTGGAATATAGGCTGGCCCACTGGGGTTCCTCACCCTCCAGAACTGGTAGGAGGTTCCGCCAGTTCATGGCAGGGGCGGGACACGAGGGTGAGGACGTGAAGGGTGTGGAGCACGAGCGTTTACAGATGTTTCCTTGGCACGGTTCAGAAACGAGCTGGCTGCAATTCGTGCAGCCGGCTCACAGTGAAGGGATGGGATGGCTGGGTGGGGCCTGAGGAGAAGGTCCAAGGGCCCGGGGTATAGGGTGGGCGGGGAGCACCCTCCCCAGGACCTGGTCGAGCTAGGCCCGAGCAGTGGGCGGTAAAGCGGCCCTCACCTCCTGAAGTACACGCCGGGGAGTACGAGGGCTGGGAGAGCCCCATGCATTGAGCGAGCATCAGGGGATCCAGCCAGTCTCCCAAGTTGTAGTCCAGGAGGTCTCAAAGTGTGGTGACTTCTGCCAGGACCAACCTCTGGTGCACCGCGGGGGACTCCACCACCTGCACACAGAGCTGGGCGTTGTGTAGCAGGGGCTCCGTGAGGAGATCAGCCCCCTCGGTGGCCGCCACGGATCTGGTCACCGAGACCAGTTTACAGGTCCGGAGGAGGTCCTGGTAGAAGACTGGCAGCCCAAAGAGATCTCGCGGAAGACCCCTCGGATGGAGATAAAGGAGCTGCCGGTCGTATCGGAGCCCTTGGAAGCGGCGTAGGAAGGCGTGCACCAGCTGCATTCCTGTCCCTGGTCAGGAGTCCCATATAAATCAGTGGGGATAAAATCTAAGCTGACTCATTCAGGATAGAGGCCTTTTTTTTTTTACTTGTGCAGAAGCATTGGGAAATAAATACACTCTCCCTAGGCTAGTTCATGCAGAATAGAGGCTCACAGCGCCGATCACAGACTGAGCGCGGAGTTAGAATTTATTACAGTTTTCAAACATCTGTCACATCCTTTGTGCCCCAATTGCTGTCCTTTAAGGAGCCCAGCAGCCCATTTTATCACATGGCAGTCATTTTGGCCAGCTAATGGCTTTCAGATGGGCAGGCAGAGACTTAAAACTCAGTTTAATGGTTAGCATTTTAGGGAATGGGGGGAGAAATGTCCTGAAACTTAAAAGCTGCAGATAGGAAGGAAGGAAACCTGGATCTCTTCTCAGAATTCACATGCTATTTGCCTTCCAATAGCTTTTGGGCCTCGAAAAAGACAGAATTTAATTTGTTGCATTATATTTCCTGGTCACCACTGTTAATAAATAGACAGGAATGATTGAAAAACCTTGAAGTAAAGATTGTTGTAAGGGTTTTTTTTTTTGGTAAGTATATAAAATCATCAAATAAAAAGGTCTAATGGAGCATTCCGTTCTGGGAAGTTTTGACGGTGATTTGCTATTGGAAATGTCTCTTATTTTTTAATGAAAAATTCCATCCTATTTTATCAAAATAAAATTAGCTGCAAATAGGAATTGGGTAGAGATTGAAGATCAAGGCCCTAGTGTATTTTTTCATGGGAAATTACGCCTGTCAAATATAATTGGGTAGGAATACAACGGAGCTTTAAATTTGGAGGTTATGGGGGGGGGGAATCTATAATCGGTTCCATCCTCTTTCCAGTTGTAGTCTCTTATTGTATTATCTTGATGAGAAGGATCTAATTATAGTAGCAGACTCTAAAGTGACCACGGCCTAGGACCAACAGATAATGAAAACACTCTCTCTGCTCCCATAGTTACATCAGATGCAGGAAAGATGCTATATTTAACCTGGGTTTATTTTTAAGGCAGTTCATACTTGAGAAATATCAGTGACTGGTCACATGGACACCTGGGAATGTATTGACTGCATGTGTAAACAGCCTAGGATAGGCATTTATGTGCAGTGCAGGGCAGACTGCTACCCGGACATGAGATGAAGCCATTCACACTCATCAGAGCACTTGACAGTTAACTACTTTAACACTAGGTTATTTCATCATTTGTGAGCTAGCATTTGAAAGTCTTCATCAACTTATTTAGAGTAGTACCACCATTAACAGGAACACTGTCTTATGCTATATGTACTCAAATTTCTTGTTCAGAATGTACATCTCTTGTGGCATAATTAAGTCTTTGGGATCAAGTATAGAACAACAATTTAAATGAAGTGTGTATCTATATATTAACTTATAAGCATGCATACATTCTGTGTGTGTGTGTATATACACACACATGCATGCAAATATACATCTACAGCTAAGTGCTTTTTTTTTTTTACCAGTTCACACGTATAGTGTAACACATGTTACTGTGTACACACTGCCTCTATCAGAGTATATACAGGCTCATACAGACACACACAGAGACTGGATCTATATGGTGTAGGAAATATACAGTTCATTTAAATAAGTCTCCTAATCTTGTTCCCAAAGATACTATTACCAGCAGGATATGGATGCTCTCAAGAAGAAGAAAGCAGGCCTTCTAGTGAAAAGGAGAAACAGCATCACCCTAATTATCTATGTTGTTCATTCCCTTCTAGATAGCACAAAACACAAATGTTCTCCCCGTCCCATGAGCAGCAAAAGACTCTCTTTCAGCAATTCATGGTGGTCTTAGATCACATTTTACCCCAAACATTTGCCTTCCCAGACTTTTTTGTAGTGTGAAGAAATAAACCAGCCAGCAATGCCTGTTCCCAAGAACTTTCCTTTCCCCCCTTTGCAATTAAGGCAGATCTCTTCTTGCATCTTTCGCCTCTCGCGTGTATAATCTCCATTTCCCCTCAAAGTGTGTTATTTGGTTTTGGAATTACATCTATTTACCCAGAGTGGAAGTTGCACAAAGGTTGTGTTTATGCGAGAAAATTATATCACTGACAAACGCTGATTGGCATGCGGAGGCTGCGAGGGAAAACTGCAGAGGACGTTTTCATCAGCTTGGAATAACACAATGATTGTGTTTTCAGCAGAGCTAATTGATCACATACCTCGGCGCTCTCTGATAGCTGTTTACACAAAAGACGGCTTCCCAGATGCAGCCCAAAAGGGCTTGGAATAAGGAAACACATCCCAGCAAACATAATAATAATCATAATAATGGGATGATCACGGATTATCCTTAGGAGAAAAATCTAGGGGCTAATTCTCATGTACACTAAAATCCCTTTAAATCCCTCTGACAGTATAAAAAGGCCTTGGAGTGGATGCAAATGACATGCACTTCCACACTGCCAGAGAGGTGTATATAAGAATCAGGCCTCTAATCTGTCTTGTATGAATCAAAGAAGATGAACAAACCATTTAGCTGTTTTCCAGTTACATTAGTGTATACAAGGCCCATTCAGTTTTGTCTGGAAATAGTTCCTTGTTATACAACACTTCAGATAGATTAGTGGTTGGGCTTCAACACAACCTCTTGGAAGACACAGGATGCCAAGAAGAGAAAATAATATCTATTGCCTAGATGTTCTCTGTTTAGTTACACTTCAAAACCAAAAATAAACAAATGCACCGGAAATGTATTAATGTGGTGCCTGTGTGAAAATGAACAATCCCTGATCTGAAAAGCCAGATTCATTTTCTAATTGAGTTTACCATTCCAGGACACATTTAATGGTAATGCAACTATCCTTAGCAAGAAACAAAGCTGTCTGTGCTTTTCACAGGCTTACTTCCCTCTGCACCCAGTACCTGCCTGCATATGAGATCCACAAACTCAGAATAGACATAGTTTCATTAAAAAAAACCACACACAACAAAGAAACAAAAACAAAAAATACAAACACACCTTGGGGGGTGTAAAACAACCACATTCATTTTGCAGATTTAACATATCTATCACCTGCTTTCTAGTTTTGTGTCTGCAAAGATTCTGATAGTCTAAAATAATCAAATCAACCTGTTAGATTTTTAGATTGATGATTTATTGCACGTTCCCAGTTCCACGTCTATTCTTGCCTTTCAGAACATCTAAATCTGCCACATGTAATCTGGAGGAACCTGTTTGATTTTGCTCTTTATTGCATGTCATCTGCTACTGTGTTTAAAGACCCTTCTTTTGAACAGCAGATCAGAATCTGATAATATTTCTCTTTGCAAAGTCAACATTCTATCATTGTTTCGAATTCAATTATGAGGCAGACTCTCTGTGGTATGCAAGCACTATATTTAGGTTACATTAAATTATGTTTTAATAACATCCACTGGCTTTTTTTTTTTTTAATCCATCTCAGCCTTTAAAAGTCTTAGTCTCTTTAAGGTGGGGTGCAGGGGGAAACAGTTTATTAATGCACCACATTCAGAATTGTTTTTTAATTGGAAACATTTTGCAGAGAAAACCATTAATAAAACTCGATTCCAAATCAAACTTCTCTGTGTATGTTATTTTTACTCTGCAGTCAAACTCTTTTATTAGATTTAAAACTTTCACTGTTCTTTTTTATCTCTAGCACTGTAATGTTCTTCAATAAAAAAAAGGCCCAGTGACTCCAAAGTCTGGCAAAATAATATACTTTTTGGGATGTCTGTGTATGTTGCCAATTAGTTTTGCTGTAAATACAGACCTCCATCCATCATCAGTCTCTGGGTGGCTATAAGAGATTTAATTTGTTTCAGATGCCTCATGCTTTCTGAGCTATTCACCAACTCTGCTGACCTGCTGTGAAGACCAAAAGCAGCAGAAGGATGACTGACAAGGGAAACTCAGAGAGAGACCCTTATCTGCTTAGGGGCTGATCCTGCCCCACCAAGTCAGAAACAGAGGCCATTTGCAAGGGTCTCCCCCCCCCCCCCCTTCGCCTGCCCCAGTCTTTTCAGAAGCTTGCAGTTTTAGAAAGGATCTCAAAGGCGTAAGACTCACATTAGGGAGGCTGTGACAAGGTGTAATGGAAAACTCTCCTCCTCAATCCGTTCTCCCACCTTCCCTCTTCTCCTTTTACAAGCCATGCTTAAAACCTCCAGTTCCCTAGGAATTTTATGAATGCCCGAGACAAGCCAAAATAAACTCGTAAAGAAAAAGTTTCAAAAAAAGGTCACAGACCCATACAGCAAGTGTTAACCAGTAAATATTAAATCTGAGGCCAGAAAACGTTTGGTGAAAATCTTGTGGCTGTACACAACATGGCAACACTTTCTTTTGTGTATCTAAAGAGCAGGATTTTTCCAAAAGGAATTCCCTGCCTTGAATCCCAGCATCAGTGAGTCTGATCTATCTATCTATCTATCTATCTATAATATTGTCATTGGCTTCAACTGAAGCCCTTGTTTTCTACTTTCTAAAGTTAGGTACCTAAATCCACATTTAGACACCTAAAGGGAACTCGACATCTCGGGGGAGTGGGGGTGGGAGAAATGGCTTCTTCTTTAGGGCCTGATCAGGCCCAACGTGTCTAAGGCCATGATTAGGGCTGGTCAGAAAGATGTTCCATCCTCTCTATTTTTTGCCAGAAAATGGGATTTTCAATTAAATGAAAATTTTCATGAAAAATATCTTCTTTTTCTGAGGAAAATTTTGATTTTTCATTAAAAAAAAAATGAATACCTCAGGAAACAAAGTTTTGGTTTTCTGCTGAAAACAGAAATATTTCGATTCTGATACGTTCCACGGTGCCTTGTGGGAGTTGTGCTTTGGTTGCTCATGCCCTTTTTCTCCTCTATGGACCAGGCTCTAAAGCAGGACTTCATTTCCCCTGATGCACTGTGCCCCTTGGGACTCCCATGATGCACAGCCTCTATAATCCATGGCGCCTCATGGGAGATGTAGTCTGAGCAGGGAGCGTGACCTCCAGAAAGTGGGAGCATGGGGCACCTTAACTACCAGTCCCATAAGGCACCGTGGTGGCATTTGTGAATCAAACTATTTTGTTTTTAGAAGAAAATATTTTGGTCTGATTTTTTTTAAACCAAAATGCCAAAATTTTCAGTGGAAAACAAACAAACAAACAAGTTTTTCAACCATCTCAAGCCCAATCCAACAAATCACTAAAGCATGTGTTAAGTTTAAGCATGTGAGTAGTCAAGATATGCACATGCTCTGATGGGGAGATTTGCTCTCCTACTCTTGCTAACATGCTCACCCTACCTCCTGGTATGATTTCCCATGGTTCAACAGTCCCTTACTAAGCACTGCAATGTTCTAGCTACAGTACCTACCTGCAGCTGCATTAGTGACACTAATGGAAGTTGCTGTGAATTTGGCTCATGCAGTGCAGACACTTCGCTGAAGGCAAGGCTAGCCACTGCCTGACCTGGTTCTGAAGCAGATACATTTTGATCTTGACTACCTGCTCCTGTAAAATGGCTCCAGGGGCACCTACTCCGTTTCAGATGTGCCCAGACTTCATGGGAACCATTGCCATAGGCTGTTGCGGTACGGTCTGATCCTGTAGGAGGCTGAGTACCTCTTACGAGGTGCTCAACACCCATAACTCCGGCCGGAGTCCATGGGAGTGGAAGGTATTCGGCACATCGCATGGGCCTGTCTTGTGGTCAAAGCATTGGACTGGGACTCTAGAGATCGGAGTGAAGCTGCTTGTTCTTTCACACTCTTCCTCTGTAACCTTGGGGCAAATCACTTATAGAGTCTATGAGCCTGTTCCGTGGACCACGGAAATCAATGCAAAGTCTCTCACTGAATTTACTGGGCCCTCTGTGCACCAGTTCCTCATCTGGACAATTTAGCTACTAATACTTCATTTTCCCAACTCATGGCTTTTCTTGTATGTTTGGATTGTAAGCTTTTCAAGGCAGGGACTGTCTCCCTAGTTGTTTGTACAGCTCTGAGCACAATGGAGTCCCAGTCTCAGCTGGAGTGTCTAGTGGCTGCAATTCTACAAATATTCAAAATTGTTGGAGATATTAAAATACTGAGTAATTTGCTCAAAGGACTATAATGTATTTTAAAAAGACACTGGGTACATTTTTCAAAAGTGCCCAAGGTATTTAGGATCCATTTTCAAAAGTGACTTAGGTCTAAGCACCTTTTAAAATCCAGCCCTATCTGCATCTTCATGCACCTAAATACCTTAGAATCATAGAATATCAGGGTTGGAAGGGACCTCAGGAGGTCATCTAGTCCAACCCCCTGCTCAAAGCAGGACCAATCCCCAACTAAATCATCCCAGCCAGGGCTTTGTCAAGCCTGACCTTAAAAACCTCTAATGCCTAAAAACATTTATACAAACCTTATAAAATCTAGCACCTAAATCCCATTGACTTTCACTGAGACTTAGGCTCCTCGGTGTCTAAGTCACTTTTGAAAATAGGATGAAGGCGCGTAAGTCACTTAGTCATGTTATCCATGACCTCTTTTCAAAATTAACATCACCAGTTCAGCATTCATTGAGGGGAAAAGAGAAAAAAATATGCCCCTCGTCTATCACATTGCATGCTTAGTTTTCATCATGTTCGGAGGAAATTACTTTTACTCAGAGCCATATGTAGAGCATGAACCAATGCACATTCTGTAATGTTGGGAGTTCTGCAAGCGGGATTACAATGCTAGCAATTTATAGCAGCTGCATAAGTAGCCCCTTCTTCCACACATTATTCTGTCAACATTGTATTTTCCTTGGAAAAACACCTACAGTAGTTTAAATCTCTTTACTGAAAACAAATCTACTACAGGTGCTTTAGAGTTCATCCATGGGATATGAGAAGGTTGAACGTCCCCAAGAAAGGGAAATTTATGTCAGTAATGACTAATTGATTTGCTTGGCTTTAAAATCCCCGATGTATTTTCACTTTCCCCCCCTCCTCTTTTACAATGCTAGTAAAAGAAGCTACATCATATATTTGTGTTATATGTGGGTTCATTCTGGAAATCCTTACTTTCTGAAATGCGTTTATGTTTTCCCTCATTTCCTTTTACCATCGCTTTATAAAAGGGCTTGTTTTTACAGCCAATCGATAGGCTAAAGGTGAGCAGTACAGAAAAAATGTGTTTTGAAAATAAACGCTGAAATCAAGGTAGAACCCGAAACCAAAGTCTTCATGGCTGGAAATGAAAGACACACTTTCCACACTCATTTGGGCTAAATGTAATACATTATAGCAGAACACCAGCTCCACTGTAGTTAAGATTGCGCGTCACTTTCTGTTTAAAGTCGACCATTCTTTGTGCTCTAAAATCCACATGATTAATCAGATTGTCTTAAAACTTGCTGTGACTTATGGGGGTATAGGGTAAGGTTAGAAATTTGAGGACATTTGAGTCAACGTTTGCTAAGATGTAGGCCCCCTAAAAATCAGCTGGGTCTCCTAGGATTTTTTGCACACATAGATTCCTAGATTCGAAGGGCAGAAGGCACCTTTGTGATCATTTACTCTGACTTCCTGCATAATACAGGCCAGAGAACTCCCTCAAAATAATTCCTAGAGCATGACTTTTAGAAAAAGATTCAATCTTGATTTTAAAATGGTCAGTGACGGAGAATCCACTACGACCCTTGGTAAGTTGTGCCAATGGTTAATTACTCTCACTGTAAAAAATGTGTGCCTTATTTCCAGTCTGCATTTGTCTAGTTTCAACTTCCAGCCACTGGATCATCTGATACTCTTCTCTGCTAAACGGAGGAGCCCAAATATTTAATAATATTCTCCATGTAGGTATTTGTAGACTGTGATCAAGTCACCCCTTTAGCTTCTCTCTGTTAACCTAAATAGATTGAGCTCCTTCAGATTATCATTATAAAGCAGGTTTTCTAATCATTTAATCATTCTTGTGGCTCTTCTTTGAACCCTCAAACTTATTAACATGCTTCTTAAATTGCAGGCACCAGAACTGGACACAGTATTCCAGCAGCAGTGCCAAACACAGGGGTAAAATAACCTCTCCACGCTTACTCAAGATTCCCCTGTTTATGTATCCCAGGACTGCTTTATCCCTTTTGGCCAAAGCGTCACACTGGGAGCTCATGTTCAGCTGATTACCCAACATGCCCCCAAATCTTTCACAGTCACTGCTTCCCAGGATTCCCACGGCTTCCCCACCCTGTAAGTAGGGCCTACATTATTTTGTTCCTAGATGTATACGTTTACATTTAGCTATATTACAATGCAAACTGTTTGCTTGCACCCAGCTTACCAAGTGATCCAAATAGCTCTGTGCCAGTCACCTGTCCTTTTCATTATTTACTACTCTCCCAATTTTGGGTCATCTGAAAACTTTATCAGTGACAATTTTATGTTTTCTTCCAGGTCATGGATAAACATGTTAAATAGTATAGGACCAAGAACCGATCCTTGTGGGACCCCACTAGAAACACACCTGTTTAATGATGATTCCCCGTTTACAATTATGCTTTCAGACCTATCAGTTAGAACATAAGAACGGCCATACTGCGTCAGACCAAAGGTCCATCCAGCCCAGTGGCCTGTCTACCGACAGTGACCAATACCAAGTGTCCCAGAAGGAGTGAACTTAACAGGTAATGATCAAGTGATCTCTCTCCTGCCATCCATCTCCACCCTCTGACAAACAGAGGCTAGGGACACCATTCCTTACCCATCCTGGCTAATAGCCATTAATGGACTTAACCTCCATGAATTTATCTAGTTCTCTTTTAAACCCTGTTATAGACCTAGCCTTCACAACCTCATCAGGCAAAGAGTTCCACAAGTTGACTGTGCACTGTGTGAAGAAGAACTTCCTTTTATTTGTTTTAAACCTGCTGCCCATTAATTTCATTTGGTGGCCCCTAGTTCTTATATTATGGGAACAAGTAAATAACTTTTCCTTATTCACTTTCAACACACCACTCATGATTTTATATACCTCTATCATATCCCCCCTTAGTCTTCTCTTTTCCAAGCTGAAAAGTTCTAACCTCTTTAATCTCTCCTCATATGGGACCCGTTCCAAACCCCTAATCATTTTAGTTGCCCTTCTCTGAACCTTTTCTAATGCCAGTAGCCATACATTTTAATCCATTTAATTTGTGCCATGTTAATTTTATATCTTTCTAGTTTTTAATCAATATGTCATGCAATACCAAGTCAAATTCCTCACAGACGTTTACGTATATGTCAACATGATTAGCTTTATCAACCAATTGTGTAATCTCATCAAAAAGAATAGGTTACTTTGACAGGCTCTGTTTTCCATTTTATTTTGATTGGGATTAATTATATTGCCCTTCTTTAATTCTTGATTAATTGAGTCCCACATCTGCCACTCCATTATATTGCCCAGGATGGATATCAGACTGACACAATTACCTACAATTACCCAGGACATCCTATTTATTCTTTTCAAATATTGGTACAATATTAGCTTTTTTCCAATCTCCTGGAACTTCCCTGGTTGAAAAATCAACAGTAACTATTCAGCAAACTCCTTAGCCAGCTCTTTTAGATGCAAGTTAGCCAGACCTGCTCATTTAAATATGTCTAACTTTAGTATCTGCTGTTTAACATTCTCCTGAGACTCTAGTGGAATGGAAAGAGTCATCATAAGATATGACTACATCATCTGTTTTCCCCCCAAGTGCAGAACAGAATAGTTATTGAACACTTCTGCCTTTTCTGCATTATTATTGATAATTCTACCATTTCCAGCTAGTAATGGACCAATACCATTGTTAGAATTCTTTTTATTCCTACTATATTAAAAAAAACTCCTTCATATTGTTCTTAACTCTGCTGGACATAGATTTCTCCATGTGTCTCTTTGCTTCCCTTTTCAATTTTCTACAAGTCCTAATGTCTGACTTATATTCATTACTATCTGCTTTCTCTTTCTTCCATTTGTTTATAAATATAAAAATAAATACATTTTTTATAGTTGCCTTCACTTCCCCTCTAAACCAGGTTAGTGTTTTTTTTTTTTTTTTAAACAAACATGGCCTTTTTCTTTGATTGTGGACTGGGGCTTTTTGAGCATCTAGTAAAGTGTTCTTAAACAATTCTCATTCATATTTTTCTGATTTAAATTTTTCCTCCCAGCTGATGTGGCTCATCTTTTTTTCAGCTTTGCAAAATTGGCCCTCTTAAAGCACCAAGGATCTATATCACTGGTCTGGAGTTTATTCTGTTTGCACATTATAACTGTGATCAAGTCATGATCACTTGTATCTAAGTTATCATTATGTTTTAATTCTGTGACCAGTTCCTCTTTATCTGTCAAGACGTAATCCAATATAGAATTTGCCAGTGCTAACTTTTGGGGTTAGGAAATATTCATCTATAATATTTAGAAATCCCAAAGCTGGTTTAGTACTGGCAACATGAGACCTACAGCATATGTCATTCAAATTGAAGTCCCCCATGATCAAACAGCTTTTCCCCCCATACACATTATAGATAGGTGTGTAAGGAGCTGATCATCCTGTTCCCCTAGTGTGATTTGTTGGTCTGTAACAGATATCAACTAATACCCCATCATCTTGAGCTTTATCTGTTAGGACATTGATCCATACACATTCAAGATAATTTTATTCAAGTTATCAGTGACTGAGAAATTGATAATGCTATTTTTGACATAGAGTGCCACTCCCCCTCTTCTGCCAACTTGGTCCTTCCTAAATAGGTTATCACCACTGATTTTAACATCATCCCACCAGGTTTCTGTAATATCAACTAGATAACATTTATGCTAATAAACGAGCAATTCCAATTCCTCTTGTTTCTTACCCAGATGTCTAGCATTGGTGTATAGGCAATTAAAGAATTTCACATTCTTGGGTTCCTTGGTTCATTTTCTTCTTATCACCACAGTTTTGTGCTGAGTGCTCAGATTGTCCCTCTTTTTAACCCTCTCCCTTTGTAATTTGCTTAACACCATCCTGACTATTCTAGCCAGCCTGTCTCCAAGAAAATTGGTTCCCCTTCTATGGAAGTGAAGGGCATCCAAACTATACAGTCTCCTCTCCCCATAGCAGTTGGACCAATGTTCCACAGAACCAAAACCCTCCATCCCACCTAGCCAATAGCTCACTTCCAGAATTTTCTGCCTTCTGTGTTTTGCTCATGGACAGGAACCGCTTGGTCTCAGTGTAACTGAACTTAACATTCTGGATTGGCATGAGATACCCATGGGCAACCTTAATTCTTTCCTAATGAAGTTTTTGGGTAATTAATATATCTATCAGACAGTGCTTTATTGGCAAAAAATATCATCAGGACTTTTAATAATTTGCTTGTCTTCATTCAACAACCAGTCTCCAGTTATTAAAGCTATGTTCAACTAACTTCACCATACCCATCTATCTATGGTCAACTGGCTAAAGTAGTGGACTGGGATTTTAAAAGACCTGTGTTCTATTCCTGGCTCTTTCATTGACCTGATGTATGTCTTGGAGCAAGTTGCTTCATCTCCCCGTGCCTCAGTTTCCACATCTTTCAAATGGGAATAATGTTATTTACCTTCCTTTGTAAAGTGCTTTGAGATCTACAGATGAAATGCCCTATATAACAGTGTGGTGTATCAATATGGTATCTGAGCATCTAAAGGCCTGCGGCCACCAACAGTTATTACTAATTATTAATAATAATGGAAATATTTAGGTAGCACCCAAAGACCCCAATCAGGATTGCCCTGAGCCCCATTGTACTGGAGACTGTACAAACACAGCTAAAGAGACAACCACTGCCTTAGAGAGTTTGCAATCCAAAAAAATGGTAGATTCACCCTTTCATCCACTCTCTCACTCTGAGGTCATTCTCTCTACAAAAGTGCTCCTGATAAGCTATTATCCAATTTTTACAATAGATGAGTCAAGGGAATACATGGGTAACTTAGTGGCCAGCGGGGTTAGGGACACGGGTATTACTTTAAATTACAAGGAGTAATGGAGAATCTAGTCCAAAGAACACAAGGTATCCATATGTCTCCATATGTGTCCACACAGGCTCCTGCATATAATTTATAGCTACCCCACGGAATAAGGAACCTGGCTCACAGACTGACAAATGCTGTAGAGGTTACAGAATTGATGGTTCCCCATTTCCTCATGTGGTCTTATTGTCAAGATCTTCTGGGACATGCTCTATTCTAAAAATCAATTAACTTTCACAAGGACTGCTCCCACTGAACCTTACAATATTCATTCTCAGCCACCATCCACCCAAGTTATTATCCTCACGCCACGTGAACTTTGGCAAACTAAATGTCTACATGTAGTGCACAGCTCTGGAAGTTATTATCTCAGGAAGCTTGCAGAATACAGCAAGTTTGGGACATAGCTTCGGCTGTGAAATAGAAACCAGATTTCTGGGCTGGATGACTTTTACACACCTGTGATCTCTACTTCTTGAATCTACATTACAGAAAAGAAACGTCATTTGATTTCTCAATCTTAAAAGATAATACAAAGGTTTTTCGGAATCCATATTCAGGCATCTGAGGGTACATTTTGTAGAGTATCTTTAATAAAAAGTGCAGTTCCAAAATGCATCGCACAGTTAATACAGACACACGGGCTTGGAGTTTAGCTTCCTGCTGGCATAATGCTCTGCCCAACATAAGAGTAAGGAGAGGGTGGGTTGGGGGCAGGAGGAGAGGGAAGGTGGGGTCTGAGTAGAGTTCGGATGTGCCTGACCCACCACTGCTGTAAGGTCTAAGAAGGACCTTATCTCAGTGGTGTAGGTTAGGGCTGGCCCATTGCAGGTCTCATGTTCACCAGGGCCAGGTGGCTTTGCGTCCTGGAGCCAGTGAGGAGGAGAGATATGGAAATGTTATTCCAGATGACAAGCGCTGCAGAGAAGAAGGCTCTCATACCAAAGGTGGTCAAAATACTGGACGGGCCAGAGAGAAGGCTGGCACAAGGGCCCTGATCCAAAGTTCACTGAAGTCAAAGAAAAGATTCTCATGACTTCAATGGGATTTGGATGAGACCTTACATGAGCAGAGGGAGTGGCCAAGAGATAGAAGATCCATGTTGCTCTGTGATGGGGGACGCTCACCACCAGTGCCGCCTTGTGGTCCGGCAGGGGTGTGGCAGGTTGCCTTCTTCCAGGGCACCCCCTTTTTTACTACAGCTCTGCCCTGCAATGGTCTGTCATTTCAGTGATTTAGCCCTATAGCCTGGTCACACTTTTAAGTCCACCCCTTTCTGGATATATATAAAGAGTCCAAAAATGGGGAAGTCTTCAGGATGAAACAAGAGATTCAGGGCTTCCCCCGGAAGTCAGGGGTTTATGGTCCAGACCCTTGTACCTACAGGGTCTTCCCCAGGTAGGTTTCCCCCCCCCCCCAAGGGATAGGCTTGCATCATTGTCCTACTTTAGGGATGGGTAGGGGAGCCTGGGCCCACCCTTCCTACCAGGCTCCAATCCAGCACCCAATGATGGGCAACTAAGTCCTGCACCCTGAGGTGCTACTTGGCTGCCTGCCTTGATCACTTCCTACCAGTCCCTTCTCTTCTCACAGAGTAAAGTAAATAACTAAAACACAAAGATAAAGTCTCTACCTTCAGAAAGTCCCAGGTCTTCTTTTGTTGGTTTGGTCAGGTCCCTAGAGCCAGACCTCAGAGAGCAACCATGCCGATGGTTCACCTTCACAAGAGCTCAGCATGCAGGTCAGCTCACCCCCCCTCCGAGTCTGCCTGACAGTGAGCAACGCTGTTCCCCTTTTTAAGCTCCCTCTCCAGCCTGTGCAGCTTTGGAGGTGCAGTGACTGCATGTGAAAGTACAGAGAGACTTTGATACTCAACCTCCCCACCCCCACCAAAAAAAAGGCGGGGTGGGGGAACTACAGTGACCTGGCCAGAGAGCAAAGCCACAAAGAAGGAGCCATTGAGTCCTGAGAGAGAGGGACAGAGTGAGCATCCACAAGAAGAGGTGTCAGACTGGCAGAACTAATACCCAGAGCAGTCAGGAGGAGGCGCTCCAGTGGTGAGTAGACCACCCTGTGACAGGCATCTACGTAGCTTTGAGGATCTGGGCCTTGGTTTGGTATATTTCCCTTTAATGTGCTCAGTCCATTAGAATGGAATGCTTATCTGCATCACGGTTTCACCTCACTGGTGATGTGCTTCATCTGCTTTGGTGATTAACCTGTTTTTCAGTTGATTTTCCTATAAGTTATGTATAGATATTATCTATATAGAAAGAGGGCCATATCCTCAACTGGTGTGAATCAGTGGAGATCCATTGAAATCAATGGAGTTATACTAACTTATACCAGCTGAGGGTTCGTCTCACCTTGCAATGAATGATTACCCAAAGACACAAGAAATCTCACGTAAAAGAAAAAATATTTTTGACTCTTACGATCAAAGCAGAAAATACATAATAATAATACTTAACTGCTCTATAGCATTTTTCATTAATGGATCTCAAAGCCCTTTACAAAGACGACACACTCCACAGATGGGGAAACGGAGGCAGTAAGAAATGTTAGTAACTAAATACTTGAGCCACATGAACACCATAGGGTTTTAATAACTTCTAATATCAACTTGTCACCTCAAAATATTTTCAATAGTCCGCTAGCACATCTATCTGATGTACATAGCCCATCTTCTTACGTCTTGCTAATAAAATAGATTATAGCCCTGTAGCGGGGTAGTCACCCCGCTCCGGTCCAGGGGGGTTAAAAACCGCCCTGGGAGGGGGCTGTGGCTGGAGAAAGCAGCTTTTAGGCTGAGCTGATTGGGGGGGAAGTGGCTGCAGCTGGGGCCATGCTCCAAACAGACTCAGCAGGCCCTATAAAGGCAGGGAAGCCAGGGGCAGACAGGGAGTCTCCCTCTGCTTGTTGAGGGAGAAGGGCCTGGCTGCCTGGAAGCTGGGAAAGGTCCCTAGAGTGGAGCAGGGCTGGGGAAAGGCTAGAGGAGCTGGGGAGCTCCAGCCTGGAGAACCCCAGGCTGCAGGCCTTGATAAAGGCCAGGACAGGTACTGGGGCTATAGAGGGGTAGCCTGGTGTAGGCAAAGGCAGCAGGTCCAAACCCCCCTTTGCCAGTGATGAATGGCGTGTACACTGCAGTCTGCCCCAGTGAGCGGGGGCTAGATGGTGACTGGCAGTAGCCATATTCTGAGGCGAAGTAGGGATAGTGGGTGGGGCTTCTCCTAGGAGGGGGAGACCCAGAATTGTGGGGGTACTGCTGGGGGGCAGCACCCAGTTAAAGGGGCACTGGGGTCCTGGGAGGGACACGGGGGCCAGCAGTGGCGGCGAGACACCAACCTGCAGGGGGTGCTCCATGACGCTGGAAGAGCTAATTCCCTGGATGACCAGCAGGAGGCACCGCCGGGTGAGTCTGCGCCAGCTTACAAGCCCGTTCAATGACTTAATATAATGAATTTGCAGCCATTCACCATGAGATAATTCTGCTGTCAGAAATGGAATCAGATGTGAATGAAGCAGCGGGAGAAACCTGCTGTCTGTTTTAGCATTAAGGTCGTATAGTTTTCTCTTCAGCAAACATCAAGGTCAAGCTTACGTCAAACTCAGATGAGGTCATATAGTGTGATGTCCAGCTGGGTCATGTTATGTGAAATATCTTGCTTAGTTCTCCTGAAATCCTACTGAACTGGTTGGAGGAAAATTTCTCCAGATGGCAGAGAGACTACGATCCAACACAAGAATTAACATAAGATTTAGGGCCAAATACTTTGATAGTGTAAACTGGCAACACTCCACCATCAATGGAGTTTCACCTACTTAACCCATCAGAGAACTTGGTTCTCCATTTCAGAGTATGAAATAACTGCTCATCTCACCTCAAGTCTTCTGTGCTACTAGATGTTGGAGACTTGACAGAGAGAGAATGATCCTAGCAATTTCACAGCCAGTTAAATCTGTTCGCTGTTAGCTCAAGTTCAAAATGTCATCAGTTTTCTTAGAGCTTGGCTTGACGGCCCTCTGTACTCTCTTTTCCCCTCCAACAACTTGATGATTTGCCTTCAGCAGTAAAAAGAAATGATGATGATCACACTTCACTTCTCAGCTCCTTTTCCCACTTATATGGTGTCAAATGTGTCCACAATTCTTTGCCATTCCTTCTGGGCTATGACATGGGTTCATAGATCTTGGAGTTCCAGTCCTTTTCTCTTCAAACTTCTCTTGAGTTTTTTCATCGAATCCTCAGTAATCCATGTCCTTTCTTACTGCCGTCTTCCTCTCATGTTTTCTTTGCTGGTTGTTCTTCTCCCATTCTTAGCACATGGCCAGCCAACCTCAAATGTGCACTCTCCAGATTATCATTGAAACTCCCAACTTCATCTTCCCCCCTATTTCTTCTATGCGCACTCTGTCTACCCTCCACTTGCCTGCCATTCTCTTTAGCGTATTATTTTCTATTATCTGCACCTTTTCTTCCATCTCCATAAGACCCACCATTTCACTGAAAAAATGAATTTCAAAACTTATAATTTTCTATGCAAATATTTATTTTGATTAAAAAGGCATTTTTCATTGAAAAAATATTTTTAGAAAATTTTGACCGGCTTTACAATTGACTACAATGGGAATGGGAGCAGACCTTAAATGTGCTTTAAAAAGGAGAAATTTGTCTTGATGCTTTGTAGATAAAATGCCTTGTTCCTTTCACTATTCTTTTCTTGATAATCTCTAGATCTTGAGCAACTGATTCCTTTGTTCAAAATGTTAAGCTCTACAAAGAGACAATTCTTTTGCATATATCTCATAGACTTTGTACATTTTTCGACTTTTATAAAGAACACTGGCAGGAAAGCAGAATCTTTGGATTTATTTTCTCATCCTCTCTTGTTCATTATTCCCCACCTTTAAGTAAAAACCCACGGCTATTTGTGACTTCATAATTGATTGCTGTGGGAGGTACAGAGGATTTGAGACTGAGGAATAAGCATCAGGAACAGATAAACTCTGAAGGTGCTCTTGTCATGCAAGTGTCCTTGAGGACAAAGAACTTGGGAAGAGAATTGGAGACCATTTGTCAACAAACTGTCAGTTGCTCTTTAAAAATGCAGGTAAGGAAGAAATATTTGAACCTCCAGAGACCAGACTGCATTCAACAATTTGAAATGGGATGACACCTAACATGACGTCTTACTCGAATCCAAGATCTCTTTTAGCAAACATCAGAAGTCTTCTTCATTTGGGACTTTTTAAAAGTGGACTGGACATGATCACTTGAAAATAAGCTTTAGAGAACAATCTGCTTCTTTAGGGAGATGGTCTGGTGCTCTAATAAGCCTTTACTTTCTCTGTCTTCTATGAATCTCTTTAAAGGGTTTAGGCTCCAATTCAGCAAAATACTCAACCACATGCTTAGCATTGGGCATGTGTTTAGCTCTCACCGAGTCCAATCGGGTGTAAGCATGGTCGTACGTGCTATGCTGAATAGGGCCCAGATTCTGCAAACACTGATGGATGTGCTTAAATTTACTCACTTGAGTCGTTCCATTCAGATCAATGGGATTGCTTACATGAGTAAAGTTAATTACATGCATAAACATTTGCAGGATCTGGGCCCAGGGATGGGGAAACAGCATGTGCTTAAAAAAACAACGAGGAGTCCGGTGGCACCTTAAAGACTAACAGATTTATTTGGGCATAAGCTTTCATGGATAAAAAACCCCACTTCTTCAGATGCATGGAGTGAAAATTACAGATGCAGGCATAAATATACTGACACATGAAAAGAAGGGAGTTACCTTACAAGTGGAGAACCAGTGTTAACAAGGCCAATTCAATGAGGGTGGATGTGGCCCACTCCCAACAATTGATGAGGAGGTGTCAATACCAAGAAAGGGAAAATTACTACAAAAGCACAAAATTGCCACACAGCAATATATTACTGACTAATCAACAGCTGTTTGTTTGGCAACTGGCAATTACTTATGTTACTCAAATTCAGAAATCTGCCCTGTGACTGGATAGAGGAAAACTGAGTAGATTTATTCACATTAACTTCTGTCTTGTTGAACTTCCAATTCAAGGTTCACTCACAAACAGGTTACTTTTGTCCAGTTCAAATTTTACTGCATATTATTGTTCCTATTTGTATACCAGTGGTGCCTAGAGGCCCTCGCTGAAATCATGATCCCATTGTGTTAGGTGCTGTACATACACACAGAGATTGTAAATTCTTTGGGCCCTGACTATCTAAACAGACCCAACAGACTAAGAGGAGCAGAAAGGAAATCTTGGTATCTCGACTTTACAGATGGGGAACTGAAGCACAAAGTCACAAAATGACTTGCACAAGGTCACATGGGGATGGCCATGTTATGATGATCATGCTCCGGGATATTTCTGTGAGTGGGATAGCCAATAACCACCTGGGCGAACATTACTGGCTGAAGATATTACAATTCTAACGTCGAATGCTGCTGTTGCTAAGAGTGAGGCATTTGAGAGGGCTCAGGTTAAAAGGGTCTCAAACTGCTTCTACTTGTGTGTCTACACTTAAACCATCAGCTGCTCCTCCTGCTCAGAGGTGCTGGAACTAGGGGTGCTGCAGCACCCCCTGGCTTGAAGTGGTTTCCATCATATACAGGGTTTACAGTTTGTTTCAATGGCTCTCAGCACCCGCACTGTACAAATTGTTCCAGCATCCCTGCTCCTGCTTCTATCACCCAGAGTCATCCGACACGGCCTACTCCCACTCCACAGCCTTGGCAGAGAAAGTTGTCAGCTCCTCAGAGTTTCCGCTGTGGTAGTACAGCTCACTTGGCTAATTTCCCTGCCTGCCCGGCTCGAACTGCTGTGTTCCTGGCTTGTGGGAAGGAAGGAAACTTTAAGTTAGTGTGCTGTGGTACATTGGTGCACAATGACAGGAGAGCTGAAGTACATACTGTACATGGGGAACCACATAAGACCACCTTTACCAGGAACCCTGTCATTTCCTTTAGTATGATCATCTCAAGGCAAGGTGCTGGAATCGTAGAAATTAAAGGTACACCACTGACGTGCATGGCGTATATGGGCACTGAAGTTAAATGTTCTCTCCTCTGGGTTTGTTCCTAATCTGGACATTTGCCTGACTGCAGTGGTTATAAAAGTTTGGAACTGGAACTGCTATATCCCTATGACACTTCGGGAATTCTCACTTCTAACTGGCGTGGCATCAGAGAATTGAATCTCTCACTAGTTTTTAGATACCACTCGCTACCAGAATAAGAACATAAGAATGGCCATACTGGGTCAGACCAAAGGTCCATCTAGCCCAGTATCCTGTCCGACAGTGGCCAATGCCAGGTGCCCCAGAGGGAATGAACAGAACAGGTCATCATCAAGTGATCCTTTCCCTATTGCTCTTTCCCAGCTTCTGGCAAACAGAGGCTAGGGACACCATCCTGCCCCATAGACATTGATGGACCTAGCCTCTATGAACTTATCTAGTAGGGCCCTAATTTCCCACGGAGCAGCTATCGGAGTAGGCAGGGAGCACAGACTGAAATAGCTGCCCTCAAACACAGTATTTGTGTAAGAGCATGTTGGACATTTTTCATCTACTGTACATTTTTTTTTCCCAATGAAAAATGCCATTTGTCAAAATCATTTTGAACATTTTTGGTTTTGACAAAACTTTCTTAAAAAAAAATAATAAAAGAATCATTTCAGCAAAGTCTACGTTGGAATGGAACATTTCAATTTTTTGCTTGGAAATTATTTTTTCCCCAAAACTAAAATTAATTGTGTATGTGTATGTGTATGTGTATGTGTATGTGTATGTAAACTAAAATTAATTTTAGTTTATATATATAAACATTTAAAAATTTTAAAAGCTCAAAATCAGAATGCAATGTTCTGATTTCATAAAAATGAAACAGTTCAATTGATCTGAAACAAATCTCAATTTTTTTTTTTTTGCTTTTGTTTCATTTTGGAATGGGGAAAAAAATTCAAAATTGCTGAATATCCAATGAAATGGAAAATATGGTTCCCTCCCCACTCTTCTAATATATTAGAGAGAGTGTTTCTGCATTGCACCATAACGCCCACATCTTCTGTCTCTAAGGCTTGGTCTACACTAACCCCCCAAGTTGAACTAAGGTACGCAAATTCAGCTACGTGAATAACGTAGCTGAATTCGACATACCTTAGTTTGAACTTACCGCGGTTCAGACGCGGTCCACATGCGGCAGGCAGGCTCCCCGTCGACTCCGCGGTACTCCTCTCGCTGAGCTGGAGTACCGCAGTCGACGGCGAGCACTTCCTGGTTCGACTTATCGCGTCCACACCAGACGTGATAAGTCGAACCCAGAACTTCGATCCCCAGCCGCCGAACTAGCGGCTGGGTGTAGACCAGCCCTTAATGATCTTGCCTTGTTTTGACTTGTACAGAAAACAGATACCAATTATTATCTTAATTTAGGAGACAAAACTCTGGTCTGTAGACTACTGCTTTACTTAGCATACTTAGTCCATACTACCAACTATATGAATAATTTACACACTGTTGGATCTTGGACATCTAACACACAACATTCACAGGTGTTTCATTTTAATGTTCCCCACTTGGGCCAACAGAGGAATTTAAACCTGAGACCTTCCATGCTAAAATCATGAGACTCTACTGCATGAGTTAAAGGGGTAAGGCAGGGGTGGGCAAACTTTTTGGCCCAAGGGCCACATCTTGGAATAGAAATTGTAGGATGGGCCATGAATGCTCACAGCATTGGGGTTGGAGAGCGGGAGGGGGTGCAGGCTCCAGCTGCGGGTGCAGGCTCTGGGGTGGGGCTGGGGATGAGAGGTTTGGGGTGCAGGAAGGTGCTCTGGGCTGGGATTGAGGGGTTTGGAGGGCGGGAGGGGGACCAGGGCTGGGGCAGGAGGTTGGGGCATGAGGGGAGGCTCAGGGGTGCAGGCTCTGAGAGGCGCTTACCTCAAGCGGCTCCCGGAAACAGCAGGATGTCCCTTCTCTGGCTCCTACGCGGAGGCGCGGTCAGGTGGCTCTGCATGCTGCCCCTTCCGCAGGCACCGCCCCTGCAGCTCCCATTGGAGCGTAGGAGGGGAGCCATTGGAGTGCGTAGGAGCTCGCAGGCCAGCTTAAAATGGCTCGCAGGCTGGATCTGGCCCGTGGGCCGTAGTTTGCCCACCCCTGGGATAAGGCCTTTAGGTGGAAAGGGTAGTAGATTCATAATCCTGCTATGCTGGCTCGCCACTAGAGGGTGACAAAGATCAACACTCTCCTGGTTTGGGATTTCTGCTTTGGATCCATTTATGAGCCTACATGCCTGCCATGGTGAAGTAAAATATTCTCCACAAGCCAACTGGCTGTGCTGCATTGCAGCCATGGAGTGCTTCTCTGGCAGCATTAGCTAAGCCTCTCAGTGCTCAAGTGAATGCTAGGTCTGTAGCATAGTCAGTTCCTAAGTGGGTACACTGAAGTGGGAGGGGTCTAGGAGACATCCCCTCTAGCTTTTTCTTCCCCCTCCACTGCCAGCACACATACCCAAAGCAGCTGAGAGTTAGAGAGAGGCTAGACCTGAAGATCTATTATGTCTCACCCCTGCTTTCCTAACACACATCAGCTCCCCAATAGGAGGAGCCACCACCTGCAAAATTACTTTTAAAACGGACAGGCAGATTTCATGACTGTAACAAGATCTCCAGTCTGCTTACATAAGAGTTGGGCCTCAGATTGAGTTGCCACCCCTCTAGGATGGTCCTGGAGTCTCCAGGAATTAAAGATTAATCTTTAATTAAAGAATATGTCATTTGATGAAACCTCAAGGAATACATCCAACCAAAATTGGCAACCCCAGCCTGAGCTTTGTAGTCCAGATCCAAAATTCTTCAGTATCTAGGGGTGTCCAAATCTGGGTTTATGACAGGGGACCTGTCCCTGATTCCTGTACATCCCAAATTGTTCATGCCATTCCTGGCTGCCCACAGGGCCTCTACAACATGAGGTTTGTTAAAGGTTTACATAGCTCTAAAATAACTAGTTAAAAAAACCCTCTAAATTTACAACAGATGCACAAATGTGCCATGGGCACAGACCTGTCATCATGCCCACCCAACCGCATTTTCACCGGATCATGTGGAGTGCACCTGTAGCCAGCTGGCGATGCACTTGCTCTCAATGGGGGAGAGATTCCCCAGGCCTGGATTTTTTTGGTTCCTCATAAGAGAACTTGTGTGTTGTGTGTCTGTATGCATGTGTGTACCTGGACATAAATAACCATCCAAACCAGGTCAGCAAGTCCCAGCTAAATCTAACAAGAGACCAGGTGCTAGAATGACAGGGATGGGGAACAATGACTGATTTGGGATGAGTGCATGGGCAAAAGCAGTTGTGGGGAGAAATGTTTCAGATCCAAGTTCAGGTCACCTGAACTCTTGAAAGTTCAAGGGTTTGTTAATGGGTTTGGTGGCTAAACGATTCAGGTTGCGTCTCATCTGTTTTTTTTCACATTCGATACTTCATTCTCTTGTTCTTTATGTCTAAAACCATCTCACTCCCACACTAGAGTTTAGGATTTCTCCCTGCACATTCAGGATTTTCATCCTTAGTCACTGGCCTCAGAGAATCGAAAAGAAGCAGCTAACTACTCCAAAGATGGCATCCTTGACTCCCAATTTTAGCTGGCTGAATTGAGGAAGCTGGTGCACAGGACGTTTAAAAAGAGAGTCGGTAAAATGGTTTCGGAATCTGTAGATGTTTAGGGCGGAAATCTAATCGCCAACATGCAGTTTTGCTTTAATTGTTTTGGGTGCATGAATTTTGTTCCTGGGAAAATGAGGAACTTAGCAACATTAGCTATTGCCAGACAAACTCAGTGCAAGTTTGCCACACACAACTCTCTGTGCTCCTCACCCTTAACATCACCCGGGGCTCTGATTCCGTTGCTTAGCCTACCTTGAGCAGAGATGACCATTTGGCCTGGAGACAGATGGCTTCTAGCAGCTAATAAAGATGCAATAGATAATGGTGAATACTAGGGGCTGTTCAGAGGAGCAGAGTAGATGCACAAGTTGGTTAAGCTATTCCCTCCTTGATTAAACAATCTGGTTTGTTCCTCCTGGCTGATTGTTTACTTCCCTTCAAACACAACAACTGTGGCAACCACTCCATTCTTCCCAGCAGGCCTTGAGATCCCAAGTCTCCAGAGGTCAATACTACTATGTTGTAAACACATTATGACCTTTAATTTTGACTCACAAAGCAGCCTTTTTCTTATTATGTTCACTGCTGCGAATTACAAATATGTAATGTTTTGAAAGTATAATAAACTAGTACAACTCTGCATCCTTAACATCTCCACCTCTCCTGCTGGAAGGGAGGTTTGTTATTTTGTTCCCAGGAACTCAGCGTTACTCAATGGAATCAGCCCTGCAGGAAATACAGGAGAGCAAAAAGAGGAATGTCATGGCTTCAGAAATTGGATGCACAGTTATTTACTTGTTCCCATAATATAAGAACTAGGGGCCACCAAATGAAATTAATGGGCAGCAGGTTTAAAACAAATAAAAGGAAGTTCTTCTTCACACAGTGCATGGTCAACTTGTGGAACTCCTTGCCTGAGGAGGTTGTGAAGGCTAGGACTATAACAGGGTTTAAAAGAGAACTGGATAAATTCATGGACGTTAAGTCCATTAATGGCTATTAGCCAGGATGGGTAAGGAATGGTGTCCCTAGCCTCTGTTTGTCAGAGGGTGGTGATGGACGGCAGGAGAGAGATCACTTTTTTTTTTTTTTCCTAGAACTGGAAGGGACCTTGAAAGGTCATAGAGTCCAGCCCCCTGCCTTCACTAGCAGGACCAAGTACTGATTTTGCCCCAGATCCCCAAATGGCCCCCTCAAGGATTGAACTCACAACCCTGGGTTTAGCAGGCCAATGCTCAAACCACTGAGCTATCCCTCCCCCCACTTGATCATTACCTGTTAGGTTCACTCCTTCTGGGGCACCTGGCATTGGCCACTGTCGGTAGACAGGACACTGGGCTGGATGGACCTTTGGTCTGACCCAGTACGGCCGTTCTTATGTTCTTGTTTGACTTTGGATGCAACTTGCTTGTTGTGGGCGAGAGCCCAACTCACAACCCTAGAGCTGAACACACAAAATTTGGAGGGCAGCTGAAATGCAAACCTGGATCTGAATTTTGCACTTTGCACCCACAGTATCTTTGCAACCCCAGGCTTCCAATCAGCCCTAAAGCGGCATTTGAAATCTGCCTCTGAGGGGTTGTCTACATGATGCATCTGTCTGCAGTAGAGGGCTGTAAATTCTAGTGCATACTAGCATGTTGTGTACCAACTGGCTTGCGCTTACCCTGCAAGTATTACATTAACAAGCAGTCGGGGACTTCTAGTGCGCACAAGCAGAGTCCACTTAGTATGAGACGCTAGTGTGCACTAGAATTGACACCTCTGTGGTGTAGATTAATGCCCTGTGTAGACAAGCCCTGAGTTTGGTGGCGTGAGGCTATCTTGGTTATGTCGACCCAGCAATAAAACACCCAGAGCTGACCCAGGTCACCTGACGGGCTGGGGCTGCAGGGCTATATAGGGTAGACGTGTGGGCTCAGGCTGGAGCCTGGGCTGTGAGATCCCGTGAGTGGGGTGGGTCTCAGAGCCTGGGCTCCATCCTGAGCCCAAACGTCTATGCTACAATTTTATAGCCCCACAGCACGAGCACAAGACAGCTGGTCCGGGCCAGGCACGAGTGTTTTATTGCAGTGTAGACATACCCTTTGGTTCCTGTCAGCTCGCCTTAGACTATGATAAAGGAGGACAAAATGTTAGGCAGACTTGTTGATGGAACTGAAACTCAATGGTTGCCAAAGACGTTTTTTGGAAACAGTGCAAACTCTAAACTGAAACCTCACTGGCACGCAAGACAATCTTGGCTTTTTACTACTAGGCCCAAAACTAACATTTTCATAATAATTTTCCAGTATCAAAGTGATAGTTTTTATCCAAGACAGCTGAATACTGCAGAACTGTGTAACAATAAGTCAGTGCCAAACATATGCTATGTATCTATTTTAACACCTTTGATAATAAAAAATGCATGTTCATAGCAGTTTTCTCAACTTTCCTGCAATAACAACATCCTAGAGTTGATGCTTTTTGTTTTCCTTTCACATTATTACGAACCTGTGTTTAATTCTCAGGGCCAGTTTGGCTTTTTAACCTCTCTTTCTACATTCCACTAGTAATGTCTGATTAAGAAATTAGCCTTTCAAGTGCTATAAAAAAATCCAAGAAATACAGTAACACAATACCACGGAAAACCGATATAATCTTCTCAAAACTATAAAAATTGGTCACCCGAAGGAACATCTGCATGGTAAAAATTTTAAACAAACTGGAAAGGAATCAGATAGCCCATAAAGAACGAAGCAGCTAGAAGACCCATTGGTCAGCTCACATTTTTTGCTGTCATCCTGACTCAGAAAGGACTATCATTCTGAAGCATGTTTCTTCAGTTTTAGTTACCAGCATCTGGAATGAATTCCGGGATAGAACACTGAAAGTTTTTAAAAGGAAACTCAACCTTACAATAATTATTCCTTAAATCATTAATATGGTGAAAGCGCCAGATGTAAAAGTATGAAAAAATACAATAAAATATGCTCCCAGGTATCAGTCAAATCCCCAATGTGCATCTGTCTGTTTTCTCAGTTCATTAATATGGGTTGTAGCCTCAGATATTTTCTTTTATGTAAAAATTTCCACTTGCTTGTTAAGTCTTCTGTCTTGCATTAGATTTGCTGCTCCACCACTCAAAACAACCCTGGCAGCGTATGCTGCTGGACTCTGGATCTACCATAATGTAGGCTTGTCTCCAGCAAAAGATAATGTATTAGTCGGTTATCCAGCTCAATGATAACTGCTTCAGGGGGAAGGTTTTCACCAGGGCCCTGATCCTTAAAGGGAGCTTCACGTTGGCACAAGGGTCTGCCCATGTGGGGCTCGTTGCAGGATCGGGGTCTAATTCACAGACAAGAGATATTACTTAATAAGGGCAAATAATGCAAGCGATTGCTGTGCTTCTGATGGAGTCAAACTGGCTTGGCCACTCTCACCAACCATTCCTGATCCATGCTTCAGGCTCGCTTATCTACGCTCGTGCTCAGGGTCTAACTGATCCCCAGATACAGGGTCAGGAAGGAATTTTCTCACAGATCGGCAGGGACCTGAGGGCGTTTTCACTTTCCTGTGAAGCATTGTCACAGGTCCCTTGCCGAGATCATCTGGATAGCTCTCTTAATCAATTCCCTGCCATTACAGAGGCCATGGGCACTGGTGCACCTCATCCCTCCTATTCTCTGCCAGTGGCACATCATAGTTTAGTCGCCTGTGGGCTGCAACACTTGGGTCTCATTTCAGTTGTTGCTGGTCAGTGCTGGGTGGCGTTGATGGCCTGTGATATGCAGGAGATCAGACTAGATGATCTGGTGATCTCTTCCGGCCTTAAACCTCTAAAGCTATGACAAAGCACCAGGGCTAGACACAGGGAGATGAAAGTCACTAGATTCGTCAGGCAGGCAGGTCGGGGCTCCATGCTTACTTGGGAAGGGGAGGCCAAGACTGAACTCACTATGACAGTGGTGTCTACCCAAACCTGGGGAGCCTCGGCATGGTGCTATATTGCATAGGATTGTCAAAACCTCCTAAGTGACTTCTGAGCACAAGTCCTATTGAAAGTCTATGGGGCTTGTGCTCTTAACTCACTTAGATCCTAATAAAGATCCCACCCCTTCTCTGTATTGCACCAATATGCCCCCCACTTTAGTAAGAAGATGCCCCCATGCTACTAAATGTTCTTGCAGATAAATACTCATTTGAATATTAATAATTATGCCAGGCAAGTGTATAATTAGATGCATATGAAGTTTGCCAGAAGCTGGGAATGGGTGACAGGGGATGGATCACTTGCTGATTAACTGCTCTGTTCATTCCCTCTGGGGCACCTGGCACTGGCCACTGTCGGAAGACAGGATACTGGGCTAGATGGACCCTTGGTCTGACCCAGTAGGGCCATTCTTATGTTCTTATTCCCACTGAAAATAAATGGTAACTGTCTGGTTTGCAGTCTGTTCCCATGTGCCATTCAGATTTATATGCCCTAGACTATAAACGGGCTTCCCCGAGAACCAGATGGAGCTGCAGGGGGACCAATGATAGCATAGAGGGAGTACGTGTCTGAAAACCCTGGTTAACTTAAATAAGGAAGTTGCCATCCCTCCATAAATCCTGCATCCATCCCCTGATATATGACCAGACCTTTGCACAGCATTCTCTTCAAATGCCACAAAGGGGTGGAAGAGAAACACATCCACTGATCCGAATTAAAATCTCTCCAATCGAAGCAGCTCAACTCTCAGGAAAGCCACTTGGTTGGTTGCTATCTGAAAGCTCCTGTGATTCGTCTCAGGACAGAAGCGAAGGTTTGGCAATATGTGGACTAAGCAAACTCTCAGCCCATCCCCGAGAGTGAATGAAAGGACTGCCTTCTCTTGACTAGGCCAGAGCCTGCTTCTTTCTACCGTGTTAAGCAAATGCATAGTAGACTTCTCAGCAGGTTTTTCTCAACACTAAGCAAATCCAATGGTTATTTGTTAAGCTTTGACTATGTGTTTGGTACTGCATGGGCTGACCAGATCGCAAGTGTGAAAAATCGGGACATGGGGCGGGGGGATAATAGGTGCCTATAGAAAACAAAACCCCAAATATCAGGACTGTCTCTATAAAACTGGGATATCTGGTCACCCTAGTGCTGCATGAGACATACATAAGGACAATCCCTGCCACGGGGAACTTCTATTCAGCAGACCGACACATGCACAAGGAAAGTCCGAGGAGGTGGTACCGTTAAATATAATCTTGTCCTCTCTTTTGTGCTTCCTAGCAAGACAGTTGCGGAGAAAGCACTTGACTGATGAGATGGGTTAGGGTCAGGGCCGGCTCTAACTTTTTTGCCACCCCAGGCAAAAAAAAAAAAAAAAGAGCATCGCCCCACTGTAACACCCCCCCCCGAGCACCGCGCCACCGAAACCCCACAAGTGCCGCGCCGCACAAACCACCCCCGAGCGCCGCGCCGTGCCGCCGAAACCCCCAAGTGCCACGCCGTGCCGCCGAAACCCCCGCCCCCCCCCCAGCACTGGGCCAGGCCGGGCCAGGCCAACGAAACCTCTGCCCCCCCCCGAACGCCGCCCCGTCCCGCCCAACCCCCCGCCCCCCCAGAGAGCCGGGCTGTCCCGCCCAAACCCCCGCCCCCCCCAGAGCGCTGCACCGTGCCGGGCTGGCCCGCCCAAACCCCCGCTCCCCCTGAGCACCGCGTTGTGCCGCCCAAACCCCCGCCCCACCGAGTGCCACGCCAGCCCCTGCCCCCCCCAGTACCGCGCCGCTGAAACAAAAACAAACAAAAAATCTCGAGCGCCGCCCCACCGAACCAAAAAACCAAAAAACCCCGAGCGCCCCCCACCACCCCAAGATTGGCCGCTCCTTCCAAGGTGCCGCCCCAAGCCCGTGCTTGGTCGGCTGGTGCCTGGAGCTGGCCCTGGTTAGGGTTTGTGGGCCATCTGGAAGATGTGAATCTTTGGGAGAGATCAGAGAGGTGAGAGCCAGGGGATCACCTATATGGGGATTAAGGATGGCATTCCATGTAGAGGGGCAAACATAGAAGGAGACCTGAAGATGGGAGTGGGAAGAGGAAACAAATGGGCTGGCGAGGCGGGTATGGCTAACTGAACAAAGGTAGCCAGAGGGCACACGACAGCATTGAGATGAGAGTCACAGTGCAAGAGGTGGAGGGTAGAGTTGAATTGGGCCTGGAAAAGGAGGAGGAGAATATTCAACATGTTATATTTTCAGTTGTGCCCATGGGCTATGATCAGGACTGGAGCCCTGGTGTCCTGGGTGCTGTGCAAACACATGGTCGCCGCCCCAAAGATCTTACAATCTAAGAAAGACCTTGCAACGAAGAGCTGGTGGAAGGCGTGAGGCTGGTGTGGAAGATAACTTTACGATTGTGGTTTGGCTATAGAGATGAGCAAGCTGGAAACCCAGGGTTTTCTGGACTCTGTGCATTTGATGTGAGACAACCTATAGATGCCCTAGCTTGCTGGGGAAAGATAATGGTGTGTGTGTTGCCTCCAGACACCACAGAGCATAAACAAACCATCTAGAAGTGACCAGGTACACGACAGGCATATGAAAAGGCTTTGTACAAAAATCAGGGATGGGCAAGCCAGTATGGATGCAATAAAGAACAGTCCCAACCGGTCATCCATTCTTTAAACCCAACTGGAGTCTTTCCGGATGATATTTATTTGAATATTTTAAAATAATTTTGTGCTCTACTGCACTTAATGATTTGGCCAGGGGAGGAAGCTAAAATATCAAATTAACCCAGAATAAGCATGAGATCTGCAACTTGGCGGATTCCCCCAAAATACCACGTGGATCTCAGGAGAGGGTGTGTGGTTGCAAAAATTGCAACGCAGTTTTCAGTGCAGGTAAACTTCAGATATCACCTCTGACCTTCTTGATGACTATCCACACAGAATGCAGCCTTTCTTTATTACATAACATTCTACAGCACCCCTCACCAGAGTGTCTGAGCCGCTCACAGCCATTCATTACTGTCCCTTCACAGCTCCCACAGGAGGTAGGGACGTACTATTATTCAGAGACAGGCCTATTTATTCCCTGGAGATATTTATAGAGATCAGCCGTATCCCCCTGTAGCGGGGTGGACACCGGCTCCTGCCCTGAGGGGTTTGGAACAGCCCTGGGAGAAGGCTGGGGCAGGGAAGGCTGAGCTGATTTGGGGGAAGTGGCTGCAGCTGGGGCCATGCCCCAAACAGACTCAGCTGGCCCTATAAAGGCTGGGAGCCAGGAACTGCACCCAGAGAGAGAAGGGCCTGGCTGCAGGGAGCTAAGACAGAGTACCTGGGTGGAGCAGGGCTGGGGAAAGGCAGAGGAGCTGGGGAGCTCCAGCCTGGATAGCCCCAGGCTGCGGCCTAGTAGGAGGCCAAGGGGTACTGGGGGTTGCAGAGGGCAGCCCAGGGGTAGGCCAAGGCAGCAGGTCCAAACCCTCCTTGCCAGTGATGAGTAGGCGGATACTGCAGTCTGCCCCAGGCGTGGGGCTAGACGATAACTGGCAGTAGCCTGATACTGAGGCGAGGTAGGGATAGTGGGTGGGGGTTCCCTGGGGAGGGGAGACCCTAGTACTGAGGGGTGTACTGCCAGGGGGCAGCACCCCAGATAAAAGGGCACCGGGGTCTGGGAGGGACACGGGGGGCCAGAGGACAGGCGGATCACCGGCCTTCAGGGGGTGCTCCAGGACACTGGAAGAGCTAATTCCCGGAGTCACCAGCAGAGGCAGCTGCAGGGGTGAGTCCGCCCCTTTACACCCCCTCAGTCCTTGTTTTGCTGGGCTAAACAAACCAAGCTCTTTTACGGTGTCTCCAGACTGCAGCTGGCTTTCCGGCTCAGGTCGACAGACAATTAGAATGTTAAAGCCAGCAGTGTGTGCCAGGGCAGCACAGGCAGCAGTTCTGTTGATGGGGAACTTGCGTTGCTGAGCCTCATACACACAGGGAAGATAGGCCAGGCTTTACCATAAATGCTAGCTCCATTTCTTGTCCCATCGCCTGTCCACGTGCTCCTCCTCACTGCTACGCTTTTAGTGTCTTGGGGTTGAAGTGGGTATCATGAGGTAGGGACTAGGTTCCTGGTCCCCGGAACTGTTTTTTGTTCAGTCTCCGCTATATACAGGGTGCCCCAGACAGCACAGAATCCCACTGACTTCAGCAGAAATTGGCATGATCCCTCTCAGAGCTCGGTGGTGAAGTACTGGGGGTTAGACTAGATGACCTCCTGAGGTCCCTTCCAACCCTGATATTCTATGATGCACCACTTCTAGTGCAGATGTGCGCCTACAAGACACTGTTTCCTGCCAAGAGTTGAACAGGAGTGTCACGGGTCGCACTCACCTCTCGTGAGCGCCCCCTTGGCCGAGTGCATATGCCCGCACTCTTTCTCTCTATTTGTCCCTGCTCTGGAATAGTGCAGTGCCCCAGGGCTCCCTCCCTGGAGACAATGTCTTTGCCCTCTTGGGCTTCTGGGCCACTATAGTTCAGTTCTCCCTCTGGGGTGCCTCAGTGTCCAGGCCACTTCCCCCCAGTGACTAATGAGGGGTGGGGGGACCCGAGGCTACCCACGACTCTGGGTTCCAGCCTAGGGACCCTGTAGGTAGCAGCCATCAGCTGTGTCCCTTTAACTATGTTGCACAGCTTCTCTAATTCCCTAGGCCACTTCCCCGCGACCCCACACCAGCTTCACCCTTACCTCAGGGCCTTGTCCTAATGGAGTCCCAGCAAGCAGCTCAGGGCTCTTTCTCGCTCTCCCCGGCTTCTGTCAGTCTGCCCTGTCTGGGGTTCTGCATCTCCGTCAGCCAGCCACACTCCTACAGCTCTAGCAAAGAACTGAACTCCCCCTGGCCCTGCAGCTCTTCTTATACTAGGCTGCTGGGTCCTGATTGGCTGTGACCCCACAGCCACTCTAGGCAGCGTGGAGGAACCCTCTCCACTGCCCTTTTTTGGGGTGAGGTGTGGCAGGGCCTTGAGGCCTCAGAGTGTCTGGCATACCCCATCACAAGGAAAGACAGGTGAATGGGTGAAAAAACTATGCAAAATTGAGAGTGCCAAGGCTATAAAAGGCCAATATAACCTTATGGGTCGGCCAACAACTGTACTGGAGTCAAGAAATCCTCTGGAGTCTGAAAAGAAGGCCTTGGTGGCTTGAGCCAAAACTGAGGTGAGGTCGTTTGGTGGGTGGATTTGGCGTATACCTGAGATACTAATGACTAACAGTGCTAAAGCACGTGGCTGACCTGTGTTGAAGTAGTCTGTGCACAGCTATATGTGGTATTTGAGCAATGTGGATCACAGAGGAAATAATGGAACACAACAGACATATAAATCAGCAATGTCAGTGCTCCAAGGGGGAGATGCGTGAGACGAACGAAAAGGAATGTAAGAAAATTGTCAGAAATATCATTCCAGGCAGGAGTGAAGATTGAGCAAGCCTGCAAGACAAACAATACAATACATTACAAATACATAAGGGAGAGGAGGAGGTCAAGGGAGGAGAGACTGAGTCAGGGGAAGAGTGTCAGAGGAGGTGGCAGCAGATATTTCTGAGGGAAGCCTTAGTATTTACCAGAGAGGGCAATGAAAACATTCCAGAGTCTAAGCTGTGGTTTCTCATGAGGAGACGAAGATGTACAAATTGCCGAGAGTAAAGATGCCACCAGAACAGGTACAAAGTACAGCGGATGAGTAACAAGGGTAACTTTTTTTTTTTTTTGAACGGACCAGTGTGATTTAAGAGACTGCGTCCCATTTTCAAGAGTTACTTAAGCACTTAGGAGACTTAGGGTACGTCCAGACTACCCGCCATATCGGCGGGTAGCGATCGATTTATCGGGGATCGATATATCGCGTCTCGTTAAGAAGCGATATATCGATCCCTGAACGCGCTCCCCGTCGACTCCAGAACTCCACCGGAGCGAGCGGCAGTAGCAGAGTCGACGGGGGAGCCGCGGCCGTCGATCCCGTGCTGTGAGGACTGGAGGTAAGTTGGAATAAGATATGTCAACTTCAGCTATGGTATTCCCGCAGCTGACGTTGCGTATCTTACATCGACACCCCCCCAGTGTAGACCAGGCCTTCATGTCGATGAAAGTCCATGGGACTGAGGCTCCTAAGTCGCTTTTGAAAATGGGACTTTGGTGCTTTTGAAAATGTCACCCATTTATCAACAGTCCTATTTAGCATTTCTACTGTGGTAGTGCCCAAAGGCTCCGATTAGAATCGAAGGCCCAGTCACGGAGTCAAGTGCTTGTGCCAACGCAAAGCAAGACACAGGGCCTGCCCCGAAGAGTTTACAGTCTAACTGGAAACAAGAGGCAGCAAGTGGGCCTGGCGAGAAATGGGAGGGAAGACGAGGGTGTGTGAGGAGAACAGTAACAGGCATGCACAATTACACCAGCTCCTGTGGGCACTATAGGATAGTTCCAAATCATTCCAATGAGGCTCAGATTTTCAAAGGAGTTGAACGGAGTGTCCAACTCCTACCGGATTTCAATGGCATTTAGGTACCTAACTCCCAGAGGCTCCTTGGAAATTCCCAGCCTTAGGCTTTAAAATTCCCCTTCCATTCAGAGCCCTCTGAGCTCTCTTAATATTTACCACCCTCTCCCAGTCCCCATCCAACTAAAAGTTACGCTGCCTCTTGCTCCTTTCTTACCACCTCCCTGCTCAACCCAAATACCGTCCCTCAGAGATTCTTGCTCAGGGTCATGCTGAGGGTGGTTTATTCTCTCCCTGCTCTCTCAGTTGATGTCTGGGGGTAGGAGAGGCAGGACCGGAGAGTGACCTGTTTGGATGGAAAAGGAGGATATCCTGTAAGTGGGGCCTGGTGAAGTTGTCTCTTCAATCACTGTCACCAGCTGGGGGAGGGGGACTTCATAGGGCTCTTGTACTTGTGGTAGGCAAGATCCCCCTTCTCCATGCAGGTCTGAGGCCAACTAAAACCAGAGAACTCTGCAAGTCAAGACCAGCTCCCAGAATTGCTCAAGACATGGCAGCTATAAACTGAAAGGAAGGGTGGTGGGGATATTTAATTCTCCACTGGCAACAGGAGAGGTACACAGAGAACTGGAAAGGAGGTAATGTTACATCCCTGCTTCAGGAGGAGTCAAGAATGGAACAGAGACATTGGTCTGGGTACTGGGGGAGAGTTGAAAGCCATGAAGGGAAGGAAAAGAAGGACGGGCATTGGTCATACAGAGAGTGCACAGAGCAATGAGATGGGAAAGACTTTAGAGCTGATCAAAATTTGTACATTAGCATTTTTTGGACAGAAAATGACCTTTTCAACAAAAAAAATTGGATATTTTGGTGGAAACGGTCCCTGTTTGTCAAAAGATTGTTTTTGGCAACCAAAACCCCAAAATTTTCAAAGTTTTTTTTTTAACTTTAATTTTCTGGAGTTTTGACAGATAAAAACGCAAACATTTTGATGAAAAAAATATTTTTTGTTGTCATTAAAATTTTTCACAGGGGAAAAAAAAATATCACTTTCTGACCAGTTCTGGAAGATTTTGAGAGTCTCTACTCCTCCTCTACCCCCAAAGAACAGTATACGTTGACTGGGACTATAAGAAGGGTCCGGGATTTGGCCTTATAGTGACTTTCTTTTTTCTCTTCGGGCAACTGATCTCTGGGTGCAGGATCAAAATTTCACCTCCTGTATCTAACAAATAGATCAGGATTGTACGTTAGCGGGAACACATTCCAAGGCCTGGTCTGCTTAAGGAAAGTGGTATAGTGTTCACTCTCTCCTCCTGTTAAACAATAACGTGCTGACTGAAAACGTCAAGCTTCAGTTTAAACAAAATAAGACTGTCTGGCTGCGGGTAGAGAATTTAAACACATATTAATTATGGCTGCTAATACTCTGACATTTTCAGGATTTTAATAAACTAATACATATTTCCCCTTCATATTTCACTGACATGAAATCTGTTTGGCACAAGTAATTTCAACAACTCTGGATGACGGGTGCAAAAGGAAAATGAATGTGTAGAATCCTTAACGTGAATCAGTAGTGCCCTCACTCAGAGCAAGTCATGTGTAACCCTATTGCCCCTGCAAATGACAAAGTCACAGCCCTGGGCTTTGACAGGCATTTCTGTATTTGGAACAAATGATTTATTTTAATAATAATACAGGAATCAGATGAAGGAGGAAAGATAAGATCAGAAAGGCTGTCTCCAGAATAGGATAGATTGGAATAAAAGTCTCACTGAAAACATTACAATGATATTTAAAAAATATTAGCATGAAGTGGCAGTGTTCCTATAGTTCAAAAAGAGTTGGTCGGGTTACAAAAGACAACGTTCTAGACGAGGGGGTCTCAAACTTCATTGCACCGCGACCCCCTTCTGACAACAAAAATTACTACACGACCCCAGGAGCAGGGACTGACTCCGGAGCCTGCCCACCCGAGCCCCACTGCCCTGGCTCAAGGGCTTCAGCACTAGGTGGGGTTCCTGTAACCTGATCCCCGCCACCCAAGGTTGAAGCCCTCGGGCTTCGGCCCTGGACCCCAGCAAGTCTAATGCCAGCCCTGGCGACCCCATCAAAACAAGGTGGCAACCCACTTTGAGGTCACGACCCACAGTTTGAGAACCGCTGTTTTAGACCAGCGTGGTAGCTCAGGTAGTGTTGTTATTGTAGTGTAAAGGAATAGGGTAGTATCCTTTAAATAGTTTGTGAGCCCTTCAGTGATGCTCACTGTGTCCTATGTTTTAGAAGTTGCCTGTACCTAACCAGAGCAGCAATGTATCTACGTAGCCAGGCCTTGCATGTTGGGTATATTCAGAAAACATGATTAATTGGATCCCATCCTGCCCATGTGGTTTCTTCATATTATGTTTGTTGTGCAAAGAGCCAGAGACACTATTATTATTATTATTTATTATTATTATTAATATGTATTGTGGTGGCTCTTAGGGACCCCAGTCATGGAGCAGGGCCCCATTGTGCTGAGTACTGTACAAACATAATAAAGAGTAGCATAACCCAACTCCTACTGGGGAATTTGGGAATGACTCCCAATACAGGACTCTGGGACATCAGGGAGGCAGGGGCTAACTGCATCAGAGAGAAAGATCTGAGTTTTGTGGAAAGATGATGGGTTGCTCAGGTTTTCAAGCAGGGTGGTCACAAGCAGGAATGCAGGGGCATGACCCATGTGGCTACCATATTGCTAAGTGAGAAGGGGATCTTGGCTGATGGGAGGAGGATGCTAAAGAGGGTTCTGGTATGGAAAGGACTAAGAATCTCTATACTACAGTAATGAAGGATCATCAAGAAACTAGGTAGATAGATCTAGCACCAAGCTCAGAGTTTTATATTTAGGTAGGGAGGGGTTCAACTATAGATTAGAGCTCAGACTCGTTTTTTTTCTTCAAGTTTCAATGATATTTCCAATTTTGGAAGTAAAAAAAAAAATCACTTTTTGGGGTAACATCAAACTATAGACCTGGGCACAATCTTTTAAATTGTGAAACTTCAAACCTCAAGATTTAGACACATTTGCATTTTGGAAAAAAAAAAAAAACATTCTGAAATAATTTTTACTCATCACTTCCTTTTTCTCAGCCACCTCCAAAGATGGATCATAGTGACAGGCAGAATGAGGCAGTCCTCTCAGTGACACGTTTTGTATTGCTATCACTAATTGTTATAATTAATAGTGTATATGAATCGCACTACAGCTGAAGGACACCTGTCCGCAATCAAGGGGCTAACTGATAGGCACGGTATAAATACTTATTAAAAGACCGTCACTGCCATCAATGAGTTTACATTTGTTGATGCAATCAGGGGAAAGTGGATGTAAAAAGGCAATACAGAAAGGGAAGGATTGATGGATACATCAATGGGTTTACTGCAGACTTACACTGCTGCAACTGAGATCAGAATCTCATTATTAGCAGCAGCATTACAGTAGAGCCTCTGGGTATGTCTACACTGCAATGAAACAGTAGCAGCTGGCCCATGTCAGCTGACTCGGGCTTGCAGGGCTCTGGATGCCTAGCTACAAAATGGAGTGTAGACATTTGGGCTTGGGCTGGAGCCCAAGCTCTGGGACCCTCCCACCTTGCGGGATGTGTTGGAGGTGGTGTCGGAGAGAAGGCTTTGGATTCTTCGACCATGGGATGGTGTTCCAAGAAGGAGTGCTGGGCAGGGATGGGCTCCACCTAACGAAGAGAGGGAAGAGCATCTTCGCTAGCAGGCTGGCTAACCTAGTGAGGAGGGCTTTAAATTAGGTTCACCGGGGGAAGGAGACCAAAGCCCTGAGGTAAGTGGGGAAATGGAATCCTGGGAGGAAGCACAAGCAGGAGAGCGCAAGAGGGGAGGACTCCTGTCTCATACTGAGAAAGAGGGACGATCAATGAGTTATCTTAAGTGCCTATACACAAATGCAAGAATCCTGGGAAACAAGCAGGGAGAACTGGAAGTCCTGGCACAGTCAGGGAACTATGATTCGATTGGAATAACAGAGACTTGGTGGGATAACTCACATGACTGGAGTACTATCATGGATGGATATAAACTGTTCAGGAAGGACAGGCAGGGCAGAAAAGGTGGGGGAGTTGCGTTGTATGTAAGAGAGGAGTATGACTGCTCAGAGCTCCGGTATGAAACTGCAGAAAAACCTGAGTGTCTCTGGATAAAGTTGAGAAGTGTGAGCAACAAGGGTGATGTCGTGGTCGGAGTCTGCTATAGACCACCAGACCAGGGGGATGAGGTGGACGAGGCTTTCTTCTGGCAACTAGCAGAAGTTGCTAGATCGCAGGCCCTGGTTCTCATGGGAAACTTTAATCACCCTGATATCTGCTGGGAGAGCAATACAGCGGTGGCACAGACAATCCAGGAAGTTTTTGGAAAGTGTAGGGGACAATTTCCTGGTGCAAGTGCTGGAAGAACCAACTAGGGGCAGAGCTTTTCTTGACCTGCTGCTCACAAACAGGGAAGAATTAGTAGGGGAAGCAAAAGTGGATGGGAACCTGGGAGGCAGTGACCACGAGATGGTCGAGTTCAGGATCCTGACACAAGGAAGAAAGGAGAGCAGCAGAATACGGACCCTGGACTTCAGAAAAGCAGACTTTGACTCCCTCAGGGAACAGATGGGCAGGATCCCTTGGGAGAATAACAGGAAGGGCAAAGGGGTCCAGGAGAGCTGGCTGTATTTTAAAGAATCCTTATTGCGGTTGCAGGAACAAACCATCCCGATGTGTAGAAAGAATAGTAAATATGGCAGGCGACCAGCTTGGCTAAACAGTGAAATCCTTGCTGATCTTAAACGCAAAAAAGAAGCTTACAAGAAGTGGAAGATTGGACAAATGACCAGGGAGGAGTATAAAAATATTGCTCAGGCATGCAGGAGTGAAATCAGGAAGGCCAAATCACACTTGGAGTTGCAGCTAGCAAGAGATGTTAAGAGTAACAAGAAGGGTTTCTTCAGGTATGTTAGCAACAAGAAGAAAGTCAAGGAAAGTGTGGGCCCCTTACTGAATGAGGGAGGCAACCTAGTGACCGAGGATGTGGAAAAAGCTAATGTACTCAATGATTTTTTTGCCTCTGTCTTCACAAACAAGGTCAGCTCCCAGACTGCTGCACTGGGCAGCACAATATGGGGAGAAGGTGACCAGCCCTCTGTGGAGAAAGAAGTGGTTCGGGACTATTTAGAAAAACTGGACGTGCACAAGTCCATGGGGCTGGATGCGCTGCATCCGAGGGTGCTAAAGGAGTTGGCGGATGAGATTGCAGAGCCATTAGCCATTATTTTTGAAAACTCATGGCGATCGGGGGAGGTCCCGGATGACTGGAAAAAGGCTAATGTAGTGCCCATCTTTAAAAAAGGGAAGAAGGAGGATCCGGGGAACTACAGGCCAGTCAGCCTCACCTCAGTCCCTGGAAAAATCATAGAGCAGGTCCTCAAGGAATCAATTATGAAACAGGAGAGGAAAGTGATCAGGAACAGTCAGCATGGGAGAGGAAAGTGGAGAGGAAAGTGATCAGGAACAGTCAGCATGGATTCACCAAGGGCAAGTCATGCCTGACTAACCTAATTGCCTTCTATGATGAGATAACTGGCTCTGTGGATGAGGGGAAAGCAGTGGATGTGTTATTCCTTGACTTTAGCAAAGCTTTTGATACGGTCTCCCACAGTATTCTTGCTGCCAAGTTAAAGTATGGGCTGGATGAATGGACTGTAAGGTGGATAGAAAGCTGGCTAGATCGTCGGGCTCAACGGGTAGTGATCAATGGCTCCATGTCTAGTTGGCAGCCAGTTTCAAGCGGAGTGCCCCAAGGGTCGGTCCTGGGGCCGGTTTTGTTTAATATCTTTATTAATGATCTGGAGGATGGTGTGGACTGCACTCTCAGCAAGTTTGCTGATGACACTAAACTAGGAGGCGTGGTAGATACACTAGAGGGTAGGGATCAGATACAGAGGGACCTAGACAAATTAGAGGATTGGGCCAAAAGAAACCTGATGAGGTTCAAGAAGGACAAGTGCAGAGTCCTGCACTTAGGACGGAAGAATCCCATGCACAGCTACAGACTAGGGACCGAATGGCTAGGTAGCAGTTCTGCAGAAAAGGACCTAGGGGTCACAGTGGACGAGAAGCTGGATATGAGTCAACAGTGTGCTCTTGTTGCCAAGAAGGCTAATGGCATTTTGGGCTGTATAAGTAGGGGCATTGCCAGCAGATCGAGGGACGTGCTCGTTCCCCTTTATTCGACATTGGTGAGGCCTCATCTGGAATACTGTGTCCAGTTTTGGGCCCCACACTACAAGAAGGATGTGGAAAAATTGGAGAGAGTCCAGCGGAGGGCAACAAAAATGATTAGGGGTCTGGAGCGCATGACTTATGAGGAGAGGCTGAGGGAACTGGGATTGTTTAGTCTCCAGAAGAGAAGAATGAGGGGGGATTTGATAGCTGCTTTCAACTACCTGAAGGGGGGTTCCAAAGAGGATGGAACTCGGCTGTTCTCAATGGTGACAGATGACAGAACAAGGAGCAATGGTCTCAAGTTGCAGTGGGGGAGGTCTAGGTTGGATATT
This sequence comes from Emys orbicularis, assembly GCF_028017835.1. NCBI lineage: Eukaryota > Metazoa > Chordata > Testudines > Emydidae > Emys > Emys orbicularis. The sequence goes on along the minus strand of NC_088690.1, from coordinate 6,938,084 downwards.
AGGAAACACTATTTCACTAGGAGGGTGGTGAAGCACTGGAATGGATTACCTAGGGAGGTGGTGGAGTCTCCTTCCTTGGAGGTTTTTAAGGCCCGGCTTGACAAAGCCCTGGCTGGGATGATTTAGTTGGGAATTGGTCCTGCTTTGAGCAGGGGGTTGGACTAGATGACCTCCTGAGGTCCCTTCCAACCCTGATATTCTATGATTCTATGATTCCAGAAACTGAACATCTACACTACACTTTTATCCCCAAGAACCTGAGTCAGCTGACGGGGGCCAGCCACAGATGTTTTATGGCCGTGTAGACATACCCTAAATGCCCTAAAGAAGATCAGGGTTCCATTGTGCCCGTAGCAAAAGATAGTCCCTGTCTTGAAGAGCTTACAGTCTAAACAGACAAGAAAGAAAACATGGGGGAGAAAATGTATTATGTCCATTTCACAAATAGGCAACCAAAGCACCAACAGATTCTGGCCCCGATCCAGCAAAGTTCTTAGGCATGTGGCTAACTTGAAACACATGATTAGTCTCATTGGCTCACCCGAGGTCACACAAGACATCTGTGGGAGAGCTGGGAATTGCACCTAAATCACCTGGATCCCAGCCAGTGCCGTAACCATAAGACCATCCCACACCAGTTCAGATTTTGAGTTTCCTTTACTTTTACTAAAGCTTGATTTATACTGTATGCAGCAATGGTTTTGTTTCTTCTTATGCCTGTTCTGACATTGAGGAAAGCCATTCAAATCTCTGCAGATTAGACATGGAAACTGATTTTACTCTCATTCCACCACACTGAATTTCACTGGGGTAATCTAAGCTAAATGAGATCAGAATTGTGCCCATCATTTAGCCTTTCACAAATGCACAAAGAATTAGAATGAAACTCCCATTTGCCTTAAAGGGAGTTACCAAAGTAAATCCCTGTATACAGAGGAGACCCCCTGACCTTTAAATTAGGTCTTAAATTCTAGGAAGAGTATGATTTACTGGTGGAAGGAGACTAAGAGAAGGAAGCGCTCTAAGGGATTCATTTCAGTACAACACTGAGTGCTGATATGTAAATATCATGAAATAAATATGATCTCCAGAAGGAGTTTGACATCAAGTATGTAGGGAACCAACAGGTCTGGCTGCGGAGTTCTGAAGGTGATTGGTGAGAGATAGATATGAAATCGAAATGAAAGAGGCCAGTAGTGGCCACAAAAGGATTGGAGAAATGGGAAGCACCCAGAGCAGTTGAAGGAGATGGGAATAATGGATACAGAAGAGGAGGAGCTCAATGCCTTCATTTTCTTCCTAGAGCTGACGTTCTTATAGCCTGTGCAACTGGAGAGATCAGCTTTTTGTGATTAACGTTTGGGGCTTTGGTGTTTGATTTACAGGACTGGGAGTCAGATCACCCGGATTCTTTGCTTCTGGCTGTGCTATAGACTTCCTGAATAAATTTATGTAAGTCACTTAGGCCCAGATTTTCAAATTTGGGGGCCTCCGATTATGCACACAAATCCATATTGACCTGCCTGATTTTCACGGGCGCTAGCAAAAGCAACTCCCATTGACTTCCAGGCCCACTCCTCACCGTTGGGAATATTGGCTTTAATTCTCTGTGACTCTGTTTCCTCATTGCTCACATGGGGGCGATATTACTACCCTTTTTACCAAGGTCGGTTTTGAGGTTCCTTTTATCAATGCTTGTAAATTGCTTAGAAATACTAAGATGGAAAGTGTGACCGAAAAGAAAAATACAACCATGTGAAGTAGCCCCAAACTAGAATGATAAAAGCAGCTTCCATTTTGAATAATTACTGTGATTATTGCAATATTGTACTTTCCACCAAGGTACTATAATAACTGGCCCACAAGAGATAGATAGATAGGCAAAGCATTATTAGTTCTTAATTATTATTATATCTAACACACGAAATCTATGGTCTTTGCTAGTGCGGCAGTCTAAAACCAAAGTGTGGGGGCATTTATAGTTAGAACTAGAAGAAGGAAGATGATCCTCTGATTCTTTACAGGAAAAGCACAATATTATCCAGAACTAAAAAATGAAGCCAATAATAATTGGTATTTATGGAGCACATGTCATCTGACAATCTCGGAGCAGTGTAAAATGACCTTAATGGAAGCTGTGGGTGTTAAACACTTCTGAATATCAGACCATTAACTTAGATACCTAAATATGGCATTAGTTGTCTAATTTGAAGCACTCAGGCTGGAACATTTTGACCCAGCCAAGGCTATTGATGCTCAGCCCTTTGATCTAATTGCGAGACCAAATGAATAAAGCACTTTAAATGCAGTGCTGGTTTCTTTTCAGGTTTCCTAAATAAATGGAGCTGTTTTTAGACGCTGCAGAGAAAACATCATGTAGAAAAATGATATGTATTCCATCAGCTCCCTGTCCTGAGATCCACATGTGAAGTTGTGCATATCTGTTGTTGGGGGAAGTAGAGAAAAATGGCAAGAATTTAACCACTCCAGGAGGCTATTCTATTTGAAATCAGAGGAAGTTCCCCTTTAAAGATTCTTAGTCTTTACCAAGAGTGCTCTTTTCTCACCAAGAGCCCCCGATGCGGAATTTCACTTTGAACGGGGCCCTGTGTCTGGAAACAGAGTTTTCGTTGCATGCACATACACACAAAATCCAGCAAATTGGGTGATAGTTTGCTTTCTTTAGACTCGCTGCCATGAATCTCTCTCTGTGGCAAAGCTTCATTTAAAAGCACAATCTGCTTAATATACATGGGACACAGGAGATCTAGAGGAGGCGGAAAGGCTCCAGTGAACGGAATGATGTTGCCGGACTGCTGGGAATCTCCACTATGGGGTTTGAGCCTCCATTCTTGTCCTTCGGACAGAGTGGAGGTGCAAAGGTGGCCTTTGTGCTCTGCGTATCCTGGGAGCCTTCAGTGTAAGTTAGAGCAGCCTAAGGGCTGCTCTGCCTAATGCATTGCTTCCCGTGGCCCCCAGGGAACAGAGAATTGCCATAGGGCCGTGCAGTCTGGCCATGCCCTGATGTTGCCCCCTGCGCTGGTGCTGGGAGCAGAATGAGTGCAATGTCTTTACACCAGCTCTACAGCACCTCCTGAGCCCCGGTGCAGGGGTATCCTCAAATGGCTGTTTGTGTCCACTTTAAAGCCCCTTTATGCTTCCAGAGTGGTGGGAAAGGGCCTTAGCCTCATTGTTAATCAGCCCCCATACCTTAACTGCAGCAAGGGGTGTGCTGGATGGGACCGTAAATCCATGCTCAAAATCCAAAAACTGGGATGATTTAGTTGGTGTTGGTCCTGCTTTGAGGAGGGGCTTGGACTAGATACCTCCTGAGGTCTCTTCCAACCCTGATATTCTATGGCTAGGTCTACACTGGGGGGGGAGTTGACCTAACATACACAGGCTCTGAAACCAGAGGCACCGAGCAAACTTACGCACATCTAACTCCATAACAGTGTCTCTTACAACATTCCTTCCCTTTACATTCTGTTCTATGTAAGCACAGTTATTAATCATCCACTTGCATGTTCACACAGTGTTTTTAACCGTTCAACCAGATATTCCATCCTAGGAACTTAAATTAATATTTGTTTGAATAATCTATTTAAAATGATGTCTGGCCAGTGGTGTGGTCTGGCTAGCAGTGCTCTGCTCTCCCAAGTGGACATTTTTATTTGGTTTGCCCTGTGTTCTCTTCCCCTGCTCTTATTTTATATCATCCACCAAAACCTTCCCCTCAATTGGATATTCTCTACCAGTGCTTCTTCAGCATTCAGTCAATGGAGGTCAAGTTCTTTCTCTCTCTTCTTGTCCTAATAACTTTGGACATGTGACTCAATCAGAACCGAAGACTTTTGAGGGACTTTTTATTTGCATTAATTTGACATATTTCTGTGTACGGTATAATTGTTTTGCAGCATTTATTAATAAGGGGCCTTTATCCTGCAATGGATCCTGTCCCTGGGCAGTCCCATAAACTGGCACAGGGCCCCCTTGAAGTCAATGGGGTACCTCTGTGTTACATGGATAAGCCCATGTTCATTACATTTCAGAATTAGGGCCATATTAGCCTGATTCATCACCACAAAGATAAAGAACAGGAAGGTGATCGGGCAATTGTTTGAGACGGGCCTAAATTCAAACTCCAGATCTAGACAGCCTCTGACTTTGGAAAGTTTGAAATCTGAATCAGATTTTTTGCAGTTCAGGCCCACCTCTGGTAAAGATTACTGAAGGGCAATCTTCATTTATTTTGAGCAGCAAATACCCCATTGAGTGGTACCACTGATTTCTCATGTGCTTTAAGTGCTACCCAGGGTGAGTAACGGTTTCAGAAACTGGCCCAAAGTCCTTCACAATTCAAGGAAAGAGGGGAAACCTCTCCTATTAAAAAGGAACTCTGACTCTGGGGTTTTGATCAACCTCAGATAGTTTGGAAAATAGCATTCTTAGTGTTGTTCATTTTCAGAACGTAGTACAGATAATTAATCCTGACAACATCTCTGTGAGGTACATAGATAAGTGCAATTTGTTCTTACTTTACATGACACAGAGTATATTACTCAAGCCCCTTTGAAGTCAACTTTCCATTTGCTTCTATGGCTCAGGCCCAGAGATAAGTGGTTTGAATAAAGATACAATGGGAGTGTGTTTCAGAGCTGGGACTAGAACTCATGACAGCAGTATTCACCCTACCTACTCCTTTAGGATTTCATCTCAGTCCTCCTCACTTACATGCTCAGCTAACTAGCCCATACCTAGTTCTCTTAGCTGAATCTTCTCTGAAATGCAATGTCTGAATCTCTTGGAACTGCAGAACATGGCTGGAGATCTCCCAAGAAAATCCCTCTCCTCCTACTCTTTTTCACGATATCCAGGGTTTCCTTCTTTTAGCCTGATTGCCTGCAAAATCAGCCTCTCCCAGGATGCTTTGGTGTTTCCATCTTGAATCAGGACATTGAGAACCATGCAAAATGGAAAAAAAGGCTAATGGAATATTTTTGAACCACAAGGAGATTGAATTTGAGTTCTGGGTGAAGGTTCCCATTAGGTTTCCTTTTATCTGAGCAGATCTTCAACCATCTAGTTAAGAAAATTCATTGTGAAGTCCTCTAGCTCTTGACTGCCTCAGGGGAAACAAAAATTAGAATATTATGACTTCCCCTTATTCCACATGCTAGTCTCCAAGAACTTTCACGCACGCATCAAGGAAAGAACGTGATCCCTTGTTAGCATATTCCAAATTTCCATCCACTCCAGTAATTAGATATTCTCCGCAGCAATGGAATTTTGGAAGATACCCTCTCCTATATTTAGCTTCAGCACAGTGGCCAATCCATCAGCCCATCTCTCCTTACCCAGTTCTCCCTTCATGCCCCCTTGTACAAAGACATGGAGAGGTCTCCTATGGAGATAGGTTCAGTGTGGCATAACAATTTTGGCCCCTCTCAGGAGCTCTCTAAATCCTGCTTCCCTGCTGCACAATGGAAACATATCAGTCCCACTGTAGTCCCTGCTATGGCCATGGATGAGGGAGCAGATTTAGCCCCTTATTATCTGTATTCCTAAGACTCTAGGAGACTTAGGAAACTGTTGCTGAATTAACCTTAGCAACACAGGTAATGTGAATGTATTAACCTGATACTGTGCTCTCTGCACTGGCTTCCTATGGGCTAGAGGCCAGTTCAAGCTCTTGATTAACCTACTGATAAAGCTCTCACCAGGACTGATCCCATCTCCCTGAGATATTCTCCTTCCACAACCATGACCGCTCACAATAGCTAAGGTCAGCCAGAACAAGGAAACAGTCAATCAACGTAGGGATGCTCATGAGTGCAAGAGACAGAACTATGATGGGAGCTGGACCTACACTATGGAACTCATTCCCACAAGAGCTAAGGGGGACCACTTGCCTCCGTGCTTGCAGAACTAAATGCAAAGCTCATTTCTCCACTTTAGCTGTCCCACAATCATTCCTACACACACACACACACAAAAACACACACACACAGAGCCAACCCAAAACTTATAAACCAATCAAGGTATTTCTCCTGAAAACTGGGAAAGAGGAGAGAGAAAAAGAGGCAGATTCTTATTTCTATTTTTAAATACATGTGAGGAGCACAGATAGGACAGTGCTGAGGGAGGGAGGGATGGTGTGAGGGATAGATACATAGATAGATCTCTGAACAGTTTTGAGACAGCTTTATTGGTAGCTGATCACACAATGTATCAATTTCAAAATATCTGTTCTTATTCACAAGGCCTTGCGTTTGAGATTGACCAGGGACAAGCCTTTTAATATGTCTGCTTGTCAAATTGAAGATCACCTTCAGTAAACATCTGCAGGAATCTTCACTAAAATTGTTTGAGGGCAAAGAGCAAAATAGCATATTTTGGTTAAAAGCCCTTTTTGCTAATGGCAATGAAGTTAAGCCATGAGCTCAACTGCTATTTTCTTTCACCTTTCGTTTTTCTTTGTAAAGCATGTGACAATGATTTTTATGACTGTCTATATGGAACACTGAAGCACAGCATAATATCTCGCCCCAGTAGAGACCTCTTGTAATGGAGTCATTTCTTATCCCACCACAGAGGAACTTCACTAGAACTGAAGTAGAAATTTGCACACAGCTTTGCAATGAAAGAATTTGAGACTTCCATTCTATTTTATGATGGGGCTATTCCTGAGGGATTCTGGGGCCAGTTCTCAAGCAGTATTGAATAGACAATTAGAAATGGGATAAAAAATTGGTGGGAGAGATGGTAACTGAAAAACTAAAAAACCCAAAACCAACATTTGGGGGAGGGGGTTGGTTTTTTTGTAACAAAAATTCATTGTTTTGCAACCATTTCCCTTTTGCAGAAATGCCATTTTTTTATCAAAAAAAAGTTCCACTGAACATTTTTCAATCACCTCGCTAGTATGGAGCATTTGCACCCTTCATTTAAATCCATGAAACTGCAAGTGCTTAGCAGCTCTCAGAATTTGGATTTACGAACGGAGTTTGCTTTACCTAAATCCACAAATCCAAAATCCTTGTTCAGTTTTTATTCAGTCCTCACTCAGGCAAAGTTCCCATTTAGGGGGAGTGAATAAGGACTGTAGGATCTGCCAGGTTCCACTGTATACAAGACAATTATTATTAAGCATGGGTGTTAGTCAGCAGTAAGCTCTCCTTTAGCACTTAAACTTTTGGCGTTCCCACAAGGAAATCTATTGAGAGACTGTGCTTTGTAAATTCATTTCCCTTTGCTGGCTTATAACACAGCTGCTATATATTATCTTATACATTTGACCACAAAGGTGCATTCTATAGGCAAGATTGATCCATTACGAGCATCCCTTTTTACTCATTCACTGCTTTTCAGTGTAATGTTTGGGGACCCTGTTCTCAGCCACTTGTACATTTCAGCACTTGAAATGCACCAAGAGGGACAAACACTTGACTAATATCTCCACCTTAATATCTATACCCGTCTCTCTGTTTCTCTAGCTTTCTCCCCAACCCATTGTGCTGACCAATTGTGCTATCATAAAGGAGAGCGTTGGGGGTTGTTTTGTGGTGGCCAAGGACCGTGCAATCACAAGCTTTATTGCATACCATCCCAACCAGTGACCCTTGTTCTTATCATGAGAGCCCATTCAAGGGGAAATTACACCAGACTTCAACTCAGGAAAGTGTCCCTCTGTTTCAAGGCTATTCAGGGCTGTGACCACAAAAGGTGAGAACTACAGAACAAGCCTCTTCTGCTTTAATTGTGAAATATTTCAAGCAACTAGTAAAAAGAAAAAACCCAACAAAAAAATAAAAAAAACCAACAAAAAAACTATTGAGATCAGGTAGTCCCAATTCCCTGAGATAAACAAGTTCAATAATATACTGGTCATCAGAGTTAGCCTATCTTCAACAGGCTTTTGTGTTTTTCAGAAAGGACTAAAATAACCACTTGGAAATGTTAAACCAAGGCATGGCATTTTAATATGAAAATAGAGGCCTAGTATATTTTTGGTTCCCTCTAACAATGATTGCCCTCAATCAGATCACTTAGACGCGGCAAATTGGTTTCTGCCAGGGGTTTTACGATCATAAAAACAATTCATACATATTTATGGCAAGCGGCTTTCAAGCATGGGTATTTTTTGCTTATTACCATAGTAACAGCATGGTCACAAGAAGTGGATATTTTGGCTCAGTTCCAAAATAACATTCAAAAATGGTCTTTTTTGTCCGTTTTTAACAGGAATCACGGTGAATATTTGAATTTTATTTTCCAATTAGGTGAACTCAAGTGTTTTCTGGCAACTCTGGGTTTTTCCCTCATCTACGGAAAATGTGACTTTTTTTTATTATGCCAAGGACTTTTGAGACTATAGCTGTGGAGATTTCCCTCCTCCCCCCAGCTCTGTTTAGAACGATATCTAATTCTGTGCTAATTTTTAATGGCCAGGATTCCCGAGAGATTTATTTGCAAATTTCATCAACTTGAGTTCCTGCTTCATTTACTGAAATGCAGTACTTGGAACTGACCCAGCTAGTAGGTACTCTTGTGTCCCTCTTAAACCATTACAGCATAATATAATGGACAGTGACTAGTTATCACAAATAAAACGCTCTATTGTCTAGAGATCAGAGAACACATTTAGTCTTGGGTGAACTCGCTGAATTAGATGCACCATTGACCCAACTTAAACAAACACACACTGCATTTTAAGCCTTGAATTTCTACTTAAACCAATAGGACGGGGGCAACTTATAACAAAAAGGGAACTTTATATGTTCCATTCATGAGTAAGTAGTTCTGCAAATGGAAGTAAACAATTGGCATCCACTCCTGAATTATCTTAAGAGTCATAGCTGAAAATTCTTTGCACTCTTTCTCTCAAGGTCTTCTTAATATGTCACCATTATACTTTTCTTAATGTCTCTATAGTACTGCCATTATCTAGACCCTTTTTCTATTATGATTCTCCATATCATGATGATGCAGCCTCTTATCTAAGGACATACTGGTCTACACATGCCCAGTAATGCAACCTGTGGCCCTGATCCTGCAACAAAATGCAGGCTAATCCTTTCACCCACAAAGAGCCCCTTTGATATCAATGGGCTATGTGTGTGCACCGTTATTTGCCTCTAACTGCAGTGGGAGTCTGATTTTATCCTGTTCAGATCATGAAGAGATTATTTAAAAAGGAAGGAACTGACCTACTCCTGTCTCTGGCATTTTCTGAAAAGAAATCTTTGCTCTGTTTTAGAAGGACCCTAGGTATGCACTCAAATGGCTAGCCCATGCTGCCGCACCTTCACTGCTCTTGATTTTCAAGCAAGTAGATCAAAGCTAGCTTGGGTATGTCTACACTGTATGTCTTACAGTGTAGATGTAGTTTTATTAGCAAACCACAAGGGTAACTTTTGCTGATCCTAATGAAAGGAAAGTAGAAGAAATCAGGACATTCTAGGTGCCTCCAGGCTTGTCTTCACTACGGGGGTAAGTCGACCTAAGTTACGTTATTCCAGCTACGTGAATAACGTAGCTGGAGTCGATGTAGCTTAGGTCGACTTACCGCAGTGTCTTCACTGCATTGCATCAATGGGAGACGCTATCTGGTTGACTTCCCTTATTCTTCTTGGGGAGCTGGAGTACTGGGGTCGACCAGAGAGCTCTCTGCTGTCAATTTATTGGGTCTTTACAAGACCCGCTAAATCGATCCCTAGCAACGTTGATCTCCCTGCAGTAAAGACCATTTTTGGTTGCCCAACTTCAGACACCTGATTTCCAGAAGTTCTGGTCAATCAAAACTCACATTTGCAAGCAATGAGAGTTGTGGGTGCTTGGCATCTCGGAAATGCAGGCCCTATATAGCTATATTTACCTCCCATTCATATATGCATCCCATGTTAAACATACCAAATACCCTTCTATCTTAATGTCGTATAAAACCAGCAGGTTGGAGTGCTCTTTATCTTCTTTGAAAATCCAGATATGCTATTTATTGTTTGTACTTTGTACAGGCTCCTCATCTGAAGACTTTGTAGATGTAAATATACTGTATGTGCCAAAGGACTACAAGCATCACAGAGAGAGAGAGAGAGAGAGTTTGTTATAGTACTCAAGGTGTGCTAGGTTCTTTCTAAATGGAAATGGAAATTCAGGGCCCATTGACTTCCCTTGATGTCAAAGTCCATTGGATTAGACCCACAGTATCTGCCTTGCCCACTTTACAAACAGAAATACTTTGCTATATTCCTCCACTGTTTTATTACTGCATGAAACAGCCATTAACCCCCACCCCCCCACACACACTCCAATGGGTTTGATCAGAAAACACTTAAGTAACACAGAAGGAATTTGCAGTTTTTTGATACTGCATTATTACACTAATATCTTAATCCTTTACCAATGCCATTTAAATCCCTACTGGGACCTGGATTCAAAATTACATTATTTAATGTTTATACAGTGAATAATCCAAACAATATTTAACACTAGCAAAGAAAAAGCACACACACCCTACATGGATTGTCTGCTTTTCTTTTCTTGGCAATTACCCAACCAAGGGCCCTATTAAATTACCCTGATTTTTATTATCTTAAAATGAAAAAACCTCTCTGTTCCAAACAGTCTACAGAAGAAATGTTTTAGACACATATCTGCACCTTGGAGCGCAGACCCGAATTCATGTCCAAAGTCTTCCAAAGATCAAGGCTGTTTAGAAGCATTTTGGAGGTTCCTGGACAAACCTATTTACTATAGGTGGGCCCAATCCTGGTCCCATTGACTTGATTGGGCGCAAGATGAAGACCTAATAGAGTGGATGAAGAAATGGAAATGATCTACAAGTGGAATGTCTGCTTTCTTTTGGGTTCATTGTCTTCAAAATCATAATATGGTTCACGTAGCTGGTGTGCTGGGCCCACTGCTTATTGTACGGATCATAATCAATTACCTTGTGCTTTCCCATATGTTTGCCATGTCCACCTGTTATCTCCTCTTACACTAAGGCCATGTCTATACCTAGGCTTGGCAGAATTCAATTTTTTAAATAATATGGACGGATATTAATGTTCATTTTTTATTTTATTGATTGAAATTGAATATGAGCGTTGTGTTGTTTTCTATGTTTATCAATTTCAATTTTTACAGTTATGAAAAATGATGGCATCGTCAATCAATAATTACTTAATGACAGTAGAGGCAGAGATTCAAAAAGTTAGAGCTTTATAACCATTAAAACACAAAAATAACAGGAGTACTTGTGGCACCTTAGAGACTAACAAATTTATTGGAGCATAAGCTTTCGTGGGCTACAACCCACTTCTTCGGATGCATATAACTGTATCTGTACGAGTTTTTTCATGAAGTTGATGGATTTCCACTCCATACGGCTAAATGCAGTGCCTTGCATAATGACAGGTTTCAGAGTAGCAGCCGTGTTAGTCTGTATCCGCAAAAATAACAGGAGTACTTGTGGCACCTTAGAGACTAACAAATTTATTGGAGCATAAGCTTTCGTGGGCTACAACCCACATATGCATCCGAAGAAGTGGGTTGTAGCCCACGAAAGCTTATGCTCCAATAAATTTGTTAGTCTCTAAGGTGCCACAAGTACTCCTGTTATTTTTGCGGATACAGACTAACACGGCTGCTACTCTGAAACCTGTCATTAAAACACAAGTTGTCAACATCACATGTCAAAATATACCAAATAAGTATCGTTCAGTCACATTCTAAGAAGTTCTCACAGAGCATTCCTCTTGCTTTGCTCGTCTGTAAATTTTGATTATTATTGATGGAAATATTTGTGTCCGTTTGTGTGTCTACGGCAAAATCAGTGTTTACCAACATTTGCCAATAAAAATCTAATCCTTCCAAGTCTATCTATACACAAAAGTTGTATCTCTATATCAGTATAGTTAAAGTGATACAACTCCCCCAATACGTGGACGCAATTATATCAATATAACTGCACCTTACACCAGTATATTCTTATAAGGGAAAGGAAATAAGTTATACCAGTAAAAGGCGCCAATATAACTGCATCTACAGTAGAGGTTGTACCTGTTGTGACAAAGTTCCTCCTCTATCTTGGTGGGTCCTGCACTTATTGGCGGATTTTCTTGCCTCAGAGATTCACCATGTGGGTTGGGGAACAGCCCAGAGACCTTCCCCTCTGGAAGAACCCAAAGTCCAGGTCAGTTGGGAGGTTTGGGGGGAAGCCGGGCCCACCCTCTACTCTGGGTTCCAGCCCAGGGCCCTGTGGACTGCAGCTGTCTATAGTGCCTCCTGTAACAGCTGCATGACAGCTACAACTCCCTGGGCTACTTCCCCATGGCCTCCTCCAAACACCTTCCTTATCTCACCTTCCTCCTGGTGTCTGATAACACTTGTGCTCCTCAGTCCTCCAGCAGCACAGCACACCCTTGCAGCTCTTGCTCCCAGCTCCTCACACTCCCACCACAAACTGAAGTGAGCTCCTTTTAAAAGCCCAGGTGCCCTGATTAGCCTGCCTTAATTGATTCTAGCAGTTTCTTCTTAATTGGCTCCAGGTGTCCTAATTAGCCTGCCTGCCTTAACTGGTTCTAGCAGGTTCCTGATTACTCTAGTGCAGCCCCTGCTCTGGTCACTCAGGGAACAGAAAACTACTCATCCAGTGACCAGTATATTTGCCCTCTACCAGACTCCTGTACCCCACTGGTCTGGGTCTGTCACACTGTTTAACTATACCACATCCATAATTGGCATAGTTACACTGCTACAAAAATTGCATGTAGACCAAGCCTTAGTTTGTTAGCTCTTCGGGGCAGAGACTTTTTGTTATATGTTGGTAAAGTGCCAAGCACCAGAATACAATACAAATAAATAAATAATGATAATGCCTAGCTATTAGTCAGATCAAAGAGAATGCAGAATCTATACAGTCACGGAGAAAGGAGGGCCCACCACATTTTTTTCTCCTACTGTGACAGTTTAAAATCCTTGAGATGAACCACCATGCATGGGAGAAATTTATGGAGGAGGAGACTTAGGGAACTGACACTCTGATGTAGCCCATAGATGTATACAGAGAGGATTTTTTTCCCCTAAGCATTTTTTTCTATCCCTCTCAACAGTTTTTTTTCAGGTTCTCTCCAAAGTGATACACAAAGCCAATAATGATCAAGCTCAGATTGAAGTCTGAGTAGGTTCATCCTTCCCCAGACTTGGGGGTAGATTGTGAAATAGTATTTTTCAATTCACCTTCATACAAGTACCATAGTGCAATCTCTTTATCATGAAAATGCAACTTACAAACGTAGATTTTTTTTTTGTACATAACTGCACTCAAAAACAAAACAATGCAAATTTTTAGGGACTACAAGTTGAATTCTGAAGGGGCATACGAATGTTTAGCCTATCTGGCATGTAAATACCTTGTAATGCCAGCTACAACAGTGCCATGCGAACACCTGTTCTCACTTTCAGGTAGCATTATCTCCCATAAATGTAAACAAACTTGTTTGTCTTAGCAATTGGCTGAATAAAAAGTAGGACTAAGTGGACTTGTCTGAGGTGAATTGAAAAATACTATTTCTTTTGTTTATCTTTTTTACAGTGCAAATATTTGCAATAAAAAAAATCATATAAAGTGAGCACTGCACACTTTGTATTCTGTATTGTAATTGAAATAAATATATTTGAAAATGTAGAAAAACATCCAAAACTATTTATAATAAATTTAAATTGGTATTCTGTTATTGTTGAACAGTGCAATTAAAACTGTGATTCATTGCGACTATTTTTTTTAATCTAGTTAATTTGTTTTGCGTTAATTGCATGAATTATCTGCGATTAATTGACAGCCTTACTTTTCAGACTGAGTTCAATCTCTGTCCTCCACTCTGTACACTAACTGCCTATAGCATATCAGGTTCAAGATCTCAGTCCTTATCCTCAAGGCATGCAATGGTCTGGGCCCAGAAGACCTAAAGGATCACCTACAAATCTGGGATGAGGACCACAGTTGACAGCTCTGCTTCTCTGTCATAATGGAACTTTTGACCATGAGGGTAAAGCAGAAGACAGAGCTTTCTTGGGGGTTCCTCCAGACTGAGGGACAAACTCCCACAGGCACTAAAGATCATCCCAAACCTCCCCACCTTCCACTTCAAGTGCCAGCTGTACTACTTCAACCTGCCTTCTCTCAGATAAACCCAGAGCAGAGGGGACACGGTCTCCCACAGTATTCTTGGCAGCAAGTTAATAAAGTATGGATTGGATGAATGGACTATAAGGTAGATAGAAAGCTGGCTAGATCGTCGGGCTCAACAGGTAGTGATCAACCGCTTGATGTCTAGTTGGCAGCCAGTATCAAGCGGAGTGCCCCAGGTATCAGTCATGGGGCCGGTTTTGTTCAACATCTTCATTAATGATCTGGATGATGGGATGGATTGTACTCTCAGCAAGTTCCTGGATGACACTAAGGTGGGGGGAGAGGTAGATACTCTGGAGGGTAGGAATAGGGTCCAGAGTGACCTAGACAAATTGGAGGATTGGGCCAAAATAAATCTGATGAGGTTCAACAAGGATAAGTGCAGAGTTCTGCACTTAAGACGGACGAATCCCATGCATTGCTACAGGCTGGGGACTGACTGGCTAAGCGCAGTTCTGCAGAAAAGGACCTGGGGATTACAGTGGACGAGAAGCTGGATATGAGTGAACAGTGTGCCCTTGTTGCCAAGAAGGCTAACGGCACATTGGGCTGCATTAGTAGAGCATTGCCAGCAGATCGAGGGAAGTGATTATTCCCCTCTATTCGGCACTGGTGAGGCCACATCTGGAGTACTGCATCCAGTTTTGGGCCCCACACTACAGAAAGGATGTGGACAAATTGGAGTGAGTCCAGCGGAGGGCAATGGAAATGATTAGGGGGCTGGGGCACATGACTTACGAGGAGAGGCTGAGGGAACTGGGCTTGTTTAGTCTGCAGAGGAGAAGAGTGACGGGGGATTTGATAGCAGCCTTCAACTATCTGAAGGGGGGTTCCAAAGAAGATGGCGCTTGGCTGTTCTCAGTGGTGGCAGATGACAGAACAAGGAGCAATGGTCTCAAGTTAAAGTGGGGGAGGTTTAGGTTGGATATTAGGAAAAACTATTTCACTAGGAGGGTGGTGAAGCACTGGAATGGGTTACCTAGAGATGTGGTGGAATCTCCATCCTTAGAGGTTTTTAAGACCCAGCTTGACAAAGCCCTAGCTGGGATGATTTAGTTGGGGTTGGTCCTGCTTTGAGCAGGGGGTTGGAATAGATGATCTTCTCAGGTCTCTTCCAACCCTAATCTTCTATGATTCTATGACATATAAGAAATCCTATCAAAACAAACAGTAGACTGCACACACAATTCTCCCCCTGGGGACATGATGGATGGAAGGAAGAAAACCGACAAGCCCTTTAACTCTAGTGGCACTGCTCATCACTGCTGTAGCATCTTGTAACCAAGCAAATGGGAGGAAAGGAATGAAGAAATAGGAAACAGAAATGTTTTTAGGCTGGCTTTCTGTTTACTGTGCGGGTCAAATAAAGAAAACAAATCCTTCCTTCTGGTTTGCCACAATCCATTGTTAAGAATGAGTCAAATTTAAGTTGTAAAGGGCAACATCTCTCCTTTCCCCAAATGCTCTCTATGTTAAACGAAATCATGAAAGACACATGATGTGCATAAACAGACACTTTCCCTGCTAAGTTTTCATGTCTGTTCTTCAAACCTGCCTTATTTAATGGCCTAGATTTTTTTCCCTTCTTTTGCGGAACATTTATAATTGAAACCTTTACTCTCAAATATAAAAGTCAACGAAGCATGTCTTGAGGTTGTGGCACAGATATGTGTGTGGAAGAGAAGAAGATGGGTAGACGTGAAGGACATAAATGTTATTTCGTCTCTTTTGGAATGGAAAACATTTTTACAGGCTTATTTGTAATACTCTATCAAAGAAAGACAATTTGGAAAGATCTTGTCTCATGTCTGTTTCATCTCTGTCATAAGTGGCCAATTGAGTTTTATTCCACTCTTCAACTATGTCAATCTGTAAATATATACATTTTAAAAATCCAGGACAGTTCCGCAGACACATTTATTAATATCACAGCTCCTCATAACCTGTCAGTGTTCCCAATATAGAACCTTATGTTGGAGAGCTGAATAGATCGACCATTTCAAGATCCCATGGACTGAAATATAGGCACACCCTCGGATTTAAAAAAGTGTCCGTTTTTTCACACTTCGTATCTGGACACCCTAGTCCCAATATGCACTGGGGTTTTGTTGTTTGGTTCTTTTAAAGCAGTGGTTCTTAACCTGGGGTGCACGCACCTCCTGGGGGTGTGAGATGCCCTTTCTGGGGGTGCGAGACATGCCAGATTTTTTTAGAAGGTAAATCATCGAAAACACAAAATTAAGCACAGGCACTTAAGGGCAACTACTTTGTTTCATCAAACCTATGTATTTATGAACATTATACATTTTTTAACGATTACTGCATTAAATTTTAACTGCGAAATTAAAATAAATATATAATTCTCTCTCTTTCATTCTATAGTGATGATATATCTAGGGTTAAAGAACTGACCTACTTCAACGATTTTTGATAAGGGGTGCAAGAACGTATTTTTGAGAACCAAAGGGGGGCAGGCTGCAGTAAAGGTTAAGGACCACTGTTTTAAAGCATGACTGGCTGCATTCGTTTTAGGCCTGGCCCCGAAGTTGCAAGGTAATCATCCATCGGCCTCATGTTGATTACAGTTTTTTTCTGGAAGGTAGGCCCAACCAATGAGTCCTGTTACGATGAAGCCCGGGGGACCGGTTCAGTTTTAGGGGGGGTAGACCCTGCAGCCTTTTCACATAGAATCATAGAATATCAGGGTTGGAAGGGATCTCAGGAGGTCATCTAGTCCACCCCTTGCTCAAAGCAGGACCAATCCCCAACTAAATCATGGGAGGGGTTAACCTATCTCCTTGACAGGATGGCAAGATACCTATTTATATGGCCCTCACCACTATAGTAACAAAGCACCTCGGTCATTAATGGATTTTACCCTCACACCATCCCTTGGAGGGAAGGAAGTTGTCATTTTCATTTCACAGATGGGAACTGAGGAGGGTAGGCTGAGTGACTTGGCTAAGCTCCCAGGCAGGCAGGCTCTGTCTGGGTGAGGCACTGAAACCAGTCATAATCCAGGGTCTCTTCCACTAGACCATCCTTCCTCCCCTCCATGTTTTTATCTGTGGGAGGGGACGCTCGGGGCCCACATGTGAGTGTGTGGTTACTGCAAATGCGAAGGAGAAGTTAAAATACATTGACAATCCTAAAATCGACATTTACCGGCTGGGTCAGGGAGCTGTTTTACTTGCTACCAATAGGAACTTCAGGAATGGAATCAATTAGTATTAGTTTAAAACATCATCTGGTTTGGTTTAACAGAAAGCTTCTGTTCAATGAAATACAGCATTGGTAAATGAAAAATAAAAGTTCTCTAATTTTAGTAACTCCTAAAGTAGTAGTTTAAGACACAAACTGAGGTACAGTACATCTGGCATTACTGTGCGTTTAGATAAATCACCTTTTTTTCCTTAGGTTTTTTTTTCTTTTTTAATGTCTTCATATTACTATCTCCCTGCAACAATCTGGAAGAGAATAAATAACACATTCCTCCTTAAAATGAATCATAGCCCCTTGCAGTCTGATTGCTTATCTTCATTAGGGACAATGCTAGGTAATAAGCTCTTTCTTTCTTTCTTTACTTTTTAAACAGATTGTTGCTCAGATAATTAAAATCTTCTTTAAAATTAAGATACAAGAAATCCTTTCCTGAAACCATCTCCATTTTTGCAAGATGAATGGTATTTATGTATAGTTTTCTACTACCAGGGATGCAGGAATCAAGTACAAGACTCCACTAGAAAGCTGAAAGGCATGATAATCTTTTAAGTCAGTGTATTAATTATGGCCAACCCTACTGCTCATTTTATCAACATTGTTTTCAAGTACTAACATTCCCTGCACTTCTAAACATTCTGAGAGTCATATGACCTGTCAAAGATCAGCTGTTCTGCATTTTATCTCCTTGGGGACACCTGGCACTTGCAGTCTTGCTATTGGTCAAAACACTTCAGACCCACCCAAACCCTAGGAACCACATGTTACTTTAAAGGCAAATCAGGAATGTGTCAGTGGGCCTGACTTTGCTCTCACTTCTGCCAGTGTGACTCCATTGACCGCAGTGGATTTACCCTGGAGTTACATCAATGCTGTTGACATCAGAACCTGGTCCACATGATAATCAAGCACCTAAGGCATCTTATTTTTTAAGAATGATTCCTGCCTAGCTGTCTGGCTGCACCAGCTGGGTGCTCCCCCTGCACCCCTACCGAGCTAGAAGCAGCAGGATTCAAAAGCCACTATACAAGTACACCTCTACCCCGATATAACGCGACCCGATATAACACGAATTCGGATAGAACGCGGTAAAGCAGTGCTCCAGGGGGGCGGGGCTGCGCACTCCGGTGGATCAAAGCAAATTCGATATAATGCGGTTTCACCTATAACGCGGTAAGATTTTTTGGCTCCCGAGGACAGCGTTATATCAAGGTAGAGGTGTAAATCAGATTTTTTCCACGAAATATGGGAGTAATTTTTTTATATATATATTTACAAAACACTTCCCACTTCCCCACCAGCTGGGATAGTTCCAAGGGGGTCTGTCCTTTTAAAGGTATCAGCCCCACACCACACAGCAGTGGTGCAAGTTGCCAAAGTATCTAGCACTGGGCCTCGTCTTGAAAACCTAGACTACAGGTTAAAAAGGGGGAAAAAATACAGCTAAGAAACAAATCAAGCAGGATAAAAGATTATGCTGATTTAAGGTACCGGTAATTCATCCTTGGGCAGAGCAGGAATGGATTCACAACCACGCACAAAAAAATCACCAGGCCTGGGATGTACCATACATGTTTCAGCATCTATAGCACGAGTCAGCAGAAAAAGCTACAGGGAGGGATAAACAGAGTGTGGGGCGAGATGGAACAGCTGTTAGACTTCCTAATCGGTGGAAAAATGGCATTGCAGCCCATGTTACACTGCAGCTACCGATGCAAAAGTGGAAATTTACAGATAATTTTTACTCAAGTGATAATGATTTTAGCAGATGCCCGATGCGCTTCAGCCAGTTTCTGGATCCCTTCTCACTTAAATGACTTACTTAAAGAATTTTGTCTGGGAGCAATAGTCTGTTCACTTTTATTGCCCTTTTATAAACGTTCCATCCCAATCTACTCATGAAATGAAGAGGTGTGAGCACTGCCAAATAAATTCAGCGAGTGGCAAGAACAAGCTTCGGTCTATTACAGCAGCGAGGCCAAGCAGTAACATAAGCAAATGTCCATATCTTGAAGTCAAGGGGAAAAGTGTGGTAATTCCTTGGAAGAACTGCTCCATTAAAAGAAGGAAGATAAGGAGAACACTGGAGCTTCTGAATGTTTTTTAGACTTGACCGTAGATCTCTTTAGCCTACTTCCTCCTGCCTTGGCGCTTCCTGTTCATATATGCAGTGTCCACAAGATGGCTTGATGCCACAAATGCTATGGTGGACATGATGGACATGAAGCTAGTAAGGAGTGTTTTACAATGAGAGCTGGGCATGAGGTGCTGAGGTGCTGAGGAACAATTCCTTTTCAACCTGGTGTAATTGATGCTGGAAAAATCTGTATCGTATCATACTGTGCATATTATTAATATATACTGTACTCATCCTGAACTCACAAGTAAATGATTGGAGGATGGAGTGCAGAAATTAGTAGCATAAAAATTGAGCTAGCCATGCATCTGATACTGGGCATTGTTGCAAGAAGAGATTGGAAGCCAAGGACTTGATATCTTTAATTGATGATATTACAAGTGTGGTTGATAAAGGTAATAGTGTTGATATAATGGATTTCTCTAAGGCATTTGACTTAGTACTGCATGCTATTTTGTTTAGAAAACTAGAATGATATAAAATTAACATGGCACACATTAAATGGATTAAAAACTGTCTAAATGATAGATCTCAAAATGCAATTGTAACCAGGGAATTAGCACTGAGTGCGTGTGTTTCCAGTGGGGTACTACAGGGATCAGTTCTTGACTCTATGCTATTTAACATTTTTATCAATGGCCACAAAGAAAACAAAATCATTACTGATAAAGTTTGCAGATGACACAAAAATTGGGGGAGTGATAAATAACGAAGAGGACATATCATTGATACAGATCAATCAAGTCAACAATATTCATTGTAATATGGCTAAATGTAAATGTATACTTACTTACAGGAGAGGGGACTCTATCTTGGGAATCAGGAACTCTGAAAAAGATTTGGGGATCATGGTGAGCATGATCCCCAAACATGAGTTCCCATTGTGACACTGTCCCCAAAAGAGCTAATGCAATCCTGGGATATATAAATAGAGGAATCTTGGATCGGAATAGAGAAGTTATTTGACTCTGTATTTGGCACTGGTGAGACCTCTGCTGGAATCCTGTGTCCAGTTCTGGTGTCCACAATTCAAGAAGGATATTGATAAATTGGAGAGGGTTCAGAGAAGAGCCATGAGAATGATTAAAGGATTAGAAAACCTGCCGTACAGTGATAGACTCAAAGAGTTCAATCTGTTTAGTTTAACAAAGAGAAGGTTAAGGGGTGACTCGATTACAGTCTACAAGTATCTATATGTAACAATATCTAGCAGAGAAAGATACAACGTGGTCCACTGGATGGAAGCTGAAGCTATACAAATTCAGACTCAAAATAATGTATAAATCAGGGGTAGGTAACCTATGGCACGTGTGCCAAAGGCGGCACGCGAGCTGATTTTCAGTGGCACTCACACTGCCCGGGTCCTGGCCACTGGTCCAGGGGACTCTGCATTTTAATTTAATTTTAAATGAAGCTTCTTAAACGTTTTAAAAACCTTATTTACTTGATATACAACAATAGTTTAGTTCTATATTATAGACTTATGGACAGAGACCTTCTAAAAACGTTACAATGTATGACTGGCACGCGAAACCTTAAATCAGAGTGAATAAATGAAGTCTCTGCACCCCACTTCTGAAAGGTTGTTTCCAAGAGGAGGGAGAAAAATTGTTCTCCTTAACCTCTGAGGATAGGACAAGAAGCAATGGGCTTAAATTGCAGCAAGGGCAGTTTAGGTTGGACATTAGGAAAAACTTCCTAACTGTCAGGGTGGTTAAGCACTGGAATAAATTGCCCAGGGAGGTTGTGGAATCTCCATCACTAGAGATTTTTAATAGTGGGTTAGACAAACACCTGTCAGGGATGGTCTAGATAAGACTTAGTCCTGCCATGAGTGCAGGGGACTGGACTAGATGTCCTCCTGAGGCCCCTTCCAGTCCTACGATTCTATGAAATCTTCTGATGAAAAGCCAGGTGTTGTTGTTGTTATTATTTAAGAAAAGCCTCCATCTCTTTCATATGCTGCTTTCAAAACCAGTAAGATTTCCCCAGTATAGGTGATTAACCCTCTGATCGGAAGGAAAAATGGTGTCACCCTTCAGTCAAGCAGCACCAAATTTGGGGGCCTTGTAAGTCAGCTTCCCACTGGAGGAGAAATCAGCAAGGTGGACTCTGGGTATTTTGTTAGTGTAACTTGTTTATTTATACTGTACATATGTAACCCTTCTGGCCAGGTGCTGATGACAACAAGGGCTGGGCTCAATCCATTTAGGAGATGTTTTCTCAGATAAAAAAACCTATGGCTCTCCATCCAGAACCATAATCCTACTTCTGGCTCTGGAAAATTAAAATAAAACCTCCCTGGTGCTCTTTGCCCATGGCTCTTCCCCATGCACAAACACTCGGAAGCAGAGCTGAGCCAGAAATAGGAATTACCAGCCCACAGGAAATGCTGATATTTTAACATTTGTTTTCATCCTGAATTGGGAAGAAAAGTTTAAACATCAACATTTTTGTCACAGAATGAAATGCTTTGAAAAATGTTCAATTCAGAAATGCCAGAGCATTTAGTTTCAACATTTTCAGCTGAGGTAAGACACTTAGATTTTCCCAAATTGAAATGTTTTAAATCATAGAATATGAGGGTGGGAAGGGACTTCAAGAGATCATTTAGTCCAACCCCCAGACAGGTTTTTGCCCCAGATCCCCTAAATGGCCCCCTCAAGGATTGAACTCACAGCCCTGGGTTTAACAGGCCAATGCTCAAACCACTGAGCTATCCCTACCCCCATGTTTAACATTAAACCAGATTTCCCTATGGTGGCACATTGCCTCCTGGCAGTTGTAGTATAGGTTGCCTGATGCATTCTCCTTCATGGGCCAGGCTCCCTGGCCAGACAACTTCGCTGATGATGTGACTCCCATGATACACCCAGTTAGAGGACAGACTGCACTACATTGCAGGAGATGTAGTTGTGCCAGAGCGCCCAGCCCATAAGAGAGAATGGGTGCTTGAACTACAGCTCCCAGGAGGCAATGCACCACAATAGGGAAACATAATTTAATGGTGAACTGACTCAAAATTACATGTTGGGTCAGCTCAACAGTCCACAATATTTCGATTGGGGTCGAACCAACCTGAAATAAAATCTTTTGTTTCAGTTTTCCTGACAGAAAATTGAAAATGTTCAGCCAAATTTAAATGTTCCCTTGGAATATTTTTGATTTTGTGGAAACTACATTTGCTGTCAGAAAATCTCTCAAAATTCCAAAATCCCAATCAGCTCTGCTCAGGAGTCCTTGGGAACCGCAGTCCTTGGGAACCACAAATACCTTTTAGTGGGACCAAAGCTGATTTTAAGATATCTGTGCACTCCCCGTATATTGAGGCTCTTCCTGGCTTTGCCTGCCCCTAGAAACATAAATGGGCATGTCTGCACTGCAGCTGGGAGAGAACCTCCCAGCCCAGGTAGACAGAGCGCCACTGTCAGGCTCAAGCTAGTGTGCCTAACGCAGCAACGTGGATGTTCCGGCTTGGGCTCTGAAGCTTAGGGGGTCGGGTGGGCTTGAGAGCCTGGGCTTCTGCCCAAGCTGGAACATCTGCATTGCTATTTGTAGCACGTTGGCTCAAGCCCCACTAGTGTGAGTCTACCCAGGGGAGGCTCGCTCGCAGCTGCAGTGTAGACATCCCCCTTTAGAGCAATCTCATTGTTACCTTAATTTATACTGTTTCCCATGGCCCCTTATGAGCCCTGGAAGTCAAAGAACACCCATAGTGCAGCGCACAACGGACAGTCCCCGGACATGTCCCTTAGGATGGTGGCTGGGGGCAAGAACTTCCCTTACATCAGGTCTACTCTAGCCCCGGAGTCCCTCCGTGCAGGCAGTTTTCTCAGGGGTCATTTCCATCCTCTTCTGACACTGCCGGAGCAGTACAAAGGGGGCCTTAGCGCAACTGAGAACAGATATTTGGTGTTTGTGCATCGATAAACACAGCAATATGAAAGGCAAGAAATGCATCTCATCTGAACTAATGCTAGGTAACAATAACTAGTGTTGGAATCATTGCTCAGTTGAAGACTATTTTGTCTAATGTAAACATTTAATTGATTTTCAAGGTCCTTGATTCCACTATCCTTTTAAAATTCAGCCATGAAAAGGGCTATATACTTTGTTCCAATGTCTGCGCTGAATTGTACCCATCCTCTTTTTTAGGAGTGTGTTCTTCAGACAAGAAGATAAACAGACACTACAGCTGTCCTTGTGGAGAAGGGACAAAGATGAAGATCAGAGCTACAACCCATCCCTTGCGTTTCCAGCTTCCTTGAAAATAAAAACCCTTTTAAAAGCTTGGATCTCGCTATCGCTGGTTGAAAAATGGGTTTCTTTCCCTGCAGCAAATTTCAATTGACTACATGAATGAAAAAAACAGATGTTTTTTGTGAAAAAGAATAACTCAGGCTCTTCATTTTTCGAACTGCATGGCATTCAAATGATTTGAAAATAGAGCATGACGTTAAACTGGATAAAGTAAAAATAACAAATAAATGAAACAGGTCATAGCTAACTCTTGTTGCTATGCCCCCAATCCTAGCTGGTGTAATCTGGCAGTAGCTCCTCCCACACCACCCCCCTTGGCCCCCAAAGTGAGGGGCATGCTTGGAACAAAGAGCAAACATGGCTGGGGAGTCCTTGTGCCAGCAATTCTTGGCTGCCAGAACAATACCTTGGGTCCATGTTCAATCAGCATGGGAGTAGCATAAAGCGCAACTCAACCAGAACAGAGGATCGAACCCACTGCATTTAAACTGGATATCCAAAATATGACCTTAAAGATGGGCCCTAATCAGAACCCTGGATTCAGGTACCCTCATATTGAGGTAGAGCTGAGATATGTATCTAGATTCTGACCTGAATGTTGGGCTGGTGTCTTTTCCATAGGCTGAACCCAACGTTTTTATCATTCAGGTATATTTCCAAATAGAGCGGGTCAGCAATTTTTCAACTAACCTTTTTTTTTTTTTTATGGCAAATGCCAACTCATCGGGACCAAAACTATTCAGAAGAAAGAGTCAGTTTCAACAAATTTCTTATTTTGAAAAAAAAAAAAAATTTCTGGAATGATTGAAACAGGATGTTTCAACATTTTCTAAACAACAAAGTCTTGTTGTCTGGTTTAAATCGACTTTGTTTCGAAATTTACAATAATTTATCGTAAACTAAATGCAAAAATGGAAACACAGGTCAAAATTATAACAAAACAGTTAAAAATGATCAAAATGAAATGTTTTCATTGACCCAATCCATTTTTTTCTCCCAGTTCACACCATTATTCAAGTTTTTGACATTTCTTCCCAATTTGGGACAGGACATTTTTTCAAAAAATTCTCTCAGAATGGGAAAAACATCCCCTCCCACCCCCCAGCTCTGCTTCGAAGCCTGCCTATCTGAATGGATAACTGGGAAGGGCTGTTGGACAGAGGTTTAATTGGGGCTGGAGATGTTTTGTTATTTTTTTTGGTGAACAGCTGCATGGGAGGGTTATGTTAGTTGAGACTGTCATTTACTGTTATGGGACAGTGTTTTGTCAGAAAGTCTAGAACCTGGGGTAGGAAAACAAAATCAAAATATAAATTTATATATCTGGGTCTGAAATTATTGGCATGGACCCATCTCTGCATGACATTAATATTACTGCATTATCACTTATACAGATAGTATATTCAAACGGGAAGGTTAGAGCACTTAATTCCAACTCCTGGTCCCACTGGAGCCAGTTGGCCCACTGAACACTGCATATGTAATGGAGAACGCTAAATACGCTATCGATAGACATATCCAGAGAGAAAATAACACTTGGTATATTAAAACAAAAAGGAACATTTGGCACTTATAACAAGGTTCTCACTCCTTAATCCCTCTTATAAAGCCAAGGACCTTTACAGGATTGATGAATATGTGATAAAAAAGGAATCAATATAACAGCTGAGCAAAATCAAATTCCTTCTTCAGTTTTGATTTACATGCTTTGAACCACCCTGAGTTTCACTGTTCGCTTCAGCTTTGACCAAGACCAAAAACTTAAAGCAAACTTCCTCGGCTTTTGCTCTGAATCCATGTACAGCCATTAGAGTTGCACTTGCAGTGTTTCAGTGTGAAACCATAAATCGACTCAGGTTAGTTCAAACATTTTGCCAACATCTGCTGACTTCCTGTGCACCTGGTCTGAGTTTACACTGAAATCCCAACCCAGCTTCATTGGGTTTCAGGTTTTGTTGCAAACATTTCACGGAGTCACGCTGTCAGTACTGAAACTTCATAATGAGTTGTGAACCTTTTATGGTTTGGAGGACTGGCTAATCATCCAGCCTACCCAAATTTATCCAGCCCTCTTTATTCTGGAAATGTCATGACATCAAGCTTCCTTGAGAGACTTTCAATAGAGCTGGTCAAAATTGGTTGATGGAAATTTTTTCACTAAAATATTTGAAAAAATTCCGTTTTTCAACCAGCTCTAATTTCCAAAACATCCCTGGGTCCATCTTGGCTGGAAATACTGCAAAGAGTAAAAAAGGCTTTTATTACAGTATTTCTATTTCTGGTCATGGCTGATACCAAGCAGCAGAGAAGTGTGACAAAGTTGAAAATAAAAACTAACTAAGCATGTTTCAATTCAACCTGAGAAATGCTCATGTGTAGATTGAATTTAGGTTTGGGGTTGAAGGACTGGGTCGGATTTCACTTTTCTCCAAACCAGTTGGCTCATCCCTTAAAACATGGTAAAACTTTACTTTCCTCATTTATTTTTCTATTTGTGAATTTCACTGATGAATATTTTTATATAAAGAGCATCCATAAATGAACCAGAAATATTCCTCCCTCTTCATGTGAAAGTATATCTGACAGGGAAACCTAATGAATCCTGTCACAGAGATTGGGTGAGGTAGGCAAAGCAGGATAGACTAGCGGGCCCTCTACAAAGACATTAAGTTTCCCAATTCAAGGCTCAGTAGTTTTGGGTGCAACTTTATCCTAGCCCTCTTCTTTTACCTGCCCCAAATTCTTATACTGAGGTATTAATTCCTCTGAGGATGGACAGAAAATAGTGTATCTAAAAAAGATTCAAGAGCTAGTCAAAATGCCTTGCAGAGAGAGATTTAAGGAGCTCAATCTGTTTAGCATATCAAAAAGAAGATGAAGAGGATTTGATTACGCAGAAAACAAGAAGGTCCTCATGGTAGACGTCCCAGTGCCATTTGAAAACAGGTCACTGGCCTTTCACGAGGCCTGAGCACGGAAGGCATTGACACCCCGCTGGCCGACACCCTGAGAGCCCAGGGCTATGAGGTCCAGATACACGCCCTGATCGTGGGACCCCTGGGTGCGTGGGACCCCCACAATGAGCCGTTACTGACAGCATGCGGAGTCGGTCGACGCTACGCCCAGCTCATGAGACAGCTCATGGTGTCCGACACCATCAGGTGGTCCAGAGACATCTACACGGAACTCATCATGGGACAACACCAGTACCAGATGGAGTAACCAAGACCACCGACCAGGGAAATAACCCACTTCCTTCCCTACGAACCGAGGGATGCACCCCACCCATGTACTTATTCTCTACGCCAATACTGACTTGGACTCTTAATACATTCCATGGGTGGCGTGCCCGAGCCCACTTATCCACTGATGCTTTAAAAACTCCCACACCCGAATCTGGGTCTATGCTGGTTATGTGATATGTATGTACCTCGTGAACCTTGTAACTGATACTTGCAATCCCCTATAACCCAAGCCCGACCCCAGATGTACAGTACCTTCCCTCTTAACTTGTGTAAATTTGATTTTAAACATTAACTTTAATAAAAAATTTAAATCAGTACCTTCATAAGGAAAAAATATCAGGTACTAAAGGGCTCTTTAGCCTACAGGAGAAAGGCAGAACAAAAACCAAAGGCTAGAAGTTAAAGCCAGACAAATCCAAAGAAATAAGGCACACATTTTAAACAGTGAGGGTGATTCACCATGGGAACAAACTACCAGGGGATGGGAAATGGTGGATTCTCCATCCCTTGATGTCTTCAAATCAAGACTGGATGCTTTTCTGGAAGGCACATGTAATTGCAGTCAATACATTAGTAACTGGCTGAAATTGTATGGTTTGTGCTATACAGGTGGTCAGACTAAATGATCTAATGGTCCCTTCGGGTTTTAAAATCTATGAATTTATTAAAAAAACAACCTGTGTGCATGTGTGTGTGTGAGAGAGAGAGAGAGTCAGGAGAAAAACTGGCTAATTGTATCCTAATCTCAGTTAAGGTGTGAGAATAAAGGAGGAACTCCATGTTGATAAAAACAAAAACCAGAAGATCAGAACCAAAGGCATTCTCCCCACCCATTTGGTGGCAACTTGAGGCCAAGATGGCTCATTTATAAGTGCTGGGAAAACTGCTTCTTCCCCCCCAAAATGAATGCAGGTAACCCTTTATACTGGTGTGATTAAAGTGGGAGATTCGGGACAAAAAATCAGAGACTGAGCAGATGGGTGGATATCTTTGGAAAACCACCCATCCTAGGAAGCAGCTATTGGAGAACTGAAAATATTGTTTGTGCCAGAGGCTGAAAATGTCATAGCCCTTGAAAGAAGCCATTAAATGAACTGGCAAATAATTAAAACCATCCATGTGCTGCAAGATCCCAGTGGAGGGTAGGTCCAGTCTTTACTGATTTTCTGACTAACTTACTCCATGTATGTATGGACATGAATATTGAAGAACACCTGCCAGGTACTGAACCTTGTTTTGAGATGCTCTAGGAAACCATCTCCACAACTGCTGTAACGTCAACAGTCTCTGATCTTCCACGTCAAAACACTTGGGCCAGATCCCTAGCTGGTGGCAATTGGCTATGATCCTTTAAAATCAATGGAGCTATGTCATTTTATACCAGTGGGGGAACAGGCTGAAGATTTTTAAAGCAGCAAAATGGAAATTATATTTGAAAACCGAAGGATCCAAGCACCATTAACTGTAATGGGATCAACCAAGCCAAACAAAAGAAGAGCACTCACATCAAGTACAAAGTTAGTAAAAGCAACTCCAGACATCTTTTATCCTGCTAAAATAGAGGTAGTTCACAACCATGAAAAGAATTTTGCAAGAAGACTCCTAAGGAATTTTTAGCCAGAATGTTTAAAATTCTTTGTGTGCAATTAGAGCTGATCAGAGAAATGTGAGAAAGCCAAATTCCATCAGAATATGTGGTTCCAAAGCTTCACTAAATTGGGTTGATTTTGCTGGAATTTCATTTCAGAAGAAATCTAGGAAAAAAGGTCCCAACAATGTCAAAATGTTCTGTTTCAAAAATTTCAGAAAACATTTCAATTTTTTTTGTTTCAAATGACTTTTTGTTTCCAAGGGTTTTTGTTTCATTTTGTACTATACTATATCTTACAGGATAATACACAAATTGTAAAAGACAAAAGTCAAAATGAAAAGATTTGGGCCAAACTGAAATATGTTGATCAACCCAAAATGAAATTTTGGGGGGAATTTTCCAGGTTTCACTTCACCTCACGTCTGATCCCAAATGAAGCCAAATTTCAAAATCCTTCGTGAAACAGAACGTCCATTCAGTGCACAACTTTAACTTTAATGCCTAATTAACATTCTGGATAATGGACGCTTTGTTAAAGATTCAACACGTTGAACATGTCATCCAGCAAAGCCAAGGAAGACTAGGCTTAATAAGGCTAAGGATATTTCTAAGATATTTTGACTGCAACCCTTGTGAACACATGCAGGGGTGGTGTGTGAACTGGTTCATAATATGCAACTATTAACTGCTACACCCAAAGTTTGATTATTGCTTGTATTACGGTAGTATTTTGAAGCCCCAAGTAGGTGAGAGTACCATTGTGATAGGTGCTGTACATTCTCATAGAGAGAGACTATAGAGCTTGAAATCTAAATAAACAAGATAGGAGGGGAAGCAAAGGCATAGGCGCTGACTTCATGAGTGCTCCGGGGCTGGAGCACCTGCAGAAAAAAATTAGTGAGTGCTCATCCCCCACCAACCACCTGCCAATCAGCTGTTTAGTGGTGGGTGGGAGGAGCTGCGGGGAGGGACAGAGCGGGGGTGGAGCAGAGGCGGAGCAAGGGTGGGGCCTTGGGGGAAGCGGAGTGGGGGCAGGACCTCGGGGTGGAGCACCCACCCCGAAAGAAGAAAATTGGCACCCGTGAGCAGACGTACAAAGAAGTGAAGTGACATGACTTGCCCAATGTCACATAGCAGTTCAGTGGCAGGAAATAATCCAGGTCTCTGGAGTCCCAATCCAGTGCCTATATCCTGAATCTGGAAAGGAGATGGGCGGAATCTCTTGGGATTAAGATAATGGTCTCAGAACACAAAATTCTGGCAAGTCTTCTGTGAGGGGACACCTAATTGTTTTGAACATTCCTACACCGGGACTTTGCTCACCTATCACTGAAACCAGATCCCAATTTTGCATCAGGTCATTATAGCAAAGTTTAATATTTGCAATTTTTTAAACCTGTAACAAGATATACCATATACAGGACTGGGCTGAAAATAACTAATCAAAATGCAACTGGTAGTTTCCTCACAGGGACAAACTTGTACCATTGTTATTTTACAGTGTGTCACATTAGAACCTTCTAATCCTATGGAGACGTTTCTTAGTTCTTTTCCTTTACCCGGCCCAGTTTTTTATTGTCAATATTACCCCATATTTTTGTAGGAAAAAAACATGTACTCTGTGTGCCAATTTGTTTTCTAACTAGAAAGCTGATTCTCTTGTAATTTAGGCCTCTGTTGAAGAGCAAACTGGTTTAACTTGTTTCCTGTTTTTATGATTTTGTAAATAGTGTATTCACTGTAAGATTAAAATAAAGATATAGAGTCAGATTCCAATATCATTTACCCTGATGTAAATCCATTCAGCTCAATGAAATTATTCCTGATTTACACCAGTGGGAGACCAGGATTTGGCCCATAAAATAGAAACATTCTCTTACCACAAAACACAGTATTTTCCACTAGAATAGTTTTCAGTGGCAGTTACTCACCCTATGGCAAGAGAATAGGGATCCAGGATTTTTTAGAGAATTTTATCCATTGTTCATTTTTAATTTGTGGAGGTGCTCAGAGACAGTGATGAGGGACACATATGTAGATGGATGGATAGATGGACGGGTGGATGGATGAGCTGGTAAAAAAAAAATCCAATGAAAACTTACTTTTCAACAAAATGGAAATTTTCACAAAAAAAATTCAATTTGTCTTGAAAAATGTTGGGGTTTTGTTGAAAACTGATTTTCCAAAAACTGAAAAGAAAAAAATCAGTTTCTGGTCAGTGAAAAACAAAATGTTTTCAGTTTTTAGCAAGTGAAAAACTTTGTTTTCAGTGACCCAAAATAAAAATATTTTCAATTTTCAAGTTTGGGGGTTTGTTTTAGGGGGTTTTGTTGTTGTTGTTTTTACAAAAACCTCAAAATTTTCAATAAAAATTGAAGTATTTTACTTTTGTAAAAAATATTGCAGGAAAAAGAAAATAATTTCCTGACATCTCTAAGAAACGAGACAGAACAGAACAGATTAGATTAGACTAGCTCAGGTCATCGTCAGATCTCTGTTGATTTAGACCATTTGAGGCTATTTGGGGGGGGGGGGTACAAAACAGAAGAAAAATCAAGAAAATGCTTCTCTTTCTCTTTTTCTCTGCATCTCTGGAATGTTTAACAAAATGTCAGAAAACCCAAATCTATGTGGTGATATAATTCCTAAAAATAAATATTTCCATTGTGGAATATTTTCATTACAGACACAGGAACTTACACATAAAGCATGATTTCTACTTATTTTCTTTGAAAATAAAATAGTGGTGATAAAAAAAAAATCTTGCTATTAGGAATGAATTTAATTTTACGTTATATTTTCCAGCTGTAATCTTTCGATAGAAGTAAACCTCAACTCCTGGAAGGTTTTTAGTTTTACATGTTTATTTCATTTTGTTTAATATCCTAATCGGTTCACAGTAAATTTGACCACACACACATACACAGTAACCCCAGCTGGTTGAATGTAGCAACTGAAGCCAGAGACATAATCCAAAATACCAGTACTAATGCTGAAAACTCAGCAAAATTACAAACAGGATGCTTAAAATTATGAACTTGGCATCAGATCCCAACAGTCATGATGATAACAGAATTTTGCGGGAAAACAAGTTCCGTGCTCGTTCATGTCTAGATGCTTGTTTTAAAGGAAACGCTCACATTTAACCGGCTTTGATTTATAGTTTTATAGCCCTTTTGGCCAATGTTATGGTTTTAATAAACTTGCCTGATAACTGCTTTGTTTTTCCTTGTAGGGAGGAGGAGGATATAAATTAACCCTCTTTGTTGTTGTTACTGTCCTCAGTGTCAGTAGATTCATTCTCTTAGTCCACTCCCTCTTCCATAATATCCAAAACAAGCAAAGAAACAAAAATCCCTATGCTGAAGAGTGTCTGATGCCTCATGGAAACCATTGCAAATATTCCAGGCCAGATTCTCTGCTGGTGTAAAACTGCCTCGTTCCATTGAAGTCAATGAAGCCCTGGTGATTCACCCCAGCTAACGCTCCGGCCCGCTATTTAGAAGCAATACTTCTTACTTTTTAAAATCTCTCTCTTTCATTACTATGGATTTTTGTACTAAAGCAAAGGTTCTTGTTGCTGAAAGGTCATTCCAATACACAGGCTTATTCCTATCTCACAGGGCCAGATTATGATCACTGTTACACCAATGTAAATCCAGAGTAACTCCACTGAGGTAAGGGAGTCACTTTTGAGTTACACTTATGTCAGATCATGGTTTGGCCCAGAGAGTCATAACTTTCTGGGATATCAGAGGGTCAGATCCTGTCCTCTTCATTTAGACAAATCTCTCATTGACTTCAGTGCTGAGAATGGGACAGAAGGTAGGATGTGAAGAAATCATTCCAAGTTAAGGATGCAGTACTAGCACTCTCCTTCTCAAGTTTCCCACACTGAAGTCAATGGAAATTTGGGGTACACATGGGATGAAAGAAGATAATATTAATTCAAATCGGGGGTGGGGGGAGGCAAAACCCGATGAACTCTTAAAAACACACACACACACACAATTTCCCTTCTTTCATGAGAGCTCTAGAAAAGAGAACAAAGGAGGAAAGAATAGACACAACAAATATAGCATGCAGACAGAATTGTTTCTATATAGTGTGAACTTTTCTAGGAAAATTGGGCGTTCCTTAACTTGAGAACTCAAACAGTAAGGGTAGATAACACAGTGCAAAGATCAAATACATCAACGATCAGAAAGAGATAAAAACTTGAGGCCACAGAAACATTTTACGTTGACGGTAGCCCACTGAGCTCCATTTGCTATGTCTATGAGGCTAATCAAAAACTGAAACCCTTTGTGCAATAAAGCTTGTTATCAAGATTCCCCATCTGGCCTGAACATCTTAATTTAATGATGATATGGCAACATAGCCTCTCTACTGCACAGCATAAATTAACACATTGACTTCTGAGGACGTAAATCTTACTCGGCATTTTCCCCCAATGGAGTTTTACTATCCAGATAGGAGGGAAAAAAACATTGACCAGGAAGTGCATAAGGAATGTTTTACGTGGACAGTGAACATAAAAAGCCAGTCCACCCCTGATATGCAGTTTTTCATGACTATTACCACAATATTCAGGCATATATTTATGATCCTCAGCTACCCTGTTTTACACACTCTGGGCCAGATCCTCAGCTGGTACAAATCAACATAGCTCCATTGAAGTTAATTTATACCCACAAAAAATTAGGCCCATTGCTTCGTACATTGGAATCCATCCTACTGTCATTTAGATTCATTCCTGGGGCTTGGTATTGCAAATTATTTGTTAAATATATATATATATATATATATATATGGTTCTCCCTCTCCAAACAGACTTAGTTTGAACTGGAGACAGACTCACATCTGTATTTAGCCAATTCTAGCCTTTAAGTGCCCTCCCCAATTAGAAGAGAGGAGGTTAAGTAAGTGGTACATGGCGGTTAAGGAGGGAGACGTTCACAGGAGACTTGTGGAATCAATCCACAGCTGATGCATAACATACTTTCTCTTACTAAATGTCTCGGATCTGCCATCTTGATTTGGCACTCAAGATGAATTCACAGGAAAACCATTTATCTGGCTACATCAGTTAAGTCAATAAAGAGGAAAAAAATCCAACACAAGAATATGAGTAGCTATGTCTCCAGCCCCCATTCGTTTTGAAACTTTGTTATTATGGGATGGAGTGTTAAGGATCTGTCAGCATTTCTATTACAAACCTCAATCTTCAGAGGTTTATAAACTCAGCCATTTAAAATAACACCACATTAAAAACTAGGTATGTGAGTTGTCAGCAGTGGTGAGTCTGGTTTCTTTAGGATGGTTTAAAGAAGTTTAAGCAGATTA
Source organism: Emys orbicularis (assembly GCF_028017835.1). Lineage (NCBI taxonomy): Eukaryota > Metazoa > Chordata > Testudines > Emydidae > Emys > Emys orbicularis. The sequence continues at coordinate 6,904,092 of NC_088690.1, read as the reverse complement.
TTAGCATTAGCGAGGTCAAAAATTATCGGAGGTGGTTTTTTCAGATACATTTTTGGCCACCTCTGGATAAATATTGGTTTAGTTTTAAAAACATTCAGCACGTGATGTGGACTGTCTTTAAACAACAACAAAAGAAACCCCTCACTAAGTGACCACGATATTTATGTTCTATAAAGGATCTCCTGCACACGCACTGTACTCTTTACACTATAATGTTTGCCTGTGATGTAACATGATACAACAATAGGTATATTGTCAGGGTGGTTGCCTCTATGTCCTTAACTCACTCCCTGGAATCCAATGTTATTCTGTGAATCTGGCCCTGCTTCCACTTACGACAACAGCAAAACTCCCCCTGACACCAATGGGAACAGGCGCTGACCCTCTATATACAGTGTACTGGTAGCTTAAAACTCATAGGATCAATGGGGTAAAGGATGGAGCATGTAACCTATGTTTCATTATGATTTTTGGTACGGTAACACCTAGCAGTCCCACCTAGTACAGACACACAGTAAGAGATAGTCCCTGCTTCCAAAAGCTCACAGTCTGACTCCAAATAGATGAGACAGATAAAGGGTAGGAGGGCAAACAGAGACACCAATGTGCAATCCCACAGTGAGTGAGGAATATAATCCAGGTCTCCTGACTCCCAGTCTCGTGCCGTATCCACTAGACCAGAAAGCTTCTCATTTGTCCCATTTAAAATGAGACCATTTCTATTGTTCCACCATATTGGGCTCGATTCTGGTCTCATTTACCTCAGTGTAACTCCATCGGCTCCGGCAGTCCCAATTTACACTGCTGCATGCGAGAGGTGAATCAGGCCCCCTTTTCTCTCTCTCTCTTTAATTGTAGGATGGCTGCAGCAAGAGCTGTGACCTCTGAGGTGCTGCTGCAAAAAGTGCTACTGGCAGGGCAGTCTCAAGCAAAACGCCCAAAGGACCCTTTTTCCACCGTGAAAACTGCAGACCTGGTATTTGTTATGGCCTACTGGCAGATGAGATTGAATTGCAGGGATGCTGATGATCCTCATTCTCCAAATAGAAATAGCACGTGCAGGGCACCATCCCTTGGCCCAGATAAATAGCCTGCTTAACAGCTTCTAATTATTTCCCGTCAATTCTTGATCTCCTTTATCTGATTGTTGCTTCCAAGTATTTCTGCAGAAATGAGGCAACAGCAGCAGTCTCTATTTATCTTGGTGCCTTATTGTTCTCAGTGAAAGTTTTTGATCACATTCCGTGGGCAGGAAGTAAAGATTTCTAGTGGGGCCGTATCTTCATTTTTTCTATCTCATTCAAACACCTGATCCAAAGGCCATTGAAGTCAATATTGAGGATCGGGCCTATCAAACATTATGCAAGTGCTATGTATATTATATTAAAGGGACACTATCAGTATTGTTTTAAATTTAATTTCCTTGCTAGAGTATCTATCTTCGGTACTTAAATGTAATCCTATTACCATAATAACTGAGTGTCTCATAATCTTTAATTAATTTACCCTCAAAACACCCCTATGAGTTAGGAAAGGGCTAGTATCCCCGTTTTACTGATGGGAAACTGAGGCACAGAGAGACTGCGTGATTTATTCAAGGACACACAGGAAGTCTGTAGAGGAGCAAGGAATCAAATCTCGGTCTTCAGAGTCCCAAGCTAGTACCCTAATCACTTGACCATCCTTTCCATCTCTAAGGCACAACATATTAGTTCATTAACAATGAAAACTGTAAACATATTATATGTATATAATTTACTGTTCATCTCTTGTGATGTTTGTTTACTTTTTTCACTTCATTCATTGTGGACAAAAACTAGACTTGTCAGTTTTACTTTCTGTTTATATTCAGTTTAACATTCCATGCATCAACACAGTGGTGCCACATTTAATTTCACAACACAGCAGGACAACATTTAAACTGAAAAATTAAGGCACCAATCCTGCAAGAAGCTATTTGTGTATGGGTGGATGCCTGCAGGTCCACGGTACCCCTTTGACATCTGTCTCTTGTAGGATCCAGGCCTAAATTTGTTCCCAGTAATTCTTCTATTAAAAGCCTTGAGAATCTCTTTCTTTTGCCCAATTTTGCTGTTTGTGCCAGGTTCAGGATCAACTCCAACCTCAGTCCAGCTTGTGTATGTGGATACATTTTGTATTTAACAACACAGTAAATTCAAAAATGGCAGCCCATATCAAGCTTTTATTACACATACAATAAAGGATTCCTCAGTCATAAAAAATCGGCAAGGGGAGGAGGAACAGGCCACCACACAAAAATTCCTTCTTTATTGTCTTAAGATATGGGAGGAAATTCTCCAGTTATTAAAGGGTCCCTTATGAAATATGCGACAGAATTGATCCAAAATGCTGCATAAGCCGCGTATTGTAAGCTCTAGTGGTTTGGGCCATTGCTGTACTATAGAGCCCAATTCCATAAAAGACTTACGTACCTGCTTATCTTGAAGTCAGTGAGACTACTCACATCCTTAAGGTTAAGCACATGTGTAATTATTCACAAGCTCAGGGCCTTAGTTTACAATGGATGCTCTATTCCAAAGGTCCTGCCTACACTGTGAGAAATGTTAATGCTCAATAGAAAACATCAACATTGTTTATTCTTTTGGTCAAAATTACATTTGCATGCCCAAGAAATGTACATTTAACATAGGTGCAACACCACAATTTTTTCATGATAACTACCTGTAAATTGTAATGATTTACAGCCGGATCCGAAGTTCATTCCAGTCAATGGAAAGACTCCCATTGACCTGAATAGTCTTTGGATACACTAGGCTAGGAAACCAAATCTGCAGTCTCACTGAGGGAAAACCCTAACTGACTTCAGAAGGACTGCCCTGGCACTGTTGTCTGTGTCAGACCTGCGGGGATGGCCTGTGTCAAGTTCCCATTGGTGATTACAGTTGATGTTTATTATTTAGCCAGTCACGGTCCAGGATCCCATTGTGCTCGGTGCTGTATAAACACAGAACAAAAAAATGGTCCCTGCCCCCAAAGAGTTTGCAATTTAAGAACAAGACAGCAGGTGGATGCAGACCTGGGGGAGTACAAGGAAACAATGGGACAATATTGGTCAGCATGACAAGCAGTAATCTCGGCACACACCAGCTGCCTAACTATTTATCTTTACTATATTATATTTGTGAGCGACTCTTAACAGTTTGTTTTATAATGCTTTTTTGCTTAGCTGCAGTAGCTCCCCAGAGTTATACAAGCAAACGGATAGGCTTTAAAACTAATTACTGTTTTGTATATAGTAAAGGTAACTACTTTATATACAACTCAAAGTTCAGCAGGCTGATCAGCGGCACAAAGCTGGGATATGCGGCCACAGTCTGACCGACCTTGAAACATTTCTGCTTTCCTAGCAGAGCCGAATCAAAACCCAAGGACTCTTGTTTCACTCTCATAGGTGTGGTTATCACAAGAGGAGAAATACATTTACTGCTACGTTCCACAAACATGACGTCATAGGCTGATCATGTTAAAAACTTGCCCTACATCGGTACCACATAGCTACCAGGAGAGACCTCCCATGTAGCAATCTTGATAAATGCTCCACAATAAAAGAAAACATTTTAACCTACTTGACATTAAATCCATGTGTCTACGATGGCACATATACATGCGTCAATATACATATGTAGCTGTTTCCAATCATTCAATTAATTATCTTTTCTTAAATAAAAGTAACATGAAATTGTTAGAGGAAATTACTCTACAATTTAGCAACGGCTTAGTATGATTCTATAGGGTTTTTTTTTTTTTTTTTTAATGAAGAATTATATCTTTCCCATAGAGTGCTACAAGATAGTTCAAAACTAGAGCCGGTCGGGATTTTTTTGACAAAACATTTTGTCATCAGAAAATGACAATTCATCAAAACTAAAAATTTGCATGGGAAAGAGTCAGTTTTGATTAATTTTTTTACTCAAAATATGTTGATGAAAAAGTCTCAGAATTTTCAACATATTCTGTTTTGACTTTTTTCAAAATGGAAAAGTCCAGTTTTTCCAGTTCAATACGACTGTTTGTTTTGAAATGTGAACTAGTTATTGTATAAAAAAATTAAAATGGTCCAAATCAAAATGAAGCATTTTGAAATTATCGAAACCAAATGTTTTGATTGATCCAAACCAAATATTTTTTTCAGACTTTCCGCCTGAGAAAATTTTTAAGCTTTCAACTTTTCATCCCAATTCAGAATGGGAACATTTTTTGATGTCTCAAATATTTTCATGGGAATGGAAAAAGTTTCTTTCATAGCTCTCTTCAAAACATACGTAAGGCCAAAACTCTACTGGAATGAATAAAGTGAAAGGAGTTATACTGGCAGAGAATTTGGCCTATAGAAAGGACATAATTCTCTCATTTATTTTTGTGGAACAGATCCTCAGGTGGGGTAAATCAGTTGCATAAATCAGAGGATCTGGCCCTATTGTTTCTGGAGTCATTTCTGTGGAAACCTATTAAAAGCTTATAGACCCGTACTGTTTTCACCCCTATTAAATTCTATTAAGGTATTTCAAGAAGGGAGATTCATAGATTCCACGGCCAGAGGGACAGTTGTGATCATCTTTATTTGATCTCCTATACAACACCGGCCATAGACCTTCCCCAAAATAATTCCTAGAGCAGATCTTTCAGAAAAAGAACCCAAAACCATATAATCTTGATTTAAAAATTGCCAGTGATGGAGAACCTATCAAGACACTTGGTAAGTTGTTCTAATGGTTAATTACTATCACTGTTAAAAATGATAGAACCATAGGGTTAGAAGGGACCGCAAGGGTCATTTAGTCTACCCCCTGCCAAGATGCAAGATTTGTTGTGTCTAAACCATCCAAGACAGATGGCTACCCAGCCTCCTTTTGAAAACCTCCAGTGAAGGAGGTGAATTTCAGTCTGAATTTGTCTAGCTTCATCTTCCAGCCAGTGGATCTTCTTATGCCTTTCTCTGCTAGAGAAATATCAAATATTTGTTCCCCATATAGATACCTATAGACTGTATCAAGTCACCATTTAACCTTCTCTTTATTTTGCTCCTTGAGGTTATCATTATAAAGCAGGTTTTCTAATCCTTTAATCATTCTTGTGGCTCTTCCCTGAACTCTCTCCAATTTATCAACTTCCTTCTTGAACTGCGGCCACCAGAACTGGATGCAGTATTCCCACAGCGGTCGCACCAGTCCTGAATACAGAGGTCAAATAACCTCTCTCCTCCTACTCAAAATTCCCCTGTTTATGCATCCCAGGATCGCATTAGCCCCTTTGACCACGGAGTTGCATCAGGAGCTCATGTTCAGTTGATTATCCACCATGACCCCCAAGTTTTTTTCAGAGTTGCTTTTTCCCAGGATACAGTCCCCGATCCTGTAAGTATGACCTACATTCTTTGTTCCCAGATGTATACCATTTAGCCATATTAAAACCTATTGTGTTTGCTTGCACCCAGCTCTCTAAATGATCCAGCTCGCTCTGTATCAGTGACCTGTCCTCTTCATTATTTACCCCTCCACCAATTTTTGTGTCATCTGTAAACTTTATCATCGATGGTTTTATGTTTTCTTCCGGGTAATTGATAAAACTGTTAAAGAGCATAGGGCCAAGAACTGATCCCTGCGGGACCCCACTAGACACACCCAAGCTCAATCATGATTCCCCATTTACAATAACATTTTGAGACCCATCAGCTAGCCAGCGTTTAATCCATGTAATGGGTGCCATGTTAATTGTAAACGGCTCTCGTTTTTTAATCAAAATGTCGTGACCTGCCTAGTCAAACACCATACAAATCATTAGCCATACCGAAATAAACCAGCCGCTCAGCTTCAGCTAGTGTAACTCATTAAAGCCAATGAAGCTACACTGATTTGCACCAGCTGAGGATCTGTCCCCGGTTTTCCATGCCCTTTGCACTATTTTTAACCAAAGGATTTAAACCAGGATGAAAAGTGGCTCAGATTGGGTGGGAGGGAGGAAGGGAGAGAGGGCTGAAGGCAACAGGCCTTTAAAACAAGGCACTAGCTAAAATCTATTGTTATCTAACATGCAGTAAATAGAATCTAATATTTCCCTTGAATCGAAAATGATCTACCACAGCAGTTTTCATTACTGTGGGGGGGGGGGGAGACATTACTTCTCTGAATTACACGCCACTTTCATAATTCTCCCTGAAGTGCCACACAGGGACTGTGTTGAAGGGAGGAAAATGAAAACAGCTGTGGAGGTTTTGAGTTACACTCCAGTTCGGCTCTGCCTCTGGCCCTCGCCCACCAATGCAGTTTGTTCCTAATCCTGGTCGTGAATGTCCGTATTTATTACTGCTTGCTAAGGCGAGGCTTCTGCCTCTTAGAATAATAAAAACGGTTGTGCGCTTATCTAAGCTTTTCAGACAGTTGCAAAAAGTCATCAAGTCACTATCGTGCACCCAGCTCCGGGGCTGTCAATCAAGCCTGCATGGGAGCTGTGCATGACCACTACATTCAGGGAAGCTGCTCCTTCTGTTCAAAAGCACTCCATTCTTTGACAGTCAGACTGGCACTGCTTGCCCACCGTCTTCGCTCCACAGAGATGCATCCTCCTGTTTAACCATGCTTCAGAATAAAGAAACCATCTGAGAGTTTGCAATGGTGACGCCGTTCCTGAAATCGGTCCCATCGTTTTAGGGAGGGATTCGGCTTTGGAGGCAAATAAGAAGTGACTTAGTTTCACCAGAGCTCAAATTTAGACTCTAAATCCCCTTCCCCTAGTTTTCCCGCAGTGTTGCTCCAAACAGGCAGATTTCTCTCTGCCTTCCAATCCCTACCACTCCTCCATGCTGCCATGTTGTTTCCCAGTGCTGCTCGCCTATTTACTCGCTAATCCCTCACTTCCTTCCACACTCTCCAAATAGTTCTCTCCAGTCTCTGGTTTATTAACTAAAGCTGTTTATTCATGTGTCGCTAGAAAGTAATTCTGTATGTTCCATTTTCCTCTCCTCCCCTCTGCCCCCAAAACCCCCAGCGCATGCAGGGACGTCATTTGTTCCTTTGGATGACTGCATGCATTTCTCCTATGCATTTCAAATAGAAAAGTTTAAGGGGGGGGGAGTTCCTGGCAGCTCCCCATCGGAATACCATATCTGTTTTTAATTTAGTTAGTTAAAAATCGCAGCCTGTTGGAATCTGGAAAAAAACAAACCTTTTTTTTGTGTGGTCTATATGGAAATGGTGCAGTGTGTTATTTATTACATGTACTGTTGGTATCTGGGCTGCACTACACCCTTAGAGGGCTGATAAAGGCTGACTTTTTTATTGCTAATGAAAAATACGAGATAATTGTTCTGCATGAAGTATATTTAATAATGATGCTTTAAAAATAATCCTTTGGAATTGTAGAGTAATCCGGAACCCTACCCCAGGGAGAGCCAGCTCACAAAAACAAGACTTGTGGGTTTAGGCAGCAGGCAGAAAGAAGCTGAAACAGAGAGTGAAGATGTGATCTTGAGTCCCGCAGTAGACCAGCCTGTGTAATTTGCGGGAGGCAGTGTGGCCTAGTGGCCACAAGCTGGGACTCAGAAGATGTGGGTTCTAGTCCCAGCTTTGCCCTTGGTCTCCTAGCTGTCCCTAGTCAAGTCACTTCCCTGCTCTGTGCCTCAGTTTCCGCCCTCTGTAAAATAGAGATATGATACTGACCTCCTTTGTATCGGGTTTTGAGATCGCCCAATGAAAAGCTATATATGAGAGCTAGCAATTATTTATCATTTGTCACCTTAGGTGCCTACATTTAAGCATCTAGAGCAGTGGTCGTCAATCTGCAGGGCCGCATGCTGTCCATCAGGGTAATCCGCTGGCGGGCCACGAGACAGTTTGTTTACATTGACCACCCGCAGCCACGACCTCCCGCAGCTCCCAGTGGCCGCGGTTCGCCGTTCCTGGCCAATGGGAGCTGCAGGAAGCGGCGTGGGCTGCAGGTTTCCTACCACTGCTCTCGAGACATATGTAGAGTGAAAGCTCTTTGGGCTAGGGTTTTGTTCTGTGTTTGTACAGCACCTAGCACCAGGGGGTCCTGATCCATGACATTTTCACAAGGGAAGATATTATTAGATCCCCTTGTGAGGTCATCATCGCCCATCCCAACCTCCCTCCAGTGATACACGCCAAGTCCTCTCTTATATTGACAATGTACCCAGTGTATATTTCAAGTACCAAATGTTCACACTTCTGTCCAAGTGCGGTTGTTACACATCTGTTTGCCCAGAGCTACGATTATCATCAGTTTGACAATGGCATCTAGAGATGAGGGCCTCATTGTGCTAGGCACTGTACAAACACTAGTGAGAGTGAGTCCCAGCCCCAGGCTAAACACAGAAGTATTATTACTCCCATTTTACAGATGGGAAATTGAAGCACTAAGAGATTCAACGACTTTTCCTGGCTTACACAGAAAGAGCCGGGAACGGGCCCCACTTCTCCTGAGTCAAAAGCCAGCACTTTAACAACAAGACCATCCTCCTGTGAGGATCCACCGGTCTTGAACCCACATCTATAGGTCCCCAGGCAGCCATCAGACACAAGCCATCATCCAGAAGCTTATGAGTAACTGGTGGACAGAAAGGCTAAGGGAACCCTGGTCCCACCAAAGGCACCTCCCCCAGAAGTCCTGCTTAGAGGAACGCCCAGCCCCACTGATTATTGGTAATGGCAGCACTATTTAAGCCAGACAGAAGGACTGTAAGTTGTTTGTGCAACTGGATAAATACCTTGCTGACTGCTACATTGGACCTTGCCTTCTCGACTGACTCCTGAGCCCGGCTCTCCTGCCTTATCCCTGATCCTCGCTTCCCAGCCTGTCATTCCTGATTGCTGCCCCTGGTCCCTGACTCTAGTTCTGAACCTCCGCCGGACTCCAACTCCGATCCTTGGCCTGACGCTGACCCCAGCTCTGACCTTCGGCTTGACTCCTGCTTTGACCACTTGGTCTGCCTGTCCAAGCCCTGGTGGTGACACTTTCTCCTCTCTGTTTCTTCCCTCTTTGCTTCTGGTTCTTTGAAAGCATTTTTGTTGAGATGGGAAAGTAAATGAATAGATTCCCCAGTCATAAGCATGCATGGGACAGGGGGTTAATCACAGGTTGAAGGGAGTACTGTGATGGGAGCCCCTTCTTGAAATAGTGCGTCAGTAAAACAAACAGCCTGGGCAAATAATAGAAAGTTCCCTTAGTCCATGAACTTTAAGATGCTTCTCTTCCTGAGTTTGGCAACAGGGGGAGAAGAGGGATTAAGCCCCTACAGCATTAACCATTTTTTGCCCCAATACGACAACCTACCAAAGAGATGTTCCTTGGACGACAGAAATTCGTACCAGCATGTTACTAAAAATAAATAAATTTATAACAAATTAATCAAGCATACAGAAAGTGACGCAAACTGGGCCATGTGCAAAGAACAGCCAGCCCTAAGGGTCAGCTCTGTATGGAGCGCACTGTTGACACACGTTTTTATGTTATTATTTACTACAGTAATCGATGCGAAAACACTACTTACCCTAGCAACCTCTGTGTCATATGGTGCGTATACCCCACCTCTGGGAAGCCGGGCAGCTCCATAAAGAAAATCAGCCATGGTTAGTGTGAGCCTCTGTACTTTTTTACAATGTTTTCAAAAATATTTTACGACATGTAGAAAGGCTTCCATAAAAGTGGTCTTATTATTCCCAGTTTAAAGCTGTCTTTTCAAGTACAGCTTTCTTACACAAATATTTTCCTTGTCTCTCCCCCGCCCCTTCCTTTGTGCGTTGTGTTTAAAGACAAAAGGGACCAAATCCTGACCTGAATGTAAACCGGCACAGCTCCTTTGGCTTCAGTGGAGCCATGTCGAATTACATCAGCTGAAGACCTGACCCAAAAGGCACTTAACTAGGCACAGAGGAAAGGCCTTTGGCGCTGTTCTGCTGGATGCAACTGAGTCAATGTTTCTGTGTGTTACTCCGTTGCTGTTGTAGGTGTGGAGTGAAGTAGGGCCAGATTTTGCTCTCACTGAATGAGAAGCATCTTACTCCTTGAGTAGTCCCATTGTTTATTTATGTTTCCCTTGAGTTACCTGTGGACCCCCCGCCCCAGTTCAGATCTTTCATGTCATTTGGCTGTTCCCGGACAATGACCCTCACTAGACCTTCGCTTTGAAGGAGCCTGAAGTTTCTTGCATGCGTGAGACCCAACCCTGGCTCCGCCTTACCTAGTTCAGAAGTCAGCCTCTCTCCGAGCTGTCTAAAAGTATTGAGGAGCAAGCGACAGCAACCTTTGGATCACCCAGGCTGACGGTACCCCTACCGATCTAGGTATAGAATGGAGAAAACAATGATCTCTATGGCCTGCTGGCAATGGGCCAGGATAAAATGTTTATGCCGAATCTCTTAGTCCTGTCAGTGCCAGCAATGAGCCAATTACCCACACAGACAGGTGTGGAGAGAGTGAGTAACTCTCCAGACATGAGTAGTCCCTTGGTCTTCAATGGAACTATTCACATGAGTCGAGTTAAGCCTGTGCATAAAAGATTGCAGGAGTGAGGAGCATTTTGGACCAAAGGCTCTATATAATTGTCAGACACGGTGTTGTTAATTTTGCCGGGGTTAATATACACAAGCAAGCCTTCACACTTCGGGGTTAGAACATAAATGCTCTCAGCATGTTAAGGATGACAATTCTAATGAACAAAATAGTCACCTGATTAGGTATTTAAATAGCCCCATTATAGTAGCATCTGAGTTTCTTGCAATCTTTAATCCTCACAGCTGGAGCAACGGAAGCTTCCTAAAAGTGGGGGGGCCACTGGTGCCCGAAAAGTGGCCCCACCCCCTGCACCCCCCTTTCCCTGAGACCCCGCCCCCAACCCACTTCTTCCCTCAGGCCTCCCCCCCCGCACCGCCTCTTCCTCCCAAGACCCTGCCCCCCGTCGCTCTTCTCCGTTTCCTCCCTCCCCATCGCTCACCCTTATGGCCGGTAAAAAGTGATAGGGCTATGGCCCCCTGCCCCCCCCACCCCATTCTGGCACCCCTGCCTCACAGCACCCTTGTGAGGTCGGGCAGTGCTACTATCCACATTTTACAGAGAAGAAACTGAGGCACAGAAGCCCAAGGTCACATAGGAAGTCTGTGGTGGAGCAGAGAAGTGAGGCCAGGGCTCCCAAGTCCTAGCCTGGTGTCCTAAGCACTGGCATTCTCTCCTCACATCGTTTAGTTTGAATTGTTAACCCTTTCACAGCCATTTCCCTCAAAAGCAGCAATCTAACGCCCCCCCCACCCCCAAAACCGATCTTCAGCACTAGGTTTGCCTAATAAGCCAGAATGTATCACTCAGAGGGACGCTGTTTATCTTTCCTCATTGTATACCCTTGCCCTGTGCTCTTCTTTGGATGGCCATTCATTGGATCCAGACTTCAAACCTGGCTTCTTATTTTTCCAGCAGGAGCATTTGGCTCCTGGCAGACTGCAAAGACCTTTCTGTCGGCAACTTAGGAATTCCCTTTGTGTCTTTCATGAGGTTAGGCTCAGCTATCTTGTGCACCTTGATGCATAGTCTTTGACCCTTCTTTAATGCAGAGGAATGTGTGCAAATTTTATTTCAGTTTCAATCAGACCTCACTCACATTCACCAAGAGGCGAACCTGGCTTATACCACTTCAGTCGCGTTGTTCTTTGAAAAAGCTGCAGCGATACTGTTTTGTTAAATAGGAAAATGAAACACCTTCTAAAACGACTCAATTTCTCCCCCTCCTGTTAAATCTTTGGCCTCAAGTACAAGAAGACCACCACCACATTTCAGGTATTTAAAATCAATGCTCCCACCAACTGCAGAGGAAGACGCAAAAGACTCTTAATGTTACAATACATAGCACACCCCTTTCTGGTTTCCCTTTTAGAATGGGTCAAAAATTGATTGGGTTCTCCATGAAAAATGTAGATGAAAATGAAAAAAAAAAAAGTTTTTGGCTACAGCTTTCATGGACTTGGCCGGGCTGGGTGGGAGGGGTTATTGAGAAAAAACGCAAAGACCAAAACTGATTTGATTTTTTATATATCTATAGGTATTACAACCAAAATCTTACAGTGTTTCCATTTTAGACAAGTGACATTTCTTCAGATTTTTGTTTGTATTATTATTATTTTTTTTACAAAAGTCTGAAAAAATTCAACAAAAAGAGAAAATTTTATTGTGAAAAACCATGTAGTCAAAGAGCCATTTTCCCAACCCCAAAAAACATTTTGGTGAAAAATTGTTGACCCACTCTATTTTTCATTCTGAACCTGCCTCTTATTAATGACTTTCTTACCTTGCTGTCTGTACAGAGCTGAGTTCACTGTCGGTACTTAACAAGTCATAAATAACAATAAAGATTTCATTACTATTAGTAATAGTATTACAGTCGCCTAGAGGCCCCCGCAATGACCGGAGACACATTGTGGTAGGCATTTAGTAAGTCTACACATGAAAATCTGGAATAAGATAGGTGTGAATCTAAAGCAGAGTAGCTATTCCTGATTAACTCCATGTGTACACGTTCTGATTCCAGAATAAAAATGTTTTATTCCAAATTCGATTAATCCATGATGGGATTAACCTAATTTGGAGGCTGTCTATATAAACACTTCATTTGTGGTGAGATGGGGTGTAAATCTACCTTGCACTAGCCTAATGCTCACAAAGTGTCCAGGTCGACAATGCACTAAAAATTCCTAGCGTGCTTTGAACTATCCTATGTATGAAATACCACTACATTAATACACATGAGGCAACTTTTAAGTCACGCCAGCAAGGTCTACATGGCCAGTTAGTGCACAACGCATGGGTGCGAATTAGCAAGCACACCCCTCGAGTGCATATTGTTACACCATGTAGACAAGCCCTGAGGCACCGATTGAATAAGTGTCTTGTCCAAGGTCCCACAGGGAGTCAGGAACTGACCGCAGATCTCCTGAGTCCAGATCCAGTGCCTTAACCACAGAACAGAACAATCCTTCCTCGCCAGAACACGTTTGGATCCCTTACTGAGCCTTCAGCTGACCGTCGGGGTGATCCAAATGGAAGTCCCCTGACCATGCGGCTAACTTGTAACAAACTGGCTGCAGCGTCACCAGTTTCGCATGGATGCCAGCAAAGGTTGGCTATTTATGGTTAGCCACAGCCTGCTCTGATTTATTTTATTTATGCCACTTGTGTATTTGGTTTTGGACAAATCTGCCCTAATGCGATTTATATTTTAAATGAACCTATTTAAAACTATGGATGTCAACATTTCAGTGGTCTTCTGGGGGCCATTATGAAGGAGCCCTGGTTGAAATGTATCTGAGGGGAGTTAACCACAGCCCTCGGCGTGCACATGTGTATAATGTAGGCTCTTTATTGCTTTTCTCTTAGGTTCAAGATACAGAGAGTAGAGCCTTCCAAAATGTCTTATAAGTGTGTTTGTGCGGATGCTGGATTTATAGTATATATGGGAATAAACTCCTGTCCTTAATTAAAGGAACCCCACAGGGATGAGTAAGGACCTGTGCCAGCTACACTGAGAAGCCATCCGGGTGCTGCTGGGGAGACGAACCATGGGGATATTAAGCAGCAGCAAGAGGCAGAACTCTCATTCAAATCAATGGGAACTGCCTGTGCTCAGCAACCGTCAGCCAGGTCTGGGTCCTTTCAAAGGAGCAGGATGTGTCCCCAGCTACAGTGCGCTGCTGACAACATGTCCCCATTGAAGTCAATGGCAGTTTTGTCATTGTAGAGACAGGACCTGGCCACAGAGGTGGGGCTCTGGGTTACCAGCTGCTGTGGTAGCTGGTTCAAGCATGCTCAAGTACCAAAGAAAGAACCTATCCTGCTTCCTGCATGGATGGAAGCAAAGGTTGAGGATCCATGACTCCAGAGTTCCCTCCTGCAAAGGACTGAATGCTTCTAAGAGGTGCTGAGTATCTGTAATTCCCACTGACTTCAACATTATAGACACAACAAGAATTCAGGCTAGAGTGTGTGGGGTGATCCAGCGGTCCCCTGACTCACCTACTACATACCAATGCTTCTTTCACTGCCTGTACTCTGGGGATCCAATCCAACTCCCACTGGAGTTAATGGAAAGACTTCCACTGGGGAGCTGGATCCGACTCCCACATAACTCAGGCTTCATAGGGAAAGAATAGCACACGATCACATTAATTAATAGGCCAGATCCTCAGCGGGTGCAAATCAACATACAATAGAACTTCAGCGTTACGAACAGCAGAGTTATGAACTGACCGGTCAACCACACGCCTCATTTGTTACTGGAAGTATGCAATCAGGCAGTAGCAGAGACAAAAAAAAAAAAAAAAAAAAGCAAATACAGTATAGTACTGTGTTAAACGTAAAAAAAGGGGGGGGAAAGTTTAAAAAAAGATTTGAGAAGGTACGAAAACTGTTTCTGTGCTTGTTTCCTTTAAGTTAAGATGGTTAAAAGCAGCATTTTTCTTCAGCACAGTAAAGTTTCAAAGCTGTATTAAGACCATGTTAAGTTGTAAACTTGCTGAAAGAACAACCATAATGGTTTGTTCAGAGTTATGAACATTTCAGAGTTACAAACAACTCCCATTCCTGTGGGGTTCGTAACTCTGAGATTCTACTGCAGCTCCGTTGAAGTCAGCTGTTCATACCAGTAGAGGATCTGGCCCCAGGATGGCATTGTAATGCTTATGCTCAAAGGGTCAGAGTTAAGGCTGAATGTATAACCCCAAGTTTAGCCATTTTGTGGCTTGTTCAGTGCTTCACTTGGCACATTCAATGTTCCTTTAGCATTGTGTTTTTGTATGGCATGGACAGTGCTTAATTTGTGCCAGGGCTTGTCGGGACTGAGCCCGTCATCTCTAGGGTTGGCAGTTCATAGCCCTGGCATCTCTGGGCTTGCTGTGTCAGTTATGAAAGGGGGAAAAAAGTGCTTGAGCCCCGGCACATCTTTCCTTTCAAATTCAGCACTAGGGATGGAGTTTGTGTTAACACATGCACACACACCATGTATACACAGAAAGTCTATAAACTAAAGCACGCATATAATTTTAAAATGGACAAATCAGTTTAAAGCATTAAAGCAAATCTGGTAAAAGAAAAACTCTCCTGGGTTGATACTTTGTTTGCCAAGTTTCAGCCTGGAATGAATTTTTACGACTGAGTTATAAACCCGTGAAAATAGAAGTTTATAATGGAAATCTTGACAAATCCTTAACACAGGCCCCATTGTAACATATTCTGTACATTGTCCATTGATCTACAACGTTCTATATAAAAATCTCTAGCCATGGGATTGATATGGTTACCATAAGGCTTCCAAAAATATTTAAAAAAATAAATAGCTGTCTCTTTAAATGTGGTGAAATCAACAAATTATGCATTGAAAAAGACATGTCAATGGTCATATGTATAAAACAAATACAATAAACTCCAGGACCAGTGATATTTCTTAGATGAAAAGCAATCATTTGTGAGACACCAATCCTGCACGGAGGTGCTTCTTAACGGCAGATCAGGGCCCTAGATAGAAACAGCAGAAATGACTTTCCAATGGGATTCGTTGTGTACTTAAAATAATCATCACATTTTAAAATGAGCAGGAAATAACTGTTAACCTTTTTTGATTAGTTCTAAATATTTCTTTTTCTTTAAACATGCATAAAAATGGTGTCAAGTATCAGAGGGGTAGCCGTGTTAGTCTGGATCTGTAAAAAGCAACAGAGAATATTCACCCACGAAAGCTTATGCTCCAATACATCTGTTAGTCTTAAAGGTGCCACAGGACTCTCTGTTGCTTTTTATAAAAATGGTGGTGTCTCAAATCAGTTGGCAAAGGCTGACTTTTTAATGGCAGCCCGTGTACGGGTATATATGGGGCCAAATATGCAAAGGGCAGGTTCCTTCTCATGGCATCCTCATACTTTAAATTGAATTTCTGCCCCATCATTGGTTGCAGACACACAGCTGACAGCTTCCCGCCTCCAACTCCACATTTGTAAATCCCAAAAGGCGGCGGTGCAAGAGGCAACTCAGTTCATGAGCAAAATAATGCAGATGCAAATTTGGACTTCAGCCTTTTAACAAATGTACCCGTATGTTAGACATCTATACGCAGGCCCAGATGTGACCAAAAATCAAGAAATCAGGTTTTGTTCCTGTTAATATTAGTAGCTATCTATTGTAGGTGCTTATATGGCACCTGTTACCAGAGTATCTGAGCACCTCCTAATCTTTGATGCCTTTATCCTCACAGCACCCCAGTAAAAGCAGGGAAGTGCTATTATACTTAGGCAAAGAGAGCGTAAGTCCCTTGCTATAGGTCTGACAGGACATCTGTGGCAGAGCAAAGAACTGAATCCAAACCTTCCAGGTTGCACACCAGCACCCTAATCACTAAACAGCTAACAACATGATTTATGCCTGATGATCAGGTAAGTGGCCACCCATCTGCCAGCATTATGGGCACGTGCCCATAATGCTGGCAGATGGGTGGCCACTTACCTGCCTTTTTGCAACTCCAGGCAAAAGCGATGCAATTTTTTGGAAGCCCCATTTGCACCTTCAAATAAAGGCAGCTGCCTTTTTGCAACTCCAGGCAAAAGCGACTAACGGAGCTCCTGTACTCACATCCCAGGGAGAAAGTCATTTCCATCTCCAATGCATTCCTTTCACTTCCACTGAAACTGATTACTACATTGCTGCTTTAGCATGAACATAAATTTTTCCGAGTGAACATGTTGCTTTAGGACTGGGTTCGCCTCGTCAGTAGACTTCCATATGTGCCGTACCGTTTGTGTTTCTAAGCCATGCCTCAGCAACCACATCAGGGTCGCCGAAATACAAAAAAGAAAAGCTTGATTTTTAATTTTCTTTTTCTGGCTATCTCCGTTGGAAACTGGAAATAAAAGACGGTGGTCTATGTTCCTGGCACAGTGCAGCCTGAAAGAAATGTAGCTCAGAGGCCAACTTGTATTTAGAGTGTTCCAATAAAATGTTGCTGGTTTGCGCCTCGTTTTAAAAATAAATGCATTTCCCTGGCATTATCTCGGGAGAAAAAAATGTTAATTCTCAGACACGTGAGACGCATAAGAAAATATCTTCTCCTTGTGAAATGTCCCAGCAGGTGTTGGCCAGAGATACCTTTAAAAAACAATAATAAATAAATTCCAGAGTATTTCCACACACTCAATCTTGGCAGCATCCTTTTGGACATTTTGTTTCACAGTCTGACAAAGCAGCCGCATAACCTCGCATGATTTTTTTTCAGCCCAAGTCATTCATAAGCAAGCAACATGTTACTCAGACACTTGGACAAGAGAGAGGACGTTACATTTTAAGGCCTGCTCTAAAGCTCATTGAAATCTGTGGAAAGAGTCATAGATTTTAGGGCCAGAAGGGACCATTATGATAATCTAGTCTGAGCTCCTGTGTAACACAGAATTTCATCCAGCTACCCGTGTATCAAGCCCTATCACTTGTGCTGGACTAAAGCATCGCCCCTTGATTGCTGTGGGCTTTCAGGATCACGCCCTTCAGCCCTCAGTTCAGTAAAACACTTAGACATGTGCTTAAATCCATCTCTAGTCAAAATATCCAATAAAAGCACTTACATTTAAGACCGTGCTTAGGCATGGACATAGTTTGGGACGGGGTGCAGGGGGGTATTGCCCTCCCAAACAGAGGTAAGTCGGGGGGGGGGCAAGTGGGGTCACATGCCACTCCCCCCCACCCCGATTTCTGCAAGCACCGAGCTGCCCTGCAGGGCTTGCTCTGCTCGTGCGGGGGGGCGGGGGTGGTTTCTGTCCTTGCCACACGGTGCCTACCCCCTACCTCCCACCCCGGCCAGGGCAGGGATGCTGCCTCCTAGGTCCTAGTGCCCACTTGTTTCCTGTACAACGGTGAGTACCCATAGGGGGCAGAGTAAGGGGGGGTGGGCTGGGGGAAGAGACAGTGGGGAAGGGGGGGGATAGGGCAGGGGGAACAAAAGGGGATGGGGGAGTGGGGAGAGGGGGATGGGGCGGGGCAGTAGGGAAGGGAAGGGGGATGGGATGGGGAAGAGAAGGGGATATGGGAATGGGGTGGGGGAAGCGGGATTCCAGCATGTGGCGTCCCCTCAGCAGCAGCAGCCCCAGCAGGGAGGCGGCCGCAGAAGCACAGGGCGGCACCACAGCAGCCCCAGCGTTGCCGCCGTTGGTGCCAGAGTGGCCACAGCTCCCGTGCTCAGGTCGCCACAGCAGAGAGCAGCAGCTGGGGCTCCGCCATTGAGCCAGCCCGTCCCATACCCCGCCCCAGCCCCAGGTACCACTTCAGGCAGGGGGAGAGAGCCAAGGAGCCAAGGGAACTGGCTTCAGCATGCACGAGAATGCGTGCGCCCCCTCGCTTTGCCTCCCCCCCAATACAGCAGTACTATGCCTACGGGCTTAGGTCCCTGTCACAGGGCGTCTCTGTCACTACCCGATGAACCGCACTGCCTGGCCAGTTTGTGTGGTTTCACAGTCACACCGGATCAGGGTCCTGCTGATAGCACCCAGTCACACAACTCCCCCCTTATTTTCTTGTCTCCTGACAAGGTCTTCTTTGCTGCCCAGGCCCTACCATCTTTATGGGGTTGGCATTCTACTGAGGACTCCCGGGCCCTTTGGGGATGGCCTTTCATGTACCACCAGGGAGCGTCTCCGGCCTTCCACCCACAAAAAGTACATTAATTGCCTGTTCCTCCACCATTCACAGATAATTGGCTCTACATTTCAAAGAGATGAATACAGCAATATCCCATGTTTACAATTCATTTAAATGCCAGGATGTTATTTTGATCTCTGAATTATCAGAATACGGTATAGACAGGGAGTTGATTACATTGTTGACCACTACCCATATATATAAATACACAAAAACACAAACATTATCTCCCCATATGTCTTTAAGGGTTGAATCTGAGTCATTTATTTTGCAGGATGTTTAACCCTTTCTGGCCATGCGTCACACCAAGTATCACAGTGTAACGCACGCTAACGGCAAGGGCAAGCTCTCACTCCTCAGCCCAGGCTCATCCTCTGAGCTTCCTTCTCCCAATTCCCTCTTTCGCCCAGTGATTACCACCCAGGTACTCCTAATCCCCCAACAGAAAGTGCATAATTGGCTTCAGCTGGGCCTGCAGCAATGTCAGTGATCGGGGTGCTGCTGATAGCACCCTGTCACAATCCCACTGAACCCAACTTCATTTAAGCACATGCTGAAGTGCTTTGCTTCGTAGGGGAGGACGTAGAATTATGGATGCATTTATTAGGCTCCAAAGCAGCATTTCTCAAATGCGGCCACCAGGGGCTTTTCTTGCGGCCACAGCCTCCTGGGCAGTGACTGCGGGGGAGGGGTGCAAAGCAGTGGTTCTCCCCCAGGGCCACCAAAAGGGGTTGGGCCCTCCCCCTCTCTGGAGCCATAAACGCCGGAGGAGCAGACAGCCAGTGAGTCCCCCACCTTCCCGGGGGTGGTGAGGCCCGGGGTTCGGGCTTCAGCCCTGGGGCGGTGGGTGGCAGGCTCCGGTTGTGGGACTTTAGGCTCCGGCCCTGGACCCCAGCCACGTGGCGGTGGGTGCCGTCCCCCAGGCCCTAGGCTCACCACCTCCCCATTGCCCCTGGCCCCCACTCCCTCACTGGCCCCTCATCAATTCCCCCCATTGCCCCATGCCTCACTGTCTCCCTACCCAATTCGCCATCCAGGGCTTAATTTGTCCCCTGGCTTGCCAGGGCTGAGTAAATCTGCTGTGAAAATTGATATTTGTACGGTTATTAACATAACTTTTCACAGCCTCCCAGTTAGCTAGTAAGTCTGCTATGAAAAGTGATATGAACAAACATACAAATGTCACTTTTCGCAGCAGCAGATTTACTAGCTAGCAAGTCTTTAAAAAAGAAAGCAACCAAAACCAAAAGAAACAAGAACAAAAGACAAGACCGTGCAAAGCACCTTATTTGTGTTTCTATTCTGTTTAGGTCCAATAAAGAATAGAGAACTGTACATTATTTTTAATATTGAGCCTACAAAAAAAACCTACATAAATAAATTATGAATTGGACGTGGATATGTGCAAATGTATTTGTTTTTCCTACAGTTAATTAAGTATTTTAAGAAAAATTGTCATAGCGGCCACCAGCAAGAGTTGGTGGTTGCACTCTGAGGCCACCAAAAAATTTGTTGTGAGAACTTCCTGCTCTAGAACTGATTGAAAAAAGGAACTTCCATCTGGTGGGAAATTCTGAGATTTTGATATTTGGTTCTGTCCGGAGGAAAAGCTTGACATTTTTTGAAAAAAAATATATTCTAAAATATTTCACTCTGAACTTTCAAACATTTTAATTATTTCTCATCGAAAATTCTGACTAATTCGATATGTTCCATGACACGTTTCAATTTCATTGAATCAGCATTTTCCAACAATAAACTGTTCCGCTGGAAAATTTTCCACCCGCTCTATTAGATTTCAAAACCCGGGGCTCCCTCTTTCAGGAACAAGCCCTTTTTTATAGGGCTAGCTAATGATCCTTGTCTCTCCACACACTGGAGAGCAGGCACTGATTCTCTGCAGGAGGCTGCAGTGCATAACGGCTGTATTTGCATCCACTCTTCCACTTAACAAGTGAGTTTATTATAACCTTGGTGAAGTGGTTTGGGACACTTCAGACTCAGCAATGGCTCATTAGAGCCTGAACTGTGTTGGGGGGATCCAATGGGGAGAGGCCCACTGCCTGAATAGCTGTGTCTAGCGGCATTTTGCCTCTCTGAGACAAATGCCGCCTAGGCTTAGGGGGTGGTGTGAAACTTGCTACAGAACTTTGCAAACCAGTAGCCAGAATTCTTCCCCCACATGGCCCCACCCATGCCATGTCTCCTTTGAGGCCAATACCACTGCCACCAATGTTAGCCCACCTACCTCCAGCAACTTCATATTCCCCTGCACCCAAATGATTGCCGCCACTGCAGTGTATTGCTGGTTGGGGAAGGGCTCTATTGACCGATTTCCCCCCAGCACGCTCATGCATGGGGTAAACAGTATTTGGCAAAAACACTAGAGAAATGTAAGTTACTGTAATTACAGCTTGCCTAAATATTTGATTCAGAGACTCTTTTAATGCATAAAATGCATGAACAGCATCATCACCGGAGCTCGTTGGCTAAATCACATAATCCTGTACAAACATATAGGAAAGACACCATCATCCTCAATTTTTGAAGGGGTTTTAGGACTGATTAATTCTCTGTGCTTATTAATCACAACATGTGTTAGTGTTTGATAAATGGCCCAACAGTTGCATTAGCTAATAAGTAGGAGAACAAAACGAAATAGTTTCATCTGTTTTTGTAATAAGACAGAGAGCATCATGGGAGCATGCACGGTGGTCATGAATAAAAGAGAAACATTCATTTATGATAATTGGTTTCAGCTCCCCGTTTGGCTGGTTCTTGTGACCTAAATGTATCCAGTTGTTTCCTTTCTTTCTCTTTGGTTTTTGGGTCACTCCTAATGGTTTAATTCAACAAAAAATGTCTACCATTTCCTGTAACCTCTGTCTTTTTTCATTCCTTCTTCCAAAATGTTTTTTTTTTCTGCGCAGCATCTAGAGAAATCTCGCTCTATGTTTCCTTCCAAGTGAACAAAGTCAATATTGTTGACAGAGAAAAGATTTAACTCCAGGCAAAAAAAGAAAAAAAAAGTAATAGCCATTTATTTGTCTCCACTTTGAGTTCACAAGGGTTTTTTTGTTTGATCCTGGCGGTCAAGATTTTGACACGGAACATGCCCCCTCTGACCAGGAGCAATTTATAGGGGGAGAAGGAGACAAAAATGCTCATTCATGTTTAAGAAAGCAAAGGAAATGGCTGTAGATTAATTCTTGTGCATTCGGAGCAAAATTTTCTGTTAGGTCTAACACATTCAACCATCCTAGTTGAGACACACAAGGGGCAAAACTCAGCCCTGGAGAGTCATGTTTTGTTACTCTTGGACACCTTTCAAAACATCAGCACTCATTTGTTGTTGTTGTTTTTTCTTAGGCTAGCTTTCTCCAGTGTAGAGTACAGATATTGTATGTCATTTTCAGAAACAAGACCCACTTTGGCAGGGATGCCTTTAAACACTAAATACTTTGGCCTTGCAGTGTTCTTCATTTTGTGCACATGTTCCACTCTAACCGAACACCACAAAGGTGATTTTATGCATCTCGTCTTGCATTTGTTCTGTTCAAAAGAGCAAATCTGGATTGTATGGGTACAGTGGTCTGGGTTTTACTATGCAGCCTATTGTTATCATGGATGGTGCAGGCACTGTCTGTCATGAAGGTTGTCCAACACTTCCCATTATGAGACCCTGGTTTTAGTTGCTTATAACCTTGTCAAGCTTTAACCATTTGGGCTGAAATTTCCCATGCTGGTTGTCTGCTTCAGGCTGAATTTTGTTGGGTAAGTTTCAACAAAAATGGTTCAGCGGCTTGTTGTGCTTATGTTACAATAAATTCTTACAACCAATTGTTTGAGAAGGTCTAGAACCTCTGGGCTCTGAAGCAGGGGCTTGAAATTTGACAGGATGGTTGTCCTGATGATAGGAATGTGCCTTTTGCTGTCCCCATGAAAAACCACCCAATTTGGTCAAGTGATAAGCCTTTGAAAAATCTGAATTTGCACATGCTAATTAAGAGACATGTTCGAGTTTGGCAGATAAATTCTCTGGTGATTCTGTCTTCAGGGAGCAAGCTCCATCATGAGGCTGCAGGGCCTGTGGAGGATTTATCCTGCTATGGTTCCTCCTGGCTGCTGGGGCCACTGTGGCACCAGACATAGGTACTGAGAGTAGAGAGATTCTCTGACCTGTGCTCTCGCCGCTCCTCTGGGCACTTTGCAGCTCTTTGCTGCCCAGTCAGCACGGAAGAGGAAACAGCTTGAATGAAACACAGAGGGGACAAGAGTTGGACATGGGGGATGTGGGGATGGTAGATTGAAACAAGGAGCGCAGGGGCGGGGTGAGACTGGGGCTGACTATATAAGGAGACTGAGAGCGGGGGACAAATTGGAACAGGAGCGAGACTAGAACTGGGAGGCAGCATGGGGGAGATTGTGATTGGATATCGAGCCAAGGGCGGAGGGACGGGAACTAACAGTGCAAGGAGACTGGGGCTGGGAGCCTGGCGGGGGGGAGGAGGGAACAGGATGGGGCAGGAGTGGGCAGTAAATGAGGCAAGGGTCTTGTAGAAACAAATAGTATGTGACCATGTAATTAAAGACTGCATCATTGTGCATATGCATAAGGGGGCTGAATTAAGGGGTCACAGGCTGCCTTAATACTGGCATTTCCTATATTCGGAGCGCTCAATTTTGCAACCTTAACGTTCTTTTAAAGTAGTTTTGTTTGTGTGTAATTTATCATTTATACCGCAGTAGCGTCTACAGTCCTCAAACAGATCAGGGCCCCGGTACGCTAGGTGCTGTACACACACACACACAAGAAAGGAGAATCACTGCCCCAAATAACTTACAGCCTAAAAGATCAGACATGGCAGGTAGATGAAACAAGGCAAGCAGGCAGAGGTAGGAGGGCTCAGAAAGGTAATAGGATGTTTTAGGATAGACTGGCAGTGTGCACATTTTGTAACCAATCAGTAGCAGCAATTATAACTCACCGCCCATCTTGCCTAGTAAAATTGTAAGATCATTGCTACAGTATCAACCCCAAGCATTCAAAAATTATGAGCTAGGCACAGGGCCGGCTCCAAGTTTTTTGCTCCCCAAGCAAAAAAAATTTCCCATGCCCCCCGGCCCCGCCCCAACTCCACCCCTTCCCCGCCCCATTCCAACCCCTTCCCCAAATCCCCAGCCCCGCCTCCTCCCCCGGGCGCGCTGCATTTCTCCTCCTATCCCTCCCTCCCAGGGAGGGGGGAGGAGTGGCGGCGTGCTCGGGGGAGGAGGCGGAGGTGAGCTGGGGGGGGAGCGGTTCCTCTGCCCCCCCCAAGGCTGATTCGCGCGGTAAGCCTGGGAGGGAGGGGGGAGAAGCGGGGTGGCGGCGGCACGCTCAGGGGAGCAGGCGGCGCGGAGGTGAGCTGCGACAGTGGGGGGCGGTTCCTCTGCCCCCTCCAGGGTTACTTCCTGCGGCCATCCCCGCACCCCCCACTGCCGCAGCTCACCTCCGCTCAGGGCCGGCTCCCGGCTTTTTGCGCCCCTTGGAAAGTGCCGCCCCAAGCACATGCTTGGAGCGCTGGTGCCTAGAGCCGGCCCTGGCTAGGCCACTCAGAAAAATCACAAGATTGGCTTAAAACGTAGGAGATTTTTTTTAAAGAATCTATTTGGGGTTCTTTTTACTTATCTTCAGGTGCTGAAGCATTTAGGAGTCAGGTTTGCAATCTTCTCTCTGCAACCATGACGGCTAGAAACTTACTCTGGAGGTGAAATTGCCAGTGTGGTGAAGCAGGATTCTCTTCCCCACAATCCCTGAGCTGGTTCCCAGAGCCCTGCCCAGATGCTCAGGTGTGTGCTCTAAGGAGAAGTTTTGGGGCATAATTAGGTTTGGCAGAATTCAATTTTTATCTTTTTATCATTTCAACAGATTACATCGATGTTTATTTTAACGCTTATTTTTATCTATTTCCATATTCACAGTTGTGCAAAATTACGAGTTTTAAGCATCTGTTTTCTCTTTTTAGCTATTTAAATTTTCACAGTTGTGGCAAAGTACCAGGGCGGGGCTCAGACATAAATTATTTAATGCCAGGAGACGCTCAGATTCGAAAAGCTAAAGCTTTATAACCATTAAAACACAACTTGTCAACATCACATGTCAAAATATGCACATTAAATATATTAACTCAAGTAAGTTCCCAGGCAGTATTTTTCCTACTTTGCCTATCAGTAAAATTTAATATTATCAATGGAAATATTTTTCATCGGTTTGCATGTGTACGGTGAAATATACTGTAACCGTGTTGGTCCCAGGATATTAAAGAGACAAGGAAGGTGAGGTAATTTTCAAAAGCTTCTCTCTCTCTCACCAACAGAAGTTGGCCCAATAAAAGATACTACCTCACCCATCTGGTCTCTCCAGTGAAATAGACATTTACCAATACAGACGCTCCCCAACTTACGCAAGCTTTCCATTCCGGAACGCCTTGCGTAAGTCAAATTTTGCGTAAGTCGGGGACGTATATCCGACAATTATACCAACCCCTCCCCCCCCCCAAAAAAACAACCGCTTACGGAACTTACAGAACTTTTTCCATAAGTGCGGGTTTGCATAACCCGGGGAGCGTCTGTAAAAATCAAATCCTTCCAAGCCTAGGTAAACCAAATTCTGTAGGCCAAATTCTTGAGTGGCATAAACCAGGACAGCAGGATTGAACTTACTGAAGTGACAACCTACACCAGGAGAGGATATAGCTCTGTGTATTCAGAATACCCTTATTACTAATAAAGCAGAATTGTTAATTACAGACAAAACCTTACACAGATGGGTCAGAATGTCTTGAGTACAGGTAGTAAACAAAAGGGAATTAACCCCACTGTCCGGGAACAAGATAATATTTTAATGGTCAACAGTGATAAGTAACTGGAGATGAAAGGGGAATAGGATATAGAGTATATTAACTTAGAGTAAATTTTCCTTTAAGTATATGATGTCAACAAGAGGCAAACTTATCATAATATTTAGTTTTTACACAACTACTAAAGATACATACTAGCAGAATTCTGGTTTTCTTGCTAGTTCTGTACTTTCCTATCATGGGAATTAAACACATTTTACCACACAAATTTCTAACTGTCACATTTCCAAAGAAAACAGTGTTTCTGTAAACTGTATGCTTCCTGTCTGCGACACCTGCTTTGCGTTTATTTGTATTAGCGGTGCCTAAACACATGATTTCAGGGAACTATGCTTCCCCTCTAAACGTGCCAGCCATTAAAATGGGTTTGTATCTTATCACTTTCAAGCACACACACAAAAAATCCTACTCAAACCAAAAACTCAAATTCAGTGTGATGAAACATTCTTAGATGTGATAACAATAACTACTGCTGTCACCGTGTTTCTAATCCGCTTACAAGAAGAAAGTAAAGAATGATCATAATGTGAAATTTCCTGTATGGTTATTTGGCTCATTTAAACTTGGGCTGGACAAATCACTAGGTAATAGACTGTAGGGAATAATCCACTGTCTAGATGATCTACTAGGTTCTTGCTTTCACTAATTCCTGTGGTCCATATTCTCCTTCCCCACAGTGCAGTGCAAGGAAAATCACAGTGGGGTCCCACAGAGGAGCAAGTAGCTAATCCAAGTGCCGCCCCAACTCAATTTCACTAAGCCTCCTTTCAACTTCTGCCAAGTACCACGTGGCCGCTGGGCTGTGTGGAAATATAGGAGAAGGCAGCAAGGTGTAGTGGAGAAGAACTACCCTAAGTGGCATCCTCCCCACCCCAAAACCGCAGCAGCATCACAGATGAGCTCAGCCGAGAGCTAATGCTTCTCCTGCTGATTGAGCTGTGACTCTTCTCCTGCAGGGGGCAGCACGACATATATGCTGCTGTGGTTGGGGAGCAGTCTGCTGGGGAGCCTGGAGGAGGAATTCGTCCACACAATCAGGGCATTCTCCATGGTGCTGGGATCCTCTCAACCCTCTGGCCTTTTAGGACACTGAGCAGTCCACATCCGTGCTGGGCCTGTGGACTCTACTGAATTTTCCCGAAGGTGTAACCACTTGGGGGAATTAAAAGAGTCTCAGAGTAGCAGCCGTGTTAGTCTGTATCCGCAAAAATAACAGGAGTACTTGTTAGTCTCTAAGGTGCCACAAGTACTCCTGTTATTTTTTTAAAAGAGTCTGTTTCCCCGGCACCAGATTTTCACTGTCCTGTCCGTGACTGTAGGACTAATGCATTTGGTCTTCTGTTCCAGCACAGACACGGTCAGCAGTGGGTATCCAACCCAGGACCTTCCACCTGGGCCTCTACTACTTCAGCTATCACTATAACACAAGCGCATATAGATGGTGGGCTAGCTTTTACACAGAGACATGGTCACCCAAAACCAGTTGTGCCATGGGCTTTGCACAGGAAGGAGTCATGAGCAGCCAGTTGTTGGATGTGCAGGGTACATCTGTGGCACCCAAATGTTGTCAATGGCATGAGGAGTTTTAACACCAAACATGAAAAATAAAAAAGATCCCATAACAATAAACCATAATCACTTTGTATAGAACCATAGAAACGTAGGGTTGGAAGGGACCTCAGGAGGTTATCTATCCCAGTGTTTCTCAATCATTTTGATACCAAGGACTGTCTTGCTGCCTTCCTAAACTGTGTCAGGGAAATCTCAGGTACCAGCGCAGGTCTCCGGACTGGTCACTGAGAAACACGGATCTAGTCCAGCCCCGGCACTGAGGCAGAACCAAGTAAACTTAGACCAGGCTTAAGATCTTTGGGCGTGATCACCCGCAAACCCTCTGCAACCTCCAATTTGATTTCAATAGGACCCGTGCATTGATGCCATGTTAGTATTATGCAGATCTCCTTTTCTTTGCCATCCTGTCCTACCTCTCTTCCCAAAGATCTATCACAGGGCGGTAAGGGCTACCTGCAAAAAAAGCAGTTGAAAGACAAAGCAAGTTGCCAGCAGATACACAAGCATTTCACCTGAATTTTCAGATGAAGAACATATTGAAATCTTTCCAGCAATGCAGGTCTACAGAACACTCCTGCCCATATAGCACCCCCTTTTCACACAACATTAGACAAGGAATAAGGGGCCACAATTTTGGCTGGTGCAGTCCCATTGCAATCAATGCCCAGCAACAAGATAATTTGCTTAGCCAACCCCATCTCCATTTTCCTTGGTAGACTTCAGGATCACCAGTCCATTGGAGGGCAGATTCAATGCCCACTGAAGACAATAGCAAGACTCCCATTGGTTTTAATGGGCTTTGGAACAGGTACTTATTTTCAGAGTCTGCCTAATAATAATATATGCAGATACTTCATTGTAAAGTTTCCATCAGCATACCTTGGTTTGAAAATCCCAATATCTCAGTAATTTATATAAGTGATTTGGAAAGGCGGTGGTTTCAAGACTATATAATACACTTCCTATTATAAATGCAACCTTACCATAACCAAATCATTCTTGAGGGGATTTGTACCTGCATTTTGTACCATATATAAATCTTACAGAACCATATAAATGTGACTTTAGCAATGATAAGTGACTGACTTCAAATCTCAAATGAATTCAATCACATGGATTATGCAGGTTTTCTATAGCCCAAATTAGCATCTGTAATTTCAGTAAGAATTAATCTAAAAAGCTACCATCACAATTCAATAACAAAACTCACTAGAACAGTCTGCTCTGCAGATCGGGGTAAGGAATATAGATGGGATGGAGTGGGGAAGCTAGCAATGTTATTGATCATGCAGGATTTTTATGTACAGAGATGTTGATGCAACAGCTTTTCACCAGCAATGAATTCACTTTGATATAAAAGAACTCACTCATTCTTTTAAGAGATCCTAAGATTTTGACCAGTGTAGATGAGAAGTGGGATATATCTATATCTGTATAGCACCTAAGTATTTTACAAGTATTAACTGCAACCCAAAACCTTTTTTCAATGTATGCGATGACAGCAGTGCCACTTTCAGTGTTGTTCCACCCAGACAAGTGAATTTGTAATTGTTCAGTTTCACTAAATCCTTGAATATTTCTGCTTCTTTTTGTTAGACAGCATACAAAATAAATACACTGGTGAACCTGACTAGGAACGACCGATGCATTAAAAGATGGGATCACAGCCTTTTTTCTATCTTTGCTTTTTTCCTTCCTGTGACACGCAATTCCATTAACATGCCCAGCATGTAGGCATATTTGCAATGTGTTTGGATTTATGCACGCTTTTGCATATGAGAGTAAGGGTTCTTCACCCTCTAAGCTATGCAATCGATATGCTTCTAATTATTCCAGCGTGAGAGACGACCTACACCAGTTCTGGGTCTGGATTGTTTATGATGCACTTTTTCTGCAAGGGCTGAGGTTTCTTTTTAGAGTTCAACGATGGAAATTTCTAGTGGTTCAAACTGATATTTCTGACCTCAGCATCTAAGAACAGTAACGGGCGGCAGCAGCAACCACCCTCTGAAGAGGCAGTGGGAACAGGCCCTGCCAAAAGGCAGACTGACAGCATTAATAAAATATTTAGCAGAAGAGTAAATAACTGTCAGATGCAATAAAAGCAGCAGTGTGGCTGCTCTGCCACACCATAGCAATGGAAAGAGCTAGTATTTTGCTGTGAAGTGTTTTTAATTAGACGGGGCCCAGTGCTGCATGGTGCTGAGAGCTGATGAGAGCGCTTCGACTGCTGCCAAAGCCACCTTGAAAACACCAGGCTCTCAGGCGTGGAATGGAGTAGTAGAAAATTGGTACGTGCACCTTTAAGAAAATATGGCTGTGCAATTAGGACCCACCTTGTATTTTAGAATCACTCATGTAAAATTAGAACTTGGAAATGCCAGATTTATCTGCCATGGTAAATGCCTGAAGAGGAGACCTCCAGCAGGGGTACTTATTTAGGGCTGGAGTTTGATTTGGACTGCATGCCCGTGCAGGAGAATAAGAACCCTCCTCACACATCTGTGGCAAGTGTGACGGTCACGCTCTTGGCCGATCCACCAGGGATTGAATTGATCTCCAGAGCTAAAAGCGTGAGCTGCAATACAGGGAGCTGTAACAACTCACATCCTCTGCGGATTGGCACCGAGGGGGACCTGCAACACACACTCACCAGTGAGTTATACAGATTACCCAGAGCTTGGGTAAGACAGGGGTATGAGACGGGAGTGCTGTAATTTATAGGCCAGCAGCAAACTGCTTCCCTCCACTTGCCTCATGGAGCAAGAAGGAAGTATGGGTGGGATGATGACCCGGGGAATGTCTCTGAGGCACAATCCTTTTTCGACCGACTCTTGGGGTGGTGTAGCTTACATATCACGGCCTGAGCTCCGGGCTGCGCCTAATGGCACAATCTAGCCTTTGGCGTTTACAGTGTAAGTGCCTCGCCCTGCTGCTGTTGAAGCCAACAACAAGTGACCGTGCAGAACCTCTTGAGGTTGACGGTTCCATGTTCCAGCTGTCAGGGGAGGTCATGGCATAGGCGGAAAGGTGGTCCCACAGGTAACTTGGTCTGGTCCTGGAGGGCTTTGAAGATGAAGACCAAAACTTTGACTCCAACCCAGAGCAGAGGGCCCTGAATGCCTGACCAAATAGGCTGCTGTGTTATGAAGCCATTGCAAATTTTTGAAGGGGCTGTGGTTTCATACCTAAGTACCTTTTTTGCCATAATCCAACCTGGAGGTGAGTAATGCGTGGTCCGCTGTGGCTAACCCCAGAGTGACTGGAGGAGTTTCAGTCATCTTGCCAGCCGTAGATGGAAACTGGTGCCTTTTATGGCCATGGCTATTGGGGGATCCCGAAGCAGTGAGGATACAGACCCATGGGAACACCAAGACTGTGGACTCTCCTAGTGATCTGACGGTAGGTGTCTTCGATGGAAAGCGACTGGGTAGACGTGGCGAGTTCTTTGAAGTGTCCTTTCTCCCCACCAGCCTCCCCTCAAGTTTTAAAACCATGCTATAAAGACAATAGCTAAAGCAAAAAACCTGCCGGAACAATAAGCGGAACTTTCCTGCCAGAATATATGTAAAGAAAGAGAATTCTTTTCTAGAGTTGCTGGCACGGTGTGCTGAGAAAACCTTTCCCTTTAAACACTAAAATTAAATAAACACGTGAAACACAAGGAGAAATTTAATTACTTTATAGCTTGACTTTGGTCTTTTGCCTCAGGTATCTAGTTCCTCTCTCACTGATGTGGAAAGTAAAATTCCGCCCTAACAGTGTCATTCATTTCTTGGCAATGGAAAACCCAGCTTTCCTGCTGCTGAGAGCTAATGCATTTTGCATCAGGAAATCCCAACTCCCAGCACCTTATTCGCAGAACCACACTGCAGGGGAAAGAGGAGCTAGCGCTTCACTCGGAGTACAATCAAATGGGACAGGGGCTCCGCTCTCTGGGCGAGAACACAGGAGTTAGAGAAATGAATCCTGAAAAAGCAATTAAAGGCGCTATTCGGCATCTGCATTCTATGACACACAGTTCCTCTAGGACTAAAGAAGCCCCCAAGAGATTGGCAGCATATATAGGGCTATACTGGGTCCTATATTTCTGTCTAATCCTTTCCTAATCCAGATTCCCAAAATGCTATTTCTCCCCCCTACTGGAACTAGCGAATGCTGGCTTTAAATGAATGTCCATTCTAAAAGCACAGAGGACCCAATCCAAAATCCACTGTAGTCAATGGAAAGACTCCCATTGGCCCATTGACTGCCCTTCCTAGGAACAAAAGTTGTTTCAATTCCTTGTAGACAATATAAGTAATTCAGCATTAAAGAGTGTGTATTTAGCACTGAGAGATTAGCAACACCTCTCTTGGACTCACCTTTCCTCCTGACTAGAGACTCAGCCAAGACTCTCAGATGCTGATGAAATGCTTGACTTGATGTTTCAAGCAGGAAACAAACGAAGGACACCCAAACGCTTTTCCTTTATCGGGCTAAGAGGATTGTTCCTGGAAAGGCTTTTCGCACATTGGTGAAATCCTCACAGCTCCTTCTGAGATCAGAAGCAGAATGCTAAGTCTTCCCTTTGCAGGCTCATATAATTGAGGAGAAAACAAGGAGGAATCTCTAGGTATATACCACTGCTACATACATAAGCATGCTCACACACACACAGAATGCAGCTGGCATCTGAAATGGTCGGCACTGGATTTATCCCCTTCATTTTTGCCAGTGTCTGACATAAATGCTGGGAACTGACAGCGGAAAACTGCACATGTACATTGGGCCTGAACCCAAACCCACTGAAAACAATGGAATGACTCTCAGTTGACTCTAAACTGGCTTCAGATCAGGGCCATTATCATTGTTCGGCTAGAGGCATACAAGCCAAACGTTACACTAGACAGAACCAGCCACTGGGGCATGGTAAGCCTGCGACCACAGGCCTGCCTGATGTGGGGAGACCTAAAATCATCAAGGTTAATGTCAGCCTCCATTCCTTTTTATTTTTGTAAAGTAAGTCTGAAGCCCTCTTCTTGGGGGAGAGAACCTTGAAATTTTGAAACGATCAAGTTTATCACTCTGTTTTCCTAAATACAATTTTACTAAGATTGTAGATCATCCAGTCCTCCTTCCACTGGCTCCCCCATCTCTGTAGCATCAACCATAATCTGCTTGTCTTCACTTTCAAGGCCTTTCACAGTCTATTCCCAGCTCTCATTTACTGTCAAGATGTCGGCTCCCACCTCCGATCGGCCAGGGTCCCAGCTTCCATCACCCCCGGGTTACATTTTCAAACACAGCACCTTTGCGCTTTCTTCCATGCTGTCCCACACACTTGGGAGGGGCTCCCCATTAACAAAGCCATTTCATTGTTCTCTTTCAAAGTCTCCTTTGTCATGGTGCCTTCAAAAACCTGGACAATGGTTAGGCTGCTGTTGTGCTGAGACCGTGCTGACTCTTTTTCATCCCCGGTCAGTCTGTCTGTATCCATCGGTTGTCTCTTGTCTTATATTTAGGTTGTAAACTCCTTGGGCCAGGCACCGTCTTTGTTCTGTGTTTGTACAGCGCCTAGCACCATGAGCTCCTGGTCAATGACGAGGAGTGCTACTTAATACAAATAAGAAGAAGAATCAGGGGCCCATTGTGCTAGGCCTTTTGGGACGCATTGGAAATGTTCTTGATGCAAATCCAGATCTGGATCAGAGGTTGGCCAAGGGCCCAATGTATACAGTGAGCTGAATCTAGCTTTAACACAAAACGACAACATAATTCTGGTTGCCTCCAAACTGCCCAAACCCTATCCATATCTGAGCACATGCAGTTCCCTTTAACAGGCTTACTATCAAGCCAAAAAACAAAAACAAAAAACCCACAAGTTACATCCACAGTTTTTTTTCCTGATGGCCACAAAATAATTTGTTTCACTAACATTTAAGCAACAATTTGCATTCTTGCTGGTGAAGACAGACCACATAAGGGTAAACTGATATTTCTTCACATGCCACCTCCCAAAATGATACAACCTTTTCCTCCTCCTCCTCCTCTTTCTTTCCCCCACCCCCCATTTTAAGGCTTTATTTACTACAGGTTTTACTCTATGCAGAGCAGCTGAGAATCACACCAAACATTCTGTAGCAATCTGTTAGCTCAAGGAAGAGTTCTCTAAACCCATTGGGATTACACGATACCAAAACCTAAATCTCCACATTCTAGGTATTTAGGCCTGGCCTACACACAATTTTTGTGTCAGTATAACTATTTCAGTAAGGGATGTGGGTTTCTATTGATATAGTTGTATCAGTAGAACCCAAAGTGTGGACACATTTATCCCAGTAAAAAGGTGCATATACCAGTATATCTCATTCCCTTTCCCATAAAGAGAATGGCTACACCATTATAAAGCACCTTTATATCAATATAACTGCATTCACACTAGGGAGGGCTGTGCTGTTTTAACTATACTGATATAATTAAAGCTGTACAACTTTCAGGAGTAGACAAGCCCTTAGGCCTAGATTTTCAAAAGTGACTAGAGATTTTGGGTGTCACTTGAAAGGGGTCTGGAAGATGAGACCAGGTCTCTCAAGTTGGACACCCCAAAACTGAGGCATGCAAAATCACTAGTCACTTGTGAAAATCTTGGCTTTCGCTACAGTGTACAATGGGCTTGCAAGAGAATAATTCACTAAGATTTGCCTTCCCTTGTTGTAACAGGATAAGAGAAAGTCAGGATTTAAAAGGAAACGGGATAAACCTAGAACTGTTCAAAATGAATTAGCTAACTCTGGGGGGCTTGCCCTGTGATGAGCAGAGAGTCATGTCTTGAAAACTATCAGCATTTTCCAATCCCCAAAGATATATTTATTAGTAAAACTCGGGGGAAATTCTGTGTAAAAACAAATAAATAACAAACAAAAAAAGAGCATCTGAAAAGAGTTGCATCAAAGCAGATCTGGCTTCACTTTCAATGGCTGGTGAACATAATTCACGGCAGAGTGAAATGCTGGAATCTCTGTAAGCACTGGGTACAAATATAGCTCAAGGAGGTGTTTGGAATGAAGGAAACGGTGGTGCTTCTTCCATTTCCCATGAATATCATATGCACAGCTCTAGCCATATGTTGTGCTGAATCTGCCACATTCTTCACTGGTGGGCACAGATGTGAGCTGATCTGACGGATCAGGGTCCTGGGGTCAACCAGGAGTAAATTGGGGGCAGATGATTTGAGAGATTCAGCTTATTTTTAGAATAAAGATTGCTAAGAATCATTTCTACCATGTGTCTGAGCAAGAAAAGCATTTATCTCGCTTGCTAAAAACAAAGAAGCGTCTCTCTGAAATAAGGCCTCTGTTTTAACTGACTAACAAAGAATTTTCTATTCACTATATGGATCACAGGTGTCCTAGATAACCGTGTACTTTGCAGAATCATCTTATTTCAGTGCCTCATTTAGGGGAATTATTTTCAGGTGGTGTCAGACCCAAGCTCCTTATTTGCAGACACAAAATGAATTGCACTCACACATTGGAGTAGTTACACCTCCAATGCCTGACTTGGATTTTTGGCCGCAGCTACACGGGGGGTACAAAGGGCACCCAGAAAAAGGAAAGCACCCTTCTGAACACACAGCCATAAGTATAAGAAAATCCAGACTGACACAAACTCATCCCAAATCCAAAATACAGCAGAATGTAGCAAACACACAGTTTTCTATTCTGTATCTTCCATGATTTGCACACACAAAAACTGCAGCATCTCCCCACTTCTCTGCAAAGTTTCATAGCAGAGAGCTATCGCAAAGTGTCGTATGACTATGACATCATTCGTTTTTACAAAATGCACCGCTGAACATTTTCTAATATACTGTGAAGACTTAAAAATAATTAAAAACTAAACAATTCTTGCCAAATAAATGAATAAAACATGTTCTGAGATGCAGGATCCTGGCTTTTTTTCTTTTTTTTTTTAAATGCACATCTTTGCTATATTGTAAATTTCAGTCTTTCATAACAGGTCTCTCCTACTCAAATTACCAAGGGCCAGATTTAGGTATCCTTACTCGCACTGAGTAGAAGCATACTCCAGAAGTAGGACCCGTTGATTTCAGCATGGGGAAGTGTATTGCAATCCAGCCCCAAGATTCCTCTGCAATACTAATGTCAAGAGTTCCCAGAGTAGAGTGCTCAGATAGGCTGTCTACACTACCGCGGTAAGTCGACCTATGCTACGCAACTCCAGCTACGTGAATTGTCTTCAGAAAATGTGATCTTTATTCTTTTGTGTGGAAAACTCAGCTTCCAATATTAACCTTTAAAACAATGTCCATTATCCAGAAAATGGGCTTTATTACAGTCACACTTGGTAAAACTGCCTTTTTTTCTCTTTTTTTCTGTAAGAGATCATTTAGACATCCTATGACAGCTGCCCAAGGAAAAGTGACCTGCTGCTCCACACAGTCATGCAGTCTGTGGTAGCACTATGTAAATATGATCAGAAACAATGTGCTTTAAATGTCTTAGCTCACACATCTGTACTGCACACAAACACAATTCTGAAAACGCTTGCCAATTCTGAGATGGATCCAAGCTGCAAACTTCTGACATGCTTGGAGGAAGGAGTGGAGTGGGGGTGGGGCTGGGGCAGAGGGGGCATCGAGGACCCCCCCGGGTAGAGAGGAAGTCGGCGCCTATGTTCAGATCCATCCATCCATCCAAAATGTGGGTGTATTTGGCTATCGGATTCTGATTCAGGCCTCTCCCTATATGGAATTCTGTCCTGCTGGAAAGGGCATAGGTAGGGCTAAAGGGGATTTTACCATTGCACTTATATCGAACTAGGCTCTTGTGAAGAGTCACAAGCTGTTGGCAGATTTATTTATCTATCTATATATATTGTGGTAGCATCTAGGAGCATCAGTCAATGGCCGGACCCCACTGTGCTAGGTGCTGTACAAACACAGAACAATAATACAAATGGTGAAACTGACCACAATCAAGAGACGTGAGCGGTGCATAGACCTCATACTATGGATGAGAAACACCCCTTTTGCAAGCAAAAGAACCACTAAGGGAGCAAATATTGGTCCCACTGAACTCAACGGAAATTTTGCCCCTGACATCAGTAAGATCAGAATTTGGCCCTACCTTTTTCTAATAAATTATTCATAATGAATAATCTCACTAGTCCTAGTCATTATTAGAACTGGCTATAAAATTATTCATCCCTCCCCTCCCCCCACCAATTTTTTTTTTTTGACAAAAATGGATTTATTTGTCTTTTGTTGAAAATTTTGAGGTTTCCACAGAAAAATTGAAAATCAAATCTTTTTTTTCCAGTTTTCAGCAACCAAAAATCAAACCCTGTTCAATTTCTGGCAAATGAACCTTTTCAGTTGCCAAAAAATGAAGCATCGTCTTTTTCTAGCTTTTGATGGAAACCTGAACATTTCTGACAAAAAAGGGATTTATTTTTATTTTTTATTTTGTCAAAAAGTCAATTTCCGTTAAAAAATGTTTTGTTTGAAAATCTTCAACCAGCTCTCATTGTTACTCACATGAGCATTGTCATTGATATCAAAGGGACTACATGGGTCTGCTCAGACATAAATCTCATTCACAGGAATATAGATCTTCGAATCGTTCTGAGTTCTGAAGCTTTATTCCATTCTTGTGAGGTCCAGCTTTGTCAATTCACAGTGTAGAAGATGCACTTAAATCTAGGCTGGGATGCTGCCTGAGACAATCTCAGAGGAAACGAGGCCACTTTTGTAAAGTATTGCTTCACTTCCTCCATTGGAGCTGGGCTTTAATGGTTTCTTTATGACACCAAGGAGTGAAATACTTTCATTTATTCTTATTAAGAGTGAGGTCATCGACCGCAGAGCAAAGGTAGCCAGATTTCTCCCAAACCTTCCCAAAGAGCACTGAAAGAATAAACCAGAATCTCACTTTGTAAATGCAACAACTTTGCCGTGCAATACCGGCAGAGCAAAGTCACGTAATTAAAGTACCCACCTAAAGAAAAATGTACAGGGGAGAAATACACGTTGGGGAGTTGGAGCCTTGCTGGAGAAAGTTCAAAAATGAGAAACATTTGACAAATTGTAGAGTTTCCCATATATCATATCCGTGGGCCCTCATCCCCAAATCCACGTGCTTACGAACCCTTAAAACAGCTAAGAACAAACAGAAAGTCGAAACAAGCTTAAACCCAACTCTCAATAGAAACCTACACGAGCACCTACTGTGTACACTAGCTAGTGTTACAAAAACAAAAGAGAGGGAGGGATCATTCTGAGACGTTTCCACCTTCCATGTAGGATGAGATGCATCCTGCTTCTCTGTACAAAGCCCATGCACTACTGAATCCCTGGCCTGGGAACGTGCGGCAGGGAGGCACCAGTAGGAAGACCATGCATGGGAGCCTCTGTACTTGCATGCCACAGAGGGCGTTTCTGTGCCTTTCTTGCATAGATCAGTGTGGAGGGCTGCTTAAGGAGCATGTTGATTACATGGATTTGATGGCCCTAAAGCCCCAGGCAAGTGACGTAGAGATAGATGCTATCTGGCTGCAGTAGTGGCTGTTAGAGGGAAGATGCACTGTGGCTTGCATTTCCTCATGTGTAACACCCCATTGCTCAGGCTCTCTGTGGATGATATGAGTTACACCCATGTGAAAATCCTGGATTGAAATTCACTGAAGGCCCTGGTTTGGGTTGCATGGCTCAGCATGGTCCACTGCCCATGTGAGACCTCTCTATGATCAGACACTAGCAAACATGAACCTGACTCAGAAATCCCACCAGTAAAAGACACTGGAAAGAGAGCTTAGGGACACTTCCAAGTTTCTTCATCCCTTTCCTGAGTTGTCCTTAGTCATGTAGTTACTGCCACTGACTTCAGTGTAACTAGTGTGAGTAAGAACTACTCATGTAAGTGTTACCCACACACTTCCTGGGTGTGGTGCTTTGTCCCCCTCCAGTGGCACTTAGAGATTAATGAGTCTGCTTCAGCCTTAGCTAAGAGTCATGGGGCTTTTCGCTCATGCAGTAGAGGCTCATGAATTTAGCTCCAGAGGTCCCAGGTTCGATACGGGACCAGGATCTGTTGGTGTTACATAAGCATGGCAGGAGCAGATCCTTTTCAAGTACCGTACACGTGTAGCTAAGGTGTACTAACTCGTCTTATCTAACACATATAACTAGAGCCACCACTGCCTAGAGGATTGACAAAGTACAGACTAGATCAGAGCAATGAGTACAACCCTACAATCACATTTTCAGGGTGGTGAGGCCATTTGCCCCCTGCTGAGACAGAGCCTTTCCTGCTTTAAGTAAGAGCTTTACATTAAACATCCCTGTTCCAAATCACAGCGAAATGCTTTACCATATAACACAGTTCAGGGATAACCTGAGCCTGATCTTGACACGATAAGTTTTGCACTAATTTGATTCCTTTTTAACACAACAGTAGTGAGAGGAGACTCAGGCCCTTTGAATCTCCTACAGATGACATCGCTCACGCTAGCTTTCACATGGGGAAGCCTGTGTAAAGTAATATTAGCAACAGCTCCGACGAAGGGAATCATGTTGGTGTCATTTAACACAATGAAAAGTTTAATTGGTTACAGCTGACAAACAGGGAATTGCATTAAACAGCACATTGGATACCCGGCCGTGGTTTACATCAAATTGTCAATCTCAATACGGCACTCTCCTAAAAAAGCCGCTTTTCCTGTAAACTCTCAGGAAACATAGCAAATCATGGCAACATGTTTATAGTCTTCAAATGCCACACAGGGAACCCGATACGGATCTTTTATGGTGGGCTATACTGTAGGGTGTTTCACCGTGTCCAGACTCATTTTCCAAATACACAGCACAGCCTCATGAATCCTACCTAAATCCCTGGGTGCTGCCGAGATAGACGTTTAGATTAAGCCTCGGCGCATATTCCGCACAAAGCCATGTTCAATCAATAGAAGACATACCCTTCGGCTTTCCGCCACATCGTTTTTTTTCTTTTTGATTCCAGCAATTAAAACTGGAAATGACAAATGGCAAATGCACTGATCTTCACGGTCTGCCACCAAGGTACACCGTCCTCTTTTGGCACACTGCTGATAAGAGAACTCATCTAACACAAGACATCAGCCACAGTGGATCCAGAGGGGAACTCTTAGTATTGAAACACAAGCTCCCTTCCGCATTTAGTGGTGGTTTTCAAGTTAGTACTAAACAGTTATTTTAAAAATACCAGTATTAGCTAGTGAGCTTACGGGGGTAGATATGATCAGGCTGAGATAAAGGGTGGCTTTCTGGTAAAGTCATTGGATTGGGACTCAAGCATTCTTGGTTCAGTTCCAAACTTCATATGTGACCTTATGCAAGTCACGTAACCTCTCCGTGCCTTGAAGCCAATCTGAAAAATGGAGCTAACAATGCTTCCTGTCTCTCATAATTGGTCTTGTCCATTTGGATTGTAAACTCTTTGAAGCAGGGACTGTCTCTTACTATATATAAGAACATAAGAATGGCCGTACTGGGTCAGACCAAAGGTCCATCCAGCCCAGTAGCCTGTCTACTGACAGTGGCCAATGCCAGGTGCCCCAGAGGGAGTGAACCTAACAGGTAATGATCAAGTGATCTCTCTCCTGCCGTCCATCACCACCCTCTGACAAACAGAGGCTAGGGACACCATTCCTTACCCATCCTGGCTAATAGCCATTAATGGACTTAACCTCCATGAATTTA
Source organism: Emys orbicularis (assembly GCF_028017835.1). Classification (NCBI taxonomy): domain Eukaryota; kingdom Metazoa; phylum Chordata; order Testudines; family Emydidae; genus Emys; species Emys orbicularis. Next base: position 6,864,174 of record NC_088690.1, on the reverse strand, counting down.
TCCAGTTCTCTTTTAAACCCTGCTATAGTCCTAGCCTTCACAACCTCCTCAGGCAAGGAGTTCCACAAGTTGACTGTGGAACATATAAATATACAGCTCCTAGCACAAACGGGCCCTAAGATCAGCGGGAGCCTCTAGGAGCTAATACAATAGAAAAAAACAACAATGAGGGAAATTGCACCACAGAGAAGGTTAAATAACTTATTGAAGTCACAGAGGGAATCATTGTCAGAGCTCAGTGTTTGTGTTTTTTACAAAGAAAAGCCAGCACCCACTATGACCCTGACAAGCAACTCTACAATAAGAAATCACTGTGCAAAGGCAAAGGGGGAGAGAAAAAAATCAGTAGGTAAGGAGAGTCCATTTTTCAACTTTTGAGGGGTGGAATATGTTGGGTGGGTGAGAAGCTATATTTTAGAAAAATATCCAGAAAGCATCCTTTAAGGTGTTACCTTAAACTTTCCTTGTAGGAGGTTTACTATGATATTGTGGTATCTGCCAGGTTCCAAGATAAGAAACTACAACATGAAGCATGTACTTACAGAATGATCTAGTTCCCTGTTTAATCAGTGGGGATTCCAGCTGACTTCCATGAGTACTGGATCAGCCACAGAGAGAATCAGCTTTGAACTAATTTTATTACAGAACAAATAAGAACAGTAAACAAAACCATTCTGTAATTTGCAAATACCAGGATGAGGAGCTTTATAAGAACATAAGAACGGCCATACTGGATCAGATCAAAGGTCCATCTAGCCCAGTATCCTGTCTTCTGACAGTGGCCAATGCCAGGTGCCCCAGAGGGAATGAACAGAACAGGTAATCATCCAGTGATCCATTCCCTGTCGCCCATTCCCAGCTTCTGGCAAACAGAGCCTAGGGACACCATCCCTGCCCATCCTGGCCAATAGCCACTGATGGACCTATCCTCCATGAATTTATGTAGTTCTTTTTTGAACCCTGTTATAGTCTTGGCCTTCACAACATCCTCTGGCAAAAAAGTTTCACAGATTGACTGTGCATTGTGTGAAAAAATACTTCTGTTTGTTTGTTTTAAACCTGCTGCCTATTAATTTCATTTGGTGACCCCTAGTTCGTGTGTTATGAGAAGGAGTAAATAACATTTCCTTATTTACTTTCTCCACACCAGTCATGATTTTATAGACCTCTATCATAACCCCCTTTAGTCATCTCTTTTCCAAGCTGAAAAGTCCCATTCTTATTAATCTCTCCTCATACGACAGCCATTCCATACCCCTAAACATTTGCATTGCCCTTTTCTGAACCTTTTCCAAGTCCAATATATCTTTTTTGAGATGGGGTGACCACATCTGCACGCAGTATTCAAGATGTGGGCCTACCATGGATTTATATAGAGGCAACATGATATTTTCTGTCTTATTATCTATCCATTTCTTAATGATTCCCAACATTCTGTTTGCTTTTCTGACTGCCGCTGCACATTGAGTGGATGTTTTCAGAGAACGATCCACAATGACTCCAAGATCTTTCTTGAGTGGTAACATCTAATTTAGACCCATCATTTTATATGTATAGTTGGAATTCTGTTTTCCAATGTGCATTACTTCGCATTTATCAATATTGAATTTCATCTGCCATTTTGTTGCCCAGTCACCCAGTTTTGTGAGATCCTTTTGTATCTCTTCACAGTCTGCCTGGGACTTAACTATTTTGAGCAATTTTGTATCATCTGCAAATTTTGCCACCTCCCTGTTTACCCCTTTTTCCAGATCATTTATCAAAATGTTGATTAGGACTGGTCCCAGTACAGAACCCTGGGGGACACCACTATTTACCTCTCTCCATTCTGAAAACTGACCATTTAATCCTACCCTTTGTTTCCTAGGACCTTCCCTCTTATCCCATGACAGCTTTCTTTGCTTAAGAGCCTTTGGTGAGGGACCTTGTCAAAGGCCTTCTGAAAATCTAAGTACACTATATCCACTGGATCCCCCTTGTCCACATGCTTGTTGACTCCCTCAAAGAATTCTAGTAGATTGGTGAGGCATGATTTCCCTTTACAAAAACCATGTTGACTCTTCCCCAACAAATTATATTCATCTATGTGTCTGACAATTTTGTTCTTTACGATAGTTTCAACCAATTTTCCTGGTACTGAAGTTAGGCTTACAAATTGCCAGGATCACCTCTGCAGCCCTTTTTAAAAATTGGCGTCACATTAGCTATCTTCCAATCATTTGATACAGAAGCTGATTTAAATGATAGGTTACAGACGACAGTTAGTAGTCCTGCAATTTCACATTTGAGTTCCTTCAGAACTCTTGGGTGAATATCATCTGGTCCTGGTGACCTATTACTGTTTAGTTTACCAATTTGTTCCAAAACCTCCTCTAATGACACCCCAATCTGGGACAGTTCCTCAGATTTGTCACCTAAAAAGAATGGCTCAGGTTTGGGAATCTACCTCACATCCTCAACAGTGAAGACCGATGCAAAGAATTCATTTAGTTTCTCCGCAATGGCCTTATCGTCCTTGAGTGCTCCTTTAGCATCTCGATTGTCCAGTGGCCCCACTGGTTGTTTAGCAGGCTTCCTGCCTCTGATGTACTTAAAAACAAATTGCTATTACTTTTTGAGTCTTTGGCTAGCTGTTCTTCAAATTGTTTTCTAGCCTTCCTAATTATATTTTTACACTTCATTTCCCAGAGTTGATGCTCCTTCTATTTTCCTCACAAGGATTTAACTTCCACTTTTTAAAAGATGCCTTTTTGCCTCTCACTGCTTCTTTTACTTTGCTGTTTAGCCACGGTGACACTTTTTTGGTTCTCTTACTATGTTTTTTAATTTGGGGGATACATTTAAGTTGAGCCTTAGGTGTCTTTAAAAAGTTTCTATGCAGCTTATAGGGATTTCACTTTTGGCGCTGTACCTTTTAATTTCTCTTTAACTAACTTCCTAATTTTTGTGTAGTTCCCCTTTCTGAAATTAAATGCTACAGTGTTGGGTCACTGTGGAGTTTTCCCCGCCACAGGGATTAAATTTAATTATATTATGGTCACTATTACCAAACAGTCCAGTTATATTCACCTCTTGGACCTGATCCTGTGCTCCACTTAGGACTAAATCAAGAATTGTCTCTCCTTTTGTGGGTTCCAGGACTAGCTTCTCCAAGAAGCAGTCATTTAAGGTGTCAAGAAACTTTATCTCTGCATCCCGTCCTGAAGTGACATGTGCCCAGTCAATATGGGGATAGTTGAAATCCCCCATTATTATTGAGTTTTTTAATTTTTATAGCCTCTCTAATCCCTCTGAGCATTTCACGGTCACTATCACCATCCTAGTCAGGTGGTCGGTAATATACCCCTACTGCTATATTCTTATTATTAGAGCATGGAATTACTATCCAGAGAGATTCTCTGGTACAGTTTGGTTCATTTAAGATTTTTACTTCAGTTACTCATACCACTACATTTCACAGATACAACAACAGCCACTTACAATACTCCTATTTATATTGCAGTAATGCCTAGGGTTCCCAACTGTGGTCTCGGCCCATTGCACTAGGCACTGTACATACACTTAATAAGAGAGAGTCCCTGCCCCCAAAGAACTTACAATCTAAATAGACAAGACAGACAAAAGCTGGGGAAAATGAAGCATTATCATCCCCGTTTTACAGATGGAAAACTGAGGCCCAGAGACACTAAGTGACTAGCCCAAGGTTACGCAGAAAGTCTGTGGCACAGCTGGGAGCTGCTCCCAGATCTCCTGAGTCCCAGTCCAGTGCTTTAACCACAAGACCATCCATTGTATTATCTGTAACAGCACTGAGGTCAGCTCTCAGTGTAAAATCTGCTATTCTAATAGAAGAAATCAGGAAAGGCTTTATTAAATGAACCCTTGGTGGTCAAAAGAGATGCAGCAGTTCTGTATGTATGTATGTAGTCCAGGCCGTGTTTAGTACAAGATGGTAAATTCTTCACAAAATGGGTCCTTTGTGCCTAATTTTATCCATTTGACCTAGAGGTTGCATTTTTTAGGTGTTCTGCCAAATGCAAATATGTTCCAGTTACTAAGTACACCCCTTGTTCCAAACCCTTCTCTGCATAGCTCCATGCTAGCCGAACGTAGCTTTTCCCCCACATCTGCAGAAGATATGGAAAGTTACAATGCAATTTACTGACAGACATGCCCCCATTAGCCACTAACAATGGAAAGTTCCTTACCAATGCTCTCTCCCTGTGATGCAATGCAACATGTTGGGTGCGTGTTTAAAGGTATGTGGTTAAGAAAATCAACATGATAGTTTGGTGTTGGTAGAAATTACCACAGCTGGATTATCTGCTTTTCAGCTTCTCGTGTTCTAAGCCTTACGGTAGCCTTGATTCGTACAAAATCTAAAATCTACCCATTTCAATTTTCCCCTTTATGTAAATACCATCAGTGCAACTAAAGTCATTATCATCCAACCATCTGAAACTGATCAACACACTTCTTTGCAAAGTAAGTAGATTGTACTCCATAATAAGATTATAATTTGCACCTTTATTTTAATTCAAGGAAAACTTTACTTTCTTTGGTGCATATGTTAAGCATGGAACATATTATTTAATCCTAATGCAAATCACACGGGCAGGAAATGTCGTAAAGAGAAAAGTAATCTTCTGAAGGAAAAATAAATTATCAACCACGTTATGAAGGAAAAGAAACATTCCCAAATAATTTCTTTCTTTGTTGGTATTGGCTGGCAGCATAATCCTTCCAAGTAAATTGTAATTTCCAAATTAGATTATCCATTATGTCATATTAGTTTTATATTAGAAAAACAAACTTACTTAAAGGAAAAATGCCAAAGTTGACTTGGTTGGTGATATAAAATTTTTGTGTTTCTACTGTGAAATGTTTAATGTTTTCTTTACAAGTTTAACAGCAAACATAAAACCTAAATTAAAGCAAGGTCTTTATTTCACGAGTGAAAATTGATCAGAACTTAAAACAGGAAAAGGAAAGCGGAACATTTTCAGGACACACACATACATAACCACAGCTATAGGCACAATGTACAGAGATCAGAGTGCACATTTATACAGGTCTGTACGTTTATATATGCATTTGCATTAATATCTGTATATTATGTGCGTGTCTGTATATTACATGCAAAAGGAAATCTCTGTTTAATGAACATTAAGGGTCCAAAGTCAAGCACTCAAAGGCTCGGAAATGCCAGGGTTAAGGTTGCCCTTGCAACTTTAAATTGGTTCCTTTGTACAGCTTCATTATCATGAAAGCCCTTTGTTTTCAGGGTCAGCCCCTCAGGAATTTATCAGTGTTTATGCAAAAATTAGAAACACAAGGGAAAATTGGTAAAAACTGAAAATAAAGGGTAGTGGGCAAGGAGGGGGAGAGACGCCAGGCACTTGCAGGGTAGAGCAGTTGGGTGGTCTTGGCTGTGGGGATCTGGTTCCCTCCCCATCTCATTTCCCCCAGAAGCTCCATCCAGAAGTGGGGCAAGTACACACGAGGTGCAGCCTTCCACTGCCCATCTGACCCCAGCCCTCCATCTGCTTCCTCTGTGCATACGGCTGCACCCCCCACATGAGCACCGCCACACAGAGCGCCCTCCTGACCCCGGCCGGGACTGCTTCCCCTGCAAAAAAATCCAGGTGAAAACTGGTAACGCCCGAAGAGTGGCTTTTCCAAAACCTGGGAACTTTTGGAAGAAAATCGCTAAATACTGAAAATAAAGGAGCTTAATTGTGATACAGCCTTGAATTACATGATCTCATGACTTGTTTTTCCACAGGCCCGCGGCTCATTCAGTGCACACGATGGATGGTGCTCGCAGAATGGGAAGCAGCTATTCGATATCTTTTAATCCTCATCATTCAATGGGCGCCCCCCTTGCAGTGTTTACTGCCCACTGTCCAAACCCTGTGCTGAATACGGAATTATTAATTTTGTTATGAGCTTTCCCTTGATCTATCTTTGCTTACAGCATTAATGACTGTATCTTCACAACACCCTTGTTGTGTTGGTATTATTCCCATTTTACAGATGGGGAACTGAGGCACAGACATTAAAGCCAATATTGTCAGAAGTATCCATTTATTTGTGATGCCGAGTTTGAGAAGCCCAAGGGCCTGATTTTCAGAATACTTCGCATTTTTATTGCACCTTATCTGTTAAAAGCACAGCCCCACGGACTTCCACTGCAGTTGTGAGCACTCACAAGAGTGAAAAGTTTGGTTTATGTGACTTTCCAAGCACCACCTGGGGACTCTGGAGGGGAGGGTGCTCTAGTGGTTCCAGACCCTTCTGCCCCTGTCCCCACCAGCCTCTCCCTATCCCTTTCTGTCCCATTTCTCCCTCCCCAACATTTGCCCTGCTCCCTCCCCTGCTACTATGCACCCTGACCCCAGCCTGTTTGCCCCACACCCAATTCTTTCCCCTGTCCCCTCCTACTTCCCATCCCTCTTCATCCGCTCCTACCCCATCCCCCGCTCCTATCCATGTCCCCATCTCCACTCCTCTCTCATCTCCAGCCATTGCCCCTCCCCTCATCTTCTGCCACCTGCTGCTCCTGCCGTGCCCCTTCCCCCAGCTCCTGCTCCTAACCCCATCCCACCCAATTCCTATCCCCGCCCCTCCATCTCTTTCCCCTCTGCCTGCTCCACATTTGAATCTGGCTGCCTTCTCCTTTTCCTGTGCATTTGCCTGGGCACCAGCAGGGGGAGCACTGATCTCACAGGAGAGACAGGCTCCCTGCACCCAGGAAGAGCAATTTCCGGAACAATCCTGCTCAGGCCTTGCAGCCCTATGATTCTATGATTCAGTCTGCTCAGGGAACGGCACATGTGCACCTGGTCGGCACTTGGGGATTAGGCGGAAATGGAGCATGCTCAGTGCCCATGGAATCTGCAGAGAATTTGTCTGCCAAATTCTAACGAGTAGGTACTGAGCGTGTGCAACATGAGATTTTTCAGAGGCTTATGACTTGGCCAAATTTGGGTGGATTTTCTTAAGGACACCAACAGGCTCATCCCTCCCCTCCTCCCCCCATGCCAAATTTCAAGTCCCTGTGCCAAAACATGGAGGTGCCAGAGTTTCTCAACTAAACAGTTATCAGATTTTTTTTTTAATCTGGGCAAAGCATTATATTTTCCCTAATCTCTTTTTCAGAAACAGATGGACCATTTTAGCTGAAACTTCCCCCCCAAATTCCACCTTAGGCAGACACTCAGTATCAAAAATTTCAGTTGAAACAATTTGTCAAACGTTTGTCAAAGTTATAAGCAGCAGAAACCAGGGTCTTATAATGAGAACTGTTGGGTCACCTTAACAACTGGCAGCAGTGCTGCCTATAATACTTCCATGCACAAACATTTTCATACTCATTAAAGCCATCATCACTTAGCAAGAAAGTTTGAAGGTTAGCTGTTTGTGAGTTAAATGGAAGGAAATAAGCGGTATGTTTTTTAAAAAAAAACTATTTTTCTACGCTTCCAGATTCCAAAGTAGCTGACTGGATTGTCCTCGTAGACTGCAACAATAACACTTAGAATTTATATAGCACTTCACATGTTCAAAGCACTGTACGGACAAATAACAATCACCTCTGAGCTGAAAGCAAGAGGGTGAAGTTTGAACCCAACAGGTCAATGTTAAAGAAAGATAGGAGTGACTTGAAATGAAAGATCCTATTCAATCTGAGCTGCAGTGTTGCTACCTTGATATATGCTATAAAACACACACATTCACATCTTTTATGCTGAGTACATTTATAAATCATTTAAAGGGGGTTAATATATTATTAACAGATGTTGGACATCTGTTATAAGCCTGAGTTGTATGCGTGCTAGATCATGGCAAAAACATCAGTAGAAGGTGTTAGAGATGGTTATAAACCATGGTTAGAAGCAATCTGTCGGACTCTATAACAATCTATAACTATTGATTTACCATTTATTAAAACATCTATTAATCATTTATTAACCTTTTAAAAACTATTTAGAAGTGGAACTGTAATACTAAATGACAATCATACATACAGTCTTGGCTGTGAGATAGCATGTATTAGGGAGATCAGGTGGGTGAGGTGATATCGTCTTTTGGACCAAAGATAGATCGATCTATCTGTGCGTGTACGTGTATTCTCATCACTGAGAACCAGGTCTATAAATCAAGATCCATGAAGCTTTAATTGATTTATGCTCTCTCTGCTAACACTCAAAATCACTCCAAAGCAGTGACAAAAGATACAATATCTTGCTTCCCCCTCTAATATATTTTATACTTCCATGCTGATTTCAACTGAATTACAGTGCCCTGATTTCTCTTCCCAAGCACTGACACTACATCAGAGCAGGAAGCAGGAATCCAGTTTTATAACCAGATAACCAGAATCCCATTGTGGGGCAGATTCTCTTCACAGTACCACTGGTGTAAATCAGAGGTACCCCCATTGAAATCTCGGGAGTGACACAGATGTAAAGGGAGAGGAAAATCAGACCCGTAGCTACTTGACAAGGTTTCCTGTACACTGCTGTTTGAAATGAAAGCATTTCATGATGCACCTGTTTAATTTGTTAGTCTCTGCAGGACATCAGCTGACTTTTGCTTGTTGCATGAAACGTTAAGTCAAAAGGAGCATTTGGGTGGCCGGAGCGAGGATTATTAGGTCATTATGGGTCATGCCACCATTGAAAATCTCCATTCAGATACACAGTTTAAATCAAAATGATTTATATTGCTGATAACAGGGTTTATCAGCCACTATAAACATATTGGCTTGCTATCTATATATGCTCATATCTCCACGTAGACCTGGATTATACCTAGGGCCCTGCCACATTCACGGTCCATTTTGGTCAATTTCACGGTCATAGGATTTTAAAAATCGCAAATTTCATTATTTCAGCTATTTACATTTGAAATGTCACAGTGTTGTAATTGTAGGGGTCCTGACCCAAAAAGGGGTTGTGGGAGGTTCGCAAGGTTATTGTAGAGAGGGTTACGGTACTGCGCTGCTGCTGGCAGCGGCGCTGCCTTCAGAGCTATGCAGCTGGAGAGTGGCAGCTACTGGCTGGGAGCCCAGCTCTCAAGGAAGAGCCACCAGCAGCAGCAGCAGCGCGGAAGTAAGGGTGGCATGGTATGGTATGGCCACCCTTACTTCTGTGCTGCTGCTGGCAGGGCGCTGCCTTCACAGCTGGGCACCTGGCCAACAGCTGCCGCTCTCCGGCCGCCCAGCTCTGAAGGCAGCACAGAAGTGAGGGTGGTAATACCATGACCCCCCTAAAATAACTTTGCAACTCCCCTTCAACTCTCTTTTGGGTCAGGACCCCCAATTTGAGAAACACTGGTGTCCCCCATGAAATCTGTATAGTAAAGAGTAAAAGCACACAAAAGACCAGATTTCATGGCGGGGACCAGATATCACAGCCCATGACGTGTTTTTTCATGGCCGTGAATTTGGTAGGACCCTAATTATGCCATTACAATGTGCCCAGTTGTGCTATCCCTGGACCAGCCCAGGAGGGACATGAGTGCTCCTCATGTCACGCTCCCAGTCTCCCCAGTTAATTGTGTGGGGTCTACACCTGGTGCAGCATATGTTGTGTGACACCAGCACAGCTGGGTGCATTGGAGGGAGCAGAGCCAAGGTTCTGCCCAAGCCCCAACCCTTCTGCCCACCTGCGTGGGGAGGGGACTTAGCACCTCTATGGACCCTACTCCCCCTGCCACCCTGCTACCCAAGAATGAGGGTTGCCATCACAGGCATGTGACTCTGCACCTAGACGCTAGCTGAGCCTCAATCCGACCCATAGCCAGTATTTTGTAGCTGGTGGTTTCCCCCACATTCGGAATAGAATGGATCTCATTTCAATACAGTGCATTAAAGGAATCTAAGAATACATTAAGACAGGGAGTTAGGAACCCATCTTCCCTTGAGACAGCAGAACTAGAAAGGCATGAACATTATTAGAGGCCTGGACCGACTTCCTTAGGGTATTGAAAACATAGTACTGTTTATTTTTAAGAGGAGATATGAGAGATACATACAGAATACTGGGTGAGACAGAAAAGTAAATTGTGTGGGTTTTTTGCCCTCTCTCATAGTACCAGGGAATAGGGGCAGTCAGTGGAATTGAAAGGCAGCAAATTTCAAATGGATAAAAGGATTTGTAACCTGCACAGGTTGTGCCATGTTTGTCTTTCTTCCACAGGACAGAAGCGACTTTGTCTGTACAAAGTGCAAGCTGGTCTCCATATTGGAAGAGAAGGTTCGAGGTCTGGAGAAACGAGTATCGACTCTGCGTTGCATAAGGGAAAATGAAGATTTCCTGGACAGACGTCAGGAGATGCTTCTACGGCCACAATGTTCTGAAGATTCAGAGCAGGCGCAGCAGGGACAGACGGATGATGAAGAAGTTTGGCAGCATGTGACCTCCAGAAGGAGAAAGAGGAGCGTCCATGTACCAGCAATGGAGATACAGGTGAGCAATCGTTTCCATGTTCTCTCTACAGGTACTAATGCAGAGAGTGGAGTAGATGACCCATCTGAGGGAAGGGAGCAGAAGGAGACTCCACCGATTGGAAGGCAAAAGATGCACTGTCCTAGGGATGGGGGTTCCACGACCACCACTCCCAAGAGGAGGAGGAGGGTGGTGGTGGTCGGCGACTCCCTCCTCAGGGGGACTGAGTCATCTATCTGCCGCCCCGACCGGGAAAACCGAGGTCTGCTGCTTGCCAGGAGCTAGGATACACGATGTGACGGAGAGACTGCCGAGACTCATCAAGCCCTCGGATCGCTACCCCTTCCTGCTTCTCCACGTGGGCACCAATGATACTGCCAAGAATGACCTTGAGCAGATCACTGCAGACTACGTGGCTCTGGGAAGAAGGATAAAGGAGTTTGAGGCGCAAGTGGTGTTCTCGTCCATCCTCCCTGTGCAAGGAAAAGGCCTGGGTACAGACCGTCAAATCATGGAAGTCAACGAATGGCTACGCAGGTGGTGTCGGAGAGAAGGCTTTGGATTCTTCGACCATGGGATGGTGTTCCAAGAAGGAGGAGTGCTGGGCAGGGACGGGCTCCACCTAACGAAGAGAGGGAAGAGCATCTTCGCCAGCAGGCTGGCTAACCTAGTGAGGAGGGCTTTAAACTAGGTTCACCGGGGGAAGGAGACCAAAGCCCTGAGGTAAGTGGGGAAATGGGATCCTGGGAGGAAGCACAAGCAGAAGAGCGCAAGAGGGGAGGACTCCTGTCTCATACTGAGAAAGAGGGACGATCAGTGAGTTATCTTAAGTGCCTATACACAAATGCAAGAAGCCTGGGAAACAAGCAGGGAGAACTGGAAGTCCTGGCACAGTCAGGAAACTATGATGCGATTGGAATAACAGAGACTTGGTGGGATAACTCACATGACTGGAGTACTATCATGGATGGATATAAACTGTTCAGGAAGGACAGGCAGGGCAGAAAAGGTGGGGGAGTTGCGTTGTATGTAAGAGAGGAGTATGACAGCTCAGAGCTCCGGTATGAAACTGCAGAAAAACCTGAGTGTCTCTGGATAAAGTTGAGAAGTGCGAGCAACAAGGGTGATGTCGTGGTCGGAGTCTGCTATAGACCACCAGACCAGGGGGATGAGGTGGACGAGGCTTTCTTCTGGCAACTAGCAGAAGTTGCTAGATCGCAGGCCCTGGTTCTCATGGGAGACTTTAATCACCCTGATATCTGCTGGGAGAGCAATACAGCGGTGCACAGACAATCCAGGAAGTTTTTGGAAAGTGTAGGGGACAATTTCCTGGTGCAAGTGCTGGAGGAACCAACTAGGGGCAGAGCTTTTCTTGACCTGCTGCTCACAAACAGGGAAGAATTAGTAGGGGAAGCAAAAGTGGATGGGAACCTGGGAGGCAGTGACCATGAGATGGTCGAGTTCAGGATCCTGACACAAGGAAGAAAGGAGAGCAGCAGAATACGGACCCTGGACTTCAGAAAAGCAGACTTTGACTCCCTCAGGGAACAGATGGGCAGGATCCCCTGGGAGAATAACATGAAGGGCAAAGGGGTCCAGGAGAGCTGGCTGTATTTTAAAGAATCCTTATTGCGGTTGCAGGAACAAACCATCCCGATGTGTAGAAAGAATAGTAAATATGGCAGGCGACCAGCTTGGCTAAACAGTGAAATCCTTGCTGATCTTAAACGCAAAAAAGAAGCTTACAAGGAGTGGAAGATTGGACAAATGACCAGGGAGGAGTATAAAAATATTGCTCAGGCATGCAGGAGTGAAATCAGGAAGGCCAAATCACACTTGGAGTTGCAGCTAGCAAGAGATGTTAAGAGTAACAAGAAGGGTTTCTTCAGGTATGTTAGCAACAAGAAGAAAGTCAAGGAAAGTGTGGGCCCCTTACTGAATGAGGGAGGCAACCTGGTGACCGAGGATGTGGAAAAAGCTAATGTACTCAATGATTTTTTTGCCTCTGTCTTCACAAACAAGGTCAGCTCCCAGACTGCTGCACTGGGCAGCACAATATGGGGAGAAGGTGACCAGCCCTCTGTGGAGAAAGAAGTGGTTCGGGACTATTTAGAAAAACTGGATGTGCACAAATCCATGGGGCCGGATGCGCTGCATCCGAGGGTGCTAAAGGAGTTGGCGGATGAGATTGCAGAGCCATTAGCCATTATTTTTGAAAACTCATGGCGATCGGGGGAGGTCCCGGATGACTGGAAAAAGGCTAATGTAGTGCCCATCTTTAAAAAAGGGAAGAAGGAGGATCCGGGGAACTACAGGCCAGTCAGCCTCACCTCAGTCCCTGGAAAAATCATGGAGCAGGTCCTCAAGGAATCAATTATGAAACACTTAGAGGAGAGGAAAGTGATCAGGAACAGTCAGCATGTATTCACCAAGGGGAAGTCGTGCCTGACTAACCTAATTGCCTTCTATGAGGAGATAACTGGCTCTGTGGATGAGGGGAAAGCAGTGGATGTGTTATTCCTTGACTTTAGCAAAGCTTTTGATACGGTCTCCCACAGTATTCTTGCTGCCAAGTTAAAGAAGTATGGGCTGGATGAATGGACTGTAAGGTGGATAGAAAGCTGGCTAGATCGTCGGGCTCAACGGGTAGTGATCAATGGCTCCATGTCTAGTTGGCAGCCAGTTTCAAGCGGAGTGCCCCAAGGGTCGGTCCTGGGGCCGGTTTTGTTTAATATCTTTATTAATGATCTGGAGGATGGTGTGGACTGCACTCTCAGCAAGTTTGCCGATGACACTAAACTAGGAGGCGTGGTAGATACACTAGAGGGTAGGGATTGGATACAGAGGGACCTAGACAAATTAGAGGATTGGGCCAAAAGAAACCTGATGAGGTTCAACAAGGACAAGTGCAGAGTCCTGCACTTAGGACGGAAGAATCCCATGCACAGCTACAGACTAGGGACCGAATGGCTAGGTAGCAGTTCTGCAGAAAAGGACCTAGGGGTCACAGTGGACGAGAAGCTGGATATGAGTCAACAGTGTGCTCTTGTTGCCAAGAAGGCTAACGGCATTTTGGGCTGTATAAGTAGGGGCATTGCCAGCAGATCGAGGGACGTGCTCGTTCCCCTTTATTCGATATTGGTGAGGCCTCATCTGGAGTACTGTGTCCAGTTTTGGGCCCCACACTACAAGAAGGATGTGGAAAAATTGGAAAGAGTCCAGCGGAGGGCAACAAAAATGATTAGGGGTCTGGAGCGCATGACTTATGAGGAGAGGCTGAGGGAACTGGGATTGTTTAGTCTCCAGAAGAGAAGAATGAGGGGGGATTTGATAGCAGCCTTCAACTACCTTAAGGGGGGTTCCAAAGAGGATGGAACTCGGCTGTTCTCAATGGTGGCAGATGACAGAACAAGGAGCAATGGTCTCAAGTTGCAGTGGGGGAGGTCTAGGTTGGATATTAGGAAACACTATTTCACTAGGAGGGTGGTGAAGCACTGGAATGCGTTACCTAGGGAGGTGGTGGAGTCTCCTTCCTTGGAGGTTTTTAAGGCCCGGCTTGACAAAGCACTGGCTGGGATGATTTAGTTGGGAATTGGTCCTGCTTTGAGCAGGGGGTTGGACTAGATGACCTCCTGAGGTCCCTTCCAACCCTGATATTCTATGATTCTATGATTCTATGATTTTAACTCAACATTGTTAACTTGTGGAACTCCCTCCCACTTGATATAATCAAGGCCAAGAACTCAGTAGGATTTGAGAAAGGATGACACGCTTACGTGAATAACAACTATCCCCAGTAACCTTGCGAGAGTAAAATTGTGTAAGAGATATAAGCCTTCATGCTTCAGGATATAAGTCAACTACTAACTAACTGGGGCTTGGGGAAAAAATTCCCCCGCTGGAATTTTAACGCAAAAAATTGTCCATTGTGGATTTTTCACACCTTTCGCTGAAGAATCTGGTATTGGCTCCAGTCAGAAAACGGATACTGGACTAAATGGAACGTTGATCTGCTCCGGTATGACTGTTTCATATGTCCCTAAACCTTGCCTTTCCCTCTAATGCAGAAGATCTGCATTGGTGTTGGCTGCGGAAGAGAGATTAGTATTTTCATTTTAGGACCTGACCCCTCAGCCAACACTCCCTCCCCAAAGTCATCTAAGCAGCATTTAGTGTCTCTCTCAGCCTGCTAGTTTGCTTATTTTCCCCTTCTATCCTTTTTTCAGCGGACTCAGTTGGGAATTTACAGAATTGGGTCCTTAGCTTGAGGCTCCTGCCATAAGAGCTGAGTGACACAGAATGCCTCACAAAACCCAGCCGGGGGGAAAGGGAGAAAAGGAACAATGCTGGAGATGGAGAGCTCTCACCATGTCCCCAGAAAAGCTTCCCCAAGCAAGCTAGAATCCAAGCCGAGACACTCCTGGAGGCCATACCTTGAATGATGTCATTGCTTTGCACATACACTTCAATCACTGCTCCACTTCGTAGCCGGCCATTATTTATCCTAATAAGAACTCAAAGAAAGGACGGGGGAAGTTAACTGAAGTAACCTCCCACTCAGCCCAGATGCATTAGATTGTTTTCCTTTCTCCTGGCTCCCAAGAGGTTTCACTTGTACCTATAGAAACTGTTCTCAATGAGAGTAGCACTGGGGGGATTTTATTAATAATAATGTGATGTCATCGTACTCAACCATTATCACTGATGCCACTCAATGGCTTCTTTTATAAATATCTTTTGAACGTAGTATGCGTTGCCAGAGAAATCCTTCTGAAATACTCTGATTGCAAACAACACCCCTGGCCTTTCCATACAGCCTGAACCAGTGTCCATTGATTTCAATGGGGAAAGTATTGTGCCCAATTATTTAAATTAACATCTTACATTTAACATGCCAAACTCCATTCTACTGGTGTAATCCCATAGAAGCCGATGGGGTTTCACGGCAAAGGATTTGGCCTCTGACCTAAGTAAAATAAACAGCCTTCCAGTTTTCATAGTTACAGATCAGAAAAAATTGTAGGCATCAAGCTGTTTTTTAATGATCCTTAGTCTAATATTTCATATTATAGGCAGCACATTTTAGCTCTTTTGCAATATAATATAGATGCCTTGTGTTAGTAATTCTTTTAGCAATTTAATTTTTAATTCCATAATAAGAAGGATATTGAAACGAATGACTCTTTTAAAGTGCAGATTAATTAAAGGGAAAACCACATTGACTTTGCTCATTTGGGAATAATAGTGTCAGTCCTTTGCCATTTTTGACCCAAAATGCGCTGACACCTTAAAACAGTTTTCATTAAAATTTTCTGTCCCAATACAAAGTGATTTAATTCCATTTGCTTTGTTCTTGAGAAGAAAACTGAAGTTGGGAGGGGAGTAGGGGGAAAAAAGAGACATCTTAAGTCATCTAAACTGCCACTAAAGAACAAATCAAAACATTGGAAGTTCATTCAATTGGCCCACCAGGCCACGGTGAGGAGAAGTCAGACAAAGAGGCTTTGTAATGCTCCATGCAGTGAGGTTTGTCCAAGAACATCAAGCCAAACTCATTCCAACTGAACGCTTTGCAGCTGAGAGTAGGTGCATTTGAAATAGCATAAGATCAATAAAACCCAGCCTCCCCTTTTCACAGGAAGACAACTGTTAAAACAGTCATGAACTTGTCCAAAGCATGTAAAGCAGTAAGGCCACACAGAGTCTGGGAATCAGGTTACTCCTCAATGGTTTAAATCACATGGTATACATTTATACTATGATGATTATTCTTAAGAGCATCTTCCTTGGCCCACCCCATAGGTTTAGCCAAAAAAGCATCCCAGCTTCCTACACTAGTTTTGTGGCAAGCTTTTAAAAACGCATTCTGCCATTCTATCCTTTACTCTGCCTAGCAACCATATTACAAATGGTCTGCAAACAAGGGATTATCTCTGATACAGTATATACTGCAGTAGAGGCATAACTGGGTGTTGAGAACAGTTGTGTGAAACCAAACAACTTGCCTGGGCCTTCTACTAATCTTTTTGGGGTTGACCCCTCCTTGACTGAGTTTTGAAT
Organism: Emys orbicularis; assembly: GCF_028017835.1. Classification (NCBI taxonomy): domain Eukaryota; kingdom Metazoa; phylum Chordata; order Testudines; family Emydidae; genus Emys; species Emys orbicularis. The sequence continues at coordinate 6,847,660 of NC_088690.1, read as the reverse complement.
AGAACAAAAAAACCCTGATCCAAATTATGTCTGCAGAAATTCAGATGTGAAATCCATACTTTGTGGTTAGTCTGATCTTTATAATGAACCAAACCAAGCCCATGGATTCAAATACCTCCCAAATTTGAAGACATTCAGATCAGAAACAGAACTTTGGGTTATATCCCTAATGGTGGTCCATGCAGCTATGTTCATTTGCACCAGTTAAGGTTCTGGCCTCCGGTGTCTTGGACCCATCTCTAGTTTGGAGAGTTTGGATTTAACCAAAAAAAAAAAAAAAAACCTTAAAGCAAAACTCGGCTGAAACAATTAAGGTTTCCAGCTGAATCATTAGTCCAGGTTTATTTCTGTCTCAGCCCAGGTTAATTCAAAGCTTGCTCAATGTTTATCCCAGGTTTGCCAAAAGATCCTTGAACCTCAGCAAAGTGTTTGTGGAACCCAGCTTGAGTACCGAGTCTGCAATGAACCTGCTTTCTGGATTCATTATGAACATTTCACGCAACTCTCGCAACTTGTTAAGGACATAACCTCAGACCAGATTTTCAGCTTTATGTATGCAAATGTCCTTGCTTTTGAAGAGCCATTTCTTCTGTGATCTGATGACATTTCTGGTAGAAAACCAGTGATGCTGATACACCCCACAGGGATGCTGCTGTCACGGGGATCTGTGAGAGATTAACGACATAGGAAGAAGCAGGAAGAGGAGGTTACATTTGGTGATCCTCCAGGAGATGTTCCTGGGGCACTGGAATTTTTACTAGAATATTACATTTGCCTATTCTCATTTGCTTTCCTTTCCAGGATATGGATTTTAAGAACAGTATGGAGAACACAGGGTTCGTGGTTTCAGGTGAGCCATGTTTATATGGCTAAGATACCTAGGTACAAATGCCAAATCTAAGCAAGTCCCTCACTGGATGAGTTGCATGGATTTTCTACTACATCCTTCCATTAGTGAAATCAACACCTGCACTGGTGGATCTAACGATGAGAGGGAAAATCAGATGCTCATTAGTCAATGATATGGTTGATGTTAAACCAGTAGCTAGCCCTATATGTTGTTCTAGCTTTGTACCTATGGTTTTGGCTCAAGGTGTCGTCTGCCTGTCAAACACAGAGGGCGGTCGATTGGAGACTGTGCAGAAATCAACAGTTTCAGCTCGCAGGGATATGTGCAAACTTCTCCTTTGGTTTCTATCATCATGGGTTATCACACCCCTGGCCAGATCCTCATCTGGTGTAAATTAGGATAGGTCCATTCATTTAATTAGTGCCATTAGCTGAGGATCTGGTCTCCTGAGTTTTAGGGTTTAAATAAACCCAAACTCTAAAGCAAAAGTAAGCCACAACTTCTGTGTTTCATCCAGAATCTGATCCCACAAGACCTCTGTGCAGGGAACTTCCATTGACTTCAGCAGAAGTGCTGCATGCATGGAGAGCTGGATTGAACCGATCCCCAGACTTGGGTCAAAACCATCTGCTATAAATGATTTTGATGCAAACCGTAAATCAGCCCAGGTTCATTCCAAAGTCGGCCCAGGAGCAAGACTCTTAGCAAACCTTTCAATGAACCTAAGAGATGGTTTTCGAATTTGTAACGAAACCTGAAACCAAGTGATTTTCCCTGGGTTTGGGCTTTCACTGTACACCTTTCCCACAAAGCTTTATTCCCTAGATATATCCTCCCTCAATTCTTGCACCCCTGTTCCAGCCTGTAGTTAGAAGATCACCCTTACGAATGGTAACTGAAGCACATTAATAACTGTGTAGGAAAATCAAGGCAAGAAGTAAAAGCAGATATTCAGTGGAGAACTGCCCCAGGCAACCCATTCCAAATCTGTCACAAATCACAGAAATGAAAACTACATGTAACTCTAGTGCGGAACATTCCGTACTTCATGAATAATGCCACCAACAGGTTCTATCCCTGAGCAAAGCAATAGATAGCTCCGCATTTAGTGGCTGTCTCTTGGCTATATTATGACATACCAGTGAAGTTCTGCAAGGCCTATGCTAGCTTGTGGTAGGGCACAGCTTGGGTGGCATGCCACAGGAAAACCCCAGCTGAAGTGGGACATGCAGTATGCCATTAAATCCCGCAGCCCTCTCTCAGAACATATGCTTACAAACAGTGGATACAAATATGTTCCAGTGTGGGATCTAAAAGTCCTGCCCAGTGGATGTCTATGAAACATATTCATAAACACAGCTTCTAGGATCAGAAAACAAAATTATTTAGGCATCACCTGAATTAACCCCTCATGCACACCTCTGCCCCCCCCTGCAAAAAATCTTTAAATACATAGTGTATATCAATCACATAGTAGCCTAAGAAGACATGCAGCTATTAATAGTTAATGGCACAGATTTTCAAGAAGACTTCAGTGGCAGTGACTTATGATGAGAGTTAGGCATCTAATGGTTATTTGTGCCTTTGAAAGTCTCCCCCAATGTACAGAACCATATTGGTCCTATACAGCTATAATCCCAAGAAATGTGTGCCAGGTATTACAAAGATTTTCAACTCAAGACTGGGAGGGGCTGTGATCTCAGTTGTCCTGATCTAAATCAGGAATAGCTCAGCTGAAGTCGACGGAGATACATCTATGTAAAGCTGCTGCAAGAGCAGAATCAGGCCGAACAAAATTGCAACGTCTCCATTATGTCAATCATCTAAATCCCACCCCTTCTCCCCCAAACAATACATGGCCATGCGGCCATGACTTTGATCAGTGAGGTAAAGGAGTTGTGCTTAGAGCTGGTCATGAATCTTTCCTCAAAACGTTTTTCATCAGAAAATACCAATTAATCAAAACCAAAACTTTGCACACAAACATATCGGGGGGGTGGGGGCAGGGGAGAGAGAGTGAGAGAGAGAGAGAGAGAGAGAGAGACCCACCAATCAACTTCAGAATAGCTTATAGTCCAGTAGTTAAGGGCACTCACCTGTGATGTATGAGATGCAAGTTCAAGTCCTTGCTTTGCCTGATCAGGAACAAAGAGTTGAACCTATATCTCTCACAGACCCTGGATGAGAGCCTCCATGACCACCTATCTTAGCCATTCTGGATTGGGTCTCTCTCTCTTTTGTGATGATATGAAACCAAATGCCAATTTTTTTTCATGATCAGGAATTCGTGTTTTCCGGCCAGGCACAGGTGTAAGTCTGTTGGGAGTATACCGGTACAGCTCACCAGCTTTACAGCTCTAACCCCCACTTGAAACAAACAGAGCTTAAGCCATGAAACGTTAGGCTAGTAGGGTCTCCTGGGAAGAGAGAAGGGTAATTTACACAACTTTTTGCTCCGCTTTTCTCTCTACTGTGCCATCAGGAGTGGAAGGGCCTGTCTAGTTTGCTGAGGTTTGCATTGCATTTCTCAAGGCAGAATTCAGTCCTGAAACTGGAAAATCAAACTTCCTATTTTAAGAAATACTTGACCTGCATTAACACCAAGAACATTCTTAGCCTAAAGCTAAGATGTATTAACAGCTGAGGAGATGATGCTCAAAGTATCCTTCTAAAGACTTCACTCCCTCCTTGCTTTGCAAAGCTATTGTGGACAAAAGACAATGCAACAACCCTTCAAACAAAAAAATCAGTGCAGGTTTTGTTTCCGATCGGATTTCTAGACAGGTAGCAGTGCCTTGATAATGCCCTTGTTAGAAAGGATGCGAAAACATGATCTACCCCGCAAAAAGTATAACGTTAGCTGAAAATAGGCTAGGAAGGATATAACGTCATACCTAACACTACATTAAATGCAAACCGAGAACCTGATATATTTTAGGAAAATTCAGCACACGCTAGACTAATAAACCTTTTACAATATTATTGCACATGTTCATTTCACTTTGTACAAATAATCATTCCCTTCACATCTAATAAGTCTGCTTGACACATTTGTGGCCTTATAAAAACACCTTTGAGGTGCTTGTTTTTAGGTGCATTGATCATTTATTTATATAAACCCCAATGACAATGACTAACGATTTTGATGGTATAAAAGTCTTCAACCATGTTCTTTGTCTTGCTGTTTGTTATTACAGAAATGTAAAATAACTTAATAGGAGATTTTATTTTAATACATGAAAAGTGGCCTTTTCACTTCTGAAGTGGCATCATATCAATCAAAGTGAAAGAAAAGGAGAAGGTTGCTTTTTTTTTTTTTCCTTTCAGTACATTTTCAATATTGGAATTAGACACAGTTTCCAAATCCAAAGGCCAGTTTGCAGTTTCGTTTGTCTGTATAATAGGCTAAATCCAAACAAGCCAGACTATGGGAAAGTATGGATTCAAATCCAGATTTTGTATCCTCTCCTTAGAGAAAATTTGGGTTTGGTTCTGTCCCTTGTAGCGATATGGGGCCTGATTTGATCTCATTTACCCAAGTGTAAATCAGGAATAATCAAAGTCAATGGGCTTACACCAGTGTAAAATCTTGTGTAATTAGACCCATGAAGCTTGGAGCCAAGTCTGGACTTTCGATTCCTGCTCATTTTTAATTTCATCCCTAATTGTGCTGTGATATTTTTTCAACTTTCAAAACAAATAAAGACTACCTGTCTCCCGCAGGCCAGATCCTCGGGTGGTATAAATCAGAATAGCATCATGGACTTCAATGGAACTACATTGATTCACCCCTCCTCAAATGCTTATTCGCGATCGTGACTGCTCTGGAGAACGGTGCAGCAAACCAATTCCATACTGATTTAAAGAGATAAAAAAGGAAATAAGGACAACCTGGGGAATTACAGACCAGTCATCTCAACTTCACTACCTGGAAAGATAATGGAGCAAATTTTTAAGAAATCAATTTCCAAATACCTAGAAGATAGTAAGGTGATAAGGAACAGTTCACGTGGATTTGTCAATAACAAATCGTGTTAAACCAACCTAATAGCGTTCTTTGACAGGGTAACATGCGTTGTGGATAAGGGGGACGTGGTAGATGTGACATATCTTGAGTTTAGTAAGGCTTTTGATACTGTCTCGCATGAACTTCTCATAAACAATCTAAGGAAATACAAGCTAAATGGAGCTACTGTAGGGTGGGTGAAAAACTGGTTGGAAAACTGTTCCCAGAGAGTAGTTATCAGTGGTTCACAGTCAAGCTGGAAGGGCATATCGAGTGGGGTCCCACAGGGATCGGTTCTGGGTCCAGTTCTGTTTAATATCTTCATCAATGATTTAGATCAGGGGTCGGCAACCTCTGGCATGCGGCTCACCAGGGTAAGCACCCTGGCGGGCCGGGCCGTTTGTTTACGTGCCACGTTGGCAGGTTCAGCCGATCGCGGCTCCCACTGGCCGCGGTTTGCCGTCCCAGGCCAATGGGGGCAGCGGGAAGTGGCGCAGGCGAGGGATGTGCTGGCCGCAGCTTCCCGCCGCCCCCATTGGCCTGGGACGGCGAACCGCGGCCAGTGGGAGCCGCGATCGGCCGAACCGGCCAACGCGGCAGGTAAACAAACTGGCCCGGCCCGCCAGGGTGCTTACCCTGGCAAGCCACGTGCCAGAGGTTGCCGACCCCTGATTTAGATAATGGCATAAAGAGTACACTGATAAAATTTGAGGATGATACCAAGCTGGGAGGGGTTGCAAGTGCTTTGGAGGATAGGATTAACATTCAAACCGATGTGGACAAACTGGAGAAATGATCTGAAGTAAATAGGATGAAATTCAATAAGGACAAATGCAAAGTACTCCACTTAGGAAGGAACAATCAGTTGCACACATACTTAATGGGAAATGACTGCCTAGGAAGGAGTACTGCAGAAAGGGACCTCGGGGTCATAGTGAATCACAAGATAAATATGAGTCAACAGTGTAACGCTGTCGTAAAAAAAACAAACATCATTCTGGGATGTGTTAGCAGGAGTATTGTAAGCAAGACACAAGCAGTAATGCTTCCGCTCTACTCCGTGCTGATTAGGCCTAAACTGGAGTACTGTGTCCAGTTCTGGGGGCCACATTTCAGGAAAGATGTGGACAAATTGGAGAAAGTCCAGAGAAGAGCAATAAAAATTATTACAGTTCTAGAAAAGTATCAGGGGGTAGCCGTGTTAGTCTGGATCTGTAAAAAGCAACAGAGAGTCCTGTGGCACCTTTAAGACTAACAGATGTATTGGAGCATAAGCTTTCGTGGGTGAATGCCCACTTCGTCGGATGCATGCAATACATCTGTTAGTCTTAAAAGTGCCACAGGACTCTCTATTGCTTTTTACAGTTCTAGAAAACATGACCTATGAGGGAAGACTGAAAAAAATGGGTTTGTTTAGTCTGGAGAAGAGAAGACTGAGGGTACGTCTACACTTACTTCCTGGTTCGGCGGCAGGCAATCGATCTTCTGGGATCGATTCCGGAAGTGCTCGCCTTCGACGCCGGTACTCCAGCTCGGCGAGAGGAGTACGCGGCATCGACGGGGGAGCCTGCCTGCCGCGTCTGGACCCGCGGTAAATTCGGACTAAGGTACTTCGAATTCAGCTACGTTATTAACGTAGCTGAATTTGCATACCTTAGTCCGAAGTGGGGGGTTAGTGTGGACCAGGCCTGAGAGGGGACATGATAACAGTTTTCAAGTAAATAAAAGGTTGTTACAAGGAGGAGGGAGAAAAATTGTTCTCTTTAACCTCTGAGGATAGGACAAGAAGCAATGGGCTTAAATTGCAGCAAGGGCGGTTTAGGTTAAACATTAGGAAAAACTTCCTAACTGTCAGGGTAATTAAGCACTGGAATAAATTGCCTGGGGAGGTTGTGGAATCTCCATCATTGGGGATTTTTAAGAGCAGTCTAGACAAACACCTGTCAGGGATGGTTAGATCAGTACTTCTCAAAGCCAGTCCGCCGCTTGTTCAGGGAAAGCCCCTGGTGGTCCGGACCGGTTTGTTTACCTGCCGCGTCTGCAGGTTCGGCCGATCGCGGCTCCCACTGGCCCCTTCCCACAGCCCCCATTGGCCTGGGACGGCGAACCACGGCCAGTGGGAGCCGTGATAGGCCGAACCTGCAGACGCGGCAGGTAAACAAACCGGCCTGGCCCGCCAGTGGCTTTCCTTGAACAAGCGGCAGCCCGACTTTGAGAAGCACTGGTCTAGATAATACTTAGTCCTGCCATGAGGGCAGGGGACTGGACTAGAGGACCTCTCGAGGTCCCTTCCAGTCCTATGATTTCTATGGTTACTCTTGTGTGCTGTTTTAATAAGCCCCTAAAATGACAACATTTTCGTTAAACTTACGACGGTTGATCTATGAGCAAGACTTAACCAAAACCAGAACCTTCATTCCACTTATGACCTCAGATACATGTAAACTCAAATGAAGTGTCAGGGAAATATGATATAAATAGGCAAATTATAAGCACTTACGTAACAGTATAAGCATTTTGGAGCTTGGTTTACCATTAAAATGGATGTATAATTTACCATATTTTTCTGGGTCTAGATTATTTTCAAAGCAAACTGAAGTAGATTAGCAGGTTTATGGAAACACATGTTAAATGGCCGGACAGGATTTTGTTTTCACTCAAAGCCACGTCTCTGTCATTTTTGCTATTAAGGTCAGATCGCCATATTTGGGGTTGGGAAGGAATTTTCCCCCAGGTCAAATTGACACAGACCCTGGGGGGGTTTTGCCTTTCTCTGCAGCATGGGGCCGCGGTCACTTGCAGGTTTAAACTAATGTAAATGGTAGATTCTCTGTAACTTGAAGTCTTTAAACCATGATTTGAGGACCTCAGTAACTCAGCCAGAGGTTAGGGGCCTATTACAGGAGTGGGTGAGGTTCTGTGTCCTGTGATGTGCAGGAGGTCAGACTAGATGGTCACAATGGTCCCTTCTGACCTTAAAGTCTATGAGTCTATGAAGGGTAAAAAATAAAGAACAGGTCAGGGGTTCAGGAGAAAATGATCCTCTACTAAACGACTTGAGCTATAAGTTCTTTGGGGGCAGAGACCATCTTTTTATTATATGTATATACAGCACCTAGCACAATGGCTAGCACACCCGATCCCTGCTTGGAGCTTTTAAGCGATACCACAATACAAATAATAATACAATTCAGTGCTGCTGCATAGCCACCCATTTATTCCTGTTAGGACACAGAGAGGAGCACACAGCTGTGTAATTCTCACGGTTTAGGACGGCACTCAGAGCTCTATGCTGCCAGACATGCCCATTCTCCGCACAAAACCTGCCTTTTTTTCACTCTGTTCTCAAGCGTGAGAGAGCGGGTACCAAGGGGCTCGGGACTAGGGCTGGCCAAAAAACAGCCCTTGTTTCTTGTGGAGGGACAAAAAGGCTTTACATTTTTTCGCCAACAATTTTGCACAGGATTTTTTTTCCCCCTCTCTCTTTTCTGGTGGCAAAATCATAGAATCATAGAATATCAGGGTTGGAAGGGACCTCAGGAGGTCATCTAGTCCAACCCCCTGCTCAAAGCAGGACCAACCCCAACTAAATCATCCCAGCCAGGCTTTGTCAAGCCTGACCTTAAAAACCTCTAAGGAAGGAGATTCCACCACCTCCTTAGGTAACCCATTCCAGTGCTTAAAATGGAGGGGCAGGAAAGTAAAGGGTTGGGCACAGTGGGGAGAGAAGAGAACAAATGCCAAAACCTGGGGGGGGAAATCCATTTCGAATGTCACTTAGATTTTCCACAAACATTTTGATTTAGGTACAAAGGCCACTTCGTCATCAAAAATATTTTCAGATGACAAATTTCAAGCAGCTGTAGTCAGTGGTGATGGAACGGTTTTTCTAGTGGGGGTGCTGCCGCCAGAAGCCATGTATTTGGGTTGATATTACTACTTCAAGCCAGGGCGTGCAGCAGCACCCCCAGCACAGCTAGTTCCAGCGCCTATGGTCTGTAGTGGAGACTAAATTCCTCTCTGGGAAGAAGAACAAGTCTAGCACGTCAGCTTGTTTCTACCCACATGCAGAGGGGAATCTCAGTCCCATTGAAGTCAATGGTGAAACTCGCATTGATTTCAATAGGGTGAAGATTTTACCCAAAGCCACATTTACGCTAGTTTCACATCACACCCTGCCAGCATGAGCTATTGTTGAGGCTAAATTACATGGATAATGAGACTATCCAGACACGCTAGATGAGACTGAAGAATAAAATGGGATACAAACCCTCACACTTCAGGGCATAAACCAATCTCTAAATAACAAGGTTAGGAAGGTATTTGCCTGATGGGCTATTGATTCAATAATGGTCTACTATGGGGGTTTCTTTTAAATTTTTTGGAAGCATCTGATATTGGCCACCATCAGACAAGTTCCAGGATTAGATAGGTCTGATCTGGTATAGCAATTCCTATGTTCCTATCATGCATGAACTTGCAGGATTAAGGCTAAAGGGATTCAATTCAGGTTGCTGGGACATTTATGGACATCTCTGAAAATATTGTGGCAAAACCTGAGGCCTGATCCTGCTTGACTTATGCCCCTGGGACTAGAATCCTTGCTCGTGTAAATTGGAACAGTTCCACTGGCTACAGAAAAGCTACTCCCATGACACCAGCCGGCAGTCTGGCCCCCAAAAGTCCAGGTTCTTGTCTCATTGCACATTTGCAGAGATTTACAAGCACCTTCACGCAAATTATGGCAGAGATGGTGTTTTTAAAGAGCAGCACTCACCGTGTTTATTCAGCCCTCTCTTTTGTGCTTATACCCACTTTCATTTCTACTGGAAACTTACCAGGAAATGTACGAAAACCCTTAAATCAGACTAAAGCACATTGAACTTGAGATTAATTTGGTCTTAAAGGTTAGCTCCATTTTCATGCCACTCTCTCTGTCTGCAATCCGTCTTTATAACGGACACTAATTAATAAGCAGACACAGCTTTGGAAAACGGCCTTTAATCTTAGGAAAGTGTAAATGCTCAGGGTTACTAATGCAAAAATCTCACTACACAATTCATCAGGATATTGGAACACATAATTTTCTTTTATGGCTGCTTACTGATTTAGGGGCCTAAAAGCCCAGGTGAAGCTGAAAAGAAATATTGCTTTAGATGTTTAAAGTATTTCATTTTATTTTTCGGCAGGCAGTGCCAAGGCACTTATATTTTCCTATGATATTTTGGTATTTCTCAGGCAACGAGGCTTAATTCTTCTATGATTTATATCAATGTTGCCCTATTGAAGTCTGTGGGGTTACTCCTGATTTGCACCAGTGTAAATCAGTTGAGAATTAGACCCATATTTTTAGCAGTGAGGGGGGTCTCCGACCACTAGAAAAGTAAAATATTGCTCTCCAAATTCTGTTTTTAATGATCACTTCCTTTCAGAATGATGCAAGGTTATATATTGACTGCGAAGGGCCGTGTATGTGCCATGACTAAGATATATTTTCATCAAACATTTATTTTTCATGTCTAGAGCTAATTTGTATTTGATTAAAGGATTTCTAAGCACTTCCAGGAAAAGACGACTCACATTGAATTGGTTTTCTCAAAAAAAGTGAGCGAGAGTTGCCAAAAAAGTGGTTTAAAATACATCTCTTTTTGTTTTGTGCAGTGGAGTGGGGACATTTCGCTTCCTGAAATCTTAATCGATACCACATTGGTAATGAAACTTATTCATACTACTGAATTTGGGCTAGCTCATCACTAGCGCAGTGCAGCAATGCAAAGGGGTAAGGGGAGGGGGCGTAAGGTAACCTCCTTATTGTCTTGCGTGTGCTACCCATACTACAGGTTATAATTCAGGAAGGAAAGCAAGTTCCATAGAGACACTACAATTTCTCCTCCTCCGGGCAAGTGGGTGGGATGGAGCAGAAAGTGGGTGGTGCCTTAGCGCCACCACCTTGACACACTCGCCATTGTAGTTGTGGCGGTATCCCCAGTAACGGAGGCTGCTCCAGATCAAGGGCTAGCGTCGTTTACTTCTTCGTTAGGGGGTCAGACTCAGAGACAGACTGTAACTCTGAGAGTGATCTTCTTCTTAGGCTGTCCTTGGGACAGTGTAACACTAAATAAAATAAAATAAATTAAGGGAGATATCCTATCTCCTAGAACTGGAAGGGACCTTGAAAGGTCATCGAGTCCAGCCCCCTGCCTTCACTAGCAGGACCAAGTACTGATTTTGCCCCCGATCCCTAAGTGGCCCCCTTAAGGATTGAACTCACAACCCTGGGTTTAACAGGCCAATGCTCAAACCACTAAGGACAGAGCATAAAGAGATAACCTAGTCTTTGGTGGGTCAAATTCTGAGCTCAGGGACACCAATGTATGTCAAGAATCATCATCACTGACTTCAGCACCCTCACTCTCAATCTAGAGGCAGGATGGTCGAGTGCTTAGGGTGCTAAGCACTCGACCTAGGTGCTCCTAGGATTTAGGAGACCTTGGTTCAATTCCCTGCTCTGGCAAGAGCTTTTACACATCACCCTAGGCACGTTGTTTAGCCCCTCTGTGCCTCACCTACTCATCTCTAAAATAGGCATAAATAGCAGCTTCCGACCTCCCAGGGGCTTGGTACTTAGAGCCCTGTGCAGATCCAAAATTTGTATCCATGTCCGGTCCACGATCCACATACATGGTCTGCGGATATCTGCAGATTTGCAGGGCTCTAGATATAAAATGTGGATCCGCATCCATCCGTGATCCGCAAATGTGGTCCGCTGATACCTGCAGATTTGCAGGGCTCTAGATATAAAATGTGGATCCGCATCTATCCGTGATCCACAAACGTGGTCCGCGGATACCTGCAGATTTGCAAGGCTCTAGATATAAAATGTGGATCCGCATCCATCCGCGATCTGTAAACATTGTCTACGGAGCTCCGCAGATTTGCAGGGCTCTATTGGTATTGTGAGGGTAAATACATTAAAGAGTATGAAGTGCTTAGATACTACAATAACAGGGACCATATAAGCAGGATAGATAGAATCAGACTCAGCACTTCCCTGCTTCCTAGGTTTCAGGTTGATCTTCCTTAGCCATCGCTGCTCTGTGCCAAAGGGAAGCTGCGATGCATCCAGCACATGGGGAGGAATTTTCCGCAACCAAAAACGCTTTAGCTATTAGGATGCTCGGGTTTTCAGTATAAATAAATGTATTCATGAGAGCACTTAAGACAAGTCCTAAGGTTAACAAACAATATGCTGTTCAGCTACACAGCTGTGACAAATATTTAAGAAATCCGATACGGCGTGCCTAAAAATTATTCATTTGCAGGCCTCGTTGCCTTTGAGGATCAACTGTTTTATTTGCAATTTTTGACATTTTCCTTCTTTTCCTGTTTGGCCTGTGAATTTGAAAGGGTTGTAAACACATATTCCAGCTCCCTGCTCCAGGCACTGGCCTGCTGTCACAATGCCAAGAGAAAAGGAGGCTGATAGGTCCTTTGGTTCATACCGATCTGAAGGGCTTGTAAAGATAGCATTTGTTTGTTTTTTTGATCTGACTTTGAATCTGGCTGTAGCGCTACCCTTCAGGGAAAAGCAACTTTTAAATAAATGCTTCAAGATTGTGCAAACATTTCAGTAGTCTCAAGTCCTGGTGTTCTGGGTCAGAGAAGGAAGAAAATACATGTCAGTCAACAAAGAGATGGAAACGATAAAAGACGGTTAAGGCCGCAGTAATCATTTTTCCTGGGTTGGGTGATGGGTTCTCTGTGCTGCTGAATCATTTGGAGGAATCATTCGTGTGTATTTTAATCTGTATATTAAACGCGCATGTGTGTGTGGTTTATAGACATACTTCCCCACACACATATTTCATATGGATTAAAATACACACAGTTCTTCCAGGGCCAACAAAATATAGGCCTGTGGGATTTTTTGTTTGTTTTTTTTTGCTTCCCCCTCACCCCCCAGTGCTTTGCCTTTTTTAGATCTTACAAATGGTCGTGTACTTTCTCATTATTTAAAAAAGACTGGCAAACTTGTTCTTCGGTGGTTCGCAAGTTATGCTTTTGCCTTTATCATCATTATTTATTATTTGTATTAAGGTCGCATTTAGAGGCCCCAGTGGAGTTCAGAGCCCCAGTATGCCAGGTGCTGTTCAAACAACTGGTAAGAGACAATCCATGCCCCAAAGAGCTTGCAAATTAAATAAATAAGACCAACAAAGGGTGGGAGTGGGAACAGAGACTAGAATGACCACATTTTCCCAAAGGGAAAATGGGACACCCCAGAGGCTGGCCCATGGCCCCCCTCCCCTCCCTGCCTGGGACTGGCCTGAACCCTCCCTGCCTCCCGCAAGCTCGGGGCAGGCCTGAGCCCCCCTGCCGCCCGCGCAGGACCAGCCTGAGCCCCCCCGTCCCTCCTTCGGCACATGGGGCAGCCCAAGCCCCCCTGCCACCTGCCCGCATTGGGCCAGCCTGGCCCGAGCCACTCTCCTAAGCCCTCCCTCCTGCGTAGGGCTGGCATTGCTGCTCGCCCACCCTGCACGTTCCTCTGTGCCCCACTAGGGGTCGCACCCCCCTTTTTTGGCAAGTTCACAGAGTTGCCATCAGTTGGCAAGAGCAAACAGGACAAATGCACAGTTTTGCCAAAAAAGTCGGGACAGCCAGGACAGGGCTTTACAAAGGGACATATGTCCCGGCCAAAAAGGGACATATGGTCACCCTAACAGAGACAAACTAAATGACTTTCCCACGATCACGCAGCAAGTCAGTGGCACAGTTGGGAATGGAGCCTAGAATTTGTGCCTCTGAGCTCAGTGCGCTACCCACTAAGCCAAACTGCCATCTCTCATTGGCTTCTTTACAATGTACACAGAGAGCCTGAAAGATTATTTATACATCCGCACACACACAATGGGGCAAAAAAAAACCAACTTGTTTCAAGACTGAGCTTGATAAGTTGATGGAGGGGATGGTGTGATGAGGTTGCCTACAATGGCATATGGCCCATCCGCGACTATTAGCAGCTGTCTCCAATAACTCGAGACAGCACTCATAGAATCATAGAATATCAGGGTTGGAAGGGACCTCAGGAGGTCATCTAGTCCAACCCCCTGCTCAAAGCAGGACCAATCCCCAACTAAATCATCCCAGGAAAGGCTTTGTCAAGCCTTTCCTTAAAAACCTCTCTGGGAGGAGATTCCACCACTTCCCTAGATAACCCATTCCAGTGCTTCACCACCCTCCTAGTGAAAAAGCTTTTTCCTAATATCCAACCTAAACCTCCCCCACTGCAACTTGAGACCATTACTCCTTGTTCTGTCATCTGCTACCACTGAGAACAGTCTAGATCCATCCTCTTTGGAACCCCCTTTCAGGTCGTTGAAAGCAGCTATCAAATCCCCCCTCATTCTTCTCTTCTGCAGGCACTAGATGGGGCGGGCTCTGAATTACTACAGAGAATTCTTTCCCAGGGGTCTGGCTGGTGGGTCTTGCCCACATGCTCAGAGTCTAACTCATTGCCATATTTGGGGTGAGGAAGGAATTTTTCTCCAAGTCACATTGGCAGAGACCCTGGCAGGATTTTGCCTTCCTCTGCAGCATGGGGCCTGGGACACTGGCTGGTTTGAACTAGAGTAAATGGTGGGTTCTCTGTAACTTCAAGTCTTTACATCAACATTTGACGACATCAGTAACTCAGCCAATGGTTCTGGGCCTATTGCAGCAGCGCATGTGGTGAGGTTCTGTGGCCTGTGATGTGCAGGAGGTCAGACTAAATGAATGTGTTGGCCTTAAAGTCTGTGCGTCTGTCCTAGGGGAAAAGGTGTATTCTTAACATCAGTTAACAAGGAGTAAAATCCTAGGAAAGGCAAGGTGGTTTGCAGTTTTCACAGGAGTTGGCAGCATGGATCAAGGACTATGGAGAAGCCTAGACCTGCTATCAAGTGGCCCTGGCTTTGGGTTAGTAAACTTGAGTTAAGAACACACTTTATTTTTTCCTAGTGAAGACAAGACCTGGGAGGCCTCCGGGATGCACACTGCTTCAAGGGGGACTTGGGGATCTTTAGCAAAGACACCATTTATTCAAAATGTTAGTCAGACATGAAAGAGAAACAAACCCAAAGCATTTTAAACAGTCTGACTAAAAATCCCTTCTCCTCCGAATTGTTCAACTTTCACTCTTTTAGGGCTTGTCTACACACAGAAATTGTGCATCTTCAACTCTATCAGCCCTTTAGTGTGAATGCAGGTAAACTGGGACAAAGTGCTTATACCACTATAGCTTATTCCTGCCGTACGACACCTTTGTGCCGATAACACCGCATACGTGCCGGGGTTGTATCAATCTTCCTGTTTTGCTGGGAAACTCACACCCCTAACCAAAATAGTGAAATCCGTTCCAAAACCACAGGTAGGCCAGCCCTTAGCCACTGCACCGGCTGTCCAATCACCATAGAGTCTGCCAGCCTAGACAGAACCTGCATTTCCATTGTGTAGACCGAGCAGAATTGATTTTTATTTTCTTATGGGGAAAAACAAAGAAACCTTTCAAACTGCCTTTATCCAGCGTGAAGAAGCAAACCCAAGAGTACTTGTGTTTTCTTTTGCAGGTTGGGAGATTGCCTTTTAAATACTAAAACAAGACTACAGGTTGGGCCAGATCCTTTTCTCTAGGAATTATTTTGGGGAAGTTTTCAGGTCAGACAAGATGATCACAATGGTCCCTTCCAGCCTGGGAACCTATGAATCTGTGACTTCAATGGGCATTTTGCCAGGATCAGGCATGTTATAAAGGAAATGACACATAATGGTAGTGCTCTAGCAATGCAATTAAAAACCTTTGATCACTTAAGAACCGTGGGGCAGATCTGCATCTGGTGTAAATTGTAATAGCTCCATTGACTTCAGCTGAGGTACAACAATTTACATTAGGTCTTGCCCATTTTTTTTTAATCCAGCTCTTCCTTTGGGAAGGGCAAGAATCATCATACTTAATTAACACTGTCTGTAAAGGTTGAATTTATTGCCTTGCTGCCTGATATATTTTATTACCTCATGTGCTGTCAGGTGTCGAGTACAAGATGACAACAAAGTACGATCTCTAATGGAGTTTGGATTAGCACTATTGATTCATCATTATCATCATCATTGTCCCCTGTTAATAAGGAAAGAGAGAGAGAAAAGGAGAGATGATGGTAAATCATAAGAGAAGTAGTCCGGCCAGGGAACATGGTCTAAAGAGGAGAATGGGGTAGGAGGGACCTAGAACTACAACTCCCATGAGGCTCTGCTACAGCTCTGGTGGCCACAGATTAATGGCAACCAAAATGAAAAATTCTGCCAAAATCAATTTTTTCCCTCAGAACATTTCAAATTCGACAGAACCCCATTTTCCAATGGGAAAATGTTTCATTGGAAATTTTTTCATGCCTCCTAATTTTAATCCACATGATTGTGTGTGGACAAGAACGGTCATGTTTAAAAACATGATAGCTGGTCCTGGTTAACCCGTGGGGATGGGGCGGGGAGGACCCCATCTGCATTAGGTGCTAAATTGTGTTTAATATAAGGTTAATTAAGACATGTTGCAATTTCCCAGGGGGATGTGACCTTGCAGATGGGGAAACTCAGGCCAGGAGGTTAGTGATTTCCCAAAAGCCGTGGAGGAAGTTGGTGAGATTAGCACACAGGAGCTCTGGCTCAGAACTTGTGCTCAGACCACCCCTCTCTTTTTAAAAGAGCCATGAGGAAAATTTCCACACAAAAGTGAAGTTGTGAAAAATTGTGTCACTTCTTCCCCCGCAACTAGCTCTGCTTTCTAACAGCCTGTAGCATATAGTAATAGTGGAGTATCCCTTTAAACAGTTGTTGAGCCCTCTAATGGCTCTCACTGTGTTCTGTGTTTTAGAAGTCCCCAGATCTCAGTAGGAGCCACAGCGTGGACCTCGCTAGGCCTGGCATGTTTGTGCCTGAGTGGTTGCTTCCTATTGTTTTGATGGGAAAAGAACAAAAGACCCAGCAAAGCCCTCATTCAGTCTGCAGTGTGAGCAGAGATTTTTTTTATTTCTTGAGTTTGAAACTGCAGGCCACAAACCTCGCCAGGGAGGAGAAAGCCCAAGAGGCACTTCCCATAACATGGCCTGAGGAGGGGGCAGGCAGACCCGCAGTGCCTCCCATGAGGTGACAGATTCTTTCCCAAGGGATCAATGCACAAGCCACCTCAAAGAGGGTAGTGGGGAGGCAGGACCATGTCTTCCCATCGCCTATGAACCAGCCAGTGGAGCTTGCTAGCCATAAGGGGAGAAGGATTGTAACCTGCCCGCTCCCCAATTATCAGCCAGGTGGTGGGGGAGTCTCACCCCAGGCCAGCCCATCACATGGGATACAAACACTGCAGGTCAGCCTTTGACTGCATGGGAAAGGCGGGGGACTTTCAGAATAAGGTAATAAATGTTATTGCTGAATTAAAACACATTGGTTAGTTTTGCAGTGGTTTAATGTGCACACATTTCCTCGATAGGAGACAAGATTGTAAATCAATGGCCCTGCCCTTTCCTTTTATTGCTTTTAGAGCTGGCAACAAGGTTACACACTGCTAGGAAAATCACACTTTCCGCCAGTTTTCCTCCCGCTCTGCCCATGAGTCACCATCCCTCGGCCCATCCCCGGACTAGACCTCCAGCAGCCGCACTAAAAGACTTGTCATTCGCCTTAGATTGCTGCATGTGGTTACCCAAGTCTTGGCCGTAGATCGAAGGCTGTTACCTAAGCAGAAATTGGCAAGATTCGCATCCCAATCACAGCAGCAGTAACCTGGCACCTCTATAAAAAAAGAGACATGGTAAAAAAGGACTAGAGAGAGTTGAATTACTGCTGATAAATTATCCAGCACATTCAGGCATTATAATTATTTATGGACTGTACTGCAGTCATGCCTGGTAGCCCTAGTCCTGGACTAGGAAGCCATTGTGTTAGGTGCTGTACTAACAGAACAAAACAAATGGTTCGTACCTCAAAAAGTTTGTAATCCAAGTAACCTTTTATCTATGTGCAGGAAACTGCCCTCTGTATAGAGGGTTAGCCTAAGGCCTCTGCACCACTCAATTTCACCCTCTCACTCTTCTCAAAGGACTCCTGACGCCTAGAGTTGCCAACTTTCTAATCGCACAAAACCGAACACCCTAGCCCCTCCGGCTCCCCGAGGCCCTGCCCCTGCCCCGCCCCTTCCCCGAGGCCCCGTCCCCACTCACTACATTCCCCCTCCCTCTGTGGCTTGCTCTCCCCCACCCTCACTCACTTTCACTGGGCTGGAGCAGGGGGTTGGGGTGCAGGAGGGGGTGAGGGCTCTAACTGGGGGTGCAGGCTCCGGGGTGGGGCCAGAAATTAGGGTTTCAGGGTGCGGGAGGGGGCTCCGGGCTGGGGGGTGGGGCCGAGGAATTTGGAGTGCGGGGGGGGGGGGGGACTGTGGGTTGAGGCAGGGGATTGGGGTCCAGGGAGGTGAGGGCTCTGGCTGAGGGTGTAGGCTCCGGGGTGAAGCCAGAAATGAGGGGTTCAGGATGTGGGAGGGGGCTCCAGGCTGGGGGTCAGGGCCGAGGAATTTGGAGTGCAGGAGGGGGCTGTGGGTTGAGGCAGGGGGTTGGGGTGCAGGGGGGGTATGGGCTCTGGGCTGGAGGTGCGGGCTCTGAGGTGGGGGCAGGGATGAGGGGATCAGGGTGTGGGGAGGGGCTCTGGGCTGGGGCAGGGGGTTGGGGTGCAGGCGGGTGAGGGCTCTAACTGGGGGTGTAGGCTCTGGAGTGGGCCTGGGGATGAGGGATTTGGGGTGCACGAGGGGGCTCTGGGTTTGGAGGGGGGCTAAGGGCTGGGGCAGGGGATTGGGGCTTAAGGTTGGGGCGTGGGCTTACCTCAGCCGGCTCCTGGTCAGTGGCACAGCGGGGCAAAGGCAGGCTCCCTGCCTGTCCTGGCACCGCGCTGTGCCCTGGAAGCAGCCAGCAGGTCTGGCTCCTAGGCAGGGGCCAGGAGGCGCCACACACTGCTCTCACCCTCAGGCACCGCCCCCCCAGATCCCATTGGCCCTGGTTCCCGGTCAATGGGAGTGCAGAGCCGGTGCTCGGGGAGGGGGCTGTGCGCGGAGCCCTGTGGCCCCCCCCACCTAGGAGCTGGACCTGCTGACCACTTCCGGGGCACAGCGTGGTGCCAGGACAGGTAAAGACTAGCCTGCCTTAGCCCCGCAGCACCACCGAACAGGCTTTTAACGGCCCCTATTGGTGGGTGCTGACCAGAGCCGCCAGGGTCCCTTTTCAACCGGGCGTTCTGGTTGAAAACCAGACACCTGGCAACCCTACTGATGCCGCCAAATGTATTTATTATTTGTAACTATTTGCCAGATACTTTGAACAATCAAACTAAGAGATCTGCTCTAGGAATTATTGTGGGGAAGTTCTCTGGCCTGTGCTCTACAGGAGGTCAGACATTAGATGGTCACAATGGACCCTTCCGGCCTTGGAATCCATGAATCTATGAAATTTCAGCCAATGGGCTGTTCATGAACTGTTCACTTTGTGTATACAAATATTCATTGTCCGTGGCACGGGACTGGTCATCTACTGGAGAAGGTCACATGGTATCATTTCTGTTCCCTGATTGGATGGCTGACACTTTTAAAAATAAAATAGGAGACTTGACTAATGACAAGTGGTGAAGACGTAGATAAAGAATTGTGAAGATTCGTTATTAATTATTGTAATAATAATTATTATTTGTATTGCGGTACCCCTGGGGGCCACTCTGTTAGGTGCTACAAACACAGAACAAAGAGACAGCTCCTAATGGATTTTGAAAATACGGCTGGTTTATGCAAAGAGCAGCCATTCCCCAGACATTAGCGTGAGCTAGAACCCGTGGGCCATAGAAGAGAGAAACAAAGAAGAGAAAGAAGCTTCAGCTATGTACCAGGAAAAGTCTCCTTCTAGCTGCAAAGTGCTGGCTGGATGCTGCTCCCTCTGGAATCTCACATAGATGAGCTGGCCAGACAGATTGCTAGCGAGTCACCAATTCACCAACCCCACGGCAAAACACACTCCCTCGGCACTGTTGCCGCTCAGGCTGGCTCCAAAGCGCAAAGAAACCCATGTGATTTCGCTACCACCAGAGCAGCTCAGGGTTGTGTTTGTAGTGCTCCGATCCAGCAGAAGACATGCTGACATCTATGCCAAGATTGCACAAGGCACGAGGGGAAAGGGCTACACCAGGGACATGCAGCAGTGCCGCGTGAAAATAAAGGAGCTTCGGCCAGCATGCCAGAAGACAAGGGAGGCGAACAGCCGCTCTGTTTCTGCCCCACAGACATGCCGCTTTTATGAGGAGCTGCATGCGATTCTCAGTAGAGACCCACTACCCCAAAACGCTCCATAGATACCTCCCAGGCTACCTCAAGCAACAACGAGGAGGACATTGTCGACGAGGAGGAGAATGTAAGGCAGGCAAGCGGAGGATCCATTCTCCCTGACAGCCAAGAATTGTTTTTAACCCTGGAGCTCATCCCTTCACAGGACCTGTTGGCGGTGGAGCGTGATGCCGGGGAAGACACCTCTGGTGAGTATACATTTCCAATCAAACTGTGGGAGTTACATGCTATTATTTTTTATGTTTAATATGAACAAAAAAGTAGATGTAGTAGGTATCGGTGGCCACTCCAGCTATGCAGAGGGTGCTCTCGCAAAAAGACAGTTTATGTGCATGGGGATGGCCCGGGAATCCTCCATGGAGATCTCTAGGAAGCTTTCATGGAGGTACTCTGCAATCCTTTGCAGAAGGTTTCTGGGAAGGGCTGCCTTATTTCGTCCACCATGGTAGGATACTTTCCCACGCCACTCCAGTATTAACTCTGCTGGCAGCACACAGCATTGCAGCATAAGGACCAGGTCCGTACCCAGACACTTGCAGCATCTGCTCCCTTGCCGCCTCTGTTACCCTCAGGAGAGTGATATCGCATAGGGTCACCGAGGGGAAACGGGGAAGTTTTCAATGCTAGCCATTGTATCGTGCCAGGCAGTAAAAGTCTGGATCCGTATTCTTTGGCTGCCTGGTGCATTTCTGTTGTCGTGTTCTCATGGCAAGAGCAATCTGTGGGAGGTGGGATCCCAAATCGGAAGTGTTCTCTCTCTGTGGAGTGAGAGGGTTAAATGTCTTTCATCACGACATCCACTGTGGTCAAGGCTGCCACGCCAGGCCATGACAGCGGAGTCCCTGGGGCGGGAAGACTGGCGATTAACATCAACCAGCAATCAATTCCTCGTCACTGACCCTCGGCTTCAACCTGCCATGCCGTCAATGGGCCCCTCTTAACCGATTCCGGACTGGACCAGGCCTCTGTGCAGCCAGCCAGCACCACTGGGGTCTTCAGGACAATCCAAGCTGCAGCGGCAGCGCAGATCAAACCATGATACATATTGTCGAGGACCGTCCGCTAACCAAATTCAGCGGTGGGCTCCGAGTGCTCCATTTGGCCACTAAGAATGTTCTTGCGTGCTCAGCAAACATGCAAACGCTAAATAACTAAATGTGGAGTAAGTCAGGGCTGGATTCCTCACTCTGCGTGAGTCACGGGCCAGGCATCAGAGAGCGTCTACATTTTCAAATGTGGCCACCAAAATTGCCCCTGTGAAAGTCCCCACCGCCACCACACCCCCACAGGGCACATGTACATTTTGTGGGCTTTAGTTAGGTGGCCAGGATTGGAGAATTTGTCTCCAAATGGGAAACAGATTGGAAAATGGATTAGCAGGAATAAGATAAAGGATTAAATACAATCAGCAGGCGACCACATTTGAAAAGACACAGATGCACACGATTAGCTTGCAGCATGTGTTAGAGCCTGAATGTTAACCTCAGAGACGGGCCCAGCACATATCCCAAATCCCCAAAGGCTAGATTTTTAGGCCCAGCTCTGAGCAACAGTTAGTGCCTGAGATGCACCCCCGAGGAGTAACCATGAGAGGCAAGAGACATCCCTGTGAGTCTCAATCCCACCCGTGCATTCTTCTTGCTCTCGGGGCAGGAGGGAGTAATTTACTGTTCGCCTCTACCAGAAGCAAATGACTGCCATGCCGCCAATGCTGGCTTGGCTACTCTAGCCAGAGAGTAGAAGGGATGGAGGTAAAGCTCAGCCCATCTTCTGCCCATTTGCTCAGGGGAAGGGATAAGCAAGCTGCTCTTCTTCCTCTGCAAATTGTGTGCCTTACCAAGATCACGGAGCGTCGGTGACCAAAGAATGTAGGAGTTCTGCCTCCCTGCCTCCAGCTCTTCCTAAAGGCTGGGTGCCCCAAGGAAGATATCAAGGGAATTCTTAATCACCCGTGTGGGTGCATAGTCCGAGCCACCATCTAGCTCAAAGTTTGGGAAAGTTATGATCGGAATTTGAATCCAAACTGGGTCTGAGTCCCGTCTCGAGCTAGAATAGGGTTATATTTTGTACCTGGTTTTTAGGAATGTTTTAACATCTCCCTTCTTCACACTCATTTTAAGACCCGTAAGAATAGTAAATATTGCCGAGAGACAGAGCAGCATCTGCACACTATCAAGTTTTCCTGGATCTCAAACAGCACTTTGGCAATTTCTCTCCTAGGTTTACCAGCTGGGGATCTTTTTCCTTTTGGGGAGGGGCAGGGGAGTCTGCTAGAAAGACAGCTCTTCTTTGTTGGGAAGCACTTTCTCACTGGCAGACCTTAATTGTCGGGTTCTCATTGTCTTGACATTTGATCCAAGTTCATTAGTTCAGTATGAAAACATAAAAACAGAGAGGGCTGAATTCTGATCGTGGATGTGCAGGAGAGGTGGTGGCGGAGAGGCAAGATTTCCTGTGAGGCTCAATGAGTGCTGCAAATCAGTTGACACGAAGCCCTATACTGCTTCCTAAAGCAATGCTACGTCTGGCGCACCAAATCCTGATCCTCACACGGCAAATTCCCATTGGCAGCAATTTAGTCAAGGAGTGTGTCTTAGTATCATTCACCCGGGGAGCTCAGGGTGCTGAGCAAACCTTAATTAAGGCTCAGAAGTCACATGAGAAGGAGGTGAACTTATATACCATTGTTATACATAAGTAAAGCGAGTATGGGCCTGATTTTCAAATACGTTGCTGTAAGTCGCTATAGCATCATAGATTCCAAGGCTAGAAGGGACCGTTGTGATCACCTCGTCTGACCCCCAGTAGAGCACAAGCCAGAGAACTTCCCCAAAATAATTCCTCGAGCAGATCTTCTAGAAAATCATCCAATCTTCAGTTTAAAAATGTCACTGATGGCGAATCCACCACAACCCTTGGTGAATTGCTCCAGTGGCTAATTACTCATTATTAAAAATGCATGTCTTATTTCCAATGTGAATTTGTCTAGTTTCAACTTCCAGCCATTGGATCACGTTACATCTCCCTCTGCTACACTGAAGACCCCATTGCCAAATATTTGTTCTCCATGTAGGTACCTACAGACTGCAATCAAGTCACCCCTCAACCTTCTCTTTGTTAAGCTAAATAGCTCCTTGAGTCTATCACTGTAAGGCAGGTTTTCTAACCCTTTAATCATTCTCGTGTTTCTTCTCTGAACCCTCTCCAATTTATCAACATCCTTCTAGAAGTGTGGACACCAGAAATGGACAGAGTATTCTAGCAGCAGTCACACCAGTTCCAAATAAAGAGGTAAAATAACCTCTCTACTCCTACTCAAGATTTCCCTGTTTATACATCCAGGGATCACATTAGCTCTTTTGGCCACAGCATAGCACCGGGAATTTATGTTCAGCTGATTATCCATTATGACCCCCAAATCTTTTTTAGGGTCACTGCTTCCCAGGATAGAGTCCCCATCCTGTAAGTATGGCCTACATTATTTCTTTGCAGATGTATGCATTTACATTTAGCCATATTAAAATGTATATTGTTGGCTTGTGCCCACCAAACAATCTACATTGCTCTTTATCAACGACCTGTCCTCTTCGTTATTTATCAGTCCCCCAATTTTGTGTCATCTGCAAATTTTATTAGTAATGCTTTCATGTTTTCTTCCAGGTCATTGATAAAAACATTGAATAGTGTAGGGCCAAGAACTCATCCCACTGGAAACAAACTCTCACAATGAAGGTTCCCTGTTTACAGTTGCATTTTGAGACCTATCAGTTATCCAGTTTTTAATCCATTGAATGTTTGCCATGTAAATTTTATATCATTCTAGTTTTTTAATCAAAATGTCATGCGTTACCAACCCAAATGCCATAGAGAAGTCTAAGTATATTAAATCAACACCACTAAATATATTAAATTAACACCATCAACCAAACCTGTAATCTCATCACAAAAAGATATCAAGTTAGTTTGACAGAATCTAGTTTCCATAAACCCACGTTGATTTGCATTAAATATATTATCTTCCTTTAATGCTTTATTAATCAAGTCCCACATCAGCTGCTTCATTATCTTCTCCGGGATCGATGTCAGACTGATAGATGTATAATTACCCAGGTCATTTCAATTACCCTTTTAAAATATTGGCCTAAAATTAACTTTCTTCCAATCTTCTAGAACTTCCCTGGTGTTCCAAGACTTATTGAAAACTAACATCAATGATTCAGGAAGCTCTGCAGCCAACTCTTTTAAAACTCTTGGATGAAAGTTATCTGACCTGCTGATTTAAAATTTTCTAACTTTAACAACTTCTGTTTAACATACTCCTGAGATACTAGTGGAATGGAAAGAATGTTATCTGATATGACTACATCATCTGGCTTTTTCCCCAAATGCAGAAGAGAAATATTTGTTGATCACATCTGCCTTTTCCACATTATTGTTGATAATTCTACCATTTTCATCTAGTAATGGACTAATACCATTATTGGGATTCTTTTTGTTCCTAATATATTTTAAAAACTCCTTTGTGTTGTCCTTAACTCTGCTGACCATAAATTTCAATTTGTGTCCCCTTTGCTTCCCTTATCAATATTCTACAGTTCTTAGGCTTTGATTAATATTCATTATTATCAACTTCCCCTTTCTTCCATTTGTTAGAGAGAGAGAGAGAGAGAGAGAGAGAGAGAGAGATTATTTATAGCTGCATTCACTTCCCCTCTAAACCAGGTCAGTTTTTTAACCAATATGGATTTCTTCCTTGATTGTGAGTTTTGGTGCATCTAGTAAAGTGTTCTTAAACAATTCCCAATTATCATTCACATTTTTCTGATTAAATTCTTCCTGACAGCTGATTTGGTTCATAATTATTTTGGGCTTTGTGAAATTGGCCCTTTCAAAGCACCAAGTATCTGGTCTAGACTTTATTCTATTTGCACATTAAAAATATGATCAGGTCATGATCACTTTGTCCCTAAATTACCATTCATTTTTAGTTCTGTGATCAGTTCCTCTTTATCTGTCAAGACGAGGTCTAATATAGAATTTGTCAGTATTGGATGCAACACTTTGAGTTAGGAAATTGTCATCTATAATATTTAGAAATTCCAAGGATGTTTTTAGTACTGGTAGCATGAAACCTCCAACATATGTCACTCAAATTGAAGTCCACCATGATCAAGCAGTTCTTTTTCCTACACATTGCAGATAGGTGTGTAAGGAACTGATCAGGAGTGTGATCTGGAATGCCTGTAACAGACATCAACTAATACCTGATCTTGTGCTTTATCTGTTAAGATGCTGAACCATACGCATTCAAAATCATTTTCTTCTGAGTGGTCAGAGACTCGGAAACTGGTGATGCTATTTTTGACATAGAATGCCGCTCCCCTCCACTTCTGCCCACTTGATCCTTCCTTAAACAGGTTATCACCATTGATTTTAACATTCCAGTCATGGGAATTCATCCCACCAGGTTTCACTAATGCCAACTAGAGAAAACTTACGCTAATAAATGAGCAATTCCAATCCCTCTTGTTTGTTACCCAGACTCCTAGCATTGACTTCAACTGAGCTATGCTGATTTACCCCAGCCGAGAATCTGGCCCAAAGTGTGCAGTCCTGATAACTGTGTCCAAATTAGACATACAGTTGAATATACTTTTGTGTGCAATTGCACGTGCATATTAAGGACATCGGAACTGCCAGAACTGGATCAGACATGTGGTCCAGCTTGCCCAGTATCCCATCTCCAATAGTGACCCGTGTTTCAGAGGGAGGTTCACAAAACCCCACAATATGCAGATATGGGATCAGGTGCCCACCGTGAAGGTCCCATCCTCATCTGTAATAAAGATCATAGAATATCAGGGTTGTAAGGACCTCAGGAGGTCATCTAGTCCAACCCGCTGCTCAAAGCAGGACCAATCCCCAGACAGATTTTTGCCCCAAATCCCTAAATGGCCTCCTCAAAAGGATTGAATTCACAACCCGGGATTTAGCAAGCCAATGCTCAAACCACTGAGCTATCCCTCCCCCCTAAAACCTAAAAATGAGAGCGTTCATACCCCTTCCAAACCTCTTTTTTAGCCTCAACTATAACAACTCTGGATGTTCTTGATAGCTATATAACTGCCCAATCCTTCTTTGAATCTTGCGCTATGTCCTGAGTGTCAACCTCCTGTGGCAATGAGTTCCACAGACTAATTAATGTGGGGGAAACTATTTCCTTTTATCAATTTCAAATTTGCCACCTTTCAGTTTCATTGAATGTCCCCTTGTTCCTGTGCTATGAGATGTTCTTTAAAACGGAGTGAATTCCCCAAGGTCACATAAGTCAGTGACCAAAGAACGCAGGAGTTCTCTGACCCCCTGACCCCTGCTCTGACACTAGACAATGCTCCTTCCTTCAGCCCACACCGATGCTCAAAACCCAGGTGGTCAAATCCAAGAGCAACAGATTCGTTTAAGTCTTTGCCAATGTGAATTTTATTGCAGAAGTTTCTTTTAATAAAGGCTGCAGCACAATCCTTTTAATAAAGGCAGAGACCAATCTAGCAATACTCTCGTGCACGTACAGAGTAAGTTAATGAAGGAAGGGGCTAATTCAAATAGACTTCAATGCCAGGAAGGAGATGCAGTGCCCAAAGTGGCATAAAATAAAAATGAAAAGAAAACCCAGAGCCTAATATTAATCTGCAGCTTTCTTGCCATACGTGGAAAAGAATTATTATTTCTTCTTCTTCTAATATGTTATACAGTAAAACCACCAGTACTATGAAAATAAATTACACCTGGGGCAATCTTACATTGCACTAACAGTCTGGCTCTGATTAGCTGTGCCCATCGCCCCCTTTATCACTGCATGCATCGTATTAGCGCATTTCAAAGAATTCACAGAGAAATTCATACTTCGACCTTAAAACGGAAAGTAAAAACACAGCTGAATTTAATTACCCACTGACCACATGTGCTGGGTTAGGTAATAAAATATAGAAGCAGTGAGATATGTAATGCTTTATTAAGCTATCTTAGATACAACAGCATGCATGCCAATTATGCCTGCAGGCTACTGAAGGCTACTCGGAATCTCTCCCGGACCACCCAGAGAGCGAATTAAACAGAACCCGGTTCTTACTGCACAGAATAGACATCCATAAATAATAAAATCATAGGCCCCAGAAGTGACTCCTTCGTCCTATCTTTCTTTAAATCCATATGTTTATCGAACACACGTAGCCCTGACATGGGCCTTTTCTTCTCGGCATCATTCGAGACATGGATTTTTAATGCTTTCCCGATGCGTTTTTAAGCCTAGCTTAGGTCTCAAGTTTATGAATGTTTAAATAAAACAGCTGAAAATTAAATAAAGCCCAGAGATGGCTGGATCAGAAAAAGGAAAAGACGAGGCTGCCTCACTCCCATCCCTCCCACCCCCCAAAATATCCTGTCTGCAATTAGAGTGGACAGACGACCCGGGAAATCATTTGCCGATCTGCTGCACAAATAAATACAATGTTTCTGTTTTTTGAAGGCACACGGAAAGCCACGAAAGGACAAATCCGACCGTAATTCTGAAATTAACAATTTAAAGGACTCCAGTAATAAACCAGAGCTGCAAATGTGGATCTAACCAGATCAGTGTGTTCAGGCAGTAATTTTTGAATTACTCTAAACTAACATGAACTCTTTTTATATGCTTCATCCAACCCTACACTGCCCATAACATGTAAACTTACACTAGTAAAACAGAAAGCTATACAGTGAGTAATGAAAAGACTGTGATAAACAGGAAAAAAAAAATAAAGCCCAGCTGAAGGACACATTGCCAGGGAATTGTACTATAAACTGGATAACCCGAGTTTATGAAGAGACTCAGATTTTTGGGCCTTGATCCAGACAGGGGCCCATGCTCTCAGTTTCCAGGGGGAAAGAGAGTTGACTCCATTGCTGCTCCAAGCCCCCCTCTGGCAAGCGTGGTTAAGAACAATACCGCTCCTGATCACAGCAAGCTGTTATTGCAAGAACCACCAGCATGAAGGAAGAAAAGAGGGTTTTGCTCAGGGCAGGAGTTGGAATTGTTTTGGATAGAGCAAATCCAATGAGAGGGGGTAATGTGCATTTCAGTCAGAGGTCAGGAAAGGTCTAAAGTTAGATCCAGACATATTCTTTCCTGGGATAGGCCTGAATCAAACATTCCAACCCAAACACGCCCAGACTTCAGTGTGTGACCCTCTCTCTGTGTCTCTTTACCCTCCCAGTCTTGGCTATTTAGATGGTAAACGGTTTGAGGCAGAGAATGTCTCATTCTGTGGGAGCTAATACCACAGCGCAATAGGGAGCTAATCTCAGTTGGCACTTCTAGGCACTACAGCAGGGGTCGGCAACCTCTGGCACCTTCCTAATTATAAGACTATAATTATAAGACTAGACTGGGATCCAAACTTCACCAATGGTCCCTATTCCTTTTAATGGGCTAGACCAAAATCCCAGGTCGTAGCAATCCTGAATGTTTAGCATGTTCATGCTGGACACCAAATCTTTGGGTCACACTTCTTTCCACCTCCCACTACCCTGTTCTTCTTTTCACATGCAGGTCTTCTGCTTTACAGGCATCCAGACAGGACCAGGGGCAGATTTGCTGAAATACACTGCAGTGTGAAGAACGCTCTTTCACATATTCCTGGCCTGGCTGAATGCAGGAAGGTTGCTGATTCTCGTGAGCTTTCCGTCCCACCTCTGCAGAGTTACAAGGTTCAAACAGCTGGGGAGAAAAATCCACGCTTCCAAACAAAGCAGGGTGGACAACCACCAACTTGAGCCAGTAAATTTAGCTGAGGCAGCATCTTGATTGCTGAAGCTGTCTTTATTAAAACAACACTTAGCCTTTCCAAAGCAGGGCACACATGCTAACCAATCAGTCCCCCCCCCACACCTGGGCGACACAGGCATTATTATTCCCACTTAAGAGCTGGAGAACCAGGCACAGAGAGGTTGAGTATCTCGCCCCAGGCCACACAGAGAGTTACTGATGGAGCCAGGATTAGAACCCAGGAGTTCTGGCTTTTAGCCCTCTCTCCTCCAGCTCGAGTTTTTGAGCAGATTTTCCTGGGGTGCTCTAGCTTGCATATGGTTTCTAAAGCTTGGTCCCAGCGGACCACAGTGTGTGGGTTTTCAGGCTTAAGAACAGCAACTCATACAAGAGATCAGGAATTCTCATTGACAGCAATTGTTCAAACTGCGCTTACGAGAGACAGCAGATCACTGCTCATTTTGCATTCTCCTTATAAACAATTGTTTATTTTATTCTCTTTATTTGAAACAGATTATGCAGCAGAAGACTTCTGGAAAAATCTTTTCCATCTGACTGCTATTTTTTATCAACAATCAGTAAATGATGAAAGTGCAACAATTTTTTTTTTTTAACCAAAGAATGTAACATTTGGGGAAAATTTGTGTTAAAAATGGATACAGCACAAGCTTACCCGTGTTTATACAGAGAAAATTCAGGTGAATTCTAAGCCCTTTAGCAAGGAGCTAGTGTGATCTTGGTAACACATTACGTAATTGGTTTTAAGTATGTTTTGCCTGAATAATGATCCCATGATTGAGCTATGAGCAGGGTATATGCTCAAGACCCTTGTTGCCAACTGCATAAAAATCCCTACCTTAGAGTCAAAGGAGTAACTCCTTCTGATAGTAGCAATAGTAGAGTCTTATCCTCTTATGTGAAACAGCCATAGAGGGGGACAAAAACACACAGACTGCCAGCATGGAAAAATTTTATAGAATTTAGCAAAGAGGAAACCAACAAATTTCTACACAGATTAATAAAAAATAATCCTATAGACCAGGGGTAGGCAACCTATGGCACATGTGCCGAAGGCGGCATGCGAGCTGATTTTCAGTGGCACTCACGCTGCCCGGGTCCTGGCCATCGGTCCGGGGGGCTCTGCATTTTAATTTAATTTTAAATGAAGCTTCTTAAACATTTAAAAAAACTTATTTACTTTATATACAACAATAGTTTAGTTATATATTATAGACTTATAGAAAGAGACCTTCTAAAAACGTTAACATGTATTACTGGCACGCAAAACCTTAAATTAGAGTGAATAAATGAAGACTCGGTACACCACTTCTGAAAGGTTGCCGACCCCTGCTATAGACATTAATAGAGCATGATTTTTTTCTCTGTAGGATTTTACTCAGTTAAAATTCTGATTAAATTAGTGGGCCTGATTTGCCTCTTACATCAGTGTATATCAGGACTTCATTGAAATCCATTGTGTACAGCTAGCAGAGGTAGAGGAAAACATGTCCACTGACTTCAGTGGGAGTTCAGGAAGAGAGACGATGACGTAAAAACTAGAACTGGTCAAAAAATTCCAAGAAAATTTTTGAACAAAATTTAAAAGAAAAATTTCATTTGAAACTTTGTTGTATAATTTTTTAACAAAATGAAAATTGATTTTTTTTTAGTTTATTCTTTTCCCCCCTATTCTCCGCCCCATTTTTTCTTCCCACCCTCCCCTCCACTGGAAATGGAGTAAAAATGGGGAAAATTCAAAAATACAAAAAAAAATCTTTTTTTGTAGAAAAACAGGACATTTTGAGCAAAATGAAGATTTTCCATTACATTTTTGTTTTGGCTGAAAAAACAAATTTTCTTTCAAAAAGTATTTAGAAAAAAATTCAACCACTTTAGTAAAATCCAAATTAAGATTTCTTTGCCTCCCCATGTAAATGTAAACAACAAACCTACTTTTTTCAGCCTAAGGTTTTTCTAGGGGGAAAAAGGCAACCTAATGCATTTGTAACTCATCAACAATGCTTTAGCACAACCTACATTGCCCATAACATCCCCATAAAAATGTCACTTAAACCTTATTCATGATTTTGTTGTAATCCTTCCAGAGGGCTCATTGCCTAATTAATCATTTTTACACGGTATGTAATTGTGTGTTTAATTTGAAGAACGGTTTGCTGTGGCTACTCATATACACATACTGAGAGAAGATGTAGCTATTTTACAATTGAATATGAAGCTTTAATTATTCTATTCAGAAACAAAGTTTTCATCAGAGGATCCTTATGCCATCCTGGCTCTCAGGGCAGCCGATTACTGCAATGAGGTCCCTAGTGGAATTACAAACATTATGAAAAGGATTGTACAGTGTTATTAGACTTACAACAATAATCATGATGTGAATTTCAAAAGGCATGTAGAGTTGGACAAGATTGTTTAGAGTTTCTATTGCTGTGGCAAAAGCTCCACTGGGGTATGTTTTCCTAGCACTCTACACTTTGCATTCTTTTGCTAAATGCTTTTTCAGCTTTTTTAACACGTGTCATGTTTCTGGCACACAAATATAATGTTAAATTAAAACCATCAAACTTGCTGGAAGGTTGCAACATAACACTACTTTTATTCTTATAATCCAGAACGATAGCACCCCATAACCAAAAACAGAAGAGACAAAGCAGGCTGCTCCTTAAGGGACAGAAGCATAATTTGCCCCCACCTTATTCTAAGCAGGTTCTTTCTAGATTGATTCTGATCATACGCTTCCTGCAAGCAGGATCAGGATCCCCTCCACTTCTCCCCTGCCCCGCCCACACACTGTTAAGGTTATAGCTTTCAATTCCAACACAGTCCTCGATATACCCCCCCATGAAAGATAAGATTATATATGGAGATATACCTATCTCATAGAACTGGAAGGGACCTTGAAAGGTCATCGAGTCCAGTCCCCTGCCTTCACAGCCGGACCAACTACCATCCCTGACAATGCTCAAAGCACTGAGCAATCCCTCCCCCCGCTAGGAAGAGCCAATAAACATAACTATAGTGCTTTTGACTTTGCTCTCCTGACCTCCAACAAATCCAAGACCTTGTATCATGCAAATATAGGTATTTATGTCAAGTTTTTCAACAATGAGAAAAACCACTGGAAATTATGGGATTCTTAGCTGCTGGAAATTAGTCGGTCTCCAATGAAGTCAGGCTGATTTACACCAGCTGAGGCTATGGTTGTGGTTTGCGTCCCAGGGTTTCTGAGGATACATACAGTGATACTATTGTAACCCAGTGCCATTTCTAGAGCTAGGCAGGCACGGCAGTCACCCAGGGTGCCAACTTTCAGGGGGCCCTGCAGTTGGCCTTTTCGTTTGGTTGGTTGGAGGATTTTTTGCTTGGCCAGCCTGGGGAGGGAGGGTCAGGGGGAACGTTGCTATGTTGTGTGTGCTCAGCTGCTCTAGGGCTGCCCAGGGGGGGGGGGGGGGGGGAAAGTGGGGCAATTTGCCCCAGGCCCCAAGCCCCACAGGGTCCCCCACGAGAATATAGCATTCTATAGTATTGCCTTTTTTTTTTATGGAAGGGGCCCCCGATATTGCTTTGCCCCAGGCTCCCTGAATCCTCTGGGCGGCCCTGAGCTGCTCCAATGAGGTGTCAAAAACATTTTCCACCCTGGCCAGTAAAACGCTTAGTGCCGCTCCTATTGTAACCAGTTAAAACAGAGTACCGCAGAAGGCTGGTCCTGCGCTTAGGCCATAGGGCTGGGACACAGGAGATCTGGGTTCAGGTCCAAGCTCTGCAGCAGACTCCCTCTGTCTACACTGGTGGCAGCGTGTAGGGCACACATTCCTACACGCAGCAGTGAAAAGCAGGCTGCGGCCACACTGCAGGGTGTAGATACATATGGCAGTAAAAGGCTCCGGCAGTATGGAAAGGCTCCCACTAACTCCGCACTGCCGGAGCCTTTCCCCGCTGCTAATAATAGCAGTGTAAACGTGGAAGGCACTTCTTGGGCACGTAGAGAGCCGTGTAGAGTATATAACCTAAGGTTCTGGCATGTAGAGCACTCTACTCTCCTAAGCTGTCCCTCCCCACCTACACTGCTACTGGTACCCATGTGAACTGGGTATGCAGTGTTTGTACTCTACACACGGGCACAGGTGGAGACATACCCTCTGTGTGACCTTTGGCAAGTCAGCCACTCTCTCAGCCTCAGTTCCCCATCTGTAAAATGGGGATAATAATACTTCCTTCCTCTGTTTTATCTATGTGGATTAAGAGCTCCTTGGGGGCAGGGATTCTTCCATGTATTTCTACTGTGCCTAGCATAAATAGGGCCATAAGCAAATAACAAATAGTAGTAATATATGGCTGAATTCTGCCTTAACTCACATCCCATGTCTTCATTTTTCTCATACTGCACCATGCACACAGTCGCCACATAGCAAATCAGAAGAACCACCACCTATATTCTGGGAGAAATTTGGTGCTGGGTAAAAGCATGCACTTTTTTAAGTTTTGCAGTTCACCTCTCAGTACTGTCCCAAGCGCTGTGGTCATGAGGGAACCTTCCCCCCCCCCCCATCCCCAGTTTCAGAGCATGGGTTTTGTTCATTTGGAGAAGCACCCCCGTCATCCAGACACTTAGCTGCACCATTGAAACACCCAGGATCTGCAATGAGACGATGGCGGTTTCACAGGCATGATGGTATCTTGGCACTTCTGCTTCTAGTCCCAGTCAGAAATGCAAGACAGGCAAAAATGGATAAATAATGAAGGAAAAGCAGTTAACCAAACTCTTCTGAGTCCTAGAAAAAGCTTGGGTCCAGTATCAACTTTGGCAGGCCTCCTACTTCAGCCATACTGATTTGCCCATCAAAAGTTATTGTTATCTGTATGACGGTAGTGCCTAGAAGCCCCTGCTGATATCAAAGCACCATTGTTCTAGGGAGCCCCTGTACCTACAGAGAGACAGGCCCCGTCCCAAAGAGCTTACACAATAAATAGACCAAACAGAGGGGAAGTGACTTTCTCAAGGTCACATAACAGCCCACTGGCTGAGAGAGGATTGACACTTCAGTCTCCTGCTTTGCAGTCCATTGTCCTCTCCATTGGACCAGGCAGCCAGCAGGTAACAAAACAGCTGCCTTTGCTGCCCCTAAGCCGCAACCCTGTGGGTCTTGAATCGGAGCAGAGAGGGAAATTTTGCTGCCCACCCGCTGCAAGTGTGGAGCTCCTCAGCAGGAGGGGTTTGTTGCTGCTGTGAATGTGGGGTGGGATTTGAGGAGGCCGCACTGGGGACATAGAGCTCATGCACGACACGTAGCATGGCTCCACTGGAGATCCCTGGGCACTGTCACCTGGGGGAGAGGCAGAGTAGGAGAGAAGTGGAGGCAGCAGATCTACCACCATGCAGACCTTCAGGCCGCTGGCATCCAAGAAGGTGGGAAGCTGGAGCTATTGTGACCTCTGAACTGCACTCCCCTGCAGACAAACCCACCCCCCATTCTGGCCTGCCCAAACTGTCTTCTGATGTCCAGGATTTGGTCCTAAATTCTTCTCTCATCCATATTTAAATTCTCTACTCCCCTCCTCCAGAACTTCCCCAGTAGCATCATTAACTCGCTCATGCTGCAGAGGTGAAGGTCCAGGGCCTGTCACTTATGCCCCACAATGCAGGCCCACCATGGAAAAGAAACCCCATGAAGACACACATCCTGCTGAGCTGCCAGGGGAGCTGCAGGGACATCAAAACCAGAACCAGCTACAGGGAGTTCTGATGTGGTTTTAATTTTGGATCCTGTCACTGGGGAAGTAATCAGGTCAATCAGAACTGTGGTGGAAACCCAGCTGAGAACATGAATTACGGTACATTCTGGACCACCCAAGACCAAAAAAAAAAAATACCCTAGTAACACTATAGCTTTTATCATTAGGCTTAGAATTATAGTTACAGGGAAACTATGGAAACAATACAAGGCTGTGAATACTTCCATTGCAATCCACATCCACTCTCCTTCCCTCCCCCCCAGCCGAGTATAAAACTACTGCAAAGCTTCAATTAAGGCTGAAACTTGGGGACAGATCCTCAGCTGGTAGAAATGGGTGTCACTTTATCGAATGAGCAAAACTTTTTCCACCAGCTGAGGGTCTGGCCCGGAAACGACCCGTACCTGCCAGTAGTGGGGAAGGGCAGTGGCTACAGCAGACGTTACTGAGCATGTTCAGTCCATATGAGCATGCTCAGTACAAGCCAAGCAGGAACTCTGGAGGGGCACGAACAAACAAACGGATGAGAACAGAGAGACTTCACTAGTGTGACTTCTGCAATGGGGCCCTGGTTCTCCACTCATTTACTCCTCTAAGGCAGGAGTAAAGCCACTGTAGTCAATGCAGTTACACAGTAAGAGAGTGGAGAACGCGGGCCTAGATTGTGAAGAAGATGAAATTCACCAGAGTTACAGGGGGCCTCTACAAGGCACTATGTCCACCACTTAACTGGTGGATGGCAGCCTCTGAAAATAATGAGCCAGGTTCTCAGCTGATGTATATTGACATAACTCTATTCACTTCAGTAGAATCATACCAGTTTATACCAGCAGAGAATCTGGCCCAGTCTGAGATATAACAGCAGAGAATAAGGAACATGAAATCTGTAAAATGATTAGGATAAGTGAAAGCGAGCCCAGGCTGCACAATTCAGATCTGGATGCAGATTTCAAGCCCCCCATGGTTCAGGGCTGGTAGGACCTGTCTCTTTGAAGCAGCCCCTAATACAGATGGTGTGGCATGGGGCTAAGCTCAGAAAGAGGTCGATCCTTTTGGAAGATCTTAAAATTAACAGCACAAATACATCAACCAGCATCGCTCCGACATCACAGACACAGCTCAAAAGGAAAAAGAAAAGGGACGGGACGCCTGCACACCCAAAAAAGTGACAGCACGCAACCCCAAATGCAACAGCGTGACCTCCTGAAGTGATGCTTCACCCTCGATACTGTGGGGTGTCCCCCACCCCCAAGACACTAGCGATAAGCACAAACTTTCTTTCTCTTTTGTCTTTTCTTTCCCCCAATTCATTTCCCGGGGTGTCAGGAATCAACTCTCTCTCTCTCTCTGCCCTCCCCCAGTTCAAGCTCTAGCTACAAGTGGAATCAGAAACACATTCCACAATCGTGGCGAAAATACCATGATAACTTACAACAGCGATTAAGCGCTCGTAATCGATCACGCTTTACCATACTGCGCTTTGCCCTCAGGGCACAGACCACAGACGAGGGGAGTTGATGGACACTTTCAGATCCCAGCATTCCGAGCTTAAAATGCCTCCTCAAATTTCTGAGCAGGCAGACAGAAAACTTTCCAAAAACACAAGCAACTGTATGAAACAGAAGTCCTAAGCAGGTCTGATTTGACCGGCTTTCCACTGTCCCAGCAAAATGAATGGGAAATGCAAAGGGGAAAGCTATGGAGTTTTAATAAGTCCTAGCAAACGTATGGTTATCAGGAATGGATTAAGACCCCTGTTGGCCTGGAATGATGAATAATGTGGGCCCCTGATCACAGGCTGAGACAAATTCCACCAGTGTACTTCCTCCTCCTCCTCCTTATAAGAGGGTGGGTGCCGTGGAGAGAAATTCCCCTGCAGATGCTCCTGGCTTCTTAGCCTCACATCAGTGCCAGCCTGGATGTACTAAAAAGCTGGCCTATATGTATGCAAATGCCATCCTATGTGCATCGGCAACCCCAATCAGACAGAGCATCTCACATCTCCCCACCACAAACTCCTGGGCAGGGGCGGCTCTATGTATTTTGCCGCCCCAAGCACGGTAGTCAGGCAGCCTTCGGCGGCATGCCTGCGGGAGGTCCGCTGGTAACGCAGATTCGGCGGCATGCCTGAGGGAGATCTGCCAGTCCCGCACCTTCGGCGTACCCACCGCCGAATTGCCGCCGAAGCTGCGAGACCGGCGGACCTCCCGCAGGCATGCCGCCGAAGGAAGACTGACTGCCGCCCCCACGGCTTGCCGCCCCAGGCACGCCCTTGGTGCGCTGGTGCCTGGAGCCACCCCTGCTCCTCCTGGGGCCTGGATTGGTAGCACAGGTAAGTCTCAGAGCTCAGGGCTTGGATTGCAGATCATTTTGAGAACCTCCCCTACTCAGAAAACCAGAGGCTCTCTCAAGAATGTGTGCATGGACGTGTATGCACGCACATAGTATCACCAACCCTAGGTGTCCAAAAAATCATGAGTTAGGGCACAAAAAATCATGAGATTGGCTTAATAATGAGTTTTTAAAAAATACATTTGGTGCTTTTTATTTGCCTACTGGTTTCTGAGCCTCTTGGTCACAATCTGGTCATGTTTTCAAACTTCTCTGAAACCACAAGTGTGAGAAATGTGCTTGCTTTAAAAAATGAAATCTGAGATTTTCATGCACTCTTATGACTCCACAAGTTTTATGGACTTTATGGAAACCACCAAATATTGCCAGACTCATGATAAAACCATGAGAGTAGTCAACCCTGTGTGAGACAGACTGGATTAGCTAATACATGCTTAATTCTATCCAGAGCTGGATGAAAAATAAACACAATTTTGTGAATATTTTCAAAATTTTAAAGTTGTTTTCATTTCACAGGGTTTGAAATGGACCACTTTTTTAAAAAAATGTTGCATGAAAAATTTTTAATCGAAATTTTAATCTAAGGTAACAAAATAGTTATGGATTTTTTTCATTTACCAAAACCCAGTTTTCACTAAATTTTAAAATTTCAATAATGATTTTAATCATGTTTTCAGTAAAAAAAAAAGTTTGATTAAAATGTCTATAACCATTTTGATAATGCTTTCAGTAAACCCATTTAAAAAAAATAGAAAAAATGTCTAACAATTTTTGTTATATTTTGATTAAAAAAACTTCAGGAAACATGAAACCTCAAAAAAAAAGTCAGTTTTTTTTTCAAGAAATAGTAAATTTTTGAAAAAGACCTCTTCATTCCAAATATTTCTACCACTTCTATTCTACCATTTTGTTGCTATTTAGAGTCTTTAGCTTATACAATTTAAGCATGTCTCACACACATACAAATTAGCCATGGGTATGAGAAAGAAAAACGTTCATTGCTTCAACAAAACATATTATCTAGGGATTTTTTTAAAAAAAATCACTGATTTTTAGATATTTATTCCAAAATTATTCAAAGCAATTGCTTTTTTAAAAAAAATTAAGTCCCATCTACTCTAAAAGGCTATGTTAGGAAATTGTTGTTAACACACTTTCTTTTAGTTTTTAAGACCTTCGGGGCAGTGACCGTCTCTTATTAATGTTTGTACAACTCCCAGTACGATGGAACCTAAATCTCAACCAAGATCTTTGGTCAATATTATAACAGAAATGTTCAATACTACTAACAATAATTAGCATGGTTTTGCCCCTGTGGATAGGACAGACTTCTTTATAATAGTTTACAAAATCCATTTGAGATTAAGGACTAGTCTACATGGGGAAGTCATTCCGGAATAACAGTGTCCACATGGGGAGTTATTCCAGAACAGCGATAGCAAAATTAGAATTGAGCAAAGAATTGCCTGACTAATCTAAAAAAATATTTATTTATTCATTTTGGGTCAATCTGAAATAGAATATGTCTGTTTCTTGTTGCTGAAACAACCCCTCCTGCCCAACTTCATTTTGGGTCAAACAAAACATTTTGTGAAATATTTTGTTTCATTTTGGGGTGTTTATTACGTTTGTATCTTTGTTTGGTTGGGTTTTTGGAATAAACCTAACTACATTTCAACAGCAAACATTGCTTCAAAATGAAAAGTCGAAATGTTTCATTTAGAAAATGTCACAACAAAATGTTTTGACTTTTAAAAACCATTTTGGGGCCGAAACTATTTGCCAGTTTTGCAAATGATTTCAGTCAATCCCCAAACTGCATTTTTAATGAAAAAACTATTTGTCTTAAAAAAAAGTCATCCAGCTTTAAGTAAACTAGTTATTCCAAATAGCTATTCTGGTCCATTTCCTTTACTCACTGCAGTGTTCACATTGGTTTTTATAAACAGTTTGTTAGCACAGGTGACTCGTATCAGCACAGAACTGTACAAAACACATATCCAGTAGGAACACAGTATCATTCACACATAGGGTAACCAGATGTCCCAATTTTATACGTACAGTCCCCATATTTGGGGCTTTATCTTATATAGGTGTCTATTGCTCCCCACCCCGTCCCGATTTTTCGCACTTGCTATCTGGTCACCCTATTCACACAACTATATTATTTTGCCTCTACAAGCCTTTCACTTTGACTAGTCAAATTCAGCCCCAAACAACAACATAAAAACCAAATCAGAAGATTAGATCAGTGCTCCTAAGGCCAGGTCTACACTACAAACTTTGGCCAATGCAAGTCACTTTGGCATATAGCCTCCAAAGTTTGTATAGAGCTCGGCTGCCTATGTACTTGGCTGTTTGTATCACTGCTGCCCAGACTCACCAGGAATGTTTGTGTCAGTGTAAAGTGCGGTGCACCACAGATAGGTTTTCCAATGTGTCATGTGCCACTGCCCAGCACAAGGCCTTTTGGGACATTTTTGCAATGTTTTGTGGAATAATGACTCGCCAAGGGATCTCTGGTAGCTAGATCCCAGCATGCCGCTTTCTCCATCCCATAATGCCACCCTTAGCCCATAATTTTCATGGGATTTTTTAAAAATCCAACAAACCCATGTGGGTTCCATGCACAGATGCATGGAACCCTCAGAGCTCTGCACTATTCTCATGAATGTTGCAATAAATATGGGACTCATGACCGTCCTGTATTTCCTGACCTTCAGGAAATACTGCAACAACAAGGGACATGATGATTTCTTCCAGGACAGTTTTCTGAGGGACATAGCAAAAAACAATTCAAGGTTGTTGAAGGTGTTTATGGAGCAGCTGCAGAGGGAGCGCTGAGAAACAAGCCCTGACTGTTAAGATTGCATCATAATGAGGGTTTGGGATGACTAGCTGTGACTGCAGAACTTTCATGAACTTTCAGATGCAAAAGGACACATTCCTGGATCTGTGTGTCGAGCTCACCCTAGCCCTCCAGTGCAGAGACACCAGAATGAGAGCCGCACTGTCAGTGGAAAAGCCAGTGGCGATCATGCTCTGGAAGCTTGTAACACTAGATTACTACTACTAGATTAACACTAGATTGCTACTAGTCAGTGAGAAACCATTTTGGAGTTGGAAAAATCCACAGTGGAGGCTGTTGTCATGCAAGTGTGTAGGGCCATTATTCATCTCCTGCTATGCAGAACTGTGACTCTCAGCATGGTGCAGGACATAGTGGGCGGATTTGCAGCAATGGGGTTCCCGAACGGCAGTGGGGTGATAACATGTAGATATCTATTTTGGCAGCAGCCTATCTTGCCACATCAATAGACAGGGCTACTTCTATGGTTATGCAAGTATTGGTGGTTCACCAGGGACGTTTCACCGATATCAATAAGGGCTGGTCAGGGAAAGTGCATGATGCTTGCATCATTAAGAATACAGGACTGTTCGGAAAGCTGCAAGCAGGGACATTCTTTCCCAACTGGTGGGTTACCATTGACTATATTGAAGCGCCAATAGTGATTCTTGGGGACCCAGCCTATCCTTTGCTCCCCTTGCCACCTCGACAACACCAAAGAAAGATTCAGCTACCAGCTTAGCATGTGTAAAATGACTATTGAATGCAGTTCTGTTCGACTGAAGGGATGCTGGTGGTGTTTACTCCGTAGATTGGATCTCAGTGAGAAATATATCACAGTGGTCATAGCTGCTTGTTGTGTCCTGCATAATATATGTGAGATAATAGCTGCTGCCAGGGCGGAGGTGGAGCAGCTGTCTGCTGATTTTGAACAGCCAGACACAGGGGCTATTACAAGAGCCCAGTGTGGAGCTGTGCTGCTGAGGGAGGCTTTGAATGAGTACTTTAAAGGTCAGCCCCAGGTCATGCAGTGCCTTCACTCGCACCGCGTTGACTTAAGTAGGTTGACCGTGGTTCTACACTGTTCGAGGATTTGGTTTACTGCATCACTGTAACAGGGAGCTTCAGCCAGACAATAATTTGAGTGTAGATACATGCACAGATAAGTCGACGCAAGGCGACTTATATTGACCTAACTTTATAGTGTAGATTAGGCCTAAAATTGTGATGACAAATTGATATTCTTTCCTGGATTTATGGGATTCAAATTCATTTCCAGTGGAACTTCACTGAAGTCGATGGAATTGTATCGAGGACGATCTCAGCCCATGTTGATTTATATACATTCTGTACTATCTACTTCGGGATTTTCTATAGCACCCATCAACATAATATCTAAACACAAGATGACAGTATGTAAATGCATGATAGTATTATTATTATTCTCTCCAACCTTTCCCAGGTTGTGAGTTCCCAAATTTTTTCATAGTGTGGACCATGTCTTAATATCGAGAGTATCTTGTGGACACTTCCTTTCCTATTCAGGGCCACTTTGACTGCCTCCCATTCCATTCACAATCCCATTACATCCCAGTGAAAACTCCAGCAATTGCTTATGTGGAAGTGTAATATCAGGAAAGACCGAATGGATTTTAGGCTTCTTTGAATGTGATGTAAAAGGAAACAAGGAGGAGGAGTCAGCACCATGGGACCAACCAGTTCTTTGCAAACTACCAGCAAATTCTCCACAGACCACAGTTTGGAAACTACTGGAGATAAGCTTGACCAAGAAGTATTATATCCAAACACTCGCCAACTTTGGAGAAACTTACCTACAGACCCACATCCAAGCTAGATGGCTCAGGACCAACACTTCCCCTTTGGCCTCTAGCCACCATCCTTGATTCGGACACACAAGTGAAATATTTGCCAAGCACAAAGCAATGATGACTGCACTGTGAAGTTTTTCTGCCTGGGACCCTGTTATATCCTCCCACTCATTCATACCCTCCATCATATCATCCCATCATCACAAGCCCCTAATTACTTGACGTAGACATTGTCCGTAAATTAGGAGACATTACAGAGTTCTTTTGGCCATCGAGTGAGATTACTGTGCAATGACTCCAAAGAGACACCTTTGTGTCCAGGCTTGAAATCCAGTATTTACTTAAAACACTTTCAATCAATGAAATTTTATTACAGCCATTGATTGGTAGCACATACAATTTTGCTTACTCTGTTACTTTAAACCGGAGGAGGGTTTATGCCTGATTCATGCACAGCAAACACAGCCTTCCAGCAATGTCAAATGTCAAGTGGATGTGGAAGGAAATAATTATACATAATTCATGTAGCAACTTTATGTCATATCTGTGCTCGGACTCATCGTGCTGATTTCTGTAGACCTGCACGCCTCACAGTTAGCCATGGGCAAACAGTGTTCCAGGCCCCACAGAGGATCTGGGGAAGACCGCTAATTCTGCCACAGCCAGAGTTGAAGAGGTTGGAAGAGTGTCTCATCTGCAGCCTGGTAAAGGTGACATGCACACAGCATTCATGGTTGAGCTCAACCATCAAGAGGGTTGGCTATCAGATCTTGGCAGATGCACCATGGTAGGCTTACTGAAAGGGTGCTGGAGCAGGCTCTGTGCAACTTAGTGGGAGGGTTTTTTTTCTTTGAATTTGGCAACTTTTTGAAATAGAGGGGATGGGGAAAATGTAGGTGTGCTTTGTGCTGTTTTGTATGGTGCTCCTGTAT
The DNA here is from genome assembly GCF_028017835.1 of Emys orbicularis. Taxonomy (NCBI): domain Eukaryota; kingdom Metazoa; phylum Chordata; order Testudines; family Emydidae; genus Emys; species Emys orbicularis. The sequence goes on along the minus strand of NC_088690.1, from coordinate 6,804,889 downwards.
TCATGGCACTCCCTATGGGTTAGGATATTTTGTTTTGCTCTGAAATAGAAAGAGGATGGAAGAAGTGAACGTGGCGGGAACCTCACAAGAAGTGGGAAAGGGGCAGGAGCTTCTGAGGGGAAGGACTGTCCAGTGGTTAGAGCACAAGCCTAGGACTTGGAAGATCAGGATTTAATTCCCTGCCCTGCCGCAAACTTTCTGTGTGACTTGGGCAAGTCACTTAGCCTCTCTGTGCCTAAATTCCCCATCTGTAAAATGGGACTAATACTCATAGACTTTAAGGCCAGAAGGGACCATTGCAGATCACAGCACCTCACCCATGCACTCCTGTAATACACCCAGAACCTCTAGTTGAGTTACTGAAGGCCTCATATCTTGATTTAAAGGCTTCAAGTTACAGAGAATCCACCGTTTACTCTAGTTCAAACCAGCAAATGATCCATGCCCCACACTGCAGAGGAAGGTGAAAAAAACCCAGGGTCTCTGCCAATGTGACCTGGGGGGAAATCCCTTCCAAACCCCAAATATGGAGATCAGTTAGACCCCGCGCATATGGGCAAGACCCAGCAGCCAGACATCTGGAAAAGAATTCTCTGTAGTAACTCAGAGCCCTCCCCATCTAGTGTCCCATTTCCGACTGCTTGAGATATTTGCTAAGAGCAGTCATGGGTGGGCCATATGCCATTGTAGGCAACCTCATCATACCATCCCCTCCATAAACTTATCAAGCTCAATCTTGAAACAGGTTAGTTTTTTTGCACTCCCTATTCTCCTTGGAAGGCTGTTCCAGAACTTTACTCCTCTGACAGTGAGAAACTTTCATCTAGTTTCTAGCCTAAACTTATTGATGGGCAGTTTATATCCATTTGTTCTTGCGCCAATATTGGTCCTTAATTTAAATAACTCCTCCCCCTCCCTGGTGTTTATTACTCTGACGTATTAATAGAGAGCAATCAGATCTCCTCTCAGCTTTTGTTTGGTTAAGCTAAATAAGCCAAACTCCTTAGGTCTCCTGTCATAAGGTAGGTTCTCCATTCCTTTGATCATCCTAGTAACCCTTCTCTGTACCTGTTCCAGTTTGAATTCATCCTTCTTAAACACGGGAGACAAGAATTGCACACAGTATTCCAGATGAGGTCTCACCAGTGCCTTGTATAACAGTAATAACACTTCCCTATCTGTACTGGAAATACCTCACCTGATGCATCCTGGGATTGCATAATAGTAATTCCCTACTTCACATGGGCATTGTGAGGATGAGTATATTAAAGATTGTGAGACACTCAGATACTATTGTGACGAGGACCAGAGAGAGAGTGAAGAAAATAGCACCTCCTTGCTTATTATAACACTTTCTCCAAAAACTATGTTAGGCTGGCACAGGAGACATGGGCAAACCTCAAAAATGTTGCTAGTTTGGATTGGCAGCCCAGATTCTCAGTAAGGTACTAATTAACTTCACGTGCTTAAAGTTAGGTACCTTGCCAAGTCAGTGTCTAGATGTATAGAGGAAGCCTATGTAGATACCTTAAGCCTGCAGAGCTAACATAGGCTAGAAATCAGTAACAACAACAGGCTTTCCCATAATAAATCTGGTACTTTCTGCTTCTGACTGGGCTGGGCTGACCACACAAACTGTCTTTCTCACAGTACTTTGGCACTGCTCGTTCTATTCTCAGCTGGGGTCCAGACGCAGAGAGGTGCAAGAAAATGACAATAATGAAAAGAAGTTGGGATAGGCAAACCTCCTGGTGTTGGAGGCTCTTCAAGGCTCTCAGACTCTTTGTTGGGTTTGCAAAACTGGGACAATTTTTGTGAAGTACTTTTTCCTGTAATTCAAAAGGCATGTTCTCCCCCAGTGACCACCAAGGGTGATTCTGTTATTAAAGGGACAAGCATTTTTCTAGCAAAAAAGAAAGCCTATGGTATGTCTGAGGGAGAGAAGAAAGGAACCACTGGCTGGCACATGTGAGTGTCCTATGTACAGTTTATAGAATTTCTCTCTGCTCCTGTTTTGCCCTGCTGTATATTCTCATCTTCAAATGCTTTTGTCCAGTTGTTGTTTTTAACAGAGATGGGCCAGAGCTGCAGACCTCATAGCCAGGTTCAGAAACAATTCTGAACTTCCCCAAAGTTCAGGTTTGGCATCTTGTTTCCATTATGCAGAAAGCCCCAAAGCGTAATGCTCATACTGGAATCTTGAGCCAAACTTTTCCAAAGTTCAGGTGGCTGGCGATGGTTTTAACCCCATTTCCCAATTCAGGTTCATCTCCACTTGGACTATTCCATACACCCACAGCTTTCTCTCTGTACTGCTATGCAGCTTTACTTTACTTCTACATAATGTCATCCCCTAATTCTGCTCCTAGGATCACCCTAAATAATTCTTCTTCCTCCTTTGTATCGACACACTTCAAACGCTTTTAGGCACCTATCATTATCCCCACCATATTAGTCACCCTTTAAACAAGCTCTCTCTATATTTAGTGACTTTAATCTTTTCTTGTATTTCACTCTTTCCAGCTACTTAAGCACATTTGTTGTTTTTCTTGACATTCTCGCCAATGGTGGTACTAAGGTGCGCAGAACTGAACATGTGTAGATGTAGGGTCTGTCTACACTGGAGCTGGAGGTGTAATAGCCAGGGGGCTGCAGGGATACTAGGGTTTCAGACAGGCCCATGCTCACGGAACCCTAGCCCATCCTGCCACTCCCCACACACACTGCATCTACACTGCTATTTTTTGCGCACTAGCCCAATCAGAGCTAACCCAGGTATGTCTGCCTGAGTTGGAAATTACACCTCCAGTGTAGACATACTTCTAATGACAGCAGTGACATACAGAGTACGATCGCCTCCCCGCTTCGGGATGTGATGCTTCTAAGTCTGCATCACAATGGCTAATTTGTTTCCCCTTTGGCACTATATTAAAAGCTAAAATCCAATTTCCTATTCACTATCATGCCAAGGTCTTTTGTGTTTCCAGGTATTCCCCTTCTCTAACTGAATGCATTAAGTCGGGAAGGTGTTTGCTTTCACTTTTAATTTCCTTCCTTTTGATGGTTGCATCACAATCTTAACATGACTGGAACATGGGGGGTTTTCATGTGTTGTGAATCATCATTGACCAATCAGTGATTTATTTAACCCAGGCTCAAAATATATGGCCAAGAAAGTGAGACTAAATAGCCAGGCGTTCATTGGAAACAGATCAAGACGACACTCTGTTAACATCCTTCTTGACTGTGGGCTGTTCCCTCACATCTGGCCACTAAGTGCCTCTATAAATCAAAAATGGCATTAAAGGATGAGGAAAACTTCAGGGTGACCGCAGCCAAATGCTGACATCTCTGCTCTACCAACAGTTTATCATGAAGAGGGAGCCTTAATATAGTCGAGCCAATGTCAGTTCTGTTGATTTGTTTCTTATGCAAACATGTCTGTGCTTTTTCCCAGGCTACCTCCCATGTAAGAATCGCCCTTCCAAAAGGCTACTCCCCTCTACTTATTCAAGTCCCCCATGAAGATCCACCACTGCTGTGATGATTCTAAAGGCATGACATCTCTGCCAACCAGACGGGTGCTCCTACAACTTTCCTCGTATTGTGATTGTGGGGGCACCCTCAGGGCATCCATAACCCCGCAGAGTTGCTGTGGCATGGAGAGATGAACTAAGATGGGTTTACAAAACAGTCTCCTTTGCAGAATTATAGGGGTGTGTCTTGTGATGATATAGCTACTATTTCTTTAAATCCGTAGCAGGAAGCCAAGCACTGGAATGGGTTACCTAGGGAGGTGGTGGAATCTCCTTCCGTAGAGGTTTTTAAGGTCAGGCTTGACAAAGCCCTGGCTGGGATGATTTAGTTGGGGATTGGTCCTGCTTTGAGCAGGGGGTTGGACTAGATGACCTCCTGAGGTCCCTTCCAACCCTGATAGTCTATGACTCTATGAAGAAGGGGTGGGCAAGATTGTAGGCAGAAACTCTATAGGAAAACAGAAAGAAACGGACAGAGAGTTCATCGGATAATACTAGAGCTGCTTGCAATTTTTAGAACCCAATGGGGTACGTCAACAAAAATGGCCTTTTCTTGAAAAAGTTTTGTGAAAAACTTGAGGGTTTTGTAAAATTTCATCACATTTTTTGCAACGTCTTCAATCGACGTTTTAACTGACATTTTAGTGCCCAACTTTATTGAAATGAGCATGGATATTTTTGGTTTATGGTTTTCAGAAAATGAACATTTTTCTGGACTTATTTCAACAAGATTTTCAATGTAAAAAATTCGTTAAAAAAACTTTGTGGAAAACAAATAATGGGTCTGGCTCGAACCCTGTGAAACGGAAACAACACTAACATTTTTCCATGAAAATTTTCGTTTTTCAACCAGCTCCAGATTAATACCAATTTCCTTAACCTAATAAAGTTCTTTGATCAGTTTATAACACTGATACCCCTGCGTATGTCATCGGTCATGGGGATCACACCTGGGACCTCTTGAGTTTAATCATGACCCTCTATTGCCTGAGCTAAAAGAAAGATGTTTCTTACCCAAGGCCGTAATAGGCTCATCAATCTCTAGCTCAGGGATCGACAATCTTTGGCACGCGGCTCGCCAGGGTAAGCACCCTGGTGGGCCGGGCCAGTTTGTTTACCTGCTGCATCCGCAGGTTCGGCGGATCGCAGTTCCCACTGGCCATGGTTCGCCATTCCAGGCCAATGGGGGTGGCGGGAAGCGGCAGCCGGCACATCCCTTGGCCTGCGCCGCTTCCCACAGCCCCCATTGGCCCAGAGCGGCAAACCACGGCCAGTGGGAGCCACGATCGGCCAAACCTGCGGACACGGCAGGTAAACAAACCAGCCCGGCCCACCAGGATGCTTACCCTGGTGGGCCGCATGCCAAAGGTTGCAGATCTCTGCTCTAGCTGGTCTAGCAACCACTAGATGGGGACAGAGTGCCACACCAAGCAGGCGGGGATTTCACATGTCAAGAAAAAAGTCTTCCCATAATTCTTTATTACTGTCACATGATACCCTGTTCTCTGATCAACCTAGCGGATTGGATCCGCATACTGATAGGCCCATCCTCTGCTAGCTTAGTCTGAGTTGAAAGCCTAAAACATCTCAGTTTGTGGGCCATGCTGCACATTCAGTCTGTCTTTTCAGCTGTCCCTCAGAATGTGTGGTGTTGTCCTGTGAATAAGGCAAGAATACTACCTTAAAACAGGGCCTATGCCCCTTTTTTGTCCGACACTGCAGTCATAATAACAGTGGCCTGAAATTAAAGATTAACCAGAGTCCTTAGAGGACACATTTTACTACCTTATGCCAGGCCTATAAATTCTTTCACCATATATTTAGCCAGCTTGAACGCTGAATATTTCTTGACTATAAAAGTTACTACCTTGCATGTTTCATTAGAAAGAGTAAATATTTTAACTACTTTTGTTTTGATGGAGATTAACCAGATTTAGGGCCACATTCTAGATTTTCCATAGCATAACCAAGAGCTGAATTTGGCCAGCAAGGCTGCAGAAGTCTTTGAATGAGACAGGCAGTGCTTGTGCAAATATTAGTTTTGCATTATTCAAATGCCGTCAGAATTTCATAGGATTCCAAGCTGGGTCAGATGGGATCAGAATATCTTGCCTTCTGATGGACTCTTTCTCCTCAAACCTCTGCGTGCTGGGTTCGGAGGAGCACTACAGTGCACAAATCCATGGTGTGCATTCTCCTCTGTAGGTACCCCTGTCTCTGAATTGCTTTGTCTGCACACAGGATGCCTTGAATGCCATTGTTCTGTAACACGAATAGCATTATAGATGCTAAAATAGATATTAATAGATAATAAGAGAGAAAATATCATATTGCCTCTATATAAATCCATGGCAAGCCCACACCTTGAATACTGCGTGGGGTTTAAAAGGGAGCTAGATAGATTCATGGAAGACAGGTCCATTAATGGCTATTAGCCAGGATGGGCAGGAATGGTGTCCCTAGCCTCTGTTTGCCAGAAGCTGGGATTGGGTGACAGGGGATGGATCACTTGATGATAACCTGTCTGTTCATTCCCTTTGGGGCACCTGCCATTGGCCACTGTTGGTAGACAGGATACTGGGCTTGATGAACCTTTGGTCTGACCCAGTATGGCCGTTCTTATGTTCTTATTAATTTAAAAGGCATCATCATAATAGCTTTTCAATAATTCTGGGTTTCGCTGTGTCTTGGGATATTGTATACTGCCCGTCCCCATAGTATCTAGGCATGTCTACTAACTTTCCAGGTGCTTGACACTCAAATCTGTTTCATGGCCAAGCTTTTTTCATCCTGCACATATATTAATTGGTTTGTTATCATCAGACCACTCATGGCTGCTGGGCTGATTTGCTACTATTGGATCCCACATGATTGCTGTTTCCTACACTAGGGTTGCTTGTGATCAGCGCTAGGTTGATGACATCGGTGTCGTTCTAGCAAAATATAACTGATGCATTAAAAAAAAATTACAAGCAGCTTGCAAACATAGACTTGATCCTGCAATCGTATCTGCACAAGCAAACTCTTACCCCCGCCTGGAGCCTTACTGAATTCAACGGGGCTCTGCACGGCCCAGGAATCCACCTGCACAGGTCTGATGGCAGGATGAAGGCCATAAAATATAGGTCAAATGCTGGTCCCAGGACTGGCCTTCAATTAAATTAGTATCAAAATATAAAGGTTTCATTGAAACGATGCCCTAAATTTAGAAGCAGCTTGTGTTTTATAAGTTTTATTTATTTTACTGCACTATTGTCAGTTAAAAAATCTGTTTTCCCTTCCCACTCGCTCTGTTCCTTTAAGTGTCTGTATTTTCCTAAATTCTCCGTCTTCTAACAGTCCCCCCTGAGATCAGGCACTGCACAAACAGTGGGGAAGACAGTCCCTGTTCTGCAGAGCTCACATTATAAATAGACATGACAGAGAAAGGGTGGGAGGACAAACAGAGGCAATTACTTGCCTAGTCACAGAACGTCATTGGCAGAGAGCGGAAATAGAACCCAGGTTTCCTAACTGCCAGTGCAATGCACTATCCAGGGGCAGCATGTGACTCTTCCATTTGGGGAGACTGGGCACGCCCAGACCATGGCCTCACCCCCACTTGGCCTTCTCCCCCATGCTCCACCCCCAGCCCTGTTCAGCCACCTTCCCTGAGGCCCCACCCACCCACTCCTCACGCACCACTCATGCCTCTTCGCCTCCTCCCCCAGTCCCGAGATGGGCAGAGCAAGGATGGGAAGAGGCGGAGGGAGGGCGGGGCTTCAGGGGGAAGAAGACAAACTGGAGTGGGACCTCGGGGCAGGGTACCCTTTTGGCCGTGGCGTGCTCCAAAGGTGGCGGGCCGGCTGTTTGGGGAGCCTTAGCCTCACCTGGCCTCTTATGCATGCTGTCCATGGTGATATCCATTGAACCACACTGCCTCCAGCTGCAGCACATTGCCAGCCAAGGCCCCAAACCTTCAATAAGTGCCATGCAAACTGACTCCCCATCCATGCAGAGCCCCATTGACTTTAATGGGGCTGGATGGACTCTCAGGGGTCTGACTACATGGACCTCATTGCAGGACTGGGGTCTTCCCCAGCAACCTGCTCCAGACAAGTACTTTGTTATCTGAAGGTTTTTCAACAGCCATGAAGAAAAACGCAGCAAACTCTTTAACACTTCTAAGAAGATCTCAGCTCCTACTGATTAACCACAGTGCAAACTTCATAAAAGGATTGACCTCCACCATCTATTTATATACTTGAGTAATCCCAATAAAAAAGGAAATGACACTTTGCCACAACATTACTAAGTCCACATCCTATAAAACCATTCAGCAAAAGCAAAACAAGAAAGAGGTGTGTTTGGCCATTGTCTGTTATTATACTGGCCTTTGTCGGTGCCACGTTGCTTCTAGAAATAATGAGCAAGGAACAAAGCTTGGTTGTGTTTATGGGCTGGTTCTTGGCTTCTGTCATGAGCGGCGGGTATCATAGGCTGGGGGAGGCTGAGCCTCCCCAAGCAGCCTGGCATGACCCCACCCACGCTCCGCCCCCAGTGGCGTGCCTGTGAGTTCCCGCTCTCTTGGGGCCCAGGCTGGGGTTGGGCGGCCTGTCGCAGGGATTTGGGGAGGCTCGGGCTGGTGCCTGCCTGGCACTCCGGTCGGGGGTGCTGCGGCCACGCTGCCAGCCCTGCACTCTGGAGCTGGGGTTGGGGTGGTTGCAGGCTCCACGGTCCGGGGTTGGGGTTGGGGGCGCCTGGTGCTCTGGGGCTGGGGGCGCTCTGGAGCTGAGGTTGGGGGCACCTCGCTCTGGGGTTGGGGTTGGTAGGGAGTCGCTTGCCTGGGGTGGGGAGGCCAGCAGCTGTGGTGGGGCTCCGGGCTCCAGCGGGGGAAGTAGGGCAACCTGCTGTCCCGATTTTTGGAGCTTTTTCTTACATAGGCACCTATTACCTCCCACCCCCGTCCTGATTTTTCACACTTGCTATCTGGTCACCCTAGTGGGAAGGGGCCTCGGGCAGAAGGGGAGGGGGCTAGCCTCTCCCAACTGCTGGTTCACCCGCCACCCATGGTTATTCTTATGTGGTGGTTTTCAACCTGATATCCACGGACCCGTAGGGGTCCACAGAATATGTCTAAGGGGTCCACGGAAGATTGTCATTACCATAGAACAGTGGTTTTCAACCTGGGGTCCGCAGACTATGTCTAAGATTTCCAAAGGGGTCCACACCTTCTTCAAAATGTTGTAGGGGCCCACAAATGAAAAATGGCAGAAAACCCCTCTTCTAATGCACAAGTGGAAGATGCACTTTGAACCCTTGGATTCCACCCTGCAGGAGTGCTCTGTTTATTTCCCTGATTGCCATACTGCTTTCATTTCCACCTCAGAGCCATGGCATATCTCACAATTAACACACTGATGTTTCTAAGCCAACCCACAAGCAAATACAAGCACCCATGTCGGGAGGAATCATAGAATACCACAGGGTTGAAAGGGACCTCAGAAGGTCATCTAGTCCAACCCCCTGCTCAAGGCAGGACCAATCCCCAAACAGATTTTTACCCCAGTTCCCTAAATGGCCCCTTCAAGGACTGAACTCACAACCCTGGATTTAGCAGGCCAATGCTCAAACCACTGAGCTATCCCTCCCCGTGAATGATACAGCCCTCCCAGTGCTTTCCATCCAACAATCACTATATTTGTTTAAGCTCATGGAAAGAGCCGTGGAACATGCTTAAAATAATGTGTATATTTTTTTTCCAAGCAGTGGGCGATGCCACCTATCTGAACCCACAAGCCAAGGTACATTTTCAATGCCCAGCAGGACCATTTGGATCAATGGTTTTCCCTTTCCTTCTTTCCCCTACAAGCTATTATTCAAATTGTTAAAACAAACAGCTATCGAGGCTAGAAAAGCGCTAGACAGACAGAAATAAAATAACAAGACGAGAGGTTTCAACCCCGGCCTCTCCCCAGGAGCATCCTTATGTTCTGCTTTGCTCCTCATTCGGCACAAGGAAAAAAGCCGTGAGCAGGTTAAATTTAGATCATTGCTGATATGAATGAAGGTGCCCTCGCTGTCACATAACACTAGAGATAGAAACCACTGGCTTTGTGCGACTCCCCATGGAAGAGGGGAGCGCTCGGATTCACATGTGCAATGATTCTTCCGCCCTCTCTTACGACAGGCGATCAGTATTCTGCAAGCAGAACCCTGTATTACCCTGGGCCCAGCTCCTACCTTCCATTTCAGCGAGCGGAAGGAATGATGTGCATCATGCAGACTGGGGGATCAGTGCTCCATGTCACTGTTATTCCTTGCCCAGCCATGCTCTTACTCTATGAGTACATCAACAGCCCAGCGGAAGGTGTAATTTCCAGCTTAGACGTGCTAGGTTTGATCGAGGTAGCTTGCTAAAAATAGCTGTTCCCATCCGAGACCCTAGATAAGTACTTGGGGTAGAGAGTCTGGGCCACCATCTGTACCACTGGGGCTACCCTGCTATTTTCAGCGCACCGTCTATCAAACTTAGCATGTCTAGGCTGGAAATTACCCGCCTAGCTGCAGTGTAGACTTACCATATGTTGGTTTATCCAGTGCCCGGCACAACTGGGCCCCAGTCTCAGTAGGAGCCCATAAGCGCTACTATAATACAAATAAGTAACTTCTTTGTATTATAGTCGACTGTAAGTTCTTTGGGGCAGGAACCGCCCTTCTGTTCTGTTTGTACAGCACCTAGCACAACAGGGTCCTGCTCTGTAACTGGGGTTTTGAGGCACTTTTGAAATGCATATAAATAATAATAATAGCAACAACAGCCTTCACCCCACTGAAGGCTATTGAGAGAGGGAAACTATAAAGTCTGCAGATGAGAACTGTCTGGGAACAGGGATTGGCAACCTTTGGCACGTGGCTCGCCAGGATAAGCGGGAAGCAGCAGCCAGCACATCCCTCGGTCCGCGCCGCTTCCCGCAGCCCCCATTGGCCTGGGACGGCAAACCGCGGCCAGTTGGAGCCACGATCGGCCGAACCTGCAGACGCGGCAGGTAAACAAACCGGCCCGGACCGCCAGGGGGCTTACCCTGGTGAGCCGCGTGGCAAAGGTTGCTGATCCCTGGTCTGGAATTTTTGCAACAAACCTTTTTATTTTCAAGCCAAAAATGGATTGTTTCAGAAACATCTTTCCTTCTGAATTTTATTGAAAATGGTAATAAAAAAAGTTATCAAAATGGTTACAGATTTTTTTTCATTTACCCAACTGCCCCAATCTCGATAAACACGTCAATAACTATTTCAACAAACAACTTTTTAAAAAAAATTTAAAATACCTGTAATACTCCATTTCATACACTGAAGTGAAAACAACTTTGAAATTTCAATGATTTTTCATGAAAATGGGTTCTCATTTTTTGACGGGCTCTGCTGAATATTAGAGCTGGTTCCAAATTTTCCAATGAATCATTTTTCTGTTGGAAAATGCCCTTTTGTTATTTTATTTTATTTTATAAAAATTACAAAATACAATGCTTTGATGTATTAAAAAAATACATTTTGATTGATGAAAATGGAGTTTTTTTCCAAAAATTATGTTTCAGAAGCAATTTCAGAATTTCAGCTTTTTGTTCTGCGGAACAGAAATTCCAGTTCCTGTCCAGCGTTACTGAAGAAGGTGGAAAAGACCTCATGTTGCACAGGCTCTGATCTTGGAAGCATTTATGCACAATTAATCAGTGGAACTCATTGCCAGGGGATGTTGTGAAGGCCAAAAGTATTACTGGGTTCAAAAAAAGTACTTGATAAGTTCATAGGGGATAGATACATCAATGACTATTAGCCAAGATGGTCAGGGATGTGACCCCATGCTCAGGGAGACCCTAAACCTCTGACTGCCAGAAACCGGGAAGCAAAGATGGGGTGGATCTCCCAAAATTTCCCTGTCCTGAAGATCTGGCACTGACCACTGTTGGAGACAGCATACTGGGCTAGACGGACTATTGGTCTGACCCAGTGTTGCAGTGCTTATATCCTTACGTTTAGAATAAGAATTAGAATGAAGTTAAGCACATGTGAAGGTGTTTGCCGAATCGGGGACCAAGTTAACTAGCTGACATTTAGTATAACCGGGAATGCTGAGTAATGCTTACTTTATGTACATCAGACTTTGACCGAATGCTCCAAAATACACTTCTGACTTTGCTCTGGGAGCTATTGTCTACCTGGAATACCATAAAAATTCCCTTTTATGACTTTATAACTTTAATTTCAAAGAATGACGAGTGGATGATGTGTTGTTCTCCTTATTAAGGCACAAGAGCTTGTCCTGAGCAACTAAAAATTCTTTTTATTTAATGTTTATGTAACTAACACAACAGCAACAGGACCATGGTGCAAGCTGCAGCTCCCTGACTCCAAAATTCCATCTTCCAAGGTGAAGGATGACCTTTAGTCTCTGTAGCCACCACCCACACATAACAATCCTTATATAACAATGACAGCTACAGTTATGTCGCCACAGTGTTGCCAACTGTCGTGAGGCTTGTGGTAGCTGGTGTTTTGCTTCAAGTCCCAACTCCAGGAGTCATGTGAAGGGAGGAGAATCTCAGCTTTCATTTTTTTTAAAATAAACTACGTTTGTAGCCCTCACGGTTGTAAAGTCAAGTTTGAAAACATGACCCTAAAGGTTCAAAAACTGTAAGACAAATAATAAGCACCCAACATGTATTACTTCAGTGGAGCTGCGACAATATTCACCAGATGAGGAGCTTCTCCACAAGCATCTGTTAATTAACTCTAGTTGCTCACCCCAAATCACCAGCCACTTCTGAAAATCTTGACCAAATCTATGCTCAGAATCATCACCAAATTCATTTATTTTCCCCCAAAATGACAAGAAGTTGAAGCACTTAAAATTATGGGGGAGGGGCTTGAGAGGGGTGGTGGTTGTTTTTTGTTATAGTTATTTGTAATTCTTCATTAGAAGTTTGGAACTGAAATCTTTTCCCTTATCAAAAAGGCTTCTGTCATTTGGCCCAAAATGAACAGTTTGGTATTGTAGGGTTGCTCATGAGGGCTAAAATTGTTTTCTAGAAAAGAAAGAAAGAAAGAAAGAAAGAAAGAAAGAAAGAAAGAAAGAAAGAAAGAAAGAAAGAAAGAAAGAAAGAAAGAAAGAAAGAAGCATTTGTTTGAAAAAGACACTCACAAAAAGAAATGCATGGACTTTTCACATGAGTATGAGAAAGGCCCACCAACCTACACAATGCATCTTTGACCTAAGCTATATTATTGGAATATTTTGGACATTATAGATTTGACTTTAAGGCATAGTCTGCAGTAGAAAAGGTTTACCAGTTTAGCTGTACTTGCAAACCCTCCTAGCCTGGATACAGCTTATATCAGCAAAAGAGTGCTTTTATCAGTACTGTATAGACTATGTCAGTTTCCCAAATGAAATAAGTTGTACTGGAAAAAGCACTTTTTCCCAATATAAACCGTGTCTACACTAGGGGCTTTTGCCAGTATAAAAATTTCACACAAGAACCATCCCTCCTAACTGACATTCGGATACTGGCAAAAGTTTCTAACATAGACACTGGCCTAAAATGCTGAGATGTAGAGAGAAGGCATTATTATGTGAGATCAGGAATCAAGCTCTCTAGAAGACACTGAAGGTCCAGTTAAAAGTGCATACACAATCTTCAAAAATGTTGCCGTTTCCTCAAACAGCAGAAGAAATTCAGTCCTAAGGCCAGATCCTCAGGTGACGTAAAGTGGAATAATTCCATTGAAGTCAACTCTCGCCTATCATTGAGGTTTCGTGAAGTGCCTTAATCAGCTGGGAGAAGGAAGCAGTGGATTCGTGCTAGCTTCAAGGCACTATGGAAGAGGGGACAGGAGGAAGAGATGCCCCTAGTGAGATTAGATTAGACAGGGGCCAGAATTACAGGACCAGAGATGAGGGAGCTACTTACATCTAGGTAGCTGCTTGTTCTGAGTATGCCTAAAGGTGGCTCCTGAGGAGGAGGGCAGGAGAAAAGAGCAGGAAAAAAGGATGAGGGGAAGTGAGGAAGAAAGGAAGGGGAAAAGACAGCTGAGAAAGAGAGGAGATAAGGATGACAGAAACCAAGAGGGAAGAGAAAGATGTAAAGAAGGAAACAAACAAAAAGGGTGAAGAGAAGTGGGCTTGGCTTAAAGGTACTACAAAGAGAGGAGGAGGAAAGGAAAGACAGATAAAGCAGGGAGGAGAGTTAAAAGGAAGTAAACAGAGAAGGCATAAAAAGAAGGGTTAGTTGCCCTCTGGCAAACACACTGCAAGGTAAATGGAAACACGTATCTAAACAAGGAGACCCCCAGGCCGGGACTGGAACAGCTTATGCGTCTAGAGCTCCTCCCTCTTCATCTCAGAGCCTATTTAATGACAATAAATGGGTGGAGATTTCTCCAAGGCCAGGTCAAGGTGAACTACTCCATCCCTCTGTCCGTCTGTCTATGTCGAATGTAACTATCACAGCCGTGTTTGTCTGCTCCAAGCCTCACCTATTGTGCCACCTTCTTATCTCTGAAGTCAATCCACCACTCAAAATGCCGCCGCACTAATGGTTGATGAACCTCTGATGGCACAACTGTTTTACACACTGCATGATTACCCTGTAGAGCTCGTTGCCACAAGATACACCTCTACCCCGATATAATGCGACCTGATATAACACGAATTCGGATATAACGCGGTAAAGCAGTGCTCCGGGGAGGGGAGGGGCTGCACACTCCGGTGGATCAAAGCAAGTTCGATATAACATGGTTTCACCTAAATAAATAAATAAAGGGAGATATCCTATCTCCTAGAACTGGAAGGGACCTTGAAAGGTCATTGAGTCCAGCCCCCTGCCTTCACTAGCAGGACCAAGTACTGATTTTGCCCCAGATCCCTAAGTGGCCACCTCAAGGGCTGAACTCACAACGGTGGGTTTCGCAGGCCAATGCTTGAACTACTGAGCTATCCCTCCCCCTACCTATAATGCGGTAAGATTTTTTGGCTCCTGAGGACAGTGTTATATCGAAGTAAAGGTGTACTGTTGAGGCCAAGAGTTTAGCTGGATTCAAAGAAGGATTAGACATTTATATGGCTAACAAGAGCAGCCACCATTACATTCAACATGATTATAAATAAATATAAACTCTCATGCTTCAAGGCATAAACCATTGCTGACAGAAGGGGGTCAGGAAGTAACCTGCACTCTGGGCAGATTGTTCCATAATTGCTCACTTCAGTGTTTCCTGAACTTTCCCCTGAAACAGCTGGTACTGGCCACTGTTTGGGACAGAAAATGGATCTGGCAGGACCCCAGTCTCATCTGGTATGGCAACACAACAATGAGCTGTTTGTAGGGCAGCATGGAGAGAAGGGAGAAGAAGAGAATGAGGCTAGCACTTTTTTCCATGGGTACCAGCTAGCTTTGGTAATAGTTCTCATTCACTCTCTGGGCTGGTCTACACTACCGCTTAAGTCAATGTAACTTACGTTGCTCAGAGGTGTCAAAAAACCACCCCCCTGAGTGACATAAGTTACATCAACTTAAAGTGGTGTCTACCCCATGTTATGTCGGCAGGAGACGCTCTCCTGTCGACTTATCGTGTCTTCACCAGACCCGCTAAATCAACGCCGCTGCATCGATCACAGTGGCACCGATTTTGCATAGTAGTGAAGACAAGCCCTGAGTAGGTGTTTCCCTCACCCATCCCCTCTTTGCTGGCCATCTCATATATGTTGCAATCACCTGTAGGATAATCTCTAGGGGAAGGCCTGGTCTACACTTAAAAGCTTTACAAGTTAAGCATTTCATTTGGGGGGATGGGACTTTTTTTTTTTAAACCAGAATAGCTATACTGGTTAAAACTCTAGAGTGGATGCAGTTATACCAGTATAAAGGTGCCTTATACCAGTATATTTATTCCCCTACCTGTACAGGAGTATTCTATAGTGATATAAGCTCTTTCATTCCAGTATGATTTTGTCTACCCGTAGTTATCTTGGTAAAAGGAGGTTGTACTGCTTTAAATACTGTAGGCTCCAGTGCAATCAATCAGGGTACGTCTACACTACCCGCCGGATCGGCGGGTAGCGATCGATCTATCGGGGATCGATTTATCGCGTGTAGTGTAGACGCGATAAATCGATCCCCGATCGCTCTCCCGTCGACTGCTGAACTCTAGCAGTGCGAGAGGCAGAAGCAAAGTCGATGGGGGAGCCGCGGCTGTCGATCCAGCGCCGCGAGGATGCGAAGTAAGTGATTTTAATTCTATCTAAGATACGTCGACTTCAGCTACACTATTCTCGTAGCTGAAGTTGCGTATCTTAGATCAACCCTCTCCTCCCCCCCCAGTGTAGACCAGGCCTCAGTGTCTTGCTATGATGCCAAGAGCAAAAGACACCCCTGATAACTTAGCCCTTGAATATTCAGCACCTCTTAGGTGTTGTTCAACACCTGGCAAGATTATGAGGACATGTACCAGTGCAGTACACACCATCGAACCAGTTATACACAGCCGTCACCCTTTGAATTTCCAGAACCTTCTCTCTAGATTGTGTTGCTGTAGTTCCCCTTGGAAAGTCGAGAAACACTCCTCAAATATCCTCCCATTTATCACGAGCTTGTTCCCTTGTACACATCAATATTTCTGCAAGTGGGGCCATTAACCTGGCCCAGCTATTACACAAGGGGCCTTTGTGTGTTTAATGATGTGGTTTAAATCTGCAGGATCCGTGATTCAGGACAGAACAAGCTCTTGCATCAGGGCCAATCTTGAGGCCGAAGCATCTGTGGGTCCTTTTAAAGCTTTAATGTGGATTAAAAAGTTAGATCCCGGATGCTGAGTATTTTTGACATTTAAACACATTTTTATAACTAGAGCACATGACAATCCTTCAAACAACCATGTTGTTTTATTTTTACAAGGCCTCCAATTAGCCAGTGTTGTTTAGATTGGTAATACGTGCAATGCATAAACTTTCGTAGCACATGGCATATGAAAACAAATAGCCTCCATCCGATGTGCATTTCCCGTGGCAAAAGAGCTGAGGGAAATAAGTGGCATTTTTGTTATAAACTGTCGGCAGATTTCCTCCCTGGAGGGTGCCAGGAGCATGTAATACAAAAGAACACACACGCATGGACCCAAATCCTCCAATGGGTGTTTCTTCTGGTTGAGGACTTCAAGATTTGATCCAGGGGAAGTACCTTCTGGCTTTGTGAAGCCCTGCTCCCTGATCTTGCGATGGATAATATGGGCGCATTGAAGGTAATGGGGCACTCCAGGGGTGTAGCAGTATATCTTTGCATTATCAATTCTAGGCGCAGAGCCCAGGTAAGCATTAGTGAAAGGTCCTGTAGTGAAGGTGCTAGCTGGATATTGCGAAGACCAAGGTTCAATTCCCTACTCTGCACCAAACTGCCTACAGGACCATGCACAAGTCACTGAGGGCCAGGTATTTAGTTGCCTGGTGGGATTTTCAACAGCACCTAATAGGAGTTAGGCCTGATCTACATCTTTTGCTGTGTAAATGCCTTTAAAAATCTGGTCCTGAGCCTCTCTGGAAATGTCTACACTGCAATTAGGCATCCGTGGCTGGCCAGTGTCGAGTTTGTGGGTCTCGAGCTATGGGGCTATTGAACTGCAGGGTAGACATTTCAGCTTGTATTGGGTTCTGGGACCCACCCCCCGCCCGGAGTCCCAGTGCCTGGGCTCCAGCCCAAGCCCAAACGTCTACACGACAATTAAACAGGCCTGTAGCCGAAGCCTGAGTCAGCTGACACAGGCCTCTGTGCCTCGGTTGCCCATCTGTAAAACAGGGATACTAGCACTCCCCTGCCTCCCAGGGGCGTTGTGAGGATAAATACATTCAGGAGTGTGAGCTGCTGTGGGCAAGGCTGGCCCCTCCCCTTTGGCCCTGTCAGTCACATGAAGGATGGAATAAGGGCTTAAAAACAGGAAGTTCCCAGCAGTTGCTGGGTAGTTCTGGGAGAGAGCAGATAGTGGCTCTACAGCTCCCAAAGAAGACTTCTGAAAGCCTTCAGAGAAACTGCCCTCAGGGCCTACAAAGAGACAACGGAACCTAGTATTCTGGCCAGTAAGATAGGTTTTGTAATCCCCAAGGCAAGCCAAGGTGATTGGTGCTGCCATCCTCTACTCATTTGGGGGTTCGAGGACCTGAGAAGACCAAAGGGACTTTGGCAGTGGGAGCCAAAAGCTACCTCCCCGCCCCCTGCATCAACCTAAAAGGACCATCTAACACAATCTGTGATAGGGACTCCTACTCAGGCAGGTGGGACTTTTCAGTGCCTTTCCAGTAGCAGACACCCATCAGCAGCCTCAGAACGGTGACAAACACATGCATTCTGATGTTTGTGATGCACAGCCATCTTTATGCAAAACTAGCCTCAGGTGTGTCCAGAAAGAAATCCACTCTTGTGTTGAAAAATGCGCCCATTTTTACTAATGAATGGAGATGATGAACATTTTCAATGTTTGGTTTTCTTTTGGCCAAAAAAATCAAATGTTGACCAAAAAAATAAAAAGTAAAAGAATGTTTTCACATAATTTGGGGTGCGTGGGGGAGATTCTGACCAGCTGTAGAGCTGATCAAAATTTATCAATTTTTTTGGAAAATTTCATCATCATTTTGAAAAATGAAATAGTAAAAAAAAAAACCAGCAGTGACAAATAGTTTTGTGAATGTTTTACTGCTTTTTCAACCAGTTCTGCTAAAAAATTAGCCTGTTTCACTCAAAAAGTTCACATGCCAATGTAAAACATTTATCCACCCAGTATAGGGGGCACTCCAGGGCATGCTGGGGGGTACAGAAGGAGGATGTAGATTGCGGGTGGGAGGCGGTGTGGCCAGGGAATTCTTACACCCTAAATCAGTGTTTCTCAATGACCGGTCCATGGACCGGTGCTGGTCCTTGAGATCTCCCTGACACAGTTTAGGAAGGCAGCAAGCCGGTCCCTGGTATCAAAACGGTTGAGAAACACTGCCCTAGCAAGTCTTCATCCCAATAATGACCCATGCTGGTCTCTGCAACAGGTGCACAAGTTAGTTGCTTGCTTAACTCGTCTCTGGCAAACCTTGGATGGGGAGATCCATGCCCTAATGCTACCCATACAGTGTGGTGAGACTTTATCCATTAATGTCTGTAAAACCTTCTGAGATCCTTGATGCCATATAAGTGCAAAGTACTGTTAGTGACCTTTATTCTTATGATACAATTTGGTATCTTTCTCAAGCACAAAGGTAAAAAATAAGGATTCCATCAATCAACACTTCTTCCCATTCGTATTCTTTACTTTGATTAAACATCTTCTTCAAAACTTGACAAATTAATGTTTTATTGTCCCTGGATATTTCTAATGGAGCTAAATGTGCACATGGTTAGCCATAAAACCTGAAACCAGGGAGGGGATCATTACCAATTTGAAACTCCATCTAAGTTTGCCAAAGGCTTTGTGAATCTGGACCCTGTTTCAAACAAACGTGACCTAACAAAGGGTTTCACTTCAAAGCCGCATGAAGCTTGATGGCTTCAACTTGTGATGGACCAGAATCAAAACATCCCTTACAAGCTTTGGGGAGGTTTCTGTCCAGATGCAAGCTGGTCCACAAACTCTATAATGCAAAACTTTGCATCCAAACATACTCCCTATGGACTTGTGTTCACTACAAAGCTAACTAGTGTTATAGCTTGAGAGTTGCCCTTAACCCAAGTCTCATCCACACAGAAAAACCCCTCATTTGAATGTGCTGGTGCTATGAACTTGAGATGGCTAAAGCTTGAATGAGCTCATCCACTCAGCTGCTAGTTGCTCTACAATGTGGACGTTGGCTAGTGCCACACGATAACGGCTAGTTGTCCAAAGACTCTCAATTCCTCTGGGGACAGACAAGTTCTCTCACAACACACTGAAAGAATGCATAGAGATAATCAGCACACTGCAGTGCTAAGAACCATGGGATACGCCCCCAGAAGTCTTTGCGCCACACTCAAGTACAGCACCAGTGAAGATGCAACAAGTCGAGTATTATTTTGCAGTGTGACTCCTTTCACTCGAACTAGGCTAACATCAGATAAATAATTCACATGCAGATCACTAGAGTTGACTCTGGCCTGGTCTACACTACGACTTTAATTCGGATTTAGCTGCCTTAATTCGAATTAACGCTTGACCCGTCCACACAACGAAGCCATTTAATTCGAATTAAAGGGCCCTTTAATTCGATTTCTGTACTCCACCCCGACGAGCGGAGTAGCGCCAAAATCGAATTTGTCAATTCGAATTAGCGTTAGTGTGGCCGCAATTCGATGTTATTGGCCTCCAGGAGCTATCCCACAGTGCACCATTGTGACCGCTCTGGCCAGCAATCTGAACTCGCATGCACTGGCCAGGTGGACAGGAAAAGCCCCGGGAACATTTGAATTTCATTTCCTGTTTGCACAGCGTGGAGAGCACAGGTGACCACAGAGAGCTCATCAGCACAGGTAACCATGCAGGCTGATAATCGAAAAAGAGCACCAGCATGGACCGTACAGGAGGTACTGGATTTGATCTCTATATGGGGAGAGGATTCAGTGCTAGCTGAACTGCGTTCGAAAAGACGAAATGCCAAAACTTATGAAAAAATTTCCAAGGGCATGATGGAGAGAGGCCACAATAGGGACACAGATCAGTGCCGCGTGAAAGTCAAGGAGCTCAGACAAGCCTATCAAAAAGCAAAGGAGGCAAACGGTCGCTCCGGGTCAGAGCCGCGGACATGCCGCTTCTACGCTGAGCTAAATGCATTTCTAGGGGGGGCCGCCACCACTACCCCACCTCTGACTGTGGATTCCGAGCTGGGGATAATCTCATCAGGTACACCTGATGATTCCGTGGAAGGGGAAGAGGAGGAGGAGGAGGACGAGCTGGCAGAGAGCACCCAGTTCTCCGTTCTCCCCAACAGCCAGGAACTGTTTCTCACCCTGACTGAAGTACCCTCCCAAGCCTCCCAAGCCAGCACCCAAGACCATGACCCCATGGAAGGGACCTCAGGTGAGTTTACCTTTTAAAATAGAAAACATGGTTTAAAAGCAAGCATTTTTAATGATTAATTTGCCCTGAGCACTTGGGATGCATTCGCAGCCAGTACAGCTACTGGAAAAGTCTGTTAACATGTCTGGGGATGGAGCGGAAATCCTCCAGGGACATCTCCATGAAGCTCTCCTGGAGGTACTCCAAAAGCCTTGCCACAAGGTTTCTGGGCAGTGCAGCCTTATTCCGTCCTCCATGGTAGGACACTTGACCACGCCATGCTAGTAGCAAGTAATCTGGTATCATTGCCTGACAGAGCCTGGCAGCGTATGGTCCCGGTGTTTGCTGGCATTCAAGCAACATCCGTTCTTTATCTTGCTGTGTAATCCTCAGGAGAGTGATATCGCTTAGGGTAACCTGGTTGAAATAAGGGAATTTAATTAAGGGGACTGAGGTGGCCGTTCCTACTGGGCTGTTTGCCTGTGGCTGAAAAGAAATCCTTCCCTGCATTTAGCCAAGTGCAAAGGGGGGGGGGAGGATTGGCCCAGAGCTTTTCGCGTTTTGCTAGCAGGGATCTTCCCTGATACCAGCCAGGCGGTGGGGGGAGGGAGAAAGCACTCATCCCAGAGAATTCATGGCGGGTGGGGGGGGGGGGGGTGTTAGTTTGGTTCCTGCAGGGATCTTCCCTGATACCAGCCACGCGGTGGGGGGAGGGAGAAAGCACTCATCCCAGAGAATTCATGGCGGGTGGGGGGGGGGGTGTTAGTTTGGTTCCTGCAGGGATCTTCCCTGATACCAGCCACGCGGTGGGGGGAGGGAGAAAGCACTCATCCCAGAGAATTCATGGCGGGTGGGGGGGGGGTGTTAGTTTGGTTCCTGCAGGGATCTTCCCTGATACCAGCCACGCGGTGGGGGGAGGGAGAAAGCACTCATCCCAGAGAATTCATGGCGGGTGGGGGGGGGGTTGTTAGTTTGGTTCCTGCAGGGATCTTCCCTGATACCAGCCAGGCGGTGGGGGGAGGGAGAAAGCACTCATCCCAGAGAATTCATGGCGGGTTTGGGGGGGGTGTTGTTAGTTTGGTTCCTGCAGGGATCTTCCCTGATACCAGCCAGGCGGTGGGGGGAGGGAGAAAGCACTCATCCCAGAGAATTCATGGCGGGTTTGGGGGGGGTGTTGTTAGTTTGGTTCCTGCAGGGATCTTCCCTGATACCAGCCACGCGGTGGGGGGAGGGAGAAAGCACTCATCCCAGAGAATTGGATGGGGGGGGGGGGTGTTAACCTTCAGCAGCAGAAAACAAGCTAACAGGAAAACTGCAGCACAACGGGCTTTGCTTGGTATGTGGGAAAGCAGGGCGCAGAAGCCTAAAGACAGTGGCTTACCATGGCAGCATGCAAGGTGAATTCTGTTGCCCCGACCTGCGTCTGTGATCTCTAGCAGCAAAGCCACAGGCACTCAATATTAAGAGGCAAAATGCGACCTTGCACAGAAATCACATGTGCTATGTAATGTGAATAGTATACACCGTGAAAGAGTATAAGCATTGTTCTGAAAAATGTATCTTTTAAAAAAATTCTCTCCTTTTTTCACTCCCTCCAGCAGGTGCAAATGTTTCAAGCCTCCCTCCTCCTTCCCGAAGGCTATCCCAGATAAGGCGTCGTAAAAAAAAGACGAGAGAAGAGATGTTTTCCGAAATCATGCAATCCACCAGGAATGAAAGAGCTCATCTGAATGAGTGGAAGGAGACGGTTTGCAAGTATAGGAAAGAAGCCAGTGACCGTGAGGACAGGAGGGACCAACGTGAGGACATGAGGGACCAACGTGAGGACAGAAGGGACCAACGTGAGGAGAGGAGAGACGCTCGAGATGAGAGGTGGCGGCAGGAAGATCAGAGGAGTCGGGAAGCAACGCTGGGGCTGCTGCGTGAGCAAACAGACATGCTCCGGCGTCTGGTGGAGCTTCAGGAACGGCTGCTGGAGAACAGAGTGCCGCTACAGCCCCTGTATAACCCCCCTACCTCCTCACCATGTCCCATAGCCTCCACACCCAGACGTGTAAGAACACGGGGGGGGAGGCTCCGTACACCCTCCCATTCCACCCCAGTGGACAGCCCAAGCAAAAGGCTGCCATTTTTTTAACCTTTTTTTACTGGGCTTTTCCTTCCCGCAGATCCTCCTCCCAAACCCCACTCAGGTTCTGTGCCGCTACAGCCCCTGTATAACCCCCCTACCTCCTCACCATGTTCCATAGCCTCCACACCCAGATGTGTAAGAACACGGGGGGGAGGCTCCGTACACCCTCCCATTCCACCCCAGTGGACAGCCCAAGCAAAAGGCTGCCATTTTCTTAACCTTTTTTTACTGGGCTTTTCCTTCCCGCTGATCCTCCTCCCAAACCCCACTCAGGTTCTCTCCCTCTTTTTATAATCAATTAATAAAGAATAAATGATTTTTAAACAATGGTGACTTTATTTCCTTTGAAAGCAAGCTGGGGGAAGGGGGAGG
This sequence comes from Emys orbicularis, assembly GCF_028017835.1. Lineage (NCBI taxonomy): Eukaryota > Metazoa > Chordata > Testudines > Emydidae > Emys > Emys orbicularis. The sequence continues at coordinate 6,781,813 of NC_088690.1, read as the reverse complement.
GTGGGTTCCTTACAGAGAATGAGTCAATAAAGGGAGCGGGTTTTCAGGAAGGATAAACAAACATAAATTTCACACTGTAGCCTGGCCAGTCATGAAACTGGTTTTCAAAGCTTCCCTAATGCGCAGCGCTTCATCGTGTGCTCTTCTAATCGCCCTGGTGTCTGGCTGCGAGTAATCAGCAGCCAGGCGATTTGCCTCAGCCTCCCACCCTGCCATAAAGGTCTCCCCCTTGCTCTCACAGAGATTGTGAAGCACACAGCAAGCAGTAATAACAATGGGGATATTGGTTTGGCTGAGGTCTGAGCGAGTCAATAAGGATCGCCAGCGACCTTTTAAACGGCCAAATGCACATTCTACCACCATTCTGCACTTGCTCAGCCTGTAGTTGAACAACTCCTGACTCCTGTCCAGGCTGCCTGTGTATGGCTTCATGAGCCATGGCATTAAGGGGTAGGCTGGGTCCCCAAGAATAACAATTGGCATTTCAACATCCCCCACGGTTATTTTCTGGTCCGGAAAGTAAGTCCCTTGCTGCAGCCGTTTAAACAGATTGGTGTTCCTGAAGACGCGAGCGTCATGAACCCTTCCCGGCCAGCCCACATGGATGTTGGTGAAACGTCCCTTGTGATCCACAAGTGCTTGCAGCACCATTGAGAAGTACCCCTTGCGGTTTATGTACTGGGTACCCTGGTGCTCCGGTGCCAAGATAGGAATATGGGTTCCATCTATTGCCCCACCACAGTTAGGGAATCCCATTGCAGCAAAGCCATCCACTATGACCTGCACATTTCCCAGAGTCACTACCTTTCGTAGCAGCACCTCCGTGATTGCTTTGGCTACTTGCATCACAGCAGCCCCCACAGTAGATTTGCCCACTCCAAATTGATTCCCGACTGACCGGTAGCTGTCTGGCGTTGCAAGCTTCCACAGGGCTATCGCCACTCGCTTCTCAACTGTGAGGGCTGCTCTCATCTTGGTATTCTGGCGCTTCAGGGCAGGGGAAAGCAAGTCACAAAGTTCCATGAAAGTGCCCTTACGCATGCGAAAGTTTCTCAGCCATTGGGAATCGTCCCACACCTGCAACACTATGCGGTCCCACCAGTCTGTGCTTGTTTCCCGGGCCCAGAATCGGCGTTCCAAGCCTATAACCTGGCCCATTAACATCATAATCTCCAAAGCACCGGGGCCCGCGGTCTCAGAGAATTCTGTGTCCGTGTCCATGTCCTCATCACGCTGGTCGCTGCGCTGCAATCGCCGCCTCCTCCTCCTCGCCTCTTTTTTCTGGTCCTGTGTAAGCATAAACTCCACGAGAAAGCGCGAGGTGTTTATAATGTTCAAGACTGCGTTCTGGAGCACAACGGGATCCATGCTTGATGCAGAATGGAGTCTGCAGAGTTCACTCAGGAAAAAAGGCGCGAAATGGTTGTCTGCCGTTGCTTTCAGGGAGGGAGGGGGAGGCTGTACCCAGAACTACCTGCGACAATGTTTTTTGCCCCATCATGCACTGGGGTCTCAACCCAGAATTCCAAGGGGGGTGGAGACTGCGGGAACTATGGGATAGCTATGTAAAAGCTACCCACAATGCAACGCTCTGGAAATCGATGCTACTATGGTAGCTTGGACGCAAACCACCGAATTAATGGTGCCTAGTGTGGCCGAATACATTCGAATTTATAAAATCGGTTTCCTAAATTCGAATTATATAAATTCGAATTAATCCTGTAGTGTAGACATACCCTCTGAGGTGAAGGCATACCCTTTAAGCCCAATTCAGTATAGGCTTTAAGTATATATTCAAATCCCATTGTTCAATGGGGCTTAAACACATGCATAAGTGCTTTGTTGAATCAGGGCCTTGGGCTAACACATTAGCATTCTTCACCCCATCCCATCCCATCTGTGTATGAATAATTTCCAGTGAGATTAATGAGCGTTATCCTAATCCTTTAGGGAAAGAATAGGATCCCTGGATACTATGGTGGTGGATATATCAGAAGCTCATAGGGACGGATGGATGGATAGACAGATAAATGACCAGACATGATTTATTTTTGTTAATATCAGATGACAAAATCAGTCACAGGGCATAGATATGGGTTATTTTTACATAGCCCATTTTCTGAGCATAACCATATTGCAAATGAAAATCAGTTCCACTTTAACATTAAACAGTGGCAAATCAAAATGTGACTCATTGTAGAACTATTTCAAAGATGCACATACAGGATCAACATATTTATTCAGTGTCCTTAAACCAAATAAACAGTTGTATATTGTTACCTACAACATAAGTCTTTGGTCTTAAGTCTCTGGCCAAGAAAAATATTATCATAGCTAGTTTGTTATGAAAATGTTTGAATAAAAGAAATAACATCAATAACTTATGAAAAACTTCAACCTTTAATCAGCTGAGCCTTAATAGGGTTCAAGATAACACTGAGTATTTTGCCAAGAGTATAAAATAATCATAAAATATTGTAATTGATGTACTACTTTGGTTTATTACAGCTTGCAAGCTAGATAGCTGAATACATGGATAGAGAAAATGTTGGGTCTTATGTCAACATTGTTGCAATAACTAATACCAACTATTTGGATTTCAGGAATTTCACTATTTTTTATTTATGGTCTATACAAAAATGTAGAAATCCTGGGCCAGATTCTCAACAGGTGTCAATCCGTGTAGAACCATCGTAGTCAATGATCAATGCTGATTTACACCAATTGGGGTTTCAGCATAGTGGATTTAAAAGTGGATTTGGCAGATCTATTCCCTGCTCAGATTCAACCATCTAAATGTAAATCTAACAAAAATACAGCAAATAAACCTTGGACAATAAGTTACACCTGGTTGTTTCCTTTTTGGAAAGTAGTTAGCTGCAAATAATTCCTAATATAAGGTTTGCAGTGCTCAGTGAATACAAATCTTTATTTGGGGGCTGCAGAGTGAGCTTTTTTTCTTGCTCTCTTGACAGTTTAACAGCACGCCAACAATATTTGCTTAAAGTCTTTGGCTCCATTAATCTCAACCCCTGCTACGTAGATTGCCAGAGCTGATGACAAATCCCAGTTAGCATGGATCATCCACTTCCCCAGGACAATATTTTTCCCATGACATTAGAATAGCAATTTTCCCCAAAGAGGGCACAAGTCTACCAATTCTCAAGAAAGGATAAGTCTATGGCTTAACATGACTGATAGAGATAGCTGGGGACTACATGGAAATAGGAAGGATGAAAAATACCCTTGCACTCTAATTGGCTTTTTTGTTTGCACACAGTTGCTTCTAATATGGACAGATCTCCATAAGAAAACACAAAATTAGCACCTGTTAGGACAACTTAACCTTCAGGGAGAAAAGCAAACATCCTTGGGTTGTCTAGATTTTGCAACAAGGTTAAAAGACAGCTGATTTTTGCCAAGATTATTTTAACCCTTTCTTGCAGTACACCACTCTGCATAAACGAGGAGAGCTGCACCGTTCATCAGTGACATGTAGAGCTGGATTTGAATGTTGCAGCTTCTTCCTAGCTTTGCAGTGGGCCAAACCAATTTGCCTGGATTCAAATTTCATGCTCAGGCCTATCTGTTAATAGATAGAAATATTTTATTTACCTTGGAGTAGGCTCCTAAGGCCCCAGCCAGGAATCAAGGTCCCAATATGCTAGTTGTTGTATAGACAAATCATGCAAAGACAGTCCCTGCCCCAGAGAATGAAAGGATAAATGGCAAAAACTGATAAACGGGGTGGATGACAAGGTAACAGCAAAGCCATACTTCAGAATAGAATTCATCAATATTAGATAAAATGGGCCAGATTCTTAACTGCTGTAAATTGGCATAGCTCGATTGATTTCAATGAGCCACGCTGGATCAGCTAAAAATTTGCCCTGATGTGTGTGTGTGTGTATACATGTGTGTATATTAATTATAGGGGTTATGGAAGAGGAAGATTGGAAATGCTTTTTTAATTAGATTTTAAACACATCTTTTAGGGGTAAACAAATGTATCCAGATACAAGAAGAACTGATCCAAACATGTGCCCAGAACCAGAACCAAACCCAACCATTTCTAGATTTGGGAACATTAGCTTAACATTGCCTTTAATTGCTCTTTTCCCCCTTCTGTCATGCGTCTGGGTACTAGCTGGGATCAGAAGTGGAAATCCCTCAATGCCATGAGAGAGACTGTTCTTACAATGTGTCCTTTCTGAGCAGGAAGGACAGAAATTCCACCAGGAAATCTTTCACCCACGCCTTGATCCTCCAGAGGCATAAGCATGTGGTTAACTTTACACTCGATGAATAGTCCCACTGACATCTAAAGGACTTCTCCAAAGATGAGCATGTCTTTGCAGGACTTGGGCATAGGTCATGAGTTCCACCTTTTCTATATGGGGAGACATGTCAGAGAAGAATAACTATTCTACTACAGTGGGGGGAGGGATAGCTCAGTGGTTTGAGCATTGACCTCCTAAACCCAGGGTTGTGAGTTCAATCCTTGAGGGGGCCACTTAGGGATCAGGAGCAAAATCAGTACTTGGTCCTGCTAGTGAAGGTGGGGGGCTGGACTTGACTCAATGACCTTTCAAGATCTGTTCCAGGAGATAGGTATATCTCCATTTATTATTATCCTGGTATAATTTAGCTATTCCAGTATAAATCCCCAGCATGGAAACACTATTACAAGAATAAAAGTGAATTTTTATTCTGCAATAATTACTCTGTTTCCAAAGCTTCATTACTCCACTGTATCTATGGTGGTCAATTTCCCCCAAGTAGACAAGCCCTGGAACCTTCTCATGAGTTTATCCTATAAGCTCATGTTGATATTTTAATTCTTCCTTAAAATTTGAGAGAAAGAAGAACATATCAAACCTATTTTTTTTTCTACATCAAATTGCTATTCTCTTTGTAATCACTGACAGCCTCCATTGTATCACGCAACCCTCTTCACTGGGAAGCGATGGGGGACTGAGTTATTTGAAGCAGCCAGCCGCTTTTGAGTAATTTAGACTAGTGCACCGTGGAATTTAAATAATGGCAAATATAAGCTATGAAGCCCACATCAGAGAAAAAGTGACCTTTAAAAGCTTAAGGACAAAGAAATTAAAAAAAAAAAATCAGTTTCTCATGTCTGCTAATTCTTTGCTAAGTAGTTCATTTAATCATGCTCATTAAAATGCTCTTTTTTGGAACGTTTTGGGCTAGCTTGCAGCTTTGCCACAAAGCCTGCGCAAGGAGCAGCAAGCAGGCATGCTGCCCAGAGGGGATCAAGGACAGAACCGGGTCTCAGCGAGCCACAGTAGCAGTGGGGCACGCTCTCACCATTTTATCACAAGTCTGGTGAGAGCTGAGGCTTTCCTTTAAAGCCCCAGCTCAGGGGTCCCCAACGCGGTGCCCGCAGGCGCCATGGCGCCCGCCGGGGCGTCTACGTGTGCCCGCGTACTGGCCGGCAGACGAGCATCCGCCGAAATGCCGCTGACAAGCAGCGTCATCCAGAGGTGTCGCCGTGGATTTTCGGCGGCATTTCGGCGGCGCCACCTATTGACGTTGCCGCTTGTCGGCAGCATTTCGGCGGATGCTCGTCCGCCGCCACGGTCCTCCATGGCTCATTGTCTGGCGCCCGCCAGACGAAAAAGGTTGGGGACCACTGCCCTAGCTCCTGGGGCCAGCTGATTACATGAATATCTCAACTCCTCCCCTCCCCGCCCCCCGCTTTTTTAAAGTAAGTTTCTAGCCTTTCGGGTTGCAAAGAAAAACTTGAAAATGGGACCCGAGTGCACCTTGAAGGCTTGGAAACCAGGACAAAAAATTGGGGGGTTCTTTTCATTTAAATGTCATGATCTTTGAGCCAATCTCATGATTTTTTTGCGGGGGGGGGGGGAGCTGACATGGTGTTTGTGATGATGTGTTTTTGCAGGGGTTGAATACACGGCGTTGGCCGTACTGCAGGACAGTCCTTTGCACCCCATTTGCTCTAGAGGGGACGTGATCTTGGCCAGCCCTATATCTGGCACAGATGACTTGCCCACCCACACCCGCTCAGCTGCACTGACCAGTGTGTTGGAGGCTGGAGTCAAGACTCTGCCCGCTCTCCATCCCCTTGCACGGTAGAGACTGCCCTCCTTCCTACACTTCACCCTGGGACATGGCTAATCTGTGCCTGGGTGTAAGAAGCAGCCTCACACACCCCCTTGCTCTCCGGCACAGCTCTGCCCTTTAAAAACAATGGACTGCAATGCCTTGTCACTTCATTCAGACCCAAGTTAATCTGGTCCTCCCTGTAACACGATCAGCAAATCTTGGAGCCCATTTATCAAAAATAACACACATTTCCTCCCTTTTGATTGATGAGACTGTGTAGGAAGGTATGTTGGTGAAGACAGCGGCTGTCACAATTGGACAACTCTATTCCTGGTCTTAGAAAGCGGCTGTCGAGTATGGGAGGCCAAAATGCCAAATCCAGACAGAAGAGAAAAGATCCTAGGGGAAGAAATCCAAGATTAAAAAAAAAAGATGCTTGCAAGCAAAAGCTGTGGCATTCAGAGATTGCTACGGAGAATGTGAGACATTGGCATGTAACAATATAGTCACCCAGCTTACACTGCCAGTGTTTTGTTACTGCTGGAAAATGAAATTGATTAAACTAGGGACTTTAACTTTAGTGGAACTACTCATCTGGGTAAGCTTACATCCATGCAGGATCGGGGCCTCAGTGAGTCTATTGAGCTGAAGTGATTGCACTTGAGCTAACGGGATTGTAACGCCATTCAGCTAGCAATGCTTCTTATCACTCTCCAATAGAGGGACCAATCTCTCCCCCGGCTGCCCAAATACATTTTTTAGGGTATGTCTGATTTATCGGTGATCGATATATCATGTCTCGTTAAGACACGATATATCGATCCCCGAATGTGCTCCCTGTCAACCCTGGAACTCCACTGGAGCGAACGGTGGTAGCGGAGTCGACGGGGGAGCCGCGGCCGTCGATCCCGCGCCGTGTGGACCCCAGGTAAGTCGATCTAAGATACTTCGACTTCAGCTACGCTATTCACATAGCTGAAGTTGAGTATCTTAGATCGATCACCCCCCCAAGTGTAGACCAGCCCTTATTAGTCTCTAAGGTGCCACAAGTAATCCTCGTTCTTTCCCCTGCTGGAGTCTTCCATTTCTTTGCAAGCACCTCAAACAGCTCCCATTTTTGCTACCCAGTGGCTAACATTACCCCAAAAGGCCTTATCATCAGGCCTTCGCTACCAACCCCCCTCCCTCCCCAGAGGAGGGCTGCAACAAAAGCAGAGAGAGACTTAGTTTTGACAACAGATTAAAAGGGAAAATTCCACCGTATAAATGTAAAATGGCTTTATGGGGGGGACCTATCTATATGGTTTTGTGTGTTTTCTGAATAATCAGTATCTGCATGTAATGGTTCAATGTCACCCAACAGGAAGTGTGTGCACAAAAGCAGTGATCCTTGACTAAAGAACCTCATACTTAACAGCTCAAAAGCAATTGTTGTAAAACCTGACAGAATGGTGGCTAGCAAACGTATTTTATTGTCATTGGTGCAATGAAGCTACAACACTTTCGGGGAATTTTACCTTGGGGAATGGTGGATATTTGATGAAGAAATCTGAGCTCAGCAGGTCATGGCCATGTTTACTGTTTCCTCCGGAACGTACATATCTTACATAAAATGCAGCCCGGGTCTTCAGAAGAAAAACACTTTATTCAGCGTTGAATAGATCCCAAGGTCATATAAAATAATATCTCTGAAGTTTGCACAGCGGCTCAATAAACTAAAAAGGCCAGGCTGATGAGCTACTGAGTGCCTTTGACTCCCACCTGCAGCAGGGGGTGAATTTGGCTTTAGCGGCGTCATTTGGGCCCTGATTCTGAAAATCGACTTTTTCTCGCAAGGTGCTGAACTGTCTCCGCTCCCACTGGAGAGGTTATCTGATCAGCGGGAGTGTCGCTGGGACAGAAATGCTTGGCCCCAGCTCAGAAATCTGAGCAGCGATAGGCTGTTGACTAGAACTAGTGTGTTTGGAAATGTCATCCTCAAAGGTGGTTGGTCCAGTGGTTAGAGCACTTACTTTGGACTTGAAAGACCTGGGCTCAGTCCCCTGTTCTGCCACAAACTCCCAGGGCAACCTTGGCGGGGAGTCACTTAGGGTACGTCTACACTACCCGCCGGGTCGGCGGGTAGCGATCGATCAATCGGGGATCGATTTATCGCGTGTAGTGTAGACGTGATAAATCGATCCCCACTCGCTCTCCCGTCAACTGCTGAACTCCAGCTCGGCGAGAGGCGGAAGCAAAGTTGACGGGGGAGCGGCAGCCGTCGATCCCGCGCCAAGAGGACGTGAAGTAAGTGATTCTAAGTCGATCTAAGATACATCAACTTCAGCTACACTATTCTCATAGCTGAAGTTGCATATCTTAGATCGATCCCCCCCTCCCCCAGTGTAGACCAGGCCTTAGGGTAGGTAACAGGGTGGAACTGCAGCTGGTGTGGACATACCCAAGTCAATTTAGCCAGCTCAGGTGCAGGACGAATGAAGCTGGCTTTGCAAGTAATTAACCAGGGTTCCTGGCAGGCTGGGAACGGATGCTCTCTGCCATGGCCTCACTGCTAGCAGTACGCAAGCTGACTAAATTAAAGCTCGCTCGGGTATGTCTATCCAGGCTGTACTCACACCCTGTGACTGCAATGTAGACATGGTCTCCTCCTGTAAAATGGGAATAAATTGCACTTCCCTATTCCCGGGGGTGTTGGATACATTTAAGACTGTCAGGCTTAGATACTGTGGTGATGGAGCCAGGTAAGTACCTTAGATAGATTCCTACCAGGGCTGGAAGTAAATAATTGGCATAAATCACATTAGTTCTGTCTTGGAATAGCATCCCAGGTTGGCAGAGACCTGAAGTGAAGGCAATGCATAGCAGCAGCCTTCTCTTCTCAATAGAATCAGTGGTTAGCAAAATGGAAATATACTGCGGAGATTAATCCTGGTTAATCGCTGAGTCAACCCTCATTTTCTTTTAAAGATTTAAAAGTTTGGGGGGGGGGCGAGAAGATGCAAGAGGAAAAAGCTATTAGTGCCAAATAGTCTCACCATCCCTTTAAAGCAAGCCAAAAATATAGGGATTAAAATTGATCTGAGCCTAGGACAGGAGAGCCAGAAACTCTTGAGTTCTAATCTGAGCTCTGACATTGACTCACCATGAAGCCTTGGTCAAGTTGGCTTCCTGCCTCAGTTTCCCCAGGAGCAAAATGGGGAAGTCAATATATTTACTTACATACCAGCCAGCCGTGCCAGAAGTGTGTTGGGAAAGTATTTTGAAAGCTTTTGTCTGATGCTTTTAAATTACAAGGATGATTTACACATGGGTCAATTATTTCCAAATGTGTCATATGTCAATGTCATAATTAACTTCTTAGCTGCTAATAAGGTTTACACGTGCCTTTATTTACTCTCAGATGTGGGGCGTCTACAATAAAGCAGCACAGATCTCATGGCCTTAGGCTATTTGAATCATTATGTATGATGAATAGTGATGAATGAGCTGGCCCTCTTCCATTGAGATTAATGGGAGTTGAGCTGCTAAATCTCTGCAGACCAATTTGAAAATGGAGTAAAATAGGTCCTGATCCTGGGAGCTGTTAAACACTTTCAACTCTGGGTGAAGCCAATGGGGCTTGGAGGCATTGATCACCTTTCGCCACTGGGCCAGTTCATGGGAGTGGAGGGTTTTTAGCATCTTTCAGGGATCAGGCCCTTAACGAGCATCATTTTTAAGTGTGTGGCATCCCAGAAATCAGTGAACATAAGAGCCAAATTCATTACCCCTGGGGAGAACTCCATTAGCTGCAGTGTAGATACCCCCAGGATGGCCAGCAGGTTAGACCCACCCCAATACCTGCAGATAACATTCCATAGCTATTTCATTTTCTACTGCAACTCACTGAGAAGTAGATTAAGAGGAAATATTTTATGGATTGAAGAGGTAGGGGTCTTAAATGTAGCAAGATGATAGTGGCATAAGTGACCGCCATCCTTATATGTTTCAACTCAGAGGAACATTTTGCCTCCACCTGGGAATAAAATGGGTTTCCTAGGCAAAGGGACAGATTTCCCTTTGGTTTGTTTGGGTCTGAGGGGACAGATTGGCTTTATCCTAGCTCTGAGGCTCCTGGGAGCCAGGCTCTCTTTTGACAGAGGCAAGCTCCAGCTAGGAGCTTGTGCAAGGCCCCTGCCTGAGACACCAAGGTGAGAGGTTGCTTTTGGGCAGGCGAGATCAAAGCACAAGCGTTGCAGGAGGCAGGTGGTTCTTAAATTGCACCAGGTCCCAAGGCAGCTGGTTTACTTTGGCATATGCTGCCGCTGACCTCCTTCCACGAGAAACACAAGGATACAACCTGACTGGGTCGAGGAAAAGCCACTGCACCACTAACAGTCTCCACAGAGAGAGGTGGTAACTGACTGAGCAGCCTTCAGAACCCCCCAAAATGGCCATTGCTTAACATTCAGTAAAGAAGACTGCTCTGGGAGCAGTACATGGTGATGCCTGTTATTTACTAGTTAGGGTGGGAGGAGCCTTGAGGGAAAGGAGGGCTGCAAAATTTGCATACCATCGTAGCAATATATGCCTATAGGTCCAAATACATCCTTGGGTGCCATTCTCCTTACTTCAGGGGAGGAATGTCCGCTGGAATGCCCTCTAGTGGTGGCTCTGATTAGAGTCCTTCCTTAGAAATATCCATTGGGCTACTTGCATCTGACGAAGTGGCCATTCACCCACGAAAGCTTATGCTCCAATACTTCTGTTAGGCTTAAAGGTGCCACAGGACCCTCTGTTGCCATTGGGCTACATTACCCAGGATCCTTAATTGGGAACTGGCTGTGTCTGTCCAGGAGAATTTAAAGCAAAGCATGGTGGACTGCGAGCAGCAAACTGCTAGGTCTTTCTTTACCACAGAAAAAATCCTACGAGTATACAGGTGGATCGGATACTATGGGGATGGGAGCCATCCAAGTAGCTAGCTAGAGAGAGAGACTTTTAAAATAATGTTATTTAATTATATTATTTGCCAAACAGTTTAGAACCATGAAATAATCTTCCTAATACCACTGTGAGGTAGGGCAGTATTACTCTCCCCCTGTTGCAGATGGAAAAACGGAGGCAGAGAGGGTAAGTGATTGTCCAAAACCTCAGAAGGAACCAATGTCAGAGTAGGTATTAGAGCTCAGGAATTCCTGGTGCCCAGTTCTGTGCTCGGGTCATTAGCTCACACTTGTCTTATCTGCAGCACCCCTTCCCTATTATACACACAAACAAAACTCCTCTCCACATTCCTATAGGCAAACCAGCCAGCCTGTGTTGGACGGGGTCAAATTACAATGGTCAGAATATATATAGAAATCCTGCATCTGAAAAGGGATTATATGCCCAGAGGGGAGGGCGGGAAACCCTCCTTTAATCAGAACCTAAATGGGAAGACCCAGGTTGCACTGGAAGTGAGATTTCAGAAACACAAGGAATGAATGGTCTGCTTTGTATCCGCAGCTTTGATAGATCAGTTCCTTCAGTGACAGACTTGTTAATCTTTCCAATGTTGCTTTTTCAAAAAAAGACAAACACAGTGGATAAATGTAGAGGGCCAGCCACATCCCCTCCCATAGGAAGTCTCACCACATGGGCAATTCTTCCAGTTAAAGAAAACAGCCCGCTTTATTTACAGGGTAAATCATTTTGACTTATCTTGCAGGGCTTGCTCATAACGAAGTGTCAGTTTCTCCCAGTTGCACAGTAAAGGGCTGACTGGGAAAATGTTTTCCTTCCCACCATGTAGAAACAACCGCCAAAAGGAGGTGAGGGAACTCTTCATTTTTGTAATACACTGTTAATGCTCTCCTAGCTGACAATCACACGGACGCTATAAAGGCCTGAATTCACCGGTCCTGGCAACTGCAGCTAGAAATCTGAACCTCTACAGGGATTTTGAGCTAAGTACATTGAGGCGAGTTAGATCTTTCAGCCTTAGAGGGTAAGGTAACCATTAAAACGGTTTCTAATTAAATTGTGTTACTCTAGGAAAGAAAGAAAGAAAAATCTCCTTTTTCTTTTCTTCTCTGTTGTGACCCAAAAAGCAAATACATCTTCCTCACCTAAAGGAGATACACATCTGGGGAGAGGAGATTTTTAAATCATGAACACTCCAAATGGGAGACGCTGATTGTTTTTTCCTTCGTATACATTTTTCCATGCTCATCAGCTTTACACAGCTGAGTTAATCCAGCTGTTTTTTAGATATGTGGCTTAAATACAAATAAAAGTCTGCACAGTTTTGCACAATCCTGATTATTGTTTTCTCTCAACCAAAAGTTTGCAAGAGAGGAATGGACTTGGGCTCAGTCCTACGCTGATCAAAGTCAATGAGAGCTTTGGCACTGATTTTAGTACAGGTCTGATTCAACCCATTTGACCAGATTCTGACTTCAGTTGCAATGGTACAAATCATTGTACAAATCGTTGCTTTTTAGGCCACTGATAACTGCAGACACTTACTCATGTTCTTAACTTTTGGCGAGTGCATAGAGTTAAAAGCATGTAAATGTCAGAATGTTTGAAGGATCAGGGGATATAGAATGAGGAAGGAGTCTTCTTAATGAATACGTCTGTACATAGGGTTACCAGATAGCAACTGTGAAAAAACGGGACAGGGGGACAATAGACGCCTATATAAGAAAAAATGGGACATCTGGTCACCCTATCTGTACAGCACCTTGCACATTTTCGGCACTACTGCAATATGAATAAAAATAATAGAAACTGACCTCAGTGTAACTGAGGTCAGAATCTCTGTATCTGAAAAAAAATTGGAAGAAATATAAAAGAACATCAGAACAGCTATACTGGGTCAGATCAATGGTCAATCTAGCCCAGTATCCTGTCTTCCGACAGTGGCCAGTACCAGTTGGTTCAGAAGGAATGAATAGAACAGGGCAATTTATCGAGTGATCCATCCTCTGACATCCAGTCCCAGCTTCTGGCAGTCAGAGGTTTGATGCCCAGATGCTAGGGTGATAAATACAGCATAAATAACTAGTGGGAGGATCAGTGGATGGATGGATCATTGGATAGATAGATAGTTTTGGGTTTGGGGTCGGTGAAAGATTTGGCACCATTTCCCTCTCTATTTATGCACAGATGTACCAATATAAGCTGCCTCCCACACACTTTCTTAATGGCTCTATTCAGTTAAATTGTATTTAATTGCAAGCATGTGCTTAAGTCCAATTGATTTCAAGCGTAAGTGCTTTGCTGAATCAAAGCTTATATACATAAATATAATTATACATACATGATAGGGAGAAATCCATTGTGGAACTCTGATTCCACATTACAGAAAGAAGGCAGCTTCCACTCTCAAGTGAACAGATGGAAACTTGTATACATGCTATCTTCACCCCAATAATTCCTTGTATAAAAGTTGCTTCAGAAAATACAGGATGACACGTTCGGGATTAGAAGTCAGGGGAAGTGTATGTAGCAATGCAGATTTACCCCAGTGGAGAATCTGGCCCCTTGATTGTGAAAAGACAATACTTTGCTGTCAAGTTCTGGTAATGTTCATTTGTTTAATTTGAAATATGAAAACATATGTTCTGATGTATAAACTGCAGGTCAAACATGCAGGTGTTAGTGGCTTTTTGCTGAGATTTTTAATTCCAGCCAGGCATGTGTATGAACAACCAATTAAGAAAAAAATAGAAACTATAACAGCATAGCGGTGTTCCCATCATCTCATAGTAACAAAATAGCATGGGGAAATTAGAAACACAGACCTTTCCAACAGGACTCAGCCTCGGCAGGTAACAAAACAACCTTGAGTCCAAAAATATGCTTCTGTTTTGACCTTAAATGGTGCAATTTACTGTAATAATAAATATTTTAAAGACTTTCCCCCTGAAAAGGGTTGAAAGTTGAAAGCTTTCGCTGTTGCAGTTAGCTGGATTATTAAAGGTAATAGCAAAGCTGCTTGTGCTAACGAAGGTTGCATAAAGATTTAGAGTCCCTTACAAGTACATTTTCCCTTTTATTTTTAATTTCCCCCCAGGGACCCATCTGCACAGGTAGATTTATGATGGCCAAGGATTATATTGAAACACAGGGCATGTCTACACTATGGCTAGGTCTTCAATTGGAGTCAAACAACAGTTTACAAAAGCTGAGGTCTGTCCCTATAGATACAAACATATCACAGGAGACTGGCTATAACTTGGCTTTCCCCTACTCTGGTTACAAGCAGAGTTCCAACTGTAGGGTAGACTAGACCTTGGCCATGTTTTGTAAGTAATCATCCGAAATTACAATGCCATTTAAAGAGACAAGGTGGGAGAGGTAATATCTTCTGTTGGACCAAATTCTGTTGGTGAGAGAGACAAGCTTTCGAATCGCACAGAGCTCTTCTTCAGGTCTGTAACCAGGTTAGTGAACAATCGTGTTGTAATCAGGTTCTGCGACATGACATTTATAGTGTTGACAGGATCATAGTTCTGCTCTGACCAGGGCAGTGGTTCCCAAACTTATTCCACCGCTTGTGCAGGGAAAGCCCCTGGCGGGCCAGGCTGGTTTGTGTACCTGCCGCGTCCGCAGGTTCGGCCAATCGCGGCTCCCAGTGGCCAATGGGAGCTGCTGGAAGTGGCGGCCAGTACGTCCCTCGGCCCACACCGCTTCCAGCAGCTCCCATTGGCCTGGAGCAGCGAACCGCGGCCACTGGGAGCCACGATCGGCCGAACCTGTGGACGCAGCAGGTAAACAAACCGGCCCGGCCCGCCAGGGGCTTTCCCTGCACAAGTGGTGGAACAAGTTTGGGAACCACTGGACCAGGGTATAAGATGCTTGGGACACTGCTATGTTATAACATTATCCGCTGGCATGCTAGATTTGGCTTGATGCTCTGTCCCCAAGCGCTGGAACAACTACATTTAAGAACTTTGCTTGAGAACAGTTGAAAGTCGGTTGTGATTAAACAGGGGTCTAACATGGGCTGGCCAATCGGCACGGATGGCCCACAGCGTGTTAGGATGGTATTCAAACCCAGTGCTGTATCTTCGGTTCCTACACTACCACTGGTGTTCTAAGACAGGTTAACCCCATGCGTACTAGTTGACCAAACCATACTAGAGGGTCATTTGACCACAAGTGAGTTTAAACTCTATGTAAGCACTATTCTTAAATGTATCTGCTACCATAATTCCACTGAATTCAATGTAGTTATACCAGCAGTGATTCTGGCCTCAATTGTCTTGTCCAACTTATTTTGATCTTCTTCCATCTGCAAAGCATTCAGGGTCAGAACCTAAACTGGTAAATTGGCATAGCTTCATGGATTTCAGTGGAACTGCAACCATTGACAGCAGCTGGTTTTTTTCCCCTTATGTTTCTTATGGTCCATAAGTTATGGGGTACAATGGCCCTGTTCTATTTACTTGCTTTTTCTGTAGCATCAATAGTAATATAACAGCAGTAGAATTCTAGGTGACAAATTTTGTTTTATTTGTCCCTTGGCTCTAGAATCTCAGAACCTAAGACACTGTGGCTATCATAGATTTTTAAGGCTAGGTCTACACTGCAGCGGGGTTCCGACCTAAGATACGCAACTTCAGCTACGTGAATACCGTAGCTGAAGTTGCGTATTTTAGGTCGGCTTACCTAACGGTGAGGACGCGGGAAAGTCGACCGCTGCCGCGCTGCCGCCGACTCCGCTGCCGCCTCCTGCCGAGGTGGATTTCCGGAGTCGACGGCAGAGCGATCAGGGATCGATTTTACCGCGTCTTGACTAGACGCGGTAAGTCGATCCCCGAAAAACCGATTGCTACCCGCCGGATCGGCGGGTAGTGAAGACAAAGCCGATGTATCAGAGAGGTAGCTGTGTTAGTCTGGATCTGTAAAAAGCAACAAAGAATCCTGTGCCACCTTATAGACTAAACAGACGTATTGGAGCATAAGCTTTCGTGGATGAATACCCATTTGGTCAGACGCCTGACGAAGTGGGTATTCACCCACGAAAGCTTATGCTCCAATACGTCTGTTAGTCTATAAGGTGCCACAGGACTCTGTTGCTTTTTATAGATTTTTAAAATTCTTTTGCTACCGAGTGATGACCTTAAGAAGCAAAACCCATATTTTAAAAAGTCCATGTACAAAAAGGGCACATGTACTTTTGCATGTACACAAGTGGCATACAAAAAACACAAGAATCACGGGTACAAATGGGGGCTGCATGGATGCAAAGGCACCTTTGCCTGCGAATTGATTTCTTGCACACGCACTTTGAGGGTGAAATCCTGGCCTTACTGAAGTCAATGTTTTGTGTGTGCAATTCATGCCCATGCAAAAGAGCGTGCACACTTTTGCATGTAAACCTTTTATACTGGCACAGAGATTTTCACAGCTACCTAAAAGATTTGGATGCTGCCATCCATGTGGCATAAAGGGCTTTCAAAACCCCACCCTGTGCTTCTAGATGTTAAGAATGAGTGAGGCATTCCATCAAATTATAACATTTTTAAATGAAGACAAGCATTTGTGAAAATGGCATGTCATACTTACCTTGAGCAACAAAAGTATGGGAGATTATTGTTTTAGTGGGTCTTCTAAATGGCTATGTATAGTTTATAATAATTAAAACAGTTTCAGATGTCCAGGAAATGACCTAACCACATAATTGCCCTTCAAACATTTAACTTTTAATAATTGCATTTTGTAGGATAGCATCATCAGCTGTCCCAGTCAGTGTATTTTATAAAAACTGGGAGAACCCACAACAAAAGGATGCTTGGAAAGATCCTTTTGCAATATCCCAAATGCCTTCATTTTCTTTTCATGCGGCTAGAGATGATTTTCAGTTTCTGGAGATGCACCCTGCTGCTTTGTTTATAATCCCTAAGAGAACGGGGACATCATGGAGAAAAAGGATTGGCATATAAACCTAAGGGGTCTAATACAAATCCCATTATATCCACCAAGACACTTGGTCAGCATGATAGGTTGTGGTCTCATCACACAAGCAGCCTAACCATTGTCACGTTTATAAGGACATAAGAACGGCCGTACTGGGTCAGACCAAAGGTCCATCTAGCCCAGTATCCTGTCTACCGACAGTGGCCAAGGCCAGGTGCCCCAGAGGGAGTGAACCTAACAGGCAATGATCAAGTGATCTCTCTCCTGCCATCCATCTCCATCCTCTGACAAAAAGAGGCTAGGGACACCATTCCTTACCCATCCTGGCTAATAGCCATTAATGGACTTAACCACCATGAATTTATCCAGTTCTCTTTTAAACCCTGTTATAGTCCTAGCTTTCACAACCTCCTCAGGTAAGGAGCTTCACAAGTTGACTGTGCGCTGCGTGAAGAAGAACTTCCTTGTATTTGTTTTAAACCTGCTGCCTATTAATTTCATTTGGTGGCCCCTAGTTCTTGTATTATGGGAATAAGTAAATAACTTTTCCTTATCTACTTTCTCCACATCACTCATGATTTTATAGACCTCTATCATATCCCCCCTTAGTCTCCTCTTTTCCAAGCTGAAGAGTCCTAGCCTATTTAATCTCTCCTCATATGGGACCCGTTCCAAACCCCTAATCATTTTAGTTGCCCTTCTCTGAACCTTTTCTAGTGCCAGTATATCTTTTTTGAGATGAGGAGACCACATCTGTACGCAGTATTCAAGATGTGGGCGTACCATCGATTTATATAAGGGCAATAATATATTCTCAGTCTTATTCTCTATCCCCTTTTTAATGATTCCTAACATCCGGTTTGCTTTTTTGACCGCCGCTGCACACTGCGTGGACGTCTTCAGAGAACTATCCACGATGACTCCAAGATCTTTTTCCTGACTTGTTGTAGCTAAATTAGCCCCCATCATATTGTATGTATAGTTGGGGTTATTTTTCCAGGTCCAAATTCAGCAACGTTCCAAAGCATGTGGCTAACTTCAAGCATATGAATAGTGCCATTGATTTCAATGGGACTACTCACATGCTTAAAGTTAGGCATGTGCCGACGTGTCTTGCTGAATCTGGGCCCCAACGCCTTTGTGTATATGCATGTCTTTGCAAAAGAGCCCACACACTTGGTGGGTCCTTAGAAAAACGTAACGGAGACACGAAGCAAAATGGACACCAGACAGAGCTTCTACTGTATGTATGTATCACTGGCTTGTTTGCCCACTGCGCTGAATTATGGCCGGAAGTTGAAACTAGAAAAACTCAGACTGGAAATAAGGTGCACATTTTTAACAGTGAAAGTTCATTAACCATTAGAACAGTTTAGCAAGGGCTGGGCTGGAGTCTCCAGCACTGGCAATTTTTCAATCAAGATTGGATGATTTCCTTAGAGTCATGCTCTGGTTCAAACAGGAATTAATTCAGAGAAGTTCTGTGGCCTCCGTTATGCAGGAGATCAGATGCTAGACGACCACAGTGGTCCTTTCTGCCTTTGAATCTATGAACTGTATTGTTCCATCTGATTTCCAATTTCAATTTCCTCTCACGCTGCCTCCCTTGCGTTCCCTCGTATAGCCCCGTAAGCACCAGTTTGCACACTAACAGCACTGGTGTTGTACATTGATCACACACTCGCCGCCCATGTTGACACCTTGACCTGGATTCAGTGACCCTTTTCACAGCCTGGCATATAAGGTAGTGAAAAAGGGGAATGAAAACAGCTGTAATAGTAAATAAAATATTTTCTCAAGGGTATCCTTTAATTAAGGGGAGAAATCCATACTGAAACTGTATTTGCTTTTAAGCATCTGCTTCCTTTGAGAGAACTGGATTTTATTCCCAAGTCTGTCACTACATTTATCTGTGCCTCAGTTTCCCCATCTGTGCCTCAGTTTCCCCATCTGTAAAACTGCGAATTTTCTCTGTAAAGCACTCTGAGATAAACGGATGATAAGGGCTAGCTATTACTACTCCTCTGAGTAACTGAAGAATCATACACAGAACACTTTAAGACATTGTCATATTAGATAATAACAGAAGGAGTAGAAAGGGGTTATTTTTCCTCACTCTTGAAATAGATATTCTGGTTTTTGAGCTTAAGAAGCAATAGTAACAGTCTGTGAAAGATTTACTCTTAGCATGTCTAAAAGACTGCCTGCAGCACCGGGACAAAGACCTAGTCAACAACTCTGCTCCCCCGACACAATGGAGCACCCTACCTCTTAGTCGAACCAGGAGAGGGAGCTTTCTTGGGAGCTGGTTTGAAACTGTGGAATGAAGGACCATCCCAGACCTCCGCAACTTGTGCTCTAAGTGCATGAAGCACTTCTCTGACCTACCTTCTCAAACCGATACAGAGCAGTGTGTGTGTGTGTGTATATATAAACCCTACCGAAACACCACCCTGTGAACAAATCTCCCCCACCCCCAACGGAAGAAGATAAACAACATCTGTCAGATATTATTTATGTCATTTTTAGGGTTGCCAACAGTCCCTTATTACAAGGGACATCCCTTGTTTTTTCATCTCTGTACAAGAAGATCAGGAATTTCTGAGTGCTGCAAAAAGCAGCAAGAAATACCCCTGGTGAATGTAGATGAATGCTGCTTCTTAATTATGTATTGTTAATTTATTATTAATTATTATTATTATTGGAGGAGGGGTGGGGCAGGGGTGCTAAGAAAAAAGTCCCTTATTTTTTAAATGCATCGTCGGCAACCCTACTTAATTCATTATTGGAGAGCACTCAGCTACCGCCCCTCACCACGTCAGTATAAGGGCCTACGTAGACTAGAAAAGGATGCATCTCTTCCCTGGACTTCTGCTATTAGGAACTGACAGATGTAGGAACTGAATCGCTCCTTCAATTGCTGCTCTCAGGTGCATGAACAATCATCACATCAACTCCACTTTCTGGGTTGCATCCATCTAAAAGTGGCTTGCAACAGTTTGGGAGAGTCTGTACAGAAAGCACTCAGCCTTAGAAATGACAAACATACAACGTAGCTGGGAATGTGGTGGCAACACTTGGTAAACGTCAGGGAAGAACACAACTTGTGCAAACTTAATTCCCTTGCTAACTTCTTTGCCTTGTTGAAATATTAAACAAAAATAATTTCTCTTTTTTATCTTTGAGTCAGCAGGACACATTCGTCACTAATGGATGAATGGGGTTATGCTAGGGAAGAAAGAGATGAATTTGGCTTAATGGATTGTGTGTCTCTGTGTTCTTATTGATAGCTGCTTTAATTAAAAACAAACAACATTTAGTTTTCAGAGCCGGTGAGAAAAAAAATCCAAAAAATGTTGAAATTCTTTTCAACATTTTTTGTAATTATTTTTTAATTAATTTTTTTATTGTTTTCTGTATGCGAAAATAAAACCCTTTAAAATTAATTTTTGGTCAGTTTAGTCAAATAAAGGGATTTTTTCCCCTGAAAATAATTATTTTAAAATTTAAAACATACATTTCTCAAAGAATTTTTATCCCAAAGACAGAAAGACTAAACAATAAAGACACTGATTTTTTTTCTGTTTAAAAATATTGATAAAAACGTTATCAACTTTTTTTAAAAAACAATATTTTTTATGAAAAAAAATCAATGGGGAAAAAGGATTTTTCAATTAAAACAGTTTTTCTTCCAAAAAATTCAACCAGATCTAATATGAAGGTGACAAAGTGTCTTTCTCTAGCCACTGGCAAGGATCTTCTTGGTAAATGAATGGATTAAAGCAAAAGTAAGTCGCACATTAAATAGCAAATCAAAATGTTCCATTTCATCGTAGAGGCTTCCTCTGCACTCTGCCTGGCTCACCAGCTGTATTTAGAACACATGGTCTTTACAACACAGAATTCAAAGAATTTAGAGAGAGGAAAAGTTGACTGCTGAGGAATGGAAGAGTGCATGATGAAATATGGAAGCTACTGAACTCTGTAGTCTGGGGAAGATGCATTTTATGTGTCATGTTATATTGCATGCCAATCAATTACAGTGCGCCCTATATAAACACATCATGTGAATTCTGACAAGGAGTTGGGGTGAAGCAGGGTGTCAGGGTAAAACAGAGGATAATAAAATCACTTTAGATTTATTTCTCTAAATTGGAAACTTCATGCTTACACCTGACTAAATCATCAGCCTGAAACTTTAGCTCCACTCCCCCAGAAAAAGTATGAAACCTTATCCCATATTTGTTTAACAGAGGCCAATCAAGCCAGGCTAATGAATTCTGCAGATGTAGGCTACGGGCCTCATTCGGCTCTTTCAATTCTGCTGGGCTTTATCAAACTTGTCTTCAGTGTACCCATCTTACTCTTTGAGTCTGGCTTCCCCCGGATCGGCAGCGAACGTGTAGCTGCTCGGATTTACTCAGCCCTCATGAGGGACACGTACCCAATGATGTTCTTCCACATTAGCTGCGGCCTTCATACATTCTGACAAATCCTAAACTAACATTGCAGGTGGTCAACAACTGGGCCCCGGCAGATGGCAGCTCATAACCCTGCACAGCTCTTGGAACGCCATTGTGGGTCCCTTTCTTTCCTGGGGTGGTAATCAGCATTGTCATTTTACCAGCAGTCAGCAAGTCTCCTCCTTGAAAAGCGCAAGATGACTCTTTTTTTAAGTCTAGCATAAGGAGCTGGTTAAAAAACAATAAATCAGCAGTGAAACGTGGATAACAACCTTCTCTGTAAAATCAACATGGATTGTGTTCCTGCAGGGAATCTTCTGACAGCCTACTTGAAGTCTAACTGCTTACAGCCAGATTTACCAGGCTGTAGAAGTATTTTTTTTTTTTTTGGTCTCTTTTCCTTTTGTACGCTGTTCTGCTATGTTAGAAAATCAATAAACAAGGCCTTGACCCTGGCATAACTTCAGGCATCATTCACAACCTCTTTGTATCTCTCACTTTTCTTTTTAAATATACATACACACGCACTGCGGGGAGGTGGAATCTTGATGCAAGATGTGCAAAACTTGTTTGCAACAATATTCCTTGACAGGTAAAATCAAATTAGAAGATGACTGGAGCCTGCAGAGAGAGAGAGAAGGGGAGCTGAGGTGGAATATAGAGAAGCAGGAAATACCTGACAAGAAACCATACGTGGCATGGAGGTGCTAGAGATTAATTTGTGAAATTTCACTTCTTAGGGTTTTTTTTTTTTTAACATAGAAAATCAAAAATAGCTTTTTCCATTTTTTCCTCAGCCCTTGTTTCAGCTCTGGTTTATTTTCTGATAATTTCTCCTCCCTCCCACCCCGCCACAGGTTTTCCCTTCAGCTGACTCTTCAGGCTGGCTAAATTGGGTGATTAAAATATAGGAAGGCCTCCAGATTCCCCTTAGGACTGTATTTAATATCTGTAAAACTGCCACTTTGCCTTGCCAAGGTAAACATCATCGCATTCAGTTCAAAGGTGAGCGAGCCTAAATGTTTCCCTTAGCCTGAAAGGAATCTGTCTTGGGACCCAGTGCACCAAGCTGGAGGGAGGTGAGGGTGGGCCCCCAGCCCTCAGCATGGTGGCCGGTGAAGCATCTGTGTACACAATGCTCACGCCTCCCCCACAAATACTAAAAATTTCTCATTAAAAATTATTGCTGTGTCAACATGTGAGGCCACCAGCCCCCAGTCTGGAAAAGACGTTCTGTTTTTTTCTTTCCTTTAGCTGGGAAAGCAGCCTGGGGGAGGGAGCGGTTTGGAAACGGAGCCAGGGAGAAGATGGGATGTGAGACTGAAGTCATCTGCTCCTGGACTTTGGATCTCTCCTTTCTCCCTTGTCACTCAAGCTGATATTCCAAACTGTTCCACTTCATCTATTTTAAGTTACTTGCTAGCCAGACTTATTTTTTTTCCCCTGCCCTCCTTTGCTCTCTGAGAGGCTTATCTATACTTCACATGGCCGGAGGTTAAGTAGCATTTGGTGTTGCTTCAAATGGAAACGTGATTTTAGGTGATTTCTGTGAGTTGCAGCTGAAATATCTTAACGGGCCTTTTTGGAGCAAAGATTTTTTCACTATCTGATCCACACATACACGCACTCAGGCCTTGATAGATTAAAATTTGCCCAACCTTTAGGTGTTTGTCTCTCAGATGGTCAGGAATTCACATCCGAACACCACCTGAGTTTGTGGGACAAAGTTTGCACTGAACTCAGCTCTGGTTGGGTTTTGATTCTGCCCCCGGTAAAATGGGTTTGTAGGTTTTCTCCAGTCCAAAAAAAGCAAACAAAAAAACAACTATTATTGCAAAGCTACCGGGGTGGGGATGGGGGTGAGAAACAGGAAGTTACACTGGGAAATATGGAAGGTGGGTGGAGAGGAGCCTATTCAGTATAGGATACAAAACTAAGCAACAACCCATAATTACTTGTAACATTTATCTCTGGGGAGGGCCTGGTGGTGGGAGGTCGGCCAAAATTCAAAACTTCTGAAACTTTCAACGTTCTTGTTATATCGAATCCTGTTCAGTGATGCATGCAGGCTTATGCCTAGACGACATGAAATACAGCAACGTGTAATTAACCTGATGTAATGTAATATATCAATAAGTTAAAAAAACCAACAACTTTCTTTGAGGTCAGGTACCCACACACACAATTCAAACAGTGGAGACCTAATCCAAATTTATTGGAGGTGGTAACAGCTGGACTTATGCCTCTAATACCTTTTAAGTGCCTCTTTTAACTGCGAACTGAGCGTGTCTTTCATTAAGATGGAGTTGAAAGCATGTTAAGTTCATAAGCATGAAAATAGCTATTTAGATCTCTTGGAGACAAAGTCTACCTCCAGTTTACACTCAGTGCAACCCCCATTAATGGGCAGAATTTGGTTTTAAGTGACCCCATGGCACATGTTTGCATGGACTTTGTTTACGGTAGGGCCTCTTTATAAGAAAAAAAAAAGTACAAACATATTTTCTCCAAATGTACATATTTTAATCTCCTAACGTCCCTGCTTCACCATCAAACCCCAAAGCAGGAACTAATGTACCTTTTCATCAGCAATCCCACACCCATTTCCAGGCCCCAATACAGCACAGGACTTTAACACATGCTTAACTCTGGAGTCAATGGGACTACTCACGTGTTTAGATGTTGAGATTGATTGGGGCCATAGAAAATTGCCTTGATGTAAACATGAATGCTCCCAAGAGCTGATGAAAATATATTTTTATTATAAACACAGAGAGGAACTGTTTTGATCTGAATTTTATGGGGAACAAGCTTTGAACCGATGCTTTTTCACGGTCAGAGCTAAACAGAAACTGAACACCGCCGCGACTGAATGACTGTTTGAAAAGGCAGCACGGAGCCAGGTTGATGTTTGTATATAATGAAATTCAGTATCGATGTGATATGGACATCATCCAGCCTCTGAGACACATGGGGGAAGTGTGCAGTGCTTTAGGAGCAGCTAAAATCCATGGGGCACTGGGAAAGGAGCATCTCTCAATACTAATAGGGAAAAGAGTTTGGGGAACTTTTTGTATGTAAATCATGGTTAGAAATATTTTGAAAATAGCATGAAATGTCCAGATATCAAATATATACGAGCATGAGAATGCTACAGGGGACACACGATGGGCCAATTTCTGCTCTCAGCTGTAATCTGGCAACCTCACTAACATAATAATACTCTGCAGTAGGAGAGCATGTGAATAGCTATTCCAGTGCTTTACCAAGCTTAGCAAGCAAGAACATCCCCCTGCAGGAAGGCAGGCACAGACAGCAGCTGACATTCTCTGTGGCCGTGCACCTGGTGTCACCACTCCCACACATGCAAGGTGGCTGTAAAATGCTACCCAATCCGGATCCTCCACTCACGTAAGTGACGGCACTTGGCCTGTCCTTTGGACTGATGTAAATGACTACACCCGTCAAAAATCAGGTCCAAAGAGATTAGATGACTTGCCCAAAGCCAAGTGGCAAGTTAACAAAAGCATCAGAGTTGGAATTGGAGCCAGGCAGGTACCGCGTTTTCCATTTTTGCAGGCAAGTCGTCGATTTTGACATTTTTCTTCCATTGCGAAACAGAAAACATTTCCGCCACGCCTTTTTCTGTGTCCAAATCAGCATTGTCTGATGGGGAAACATTCTGACCTGATCTAGTTAGAAACCACCTCTCCTGACGTCTCATTGTGTATTTAATCACAGAATCACAGGGTTAGAAGGGACCAAAAGGGTCATCTAGTCTAACTCCCTGCCAAGATGCAGAATTTGTTGTGTCTTAAATCAATGAGCTCAAAGCTGTGTGCCATTAAATGGTTGCATGGATAAAAATGAGGACAGGATCTGGCCTTCTGCACAGCCCTTAGGGCAGTGGTTCTCAAAGCCAGTCCACCGCTTGTTCAGTGGGCCGGGCTGTTTACCTGCTGCGTCCGCAGGTTCGGCCGATCGTGGCTCCTACTGGCCACGGTTTGTGGGATGTGCTGGCCGCCCTTTCTGCAGCCCCCATTGGCCTGGAGCAGCGAACCGCGGCCAGTGGGAGCCGCGATCGGCCAAACCTGCGGACGTGGCAGGTAAACAAACCAGCCCGGCCCGCCAGGGGCTTTCCCTGAACAAGCGGCAGCCCAACTTTGAGAACCACTGCCCTAAGGGTATGGCCACACTGCAATAAAATACCTGTGGCTGGCCCAGGGCAGCTGACTCGGGCTTGGTCTGCGGGGCTATAAAATTGTAGTGTAGACACCTGGGCTCGGGCAGGAGGGCAGAGATCTATGATGAGCAATTTTGTAGCCCCGCAGCCCACGCCCTAGTCAGCTGACACAGGCCAGCCACGGCTGTTTTACTGCAGTGTAGACATACCCTATGAAAGCAGTTTTTTACTACCCATACCCCTATTCACCTGTGGGCACCACACAGCATGTCTTTCTGTAACTCTTAGCCCCCCCCCCACAGCATTGTCTCCACCAGTATCTATCCATTGACTTCCTTGTATGTTGCATCACTGTGATGAGCACAAGAGATTAAAGGGAATACATGAGGATAGCAGGTGTTATAAAGGAATATGTGGTCCCATGCGCTGTTTGTACAGTACCTGGCGTAACAGGGTCCTGGTCCATGACAGGGCCTCCTAGACACTACGATAACACAAATAAATAATAAATGGCAGATCATGAGAAGTTATAGAATTCACCCCATCCTTAACCTGAGAGACTGGCATATGGATAATCCAAAATTCCAACTGGGAAGGAATTGGGAGTTGCCTATAATATCATCTGTTTGCTTGATTGTTGTTGTAATTCCCACAGGAGCTCACGGCACATAGGCCGGAAGGCAGGCAATAATCTCAGGTGACCCCATTCACAGATACTTAATGGACAGCAGGGTGGGTGTCATTTGCTCTTGAAGTTTACCTCTGACCCTGCTGAGTTCAACACCCTGGCCTGGCACATGTGGAAGGGGGAAATCCAGGCTGGAAACTGGACCAAAGAATTTTAGGGTGGATAAAAGCAGAGTCCCTGAAGTACAGGGGAGAGGCAGGCAGAGATGGCTGGGAAGGACCCTGACCCCCATTTCTCAGAGGCGGTGATTACTGGGTTAGGCAACCCCCTGCTGCATGAAGCAAATTAACTACAGCCACTGGCAAACCTTACAGGAATTGAAAACCTCCACAGGGTTTTTTTTCCTTCTTTTTATTAAATCATGGGACGATTTTCTGGCCTGTTATCTCCACAGAATGACAATCAACACCTTACTTGAATGGCACACAATAAAGCCAACTGACACAGAGCTGCATTTTCTCACCCTCAGGTTCAGGGATTATATTTAACTGGACGAGGCAGAATTAAATATCAGTTAGGCTAGAAGAAAACAACACAAAAATGAAGCGGAAACTTGTGATTAACGGAGATACTGCTGTGGATTTTGCTTGTAGTGGCACTTTCCATGATGCCCTGTGCATAAGCAGAAGTTAGATACAATATTTTGCGGTAACATTGTGGCAGGCAGCAGTTAGAAGTGGCAACGTGGTCCAGTGGTGCGGCTAACTTCCTGCTGTGACCTTGGACAAGTCAATCAGTTTCTCTTATACCTCAGTCTCCATCTGTAAAATGGGGACAATCGGTCTTCCCTAACTCATAGAAGAGTTGTAAGGATAAATACGTTCAAGATTCTGCGGTGCTCAGTGACTTTGGTAGTGGAGGTCATATAAGTATCTAAGGCAGATGGCACACATAAAGCCTGACTACCTGGGTCATGTTGTCTACCCAGCCAGCACTCCCCACTTTTTGGTTGGTGCGGGTCCCCTCCAACCTCATCCTCAAATGAGGTAGTGGGGAGATCTAACGTACTTTCTGCCAACGCAACTTATTCCCCCAAAGGCTTTTCCAGCATGGGCGAAGCTCCACCAGCATCTAAGCAAACCTGGGCAGAGCTTTGCCCTGTGTCTGTGACCTAGCAAGAAGAAGAGGTTGTTCTCTTGGTGGGACCCGGATAGATTTCCAGTCCACTTCAAGGGTCAGATACTACAGGGATGAGTGCCATAGCAATGAACGTGATGATAAACTATAGGGACTGATTCTCACAATTTACCCTCATTGTAAGGCCTCTTTACAAGTGCAAAGTGCAAATGGGAATCAGGGCTATTATATATTGTAGCCTGAGCAGACGTCCAAACTGAAGGGGGGGGGTTCACCTTTACTGCTCAAGGAGTGGATTTTCTCCAATGGAAATGACCTTTTTAGGGTATAGCAAAAAGCATGAGTCAGAACTGGATTCAACTGGGTTGTACCATTCTGGTCCAGCGACAGGCTCCCATGCAATGCCATGTTAATTTTCATTTAACACTATCATCCAAGGGGAAGGCTATGGGGCCCAGCTTTCAAAAGTCTGGGAAACACAGCCCTAAGCAATACTTGGAGCCAGATTGCATCGGAACATTGCTCAGGAGCACAAAGATGGGGAAATGCCCAGCAAGATACTTCTCCAGACTCCACCCACTTGTCTCATCCATTCAGGACTGGTGCCAGTCACAGGCTGTACGCTTACCCAAGACTTCATGAGGCAAGTGGCACTAATGATGCTGGCCATTGTGAAGGGGGTAGGGAGAAGGCAGGGACTGTTTGCATCGGGAAGCTCTCAGAGGCATTGTCTTTCCCGGAAGCTCAAAGCCAGAGTTCTCAGATGGGCAATGTGACTATACACCACCCTGCGGGTCAGTACCTCCAAAGTGCATTGGAATCTTGGTCAGTTAAGATTAGAGCAGTGGTGGGCAGCCTGCGGCTCATCAGGGTAATCTGATTGTGGGCCACGAGACATTTTGCTGACATTGACCATCCACAGACACGGCCCCCCGCAGCTCCCACTGGCCACGGTTAATGGTTCTCCTGCTTGTAACAACCTTTTATGTACCTGAAAACTGTTATCATGTCCCCTCTCGGTCTTCTCTTTTCCAGACTAAAAAAACCCAGTTTTTTCAATCTTCCCTCATAGGTCATGTTTTCTAGACCTTTAATCATTTTTGTTGCTCTTCTCTGGACTTTCTCCAGTTGTCCCCACCTTTCCTGAAATGTGGCATCCAGAACTGGACACAATACTCCAGTTGAGGCCTAATCAGAGCAGAGTAGAGCAGAAGAATTTCTTCTCGTGTCTTGCTTATAATACTCCTGCTAATACATCCTAGAATGATGTTCACTTTTTTTGCAACAGCGTTACACTGTTGACTCATATTTAGCTTGTGATCCACTATGACCCCCAGATCCTTTTCCCCAGTACTCCTTCCTAGGCAGTCATTTCCCATTTTGTATCTGTGCAACTGATTGTTGCTTTCTAAATGGAGTACTTTGCATTTCTCCTTATTGAATTTCATCCTATTTACTTCAGACCACTTCTCCAGTTCGTCCAGATCATTTTGAATTCTAATCCTATTCTCCAAAGCACTTGCAACCCCTCCCAGCTTGGTATCGTCCACAAACTTTATAAGTGTACTCTGTATGCCATTATCTAAATCATTGATGAAGATATTGAACAGAACCGGACCCAGAACTGATCCCTATGCCCGTACAAGTAAGCAAGTGACTGCAAGCGGCACCAACTAGAGAGGGCTTGGAGACTTTTTGCAATATTGTAACTAGGCAGTCAGACCACAGTGATGTATGGGAGTCAAGAAATAATAGACCCAAGTTATTAATATAAATGATTAGAAGCTTAATTAGGGATATCAGGAATGCCAGATATGGATAATGGGTAGGTACTAATCTTATTATGGTCATGGAAGAAGATCAGATATGGTTGTATATTTAAATAGTTACTTAGAGAAGAGATATAACAGAGCCAGTCTAGTTCCCTAAGTTTTGGGTTCCTCGAGTTCCCAAGATAGTGTAAAGTGAATCAGGACCAGCTCTCTGATTTGCTCCACTTACTTTTCCATCCATCTATGTTTCTAGTGGTCTGCGCAATGTAAGACTGTAAGTATAAAAAATGCTGGAAACCACTTTACCTATCTAATTCTTATACTTATGCATATTAATTTTTCTCAGATTTCAATTATATTTGTCTGTATTAACTAAAGCCCATACATTTCTGTGTGTTCCATTTTTATCTTCTTAATTGACTCTAAGTAGCCTCCTGAAAAACAACCTGTTATCTCTGACAAGTGCATGTTGCACCCCAGTAATAATCTTATAATTGCAATAATGGAGAAGGCTACAAGTGAAAGCAACAGCTGACAAAGCTCAGAGGACTGATCATTTAAAACAGAACAGAGTGGTGGCACAGACAGCAGAATCATGGCTGACAAAATGGATGACTCCATTCAGTGTGGCCAGCTCTTTACATAATGGGGAAATGAGAGCTCACGCTCAAAGCTGGGAGCATCCCAGGTTTCTACACAAAAAGGGGGAGAAGCATTTCTGATGACTAGGTAAATCTCCATGTGTCCATAAAGCTGGGCTAGAAATCCTGTGGGAACAATCTTCTACGCCAAATGTCCAGTATTTTCACAATGACTATGATGATGGCCATCGTGATCATCTAGTCTGAGCTCCTGAATCCAGGCCAGAGAACATCCCCAAAATAATTCCTAGAGCAGATCTTTGAGAAAAACATCCAATCTTGATTTTAAAATGGTCAGTGACGGAGAATCCACCACAACCTTTGGTAAATTGTTCCAATGGTTAATTACGCTCCCCATTAAAAATGTACGCCTTATTTCCAGTCTGAATTTGTCTTGCTTCAGTTCCAGCCATTATATCCTGTTATATCTTTCTCTGCTAGAGCAAAGAGCCCATTATTAAATATTTGTTCCCCATCTAGATAGTTATAGACTGTAAACAAGTCAATCATTAACCTCTTAAGATAAATAGATTGAGCACTCTGAGTCTATCACTATAAGGCAGGTTTTCTAATCCTTATTCATTCTCTTGGCTCTTCTCTGAACCCTCTCACCATCCTTCTTGAATAGCGGGCACTAGAATTGGACACAGTATTCCAGCCGCAGTCGCACCAGTGCCAAATAATAGAAAGGTAAAATAACCTCTCTACTCCTATTCAAGATGCCCTTGTTTACGCATCCCAGGATTGAATTAGCTCTTTTGGCCACAGCATCACACTGGGAGCTTATGTTCAGCTAATTATCCACCACGAGCCACAAAAGCCTACATTAGATCCCTACCGATGCAGATAGATGCTTTGTGAGATTTTCAAGCGGACCTAACTCCTCTCCTATTGCGAGTAGACACCTAGCCCTTTTGGAAATCTCATTAGGCACCTAGCTGCCTTTAAAAATCTGGCACTTAAGTCTTCTAGCTGGTAGCTATAGAAGACTACTATCCTCTGTGGATCAGGCACAGAACAGTGTGTTGCACTTGCACTCCTGGTCTTTGCCAGAACAAAGCAGCACCAAACACACACAAAAGAGGAGAGACATTGAGGAATGAAAGAGTTGTCCAAATATTTCCAACCTGCAAGAGGTTGGGTTCAGGTTCATTTCAAGTATGGCACAGGGGTTCAGATCATGTATCGTATCTCAGATATTTCACCCATCCACAGTGCATGAGCTACTAGGTCAGTGTAGTCAGTTCATACAAACTTTATTGTAGAGCTGGCGAATAGTTTTTGCACAAACATTTTCTCACAAAAAATGAGGTTTAATCACAATCAAAATTTTCAAGGGGAAAATGTCAATTTTGATTAACTATTTTGATTTTCTACTGGGAAATTCAAAACATCTCAATATGAAACACGTCCTTTTTTTTTGTTTCAAATGTCAAATTGAAATGAAAGGTTTCATCTCAGACTGACATTTTGATTTAAAATGATTCATCTGCATGTCATTATAAGTCAACTTCAAAAATGAAAATTTTCATTTCGAACAAGTCAGAACATTTAGAAGACATCAAAACTAAAATATGACATTTCCAAATCAAACTTCTTGGGAACTTTTCACAAAAATGTACAATTGTTTGAATTTTTCATCCTGATCTGGGACAAAACCAAACGTTGAAACATCAGCATTTCCTGCAGGATGAAAATTCCATTTTGTAAGCAGCTCTACTTCAGTGGACAATGGAAATATTAAGTCTTGCGTTATATGTCTACAGACTTTTTTTTAAACTCCCACCTTCAAAATCTGGAGACCATAAATAGACTATTTTTTTCCAGGCTGCAAAACAGCCTTTTAAACCAAACATTTGTAACCACCACAGCTGTAATAAGTACAACGTTTTTTCAAAGGGATTACATCGGACTGTGGTTTTCAGTGCTGCTTTGTTGTCTGTTCTGAAAACTCCGCACCATAAATTAATTTGACTCTTATCTTCCTAGTACAATCTGCTTTCTGACAGATTGTTTTTATCTTGGTTCATTCCTATTTCTTATTGACAACTCAGTGAGTTGTATAATAGATATGAGTTATGAACATGGACAGGTTTTGTAATGGAATATCTTTTATCCAGCAATATATCATTTGTAATGTTTTTATTCCACTCCTTCCCTTTTGCTACTTTGATAGGTTAAGCAGAAAATGAAACAAGCCATATAGCTAGACTTTCCTGGAGCCCTTTTAAATTCATTCTGGAAGATCTTTGTATACAGACTAGGAATGTTATGTTGTAAGGTGTTATTCAAACCGGACAAAACTACTCAAACAATAACATATTGAAGGTTAGGTACAGTGCAGTCCTGGTGGAAATCCAAGCACTGGATAAAATAACATAAAAGAAGTTCAGATTTGTACATACCTATGAAGTGATGTGAACAATAATTTAACCTAGCAACAGAATCTGAGAAGAACATTAGCTAGACTACATTAAAAAAAGGCCAAGATGAAAAAAAAAAGGTTACTTTTTTTGTCTTGCGGTATAGAGATCCAATCTTGCCATTTCTAAGATCCTTATTCTCAAAAGTCAGGTAAGAATCCTAGGCCAAAATTTTCAGACTCGGGTGCCTAAATTTAATCACCAAATGAGCACTTGCATCTTCCAAGGGGGCAACGAGTAATCAGCACCTCCAAATAAATGGCCTGATATTTCACTCTGTCTAGATACCACGAGTACTACACAGTCCCTCTCACCAGATCATCTCATAATCTTTAATGCATTTAGCCACACTTGAGGCAGGGAAGTGTTATTATCTCTGTTTTACAGAGATAGAACTGAGGCACAGATACTCAAAGGTATTTAGGCACCTCACTTGCATTGAAATCAATGCGATTTGCCTATAGTCACACAGGAAGTCTCTGGCAGAGCAGAGCCTTACAGAGCCCAGACTACCACCGTAACCACCAGATCATCTTTCTAGTCTTTACATTCTTTAATATGGAGTTAGGCCCCCAAGTCTGAAACTTTTGGTTCTGAACATTCAGTGACAACATGGATTTGAGGCTAAAGAATTGGGAGAGTACCCCACCGGCAGATCGGCTCCTTGTACCACAGCTTTCCCTGAGGTAATCTGACTGAAATCAGTGGAGTTACACCCGGGCTGAATATGGTGATGCTGGTATAAAGACAGTAACCTGTATAAAATCCTTCTAAATCAGAATCATTCTCTACTCACTTACCCCAGGGATAGCAGTTTACATACCCTCTGTACTCACTTTGCCCAGGACAGCAAGCCTCATGCACCAGGATTTAAGTCAATACCTAACTCTTAGAGGTCAAGATGAGATGTAGCATGGGGGGCAGCTTGTCCCATAACTGCCTACTTTGGGGATCTTACACCTTCCTCTGAATCATCTGGTCCTGCCCACTGTCAGAGACAGGATCCTAGGCTAGAGACTGTGGGTCTGATCCACTCTGGCGATTCCTATATACTTACATTTTCTGATGGAGAGTATTTCCAGTTATGTTTTATCTTCTTAACTTACCTCCCCAATTATTAGTCTCTGCCTATCAGTACCTTTGGTACTAGGCTCTTAAAGCTGCAATATATTTGCCTAGCAGTAACATTACTAGTACCTTTTCCCAATTATAGCATTTTTCATTTACTATTCTGGTTCCGGGCTACCGAACTGCGACGGTCAGTCAAGTGTAAGTGTCCATGACAAACTGTGAATAAGAAACGCCACAACACAAGTAGAGGTACCCATAGGGTACCATATAACTTTACTGTTAAGCCCTGAAATAACAAACGAGCTAATGAAATAACACCGTAAAGTTTGTTCTAATTAAAATTAATAACATTTTATCTCCCTCACTTTAGCCTTAAACTGGGGCAGTTTGAAAGTCACAATGGAACAATGTAAAAAAAAAAATTGGCATAGCAGGAGACAAGATTTATGGGCATAGCTGCAAGATTAGGATTGTTGGACATGTCTAGTAATCTGGCTGGTTCTTCACCCCAACCCCCTGATGTTGCCTCTTTTGTGAGCCCATAGCGTAGAATAAATATTATTACTCACCATTTCTGAACAATAATGGGTACTTAGCATAGAAATGAGCGGGACATCATATCTGACCCCAGGAGCTCAGATGCTATGGTGCATGGATGCATTATAAAACCCACAGATGGTCAAACAGAGAGACAGAGCAGGAGACCGGAAGCTAATTCCTCTGTCGGCCGGTATCTCGCTACCACTGGGCCCCCGTGTCCCTCCCAGACCCCGGTGCCCCTGTCCACTGGGGTGCTGCCCCCTGGCAGTAACCCCACAGTCTCTGGGTCTCCCCTTTCCAGGGGAACCCCCACCCCCTATCACCACCTCGCCTCAGTATATGGCTACTGCCCAGTCCCCATCAAGCCCCCGCTCCCTGGGGCAGACTGCAGTGTAAAAGCCACTCATCACCGGCAAGAGGGGTTTGGACCTGCTGCCTCTGCCTACCCTTGGGCTGCCCCCTGCAACCCCAGTACCTATTTGGCCTTATACTAGGCCGCAGCCTGGGGGCTTTCCAGGCCGGAGCTCCCCAGCTCCCTTGGCCTTCCCCCAGCCCTGCTCCACCTCAGGTACGCTCCCCAGCAGCCAGGCCCCTCCCTCTGAAAGGCTAGAGAGAGAGTGTCTGTCAGTGCTTCTATATCAAGATGCCAACTTTTCCCAACCTAGCACTAAAAATTTCCCAAATCTGGTGAAAAATTCCCAGATAAAGTTTTTTACAGTGCTTCTATATCCTGGGAATTTGTCAGTAAAATGTTTCAACTTGGGAAATTGGGAATTTTCATTCAAAACATTTTACTCAAAAATTCCCAGATAGAAGCACTGGTGTCTGTCTGCTCCTAGCCCACTGCCCTCTTTATAAGGGCCAGCTGGGCCCTGATTGGGGTGTGGCCACAGCTGCGGCTGCTTCCCCAATCAGCCTGGGCTGCTTGCCTCCAGCCACAGCCCTCTCCTGGGCTTTATGACAGGAGCGGGTGACCACCCCGCTACACCGCCCTGGAGCCCAAGTCAGCTGAACCAGGCTCTGGGACTCGGTGCTGCAGACTTTTTATCACAGTGTAGACATAGCATGAGATCATAATATCTTAAGCAAAGGCGGAGGCAGCACCACCGGCTCCCCTTTTGTTGAGACACCACTGTGCCTGATGGGGTCACAGGGCTGCTGGTTGGAGAAGTAGTCCAGCTGGTGAGCCCTGCCCATAGAGGAGAACTGGGGCATGAGACACTCCAGATTACAACTCCAACTCCCAGGAGATACTACGGTGGCATTTCTGAATTCAAAATTTTCGGTTTTCAAATTTTCAACCAAAATGTGACACTTTCCATGAAAACATTGATTTTGTGGAAAACTTCATTTGCTGCTGAAACTTTCTTTAACAGAAATATTTTAACCAGCCCTAAAATGCAGTCATGTTGTAAACCAGACCTGGCAGAGGGTTTTCCTGTTATCCTAAGAGTCTTTGTGAGTGAATGTGGGTATTGTTCACTAGTATCTTCACTATACACGTTTCTTTTATTGAAAAAACAACAAAGACAGAAAAATTGCAGAAACAATACATCAGAAATAGAATAAGTAGATTTTTAATGGGGGATTTTAAATTTGTTATATGCATCTGTAACAAACTCTAGGCACATTGTACAAATCTACGTAATCCATAGGCCTGATTCACTATTGCCTTGACTACTTGTGTAGTTAGTTAGGCTTATACAAAACTCTTTGGGACGGGGACTATCTTTTAGTTGTTTGTACAGCACCTAGCACAATGGGGTCATGGTCCATGACTAGGGCTCCTAGGTGCTACAACAGTACAAATAACAAATAAATAATAATTTTACATCTACTTCGCACAAGCGTAAATGCCACTGCAATGCTAAGGCAATGGAGACCCAATAAAACGTCAAAACTGGGCATTCAAACTCACTGCCAACAGGATACACCTTAGAGAGGTCTGATTTCCAGAGGTCAGATGCCCAGCAGTTTCGGAAAATCAGCCCCCTTTTAGGTCTCCCATGTTGGGCAGCCACAATCACCAGTCTCTATTAAAGATCTTGGCCATCGACCTCAACCCCATCTTCCCATGCCAGACCAAAGCCCTAATCTTTGCATCTTCCCAGGAAAAGAGGTGGGGTGTCTAGCTTGTCCTGGAGACCACTACATTCAGGCTCATGCAGACGGAGAAAGGAAGTGCTCTCCTATCAAAAGGACACATGCTACAGCCAGCCTGCTTCCGTTTATATCAGGAGGTAGCTTCTCAAATATGGTCTGATCTAAAATCCGTTTAAGTCAATAGAAAGACTCCTATTGACCTCAATGGGCTTTGGACGAAATCCTGGCAGCCCCAGAAATTTTTCACATGGTACACACACAACTAAACCCCTCATGTCTGCCTCCTTCTCCCCTCAGGGCACCTGGCCACACCTCCCCCAACCAGCTCCTTTGTGCGGGCACTCACCACAGCTCCTTCATGATGGAGGGGCCACAGGGAGCATGGGTAGCTCAGCACCACTCAGGTTTGCCCATGACGGAGGGGCCAGAGGGCCAAACCTGAGTGAGTAGTGGGGTTGCCAGCACTGCTCCTTCTTGCTACTGCCATGGTGCTGGTTCCTGCCTCAGGTCTCTGCCCCGGATGCCTACCTGGTCTTGCCCCACTTCCAACCACCTGAGCCTGGGTGTCCCGCCAATGATACGTACCAAAGTGGAACAACAGCAAATTTTGAAACCTCCATGGCTGCCATGAAAGGGAATGGTCATTTCCTCTCAGCTCCTGCCAGTAGCCAGTGTAGCTGGTGGAGCACAGATCTGTGATAACCTGCATTAAAGGTGAGCCGCCTCCTTCAGCACGAGATACAACTTCTGAGTGGTTTGAAGCCCCATGTAGAGCACCTGGCAGTAATCTGATCTGTGTGTGACGTATGAGGGCTACCACATGCAATAAATGTGTTCTTGGGGCAAAAACGGGGGGTGTCTCCCAAGCAGAAGGATCAGGGTAATAAATATGGGGGGGGGGATATAACCCAAAAATCTGCTAAAAAATTAGCGCTGTCAAAAGAATTACTAAGAGGTCAGTTGAATACAACCATCAATGGTACATTTTACAATTCTACCCTTGCAAGAACATCATTAAAGCCAACGCCAACAAATCACCATGCCCGAGCTAGAGGGAAGAGCTATTTTTGTTCTGACTCACAAACGTTGTCCCCCTCTCTCTCCCCAACTCACCTCCATCTTAAATACTACAAGTGGATCTCCACATATCCAATCTGAACCACTGACACCTTTGAGACTCGTCTTTTATCCCAGGCCGAACGGGCCGAGACTGTGAGCTCATTTCACAAGCCAGCTTGGACTAACCCGGTTTTCAGACTCTCTTATGAACAGCCTATCGCAGCTCTGAACGTGTTGGGTCAAATCCACCTTTGGGGTGACTCCCGCTGGCCTATATTGGATTTAGACCAGGGATCAGAGTAAGCATTAAGAGAGGAAGAAATAGCTCCTCCAAAATTAATGACTTCAGTACCTTGTCATAGCACTAAGAAATTACAGTATAATCATTACAAACTGTCAAAACATATGTTTGGCCTTTTCAATTGAGCCACATTAGCAGATTAATTTAGAACAAGGGGAAGGGGAAGCTCGCTGAAGTTTTGCAACCCCTGGGAATATCTGCAGAGAGGGAGGGAGCATCATAGAGATGTGAGATGTCTTCTTTCTATTTTTGCATCCTCAGCACCTAGCAGAACAGGGTCCGGATTCTTAATTGGGGCTCCACGGCGCTACCATATGCCTCATCATAATCACAAAACCAGTCTGAGTTCATGAAATTAAATCCAGGCCTTGTTTCCCCGAGGTTGCTTCATGAAGGTTTTCTGGCTAACGGAAAGCCTAGGAACAGGCTTTTTTTGCCTCTGTCTTCACAAACAAGGTCAGCTCCCAGACTGCTGGACTGGGCAGCACAGTATGGGGAGGAGGTGACCAGCCCTCCGTGGAGAAAGAAGTGGTTCGGGACTATTTAGAAAAACTGGATGAGCACAAATCCATGGGGCCGGATGCCCTGCATCCGAGGGTGCTAAAGGAGTTGGCGGATGTGATTGCGGAGCCATTGGCCATTATCTTTGAAAACTCGTGGCGATTGGGGGAGGTCCTGGATGACTGGAAAAAGGCTAATGTAGTGCCCATCTTTAAAAAAGGGAAGAAGGAGGATCCGGGGAACTACAGGCCAGTCAGCCTCACCTCAGTCCCTGGAAAAATCATGGAGCAGGTCCTCAAGGAATCAATTATGAAACACTTAGAGGAGAGGAAAGTGATCAAGAACAGTCAGCATGGATTCACCAAGGGGAAGTCGTGCCTGACTAACCTAATTGCCTTCTATGAGGAGATAACTGGCTCTGTGGATGAGGGGAAAAGCAGTGGATGTGTTATTCCTTGACTTTAGCAAAGCTTTTGATACGGTCTCCCACAGTATTCTTGCCGCCAAGTTAAAGAAGTATGGGCTGGATGAATGGACTGTAAAGTGGATAGAAAGCTGGCTAGATCGTCGGGCTCAACGGGTAGTGATCAATGGCTCCATGTCTAGTTGGCAGCCGGTTTCAAGCGGAGTGCCCCAAGGGTCGGTCCTGGGGCCGGTTTTGTTCAATATCTTCATTAATGATCTGGAGGATGGTGTGGACTGCACTCTCAGCAAGTTTGCAGATGACACTAAACTGGGAGGAGTGGTAGATACGCTGGAGGGTAGGGATCAGATACAGAGGGACCTAGACAAATTGGAGGATTGGGCCAAAAGAAACCTGATGAGGTTCAACAAGGACAAGTGCAGAGTCCTGCACTTAGGACGGAAGAATCCTATGCACTGCTACAGACTAGGGACCGAATGGCTAGGTAGCAGTTCTGCAGAAAAGGACCTAGGGGTCACAGTGGACGAGAAGCTGGATATGAGTCAACAGTGTGCTCTTGTTGCCAAGAAGGCTAATGGCATTTTGGGCTGTATAAGTAGGGGCATTGCCAGCAGATTGAGGGACGTGATCGTTCCCCTTTATGCGACATTGGTGAGGCCTCATCTGGAGTACTGTGTCCAGTTTTGGGCCCCACACTACAAGAAGGATGTGGAAATATTGGAAAGAGTCCAGCGGAGGGCAACAAAAATGATTAGGGGTCTGGAGCACATGACTTATGAGGAGAGGCTGAGGGAACTGGGATTGTTTAGTCTGCAGAAGAGAAGAATGAGGGGGGATTTGATAGCTGCTTTCAACTACCTGAGGGGGGGTTCCAAAGAGGATGGAGCTCGGCTGTTCTCAGTGGTGGCAGATGACAGAACAAGGAGCAATGGTCTCAAGTTGCAGTGGGGGAGGTCTAGGTTGGATATTAGGAAACACTATTTCACTAGGAGGGTGGTGAAGCACTGGAATGCTTTACCTAGGGAGGTGGTGGAATCTCCTTCCTTGGAGGTTTTTAAGGCCCGGCTTGACAAAGCCCTGGCTGGGATGCTTTAGTTGGGAATTGGTCCTGCTTTGAGCAGGGGGTTGGACTAGATGACCTCCTGAGGTCCCTTCCAACCCTGATATTCTATGATTCTATGAACAGCAGAACCTCTCTTAGGTGGTACCAGCGGGTCATGTAGATACAGGATATATGAACAGCATAAACACAGTCACTGCCAGCACACTTTCAACAGCACTGAGGACAGGTCCTGAGGGACAGCTGTTTAAAGGAATGTAGCTGCCTAGCACCCATTGAAACCAATGGGAGTTAAGTGCCTAAATGCCTTTACAAATCTGGCCCCACGTCCAGATCTATATTATCAACAGCTATCATGTCGCTGGACCCGGCTACAACAGATCTTGGGAATTCTGCCTATTAGGGAGTCTGGCCCTGATCTGGACTGAAGCACATGCTCAGTTTTAACCACATGAGCAGTCCCACTGACTGCTTAAAGTTAAGCATGTGCTTAAGTGCTTCGCTGGATCGAGCCTTACTTCAATGCAACTATTCATGTGCATCAGGTAAGCATTTACTTAAGTGTGCTGCTGGATCCAGATGTAAATGAATTAACGCAAAGGGAAAAGCAAGGGCAACGCACTGTTCAATTTGGTTATTTGGCAAAGGTATTGTAGTTCTAATGGTTTACGATCATATTTCATACCATACCAGTAAATGCGCTGGAGCATATTTTGTAAGAATAATATAGTCTTACTAATGAGACTTCACTCCAGCTCTCTGATCTTAAATCTTCACTAACAAACTGCAAGACGCAGCCATTGCTGTGCGAAAACTGCAGGGCAAGGCTCGACTGTATTATCGTAGCTAGTTACAAGAAGCTGTGAATTACTAGTCACATTTTAAGTGCATTAAATCGGATACAAACAGTTATAGGATAGTCAAAAGTCAGAAAGGAACGTGCCTTTTTCACATTGCGAGGATGATTATTTAGACTCGGGAAATGCGGGTCCTGATATGAATGCATAAGAAAGGCATGAGACGTCTATGGTGAGGGTGAGAAACTGTCCACGATATTTAGGAAAACGCTTTGAGTAATTAATTTTAAATCAATTATGCAGCACAGCCATTTGTATGGAGTCAATGGGTACAGAGGGTTTGCTTTCAAAAGAGCTATACACAATAATAACGGGACATCCTGTTAGGTGAAGATCATGTTATTTAGTTTATGACACAAAGTTGGCATGAGTCTGCACTGAGGCAAGCACTGGTTGATGTGTGAGTTGTCCCCCCTTACCCCAACTTTGGGGGGGGGAGGGGAAATTCGGCTCAGAAATAGGCTTAACTGCATTAGAATAAAAACCAAACACAGCATGAATGCGATGTTCAAGTTACAGGATCAAGCCTATCAGGGGATTCCAAAGGTATTTAGCAGCTTTAACTCAGCCACATGCACATTCTGAGTATTTTAGGATCATCATTAATAGGGGCAAGTGCACGAGGAGGAGGGGCAAAGGTGACTTTATGCCTCCTTCGCGTCCTCTGGGCTGCCACAGGGGCTGAAATGGCCCTGGGCTGCTCTAACTTGCGTTCCAGCAAGCTCAGCAGGCAGGGCTGCCTCTGGATCACAGCAGGCCAGAATCCCTCACAGTGTTCAGCACCATTGTCCCCCTCCTCCACTGAAACTTGCAAAGGGGAGGGAGCAACCTGTGGTCACTGAAGTTGGGCCTATTGGGATCCAGGAAGTGGGCGGCGGATCCCGCCCACTGCTAAAGGACCCTCCCCCCAGCCTAAGGGAAGGATCCACAGGGCCTGGAAGCCAAATGATTCCAGGGGACAACTAATGAAATAACAGGGACAGGAGTGCGGTCAAAGGATCAAACGAAGGGAACCTGACGGGGACACCGAGCAGAGAACCCCGGACAGCACCCACTGCTCCTCGAAGGCGTCAAGGGAGCCAGTGGATGCCGCCCAGAGGAACTCTGCCCGGTTGCGTGAACGGACAGAGGATCGGAAGTAGGCCCCACAGTCACAGGAGACCCCATCGGCCAACCTCCTCTCCCTGGTTTTATAGATGTCCATTTTAGCCAGGGCCAGGAGGAGGTTGACTAGGAGGTCCCATGACTTCGTGGGGCCACAGATAGGGAGTGCATAAATAAGAAGGTGAGGGGAAAAGTGCAACCAAAAACGTAACAATGTCTAAGAGGAGCCGGAAGAAGGGCTGCAACCTGGCGCACTCCAGGTAAACGTGCGCCAGGGTCTCCCTCACGCCGCAGAAAGGGCAGGTGTCCGGGACGGGGGTGAACCGCACCAAGTACACACCCGTGCTCACCGCTCCATGAAGGAGCCACCAACTGATATCCCCGGTGGGCCTCGGGACCAGGGTTGGTGCTAGGCAGCTCCTATAATAAGGGAGCTCTCCCCTAGTACCTGGTGGATCCTGCATGGCCCCTATGTGGAAGGCCACAAAAAGCATTGTGTTACGGTTCTCAGTGAAGAAGGGAAAGAGGAAGAGCAAATAAAGTCACTGGAGCACATTAAAATTTGGGAATTTTCTGACTTTGGGGCACTTGAGCTTGCAATAATTGTGGAGAAATTGGAGAGGGTCCAGAGAAGAGCAACAAGAATGATTAAAGGTCTTGAGAACATGACCTATGAAGGAAGGCTGAAATAATTGGGTTTGTTTAGTTTGGAAAAGAGAAGACTGAGAGGGGACATGATAGCAGTTTTCAGGTATCTAAAAGGGTGTCATAAGGAGGAGGGAGAAAACTTGTTCACCTTAGCCTCTAAGGATAGAACAAGAAGCAATGGGCTTAAACTGCAGCAAGGGAGGTTTAGGTTGGACATTAGGAAAAAGTTCCTAACTGTCAGGGTGGTTAAACACTGGAATAAACTGCCTAGGGAGGTTGTGGAATCTCCATCTCTGGAGATATTTAAGAGTAGGTTAGATAAATGTCTATCCAGGATGGTCTAGACAGTATTGGGTCCTGCCATGAGGGCAGGGGACTGGACTCGATGACCTCTTGAGGTCCCTTCCAATCCTAGAATCTATGGTTCATGGATTGTTTCACTTACATGCCGCCTCCTCTTTTTCCTAAGACCAGAAAAGAAGATCAAAGGAAACAAACGAAAATAAAATCTGAAGGTGACTGATCTGCACAGTTTAGAAGCTCTACTGTCCTTGCCCGCAGAACTTGGATGTACTTGGAACACTTCAACGTAGGGCCAGAACCAACTCCCATTGGAGTCTTTCCATTCATTCCAGTAAGGGTTGAATCAGGTATATTCAGTTTCACTATCCTTAAGCAGGAGGTCATATTGCCTAGTGGATACAGCATTGAGTTAGGAGACTTCTGCCCCGGAGCTGCTGCATGACCTTAGGCAATTCACTTCACTTCTCTGTGATTATTTCCCCTTCCACCCAATGTCAGTTTCAGCCACATCACCGCTGCAGCCCTGTCCAACATGCAGTTAGAATATTTTCAATCTCATCTTCAATTCACCCTCTCGGAAAGGGGATTTTGCTCAAGGATTCACCCCGGATCAGAGACCAAGCAAAAGAAAGTCCCGCCCAGAAGAGTGGGGTTTTGAAAATGCAGGTCCATGTGAAAGTAAGGGGTTGCAACTGAGTATGTTTGGCCAAAACTATACTGCACCTGCTAAAGCCCATTGACTTTAAGGGGGGCAGCACCAGCCGATCCTGATGCAGGACTGGGGTCAACAGACAGTTAAAAGAGTCTCTTTACTCCTGGAATTTCTCCAGTCCCTGGCAGCTTCCAGAATCTGGGAGCACAGCCAACCTTTGCCCCACCTTCCCGGGTTCTGCGAAGCTCAGTTTGGCTAGAAGCCCAGAACTGAGGCCGCTAGTCTCATTTTAGACCAGGGGGGTTGGGAGGCGGGGTGGGAACTGAGACAGAGAAAGGTCAAGTGACTTACCCACG
The DNA here is from genome assembly GCF_028017835.1 of Emys orbicularis. Lineage (NCBI taxonomy): Eukaryota > Metazoa > Chordata > Testudines > Emydidae > Emys > Emys orbicularis. The sequence continues at coordinate 6,738,610 of NC_088690.1, read as the reverse complement.
GCCACATAGCAAATCAGTGGCGGAGGTGGGACAGAACTCAGGAGTTCCTGCTGTCATCCAGACCACCCGGCTAGCTCGGAGACCACACTGCCTCTGTGAAATGTGTGGAAATTTGCAGGCATTTTCCCTGATTTTTACAGGGATTGTTTAGTTCCACACTTGGCTCACAGCTGTTTGCCAAAATCAAATTGCTGAGGTGTTTCTGTCTCTCTTTCAAATTCCATAAACAGACAGTTGGACGGGGGGGGAAAAACAACCCATCAGCTAATCACAGCTGCATCTGGGGGATTCATGTTAGCTCTGGCAGGCTGCAAGCGGAAAACCCCAGCTTAGATACGGACTAAGGCCCTGACTCTCTTTCCCCACTGCCCCCGGCACTCCTTCTGCAGCCATTCACACCAGTACCAAACACTGCCGAATCAGAGTAGGCACGTTTTACAGCCACTTTGCACCAGCGAAAATCTTTACACAAGGCGCAGGCCGGCAGGAGGCTCATGCATCTTTTACTTTACGAGGCTGTCGTGCCAAAGACTGTTTCGAGGAGAGATCCTCTGATGCAGCCAGGCCCTCTCTAACTCAGAAATAGGTGAGCCAGCCCATGTGTGCAACTTCCCTGCTAGCCACCAGCCCATACACCCCTGTGTTCCGAACTAGCCAGGCTTCCATAGGGCTATGCCGACAGACACCAGCTAAGGATCTGGCCACAGATTCCTACTTCACCCTAACTTTGCCTTGTTTTTCCAGGTTGCTTCTTTCTTGCTCTGTCTGTTCACTAGACTTGCACAATCCTCCACGGCCCTTGTGTTTTGAAATCCATCCCGAAACCCCTCCCGCCCCTTGCACGGTGTTTGTGCTTGCTCGGCAGTCAGCACTCGTCTCCATCTGGGTAATACATATGTTCTAAGTGAGACTTCCTTCCTGGTCCATACACCTGCTTTCAGGGTTAGCTCCAGGGCAGATCAGGTGCAGCAGGATATCAGGGACAAGATGTGCAGCGGCTTAACAGAGTGAGTCACAATCAGGCCATGAGAGAAGCATATGTTTTCCAGTTTACCTGTAGCTGGAGCCAGTACTGCAACCTCCCAGCAAAGAAAAGGTTAAATAAACAAATCCCAAGTGATGCATTGGGCTTGCCAGATGCACAAAGCTCTCAGCCAGGGACATTTCCCCTTCCCTAGCTGCACATTCATATTTTGTATGATGTCAAGTAGCAAAAAAAAACAAAAAAAAAACAACCACCTCCCCAATTCAGCTCACAACTGTGCATGAAATGACCTGAAAGCCCATTTTGCATATTTCCTTCTGGCCCAGCGAAGTGGAGGAGAGAAGCAGCGCTCAGACGGCCTGTCCTGATACTTGTGGACGTGTGACCTACAAACGTCTCCCATATAGACCCATGTGTTTTCTCCTATCTCACTTCATCTCTCACTAAGCCCGAGCGAGCCCGAGCTATTGCAGATTTATCGCCATCTGAAAAACATTAAATATCGCAAGGTTTCAAATATTTTCAGACAGCCCAAGAAGTGGCTCTGATGGAACTGTCTCTTTCTGGCATAAAGCTATCAATTTTCCATGAACGTTTATGCCTGGATTTGTTCTCCCCACCTCCCCCACCCCAATCAGATCCAGTAAAATACTGTATAACAAATGGCTTTTATGGCCTTTTAGTAAGTGAAAGGGAAGTGTGGCTTGTTATTACCAAGACTGCGTGTGTGCAAGTAACGAAGAGACAATAAATCCCAATTCGAGATCATTCATTGGGGCTTGGTTGTAACTTTCCAATCCACACTGCCCCAGGAGCAGAGCAGAGAATGAACTGGGATTCAGACAGCCTAGATTTTGCCCCTGCTCTGGGCATAGCCGGAGTAAGTTACTTCACCCCTGTCTAGCCCCACTCCTCCTATTGCCCACCCCTCATTGTCTGTAGCTGGACACAAAATCCGGAGCAGAAAGGGGTTGGTTTCTCCTCACCTCCCTTGTGAGGCAAAGCGATTGTGACGATCTTGTCCAGGGGTGATCCCATTGCCAGGGAGGACAGGGGTTTCAGGCACAGGTCTGGGAATCAGAAGATCTGGGTTCTTAGGCAAAGGCTTTGTGTGGGGATGTTTACACCGCAGTACGAGCCCCGGGTTAGTGGGACTCAAGACGTGTTAGGGAACCCTGGGCTTGAATGTCTATACCGTGTTCTAACCCTGCATTCAGACTCATGGCTGGGGCGAGCCAGGTGAGTGCATGGCATCATTAGTGATTAAAAAACATTTTTACCTTCAGTCCTGTTTAGAAGAATAAGGGGGGCACTCCATTGCTGGAGAGAACAGGGAGAGTAAAACACCGGCAGCGCAGAGGTTCTCAACCTTTTTCTTTCTGAGGCCCCCACAACATGCTCTAAAAACTTCCTGGCCCACCTGTGCCACAACTGTCTTTCTGCATATAACAGCCAGGGCCAGCATTAGGGGGGGTAGAAAGCAGGGCAATTGCCTGGGGCCCCACACCACAGGGGGCCCTATGAAGCTAAGTTGTGGAATCAGCCTCAAGTGCTGGGGTTTGGAGCCCTGGGCTTCAGTCTGCACAGTGGGGCTTTGGCTTTCTGCCCTGAGTCCCAGCAATTCTAACGCCGGCCCTGCTTGGCGGCCCCCCCGAAACCTGCTTGTGGCCCCCCAGGAAGCCCCTGGTTGAGAACTGCTGGTCTAGTGGATAGTGCACAGGCCTAGGAACCACCAGACCTGGGTTCTAGTCCCAGCTCTGCTGCTGGGTGATCTTGGGAAAGTCACGTCTCTTCCCTGTGCCTCAGTTTCCCCATTTGTGACAAAGATCCTGACCTCCTTTGTAAAGTGCTTTGAGATCTATGGGTGTAGGGTGACCAGATGTCCCAATTTTATAGGGACAGTCCCAATATTTGGGGCTTTTTCTTATATAGGCGCCTATTACCTCCCAACCCCCACATCCCCATCCCCGATTTTTCATACATGCTATCTGCTCACCCTATATGGGTGAAAAGAGCTCTTGCATAAATAAGAGCCAACAATAATTACACTATGAAAAACCATGACTGGCCCAACCAAGCCAGGACACGTGATCACCGGCTTGATGTCTGCAGACCAAAGGTGGAGTGTATTTTCTGCCCAGCATGGTCTCTGTTTCATCAGGGCCTGTACTTAGTGGTGCAGTGGTCAAAAGGCTCCCCCTTTTGTGGGGGGTCCACTGGAGACAGCGCCAATGTGGTGCTCAGACAGGAGAAATCTCGGTCAGGAAGGCACATTTCCATGTTGAAACAGAGATTAGCAGTCATTTCTGCCCTTATCTCCCATCTGGTCTGTGGAGCTAATGAAAGGCTTTCACTATTAGCAGGCAATCACACTACCCACTCTCACTTTCCCCTGGGGCTCCAAAGTTCACTGCCTTCTGCCCGGCGCACCAGCATACAGTTATTTGATTTTATTTCTTTTCAACAGGTAAATTGTGGGTTGTGAAAAGCTCCTGACTCAGCTTCTTTCCCAAAGAGGGACTGATTCAAGCCCGCACAGCCACCAGGTAAGCTCTGCGGAAGGCAGCTGTCAGCTGGTAGAAAGTTAGTGTCCCTGGGGGGCTGGTTTTTGGGAAGGGGCAGAGGAATCTGGAGCCCTCAGAGTAGCTGCTGGAACAGGAAAGAAGAAAAACTGAACAGGAGGAGGGCACTGAAACAGAGGGTCTCCGTAAAATCTTGGGTGATCCATCAAGAGATGAGAGTCTGTTCTATTTGGCCCCATTACTGTGCTATCCCCTACACCAGGGGTGGCCAACCTGTGGCTCCGGAGCTGCATGCGACTCTTCAGAAGTTAATATGCGGCTCCTTGTATAGGTAACGACTCCGAGGCTGCAGCTACAGGCACCAACTTTCCAATGTGCCAGGGAGGTGCTCACTGCCACAGGCCCTGCCCCCACTCCACACCTTCCCACCCCCTCCCCTGAGCCTGCTGTGCCCTCACTCCTCCTCCTCCCCCCCCCACCCCCAGCCTCCTGCACGCCATGAAACAGCTGATCGGGAGGCCTGGGCGGAGCTGATGCATATTACTGTGGCTCTTTGGCAATGTACATTGGTCAATTCTGGCTCCTTCTCAGGCTCAGGTGGGCCACCCCTGCCCTACACGCTCAACCAGGGCCTCACCCGTCCACACTGCTATTTTTATGTAGTGTCCCCCTGCCTCTCCACTGCCGGAGCCTTTCACTGCAGCGCCTGTGTTCTACACACTGCCATAAGTGCAGACATTGCCTTCGCGTGCAGTCGGGGTGTCCACATGACAGAGTCCCTCGTGCACTTTAAATCCACCCCCTCGCTTATAGAATCATCAGAGAATCATAGAATCTCAGGGTTGGAAGGGACCTCAGCAGAGGTGAAAGTAAGCCGGTACGGTACGGCGTACCAGCAAGAGCCAGTAAGCCATGCCGGACTGCACCAGCTTCCGCAGTGGGGATTTAAAGGGCTCTGGGCTCCCCGCCGTGGCGGGGAGCCCAGAGCCCTTTAAATCCCGCCTGCAGCTCGGCGCCCGGGCTGGGGCCGGGATTTAAAGGGCTCGGAGCTCCCTGCCGCAGCGGGGAGCCCATCCCGCCCGCAGCTCCGGCAGCTGGGCTGAGGCCAGGATTTAAAGGGCTCAGAGCTCCCTGCCGCTGCGGGGAGCCCAGAGCCCTTGGAATCCCGCCCAGGGCCCGGAGCTCCACGGCAGCCGGAGCCCCAGGCCCTTTAATTTGCCCGTGAGCCCCGGGGGCTCCCAGACACCTCTGCAGCTGGGAGCCCCAGGTTGATTTAAAGGCCTTGGGGCTCCCAGCCACAGCTGGTGCCCCAGGGCCTTTAAATCTTGAGAGGCCCCGCCTCTTCCGTTTCAGGCCACGCCCCCCTCAGGACTCCAGCAGTACCAGTAAGTCCTGTAAGCTACTTTCACCCCTGGACCTCAGGAGGTCATTTAGTCCAATCCCCTGCTCAAAGCAGGACCAATCCCCAACTAAATCATCCCAGCCAGGGCTTTGTCAAGCCTGACCTTAAAAACCTCTAAGGAAGGAGATTCCACCACCTCCCTAGATAACCCATTCCAGTGCTTCACCATCCTCCTAGTGAAAAAGTTTTTCCTAATATCCAACCTAAACCTCCCCGACTGCAACTTGAGACCATTACTCCTTGTTCTGTCATCTGCTACCACTGAGAACAGTCTAGATCCACCCTCTTTGGAACCCCCTTTCAGGTAGTTGAAAGCAGCTATCAAATCCCCCCTCATTCTTTTCTTCTGCAGACTAAACAATCCCAGTTCCTTCAGCCTCTCCTCATAAGTCATGTGCTCCAGCCCCCTAATCATTTTTGTTGCCCTCCCTGGACTCTTTCAAATTTTTCCACATCCTTCTTGTAGTGTGGGGCCCAAAACTGGACACAATACTCCAGATGAGGCCTCACCGGTGTTGAATAGAGTGGAACGATCACGTCCCCGATCTGCTGGCAATGCCCCTACTTATACAGCCCAAAATGCTGTTAGCCTTCTTGGCAACAAGGACACACTGTCGACTCATATCCAGCTTCTCGTCCACTGTAACCCCTAGGTCCTTTTCTGCAGAACTGCTCCCTAGCCATTCGGTCCCTAGTCTGTAGCAGTGCAGGATTCTTCCGTCCTAAGTGCAGGACTCTGCCCTTGTCCTTCTTGAACCTCATCAGATTTCTTTTGGCCAAATCCTCTAACTTGTCTCAGTCCTCTGTACCCTATCCCTACCCTCCAGCGTATCTACCACTCCTCCCCGTTTAGTGTCATCTGCAAACTTGCTGAGGGTGCAGTCCACGCCATCCTCCAGATCATTAATGAAAATATTGAACAAAACTGGCCCCAGGACCGACTCTTGGGGCACTCCGCTTGATACCGGCTGCCAACTAGACATGGAGCCATTGATCACTACCCGTAAGCCCGACGATCTAGCCAGCTTTCTATCCACCTTATAGTCCAGTCATCCAGCCTATACTTCTTTAACTTGCTGGCAAGAATACTGTGGGAGACCGCATCAAAAGCTTTGCTAAAGTCAAGGAATAACATGTCCACTGTTTACTGACTTCCCTTTGTAGGCAAGCCTTAAGACCCAGATTCTCAAAGGTATTTAGGTGCCTACCTCCCATTGATTTCAAATGACTTGTCTAAGGTCACACAGGAAACCTGCAGCAAAGCGAGGAATCGAACCATGGTCTTCTGAGTCCCATCCGCCCTCCCCCATTCCAGTCCAGTTCTTGTGCCACCCTCATCCATCTGTATCAGCGTGTTTGCCAGTGATGCATTAAGTGAAGTGACTAACATCTGTCACATGCAGTTTGTTTTTTTCCTCCTCATCCTCTCCCCTCAGATTTAGTCCCCCACATCCAGACACTTCTGAACTCTCCTGACACTCAGCTGTCAACATCCCAGCTGGCCCTTCCTCAACAATTCAACCGAAAATAAGGTTTTATGGGCCATCCTATGGAAGTCAATAATAACGTTATAGACCCTGCCTTAGCATGCTTCAAAAACCCTCTGGGAAGAATCACGGAGTGGATACGTTTTTAGATTAATTTCCAAAGAACAGATCCACCCTTCTCTCCCCCCAAATGTAGCTTGGGTCCTTCTCTGTATGAAACACAACCCAGAGAAAAAATGGGTATAAATTACACACACTTCATACTTCACTGGTACCATGATGTCACTGCCCACTCATTAGGGCATACTGTCACGTGTTTACATACTACTTAAATATAAATACTAGTTTATATAGAAGCCATTTACTGGATGGCATTTTGAGGGTATGTTTTGCAGGGGAGAGGAGAGGTTAAAGGTGCTGTTTTGTTGCCTTGATTTATTAGCTGACTGAGTTAATTCACTATTTAAAGAGGAGTACTTTTTGGTGGTGGCTGGTCCTCATTTGTGATTGTACATCAAATTAATGGTGGGTGCTCTGATTAGAGCTTATTTCATGGGCATTTTTCATTGCTAATTAAATCTAAACAAATAAAATAAGCGCCCCCGCTCTGCATGTATATAGCACCTTGCACCTCATACAAGCATCAATATATTTCAGAAACAAACAGAAACTAATCCTCCCACTCTCACGAGGAGAGGTAAATATTTATTGTAAAAATCCATTAGCCAGATGGGTAAACTGAGGCACGGAGCGTAAATGCCTTGCCTGAAATCACAAAGTGAATCAGTGGCTTAAAGCAGGAACATGACTCACATCTCGACAGCTGCTTGGTGCTCTAATCACTAGATGACATTCCCCCCACCCCATGCCCTCAGCCACCTCCCTGGGAGGAGGGCAATGTCATCTATAGGTTTATGAGTTCATATATATTCTTGTTTTAAGAACATTAATATATACATGTATAGCTGACAACCAAAGTGTTAAATCAAAATTAAAAGTAGTTGGCACAGTTTATTACTGTAACACGTGCACAAATATGTTGTTTGGATATTTTTACAGCCATTAACTTTTCCATATATATACACACACACACACACACCAGACCTCCCATTAGGTGTTGTAAACTGGATTTCCTCTCTTGTTGCCAAATATATTTCAATTAAATTAAAGTCACCTTTGGTCTTAATGAACCCTTGTTGTTTGTCTAATGTGATGATTAGTTCCAGCTGCAAACGCTGGATACTTGTGCTGGTGGGTGGCTGGAGATGCTTGTTTTCCTCTTGAGTTTGTGGAGGGTAAATAGGAAGAACCAATGTATCCACAGTATTATTATTATTAAGTATTTGTATTGAGGCAGCACATAGGGAGATGGAGGCCCTGGTGTGCTAAGCACTGTACAGACACAGTCCCTGAAAAGCTGACAATCTAAGCAGACAAATGGCAGGAAAGGAGAGAGGTGAAGTGACTTGCTCAAGGCCATACAGCAGGTCAGTGGCAGAGCCAGCAATAGTACCCAGCTGTCTTGAGTCCTACTCCAGTGATCTGTCCACTAGACCAGTAGGTGGTTATTTATGATTTCAATGCAACTTTATCTTGCTCTTAGCTTGCTTTTTGAATTAGTGGGTCCATTAGTGGTTGGTCTCTTCTTTGTCCCTGAGAGTAAGGGGGTTGCTTTTGTGTTTAAAATACTGCCAGATAATCAATCATCCTCTCTCATCAGCTACTGTAATGATCTCAGCTAAATCAAAGAATCTTCTTTTATTTCTTTCTAGTTAGTAGTAAGCCCTCTGCTTCTCAATGCTATAGAGCAGGGGTGGGCAAACTACAGCCCGCGGGTTGCTTCCGGCCCGTCAGACATTTTTATCCGGCCCTCAAGATCCCGCTGGGGAGTGGGGTCGGGGGCTTGTCCCGCTCCGGCCGCCCTGCGCTCCCACCAGGGAGTGAGGTCGGGAGCTTGCCCCGCTCAGGCCGCCCTGCGCTCCCGCTGGGGAGTGGGGTCAGGGGCTTGTCCCGCTCCGGCCGCCCTGCGCTCCCGCCGGGGAGTGGGGTCGGGGGCTTGCCCCACTCCACCCGCCCGGCGCTCCCCAGCCCCCGACTCACAATTTCCTTGATGAGCACCATCTTCCGGCACGCAGAGCCACGCTGCGCAGGCGTGACTTCACCACGCTCTGTCCGGGATCCGAATCCCGCCCCTACACGGCAGCCCCCCCCACACACAGCAGAGCGCCCATCCCCTCCCGGTCTCCTCTGACCTCACCTTCGAGAGCCTCAAAACCGCCCAGGGGTTGCACCCGTCCCAGCTAGGGTACCTCCGCCTGTGGCGGTGCCTGGTACGGCCGCCCTGGTATCACTGCCGGCAGGACCCCTAGGAGTCCCCGGTACCGCCCCCGTAGAGCCCCCACACACACACAGTCCCATAAGTCCCCCCTCCCCCCACCTTGGTAACATCCCTTATAGAGCCCCCCCATGCTACACCCCATAGAGTCCCCCCTCCCCCACCGAGCATTCATGGCCCGCCATACAATTTCCATACCCAGATGCAGCCCTCAGGCCAAAAACTTTGCCCACCTCTGCTATAGAGGCTTCCAGAGAGACAAAAAAATGACCTAGAAGAACTGGGATCCAGGTGAGTTTGCCAGCACTGACGCAAAAAAATAAACCACAATGCGGACTCAGCACAGCACTGTGATAGCAAAAGACCTGGTGAGACAGTAGGTTTAAGGTTCGACCTGGCCCCTCCCAAATACATCACTGCTGACAGAGGGCACTCGAAGGCTCCGATCCTGGAATCGTAGCCATGCAGACGGACACCTGCCTCTATGCGGAGCCCCAGTCACTTCCAAGGGGATCTGCCCGTGCTGCTGCAGGACCCAGGCCTAAAACTATATGGGCCCGATTTTCTTCTCAGCATAACCAGGAACTGCTCGACTGAAGCACAGTGCTCGGGGTAAAGCCAAAGGCAGAGGAGAATCAGGCCCTATGACTCTATATGGGCAAGTGCTAGCACAAAGGAATAATTAATTACCTTGCAAGCTCAAGGCAGAAACGTGCGTATTTTTGTATCAATTAAGCAGGAGTCATATATAATGTGCATACAACGTATTACACCTATACATGCACGCACAGCCAAATTCAGCTCCAATGACTTCTCCAGGGTAGTAATATGGCAGTGTTTTGTCCGGGCTTGTTTTAGTGCAGAGACAAATTCCATTGCCTCCTTGATCATCTCACTGTCAGGAGGTTAATTCTCTACTACATTACATTGCATTGGTGCAGCAAATTGTTTCTGCTCCTGATACTACCGCGCAAGTTCCCCACTCAAAGCCTTGTGCCTCATTGATGTGAATAGCAGGTAATAACATCCCACGTGCTATAGCCTAGGACACCAGAAATCCAGAATTTGGAGACTGTTCCTGAATACATTCCAAAGATTTGAGTATTCTCCAACATCAGTGCTTTGATTTGAAAAGTCCAATCAAGTGTCTAACTCTTCTGGTTATCTTCAAAGCAAGGCACCATGTTCATTGATTCTGCAAACAATCAGGTCCAAACAAAAGCCCCGAGAAAAGTGCAAACTTCTCTTCCCCCTCCATTTTTGGTTGAATGCAGCTTTGATCTTTAAGCCAAATCATCAGCATTTAACAACTGGCTAATACCTTTCTCCAGTGTGGGTTAAGCTTCTCTAAAATGACTTGAGAACAGTTCTCAAACAAACTGTTTTTAAAATGTTGCGAGACCGTCCACACAGGCTAGGACTAGCCAGGCAAATCACAGAGCCTAAAACCTCTTCCATGAGCGAGAGGAAAGATGCAGCAGATATAAGCCTAACCAAAAGAGGAAGGATGGTTTTAAGATTATGGCAGTGGACCTTAACTCATGAAATCTGGGTTCAATTCTCTGCTACCGGTGTCCCTGAGTGATCTTGGGTCAGTTACTTAATCTTAAGGGTAGAAGGAGGTTAATAAAACTGTCCTTCTCCCACCTTCGGTCTCGTCTATTTAGACTGTAAACTCCTCAGGACAAGGTACTTGCTCTAGGACCCATTGTAGAGAAGTTCTCTGGCCTGTGGTGTAAAGCAAGATGATCACAACAGTCCCTTCTGGCCTTAGAATCTAGGAACCTATGAATGAATCTGCATTTGTACAACACCCAGCACAACAGATCCCCGATTAGAGCTGTGCAGAAAACAGACACTGCATTTGGTGAAGGATTTTGAGATTTCAAAATTTGGCCTCATTCCGAATCAGAACAATGAAAATTACAAAGTTCTCCATGAAGGAAAAATCTGAATACAGTTTTGTTTGGGGTCGATTAAAAGGCTTCATTTCTCTTTTGACTTTAACCTATAATATAGTATAAAACTTTCAGAACAAAAAATCAAAATTTTTCATTCTGAACATGCCCTAAAGGGGTGTTTCAGCGTTGTCGGTGCTTCTTTTTCTGGTTGTCTTCCGAAGCGAAATTCTGACCCTATTACATGAAGCATTTCACACACCCATTCTGAAATTGATGTCTCGGGCATTAGCTGCTACTTCTCCAGTCTCCACCATCTACCATCACTTTAATTGCTCTTAAGTGCTACACAACAATAATGAACAGATCCCTTCTCTTGATGACACGTACATGGACTTTCAGTGGTGTCTGCCCATTTTTGTGGACTCTGGTATTAGGCGGCAAAGCCAAAATTGCCAAAGAACTGTTCTATTTTTGTGAAACCTGTGTCCAGTTTTGCTAGAAAACCCTGGCTCATTAAAACTCTGGCACAGCACTCTACTGTATGCCACTTCAATATCACTTACATGTATAATTAACACCAGGTCACACATACCAATCGTACATTTTATAAAGCATCTCGTTCCAATGCTGGTCTACCTCACTTCGATGCGTGCCAGAGACATGTAACAGATACCAGGGCAAGGAGCGCGGTCAAGGGAAATCTGTGGAAAATCTTTCATGTACTTCTGCTTGGATTTTTCATCCACATTTCAACAGGGATAACCTGCAAGGATTGGAGGGGCTCTGTTGTTTTTTTCCCAGTGTTACTATACAAGCTTGCATGCAAAAAGAGGACAAAAAATTAGAGATGGGCCCAAATTAAATTGCCCTAATCCAGGCAATTTAGAACTTTGGGGAAGTTTGGCTCCAGAGCTGAACTTTGGGCCAGACTCTCTGGGATGTTCTGGCCCCTTTGGGCCACTCAGGCAGTAGAAGTGGGTCAGATTCTGAGCATAAATGGGTGGGAGAGAATTTCCCCGGCAGAGAAGAATGCTTTGGTGGCTCAATCCCAGCTGCCCACCCTCCTCCCCCACCCGGCACAGAGGGCATGTTGGGGAGAGGGAGGGGAAGGGTCAGAGCAGATCTTTACTACGCCAATCGTCCAGTGATGTGGGACCTTATGCCAGTGGCAAAAGTTAGAATAGCCTCTAGGCTGCTTTAACTGATGGTAGGGCACGGTCGATACAAAACCAGGAAGTTACAACCAGCTCCTTGATTCCCCCCTCACCCCATACCAAGTGGAGGTGGGATGCAGGGGAGAGCTGTCCCCTCCATCCTATAATGGACCAAACCAAAACCCTGAATTCAAATTCCTTTAAATTGTGGGAAAACTCAGGTCTGGATTTGGATCCAGATTTTTTGGGCTCCGGCATAATTCTAAGAACAGACAAACCAATCTGTAGAGGATGAAAACCTTTCATCCAAAACTCAAACCCAAAATATCTGTCAAGTCTGCACTAGGTGAGTGATCATTTTTCCATTCCTTTCCAAATTAAGTAAGTATCCTGCACTCATCACCCAGATATCCTTTATATTTCTGGGCCTCAGCTGGACAAAGAACATACCAGAATACAGCAATACTGGGCAGTTTTTAATGGTGAGGGTAACCAAATTACCAGAGGATATGGTAGAATCTGATCTTGGGAGACAGACCTGTCCTCGCTTACAGACAACCCCCCAACCTGAAGCAAATACTCACCAGCAACCACACATCACTGAACAAAAACACTGACCCAGGAACCTATCCTTGCAACAACGCCCGATGCCAACGCTGTCCACAAATCTATTCAAGTGACATCATCATAGGACCTAATCACATCAGCCATGCCATCAGGGGCTCGTTCACCTGCACATCTACCAATGTGATATATGCCATCATGTGCCAGCAATGCCCCTCTGCCATGTACATTGGCCAAACCAGACAGTCTCTACGCAAAAGAATTAATGGACACAAATCTGACATCAGGAATCATAACATTCAAAAACCAGTAGGAGAACACTTTAACCTGTCTGGTCACTCAATGACAGACCTGCGGGTGGCAATTTTGCAACAGAAAAGCTTCAAAAACAGACTCCAACGAGAAACTGCTGAGCTTGAATTGATATGCAAACTAGATACAATCAACTTAGGCTTGAATAGAGACTGGGAATGGCTGAGCCACTACAAACATTGAATCTATCTCCCCACGTAAGTATTCTCACACTTCTTATCAAACTGTACTGGGCTATCTTGATTATCACTTCAAAAGTTTTTTTTTCCTCTTACTTAATTGGCCTCTCAGAGTTGGTAAGACAACTCCCACCTTTTCATGCTCTCTGTATGTGTATATATATCTCCTCAATATATGTTCCATTCTATATGCATCCGAAGAAGTGGGCTGTAGCCCACGAAAGCTTATGCTCAAATCAATTTGTTAGTCTCTAAAGTGCCACAAGTACTCCTGTTCTCCATGACTTGAAGTCTTTAAATCAAGACTAGGCCCCTTTCTAAACAATACGATCTTATTTAGCCACAAATTCTGGATCATTGGGTGAAATCTATGGCCTGTATTGTGCAGGAGGTAGATTAGATGATCAAAAGGACTCATCTTGGATTTAAAATCTGTTAATCTAACCCAACCAGCAAATGTAATTACCAGAAATCTCATGAGGAAGCAAGCTACTGATCCTCTGGATACAATCTTTTCTAGGAGGAAGGTGGGCACTTTGATCCCAGTTTTGGAGACCCAAAAGGCTTGGGATAGTTTACCAAAGTTTCGGTAATTTTGGTTGCTTACGCAAACTACCCCAGAGCGCACCAGATCCCCTCCTCAGCTCCAGACTTTTGAGGTTCACTCCCAATAAGTCCCACCTCAGTATTATGAAAGCGGTACTGGATAAAACACAAGAGAGGAGACAAAACAGCCTCTGTCTCATAAACAGTCTAAATCACCCTTCTCCCTTACTCCCACCCAGGGTTGGTTCAAGCAAAGCTCGGCTTCCCAGACAGATGTTCAGTTGGAGATGTCTACTAGAAGGCCCAAGATACAGTGACTGATCTTCTCCACCCCCTGGGGCCCCAGACCAGCTGGGAGGGAATTCAGTGCCAGACAAGGTCATCATGGGGGAGGAATGAGTATGCGCATTTGTGGAAGGAGGTTGGGGAACTGGGGATGGCGCTTTCCTGCTAAAAACAGGAGAGGTGATGAGGAGACCCAACAGGGTTCTGATCTAGGGGGAACCTTCCCTAATTCCACACTGAGTTCACATTATCGTCACCCCTAGAGCTCTCGCTTAGTACAAAGTTGCTCATAATCCCCCACACATGGGGCGTGTGAGCCGTGAACATCACGCTAGCATTTCATCCTAGCCCTGGTGCTAAGGGGCTACATGACCCCCAAGCCCTCCACAGCTGCAATGCATCAGCGTTGTCAGGACTGGCTCCGTTTTACTCTGCAACGGGCTGCCCAGAATTCATGAGCGCTACCGGTGGTGCCGTCCATCACCGAGGCAGTCACTGGAGGAAATGAGGGTGATCTGTCCCCCTTCAAATTGGGGATGTTTTTCCCTTTTCCTATTAAAAATAATGGCCTTGGCATTATAAATAATAATATATGGAGATATACCCATCTCCTAGAACTGGAAGGGACCCTGAAAGGTCATTGAGTCCAGACCCCTGCCTTCACTAGCAGAACCAAGTACTGATTTTTGCCCCAGATCCCTAAGTGGCCCCCTCAAGGATTGAACTCACAACTCTGGGTTTAGTAGGCCAATGCTCAAACCACTGAGCTATCCCCCCCATTGCCCTTACTAACTGTTCACACCGTCTTGCAATCGGACTGCTGCACCACAGCCATCCTTGCTGCTGATCCCCCACAGCAGGGTCTGGGGAACAGGAAAGAGTAGCACATTGGCTTTTAAAATTCCTGTGAGGCACCCTTCTTTGGTCATGTGACCCTCATGGTAGCCACCTTTCCCATTTCAAAACCACGGCCCGGTGGGGGCATGCACGACACATTTCCCTTGTGGTCGAGGCTTTAAAGGTGCAGCCAAACCCCCATTTCCAATGGGCAAAGGAACGCAGGCCAGGTTTTCCTCCTTATCTCAAGTGACTTGCCAGATGGAGACGCCTACCGCAGATCTGGGTTGACAGCTGGGGCAGACTTTGTTAGCTAACGCTTTTCACCTGGGATACCATAACTTAAGCCCAAAATGGATTTGCTGGCTCTGCTCACCCTGTGCTGTCAGATATCGCTTGCACCTAACCAGGGCCCTGAGCAATAAAACAGACAAACTCTAAGAGAGAAAATTACTGGATGAACTCAAGTCTTAGCCAATACATGTAGGCTGAAATAAGAAGCCATTCATTTGGGGACCAGTCTGACTCACCGTATATGACAACTATGCCATGAAATTATCTTCTTCTCTGAGCCAAGGAAGGACTTGCAGCCAGGGGCACCACAAGAGGGGGGCGGAGAGGGACCAAGCTGGCTTTGGGAGTGCTGCTTCCAGGGAGGGGGCGGTAGAGGCCTGGGGAATGGGATTGCTGCCACCAGCCCTACTTTTTCCTTCACAGCTGGGCTGGCCCCACCCAGGTGCCCGAACTCCATCATAATCTCCTAACACCTGAAGTGGCATTCCTAGTCCCAGGCAACTGGCTGGAGCAAAGGGCCCAGCCCGCACACCAGGGGCCGCTAGTGGGCACAGAAAAGCATCAAGCCCGCCTAGCAATTCAACTTTGTGGATTCAGGATCAAATCTGAGTCTCCATTAGGGTAACCAGATGTCCCGATTTTATAGGGACAGTCCTGATTTTTGGGTCTTTTTCTTATATAGGTTCCTATTACCCCCCACCCCCGTCCTGATTTTTCACACTTGTTGTCTGGTCACCCTAGTCTCCATCCCCAGACTCCAGCCCCTGATCCCCCAGAGTGTCTACTACAATCTCCTCCCTTCGCCACTAATATTATTTGGTAAAAATTCAGACAATGTTCCATAAATTTTTTAGACTTCACCCACCCCCGTCTTGAGACTCCATGTGGTGCCCCTGATTACAGCCCCATTTCCATCACGTCATTCTTTCGGGTTCAGTACTAAAGCCTTTACCCAAACTATAGTTATTTCTATATATTACTTACAGTCCAGCAGAGCTTGAGAACTCATCTGAAGTGTAACTGGTTTCATCTCTCCATCAAAGTTTAAACGTGATTATTTGCCACTCTGCATACAAAATAGATGGCATAGTTTTAGAAAGATGTTAAGATACTTCTGAGATTTCAGAACCTTTCCTCCAACTCTAGATGTTTTACTGTTAACACTAAAGCTGGTTGGAAAATGGAAAGCATTCCCCCCCACTCGCCCCCTCCCCAACCCCCAAAAATGTGAGTTGTTTTTGTTCTGCAGGTTTAGAGAAATGACGACTTTGGTTCAGTATTGAATTTGGGGGCTTTTTTGTTTTCCCATTTTGCCCTTTTCCTCCTTTTTTTCTTTACCCTCTAACCCTTTTCTTTTTTTCTTTGCCATTTTGCCACTGAAAAATGGGGGGAAGACAAAAACGGGAAAAACATGAATGAAAAAAGCATTTTTTTCTTTTCTAATTCTATTAAAAAACAACAAATTGAAACAAAACCCACCCTTTTTTTGCAAAAATTTCCAGTTTTGAAAAAAAGGCCATTTTTCAATGAAAAAATGTAGCATTTGGAAAGCGTCGACCAGAGCTAGGTACCTCTTTGTTATCTGGATTTCCCTAACATTGGGATCCAGATTCAGAACTTCTCCAGAAGTGCAGCCCAAACCAACATTAAGAACACTGAAGGGTAAGAAGCAGAATTCTTGCTTCCCATGTAAGAGAGCTGGGTTTGATTCCCAATCAATACACAGCTTACCTGAAATTAGAATACATGATCTAGTGGTTCTTTCTGGCCTTAAAAGCTATGAATCCATCCAGCTTCTGATTGCTTTTAACACCACATGACCTGCTTTGCAATAGGGCATGGGGTGGAATGGTCCCTCCCTCAGAGAACTCCAAGAAGTAAAGGTTGTATCTTGCTTCTCCCTCTGTCTCCCTTGAGAGAGAGCAGGTCAGATACTCTCCCAGCATTTGCCACCTCCCAATCCCCTCTTGTTAATCCTGTCTTGTGCACTTTTAAAAACTTACCTGCTTCTGCATGCCCTGCCACGAACTATGTGAGGAGGAGGAGAAGAGAGAATCAAAATGGAGGACAATCCAATTATAGAATAAGCCCCTCCCACAGGAGAATTATGTCAGTTAGTGGGTGGAGCTTGTCCCTATATAAGTAGAGCCCTGGGCATAATAGCACCTAGTTTAGGTGAATTCTAGAGAAGAGGGAGCAACAAGATAGCTCCAGGCTGCTACGTTTTCTTTAGGGAACTATTATTACACATTTTTTTGTATATTACTGTCTTCCACCTGCTCTGTATCATTTTTCCATGTGCTCTGTAAGCATGTTGTATACATTAATCACCTGTGCTCTCTGCTCTATTAAAAACAAAAAATGCACGCTGGCATGTTCGTTCAGCAACTTAGCACTTGTCTTCACTGCAACCGTTAGCTCAAGTGGGGACACTCAAGTTACATCACTTGAGTGAGCCTGGCTCAAGTGAGAACGGCCACACTGTAAAACGCCACTTAGGCTACGCAGAATGATTGGATTAGCAACTGATGAGTTGTGCTAACTTGAGCAGTAGCCTGTAGCGACATTCCCCCCTTGTATTGATGGCTCGAACTTCAGCAACACTCAAGCTTCAACCCATGCCAGCTAGCTTGAATTTGAAGCACTGGTTAACTTAAGAACATGAGACTAGCCATACTGGGTCAGTCCAATGGTCTATTTAGCCCACTGTTCTGTCTTCCAACAGTGGCTGGTGCCAGATGCTTCAGAAGGAATGAACAGAGCAGGCAATTATTGAGTGATCCATCCCCTATTGCCCAGTCCCCACCAGAGCTAGAAATGTTTGTGTGTGTGGATGGGAGTCAGGTTAGAGGCAAGGCTCAAATTATACCTTGAGTTAACACTGCAGTGAAGACAAACCCTCACATAATGTTTCCATAGTACGTGTGTTTTTCTTTATTTGAGCTCCGCCAACCAACCCAGCCTTTGTGTTTTATTTTTTTGTTTTGTTTTCTCCTCTCTCTCTCTTTCTCTTTCTCTCTCCCCTGTATCAGGGAAGTGAAGGGGTTGTGCCACTGATGTAGTTACTTCACTTCTTTGAGAGGCTGTAGCTAAGTCAACAGAAGAGGTCTTCCATTGATCTAGCTGTACAGAGGCGCCGACTCCATGGGTGCTCTAGGGCTGGAGCACCCACGGGGGGGAAATGGTGGATGCTGAGCTCCCACTGGCAGCCTCCCATCAGCTCCTTCCCCTCCCCCCAGTGCCTCCCGCCCATCGCAGATCAGCTGTTCTGCGGTGTGCAGGAGGCACTGGACCGGGAGGAATGGGGGCAGAGCGCGCTCAGGGGAGAGGGCAGCACAGGACAGGAAGAGGCGGGGCAGGGGTGGAGCGGGGCTGGGAGCAGGACGGAGGAAAGAAGAGGCAGGGCAGGGGTGGGGCCTTGGGGGAAAGGATGGAGTGGGGGCGGGGCCTGCGTCAAGCAGGCCCCCACAGCTCATTAGGAAGTCAGCACCTCTGTAGCCGTGTCTACACTTGGGATTAGAGTCGATTTAACTATGGCTCTCAGGGCATGACATTTTTCACAGCCCTGGGCAACTTAGCAAGGTCGATCTCATTTTTAAGTGTATATCAGACTCTCGAGAGACAAGGACTTAGTGTCAGGGCATACCCAATATCCCAAATGATGAACCCCCTTAGTGTTCATTACACCCGTGTCCCATCTCTGTCCTGAGAGATGCTACAAGTACAATCTCAGACTTGGAGGTGACCAAGGTCTCTAATTTCTATAAATTCCCCCACGTTTAACTTTACAAGAGCAGCCTGAGCAAACTTGCTCTTATCATAGGTACCCCAACCAGTTGTGTCTAGGCAACTAGAGGGTATCACAGTAACTGCTGAAGCCTTAGCGTACATCCTAGAAAATCCATCCTGCCATAGGTCCCGAAATAGTCTGTCAATAATGGGCTATTAATGGCATCGATTATTATTTTTAAACAAAAATACAAAGGATGTGTTTGAGCCTTAGAAATGTGGCGACAAAACAACTACACTTAATTTCAAGGAAACGATACCATCCGGTTCTATGGCTGAGTTGCTATTACACAACTAAGGCTGGATCCTGCCTCACTGTAGAGGTGCCACAAAAGAGTATATATAGATTATATATCTATAATTTGCCTGGAGGAATAGCCATGTGGTGTAGGCTAGCCGAACCATCACAGCCAGCTCTTTGTAATCCCGTTACTCTCACGGCCCCTGGTATAATAGGGGCCATGAGTAATCCCTGGAAGATATAATGTTTCCCCCCAATGCAATTTAGAGCAGCCCCGAGGCTGTTCTAATTAGCGATGGGGACCAAACAGACTACTTGCAGCCTCAGGAATCCAGAGAGAACAAAGGTGATTGTGGTATCTTTACTCTCTGCACAATATTAAAAATATGGGGAAGCCACACAGATATAGTTGGGTTCCAAAGAGCCATGTTTACCAACTATTTACAAACATGCAAGCAGGGCCGGCTCCAGGCACCAGGCAACCAAGCTGGTGCTTGGGGCGGCACCTGGAGGGGGGCGGCGCGGCGCTCGGGCCGCCGGGGAGAGCGGGGCCACAGCCGGGATCGCCGCCCTCCCCCCGGCGCTCTGGCTGCCCTCCCCCCCGCTGGGGCTCGCCGCCCTGCGCTCTGGCCGCCGGGGGGAGAGCCGAGCCCCAGCCGGGGCTCGCCGCCCTCTCGCCGCCCTGCCCCCGGCGCTCTGGCCGCCGGGGGGGGGGGGGGGGAGAGCCGAGCCCCCGCCGGGGCTCCCCACCCTCCTCCCAGGGCTCCGGCCGCCCTCCCCCCCGGCGCCCTGCCCCCGGCCGCCGGGGGGAGAGCGGAGCCCCCACCGGGGCTCGCCACCCTCGCCCCAGGGCTCCGGCCGCCCTCCCCCCGGCGGGAGAGCCGAGCCCCCGCCGGGGCTCGCCGCCTCCGCCCCCCCCCCCCCCCCCGCGGGGGGGGGGGGGGCGGCGGTGGCTTTTTTGCCTGGGGCGGCAAAAAAGCCAGAGCCGGCCCTGCATGCAAGGCCTAGCTCCATGTATACTGCCGCTCGCTAAGAGTCTGGTAGCTTCTTCAATAGAAGACAGGGAGACAGCCAAACTGCTTAAAGGGATATTACCTAATTCCTATACGTTTCAGTGGTTTAGGACCTGTGTTTGTCCCTCCCTTAATACAACTTAAGGTCTGGTCTACACTTTAAAATTTTGCTAGCCTAGCTCTGGTGGTTAGGGAGATGATTTTTTTGCTGACATAGCCAGTAAAAGCCCCAGTACAGATGCAGTTATTTATCGACAATAAAGTACTTTTGCCGGTAGCGCTCAAGGAACTGGCATAAAGTCTACCAGCACCAGAGCTGTTTTGCCAGTAGAATCCGCGGTTACAGTAGGAGGAGTCTGGTAGGGTAGCTATCCCAACAAATCTTTTAAGAGTCGACAAGGCCTTGCTCTCTCGCCATAATTTCATTGACTTTCTTTCACTTCTTTAGCTCTGCTTCATTTCAGCAGCTTCTGATCAAAGCCAAGGAAAAGATCAATGATGCAAACAGCTTGGTGATGTTTATAAGTTCCCCATTTTCTGTATGAACCCCTTGGACTCTCCCTCCTGATTTTCATAACTCTCCCTGGACCCAATTGCCCCTCCCACTCCTCCATTTGGCCTCGTCGCCATGCCCACCCCATATCTCCTCACAGTTGGGGGGCTTTTTACTTGACCGGATGAATGGCCCTGAACTCGGCCCCTCATTCCAAGCCCATGAGTCATTTCTCCTCTCTAAATCTCACCTTTCAACTTCCATTCTTCATTAGCTTATGATTTTCCTCCCGTTTCCTCATGCTGAGTTCCATAGCCAACCCACGGGAGTCCATGGGAGTTTTGCCACTGACTTTAATGGGCCTGGGTTTGCGCCCCACTCTCTAGGAAGGTACCATAGAAACATATAAGGCCCAGATCCTCAGCTGGTGGAAATTGATGCAGGGGCTCTACAATGGAGGGGCCAGAGGACCATGGCCCTATCACTTCTTACCAGCCATAAAGGCGAGCATTGGGGGGTAAGGTGGCGGAGAGAAGCCAGCAGGGGGCGGGGCCTCGGGCAAAGAGGCATTCTGAGGGCAGGCACTCAGGGGGAAGGAGCAGTGCGGGGGCAGCTCCGGTTCTGGCTCCGGTGGCCCCCCCCACACACACACTTTTATGGAGCTTCTGCTGCACCTGAATTGGTGTCACTCCAATGAAGTCAATGGGGCTGTGCTGGTTTACATCAGCTGAGGATCTAGCCCTCATTGCACCGTACTGTTGTTTTTCCCACCAAAAAAGGATTCATTCTTTTACAAGTCGAGCTGATTGGAAAATGGCAAAAATTATTTGGCAATAAATAAATGAATTGATTGAAATGTCAAGGTTGTTTCCATTTCACAGGCTGTCAGATGGCCCCATTTTCTGAAAAATGTTCTGTGATTGTTTTTGTTACCAACATTTTCATCAAAATTATTTTCTGGATTTTTTTTTTAAACTTGTCATTTACTGGCTATGTGTTTTTGGTAAGAAAACGTGTTTTTTCCTTGATGAAAGCTTTGTAGAAGGATTTCAAAAATGACAGGAAAAAATCATAGAAAATTTGGGGGGAAATTGAAAAATCTAGGGGGTTTTTTAATGTTTCATTTTGGGGGAAGAAAGGAGGAATTAACTTTACATGTAAAACATGTCAACCAGCTCTATTGACACATTTTTGCCCAATCCCCTGTGAATTGAAAACTCTGAATCCAACCCAGTTGGAATTATCAGTAACACAGGCTGGAGCAAATTTTATAATAAACGAGAGTCTGATTCTCTTTTCACTTACTCAAGCGTAAATCAGGAGTGACGAGGTTGAAGTCCATGGGCGTACACCGGAATAAAGCCAGAGTGAGAGGACAATCAGCCCAGGAGTTTTGACAATGGCTCTTGCAAAATGTCACTCCACCTTCTTAATATACTTTGCACAAGACTCTCGTCCACTGCACATTCTCTCTGCTAAGTGAACTACAGCTGCAAATGCCGCTCACTTCAAAAAGCTCCCTCCTGGACAGTTTCTTTCCTTGAATGAGAGGCATGATCTTACCCAGACCACAATCCTCATTGCCCACGCTACTTGTGTGGTCTCCTCAAAAGGTTCCCAGCATGCTACTACCCTCGGTATCCACGGAGCAGGTGTCAGAGGCAGCCAGTACCCCATCACCCCCTATGCAGCCTTGCAAAGTCATTAGTGGCCTTAAATTGTTGGAGCAGAGAGAAGTGGGAAATTCCAAACCAGCTGTTACCTCCCTGGTTGGGATGGTACGTGTGGGCAGCTGTTTGTACCTGATGTATTCCAAGGTGTGATGTGCTATACAGGGAAAACTGAGGGGAGCCCAGCTAGAACCAGACCCAGAAAGGGCTCTAAATGATCCAGTTCATTTACCCGTCTTTTAGCTGGTCCTGAGTTCAGGATGATGGGCCAACATTTTGCTCTTGCTGACACTTGGCCAAATTCTGGCCCTATATTGAATATCTCCTAGAGAAGAACAGTGCAGCTCCAGCAAGAATAGACACCCATCGCCTGGTGATCACAGCTCCCAGGTTCAGGTCCTGATTCTGATGAGTCATTATTATTTTATTTAATAATTGTAATAAAGTAGTGCCCAGAGGTCCCCATCAGGATCAGGGCCTCATTGTGCCAGGTGTTATACGAACACATAAGCAGACATAGTTCCTGACAGTTTACAATCTAAGAAGACAAGTGTCATTTGAAAGGTAGCGAGTGATAAAAACAATCAAGTAGATATTATTTTTGCAGGTGTGTTTATATTTGCTATTTTTTTCTTACCATAAACAAGTCAAGTAAGTGCCTCAGCTTAGCCATTGTTGGTTGGCTGATCTCTTATAGGCATCATGGTGCCCATGTGTCTTGGAGATGAATGTTATACCTGTAGCTAATTCATTGAAGATCCTGGTGTTACACCTCATTTCTACCAGTGTAACTGAGCTGAGGTCCACAGAGATTAGTGTTGCCAGAAGCAGGGGCTAGTTTCACGGGCTGGGGATTGTGTCATGTGAATGGCTTGGATCAAGCACAGAGTCACATGGACACCAACCCTGGAACAGCAGGCTACAGCTTCAGTTAGGGGCAGGGCCGGCTCCAGGTTTTTTGCCGCCCCAAGCAGGGGGAAAAAAGCAGGTCCCACCACCGAAGCGGAAAAAAAAAAAAAGGTGGAGTGTCGCCCTTTGAGAAGTGCCGCCTCCAAAGAGCCGGAATGCCGCCCCTTGAGAAGGGCCGCCCCAAGCACATGCTTGGAACGCTGGTGCCTAGAGCCGGCCCTGGTTAGGGGAAGCCTCCAGAGTGTTGTCACTATGCCTGGTTTACAATGGAATCAAAATTGGGATTCCACCCCACTTTTCTCCTCCGGCTCAGCCCAGTGGCCTCTCCCAGCTAGGCACAGGTACAAACTGCCTCATAGAATCTGCCCCAACGAACGCGCTCGGACGACCAGCGCGACTGTATTTTTTAAGGTGCTGTTAGTTTGGGAGCTCCGCTCCCAGGTTAAATAAAGCCCTTCTGATGTGGACACAAGTGCTTGCCAGCCAGGGACTCTCCTTCCTTACACATTCACCTTTCAACTTTTTAGCGATGAACAGAGCTTCATTTGTGCCGGGGCTAAGCCGCAGCCCCTCTTTTCATGCCAGGGCACAGCCCTGACTCCTCGTCTGTCAGCGCCTCAAGGTGTGACCTGGGATGTATGGTGCACGCAGGTCATGCCGTGCAGAAGACCCCATTGTGTTCTACAAAATAGTGTCCTCCGTGCAGCATGACCGCACATGTACCGTGCATGCCAGGACACACGATGCGGAGGATGCCATTTTGAGCCGCAGTACCTCTTTCTTTGCACATAAAGCCCTGTCGATGAGCACTTATCCTAACCTAAAGCATCTTACGTGTTGCATTCATTGAAGCGACACACAAATGAAATGAAAACCAGGATGCAAATCAATAAGAAATCTTAACAGATGGGACATGACAGGATCTCACGACTGTCTGCTTTCTGGATCTGCGCCATGGCGTGGGAGCATGCTCTCAGTCTGAGACTCGGTAAGCCGGAGATGAATTACTAGCGACAGCTGAGATGAGATGCAAATGGCATCCCAGTGAAACTGGCCAAGGTCTATTACCACACACTGTGTGATCCTAAATACCTTGAGAGCAAAGGTCAGGAGTACAGGCCTCTGCTCTCAGGCTGCATCACCCTCACCTCTCTTGCAGAAATGATTCGCCGCCACGTGTGAAATAAATTTTGGCATCTCGGCCTACGTGAATAATTAACAGCAACTAAGTTTATCCAGAAAATTTAGCCTCTGTTCACACGATAACTGAGGGCGATCACACTTTCCTCAGAGTTAGTCAATTAAGGTTTCCCCCAGTTTAGCACTATGGAGTTTTCTTCAGATATTTAATATTTACTCTGGGCCTGACCCAAAAGCCACGGAAATCAACGATTCCCACTGACATCAGTGGACTCTGAATCAGACCCAGTGTGAGCTGCCTGACAGAGTTTGATTGGTCAGATAATTCACCTAGTGTTGTTTCTGTTCTCTGATTGGCTAGGCTTGTAACGGTTGCCAAAGTCGATGCTCGTGCCTGTGACTTTGACATTTGCTATCCACAGATGTCCGCTGCAGGAAAAGTCATTTGCGTCCTTATTCCCAAAGCGATGACAACGCGGGGGAACGAGCCGGGCTGGTGCTGTTTCAAAGCCGGAGGCTCTGGGTTCTACTCCCCGCTGCTTCTGTGACCTTCCAAGAAGCCATGATGGGGGTCTGCTGTTGTTACTCAGAGTCCTCGCTGCTCACGGGCTCGTCCCAGTCCCATACAGAGAGCTGGGGCTTGTTGAAATATTCCTGCGTAATGGGCAGATACGATCACAGAAGTAGTAGTGTAAAAATGGCCCCTACTTACTCAAAATACCTGTTCCCTGAGGCTAAAATCCAGCCCCAGAGCAGCTATGCAGTTCTCTCCATCAATGGCTATTAGCCAGGATGGGCAGGGATGGTGTCCCTAGGCTCTGTTTGCCAAAAGCTGGGAATGGGTGACAGGGGATGGATCACTTGATGATTACCTGTTCTGTTCATTCCCTCTGGGGCACCTGGCATTGGTCACTGTCGGAAGATGGACTTTTGGCCTGACCCACTATGGCCGCTCTTATGTTCTTGTGAAGGATTCCTCTTCCAGCGGCATCTGCTCACCACCCACCCAGGCTCCATCTTTAGCCAGTGTATTTTCCAGTCATATACATGCTCCCTTTACTGACCAAAGCAAGTGTTTGCTTCTGTTAACCCTGCCCAGGCCCTACAGCTATGGGAGAGGGAGCTGCAGTCTGTCCTGCCTCATATATTCTCACTTCAGTCATGACTGCAGAGGGCCAGATTTTGCCTTTACTTACCTCTCATGCAAACCCACTGGGCCTAATTCCACTCTCATTAACATCAGGCAACGCTGAGGTTGCACCGGTGAAAGGGAACAGAATTTGGCCCAATGACTTCCAGAGGTTTGCACAAGGCAGAAATCCGCATGGGATTTTGCCCCACTTCTTTCTTGCTGGTAGCGGCCTGGAAGGCAGAAGGATCCCAGCTTCCTTGGTGGAATGCTCTAGGGCCACCTGCTTAAACAAAGCCCCGTGTGGTATGTGAGCTGGTCACGTTCGATACCGTACAAAATTCCATACGCTTCCCTCTGTAAGGTCATTTTTGCCACTTGAGCTGCTCAGAGGGCTTCCCTGTACCGAAGTACGCTCATCACATCAGCTGCGCTTTCCTTTTTGTCTCACTGAAAGTCGTCACGAGCATATCCAGGGCCCAGATCCTCGGCTGGCCTAAAGGGGTGCACCTCCGGTGGCTTCAACAGAGCGATGCCAACATACAGCAGCGGAGGGTCTCCCCTCCTCCCCCGGCGCATGCGGATCCAAACAGACAGCGAGTCACTTGACAGGCTGTGTTTACAGACCTCCCGCTCTCAGCGCGAGACTGGGGCAACCAATTGTGTAGGATTTCTATAGCAAGGAGCCAGCCGTTTGTACAATGCAGCTCTCGGCTTTATTGTATCGTCCCAGGCGGCAGGGAACTCACTACCCCTGAGTACTGAGGATATATCTGTACTGGGGGCCAGATCCTGAAGTCTGCCGCTACGTTTTCACTCAGACTTTACTCAGGCACTAACGTCCATGGGAGTCCAGATACCCGTTACTATGATGATGTATTATTCCCACTGCGGTAGCACTGAGGAGCCCTAGTCATGGGCCAGGACCCTGTCGTGCTAGGCGCTGCACTAACACAGATCAAAAAGCCGGTCCCTGCCCCAAACCGCTGACAAACAGGGAGTCTCTGGGGTTGCCAGATGTCCGGTTTTTGACCAGAAAGTCCAGTCGAAAACGGCACCTGACAGTGTCCGGTCAGAAACTGACTGGACACCAAAAATCCAGTTGCCGCCTGCAGGAGCAGGGTGACGCGTAGGGGGGACATGCGGGGGCAAGTGACCCCTAGATTGGTCTGCCGGGGTGGGGAGAGGAGCCAGGCTCTCTCACGCCGACCCAGAGCAGAGCAGCTGGCAGGAGAAGTAGGTGGTCCCGCCCTGTCCACTCCCCGCCTGGGCCTGGCTGCCAGGATCAGAGGCTGAGTGAACCGGAAATGTGCCAGGGAGTGGAAGGGGTGGGACCATCCACTTCTCCCACCGTCCACTCCGCCTTGGGTTGGCGTCAGAGCCCAGCCCCCGAGCATGGCAGCTGGGCTGCCGGAGAGAGAGCCTGGCTGTGGTATGCGGTGGTGGCAGGCCGCCCCCCCCGCCCAGGCCTGGCTGCTGGAGACAGGGGGGCCGAATGTGCCAGAGGGCAGGTCCAGCAGGAGGAGACACCCCCCCACACTGCAGGTAACTGATCGGGTGGGGAGAGTGTGGCGGTCCCCAGGCTAGGCACAGGGCGGGGAGGAGGAGAGGAACCTTGGGGAAGGCAGAACCTTGGGGGAGTGGTGGAGCAGGGGGCGGGGCCTCCCGGGGAGGTGATGGAGCAGGGGTGTCCAGTTTCCAGGAATTGGGAAGTAGGCAAACCTCAGAGTCCCATGGGAAGAGAAGAAAAGGGAACGTCTCAGCTCCTGGGTGAGGGATTGTGCCTCTCTCCTGACACCTGTGTACTGGAACCCTCTTCGTGTGGAGGTCCCGTCTCCACCACAGAAGTGGGGTTCAGTTACCTGCATGGCACCATCACCAGGACTTGCTGGAGACCTCCCAGGACCTACAAAGGGAGAGGATGTGGGAAGTGGTCAGGCTAGGGAGCTGCATCACATTGGTGGAGGGTAGGTCTTGGGGGGATGCCCATTGTTCCCCATCCCTCTGGCCCAGTATAGTTTACAAGGGGGCTGTCTGAGATGTCACAGGGAGCCAGTCCAGAGCGGGGATCTGCCTTTGAGGGTGTCCCCCGGGTAGAGACCCCGATAAAGAGATTCCATTGGATTTGTTGGGGGCACTGGGCCTCCATGTGAATGGAGCAGTGGGGTTTGGTCATAGAGTCTCCTGGCCTGTTCCCTGGGTGGAGGTGGGGAGTTACCCAGCCCCTCCAGTGGAATTACATGGAGAAATCTCTGCAGGGAGATCCCAGAGAGATTTCCTCCTCCTGGCCCCGGATTTTGCTACAGAAGGGAGGGTGACCCAGCCCCCTGTGCACTGCATCTCTCACTGACTGCGATGAGAGTCCAAGGTGCTCAGGATTGGGTCCTTTATGAGTGTTCACACAGCGCTTCATACCCTCTCACTATTCTGCCTCCGCACAAACTGAGCTCAGTACAAAGCAGGGATGGATTTGCTTTTGCTGTCCTAAAGTCCTGGTCAGGAATCAGGCAACCTGGGCTGCAGGATGCGACTCACATTATCCTTAAAAATCCTACTTTTTCCTGATTTTGAAACTGGACTGGACTGTACCAGTGGAATAATTGCTCATATTGTGGGGCACTCATAAATAATATGTAATGTTTAAATAGCGCATTTCATCCTTAGAATGCAGAACACTTTACGAAAGAAGGTTGGTGTCATGCTACATATGTGGAAACTGAGGCACGGAGAGGTGAGGTGACTTGCCCAAGGTCACAGGCCACATCAGTAGCAGAGAGAGGAATAGAACCCATCGCTCCAGGCCAACGCCCTACCTACTGGGCCATACTGCCTTGTCATTGTTATTAAGCATCGACAACATACTTGCCGCTGAGCCGGACATACCCTACGAGTATATCAAGCAGAAGACAGACAAGCCAATGGGCGAATCAGAGGAGAGCGCATTCGAGGAACAATGTGCTGATCCAGGCAAACCTCCTCACGCAGAGCAAACCTATTTGGCTGGCTCATCAGGGCACTGGAGTGCATTGAAGCAGGCCCCCAGTTCGACGCTTCTTGAAGCTGCAGAACAAAGACAATAATAACAATGGGAGTGATGTCTTTTTAACAGGCACGAGAGGAAAAGAATCAAGTGAGTCAATATTTGTTCATGAAAACCAAA
The DNA here is from genome assembly GCF_028017835.1 of Emys orbicularis. Taxonomy (NCBI): domain Eukaryota; kingdom Metazoa; phylum Chordata; order Testudines; family Emydidae; genus Emys; species Emys orbicularis. Next base: position 6,710,263 of record NC_088690.1, on the reverse strand, counting down.
TAAGCCGAGCCGCTAGCACGGAGGAATGTGAGGGAGGCAGGCACAGTGCTGGGATAATAATTATTTCATCTGCCAGCTATTCCAAGATACTAGATTGCCCCTTCCTCTGTCCATGGGCCACACGTATTGCAGATGGCATGGGGAGAGAACCGGGCCAGATGCACAGGGCAGGTCAGGGTTGGAAGCCCAGTCCTAAACAGACACGGGTCGGGCGGTGGGGCAGGGGATGACTGTGGCAGCCTCAGGTGTGTGATGAAGGCTGGCTTGGTGCTTTGTCAGATGCAGGTTTCAAGCCAACCTCGTCCCAATATTGAAGCGAGTCAGAGGTCAGTGGCTGGAATGTGCCTAGTGCTTTTCTTTAACAGGGGAGATGTTATTCAAGAACTTGCACCGATCACAGGTCACGGGCGCTGGGCCTGCTCTGGGGAAGCCTAAGGAATAGTCCTGGGAGGGAGAGTTGGCTTTGGTGGAGCCCTGGCTGACAGGGCCGGCTCCAGGGTTTGGGCTGCCCCAAGCAGCCAAACAAAACAAAACAAACAAAAAAACAAACAAACAAACAAAAAAGCCGCGATCGCGATCTGCGGCAGCAATTCGGCGGGAGGTCCTTCGCTCCGAGCAGGAGTGAGGGACGTCCGCCGAATTGCCTCCGAACAGCTGGACGTGCCGCCCCTCTCCGAAGTGGCGGCCCCAAGCACCTGCTTGGTAAGCTGGTGCCTGGAGCCGGCCCTGCTGGCTGAAAACAAAGGGAGGAGGCCAGAAATCAGCCCAACGGCCTCTGCGAGGGCTCAGCGCCTCTCGCCCTCAGGCCTGTAAAGGGCTTGTTTACATTCAGGGGGAGGTGAATCCACAGCTCTGTTAAGAGGAGGTTCATATTAAGAGAAGAATCTGGGAATACACCCCTTCCTGCCCATCCTGAGGAGATCAAGTAGGTACTGAGGAACACCATGGGGGAAAGGGAAAAAGGAAGTCCCCAACCTGCCCTTCGGAGTAGCAGGGGAGCTGCTCCATGTGCTTCCTTGATCCCTTCTGTGGTGTGCCTGGGAGGACTGAAGGTGCCATAGAGTGGTAGAATTTCTTGTCCTCCCCTCTTCCTCCTCTGACCTGTCTCTACTGCAACCCCTGGCTAGGGTGACCAGATGTCCCAATTTTATAGGGACAGTCCTGATATTTGGGGCTTTTTCTTATATAGGCTCCTATTACCCCCCACCCTCTGTCCCGATTTTTCACACTTGCTGTCTGGTCACCCTACCCCTGGCCCTCCATGCCATGCAAGGAGTACACATCCATTGCAGGATCTGCCACGTTTCCCCTTATGTACATCGGTGCCACTGCCCAAGGGCCCTCCAGAGAGATAGGGGCAGGATTAGCCTCTAACAGCTGTAAGGTGCGGGGTTCAGATGGGATTCTTGTAGGAGAGCATTCCAGAGTCAATTCAGTCCTCTGGGCCCCAAAAAAATCCACCCAGAGCACCTAGTTCCATCATGTCTGTGCATGCATGGTCATGTGTACGTTCATGTGTTGCAATACGCGTGGCGTGTGGCTGTTCCTTCCTGTGGTTTTTAGCATTTAGTTGTTGTTTTCCCCCCTAATCCTAAAGAAAAAGAAGTGGAAAAAGTTACATCCAAATATCACAGCAATAGTACAGTAGAACCGCAGAGTTACAAACTGACCGGTCAACCGCACACCTCATTTGGAACTGGAAATACACAATCAGACAGCAGCAGAGACCAAAAAAAAACCAACAACAAAGACAGCACAGTACTGTATTAAACATCAAACTACTAAAAACATAAAGGGAAAGTTTAAAAAAAGATTTGACAAGGTAAGGGAACTGTTTCTGTGCTTGTTTCATTTAAATTAAGATGGTTAAAAGCAGCATTTTTCTTTTGCATAATCGAGTTGCAAAGTCGTTGTTCAGTTGTAAACTTTTGAAAGAACAACCATAATGGTTTGTTCAGAGTTACAAATATTTCAGAGTTGTGAAGACTGTCTATTCCCGAGGTGCTCGTAACTCTGAGGTTCTACTGTACTACCAGAGGGACAGGTGATTATCAGATAATACATGCTACAGCACCCCACCGCTAGCAGGCATGAGAGAGAGGATGAGGTATGGTATGAGTTCTCGCCGTCACTCTGAACTCTTTTGGCTTTAGCAGTTTCTTTCTTGTAAGTTATTATTTAATTCAGTTTCTGAAACATTAGTCAGCTCTATTTGTGAACGGAAAAAGAACCCCTCCTTCTATTCCCAGAGCTATCATTATTCATTAGCCTTCTTGGCCCTCGGACTTAAACAAAATCCAGCAGTGTCACGACTTTTTAATAAGATATCATCTTCAGGCATGACAAACATGAGAGCTTAGTAAATAATAGCTCTAACATGTAATGTCATGCCTAGCCCATCTGTTGTACTAATGACTGCTTTTCTGTCACCTGCCACTCTTCCACTGCTGCTTTGCAGTCAGCGGCAATAGCCTCCCGTGTTGTTTCATAGAGTTATGGAGCAGCTCGCATGCGTTGGCTAGTCATGAATCTCTCCAACAGCTGTTTGTGTTTTTATTGGGAGTGACAGAGTAGTCAGCATTTTTTCAGGGGAGGAAATTTATTTTGACACACATGCTGGTATTAATACCAACACTGTGTAGTAGAACTGAAGAGCAACAGAATGGCCATGTTGCTTTCTTTGTCCCACAGCCTGAAAACAATGGTCATTTTGTAGCATTGGTTTTTTTAATATATAGACCATTTTACATGGGACTTTTCAGCGTGCTCACCGTACCCCTAACATTCCCCAAGCTTAGAATTCTAATACATGCTTATGCTCTGGTCTCTCTGCGTCTCCAAGAAGCTAAGATATAAAACTGTGCAAATCCCCAATTTTTTAATTCAGTGGCTGAACCAAGAACAAAAAAATCCCTTTGGGTCAACCTGAAAACAAACATTTGTCAGTGTTTCCAGCAATATGAAAAAGAAATTGGGGGTTGAATGAAATGTTTTGTTCAACCCCAAACTAAACATTTCCTTTCATTGGCATGGGGGTTTTTAACCCCCCTCCCTTTTTTTTTTAATAAAATTCTCTCCAAAGTGAAAAGTCAAAATATTGTTTCAAGAACGCCAAAATGAATCACATCAGCACTTCCAAAAGTTGGGTTTTATTCAACAAAAACAATTCACCAAAATCGGCCCAACTTGGCATTTTTTTCAGTTACCCCAAATCTGAATTTTTCAGCCAAAACAAATAATAATAATAGTAATTTGCACAGAAAATGTCACCCAACTCTACTTCTGGGAGCCGTTGGAGCGTTGTCTAGGGGTTAGAACTCCTGAGTTCTATACTGTCCTCTTCCAAAAAAAGTCAATGGAAAGTCTACCATGGACATAAATGGGTTTTGAAAAGGGCCCCACAGACACACTGTGGAACCTTGGGCAAATCACATTAACCCATCCAAGCCTCAGTTTAACCATCTGTACAATAGGGACAGCGACATTTAGTCAAATGTTTCCTCAGCTTTCACCAGCTCTGAATTTAATCCATGCTATTTGCTCTGCTGCAGAGAGGTAGGTCTTGCAAAGATCAGTGCTTGTGCAGTTTGAAATCCTCATGGAATTCGCTTCAAAGGTTTTTTTACTTCTGCTCTGAATACGGAATACTGTAGTGTCTTTAGAAGGGAGTTTATTGACCATTCACTAGCCCAGCTTCACTGGAATGACCAAGCTGTCCTTGGTACAAGCCCAGAAGGGGTGGCAAACATTGTTTTAAGCCACCTGTGTGGCTCCCTGATCCAGGGGACAAAAGGCACCAACCCAGTTCGTTGGCACAGTTTAAAGCAGCCTCAGGGTTGCTCTGATTTACACCAGCTGCCTCTAGGTCACATGGGCCTGGGATTAGTTAGATATAAGGAAGGGTAGGTCACACCTCCTTTTCACTTGCCAGACCCCCTACATCAGGGGCTGAGGAAGGTGGAATAGAACCACTATGGTTCTCAAACTTTTGTACTGGTGACCCCTTTCATATAGCAAGCCTCTGAGTGCGACCCCCCCCTTATAAATTAAAAACACTTTTATATATTTAACACCATTATAAATGCTGGCTGCAAAGCGGGGTTTGGGGTGGAGGCTGACAGCTCGCGACCCCCCATGTAATAACCTTGTGACCCCCTGAGGGGTCCCGACCCCCAGTTTGAGAACCCCTGCACTACAGCTATACAGGGCCATGTACATCATTGTTACAGCCCCTTTTCATGATGCAACACAATCAATAGGCACTAGAGAATCTGACTCCGGGCTGGTCTACACTGGGGGGGATCAATGTAAGATACGCAACTTCAGCTACGCTATTCGCGTAGCTGAAGTCGAAGTATCTTAGTTCGACTTACCTGGCAGTCCTCACGGCGGCTCCCCCGTCAACTCCGCTTACTCCTCCTGCAGAGGTGGAGTACGGGCATCGATTCGGGGATCGATTTATCGCATCTAGACGAGACGCAATAAATCGATCCCCAATTTACTACCCGCCAAACCGGCGGGTAGTGTATACGTGGCCTCCCTTATTTGTTACCAGACACACTAAACTGGGTCTTACGTAATTTTGATAGCAATACTGGGCTTCCAAATCAGGAGTTAAATTCCCTAATATCATTAACCAGCAAAAGTTAATACATTCAAAAATGTTTTTGTAGATGTGCAGATTGTACAATACACAGTTTTAAGTAAGTGGAAATACAAAGCCCCACTTCACCTAGGGTTTGGGGTTTGTTTGGGGTTTTTTTTTTTTTCTTCCTTTTAAACTTCATTTGCATCAACTTCTAAATGGATAATACAGGCTGCAAGGCATTACTTTTTCCATGAAAACTAATATTGCTGTGTATGCTTTTATCAGGAGTGTAATCTGAGCCCGAGCTAACGTTTTAAAAGGCACTGCAGCTGAATGTGAAAATGGGGATTTATTAGTGAAAATTAAGCCTGAGATTATTAGCTAGAAGCTTTACAAGTTTTCTTTAAAGAGTCTGAAAAATAAAGTAAGGGAACAAGCTGTATAAGCAAGTCTCAGAGAGAGCATGGGCCGGATCATTAGTGAGCATGTAGCAGTAAAGCTCTGATAAGGAAGGACAGCTGACGGCACACATGTGGAACTCTGCAGACCCCAGGTTCAACTCACTTCTCCGCCACAGACTTCCTAGGCAACCTCAGTCAAGTTATTTAACTTGTCTTTGTCACAGTTAAATAACTTCTGTAAATCTGTAAAATGGGGATCATTGTACTTCTCTACTGCCCAGGGGTGTGTAAGGATAGACACTGTGAAGTGTTCAGCTACTTCAGTGATGGCCATATAGGTACCACAGATGATGCTATACCACAGTACACCAGCTGAGGATGTAGACCCTTGACTGGTGCAATGTGCCTTCCACCCAGCGGTGCTGGAACAATTTTTATAGTGGGGGTGTTGAGAGCCATTGAACCAAACTGTAAACCCTGCATATAATGGAAACCACTTCAAGCCAGGGGGTGCAGCAGCACCCCCAGCACCCCTCATTCCAGCACCTGTGCTTCCACCTCCTGTGAGGGCCAGAAACAATTACAGTCTCTCGCCTTCCTCTGTACACCCAGCAAGGCACAAATCAGCCCAAGGGGGTGGGGGAAAAGAAGAGGACAAGCCCTACTATGACACAGCCTGCAAATCCCCTGTGCTCAAGGGTTGAGAATGCAACTCCTTGGCCAGGGCCGGCTCTAGGCATGTGCTTGGGGCGGCACATTTTCAGGGGCAGCATTCCAGCCATCTTTTTTTTTTTTTTTTTTTTGCTTCCAGCGGCAAAAGTCTGGAGCCGACCCTGGCAGCAGTAGCGTGTCGTGCGCGGGGGGCGCCCTGGGGCTTACCCCGACCCTGCCAGTGCCGGACAGGCTGGAGGCGAGGGGGGAGAGGGCAGAGTCAGCACTGGTGGGGGGGAGCCGAGGGCTGGGGCGGCAGGGGGTGCAGGTGGGGGGGGAGAGAGAGAGCCCAGGGCTGGGGCAGCAGGGGGTGCGGGTGGAGGAGGGCACTGGTGGGGGGGGTTGAGAGCCCAGGGCTGGGGTGGGGGGCAGCCAAAAATATTTTTGCTTGGGGCAGCAAAAACCTAGAGCCGGTCCTGCCCTTGGCCCAATCCTTTGAGCTGTACTTAGGTCAACACAGCTCGGCCCGGCCCTCAGGGAAGTAAGATCTGGCCCTAGATCAGTGGTTCTCAAACTTTTGTACTGGTGACCCCTTTCATATAGCAAGCCTCTGAGTGCGACCCCCCCTTATACATTAAAAACACTTTTATATATTTAACACCATTATAAATGCTGGCTGCAAAGCAGGGTTTGGGGTGGAAGCTGACAGCTCGCGACCCCCCATGTAATAACCTTGTGACCCCCTGAGGGGTCCCGACCCCCAGTTTGAGAACCCCTTCCCTAGATGATTCCAACTGGATTCCTGCATTTTACGGTTCTGCTGTTCTCTGGGTCTCACTATTATTCGTTTGTATCCTTCAGGAAGATAAAAAATTAAATGTCAGAGCAGCTGGGTGTCACAACTGGTGCCTCTAACGAGGAGGCTCTTATACAATTTCAGTGTCAGTAACGCTGTCTGGTAATAATTTAGGAAATCCCCACTAGAGGAAGAGTTGCCTAGTGGTTAGGGCAAGCCAGTGGGGCACAGGAATCGAGGGTTTTCTGCCTGGCTCTGCTAACGATTCAGTGCCTGCTTCAGGCAATTCCCGGGAGCCTTTCTAGACCTGCGTTTCCTCTGTAAAATGGGGCTAAAATTATTTACCTACCCCCCAGGAGTGGTATAAAGCCTAATTAATTAATTATAAGGCATTTTGGATTACGTGATAAAGGTGCCATGGAGCAAAGGAAAATAGTGGCCGTCTCACGCTTGCAATAAATGCATGACTGAACATGAAGATGTGTGGGCATGGACTTTGAATTGGGTGTGCAGAGAAATCATGTTTACTCTCAACTGTTCGTGTTCGGACGGCAAGGCACTCACTTGCGGATTGCTGGAAGCCTTCCTTAAGGCCTAACCACTAGACAAACATACGCTTCAAAGCTCCCTGTGTCATCGAACCTGCAGGAAGCCTTCCATTGTAAAAGTATGAGTGATGGCATATGCCCCTGAAAATCGAATCATGCCTTTTTATGCCCGAGTAGTATCAGAGCAGCTTCGGGTTACTTCACTGTTCACAGCAGCGCCTTTGGGTTTGGGGAGAGGGTAGGCTAGTGGACAGACCACTGGCCCGGGAGTCAGGACAGCTGGGTTCTGTTCTCAACCCGGCTGGGTGACCTTGGGCAACTCACTTCCCCATCCGGTGCCTGCTTCCCCTCCAGCCCTTTGCTTGTCTTGTCCTATTTCTATTGCAAACTCTTTGGGATAGGGACTGTCTCTTACTATGTGTACAGGGCCTAGCACAATGCGGCCTAGAGCTCAGGTAGAGCCTTCAAAAGCTACTGTAATATAAATCATAAGCTCAGTCTTCCCAAGATCTGTGTCTAAAGCTGCCACTAACTTGCGGGGCAAGTCATTTCAACCATGCAAGTAGCAGTTTACCTATTGGTAGAATAAAGAATAATGATATCTGTCTCATGCTGATGTTGCTGAGTCTTAATCAATGGTTCTGAAACAGCTCTGAGAACGAGAGATGTGATGAAAGTGTATAACAGAAGAATGAGAGTCATGAAACAAATTGCCAGGGATTGTGGCGGATTCTCCATTCCTGACCATTTTTAAATCAAGACCCGATGTTTTTCCAAAAGATCTGCTCTAGGAATATTTTAGGGTAATTTTATGGCTTGTGCTATACAGGAGGTCAGACTAGATGATCAGAATGGCCCCTTCTGGCCTCGAAATCTATGAATATTTGATTATATTACTGATTTTGGTGGGTGGAGTGTTACAGTTCAAAGGCAGGAACAGTGTATACAATAAAAACAACCCTAGCTGGCATAGAGGGGCTTTAGCAGTAGATCTCAAAGCACTTTACAAAGGAGATCAGTATCATTTTTCCCATTTTACATATGTGGAAACTGAGGCACAGGGAGGGGAGCAACTTGCCCAAGGTCTCTCAACAAGGCGGTAGCCAACCCAGGTCTCCTGACTCACATTCCAGTGCTCTATCCACTAAGCAACTCTGCTACCAGCAATTTTTCTGCTGCCCTGGCTGTACCTGTCCTGGGCCTCATCCCACTGACGTCAATGGGAGTTGCACGCATTCCACACCTTGCAGAATGAGGCTTCAAATCTCAGGCTAGTGCTCATATAACCCACGCTTCCTCAGTGTGGCACTCTGTCTCCCTCTAGTGGCTGGACTACATACAGGCTCCTGAGTCCCTATAGCCTTTGAGCTACCACACCTGAATCGTTTCGCTCTGGCAGTGTGAAGCTCACAATCTTAAATCCAGAGGTCCTGCATTCATTTCCTTCTCACGCTCCATGACCTATCCAATGGGTGTCTCATTACGTGTAGCTCCCATACAATGCTTTCATCCATGGACCTCCGAGCACTTGGTGAAAACACTCCTAGCACCATTTTATGGGTGGCAAAATTAAGAAGTGACTTGCCCAAGCAGCTAAGTGACAGAATTAGGCGTTGAACCGAAGCCCCCTGACTCCCAGCCCAGTGCCTTAGCTCTGAGACCACAGCACTGCCTTTGTGCACCGAACACTGCCCAGATCAGCCCATCATTAACCAGTCACCAACAAGTCATCCTGTAGGGACGGACAAGCCAGAGTGTGCTCTCGCTGACCCGAGAAAGCTGCATTTGTGCTGAAAAGCAACAATGTAGTGGGGAAAAGATAAATCTATATTTTTACAAACAGAAAAGAAACAAACCGAACCTCGGAGAAAGCAGGAGGCTTTGTCTGGAAAAAATATAGGCACATTTGGCAGGCCTTCTTGGACTCAGATGCCCTTGCCATGTGTACACAAAAGAACCTCTCATAAGGTTCTAATTTCCTTTTTACTTTTTATATGGCCAATAATAAGACTCATAACTTTAATGTACTATATAGATCTTAGTAAAATGCGAGGGAATGTCTCCAGCATGGTTTTAACCCTTTGGATACTGCTGCTGTCCATATTCTAAGCAACGGCGCCCAACTTTTAGGGGACACCAGAGCCCAGTTAACCAGATCTCAGTTCCGACGGGCAAAGGGCTGATACTCTAACATTCAGTGCTCTAGCCCTGTAGCAAGGCTGGAGTTTAGAGAAGCACAAGCTGAGGTGTAGGGCCCCTATAACTGAATTGGGAAGAGCTCTCACCAAGAACTCAGCCCAGAGGCTTATCCTCAAGAGAAATGCAGAGTACCCGTTATAAAAGGCTAAAATATGTGTATTGCCTGGGAAGCAGTGGCCTAAAGCAACCAGATTCTGGCTGGCCCCTGTAAATGACGCAAGTCTAGAGCACCTGTTCCCATTTGGGCCAGGTAAGAGGGTGGGGCAGCACCTGCAGAGGGCTGAAGGCAGGAAGAGCAGTAAAAGGAGTTGCCTGCTGGATCTAAGCCAGAGAGCTGGAGTGAAGACCCAGAGAAGGCCAAAGGCAGGGGACCAGCGAAGGGGTTTACCTGCTGATCTCCCCAGACCCAGAGGAACTGTGAGAGGGGCGGACTGGAGAGCGAGCAGCTCCCCGGCAGAGATGTGATGGGTGTTCCTGCTGGGAAGAGACGTATTGCACTCCAGCTGGAAGGACTGGGGTGGCTGTCCTGGTACAGAGACGGGAGAGGGCTGACCGAGTGTCAGGATGTGGCTGAAGGTACCGGTGTGTGGGTTGTAGGGCACAGAGAGGCAAGATGCTTTGAATTTTCAGGACTGGAGTGAGGAACGGGTTATATAGTTGGGACTTTTATTCCGGATTGTCTTGAACTACGTTCCGGTACTAACCCATATTGCTGGACTAGAGGATAAACCTTGCATGGCATTATTGGGTTACCTGAGAGGGAGAACCCAGGCAGGAGTGCCTGTCATGGTGTGGTCTGCTGCCGGAGGGCGCTCCAGGCCTGCCCCATGACACAGTAACTCCACTGGAGTCAAAGGTAACTGAGGACAGAATCCGGCCTTGAGAGTTAAAAGGGAGTCCGTTAATAGTACCTCACCCTGGTTACAGCTAGATATTGGAACTGTAGTTTAGAGGATTGTGCCAGATCCTCACTTGATGTAAATCAGTACCTTGAAACCGATGGAGCTGCACTGATTTACACCACTCTGGCTCTGGCCCACAGTGTTGCCCTCTATAAATCCCCAGCAATCAGAGGAGTTGTACGATGGCAATGGAAACACATTCTTGTCTCTCTGCTCCTCCAGGCGTCCCATCTTGGAGCGCATTGCTTATAACATTCTTGGAAAGCGAAGCTATGAGGCAAAGCCGTTTGGATACACACATAGTCTATGTCAGAGGACAGGGTTTTCCCACTACCCCAAGCAGGAGAGCAGGCCTTGCGCCATACCAGTCGGGGGGGGGGGGGGGGCATTATGAAAGCCTGATTTCTGCCGAGCGGTCTGGAAAAAGTCTTGGCTGTTGAATCACGCTTAAGCTCCACAGCACCCAAGCGAAGAAAGCCTAGTGGAGGATCAACGAGTTTTAACCATGCACGTCGAATTTGGGTCCGAACAGAGCCTGGTTTTATTACTTCTGCTTTCCCAGTTATTGCTGCAGTTACTCAAACCTATCCAGAGCGTCGTTGTCTAAAGGCATGAGATGATGCACCGCAATAACCACTTTGATTTTTTTTTTAAGCCCAGCTAATCATCTCACAGCTCCATCTTAGACAATTCACGGCGGCTGAACTGCACTGGAATACATGGGCTGTCCTGTCACAAAAAGAAAATGGCTGGAGCTACGCACCCACTTTCATCCCCCCATCTTTGCTGCTTTCACTGGCTAGGGAGGCAGTGCTGCATGCTGGTGAGACTGAGGTGAAATGGAGCCTTCCTGGATTGATGACTGACTGTGTGTGACCTTGGCCGAATCCTCGCTTTTCCTGTGCCTCAGTTTCCCCAGCTGGATGCAGTTGATCCCTGTTGGTAATGCACCGTGTGATCCTGAGATGGAAAGTGCCACAGAAATGCAACACACTTGTCCTTAGGGAATATTCCTGTTCTCAGTGAAGCCACGTGACAGCTCCTTGCCTGCAAGGACAATTGCAATTTGGGAGGTGCCTAGTACATGACCAGAATCAGGCACACAACTTTAAGAGTGTGTTAATGAAGTCATCTGCTGTAATTCATTATATGTGCCCCACTCCTCTCTTTTCCCCCGTTCCCCTTATGGCTGTAAGTTTCCCAGGCCCCTTAGAACTCAATATTTGTCCACCAAAGCCCTACACGGAAGCCACCTGACCCTTCCCAAATGTAGCAAATTCCCCCCAATGCTGAAGGAAACTGTTTGATTCTGAGATCTGGGTCCCAGAGAACCATGACTCTGAGATGAATCTGCAACAGTTTAATGAATCCGTAGTTTCTCTCATTATTACAGAGCAGTGAGTGGTCAGATCTATAAGGAACTGCATGGCCAGAGACAGGGGGCTGGATCTGATGGACCTAATCTGGTATAGCAAGATCATATGTTTCTAAGCCTTCTGTCACCGCATGTATCATCCAGCTAGCAGGTCCTTGCAGAATACTGCTCCTGGCTGGTGTTTGGAAATCCCACCTGCCTCCACATTACTAATAGCTATTTCTCCAGGAGAAAGAGAATGGAATAGAGGCTTAAATCCGGGTCTTCTTCTTGGCAGTGCTTAATAATCGCGCTAGGCCACTGAACCACATCCACCACTGAAAGTTAGCTCCGGTTTCAGAGAGCAAGTCCTGGAGAATAATATCTCTGTTTAGATATGTGAGGGGCCAGAGTTTCAGCTGTGTAAATTAGCATATCTCCATTGAAGTCAGCAGAACTATGCCCAGTTACTCAAGATGAGGATCTGGCCCACTGGTTTCATGGCTCTGTGTCAGTCTTGCTGGGGATACGCTGCTCCCTTTTGTTCCCGGGGGAAAGATTGCCCAGTGGTTAGGGTGCTAGCTGGGGCTGTGGAAGAACTGTGTTCAAGTCCCTGCTCTGCCACTAACTTTCTATATGGCCTTGGGCAAATCACTTAAGATCACGTCCTCAAAGATATTTAGGCACCTAGCTCCCATTGAAATCAGGGTGGGTTAGATGCTTCAGGGCCTTTGCGAATCTGAGCCTTAGGCCAGGTTGATACTAAAAGTGTTAGGTCCAAGAGAGTGTTGCCAGAACCAACATGTTTCTGCAAACAGCTTCAGTTGCTGTGACAAATCAACATTTTCCGACCAAAGAAAAAGCATCAAAAAAACCCCAACCTGCTCTTCATGCACGCTTCCGATGCCCTTTCCCACCCTTATGACTCTGACTTACCAGGGGAAGTGATGTAGGCCTTTGATGGGTGTGCTAGACTTTGAGGGGCCTTATGCAATCAAAAGGGTAGCATTTTATACCCCCTTTGTTCTTCCATTGAACAGGTGTAAGTGACTACACAGCAGAGACTCAGGCCCGTTAGCATAAACAGTTAAAATAATCAAACTCCTGTCCTTTAAAAATCAGCACACGGTGTCCGTCAGTACCTGTATGTGCACTGGGCCCGATCCTGTGAGATGCTGAGTACCCTCAACTCCCAGCTAAATCAATTGGAAATTAAGAATGTGCTGCATCTGGCAAGTCTGGACTCACTGCAAAGTCAATACACTATACAGAGATCCACAACCCTACTATATTACATGTTTATTTGAAAGACTAATGTAAACATGCCTTAATCACGTCTATAAATATATTTATGGTAGCTGGTTATCTGTGAGGTACATCTTTGTTTACGGCAGTGGTTCTCAAACTTTTGTACTGGTGACCCCTTTCATACAGGAAGCCTCTGAGTGCAACCCCCCCTTAAATATATTAAAAAGTGTTTTTCATTTATAACACCATTATAAATGCTGGAGGCAAAGCAGGGTTTGGGGTGGGGGCTGACAGCTCGCGACCCCCCATGTAATAACCTTGTGACCCCCTGAGGGGTCCCGATCCCCAGTTTGAGAACCCCTGGTTTACGGAACACCCCTAGCTTGCACACTCAACATTCGCACAAAGCTGAGTGGGGCTATTGGGTATGGAAGGAATGCAGGATCATGCCCACATGCATATCCTGATGCTGCCATATGTGGATAGTTTAGAGAGTATGTTGCTGGGGTTTTGAAAGGAGGCAGAAATATGTATTTCCCCAGTAATCTGAATGTTTCAATAAATGTAATGTTTTCCCTCAGCTGGAGAGAGCTGTGGAATCTAGAAAACTGTTGCTACAAGCCAGCCAATCTGAGATCAGAATGTGAACAGCCGGTCCAAGTGTAACAATCAGACCCAAAGCGGGGGGATCTCGAGGGGTTCATTTTTCCTTTAATGTTACTTCTTTATTAATGTTTACATGATGTAATACAAAAAAAGCACCTCACAATCAGAGGAGCTAGGTTTTACTCCTTACAAGGACAATAGAATAGACAGACAAAACACTTAGAAGAATAGCTGGAGAAGACAATTATCAAAAGAAAGGCCTATGCCAAATCCGTCACCCAAAAACCATATCTCCACCCACCAGCCTCCTCCTCCGCACACCACCAAAAAAATCTTGGTCATGCATAACATGTTTAGGAACGTAATGGACAACTCCTCCCTGCATCTGAGTTCTGCTGGCATCCTGGTTACAGATCCCTGCTCCAACATTAGGCTGGCCTGCTCAGAGGATAGAATCATAGGACTGGGAGGGACCTTAATGGGTCTTCTAAGTCCAGTCTCCTGCACCCCAGGCAGGGCCAAGCATTATTGCTAGACCACTCCTGACCGGTGTCTGTCCAACCTGCTCTTCAAAAGCTCCAGTGACAGATTCCACAACCTCCCTGGGCAATTTATGAGGAGTTTTATTCCACCACATCCCTGTCTCTAGCCCACCGTCCCCTCGCCTCCTCGCCCCTCCAACAGACCCCCTGCACTGGGGTTGGGGCTGGCTTCTGCAGGAACCACTTCTGATAGAGTCACAACGTGGACAGTTCCCCTTCACAAGTGGAATTTACCACTGGCTATTTTGGGTCAGAATCTGGCCCCTTTGTGAGGCCTGAGTTGTGTCTATACATCTCCTACCTATATTTTACAGAATCTTCCATATAACCACTCTTGGGTCATCATTTTTGTAAACATTTCCCTTCCAGTTCTCCATTTACCCAACCACCACCCCACATGGTGGTTATGGTCTATCACCTGTTAAACACAAGGCCAAATCCCGAGAGGTGATATCATGTCTTTGCCGGGTGCCCTCCCATCCCAAGGAGAGCATCTTTACTCTCTGGGAAGTCCCATGCACATTCACAGCCCGGCCTAAATAATAGAAGTGAATTTCCTTAACGGTATCTTGCCTTTTGAAACATCAATCCCATTTATTGCCAAACCAGGGGGGAGGGAGCGGCCAAACCTGCCCAATGCCGAGCACTTCCAATTGACTTGCCCTTGGAAGTCACACAATCAGGCCCGGAGCCTTTAAACAGAGTGTGCTTGCTTTCAAAGCCTGCTTTGTACTGTAGCTTTTTATAGTTGATTCTGTCCTCTCCCTTTAGATCTGGATATAGCTGAGGTCAAGCTCTGCCCTGATTTACACACCCTGGGGTGGGTTTATCCTGCTTTCCCATTGGCATCAATAGGAAAAGGCCCATTTGACTTCAACGGGAGCAGAATCCAATTCCCCTCCCCTCCTTATTCATATCACTTATTTGAGGGTTGTTGGCGGAAATTCTAGGGAAAGGAAAACATTGGATCTTCTTCATTAAGAGTCATAACTTGCCGTTCTTACTCTGGGCCCCATTCCGCTGCTCTGACCCAAACAACTCTCCCATTGTCTGGCAGAATTCAGTTCTAAATTGCTGTGCAGTGTGTAAAAAGTTATGAGGATTTCCAAAGCCTTATGCCCATTTCCCCCACCCCACCCCAAAAAAAAAATCCTTAACATACACAAATGCAAAACAAGGACTAATTATTCTGGCTCACTTGTGGGCAACGTGTAATAGTGATTTTCATTTGATTTTGGAGTATTTGTGTTTCAATAACCTCCTTAACCCAGCATCTCACCTCTATAATTCTGGATATTTTAAAGGCTCCTAACAAGAGTACATACTTCAGATGCTGCATTCAAGATTTGTTGACTGATGAGTTGCATTGGCCTAATTGCAAGCCCTAATTACAGAATTTTTTTTTTATCCAAGAGCTGTATTACTGTGTACATAAAATTCATCACCGCTTAGTGCAGAATGCTTCATATTGACTAATCTTTGGAGGCTGGGGGTTGAAGATTGGCTATCTGCATATAAATATCACGGCAAATGTTATCAGGAAAATGAACTCCCTGAAGGGCTGGGTTAAGGTTTGTAGCTTTTGTTTGTGACACCTTCCAAATCAATGGTATTTTTATTTCCTTCACTATACAGCATTTCGATTGAAAGTCCTGAGACTTTACCCTCCTAGAACCCCTGAATCACAGAAAAGATTGTGAACTCTGCACACCACTGAATGTATTAATGCCAAGATCTCTGTAATTCCAGGGGTTTCCAGAGCCTATATCCACTGTACATACTTCCCCTAACCTCAGCTATGCTCTGGGGGGGAAAGGAGGGTGCAGGTCTAAAGAGGGAGGTGGCCAGAAGAGACCAGAAGTCGGTCTCCAAAGAACACAGGCGAACACAGAGGAAAATGTGCATTTAATTCAGCAGCTATCTATTTATTTTCAGGTCTAACGGAGGTGCTCTAGGATTTAGCCCAGCACTGTTTGGATCCCAGCAGATGCAATGCATGACAGTAGAGTCATGCATGCTACACAGCTAAGGACAGAAGACTTTATATAATAAAGCACAGGGGGGCCAGAGATTCTTTTGACCCTGGACATTTTCACTTCAGGGGTTGTGGGGGGTGATCAGCTAGCATGCATTTGTAAATCGTTAAGAGGCCCTGGATGTATGTGTATGGGGCAGAGAGGCAAAGAGGGCCGTTGGATGTGTATATAAATAGGTAACGTGTCCAACAGTCATAAAAGGGTTACGAGCGGGTGGAAGATAATATACTGGGTGAAAGGGGAGGCCGGAGTAGTTATAATTATTATAAGGAAACAGCAAGATTTGCCATGACACCACCTTGCCCCTGCTGTGTGGGAGTCTAGTAAAATGGCATGTGTTTATAGACGGAGTAAATATAAACCTCTTCAGGGTTATTTGCACACATGTTTCTTGGGGCAGGAGGCACAAAGCTTTAAAAGTACAGTTTAAAAAAAAAGAAAAGACAAAAGCTGCAGCTTCATAAATGAGCTAGTGGGGCGAGGTGTAGGTGAACTGGGCTTGTGACCACATCCCCCAGTGGCTAAAGGCCAGTTGCAAAATGATGGACAATTCCAACAGAGGGAATAAGCCAGGGAATATCAAGCAGCATTGGCTGGGTTACACCTCCCTGGGACTAAGTCTGGAGTTTAGTGTTTCCAAACGAAACACTATGAAGAGCTGTCCGAATTTAGCAGAATTTTTTTAATGAAAGATTTACAACTGAAATGTGAGGTTGTTTTAAATACGCCAGGGCTCTACATTTCAAAATGTATCTTGTATGCCTCTAACAATAATGTGTACTGCTAGTTTAAATCAATCTTAATTATGCATTGCTCTCATTTACCTTGAAAGAGCGAATACATTAGCATCAAATTTTCCTGTTCAGAAAGTGCCTTTTAGGCATTTCTACAGCCACAAATATTCACTGTCAATATGTATTTTGGTTTGGTTTGGGGTTTTTTTGGCTTGGGAAAGAAATTAAACCTCTAAATAGTTTGACATACGTATCAAAATGCAGTTACAATCAATTAGCATTCTGTATTTTTTTTTAAATTGCATTTTTTTAAATTGTATTTGGTTTGGGGAATATGTGTCTGTAGATAGATAGATAGGTAGATAGATATACACGCCCTATAAAACATAAAACACTGATGATTGTGCATATGTGTATTTTGCTATATCCTATATATATGCACAATCATCAGCGTTTTATAGTAATAACATTTCGATTGTTTAATTTGGAACAGATAAAATTAAAATGTTATTTAAAACAATAAATAGGATTTATATAAATAGGCGTTTAAGGGGGTTTTATGCTATAATACTGGAAAAATTGATAATACCTGAATATATGTGGGGAGGTTATAGTTGACACGTTAAACGTGAGCAGGGTAAAAATCGCTGAATAACCCCCACCCCCACCCCACCCCACCCCCCAAAAAAGGTAAAACTACATTGTAATAAACAAAGAATTTGATATGTACCTTCCATTACTGGGCACTTGCATTTTGTGTCCAATCAGGTCCATATTAGCTGAAAGTCTCACTGTCACAACACTGAAGGTTGTTTTAGTTTGTTTGTTTGTTTGTTTGTTTGTTTGTTAACTATTTCTAAGGCGGGAGTTTAGACATTTCCCCTAACATAGCTCCATGTAAATATTTCCCCTCATGTGAAAATGAGTCAGACTTCTCACGCCTTTTTAGACCCTACTTTAAAACATCACACGGCAAATCTGCAGGGCAAAGATTTAACGCAAGCTTTTCCTGAGTCAGTTTCATGCACTTTAAAAAATGGGTGTGATGTGTAGTTTGTGCGTCTTTATTGCGACTCTGCAGGGTCTGTACAGGAAGCAAACCTACAAAATGCCTATCATGGCCTATCCCTTCCTTTGTTTTCAGTTAGCTCACCCTCGTTACAAAAAAAAAAAGGCACTTGAATTTCAAGAGAGAGATGGAAGGTGCACATGTAGTGAACTTCAAGAGTCTGGGTCATCAGCGAAGCAAAAACCCTTGAAAGAGCATGGGATCTCTCACAGCACCCTCTTCAAACCTGCCCTGGATAAAACGGAACTAAAACCTCTTCTTCTGCCAGTACTTCAGCCAAGCACGTTGTTAATCCAGGTCCAAGGCTGCTGCTGTTTCAGAGGTCAGCTCTTTCCTTTCCTCCCCTTTCCTGCCCTCCCCCACCCCAGTCTCCTCACCCCCTCCAACGCACACGTTGTATATTATAATATGTATATCTCATATATATATATACTGGTACACTCCTTGGGCTGGAGCAAAACACGAGCCTGTCTATGCAGCGAGCAAACTACCTTTGCACTGGAGACAGGTTGATGGCAGAGACAGGCACAGAAAGGATGATTTTAGTCGAACTGCTCTCTGACTCCATCTCCCCCCGACAGTCATTGTGCCACCGTTGGACTGGAGTGATTTGTTTGGGATGGTTTTATAGCGGTTGATGTCAGTGTTATCCATACTCCAAATATCTGCCTTATAGTGGGGAGAAAGCATCAGGCAATTGTTTATCAGTTAGGTCCCCCCTCCCCCCCCCACACACACATTTCAGGTTTCAGTGGTAGCCCTGTTAGTCTGTATCAGCACACACACACAAAAAGGAGGAGTCCTTGTGGCACCTAACACATTTATTTGGATGAAGTGGGTTCTAGCCCACGAAAGCTTATGCCCAAATAAATGTGTTAGTCTCTAAGGTGCCACAAGGACTCCTCGTTTTTTAACACACAAATTTGTTCCTTGAAGTGCCTGTCAGGTGATCGGAGTGTCTTGGCAGAAGATGTCCCATAAACACAGGTCCCCAGACATTAGTTGGTTGTCCATAAGGCCGTGCAAGAAGACGTATTAAGAGACCAGGCCAAAAGTACAGTACCTCCTCTCCCCACTGACTTCACAAACTGGGCCCCATCCTGAAAGCCTTGACTGGCAAGAATGACTCATCCGGGTAAGCGCTGGCAGGATCAGACCCCTTAGTGGGAGCTGAGAACTCACTTTCACTGTCCTGGGAGTGAATCCCTGTCACCATCTGGCTCTCATTGGAATCAATTGCAAAATCGCATGGGCTTCAATAGGAGCAGGGGATAGGACTGGGGTCCTACCGGCTCTGTAGAGGAGCGATTCATTCCCCCATACTCGGGGAGTGCACCGAGGTGACAAAGGAGAGACAGGTAAATAAAGCTCTCTTCGGCCCCGTTTGTTAAAGGAGTGTCACTGTCTTTAATGCAGCAAACAATTGCTGGTGGAGACCATATCTCCGCGCGCCCCTGATAAAACTACGTCCCACATCCTTTGGAAGGATGCATGTGTCTGTCACCTCCGGAACGCGGGTTGCTGCGAAGAATGAGCCCTCCTAGCAGGAGTCAAAGTGTCCGCAGGAAAGAGAGGACAAAGCGGCGGCCACCCGCAGGTCTGGCTTTGGGCAACCAAACCGGGCATTGGTTACTGGCCCGCGCCGTGTTTGTGGGAGGCGGGTGATCAAGAAACAGGGGAACGCAACAATCTCCCCGTAAGGCAAATCGGTGAGAGTTCTTCAAAGCCATCGCCCGCCGTGGACTGACACGGGGGAGCAGCTCGGTGTGTTGGAAAACACGCCGCGCCTGGGGCAGCTTCCACGTGCTCGCCCAACCCAACCTGCTGCTACTGACACGCAGGGCTGTGACACTTCCCATTGAAGCGTGTGTTTCAAACACAACTCGAGGCTTTTTCCTCTCCTTCCTCTAGTCCCACCGCTTATCCGAGCGAGCGGGACGCCGCATCTCACGCCGGGCATCCAAAACGGGATCGCGAAGTCACCCCTGCAATGTGGGTCACCTCTCATTCACGGCTCAATGAAGCAAGAGGGGCGGGAGAGATCCCTTCAGAAACAAGGATTGGAAATTGATTTGCCAGTTGGATCTTCCTTGGAAGATACTGACCAAAAACCCCTTTAAGCCCCCCCCCCCCCCAGTTCTGATGAAGTTTCCAGTTAGAAAAACACACATAAAAGTCCTCATTTAGGATACACACAGTCAAACGGGTGCTTAGTTACCAGCAGTCTAATTGATATATATATATTTGTACAGAAGACTGTTATAGCAAAAATTAAAACCAGAAAAGCGAGCTTGGAGAAAGCCAGCTTTGCTGCCCTGCGATTGTTTTCATGGGGTAAAGTCAATGGGGCTCACAGACTGCTGCCCACTCGTGTGTCGGTGCAAGGAAGAGATTAGGAGACTGCTTTGCTTCAAGATTTCATTGGAAAATGGAAAGATCCGGAATCTCCTTAAATTCCAACACCCGATCCCCCCCTCCCCCCAGGTTATTTCGCCTACACAAGACGAGAGTCATTTCTTTATTATTATTTATGGGGTCGGGTTACATGATACTTGCTCCTATACAAACGCAAAACCAGGCAAAGCTTGGGTCTGATTTATGAGGGGGAGGGTTTGATAACTACATGTAGCCCCCCTCTCTCAGACCCGACCCTCCCTTAAAACGGATCGTTTCTGAGTAAGGTCTCGATTTTTTTTTCCCTCCGGTGGTCCCTATGCTGGGAGCAGGAGTTTGTGATGGGAAGTCTGTTAAAGCCATTAGGATTTTGGCACCGGGGCACAAGAAAAGCAACACAAACACCACTCACTTTTCTAAATAAACATTAGTCTTAAAAAGTTTGCACTATTGACCCCCCGCAGATCTGATTACTTGTAATTCTCTGAACCATATTTTAAGACCTCGAACTTTTTTTTTTTCTTTTTGGAGGGGGGGGGGGAATAGAGGGAGCCTCCTCTTGGTTCATATGTGTGTGTGTGTGTCTCTCTCTCACACACACACACACACACCCTCCACTTCGGTGCTTTCCGTTATTTTGGGGGCCTGGAGGGGGGGGCGGTTCATGGTGCACCGCAACTGAAGGGAACTGTTTCCACGCTACGACGCTCTAGCTTTTCAAATCGGATTAAATCAATCTGGGCGAACCGCATCTGCCCACGCACACGGTACAGCAAAAACTGCATGATCGATTGCAACGTTTTCTTCCTTTTACACTGTATTTCCCCCCCCCCCCCCCCCCCCCACCACCACCACCACCACCGGCATTTCACTTTACAAAAACCACAATCATCGGCTGGTTTCCTGTGGAAACGGACCATGGACCGCGCCAAGTTTTGGGGGATCCTAAAAAAAAGGGGGGGGGAGCCATAACATTAATTCTTGGTCATTTCATTGTTTGTATTTCAGGGATTTGGGGAAATGGGTTACACACGGAGAGAGCAGCTAAACCCCACGTTATTCCAAGCAAAGAGGAATTCAGGGGTAGAGGAGCACCGAACTGCTGAGTAATGTGGATTGCCTGAAACTCCTGTAACCATGACCCTGCAAGCAGCCAGTATCAATGTCTCTATTTCATCGGGCCGAGCACTATTTTCTTTCCTGCCAACTTCTCAGACGCTGGGTGGGGGGAGGGATTGGAAGGACAGAGCCATTCGCCTTTCCGCAGCCTGCAAGGGTTGCTTGGGTCTCTGTTGATGTTTATTACATTCACGCTGCTCGTGTTATGTCTCGTTGCCTCGCCCAGCCAAAGCCGGCTGCCTGGCTGGATTTGCCAAGTGAGCACCGGGCTCCCCCCCGCCCTTTCCCCCTACGGCTCCCAGAACCAGGGCTGCGGCGGCGGCAGCTGTACAGAGGTACCATCAGTTTAATTGGAAGGGTCACATGTTAAATCCTCGCTGTTGTTCCCGCTCATATCTCTGTGTCCCTCTGCTGCACATTTACTGATTTCTCTTAAACCAACCATTGTCACAAGGTTCACCCCAGGAACAACGAGCCAATGGGTTGCCACGGCAACTATAATGACATTAAAATAGAGCCCACCCCCACTCTCCAACCAGGCAGGCGGAGACCAGTGCAAAGTATTATGCATCTGTGATAGCACAGGCGGCTTGCGTGTTTTTTTAACAGCGGGGAGAGAGCAGAAGTACTAGGGTAAATTAGTGCTGAAGAGAGATCTGGCAGCTCCCATCCAGCCAACTGTTAAACACCATCACGTGAAGTTAAGCCAGTCCATGTCCAGCAAAATCCACCCCCTACAAGCAAGTGATTTCCGTTTGGAGCCCCCCAATAGACTCAGGCAGTGGAGAAAGTTAAACACTAATAAAAACAAGAATCGTTAACAATAACAAATAATAATATATAATCACCCCCTTTCTAATTTAATATTTGTAAAACAACGCCCCAAAAGGGGAGGGGGGGGGGATCACATATTTCCAAACACTGATCCGTGCCCATGAACGTTGCCTTGTGGATAATATATAGTGGTATTTAGGAAAGATGTTAAAACTGGTTTCAAAACCAGAAGACTAAAGGGGAGGGAGAAACAGGTGGTGTTCTTCCCCCATACAAAAAGAACAGGAGTACTTGTGGCACCTTAGAGACTAACAAATTTATTAGAGCATAAGCTTTCGTGGGCTACAACCCACTTCTTCGGATGCATATAGAGTGAAACATATATTGAGGAGATATATATTCACACACATACAGAGAGCATGAACAGGTGGGAGTTGTCTTACCAAGTCTGAGAGGCCAATTAAGTAAGAGAAAAAAAACTTTTGAAGTGATAATCAAGATGGCTCATTTATATGCTCTAATAAATTTGTTAGTCTCTAAGGTGCCACAAGTACTCCTGTTCTTTTTGCGGATACAGACTAACACGGCTGCTACTCTGAAACCTTCCCCCATACACACACACTTTACGTTTTAGGAGATCCAGTGATGCAACCATCAAAACACGGAACTCGGCGCTGAAAACCAGGAAAAGAAGTGGCGGGGTAGTTTGCAAAATTGGGTCCCTAGCTTAATGAGTGGGAGAACCTATTTGGCTCTTGCATTGCCTTTGCAAATCTATCCGCATGAAATTGGGTAAATATTATTATTAAATCCGATTATTTAAAAAATATTAAGAGCCAGCATATGCCTGGAGATATAACCAGAAAGATACGCCTCGTTTTTAAGGGGTGGGGAGACAGGATCCTTTTGGGTTCGATTGAAGAAGATGTTTGCTACTTTTTCAATGAAAATCAGTGCGTTGACACTTTACTTTCAAGATAACTTCTTTTTTATATCCGAGTTTACTTCGAATAATCCCTTTGCAGGGTCATTTCCAGAATTGTTTGCTTAAAAATTGGATGACACTGGGTTAAAAGAAGTGTTTAATGGTACAAAGAAACTTTCGCTGTGAATATTCTATCTACAGTTAAATTCCCTTCCAGCTACACAGTTGCCACATAAAGGTAAAACTTGATTAAATGATCAAAGGACACTGTTTTACGGTAATACTGAAATTCTGGGCAGCGCAGCTATAACGTAAATATAGACTGCACCTCACTAGAATAAGTGGTTGATTTTTTATTATTTGATGCTTGGTAGCTACATTTAAAATTTCGGTGGTCATACAACGGTGATTAGGGGGGTGTCACATAGATATAAAATAGATACGGATCTCTGTAGATTACATAGGAATTTCCATATACATGTATTGGTTTCTAACCTAGATTTCAAACTCTGACTCCTAACTAGAAACATCCTAGGAGACCACCTGGATGCTACTTAAGGAAATGAATTTAGCAACACCATTGAGCGAGGGTCATCGATGGATTAGCTACGATTCTTAATTTCATATCTGGGGGGGGGGGGGGGGAAGCCTGTTTCCCAATTGGGTTCGATTTACCAGTTCTGTGCATCGGATTTACACGAGCGAGCCGTTTCTGCAGCGATAATTTTGTAATCTAACCTCTCTCGTTTGGCGTAATTGAAAACCAGGCATCATCTGATGACTTTGGCTATGAGGGGCTTTTTTTGGTTTTATTTCCGCAATAAAGGTGAGAATTCTGCCCACTTCCCCTTCGGTCTCTTGTGATTTGTTCTTCAGTGGTGCAGGATCCGGCCCCCAACTGTGTGTGTTTACACAGATGTATATTGTATACACGCACATTCAAACTATTTTAAAGCAAGGACTGCATCTTCACATCCAACCGTTCAACATTTCCATCGGCCAGATTGAGGTGCCAGGGGGTGCACCCTCTTACTGATGCGAGTAGTTCTTTCTCAGCCCTCTCTCGTCCCGTTGACGTTAATCCAAATGATTCTAGTAAGAGCTTTTCAGGATCGGGTCCATATCGGGCAAAGGGATGTTTTCCAAGGAAAATGTTTTCACTTGCAAGTCATACGTGAATGGGAGGAGAACAGGAGACCGCTGGGCGAGTCTGCTTTCAGTTACATCGGGGACGTCAAGAAATGGGAGGGAATTTTTTTATTATTATTTACAAGTTAAATGCATATTCTGCCATGCCCCCACCACTCCCTTTTCAGAGCCAAAGCCCTTCGCATCTGTATCTGCTCTGCATCGACACAGGTTCGTTTTCAGATGATGGGGGGGGGGTAATTTTTTTTTTATTTTTATGAACTGCAAAACCCAAGATGCTGGGCCCGATCCTGATCAGAAATAAACGCGATGGGGGCTTTTCTATCAACAGATGTAGGGGCAAGATCTGGCCCTAAAATGGTCACACACCCGTTACCACGTGGGATCAACGTGCTCTTTCTCTGTGGCTATTTGACGCGAGGTTGGGTATAGAATCCATCCACCCCTTCCCCGCCAAGCTCGCTGGGTTGCAGCTCTCAAAGGCTGGCTTTTCTGCTGGTGGGGCTTGGAAAGCCGGTGTCCGTCGCGCTTTAAGAATACATAGCAAGGTGCAGGGGGCAGGAGGGGTCCACTTTCACAGGAGGGAGAAGAATTCAGCTGCGATTTGGTCCCCTCACAGTCTGAGCTCGGGAGCCATGGCTGCAAACGGGGGGGGGGGGGGAAGCCTCCCTCCCTTGAACTCTCCTTCCCCTGCCTTTGTAACTTTCAGGACGTGAAGGGTTTAGCCCCCCTCCTGCACACGTGTTCTGGGGCTTGAATGAGCGTTTGCTGGGCCTGTTCGCCTGGATCCCTCCAGACCTCGGTGTGGTTTGCCATCCTTCCTTCCCTCGACACTTCACAGCTAAGCCGCTGTACTTAAGGACTCACCAGCTACTTCGGATCCGGAGCTGCAGGCCCAGCCCCGACTCCAGTTGTAACATAACACTGGATCCTGCAGCCCTCGCTCTCTAACAGCTCTGGGGGCGGGGGCGGGGGGGGGTTGCTTCCCATGGTTTTTGCTTCCTAGCTGTTAGGCGCTACTGAAATATAAATACAAACTGGAATGAACTGCTAAGCACAGCCTGGTCCGAGGAGCTTTTCCCCCTTCCACCCCCGGGCAAAAGCTGGCTCTGTAGTTAAATGCCTCTCTCCCCGTTCGCCTAAAGCCACGTTGACAAAGAAGGAAACCCAGCGGTTTGGTTCTTTCTCGGGGTTGTTTTGTTTAGGCTGGAAGGTGAAGGGAGTTTTATGATAAGCTCCCAGCCCCTGTGGGCTCAACGAACAAGGTCGGGGCATAGGTGCTGGGACCATGTGTATAGGGGCTGTGAAAGCCCCTATACACAGGATATGAGGAGAACCGCTTCCGACCACGGGGTGCAGCTGCACCCCCAGTTCCAGCACCTCTGGCCAGGGATGCTGGAACGACTTTGGTCGTGGGGGTGCTGATGAGGGTGCTTGTTACTACTACTGCAACCTCGGGGAATTCAGCCCCACTGGCCAAGGCTCTCTTCGCCATGTACCTCCTGCAGAACTAGGGCCTGGCCTTTTCTCTTAGCCATATTTCCTGCCGCCTGTGCCAGCGTGAATAGGGGAAGCCTCTTGGGAAGGACTTGAGAGCGGCAGGTCGCTTGTCTGATAGGTCGGGCCAGGAGGTTAGCTTGGAAGTTGTGCCCAGGTGGTCGGCCCCTTTTACAACATAAAGCGGGGGGAGGGGACAGCAGTGGGACAGACTGTAGCTGCATTGAATAAAGTAGCAAGAGGATAAAAACAAAAACAAAAAGTAGCCGCCTCCATTCAGACTTGCTACTGGCCAAATGGACAAGCGGAAAGAACTCTCCCTTCCCTCCCTGGTCCGTGTTTGCAGTGTTGGGCCCCGGAGGCTAACGGGACTTGGGGGGTGAGGTGATATTGTATTGGACCCATTGCTGGTGGTGAATGAGACACGCCTCGGGGACGTGCTCCTTCACCAGCAGAAGTTGCTCCCATAAAAGATCTTCTCACCCACCTTGTCTTATTCGCAGCAGACTCCGGTTAAAGACGCCAGCGGTGAAGACAAGCCGGCTGAGTCCCGCCCCCTTGTTTGGCTTGAATGACCAGAGGCCACTTAGTCCACGGGCTGGATTGACACCCATTAAGTGGCTATGCTGCGCATAGGACCTATGTCCCCCACCTAGGGCCCGACCCTGCAGTTCTCGTTGCAATAAAGGCGGCAGGATCGGGCCCACGGAACTCGCCCGGTTCCTATATGATACCAAGCTTGGGGGGGGGGGCGGCTTATCCGTCTCCCATTGAAACGGACTGAGACTTTTTTTGACTTCCAGGATCAAGCAGATCCCGTTCGCTGGGGAGTAAAGGGCAGGGGGGCAGGGAGGGGAGCCGCACACTGAACGACAAATGCAGCGTTTGCTTCCACATCTTGTAATCATCTCCCCTGCGCGCTGTTTGGGTCCAAGCCCCAGCCACAAGCCAAAAGCTTTTCCTTCACAGTTCATTGGATTAGCCATTTCTTCCGCGGGTAGAACCGTTTCTTGTCGAGCCTGTCATCACAACGGCTTCGAGGTGTGGATACGGCGCAAAGCACTTTCGCAGTAGCTTTCTGTTCCGCCTCCCTCCCACGGCACCAGAACAAAGCAACCAGCGCGAGACACAATTTGCAAAGAAACTCCAGTCCGAATTCTTTCTCTTTGGGGGAGCACAGATTTAGGGAAATCGTTAGTGGGACGATGCTCAGACCCGTTTTAATCGAGCGATCTATAATTATCACTTTATTACCAGCACCGATGTGTATTTGGAAACTTTCGCCCTCTAAAATTTGTAGATGACTTTTTTTTAAATGGAGTTTTTTTTAAATGGAGTTGTTTACAGCTGTGTATTGCTGAAGCTTTTCCCAGTGCATCAGAGTTTAAATCTCAAAATCGCATCTATTCCCCCTCCCCCCCATTGCTTAGTGTAGAAAGAGATACCGTACCCTTGGCTAAGTTTCTCGAAGCTTGAGCCAGCCCAACCTGCCTCTTTGACTTACAACTGAGCTAAAACAAAGCCCCAAGAACGCTTATTCTGAAGTGTTCTTCTTAGCCCAGGTTTATTTAGGTGGATACAACAACCAACCTGTCCAGCAGGAGATTTAATCTCTATATTCAGAGAAGGGGCAATCAAATGAGGTTAAAAATAATTTCCCCTGTGAGATGTGCCAGCCAACTCTACAGTGTTGCTGACATGAGAATTTCCATCGGGGTGGATAAATTTACTTGTGTCCCACATGACCGGGGAAGGGAGAAGGTCATGAGACTGGTATTTACTTTATAAGTCACAGAGGAGACACGGATTTCAACTCCGGGTACCGCATTATTCTACCCTTGAATCTAACTCCGATCAGTTGTCAGAGCGACGCCAGAAAACGCCCTGCGAAGGCGCCGGTCGCTGGAACAAAAGTAGAATTTTAGGCCGCAAGTTATTTTCCCTGAATACAATGTGCTTAAGTGGCCAACAGAAATGGGACATTAAATCTCTGCTAATAACATGATCGTTCATAGATCGCTCAGAGAACCTGATTGCGGCTAGGAATGTAAAGAACAGGTTCCCAAGGACCTCAATGCCCCGTGGTGCAGATTTCCATCGAGGGCAATGGACAATTGTCCCCAGCTTGAGGATATGTCCCCAATATCCGATAGACTTTGAGAAGGCATCAGCAGCGGGTTCTGCGTCTATGGATCCCGAACCGCATTCTTGCCCCCTGGAAATCAATAGGAGTGTTTGCCACTGGCTTGACTGGGAACAGGATCTGGCCCTTCATCCAAAAGCTGGTTTGCATTTTTTGGTTTGTTGTGTTTTTATTTATTTAACAGCCACCGACGGGGCAGAAGGGATACCAGAGCGAAACCACACAACAGATGGCGGAGGAGAGGCAAATCAGAAAGGAAACTTTGAGCCAGAGAGTCCACATAAGATGTGGGAGGAAAATATTAGAATGTAGGAAATGTAGCTTTTCGTTCCCCTGTGAAGAAAGAAAGAAGGGACTATGCACGGAATCTCTTTGATATGGTTGAGGATGTGAAACAAATTTGAGTTACAAAGAACAGTGACTATAATTTAGTCTAAATCTGGAGCTGACAGGAGCCGATGAGGCTGAAATGTGACCAGATTGTGTTTGCAGGGACAGCGCCTTTCCTTAACGTATTCGTTTAAGTTTAAAGAGAAAGTGTAGAGGTCTATTTCCGCCCCTATCTATATGCTTATGAGGCTCTTTAGCTGCCTCGTCTACCAACCCCAACCAGACAAAATCCTACATTAAAAGTGGGAGGTTTTTTTCTGTAAAACCAAACACCAAGGCACACAACAGCACAGCGACCCGAGGAGCACATATCAGCCCTCAAACCACTCAGTGTAAGAGAATATTCAGGATCATTTCGCTGGGGGCGAGGGAGATCTAAACCGACTTTTGCTTCAGCCGTGTTGGACTCCTTCTAATCTGCTGGCCTGGGGTGCAGGTTGAGAGCCCATTGCGAAATTCACTCCAATCGGCACACCACATTCATTTGTGACCAAAACCAAATGTACCTCGGCAGAAGCAGTCTTAGGGAAGGCCCTGCTTCCAATCAGGCGATAGAATGAACATCAGCTAACCCTGCTGCCCATCAACTATTGATTGTAAGACTTATTGGGGGCATTTGTTCATACAAACATCCACTGAACAAATAATTTGGACGGTATTTTCTTTCATTTTTCTGAACCAGAAAATAAGAGATAAATGCACTGAATACAATTCATTGTCAATGAATCATGCAGTCCTACTAGCAATGAAGTGAGGGTTGGGGTTTTTTCCTGGTTAAAAAATTAAGTTTTCCAAGGAATGAATTAAAAGCAATTCTTTTTAAAAAATCATTGCTTCTAAAGAACATGCTTAACTTGGATATACTTGTGTGACCCTGTGAACCTAGTAGTATTTTATTATATTAATGTTTGAAATGGGAGGGGGAGGGACAGAAGAGAAAATTACCCGTGGGTTATGAGGAAAAAATCCGTGTGGGGATCTGTTCACCATATTGAAAGACCTTATTGGATCCCAATAAAGCACTGGTTCATGCCCTGCTTCATGAATATGCTCAAGAACGGGTGTAATTTACCAGCTAGAGCAAAACTCCCATTGACTTTCCAGGGGAGCTTTGCCTGGTACTTCAGCTACACCTAACACCATTTATTTTACCCGGCAAAGTCACCTACTTCTCACCGAAGTTTTCTGTGATGAATTTTAATTCAGCGGCAGGGGAGCCTTTTCACTTCATGAACGCAAATTTCAGAGCACTCCGGCTCATCTTTCGAGTGTGGGGAAACTGAGCCAGGAAAAATGGGAGGCGAGTTTTGCGAGAGTAAGGACTGCAGGAACCGGCCCTGTTAATTTCACAGTGTAAATCCCCCGCCCCAAAGGTAGCAAAATGAAATAACTGGTAAGAATGTAATTTTCCTTGAAAATGAGGTTACAGCCGGGAGTCAATGGAGTCTTAGCCCAACTTTTAAAATGTGCGTGTGTATATAATTTCCTTTTTGATCAAATTAAGTGGTTGGTATAATTACCTTGCACAGTCTGACTTGTAAATCTGATCCTAATTAACCAGGAAATATTGGGAAGGAGGGTGTAATTAACAAGAATCTGAAACATTGAATAGAGACAAGTTATCCTTTGCAGCACTGCACACAGAAAAAAACTACATCTCCAGTCCTTTTCCAATATAGAATCTTCCGTGCAGATTTTCATTATGATTTACAAGGCTATCTTTGGCAGATGGAGAATATGAACTTTCGTTGGAAACGAATGTTAATAACTTGCGATTTTTAAAATATATGTATATACTTAGGCACCTAAATGACACCGCTTGCCTTGCCAAAATAAACATGAGACATTTATAAAATAAGGCAAAATATCATGGGTTTTGATTTGGGAAAAATGAGATGTTTTTCCTCAATCCAATTTTGGAATTAAACAGTATTAAATATTAACCAGGCGCCTTCGATTGGTACATAAATCTATTTCAGTGTTCCATATGTGCCGTTTAAAATAATCAGGCAGCCAACACACTGATTTAGTTTATCAACATTTTATCCCTGGGTATCATCAAAGGAGCATCAAGAGCCATTAAAATTAGCATTTGAATTAAGATGGAGATGGAAACTCGAGATCAAAGACTTCGGTGCTTGTTATGTGCCATCCTGACACCTGTTGCTATGAACTACATAGACACAAAGGTTAATTTTATTTTTATTAAAAAAATAGCACAAATGCTCAAGAAATGCTAGCCGGGAGCTAAATGGAAAAGGGGGCTTCTATGAGAGGCATAAGGTGTTTTCAGTCTGTAGTATCGCGTAGTAAGGTGTTATAAAGCAGAGCTCACATTACAGTATCTGGGTGTATAGCCATTTCTAATTCCCATGCGCCAGTAAATTCTAAACAATCAACTGTTGAGTTTACAAATTTTTTAAAAAAGATTCATTAATACCTTGGTTGTCTCTCCAGCCTTCAAGCTGAATGCGAGTCACAGAGATCCCTTTACAGTCTTTCGAATATCTGGAAGCTATACAAGGCAGACTTTGTTGTTGATCTTATTTGGGCATCTTTCTGCAACGCTAGCCGCTTAATTACTTCCAAGGCAATGAAGCAAAAAAAAAAAAAAAATGGTTTATCGTGACAAACAAATCGCGGCGAGGTGGCTAAATTCAATGATTGCACTACAGCTGCATTGCAAAGATCATGCAAAAATCCCTGTCTAGATTCATGGCCTTACTAATTTCGATGCAAAGTTCTTGGAACTATTTGAACTCTGCCAGCTTCGTGTCTCAAGTCAAATTTCTCCCCGCTTTTTAACATTGGAATTCTACATAATTGAAGAAGAATCCTCGCCTACCAGGTGTTCGTGGAACCTAACTGAGGATCAGTCATTAAAAGTGAAACCCAACAGTTATTTCCTATTCACTGCGCTGTGAATGAAACATAACCGGACCAGTCAATACAGCAGACAAGTAGCACTTCAAGAAAACTTGGCAACTGTGGTAAGGAATCAGTTTCAGATCAAGGAGGGACCAGATTAATAAAAGAAAAAAGGTTGAGGACAGAGAAAGAAAGGACGCAGAAGGAAATGAAGGAAAACTGGAGAGAAAGCTTATTTAAAAATGTCGTTTGATTCCTTCCCTCAACTACCAAACCCTTTACAAACCAAATCCACACTGATTTCAGGTTTACGATGCAAAGCATATGCAATAGCAATTTATCTTTATTTTAAAGTTGTAACAGATCCTTTGGATGGGGAGTAATTATATGAACTACAACTAGTTGTTTATATCTTTTTTTTTTTTTTTTTTTTTTTACATTACACTTAATTAGCTCGGAAGGCAAAAGTCAGCGAGTGCTTCCAGAGTTTAGACTAAAATGGATTTTTAAAACCGCCACAAAATTCATTATATTCTGAAACTTTGAAGGGTGATTTTTTTTTAATAAAACAAAAAGTGCAAACCCATGTATTGGCTTCCCTGCAAACAGTCACATTTTGTTTCATTGTAACTTTGGCTTCTGGTTTCAAGCACATAAAATATAAAGTGCATGTGTAGATACGAAGTATATTTGTTTGTGACCTGCAGTATTTTCTTACCAAACCTGCATAAGACAAGGAAGCATTAAGGCTTCACGAAAAAAGGGAGCAAAGTTTGCAGCTTGACTGATTTGTGCTCTAAAGATCCACAAAAGCCTAATATTTAAGCGTGGAATTGAGGCTATATAAGAAGTCTCCCGTGTCTCAATCCATTCGAGCGTATTAAGTAACAAATATCTAAATATTCGCACTCCAGTTGTCTTGAGTGGGCAGAGGTGCTGTCTGAGATCTGAAATACCACCCGGAAAAAGTTTAACTCCGGACCTTTAGCGCTCTACAATAAATCTTTATTTCATTTCAACAATTCCAAGGGGGTATCCTCCCCACCGCCTTGCAAACTGAATAAAACTGACAACGTCTATTATTCTCTCGTCTCTACCAACAATCCTTCCTCATCACTGTCACAAATGGGCTTTCAAAGCCTCTTAAGCAGGACAAAGTTTTAAACTTCATTAAGTGACCAATAAAATGACCCTTTGGGTCTAGATTTAAATATGCCAGATTTGAGCCCCAAATAAAAAGGGGGTTATAAATAGATTTTTTTCCCCCGGGGGACTAGGCTCTGCTTCCTTCAAACTTTAGAGAAATAAACACGTTTGCTATGCTTTTTGCATGTCTGCTTTTTCCTATAACTACAGCCCCTGGGTGGTCGCCAATGCAAAAGAAAGAAAGAAAGAAAAACACGCTTCAGAAAACTAACAAGACGAGACACAAATTAACATGGTTAATAAACCCCTTGCAATATCCCAAGGCAGATAGGGTCTTTCTAATCTTGCCAGGCCATGTTACAGAAAGTCCCCACTTGGAAGCCTCAGCTGCTCCTATATTTGTGTGAAAGATCTAAACACTGCAATATCACATTTTCCATTCAATAACTTGTGTTCAGTAACTTGCCGCTTGTGTTCCAAAAGCAATAGTCATTGGAGATTTTAAAACGTAGGAAAATTTAAAAGGTAACAATTTCGTTCCCAAAACAAAGGGGGGGGGGTGAGAAACGTTGTGTATTAGGAGGGGGGAAATAGTCCACTCCCTTGCAAATATTTGTCTTAATTCACAAGTCAGAGAAAGTGTCTTAAGAAAGGGTAACGTGACTACTCTAATTAAGATTTAAAGCAATCGTGAACATGGGGGGGGGAGTTCTTCTCAGAAATAGGAAACCAAAGAGGCCTGGCCATCAGGGGAGGGTTTAACCACTGGACATCGGTGTTGTTTAGAAAAGGTGTTTTCCATAATCCAGATCATTTTTCAGCGCTCCGTTTAACCATAAAGACAAAAATATTGGAGAAGGGAACGGGCTTCTGACCTTCCTAATTCCCCCAAATCAGTTTAAAACGCTCCTGCGGGCTTCTGATCGCAATAATGGATACCAGAACCTGCCAAAGGCGGAGATGTTCGGAGAGAGTTTTAATGTGATTCCAGGAGCCGGAGGTTTCGGATGGGGATTTAAGAGCTAGATCGAAATTGACACGCTGTTCCCTCTATCCCAAGAATCGTGATCACTCAATTTAGGCCAATGACTGGGGGTGGGGGGGGATTTAACAATGAAAGGGGGGGGTTTCCCTCCACACCAGATGTGTTCTGAAACGTGTTACAACATTTCTTGTTCAGCTAAGTAACCTCGGAGGCCTGCCCCTTTGCAAACAGAAATGTTGCTGAGAAGGACTGTTTTCCCTAGCAATATCAAGGGGGGAGTTACACACACACAAAAAACATCGCACGGGTCACATTTCTGGGCGCACTTGAATGATATAAGCGTTTGAATGAAACCCACTTCGAATCGAAACATCCATACTACAGTATTTAGTATCTTCCGGGCAGCTGTTTTGCGGTTAAAGTCCCTTCAACTGACACCCCAGGAAGGTATTTAACCCACCACCCCTCCCCCCCCCAAAAAAGAACACAACCCCAAACAATCCACCAAAGAAACGTTTCCAAAAAGGAGAACCCAGCTGGCATTTTATGTATAGACAGGAACTGGGTAGGGTTAGATTTTGGATCGATTCTGCAGTCGTTATTCAGACAAAAAACTCCTAGGGAGGAAGGGCTACAGGATCGGGCCCTGTGGTGTCATGTACATGTATTCAGCCTTCAATCTTTCTAGGTTTATAAAGGGGTTCCCCCCCTTTTTTTTTTTAAACTGCAGTTTTCCAAACAAGAACAGAACAAATTCATAACAGGATTTGGGCAAGAGGGGAAAATACTGGCTGGGACAGCTAATCACTCTCCTGGAATGCTAACATCGTTCAGTGATCGGTTATTGCCAATGCCCCCTCCAATAAACAAACAAACAAATAAACCTCCCCCCTTTAGCCAGATAGGCGTGAAAAACGATCCTCAACGACCGCTTAAAAATAATGCCCCGTGAAGATCAAACCTACAGAGTCAGCCAGCCCCGTAATTAGAGGCCATTATCCGCGGTGCCTTTAAACACAACCCCCTCTAGAGTTAATGTTATTCCATATTTCGCTGTTAACCCCGTCGCCTTGGCAAGGTTTGGCGGTGGAATTGAAGGCTCTCAGATCAGACAAAACCTGGGGTGCAGCGGAGTCCTAACCCCCCCCCCCGACACATATCAAAATGAGGGGGTCCATTGGGTCTGCAGACAGTCGTTATTATGGATTAACCAGCCCACGCGTCATACAATATTCGTGTCTAAATACTCCTATTTAGGCCTAGAGAACCGCAAAGAGAGAAAAAAATCAACCTAATACGACACAGTTTCAGGCTACAATGCAAACGAGACAAGCCAATGAGGAAGGTTTGATATCATTTTGGCTCGGATTAAAATAAATAATAATAATAAAATTGGTTACCTTTCCTGGTAAATTTCATTCATGGCCACAGAGGAACAACAAATAGTCTCACTTGATGGGACCGGAAGGGGGAGGAATGGATGAACAAGAGAAAATGCCAGCCACAAAAGGTGATTTCAACCTAACAGAAGAAGTTGGGGGCGGGGGGGGGGGCGCACTGGTGTGTTTGAAACCATCATTGTTCTACTCAATGAGCAAAGGGTGGAAGCCTCAGAACAGCTATTAATTGGGTTTGGGTAATGACTGGTCTGCAATCTGTAACTCAGAGACTGCTACCTCTCGTCTAGGAACAGATTTGCCCTCTTAGGGGAAATCCCAGATACCTTAAGCAGAACAGTAAGAACAGATCCTTAAGCAAGATCTGCCAAAGGGGGTTTTAAATGCAATGTCCTGTTCATTAACTCTGCAAACTATACACACTGGTTCTACATTTTACATGGGATTTCATCCTAAATGCTTCTCAAACTATTTTCTACCAGTCACTACATTCTATATTTATTTAGTTCCCTTTCACAATGTTTTTCTCCACCCCCACAGGCTCTTTAAAAAAAATCGCTCACAACTTTTAAAATAAAAACCCTGATGTATAAGGTCTCTCCTTTCTCCCTATGGATTCCACATTATTAAAAGCCACCTCATTTATTAGAGCGGATCTGAACAAAGTTAGTTTCTCTTCACTATTTTCTTCTAACTCCATCAAAGGCTCCGGGAAGAGAGAAGGGGGGGGACCACCCCTCTAGTAATGAGCTTGTCAGAAACACCCCCAACTTAGCCATTTAACTACTTGCACGCAGTTCTAGCCAAAGAAAAGGGGAGGCCGGAAGAAGAGAAGAGCTACAGAGGCTCTTCAGCGTTTCCACCATGTGCTTGGCAATCTGGAAAATAGATTCATTGGCCTCCTCTTTTCTCCCATGTCGAGCCTTGTAGCCCCTTTTGTAGGAGCTGGACATGAAAGGGGACAACCAAGTGTCTGACAGAAGATCGCTTTTCAGAAGCAAATGTGCGTGAGAGCGAGATGTGAGACCGCTCGCTGGGCGCCTATTCAGGGGAACCAGCCCTTTAAGCAACAACATCAACAAACTCAGCTGAGGTTCGAGGCGGATTAAGAGAGATGTAAAATGCTACACGATTCGAATCCTCCCCACACACACACTCACCCGCGACCCCTCCTCCCTTGTAATATATTGATCTCTATGGGGACCGGAGTCCATTAGAACAATGCGAAGCTGGTAAATGAATATTGGGGGAGGAGGGTCCCCCCCCCCTTCAGTCTGGTTTAATTCACTGACTGGGCAAGGCTTTTTGCGCACAACTTCCCTGCTTGCTGCACAAGAGACCAGGATGCTTCTTTAAAGTAACCCGATTGCTTTCAAGTTTCTGCGTGACAATACAAAAAAAAGGGGGGGGTGTCAGAGAGCGTTGCAGGATGTTTATTTACTTTTGTAAGTTGTTGCAAAATGTAGGCAGAGCTCTCGAGTTTCATTGGGTCATCCGAACTCCTCGGGCCCAAGGAAAAACAAAACCCTTCCAGTTCTTTCCCCTTGTGCCAACGTTTCCAAACAAAATAAAAAAGGGGGAGAAAAACAACCCCCCCCCCACGCGTATTCTCTCCCCCTCCTTCCTTAGGAACAGCCTGGCAACAGCAAGTCTTTGCCAAAAACAGGAGTTGAATTGGTTGCTCAGTGTAGAACCAAAACTAAAAGTCTAATAATCGAAAGGAGAGGATATAAACCTTGAATTATGAGGGGTTTTTTTTTTAAAAAAAGGGGGGCGCATTTACAAAAAGAGCAAAAAGCCAAATTTAAACTTTTATATTCTGACCTGGTAAGAAGAGTAACGAAACATTTATCCTGGGAAATAAAAACAAATCAATACACTGTTGATAGTCTGTCCTTCTATTCCACTTTACTCAATGTCTATTGAAGAGTTCGGTTCCGCTTTAGGCCGAGTTTGGTGCTTCAGTTTAGTTTAGTAATCAAAAGCCCCACTCTACGGAGATCTATGTGGATTTATTTTTAAAAGTTACCCAGTTTCTAACTGGCGTCAATTGGGTGACTATAGCACTCGGTTCTGAGGCCCAGAGTTAGAGCGGGGGGTGATCAGTTCTTACATGAAGAAAATACATAAGAACGAACGATCGTTTGGGGTTTTGTTTTAAACAATTCACAAACATTTATTAATTTACACCAGGGTGGGCAAAACTGCGTTGCCTTTTCCACAAAGTATTCACAGATTCTCTCAATAAAATAGATAGGACGGATGCACAACCAGTGAAGAGAGAGAGGTGGAATCTGCACATTATCTCCCGAATAACCTATATACAAATAATTACAAATACATTAAAAAAAAAACCACCCACACATTTAAGGGGTGGAAAAACTGGGTTAAAAATGAAAACTATAAAACTTCCTGATATCTCCGATTTTTTAAATGTGTGTTTGAATACGTCTCATTAAAAGCATCCGGAGTTTCTCTGATTTTTTTTATACTGGATGGTGCTTTATAAGTAAAACCAATCAAACCAAGATTAAAAAAAAAATCGGATCATTAAACATTTTCCTCGGGAGGAGAAAAATATGCCTACGTTGGAGGAAACCCTTAAAACCAGAGCTTTGAAGGAACGAGCAAAAGCTGTTTAAAAATACCCAGACATTTAAAACTCTCCTTATAAGTTTCAGAAACAGCTCTCTCGCCAGGATGTTTGCAACTCGCAAAGAAAAGGTTTCGAAGACCCGAGATCATTAAAAAGAAAATTAACACCTATAAAATGTTACATTTTAACCAGCTGAGTTTCCCATCGTACATTATGGACACTTTATAAATACACTTTTGGAGTCGGGGGGGGGGGGTAGTTTAGAATTCTTTTTCGAGCAAAGGGAAGAGATACAGAGATCAAGATGCGAAAAAGCCAAAAAAACAAAAAAGAAAGAATTCCTACCTTAAAACACAACAGGAGGAGAATTTGGGGGGAGGGTATTGGGTTTTTTTTTTTGAAGGGGGCTTTTTTGTTTGTTTGTTTGATCTCTTTTAAAAGGGACAGCTACTCAGATTTGTGATTTTGCTGGAAAAGTTCTGTCCGGGCTGCAGGAGAGACTCGTGGGCCAAGTTTAAGTGGTTCTGTACCGGTGCCAAAGCAGGAGTCAGCATGGCCAGGACTTGAGCCTGGCTCCCAACTTGGCCAGAGGCGTAAGGTGAGGAGGTGGGGGAGCTGCTGTGGGGCGGCGGGGCAGCGCCCCCGATAATGTTGTCTATGGAAAAAGAAGGCCTCCGGGGGGTGCTGCTGCCGCCGCCGTGGCTGTTGTCTGCCTTGAGGGTCTGCAGGAGGGCGGCGGCGGCGGGCAGGGCGGTGGGGCTCAGCTGCGGGTGGTAGAAAGGTTTCCTGCAGCTCAGTTCGCCGCCCAGGAAGGAGGGGAGGCTGGGGGCGCTGGAGAAGACCGAGGCGGCCGGGGGCGGAGGTCCGGGCAGGGCTGGGCAGTGCGGGGGCTGGAAGGGAAAGGTGCCCCCCGCCGCGGGATGGGGCGGATGCGGGTGGTGGTAGTTCTGCAGCTGGAGGCCGTAGTTGTAGCCGTAGGGTCCGTAAGGGAAGCCGGGCAGGAAGGGGCCGGGGTCCCCCCCGGCTCGCAGCAGGAGCTCGGGGTGCTGGGGGTGCAGCGGCTGCTGCTGCCGCTTGAAGCGTTTCCTGCGGCGGAGGAAGCTGCCGTTGTCGAACATGTCGGCGGACTCCGGGTCCAGGGTCCAGTAGTTGCCCTTGCCCGGGTTGCCCGGCTCGCGGGGGATCTTGACGAAGCAGTCGTTGAGCGAGAGGTTGTGGCGGATGCTGTTCTGCCAGGCGGGGAACTTCTCCCGGTAGTAGGGGAAGCGGCCGCTGATGAACTCGCAGATTTCGCTGAGGGTCAGGCGCTTCTTGGGGCTCTGTAGGATGGCCATGGTGATGAGTGCGATGTAGGAGTAAGGCGGCTTCACCAGCGGGTTCTTCCCGGCCGCCGGCGGCTTCTCCCCGGGCGCTGCGCCCCGGGCGCACGCCGGCTCCGAGGGGGACCGCCTCTCCGGGGAGCCCCCCAGGCGCGCCTGGCTGCTGGCCCCGCTCCTGGGCAGCCCCAGAGGGTCGCTGTCGTCTTCTTCTTCCTCCTCTTCCTCCTCCTCCTCGCTGAATTTGCCCCCGTCCTGGGGGGGCCCCACCACATCGATATCCGCGTCCTCCACCTCGGAGAGCGGCTCCTCCTCCGGGGAGTTCTCGGACATGATCCCGCAGCTGCTGCTCCTGCTCCTGCCCAGAGTCATTCTCGGGTAGCCGGGCCCGGGCTCCCCCCACCTAGCGGCGGCCCCCGGAATGGTACCGAGGCGGCGGCTGGGGCTGCGCGGTCCCCCCTTCTCTCTCCAACCGGGCACGGCCGGCAGCGGGCTCCGGCTCCTTCCCCGGCTTCCCGCCGCTCTCCAGGCGGGAGCGAGTCAAGGCAGGATCCGGGTGGCGGCTGGAGGGGGAGGATGGGAGTGGGGGGGGAGGACGCAGAGGGGCTGGGAGCTGCGATCGCTCCTTGGCAGAGTCTGGGGGAGGGAGGGGCCCGGGGAGGGGTGGAAAAGGGGATGGGGGGCGGAGGAGGGGGGGCAGTGGGAAGGCGACCTCCCCCCGAGCTCAGACCCAGCGGAACTTCTCACACACTGAGACGCCTGCAACTGCTCCAGAGGCCTTTATACCGAGCCAGCGCATCACGTGCTGCAGCCACCGCCGACATCCGCCAGCCGCCCCCCTCTCTGCCACTTACCCCTGGGGGCAACCCGGGCCAAGCGAGCCCCCTCGCTCCCGAGCCGCTAGTGCAGCTGGGGGAGGGAATTTCCACTGGCCTCCTCAGCCCTCCCCCTGGGCATCTGCATCCATCCCTCACGCTAGTC
The DNA here is from genome assembly GCF_028017835.1 of Emys orbicularis. Taxonomy (NCBI): domain Eukaryota; kingdom Metazoa; phylum Chordata; order Testudines; family Emydidae; genus Emys; species Emys orbicularis. The sequence continues at coordinate 6,670,909 of NC_088690.1, read as the reverse complement.
CCACCCTGCACCCGCCGCTTTGCCTTTGCAAAACCCTCACGCTTGTCCCTGGGCAAACCCACCTACCAAGGACTTTGCGGTCTCCCTCTTTGAGCCTGGATTTTCGGGTGCACGCGTTTCTCTACCTCAGCGACTCCGGGCTATCCTCAGCCTGTCTCAGCAGACCGAGAAGAAACGCCAGCTCTAGATTCGCAGCAAATCAAAGCGAACAAACCGAACTAGATGCAACATGCAGCGTGCTTCGCTCCATACCAGGAACATCACTCCAGGCCGGTTTTTTAGGCACCAAGTGTGACATCCTATGCCCTCATCCTGTCCCTTGGTCTCAAAAATTCATTGGACGGGGAGGCGAGGGGGGGAAATCACAGATCAAAATACTGGCTGCACTGACTATCCTGGGGAGGGGGGGATAAAAGGGCGGAACTGAAAACACGCTGATGCTAAAATACGGATTGCGAATCAAATCCACCCCCCACCCACTAAAACTGTGCTCAGCTAGAGAGATAGGGCAGAAGGACTTCGCTGAGGCAGCTCCGGCTACGTGTAAAAAGAGCAGAAGGTCTGGGGAGGCCAGGGGACGCTTTCCGCAAGGGGTTAACACGACGCTTGTTTCGCCACTGTCCCTGATTAGGAGCTTGGCCAGAAATGCGCCTGGGAAAGATGCAGAGCAGAGCTGCGGGGACTGGGCCAATTCAGGGCATTTCCAGGGGAAAGGTTTCCACGGGAGCTCACCTCCTTGGCCAACGCACCTTCCGGACCCCTAACAGGTCTTACGTTTACCACATGCAGGTTTTAGGATTCCCCACGTAGATAGATAGCACCCAAGGAGCCAGTTTATTTGCACTGCGCACAGGGCCAGGAGCGCTCGCTTTCTCAGGGAGATGCTCAGCTCACTGATGATTTAAAGAAAGCTGCTACTGGACAGGTGGGGGGAAATGTATCTTCAAGCTCAAGGCAAAGCAGCTCCCAGAAAGTGCCTTTCAGAGGTAAGAATAGGTTCCCCAGCCATTGCCTTTTCCCACAGGACAGCCCAACTTTCGGGCTTGATCCTTCTTCCCGTCCCTATCCCCAGTCTCCTACTGCTCTGGGGGCTTATCCAGGAATGTAATATCGATGGAACAATATATTAACAGGGTGCCACTTATTCGGCGCAGGCGTTCCTACCCCGCGTAGTATCGCACGGCTGAGCGTGCCCCCAAATCACCACCGTTTTGCAAAAACCGAAATAGCCGGAAGCAGATCAAAAGCAGCTTCTAGGATGAAGATTGTCCAGGCAGCTGCCCCCGGTTGTACCTGCGATGAACCCCAGGCAACGCCACTAGCAAGTGACTTTAAAATAGGATGGAGAGGTAGCGCTCCTTTTAAATGAGAGATGCCTTGCTTCGAATCAACACACACCCTTTTTAGCACCTTTATACTGGCGTCAGCGCGAGTCTTTTGTCCCTTTAGAAAATAGCTTGGCCTCCTATCAGAAGAATCCTCCAGAAATTCCTCTCCTCCTCATGGCTGAAAACAGGGTGTTACAACCTACAGCAATGCACCAACTCACAGGGTCCCTCTCCCGAGCTATGGCTCTATGTATCGCGACTCTAAATGAAGCCAGGGATGGCGGAGAAAGCGGTGATCAAATGAACCTCGTTAGATTTGAAAGACTTTATTTCCATCCAGCTAATGAGGCGTGTGTGTAATGTCCACATACACCCTGCCATCCACTTTCTTCAGTATCCCCCTTCCTAAAGGCAGACTGGTTAATTCACGAGATTTACCAATTTTTCTTGTGGCGAATTAAAGAGGGGGAGTTAATTAGCAACAGGGTACGGTCCCTGAAATCCAATTAGTTGGTAATAGGGGATTTTTATATAGGGAAGATTTTGCAGCGTCTTCCTTAACTCCCCCCGATTACCACCAATTTTACTCCTGGCCCTCCCAGAATTAGGGGTCGCATGAGTCATCTCTGAAATCGACCAGGCTAAGCGTGTGAAAAAAGGATTAATCGCATGAAGCTCGGCAAGATCGGTGATAATAATTCGAATTCAGTCAAGGGCCCTGGGGTGGGGAAAGTGCTTCGCTTCACACAGGTGTGAGAACGCTTCTGTAGGCAGAGTTCTGTGTGGGGAGGAGAGCTCCCGTCTGATACCAAACAACTGGGATTTCAACAAGTGGGATTTAAAAAAGAGCCCCACATTTAGCAGTGTGAGAAACAGCAGTGATGAATTGCAGCTCGCTGCGGCTGTGGAACAGGTGCGACCATTTGGTGGTCAAATCTCCAGCACTAATACCGCTGAACTGGGCCAAGCAGCTGCATCCTTCCCGCTTCCAAATACCGATCACAATTATTCAAATCCTAACGACTTGGGCACAGGCTCGCTACAATTAGAGGGCTCCTTAATAAATTTCAGCAGTGCATGCCAGGCATTTTCCTGGACTTCTCAAGTTCAAATCGATATGCAATAGCCCGCATCCCATAAACAAACTGAGTCATTTCCTTTTTTTTTTTTAGCACTGGAATCAAAGATGGGTTTTATTTACCATTTAAAAAAAAGCAGCTACTTACTGATTCAGGGGGAAACTCCGCGTGTGTAAACACAACAGCTGCGCTCTCTCACTTTTACACTCCTTTAATCCCAATAATGTGCATGGGGAATATATATATATATTTATTCTAAATTAAGGACTAAATGCTCCGGATACTTGACATCTTTTCTATCCGCTTTGTTTAAATTAGCTATTGAATAATCAGAGCCTTGGAAACCCGATAAGGAAGGACAAATGTAAGAGCAGGGGCGACTTTTCCTACTTTTATTAAGTAAAAATAATAATTATGCCTCCCCTGCATAAACGAAAGTGTTTAAAAAAAAATCCGAAGCAGCTGCTAGCGATTCCGACCACACACACAAAACGTGCTATTGAATTTCCGCTTTGTATATTTCATGACTCAAAGTAACTGCCGGGAGCTGGCGTCTTTATGGGCGTGGAACAACTTTTTATTTTAAAATCATTAAGTAAAGGTACAGAAGGCACCTGTTAAACCCTCCCCCCAATTCTGCAGTCGAATCCAGAGCGGACAGGGTGAGAACCATCCGAGAGGAGGCAAAGACGAAACTGACAAAGGATTACTTGGAGCTGAAAATCTCCACTCAGCGCTATATATAGAAGCTTGAACTCCTGCCTGTTTGAGTCACACATCCGAATCCAGTTCGATCGGCTTCAAAATGTCCTCGCCTTTAAGTTGGCATGCTGAGCCCCTCCAAGAAATCACCAGTCGATATGAAACAGATGTGGGGTTATGGTCCTAGAATTCCCATCAATGGGGCAAACAGTGCAGTGCCCATCCGGCATGAACTGACTGGTTTTCGTGCCCGTCCCTCCAACAGCTGCTGCCCTGTCGAAATACCAAATAAAATTCGATCAATGCTAACCGCCTGTAATGCTCACCAGGCTCCTAGATAAACCACGAGTAACTTAACTCAATAATCATCAACTCATCGGCCAAGGCTACGGAGACACTTTGCTGCTATTACAGACTTGAAACCCCGTAGGGGCCACGCGACCAGAAAGATTTCAAAGAAACCATAAATACAGGAGATGTTTTGTTTCTAGGGAGGCAGGAAGGCTCAGTTCATCTGGTTTACTCTACAGAGATGCAATCAGCTCGCGTTTGTCAAATCTCTTCGAGTGTATACCTCAAATTCCTCTCTTATAACACACTGAACTAAAGTAAAGCACATGGGGAGTGAACAGGCTTTCGTTCTAAATATCACATGCCTAGATCGGCGATGACTGACATTTCTAAAGAAAAATAAAACTCCGTTTCAGATCAGCAATGCCCTGAGAGGAAACAAATTTTGAAGGACACTTTCCCCTTTAATTCTAAGAGCACTTCGGTAGGTCCTATTGATTTGAAGTTCATAGCCCCAGTGCTCAGTTTTATCCCACCAGATTGGCTATTCATGTTTGGGGTGGCTTATTATGGACAAAAAAAAAAATAATAATAATAAGGTACCTAGCCCTTCTGAAAGGAGTATGGGAGAAAGAGCTTCGACTGATATTATGACAGATGGTCACATCATAGAATTTGTTGTAAGTTTTTTTTAAAATGGTTAGTTGGCATATTGGGCTTCAAAATGAGACAGACAATAGGCCAGTCATATTGTTGAGGCAGGAGTCTATCCAAAAAGGGATACAGACAATGCTTTCTTTTAATTTTCCAAATACTCTCAGGTTTAAGGGGAAACAAACAAAAACAAAACCCCTATGCATTGTCTCTAGGCAGGATTTCTATTCAGTTCCCAATTCCCTCAATTCCCCCCCCCCCCCAATCTATCATCTGTTAGTGACAGATCTCTCCCCCTTTTTAGATGGATTTATAAAATATTTTAGGGGGGAGGTCTGCCATCCAAAGTGGCTACATAATCAAGTTTGTTTTCTATGTTATTGTTCCCTGATGTGACTTGTACACATTACAAAAAAGTTAGACTGCAAAAATAAGTCAGCAGATCAACTTTGCTAACCCTTCTCCTTATTTTCATTATAAACCTCTGTTATGTTCTTTCTTACCCCAACCGAGTGGAAACTTGGTAGGCTAATGTTTATTTGTTGTGCATTTCACCTTAGCAAGGGGATACACGATTTTCCCCCAGAGCTCCACATTTTAAAATTTCCCTTAAGGTTTAAGACAGACTGCCTAACCACAAGATCTTGGCCTTTAAATAAAATAATTAATGAATTGCTACTTCAGCCTTCATGAAACTGGTGGAAACAGGTGGGGACCCAGCTGATCCCACTGATTTCAACAGGTAAAATCCCCTCTGGCTGGCTTCAGTGGGAACAGGCTTGGGCCCAGTCCAGTTTTAAGGCTGAAGCAGTGATGAGAGCATGTTTTCCCTGTGAAAACCTTAAGTCAGCCTGTCTGGAATCTTAGGCTTTTTCATTTGCCAAAGGTTATTGAGAGTAAAAGAACAATTCCAGGAGCACCGTCTTTAGAAGTAAGGACTTGATTTCTTATGTCTAGTTCCTTGCATTGAGATTGTCCATGCACAGGTCTGCAGTGAATTGATGTTAGTCAGATAAGGCTTTCTTAGCCAAGGGCCTGATCCTGTACTCCTTACAAGAATAACTTCCAGTGGGATTTTTGTCTGTATAGAGGGTGCAGCATTGTGCCCTCTGCTTACATTGGTCAGACTGATACAGTACTTGCTTGGTTTGTCTAGACATGTATAGGTTATTATTTTGGAGCTTTTGGATTTCCATTGTGGACAGATTTGCTCCTGGGTTCTTTCCAGATGATCTATTGGGTTGTGTTTTTTTTTTTTTTTTTTTTTTTTTTTTTTTTTTAAATATGCTTCCTCGGTTGAGTACCATTTACGTTCACTTATTCTGACGAGACTCGTCTCCAGGTCCCCGAAGGCTTGCTGATGGATTTTGCTGCATTGCCTTGTTGTTATCAAGCATTGGCTGTCCTCTAACTCTTTTGAAAACAGTAAAAAGACAGCTCTGTTGTTGCCTGGGATATCCCGGGGGTCTCTTTTTCCACTTATGCGATTTCCTTTGATGCTAGTTCTCTTCTTTCAGTTTCCAAGGTTCAGAATTTCTGATCCCTCGGTGACTCTGAACCTCCTTTTCAGCCACATATTAATAAATGACTGGAAACAGGCCTAAATCATAGTAAATCAGCTTCTGCAATTGCAGTCTGTGGCTCATGCTGCAGTATCCTCTCATGATGCTGGCTCTCAAAATGCTTTTATCACAGCCTCGGTACACATCCCAGATACTTCCATCAAGTTGCATCCTGCAGAGTATTCTACTGTTGGAATAGTCACTGCTGTGCTCAGGTGTTTTAGATCTTCATTGCTTTGGCCAACCATTTTTAAACGTAAGTGTCTAAAATGAGGTACCTAAATAAAGAATGGCCTGATTTTCCAAAATGTTGAGTACTAAAAATTTTCATTGATTTCAGTGGGAGCTTTGGTTGGTTTTTAAGAATGCCTATGTGATTTTAAGAACACAAGTCCAGTGGAGTTTCCCTCTGGGGGGGGAAAAATCAGACCATAAATTTAGGTGCATAAATATGGATTTAGGGGCTTAGCTTTAGGCACTCAGGTTTGAAAATACTTATCCTTGTCCCTCCCTTATAGAGCTTACTTCCATCACATATTAAACTATGCCCAACATTCAACCTTAGATGAAGTCTTAATACTCAGCTGTTTAACCCTGCTTGATACAAGCTTTTTGTACAGTTCCTAGTCATTCTCATATGAAAAGACTGATATACATGCAAGTGACTTAGTGGAACTTGGAGTTCTCAACTCAGAGGACCACGTGCATTTTTGAAAACACACGAAATTTGGTTCTCCTTCTTGCCATTAGAAAAAAACCCCCAAAATACACCAACACATCAGCCAAATGCACAAGTGTGTTGAAGTTAGTTGTGCTTTGGCACATGTGGCCACACACATATTTAGAAAGGGCAGCATGCCATCCACACAAAGAAAAATATCCCTAAGAAAACAGATCTGTTAATCGCTATTATTTTAAATCCCAAAATAAAGTCAGAAAAATCTCAGGGAATTGTATAAGGGATAATATTTTCCAACTGTGGGTGTCTGCAGTAACACATCTGAATAAAAGGCCTGATTCATACAGATGCTGAGCAAAACAACCTCTATTGAAAATGTTGACCAAGATTTTTCAAGGGCCAGATGTTCAAAGTCTGTATTTGTTCATGCCTAGCTTATGCCCAGACATTCCAGTTGCATGCAGGTACATGAGCTATTTGTGCACGTGTATGGCAAGCTAGGAGCCCATCTGGCCTCATGTGTGCAGAGACACCTGGTTTGAACACTGGGTATGTGTGTGCATAATAGGCATAAAGAACAGGAGTACTTGTGGCACCTTATAGACTAACATTTCTTTGAGCATAAGCTTTCGTGGGCTACAGCCCACTTCTTCGGATGCATAGAATGGAACATATATTGAGGAGTGTGTGTGTGTGTGTGTGTGTATGTATATATATATATATATACATACACACACACACACACACACACACACACATCTCCTCAATATATGTTCCATTCTATGCATCCGAAGAAGTGGGCTGTAGCCCACGAAAGCTTATGCTCAAATAAATTTGTTAGTCTCTAAGGTGCCACAAGTACTCCTGTTCTTTTTGCGGATACAGACTAACACGGCTGCTACTCTGAAACCTGTCATAAGAGGCATGTGCCCATAATAATAAAAATAATATTCTAGGTCTTCTATAGTACTTTGCATCAGCAGCTCCCAAAGTGCTTTACAAAGGAGGTCAGTACCATAATCAGTTTCCCCATTTTATGGGTGAAGATGGAGAAGTTAAGTGACTTGCCCAAGGTCACCCAGAAGACCAGTAGCGGAGCTGGGAGTGTGTGAATGCACTTTAACACATCAAATGGTGAAAATCTGGCTTTTGCATGCATATGCTAATATGCAGTATATTTGACCCATCAGTCCCAAATAATATGGCCAGAAGTACTGTATATACTCGTTCATAAGCCGAATTTTTTTAGTAAAAAGGGGAAGCACCAGAGATGGGGGTCGGCTTATGAACAGGTATAGAGGGGGAGAAGTAGCGGCTTATCCTGATGGCCTGGGAGCCAAAGTTTACTGACCCCTGAACTATAGGGTCGGCTTATGAACGGGTTATAACATTTTTCCATTTTTACTTATCCATCGGGGGGGGGGGGGCTTATAAACAAACTGGCTTATGATCGAGTATATACGGTAAATTTAAAAGCTCTCCCCACTTCTACATAAAAGGGAAGTAGAAACCTGATTTTAAAGAAGAGAAAATTAGAGGTAGGTACTGTTGGTTTATTAAAGAAGAGAAAATTTGAACTCTGGTACTGTTGGTTTATTATTAATACCACTTATTATTAATATTTATTATACAAATAATGAACCAACAGCACCACAGTTCAAATTACATGATACTGTAATTATTATATTGTTATAATTTGCATTATTATCCTTTATACCTCAGTGTTACTCTCTCCCACACACTCTCCTTTACAACCCACACAGAGAAAACTAAAGCCAAGGTTAGCATACGTCACAACATCCTCAGCAAGTTGGTTACATCAGAGTGGGGTATAGACCCATCTACTCTGATCAGCAACACCGGCACCGTGTTACTCCTCTGCCTGGGCAGCATGGGCATGATCCCCTCACGCAAAGAAGCGAGACCCTGTACTGAACACCGCCTGCCACTCTATTACAGGCTGCGGTGAGCCTACCCGTGTCAACAACCTCTACATCCTCCCCAGTGTTGCTTCTCCTGGAATACGCCAGGAAGTTGCTAGTACCGTTGAGCACACAAGGCAATGCACAGATCCAAGACATCCACTGCACGATAGAACACCAACGCTGAGTCACGGCAAAGTTCTCTCACCACTGTTAATGATGATCCAGCCATCACAGGTGCACAAATATGGCGAGAAGCAGTAGGAGGACCCGACAAGAAGATTGGTATCATGATAGCATCTAGATGCCTAGCTGAAAGCAGGATCCCACAGCGCTAGGCGTTGTACAAACGTGAAAGGAGACAGTGTCTTTGCCCTGAAGAGCTTCCAGTCTAAATAGGCAAGACTAAGGGTGGGAGGGGAAACAGAGGTACAAAGTGGTCAAGTGACTTGCCCAAGGGCATACAGTAGCTCTGTGGCAAAGCTGGGAATAGCACCCAGATATCTGGAGTCACGTTCCAGTGTCCTAGCCACTATTCCACAGAGCACTGCTTCTTGTGTACATTCACCCTGTGCCACTAAGAATCACACACTCCCCCTGCTGCTCACCCTTGAGGATTGCTTTAGTATTTGAGTCTTTAAATCATCGAGCTTGTGATCTTGGTTCTCTCTGTTTTTAAGGAGGAAAAGGGAGGTTCTCTAAAGCCACATAAATGTGCCCGCTGCAGTTGTGAACGCCCTGCAATATAAAAGAAAAGTGATTACTGGTGTCAGGCAGCAATTTCATAGAACTTAGTAAGTTGTAACAACCACTGTGCCACTTACCCCTGCAAAGCCAGCAGGTGTCCTTCGCCTCTCTGATGTGCTTTAATTATGGGTGGGCTCTGGACCAGCCCCTATCTCAGTGGTACACAATCGCAAGAAATGCCTTGGCTATTAGATCAGTGTGGGTGGGCCCATATTAAAGTCAATGGATTCCTGGCACAGGTGGTGAGGTATGGCCAAGATCCAATTGCAGGATCAAGGCCTTATTTTCTGCACAGTTTAAGCTGGAATTTAAAAAGAAAAGCTTTCTGGCCCTTATGGGAGTATAATACAGTTCTGGGGAGACTTGACCTGGAGACCAGCACACTAATTCCGACTCTCCTGCTCAAATAGCAGGTCTTACATGGTTTAGCTCATCTTTGGAAAGATGCATTGAGTAAGTTTCCACTGGAGAAAGGGCACAGGGTTGAGCCAGATGTCATTCCACAGTTTGATAAATGATCTGGAGGAAGAACTGAGTTCTAGCTTGATCAGATTTGCAGGTGGACTGAACACACTGAAGGGAGAGAGGGAAGTGGATGGATACGAGTGGGAAGGAGAGGAAAAATTACCGGAAGGAGACTTAATTTAGAAAAATGAAGATGATAAACATAAGACCAGGAAATAGCGTATAGAACTCAGCAGAGCAGAGAGATCTGAGTTTAGTGGAGAGCACATGAGGTATAAGCTAGAAAAAAGTGATGATACAGAAAAAGAGGGTTATTGATATCCATATGGCATTGTCACAGGTAAAGCTCAGGAGGTTCTAACTCTTCCCTATACAGCCTGGATAAATGACATTTTTGGAATATTGTGTATCGCCTGGGGAACTTTCCTCCACGCCAGTCAGACATCAAGAAATGGGACACACTCCAAAGCAGAATGAGTAAAATGACGTAAGCCACGGAGGCTGCAATTTATCAAGGCAGGTTGTTTAACGGAGGGTGGGTTAAGTTGTTAAACAAAGAGGCCTGATGAGTTTTGTTGTTCTGTGTATGGTTTTTAACATTTCTATAGAAATATCATTTGTTTTAATTTCGTTAACTGCCAAGACTCTGAATTAGGCACCCAAGGTGAAATTCGCCCTGTGCTGAAAGTCAGCACAAGGCTGAAGTGGGATTTGCAAAGAGCCTAGCCCTTAGAATCACAGAAAGGTAGGGCAGGAATGGGCCTTGAGAAGTCATCAAGTCCAGCCCCTTTGCCAAGGCAGGACCAAGTAAACTTAGACCAGTTGTCACGGGGCTGATACACTCCATCACCCTTTGGGGGCAGGAGACAGGTGTGTTATGGCCCCGCAACTGAGTCTGCAGGGTTGCCCCCGAGGGTTGCGTGGCCATATGGCCTTAGTCTGTAGCCTGGCCCTTGCTCTCGCTCTCAGGGCAGGGTGGCCCAGCGGCCAGAGTCAATAGTGTAGATGAGCTGGACTATCACCCCAGGGTGGGCGGTAGCCAGGATAGGGGGACCCGGGCCTGCCCTCTCCTCTGGGTCCCGACCCAGGGCCCTATCAGTGGCAGGGTTTTCCACCATCAGCTTGGTGGGGATCCTACCAAAATACACCGAGCCGGTCTCCATTTCTACCACCTCTTACTCCCAAAGTTTCCTTGGGTCACTTCCTACCCGATTCTCTGTAGTTTTCTGCCTCTGGGTCTCCACGGTCTCTCTATTCTCTGCGGTGTCCCGAGCCCTGTGTGTCAGGGTCTGTCTCCGACTGGTTGGCCTCCGTGTCCTGGAGTGCAGGCGTTCCTCCCCCAGGAGTCAACAGCGCACCTCCTTCCTCACCGGCAGTCAGCCCAGACTGATCTGCTCTGCTGCCTTTTATATCCTGTCTCCAGCTGGAACGTGCCCAGCAGAGCCGAGGGGGCATGGCCTCCTCAGCCAAGAGAGAAGGGTTAACCCCTGCTGCATCAGTGCAGGGCCGATACACCCAATCACACCATCCCTGACAGATGTTTGTCCAACCTGTTCTTAAAAAGCTTCAATGGTGAGGATTCCACAACCTCCCTTGGAAGCCTATTTCAAAACTTAACTACCCTTTGAGTTAGAAAGTTTTTCCTGCTATCTAACATAAATCTCCCTTGCTGCAGATTAAGCCTATTACTTCTCGTCCCACCTTCAGTGGACGTGGAGAACAATTGATCAGAGTCCTCTTTCTAACACCCATTACATCTGTTTGTCAGAGGGTGGAGATGGATGGCAGGAGAGAGATCACTTGATCATTACCTGTTAGGTTCACTCCCTCTGGGGCACCTGGCATTGGCCACTGTCGGTAGACAGGATACTGGGCTGGATGGACCTTTGGTCTGACCCAGTATGGCCGTTCTTATGTTCTTATGATTTGAAGCCTGTTTCTCAGGTCCCCACTCACTAAACATGCCCCTTAAAAAACAACAACAACAAAACTTCTTGTATTCAGGTTTTCTAAACCTTTTATCGTTGTTGCTCTCCTCTGGACCTGCTCTCCAATTTATGCACATCTTTCCCAAAGGGTGGTGCCCAGAACTGGACATAGTACACCAGCTGAGGTCTCAGCAGTGACAGAGTGGGACAATGATCTCCAGTACCACAAACACTCCTGTGAATACCCTCCAGAATGGTATTCACCTTTTTTGCAACTGCATCACTTTGTTGACTCTTATTCAGGGCCGGCTCTAGGCACCAGCAAAGCAAGCACGTGCTTGGGACAGCACAATTCCAGGGGCGGAATTCCAGTTTTTTTGTTTGTTTGGTTGGTTTGTTTGTTTTTTTGCTTTGGCAGTTGCGCTCTCGAAGCTTGGGGTGGCAAATTTTTTGCTTGGGGCAGCAAAAATCCTAGAACTGGCCCTGCTCTCATTCAACTTGTGATCCATTATAACCTCCAGATCCTTTTCAGCAGTGCTACCACCTAACCAGTTAGTCCCCATTTTGTAGCCGTGCATTTGATTTTTCCTTTCTTAGCAAAATACTTTGCACTAAGCTTTATTGGATTTGATCTTGTTGAATTCAGACCAATTCTCCACTTTGTCATGGTCATTTCCTCTGAAGTACTTGCAACCCCTCCCAGCTTAGTGTCAGCTGGAAATTTTATAAGCACACCCTCCACTCCATTATCCAAATCATTAGTGAAAATATTAACGAGTACCAGATCCAGGATTGACCCGTGACCCCACTTGATATGCCCTCCTAGTTTGACAGCATACCATTGATAACTACTCTTGGGTACATGCTTTCAACCAGTTGTGCACCTACCTCATAGTAATTTCATCTAGACTGCACTCCCCAGTTTGTGTATGAGAAGGTCACATGGGACTCTGTCAAAAAATCATAGGACTGGAAAGGACCTCGAGAGGTCATCTAGTCCAGTTCCCTGCACTCATGGCAGGACCAAGTATTATTCAAGACCATCCCTAACAGGATATATCCCATCTATTGCTTCCCCCCTCATCCACTAGGCAATTAACCCAGTCAAAGAAGGAATTTAGATTAGTTTGGCGTGATTTGTTCTTGACAAATCCATGCTGGCTATTCCTCATAACGCTGTTATCCTCTAGGTGCTTACAGATTGGAACAAATTATTAAACTGTCAAAGTGAGGCTGACTGGTCTATCATTTCCCTGCTGGTGCTCTTCACGGGGTGAATTTCAGCCTAAAATTGGAAGTTAAATCACTTCCATCAGCCATCTCTGGAGCCCTCATTATCCCCTAGCAGCGTACAATGTCCCTCTCTGGTGTGTGGCCATTCGATCACCCAGTCAATGCAAATTTTCCAGGTTTCAGGGCCCCCAGTCCCACAATATTCAAGTGAATGACTTGGAAATGGGTTGCCAAACTGCTACAGGGACTGGGATCTGTCCTCTCTGCTTGGAGGTCTATAAAATCATGAGTGGTGTGGAGAAAGTGAATAAGGAAAAGTTATTTACTTCTTCCCATAATATAAGAACTAGGGGCCACCAAATAAAATTAATGGGCAACAGGTTTAAAACAAATAAAAGGAAGTAGTTCTTCCCACACAGCGCATAGTCAACCTGTGGAACTCCTTGCCTGAGGAGGTTGTGAAGGCCAAGACTATAACAGGGTTTAAAAAAAGAACTGGATAAATTCATGGAGGTTAAGTCCATTAATGGCTATTAGCCAGGATGGGTAAGGATTGGTGTCCCTAGCCTCTTTGTGTCAGAGGGTGGAGATGGATGGCAGGAGAGAAATCACTTGATCATTACCTGTGAGGTTCACTCCCTCTGGGGCACCTGGCATTGGCCACTATCAGTAGACAGGACACTGGGCTGGATGGACCTTTGGTCTGACCCAGTATGGCCGTTCTTATGTCCTTATGTTTGGATTGAGAACTCTAAATCTAATCCCTGGTTTGTGCCAGTGGGGAGCAGATCCTCACTCTGCTCCTAGAGGACTTCATGGAGGCATCAGTGTGACTATTGTGAGCCATTCACTGGTATCTGTCTGTACTCCTTGGCGTGTATGTGCAGTTAAAGGAGACATACCAGCCCGGGTATGATCAAATTCAGTCACCTAAAACGGGCTGGATTATCAGAGGGCAGGGTGCACAGCACTTTCTGAAAAATCCCTTTTCCTGTGGGTCCCGTTGGTCCCCTTTCACATGTCTCTATTTCGGCCTCCAAAGTCACGAGTCTCTTCTGGAAATTTTGGCCATCTGCTTGACTTGACTTTTGCATTTCCCAATTTGTTTGTTGTACCTTACACCCGCGTTAGTAAAAGCCTGCTGCATCGGCGTAGTTCATCTGACTCTACTAACGGTACTTCTCTGGTGTCGATCAGGAGACGGACGCTTTTTGCCCCCACTGATGATTCAGCCTAGATAAATACTCTCACCCGTTGTGATGAGAGAGAGATTCAGACTGTTGGATTCACGGCAGCCCCCATTATCCTTAAGACTACATCAGCCCCCAAGATCCTGACTACATCACTGCACTGGCCCAGTTTCAGTCACGAGAAAATCTCCCACTGAAGTCGATCAAACAGTTCATACCGTACGCATCATAAGGAGCATGGAATGTGGGTCTCAGCTGTGGGATTTTCGGGCACTCTTGCAGCTCAGAGATAAGCATGCCATCTAGAGGATGTCAGGTTTATTGCTGATCCACTGCTTAAGAAGCTGCTGAGCGTTCAGGTTGGAGACCCAATAAAGGATAACAAAGCTGGAATTCCTCCTCCAACTGTTTGGGTGCACAAGGGTGCACAAGGGTTGGCCATAGCAGAACTGGGATGGTTACTCTGCATCATGGCTGCTCTCCCCCATTGTAATGTGAGGAATATGGGACAGTGTATATGTAATGTGAGGCCCCAGGGTGGGTCATTAGCAGCAGGGATTAAAGCTGGGCTCTCTGGTTCTAAATGCATGAGTCATAGACTATCAGGGTTGGAAGGGACCTCAGGAGGTCATCTAATCCAACCCCCTGCTCAAAGCAGGGCCAATCCCCAGACAGATTTTTACCCCAGTTCCCTAAATGGCCCCCTCAAGGATTGAACTCACAACCCTGGGTTTAGCAGGCCAATGCTCAAACCACTGAGCTATCCCTTGCCTCAGAGAGCCAAATCTGTCAGACAAGGCCTGTGGCAGGATCATCAATCTACATGTGGCCCAGAGGGGGACAGAGTGCCACAATGAATGAATGCAGGTAACAGAAGGGGAAGAAGCGCTACTAGTGGTTCCACAATACCCAGGTCTTATTCAGTGCTTCTCATCAATGCATGTCACAGCACTTTACAAAGGAGGTCTGCATCATTCTCCCCATTTTACAGATGGGGAAATTGAGGCACCGAGGTGAAGTGATTTGCCAAAGGTCGCCCAGCAGGTCAGTGGCAGAGCCAGGAATAGAACCTGGGTCTACCCAGTCCAGAACTCTAGCCACTAGGCCACGCTGCTTCCTCCACAGGAGAAGTAAAACACACCATGACCGCAGCTGCTGCATTCATGCTCTGCAGGGTTGGGGAAAGGGTCTTCTCCCATGGGCCCTGTAAAGGCCACCTCAACCAAGCCTTGCTTTAGGACTTTGCAGGTGGTGATGATTTGCCCAGAGAATCCATTTTCTGAGCACAACCCCAGGGTGACCACTCTCAGCGAATGTAATCATGAAAGCACAGGAGAGAAATCTAACCCTTGGATGCTTTTTAAAGGAATATCTGTGCAACATTAATTAGTCTTGGTGCAAATGTGTGGGGCTTGGCCAAACGTACACAGGGCAAAGGGCACTGGAAATAAATTTGCCAGGAGAAGCCATACCTGAGATTCTTCCACTGGTTAGATTTCAGCATGGATCATGAAGATCCCCAAAGCCAGGGGTTTTCAAATGATGGTCCATGGCTCATTAGGGCTCCGTGGAGCTCTCCTTGGCAACCGGCAGAAACATTCTGAGAACCAAAGCAATGGAGTGTTGACCTGGGTGCAAGAAAACATCTATCAAACCTGGTCCACACAATGAGAGCATGAGAAAGTCAGCCCTGAGCAAATACACCACACTGCAGCACTATCTGGACTGCCTCATGGACAGAACAACGAAAATGCAGTCTAGTGCCACCCCTTTGTCGGTGCCTTATCAAAACATGGGTTCATTTAGTTCCTACGAGATTTTTATCCTCCTTAATTCAGCCAGCCATGTCTTCTGTGTCCCATTAAACATACTTGTAGCACAGCTCAGGAGCACAGCAGAACATGGCAGCAATTCACCTCCCTCGGTGACGGTCTAGCCCCTGGGCTGGGAGCAAGCAAATGGCAAAATGTTAAATTTTTACAAGGACAGGTTATTTACCATTTTCCATTAGGCACCTGTCCTGTGTTTTGTTAGCCGTTAGTCACACACAAAGCCTTAACAAGCACTCTCTCCGCGCTCACCCCATCAGATAAAGCCGGCAACTCAGCCTCACCCTCCCGACCGTAGTTCGCCAAAAGAGAATCAACTCAACCAAGTGATTACTCAAATCTCAGGTTGCTACAGGGATTATATGAATTTGCCATTCAAAGGCCATTTGGGGAGACGGGCAGCTTGCTCCAATTCTCAGGCGTCTGTTAAATCGGAGTCTTTTGAAGTAGGCATTAGTTACCTTGCCACTTGTGAAGGCAAATTTAAGAATATTCCTCATATCCAGATGGATATCTTTAAAAAAATAGGAACATAAGATTTGTCAGATGGGATAAGCCATCTAGACCCGTGTCTGGTCTCTGGCAGTGGCTAACGCTAGCTGTTGCAGAGGAAGGAGCAAGAAAACCTGCAGCATGGGATAAACTGGCCACCAGGAAAGTTTCTTCCTGACCCCCAGCAGTAAGAGGCTGGGTTATGCCCTGAAGCTTGAAGGTTTATATCCCTTCCAAAAATCTTTTTTTTTTTTTTAAATCTTATGTCACACTGGATATTCTTATTATCCAGGGAGCAAGGGGGAAGCTGAAACCTAGTTATAGCCGAGTCAGAATTTGGTATTTCCTCTGCTCCTGTGGACCAGGTGCTGGCCCTTACTCGGGGCAGACTGAGAAGTACCAATATGATCCATAGCTGGTGGGATTCATTGCATAAGAAAAGATCACGTGTCAGCCACTAGTTAACAGGTGGGCAACGCATCTCCCTCTCAGTGCCTGATCCACAGAGGAGGAGAATCTGTTCCGCCTTCAGCTCCAGAGCCTGGTTGTCTAGCTCAAGTTGTAGGAGACCATCACGAGGTTCTCTACTCACCACTGGAGCCCCTCCTCCTGGTCCCACCTGGGGATCCACTCTGCCGGCCTGACACCTCTTCCTGCGGTGGCTCACTCCCTGTCTCTCTCTCAGCCTCGCTCTTTCAGGACTCACTGCTCTCGCTTCAGGGCTTGGCCCTCTGGCCAGGTCACCATAGCTGTCCCCTGTTGGAGAAGGAGGGTGGTGCATGTATCAAAATCTTTCCAGAGCCACTGTCCCAGGTGGTCTTCCCATTAGCTGCCCCATAATGGTGCCACTTCTCCAGGGCCTGGGGGGGGAACCCAGGCCTGCCCAACCCCACGGGGCCCCAGCCCAGGGACCCTACAAAAAGCAGTCAAGCCTGCACAAGCCTACACTTTACTACTGTCTCTCTGGACTATTTCCTACCTTGCCTTTGCTGACCCTGAATGTGACTGCAGCCCCCCACCCCCTTCTATGCTCTGCTACTTGGCCTTATACAGGCCTTTCCTGTCCCTCTCCAACTGAGCTCCATCTCTAATTAATCCTCCTGGCACACTGGCTCCTCCTCCAGGTGCAGCCTAGGGTGTTAATTGGCCTATCTTACCACCTTAACCCTTTCAGGCCCTGGGTTGGATGGACACCCCACCACAGAGTCTCATTGCTTTCAGCTCTGGAGGTCCCAGGGGCTGGCCGGCACATAGACACAGCAATGTATCTTACAATATTGGGCCCACCTGCTTCGGGGTTCTTTACCACGACCTTCAGTGTCCGAGCTCAATCCTGCATCTACTGAAGTCATTAATACGGCTGCTATAGACTCCGGTGAGGCAGGATCAGGACCCTACCTGCGCTCAGAAGAGACCCCAGTCCCACGTGTGAGATCTCAGAGCAGCTGCTTTGAGTTGTCCCTCTTGACCTGAAATGCTGGGAAATACCCTGGATTGGATCTAGGGGGTGTTTCCCTCTCCCATCACTAAGACTATTATTGAAATGTCAGCAGCGCTCGCTGCTCGTTCAGTTAAGAAAACTGTAACACTTGTAACCCTAAAGAATTGTCTAAAAACTCTGCTAAGGAACCTAATACAGGAACTAATTGTTCTCGCCCAGCACATAGCGCCCTGGTTAAAATATCAAGGAGGAAGTTTTCATAGCCGTGGTCTGCAAGCAAGACACTCACTAAATTAGACAGTGAATTATGACAAGAGGCATGCTAGAGGAGATACAAAGGTACTCAATGAAAGCAGGTGAGCTAAATAAAAGGAACAGGTGATGCCAATGAGAAAAGAGATTTGCAAAAGTCAAGAAAATGGCCAAGATTTTCAAAAGTAACATGATTTGGGGCGGGGCTGAACTTGCAAGACCTTCAAAGGGAGCGATTTTCTGACCGGGCTGAGTACACAACCTCCCACAATCAGGAGCCCTGCCTGTGTCTCTTAAAATTGTATTCTTTACTCCCATAGCCCCTCATTCCTTCCCCAACACCCCACTAAGGAGCCAGCTGTATGAGTAGCCAACATGGCTAGCCTCAACCGGTTTTATTTAAAGGCTTAGCACCATGGGAAATGGTTGTACTAGCTTTAAGAGTTCCTCCCCCATGGGGCTAAAATGTTCATGACTGCTGTGAGCCAACAGCAAACTCATGAGGTTGTAGGGTCCCCCTACCCCCAAACAGAGGTCATTATACAGGGGTAGATCCTGCCATCCCCTCCAGCTACAGAGGGACCCAATGAAATCACTGTGGTTCTGCTGGAGAAGAGAGGGGCAGATTCTAAGAAAACCAGGAAGCTCTACTCACCTGGGTAGGAAGGGCCAGTGGAGATCATGAAGTAGCTCTGCCGTTAGCATCTGGCCTGTTTGGAAGACTCCAACCTCCCCCAGGAAGCTCCCCAGGGCAGCTCAGCAGCTTGGGGGGTACTTAGCAAGGTCTGAGTTCTAGCTGACTGTGAGAATGGGCCTCTTCTCAAGAAGATAAATAAATAAATAAACAACAGGCCTCAGAAATATCTACTAGCTAAAAGACAGGAAGGTGCACCAGCACTTAGTTCTAATATGGCTACTTTAAGCTTGGAATATTAGGTCTTTGCCCAATTTAAAGGGCCACACCCTCCCTCTCCCCACACACACACATACCAAAGCATGCTGGGAAAAAGTTCCTACCAAAGGACAACCCTGCCCTAGGAAGTGGATAATTATAAAGGAGCTTGTGCTGACATGGTTGTAGTCTTCTATCACCGTTCTGTCGCACCCATTCATTTTTATTGTGCCATGCTATTTTCTATGTTGCTCCTTACACAAGGGATACGCTTCCTGTTCTGCTCCATTACCCCAACAAATTCCTTCTAAAGACGCTGTTTGCTATGCCTATGAGAAGTGAGTTAGCAATAACACTTAAAGAAATACTCGCTGTTATTCCTTTTTCTGAGCTTCCCTACACACCCTGTCTCCTTGACACTGGTAAGCTCGCAAGTGGTTGGGACTAAATTTATAATTTGTGCCTGGGCTGGCGCGTCTGCAACTCTGAAACGCTCCGTACACAACCTGCAGAAAGTTATCAGGTAATTGTCTACAGAGCCACTCAAAATGTGCTCTCTTGGGCAGCAATCCTGCTGAAAACTCTGTTGGAAGTTCCTGTGTCTGCACTGAAGTCAATAGTACTCCAAACAGATCCTGGGGGCAGTGTTAAATGTTCACATTCCAGGACTGGAGCCTTGGTTATGCTACAGTTGCTGATGTGGGGACTTAGTTATAATAAAAATCTAGGGCTTGATCCTACCAGTGCTCATGCCTGGGCTTCACTAAGGAGCCGTCAGTAGAGATGAGCGTATGCGTATGTTTAATCACATAAGTAAGTGTTTGCAGGATGGGGGCCTGTCAGCATGGGGATGAGCGTTAAATTCATATGCTGAGTCATTCCCCTCCATGTCTTCTGTGGTGTTTCAGAAAATTCTTCCAGGGGACTTTTCAAGATCTTCTGTAAAGTTTGCCTTAATAGGAATTCTGAATTCTTGGCTGTTCCATTCTCCTTTTTTCTCTCCATTTTCCACTTTTAGTGATAATCCTGTGGCAGGCTGTGCCAGTTCATGCTTGGCTAGACAATTAAGACCTCCTGCTGTCTGGCTCTGTCTTTGTTTTGTATAATTGTTCCAAATAATTAGCCACCAGTGCAGGCTATTCTTTATATTGTGCTGCAATGATACTTAGGGGATAAGCATCAGATGGAAGAGACTCCACGTAAAAGAAAGATTTTCAGCCCAGGGGAAAATGGATATGTTCTTAGAATAACATTGAAGAAAATAAAACAATAAGTAACGTTGTTTTGATCTCAACCGGATCTGGCCTCGGTCAAGTGTAGAGTAGATTTACCAGGTATCTGCAGTGTGATTTGCCTTGTGCTAACAAAAGAATTAAGCACTATTCGTTTGCCATGAAATCTATAATGTATGTTACTAGGGTCCCATCTAGTGGGGAGGGAGATAAGGTGCAACTGAGTAAAGATGGCTGACTGACCAGAAGATTTGTGTGTTCGGCTGTCATGGATATTACAAAAGCCAACAAGAAGGTTGAATCAGCAACTTCTGCTCATGGAAGAAGTCCTTACTCACTTGAGTAGCGCCACTGAAGTCAACAGGACCACTGTCCTGAAATGTGACCGCTATTAAAAGATAACTAGCACTTGTCATCCACAGATCTCAAAGCAGCTGACAAAGTTGGAGCAGTACCATTGCTCCCACGTTACAGATGGGGAAACTGAGACACAGAGAGGGGAAAGTGGACTATTTGGTCCCGCACGCTAGCCACTGAACCACACTGTCTCTCTTGGAGGATGACGTATTGGGGAGGATCACATGTTGTCTCACCAAAAACTGCATTTATACTACAGAGATGAATACAAGACAATATTCTACTCGATGGGATATTGCCCGGTGCAGAGCAGTTGTTTTATAATTACAGTGATTGTGCAGCACAGAAGTCAGTGGAGTTACTCAGTCTAAGAAACAAAATGATACATGTGGAAATTATAACAATAAAGGTTCTACACTGGGAAAACTCCTAACCAGTCTTAAAACCAATTCAGCCAAATCAATTTTAAAACCAGTTACAGCCATGGTGTAAGACCCAGCTGTAGGCAGTCTAGGGTGGCCTGGCCTGTCTTAGTGAATCCATTTCTCTGTAGAAATGAGTGACCCTGTCCGAACAAAAAGCCACGAGTGACCATCAGATTTGGATTACTCTGAAGTTCTGAAACAGGTTCAGTAAAAATAGGCCAGGCCACTACACACTGCCTAAAACTGTGTCTAGACTATGGCTCCAATGGGTTTTAAAATCAGTTTAGCTGCACAAGTTTTAAAACCAGTTAGAAAAATTCACCAGTGTAGACGTGCCCTGGAATCCTGGAAGGGACAAGAACCTTGACCATGAAGCACTGGAGAAGGGCTTGGGAGAACAGTGGGAAAACTCTAAAAAGGGGTTGACATGGCCAGAGCGAGGGCTCTCAAATGCCAGAAGTTCACACTGAGAATCCAGTCATCCAGAACAACGTGTGATCCAGGGCAAGGGCAAGGGCCAGAACCTCAGCTGGTGTACAGTGGAATAGAGCTCAACTGTACTCTATCAAGTGACGCCAATTGACACTAAATAAAGACCTGGCTCCAATTCTTACTAGGAAAGTGTTTATATTAGAAACTGGAGCTAGACCTCTGGGTCATTGGTGCAAGTCCATTCCATCTCACTAGTCACCAAAATCAGTTGCCATGAGAAGGCTGCTCCATTGGCTTTGCATTTGGTAGCTTCACTCCAGTTCCCAGGGGGTACATAAAACCACCATGGCAATGCTCAGCTTGTATAGCAATCCCAGTAGGGAGGCAGTGAGGCATATATGGACCATGGAGACCGAACTATCCTTGTATCTCTAGAGGGTGGCCATCTGGTCAAGGTTGAGGCACGCTAGAAGGCCAGCATGGGGAAGCTTGCATAGTCACTCCCTGGGCTGTATCTGTTTTATGGACAGTCGGAGGACCATGTTGTCATTCTAGGCCCATTCACACGTACTGGCATGTTCACACACACATTTAAAAAAAAAAATCATGTAAATAAAAGCCTGGCTTGTATCAATCCACTCTATGGCATCCTGAGCAGTGTGCATGAAGCCACTGGTTCAGGGGGTAAGAGGTGGCGGATCCAGGCAGGAGTACAAGAACCTACTACTGCCAACGAATAATGACATCACCCCTTCAGCTCAAGTGGCAGAAGCCCATGCTGAAAGTCATGGGTTCAATCCCCACTCATGCCACACGGTGGGGATTGGTTGCCCAACCACAAAGCAAAGCAAAGGGCACATGGCTATTCCTTGTGGAGTTCGAATGCCTGTCCCAGAGCCTGGGCGGCCCAGCCTCACGGTCAGAGCAAGAGCCAGCGTCATGCTGGGAACAAAGCAGGCCTAGGAGTGACCACAGCTGCAGGCATAAGCATTGAGCAGCCACCGGCCAAGTGCTACTGCTGGGCTTAAGAGTAGTCCTGGCACCGTCGCTCGGCCAATCAGCTGGTTTCAGCTGCGGTTAGCTAGCTGCTCCCAGGCCCAGCTGCAGGGCTTCATTCCTGACAATTCCCACCAAAGAGGCTCCTCAGGAACAGAGAGCCCAGTGCATTCCTGGTGTAATGCCTCTGGAGTGCTCCCAAAGATAACTTTGGCTCTGTGCAGCTCAAATGTGCTTGGGGGCTCTGACCACTGCCACAGATTTGACATGTTCTCAGTTACCACCCTCTACAGAGTCTTCAAAACACAACAAAAAGCTCATTAAATATTTTTAGTACTTCGATGATAAGTTGAAATGTTTTTCTCGTTTTACCAAGTAGTTGCTACGCCAGCGCAGCCAATGGATCCATCAAATGTCTGTCTTTGGCTCCAGCTAAAGGTCTGCTTCTTTATTGTAAATGTTGTTTTAATAACATGACTGTCTTTTACATAGATAGGACTTTTCACCCATTGATCTCGAAGCACTTTACAAAGAATGCCAGAGTCATTATCCCCATTTTACAGATGGAGAAACTGAGGCTCACGGAAGGAAAGTGACTTGGCCAAGGTCATCCAGCAGGCCAGTAGCAGAGCCAGGAACAGAACTTAGGAGGCCTGAGTCCCAGTATGCTAGCTAATAGGCCACACTGCTTCATATACAATTTTAATATACATATATAATTTTTTTCCTGGAGGTTCAAAGGGGCTACTGAGAATGGAACATTCAATTAATAACACCATCTTCACAGTGTTAGCAACCCCAGGCATTCAAAAATCATGAGTTGGGCCCCCCCAAAATGAGAGGATTGTAAAAAATCTTTGATTTTTAAGACAATTAATGTTGGGGTCTTTCAATTTGCCTTCTGATCTGTGTGCCTTTTAGGGGTCAGGATTTCAAGCTTTTCTCTGCAACCATAAGGGTTAGAAACTTAAATGAAAGTGGAGATTCTTATATACTCACATGACTCCAGGAGCTGGGGCTTTACGAAAACACCAAATATCACCAGACTTGTGAAAAAAATCACAAGAGTTGACAACACTGACAACAACAATCCTGCTACCTATCAGCTATGCATTGGATGGAATTCCCTTTGGAAGCACATTCAACGCACTTTCCCAGTCCACAGGTCCAATCTCATTGTTAGCTTTTCTTTGAGATCACCGGGGGGCGGGGGGGGAAAGGGAGTTTCACCCAAACTCCCTCAAGCTTTTCAATGGTGTTCACAGATCCATTGATTTCAATGGAAATTAGGATCCTGAATACCTTTGAGGATCTGAAGTTTAGTCTAGGCCTTAGTTCCCAACCTACATCAAAATGTACTTCACCTCACAAGGATGTTGTAAGAATAATTACATTAAAGATCATGATGGACCTAAGGTAGATAAACTGTGCATTGTATAGCAGACAGAAAGAAATATAAATACCCTCAACGGCACAGCGTGGTCATCAAAGTCTCCACGGACCTACTTTGTCACCATGATCGCTTCACTCTGTTCCACAAGCACAGCTCCCAGTTACTTGTGCTCCAGCTAAATCGCCCGTATCTGTTAACCGTGGAGGGTCTATGGCACACGGGTGAGCAATTCTGATTCTTTTCAGCAGAGGGCAGTGACGCACAGCCACAAGCCAGCTCAGGGCAATATTTTGCATCTCTATAGCAACCTCCCTCCAAGAGTCTCAAAACACCTTGCAATCACTGATACGGTCTCACAATTCTTCTG
This sequence comes from Emys orbicularis, assembly GCF_028017835.1. Taxonomy (NCBI): domain Eukaryota; kingdom Metazoa; phylum Chordata; order Testudines; family Emydidae; genus Emys; species Emys orbicularis. The sequence goes on along the minus strand of NC_088690.1, from coordinate 6,647,021 downwards.
TGAAGTCGGTGAATGGTATTATGTTCCTAACTGCACCGAGAGGAGAGACTGAGGCACAGAGAGGATAAGTGACTTTCCCAAGGTCTCAGAACAAGCCAGTGACATAACTAGGAAATGGGGATGAGGGGATGTTTTCACACTGCACCGTTCACATAGGAATTGCCATACCAAGGACAGACCAATGATCCTTCTAAGCCAGTATCCTGTCTCTGACAGTGGCCAATCCCAGATGTTTCAGAGGAAGGAATTAAACCCTCATAATGCATCTAACGGGAAGTTCTCCCTGCTCCCAGCTGGTGATCTGTTTATGAACTGAAGCATGCGGATTGATAGCCCTGGTCATTTAGTCCTAGGGAGTGTATCTTCAGATGCTATTATATTAAGGGTCATAGTACTGATCCTATAATTAAGGTTACATGGGACATGTATTTTATTCCATTACAACACTTATTTTTCATTGCTACAAACCCTTGTTAAAAAATCATTTTTTGATTTTTTTTTTATCTAATAGACATTTAGACAGAGGAAGAGAGCACCAATCAATGAGGGGAACAAAGGCCTAGAATGGAGGGAAGAAAAGAAGAGTAGGGAGGGAGAGGAACTGAGCAAGGGGGGGAAACCAAGGACAATGATCAAAATGGAAAATGAAATTCCCATGTATTTTGGTAAGTTGTGCGAGACAACAGGAGATGAGAAGGGGGGGAAAACAGAAAGACTGGATGAAAAGCAGGTGAGATGCACACAACTGTGAGCTCTCAGTGATTTCTGTTTTTTTCCCCCTTAAAGCCCCAGCTTCTGGAATCATAGGATTATGTGAGAATCTCAGTTTTCATTAAAACAAAAAGGACATTTCCAACCCCTAGAGGTTGAAAACGTGACCCCTGAAGGCTCAAAAGCCAGAAGACAAATTGAAAGAACCCCAAACCTATTTTTAAATATTTATTATTTTTAAGCCCATCTCATGGTTTCAGGGCTCTGCCTCATGATTGAGGTTGGGGTTGGCACTATCGGCTGCAGAAACCTGGCCATAACACCAGAGTTCCTGCTGGGAGAGGAGGAGCCAATAATATTCATTCCAACCGTGACCAGGGTGGAGTTCCAACAAAAAAGATTGTTAACCTCTGACTTACCTCTTTGCCACTGTGTTCCCATTAGGCAACTGTATGCCAGATGCTGCAGCCAAAACTCCTACTAAAGTCAGTGTTCCCTAGTATCCTGATTAAGCAGCCATTAGTCTTCTCTGTTATTAAATGTAATGATTTCTCCACGGGTCAGGGGGGATATTCCAATAAATGGCATCCTGATTGAATGGGTCATCATTAAGTGTGGTACATTGTACTTTACAGCTAGGACAGTATTTTCACCCTTGGGTACCTTAAATTAGGCCCCATAATCCATCTTTAGGGTAAAATTTTCAAAAGCAACTACGTGATTTAAAAACCTATGTCCCGTTTTCAGATGTGACTTAGAGCCAGATTTGTAAAGGTATTTAGGAGCCTAAAGCTGCAGATAGGCACCTAGTGGGATTGTCAATAGTGCTTGGTGCCTAACTCCCATCAGCATCTAGGTGCTTTTGAAAATCTTGCTAGGCAGCTGCCTGCATCTTTAGGCACCTAAATACAAATCAGGCCCTTAGGCCCTTTAGAAAATTTTACCCGTTTTCACCTGCATAGGGGGCCTGGGTTTCAAAGCTGCTATGCACCCACAGCTCGTGTTAACATCAAAGGGAGAGGCAAGTGTTCAAGCACTTTGGAAAACAGGACCATTGCTCAGGTTCCTCTACGGATTTAAGTGATTAACTTGAGATTTGAAAATGTTGGACACATGCTTATACCTGTCAGTGTGTTTTAGGAGCCAGGGAACTTTTGCTAACATTGCTGTGAGCATCGCACCCTGGGGTCCTTGCTGGGTTGTGTAGTGTTCTAGTTAGGTTATAAACGCAGTTTAAATAGTGCGTATCAGACCTTCATCCTGGGAAGTGCCACATCTGTTGCACAGCAACATCTATCATCAGCTGATAGAAGACAGCCCCCATAATTAATCTATGCTCTACAGTTATAAAGACAAGTGTATTGGCTATTATTAAATTGACATTGCATTTACATTAGCCTTGTCCTCAGCTATTCATGGCAATCTCTCTCTTTTCAGGCAGTGGTTCAGATCTTGATGTAACCACAAATGAACCTGATTGGGGCATATGTATTACATCTGTAGTGTCTCCATGGTTCTACACAGTGACATGACACAGTGAAGCATCTGATTGTTAACTGAACAACAGAGACATGAATACTATTGCTCTGGCTACAATACAATTCCCCACACTTCACAGCAGAAGCTAGGACAACCATGCCATTCCTGTGTTTGCCACTAAGGGTCGCTGTTGCCTTCAGCTGTCTCAATGTCCCCACAAGGTAGCCGATAACCTTTGATTCATCAGTTAACATGGTCATTATCAACCTAAATATACTCTAGACCAGGGGTTCTCAGACTTTTGTACTGGTGACACACAGCAAGCCTCTGAGTGCGACCCCCCCTTATACATCAAAAACACGTTTTTATATATTTAACACCATTATAAATGCTGGAGGCAAAGCAGGGTTTGGGGTGGAGGCTGACAGCTCTTGACCCTCCATGTAATAACCTCACGACCCCCTGAGGGGTCCCGACCCCCAGTTTGAGAACCCCTGGTGGGTGGGGCAATCAGGGTTAAAATTTGCCTGGGTTAATATTGTACCTGACAGTTTTCCTGGATCTAGGTTTCAATGGCAAGACATAAACTCACAGTCCAAGGGATAAAGTAGATAAATTTCCAGTGAAAGCAAAACCATATAGAATCTGAACTACGTTTATCAAATGCAGAAACTGATTTACTATAACAGCCGCACAATGGCTATATCGGTAGCTGACATACATTCAGGTCTGGGGAGTGAAAACACACACACTGTAATTACACCTCTACCCCGATATAACACGAATTTGGATATAACGTGGTAAAGCAGTGCTGGGGGGGGGGCGGGGCTGCGCACTCCGGTGGATCAAAGCAAGTTCGATATAACGCAGTTTCACCTATAACGCGGTAAGATTTTTTTGCCTCCCGAGGACAGCGTTATATCGGGGTAGAGGTGTACATTAATGCCTAGAGGAGGTCCCAACTTACACCAGGACCTACACAAACACATAGTGAGTGACAACCCCTGCCCAGAGCGCGTCCAATCTAAACAGATACAACAGACAAAAGGGTGGGAGGGGAAACAGAGGCACAGAGGTTAAGTAAGGTCCCACCTGTAGCAGAACCAAGAAGAGAACCCAGATTTCCTGTTTGTTCCTAGTCCAGGCTTTATCCACCGAGCCCGCTCAACTACTGATTCTGTTTCAGATTAGTTATACATTTATAAACCCACCTTCACCTACATGCGAACCCCTCTATTATTTGAGTTTCATTAGCAGATCTCGAATATTTATCTTAGTTTCTTTCTCACTATGAATAAAAGTGATGCATTTTTTTAAAGACAAATCATCAGGTTTACTGAGCAAAGATAAGAAGGATCTCAGTGTAAGGCCTTGCCTATGCATAAAATTTGCAAGGATTTAACTAAATGAATTTACCATTTTAGTTAAAATCAGTGCAATTTTCATATATACACAAGGCCTAACATTTCTAGGGTGATCCACAGAAATCCTCTAGGCAATATATTTTTATTGTACTTCACACAGTGCCAGGAGGGAATTTTTCAAACCTTCCCCCTTTTTTATTAGTTAGAAATAGACTATTTCCAGGTGCAAAAGGCATTATGAAGACAACTGCCTCACCCTTTGAAAACACCATTTGCAGGCTAGAAATATAAGCCACTCAAGATTTCCAATTATATGTTTTGACTGCTTTAAGGTGTCTCAAGCTGGGTACCCCCCGCCCCAAACAGGGTCACCCCCAAATCACTAGTCACTTTTGAAATGAAGGTCAAACATTTAAGACTTGCTTCTGCTCTGATTTCAAGTGGCAAAATTCTCATTGACTCCAGTGGGAGCAGGATCAGATCCTGTATTCAATACAATACTAAAAGGACTTTACAATGCCTCTTGTCTTAGGGACAGATTTTTAAAGGTATTCAGGTGTCTAGTGTGATTTTCAAAAGTAATCTAGGCACCTAACGCCCATCAATTTCAATTGGGACCTTTTGAAAATCCCACTAGTGCCTATAGCCTCAAAGGCATTTAGGCACCTAACTCCCACTGAATTTAAGGATGTCAGGTGCTTAAATATCTTTACAAATCTGGCCCCTGGCTACTTTCAGTGGTCCTAGGAATCTCTGCATTTTTCATTCTTTCGTCCCGCTCCCACTGAAATCAATGAGGGGTTTTGCCAATTACTTCAACAGCAGCAAGATCAGATGATTTAGGAGTGTCATTACTTAAGATAGCCCGAATTCCGTGGATAGTGCTAACTAAAGAGGGGAGGATTTTATTGGAGACTTGGTTTCACAACCGGTGATAATTGCTCCTGTTTCATTGAAGTCATACAGAGGAGCATTAAAAATAAGCCAATAAAGCAAATGAGGGCTAGTGGGCCACATGTAAACTCTGCAAAGCTTAAATCCACCATGGCCCTGGAAGGCTTACGCCCTACATGACATTTTAATCCAACTCATTTGCTAGATTCATCCTAACTGTAAACAAGCCTTTGAAATGAAAGCTTAAAAGCCTAGTTGTGATACATTAACTTAATCAAGAAAATACTCTGAACACATTAGTTTAACAACAATCAAAATACAAGTGGCTACAGTCTCCCCCGCCCTAGGGTTAATAATAATAATATAAAAAAAGAGCTTCCCCCATTTTGATTTTCATTTTATTTGTAAATATAAGGACTGATCCTAAATATAAGGACTGAGCCATTTGACATCAGTGGAGAATCTTTCCACTGACTACAGTGGGCTTTGGATCATGCCTATGGTGAGGTTTGAATCTCCAGAACAGAATATTATTAAGAGAGGTGGTTGAATACTATATGTTGGCTTTATTATCTGACAAATTTCACTGGTTTGTTTTCTCAGTCAGCTGCTTATTCCACAAGCCACATTTTCTGGAATTCAATCAGCTCTGATGCTTATTGGTCTGATGGAAAGCCCGCGGCTAGAGTTCTGTGCCTGGAAAGACTCCTGCTAAGCCTTTGGTAAGTGTATCCTGTTAAGGGAATCAAATATCATGGCTTGTACATGTGCAGGGGTGGAACAGGCCTATTGCAAACTCCAGCGTGGATCCCAGTTTGATTTTTTAAAAGTTAAGTGTCCCCAAATGCAACTTCAATGGTGTGAGGAAGGAGACAGCTGAAAGATAGGAGCGAGCGATAGCTCAGCCCCTCAGACACCCTGAGCCCAGCTGGCTCCAAAGGCACTTGAGCTGAAATCCAAAGCTGCAAAGAACTTGAATAGCCCTTTCAGAAGTTTCCCCCCAGATCCCAGCAAACGACTCCTGCAAGCTTCCTTCCTGCTGCTTCTGGGTGACTGGAAATGAATCGACTTATCATCCGCCCTTTCCCCATCACTTCCCACCTAGGGCAGCATTTGCCACTTGGCTCCCTGTGCAGAAGTCTCACAGATTAACCCTTGATTCTGATAGCACCACTTCAGGCTAGTACAGGGGTAGGCAACCTATGGCACGCGTGCCAAGGCGGCACGCGAGCTGATTTTCAGTGGCACTCACACTGCCCGGGTCCTGGCCACCGGTCCGGGGGGCTCTGCATTTTAATTTAATTTTAAATTAAGCTTCTTAAACATTTTTAAAACCTTCTTTACTTTACATACAACAATAGTTTAGTTATATATTATAGACTTACAGAAAGAGACCTTCTAAAAACCTTAAAATGTATTAGTGGCATGCGAAACCTTAAATTTGAGTGAATAAATGAAGACTCGGCACACCACTTCTGAAAGGTTGCCGACCCCTGGGCTAGCATAACAGTGAGGAACATGTCTGGTTCAGAGTTTCATCAAATTGTTCCCAGAGAGCTATACATATGTGTACTGACCCCATCCCTCCACCATACCCTTTTTTTTTCCAAGCCAGGTCCTTTTTATCTAATCCTCCAAGAAATGCTTCCATCTGCCATGCAAACCCACCTTTCATTTCCACAACTTCAGAAGGTCCCGATCCTGTTCCCATTAAAGTCCCATTCACCTCAAATGGAAGCAGGTAGGCTCTATAATTGCTAAAGAATCAGGAAAGTGTATGGCTCTGATCCCCCACGGCTTACTAAGGCAAAACTTCCACAGACTTCAAAGCAGTTTTGCCTATACAAAGATTGCAGGCTCAGGTCCTACATCCCACAGTGCCATATTTACAAGAGTCCCGTATAATTATTTTTCTTCTGAAAGATCATTTTACCTTTCTCTATTCCATTCAAAAATTTAAAAAAACAGAAAAATAAACTTTGGAATGCTACGCAGATAATACTGTTTACATGAGACTGAACCTTTTCAAACTTCTGTTGGGTATAAAATATCTTTCTGTGGTTAGCTTTATGGATTTATTTTACAAATAGTCTAAATACCTTTCCGGGTTTTGTTTTTATCTCCCAATCAGTAAAAAAAAAAAAAAAAAAAAAAAAAAGGTAAGTATGATCCAAGAATTAGAAAGTAGTTCTGTTCCACCAACTCCCCTACAGATTTGGCTACTGCTAATTGATTTTATGCAGAAGACACATAGATACTATGATGATGAGCAGCAGTATAAATCCCTAAGAGTCTGAAGAGGTGAATCTGAGTGAGGTGGGACTAGTGATGAGAGATAACAGATAATCTGATAGCCTGACCTACACAGGCCAGATAAAGCCACCTAACCCTTGTGATCAGGTTCCTAAATTGCCAGGTGCACCTACCTGAAGGTGGACTGGGTTGCATGAATGTTAATTTCTAAATGGCATGCAGAACATGCTAATCAAACACCCCAGAAGAGAGACCCTCACAGATAATCATTCATTAAAACACTGGTGTATCCAGGCAAGTACAGGTTTGTACAGGGTTAAACTAAAGATAAGGAATGGGATTTTCAAAAAGGGCCTAAGGGAATTAGGTGCACAAATTTCCATTGAAAGTCAGTTGGAATTTGGGCATCTAACTCCCTTAGGCAGGGAATTCAAATGAGTCAAGAGCCCCATCCCAGAACACCAACTCACCGAATCAGCTCCAATGCAAATGCTCCTGTAAATCAGAGTAGCAGATAAATCCTGTTTTTTTACAATGGGGAGAAAAATCCCATGCTTGCACATTTACATGTAGGAAATTTAGGGTAAAAAAACATGGAGAATATCAGTGGGGAATTCACCTAAAAAATCCATGCCAGGATACAGCCCTATAAATAAAGGGCAAAGGACCCAGATTCAACATTTAAGGCCAAAGGGGACCATTGTGATCATCTAGTGAGTCTATCCTCCTGTATAACATAGGCCATACAATTTCCCTGCAAGGACTCCTGCAGTGGCGAGAATTATTCTCACTACTACATAAGTGAAAACTATCCAACCAAGTCAATTGTAGATAAATAGAGGACACCTTACAGAAAGGAATCCAATCTCAATTTCAAGATTCCAGGGGATGGACTATAACAGGCTTCAAATAAGAACTAGATAAGTTCATGAAGGATAGGTCCATCAATGGTTATTAGCCAAGATGGGCAGGGATGGTGTCCCTAGCCTTTGTTTGCAGAAGCTGGGAACGGGGACAGGGGATGGATCACTTGATGATTATCTATTCTGTTCGTTCCCTCTGAAGCACCTGGCATTGGCCACTGTCGGAATGGCTTTAGGAGGCTTCCTTTAGGAAGCTGTTCAATGGCTAGTTACCACCAGTATTTAAAAACAGACTTCAGATTTGAAACAGTGAGTATAGCTCTGAAAAAGTGTCAGTAAAAAATGAAAGCACAAGGCACTTGGCATAATTAAAACAATGTTATGATTCTCATATGAATCAGCTGAGTTCTGATGTATTCTATTTTTAAAACCCCCTCAAAACCCTTTCTAAAAAAAGAGCAGTATTAAACAGTTGAAAGGAAAGATTTATTTTTTAAAATCCTTTCTAACAATAAAAGTTATTTTTTTTAAATAGTCAAAAGATGTTTTTTCCCCACAGAGGAAGAAAAAAGGCAAAGTCTTAAATAGTAATAAAAAAATCCCATACCTAGTAGTTTTGCTAACTGTCTGGTTACAGGTTATGAACCCAACAAAGAGAGAGGAAAAAATGGGACATCCTGGAATGTTTACAAATCTACAAGGTAACAGCGCCTTACACAATGGTTTACACAGGGCACTACTAAATGCATTATCCCGTGAATCATAATTCACACGCAATGCACTCCAATGTATTATACAATGCATATGCAATGAATCGTGCATAAGACGAGGTAGAGCACTGTAAATGCACTATAAAGCACTGCAACGCATTGCATAATACAGTGCTTGTGCAATGCACTATACAGTGCACTACAGTGTGCTAGGCAATCAATGCGCACAGGAGACAGTACAATGCATATGCAATACACGACCTGTTTTATAGCGCATGTGCAATGCAACACACAATGTGTTTCACACTCAGTGACATGTGCCATGCAGCACAACGCATTATGCAGCGCCTACAGTGTTAGGATGAAATAATCTACATATGTACAGTAAAAAAAAAAGATGCATTCAAGTACAGTGTGTGTCCCATCAACATGGAAAGGGGTTGTACATGGGCCCTGCTCCTACAGCCAGTGGCACCGGGAAGAGCAGCGCCGGAGTCACATGTACCGTTCGAGTCCCGAAGCGAACCCCGTCTGCCGCATGTAGGCGGGATTGGGGCCGAACTGCGGCCCGGCCAGCGCCAAGAGCGGCTCGGGGTGCTCGGCGCAGGAGACGGCGGCGCGCACGGGCGGCAGGCCCAGCCGGCCGGCGGCGCCGTAGAGCGGGGCGCTGCTGGGCGGGGAGTAGCCGCTCGGGGGCCCGGGCAGCGGCGGCGAGGCGGAGTAGGGGTAGGCCCGGCCCAGCGGGCTGGCGGGCGGGAAGCAGGCGGGCTCGGGGCAGCCGCCCAGCTCGGCGGCGGGGCTCAGGCCCAGCTCGGCGCCGCCCATGAGGCTGTCGATGGTGAAGCCCCGCGGGTAGGGGGCGCCGGCGGGCAGCGGCGGGCTGTAGCCGGCGGGCGCGTAGGGGGCGGCGGGGCTGAAGGCGGAGTAGGCCGGGTAGGTGGCGAGCTCGGCCCGCTTGAAGCGCTTTCTGCGGCGGAGGAAGCTGCCGTTGTCGAACATGTCCTCGGCCGCCGGGTCCAGCGCCCAGTAGTTGCCCTTGCCCGGGTGGCCCGGCTCGCGGGGCACCTTGACGAAGCAGTCGTTCAGGGTGAGGTTGTGGCGGATGCTGTTCTGCCACTTCTTGGGGTTCTCGCGGTAGAAGGGGAAGCGCTCGGTGATGAAGCGGTAGATGCCGCCCAGCGTCAGCCGCCGCTCGGCCGCGTGGGCGATGGCCATGGCGATCAGGGCGATGTAGCTGTAGGGCGGCTTGCCCCGCGGCACCGGCCGCTTGCGCCGCCGCCCGCCGCCCGCGGCGGCTGCTGCCGGCTCCTCCGGGGCTGGCGGCGGCGGCTCCTGCGGCGGGCTCCCGGGCTCCGGCGCGGCGGCGGCGGGGGAGCCGGGCGGGGTGCACATGGCCGGGAAGTAGGAGAAGCTGGCCGGGTTCATAAGGCGCTGGCCGGGTGGGGAGCAGAGCGAGGGGAGCTCCCCCGGGGGCTCAGCCCGCCGGCCTTATATCCCCGCCGGCTGGCGCCACCCTGTCACCCTGTAACGGGGCGGCGGTGCCCACCCACCTGAGCCCCCCCTGCCCCCGCCCCCGGGAGAGCCGCCTCCGACCGGCAAGCTCCCGGGGGCGCTCGCTCTCCGGCCCCCCTGTGAGTGTCTGACCTGCACCAGGTGCAGTCCGCGGGGGCTTTTCCTGCAGCCCCTGGCCGCACGGATTGGCAGCAGCCTGGGGAAAGGGACGGGGGACGACACCCTAAATAAACCCAAGTCACTTGGTCAATTACACGCCCAAGCGTAGTCGGCTGGGAAAGGGATGGAGGTGCCGATGGACTTGGGCTTGAAGAAGGGACCCTAATTTCCTGCAGGAGATAAACCATGAAAACAAAGACAGGAGACAAGAATAGGATGATAACCATCATCAAGTATCTCTTTGCAGCCAGCACTGGGGACAGGTTGTTTTAAACCGTATTTAAAATCGGACACTTTGGGGGGGGGGGTGTTCTGACACCAAACATTGGAAGCTGCAGAGAAATGTACCACTTTTCCGTGCAGAAATACCTGGGTAACGCTAGAACCGTTTCATTCGGTTTACATTTTATTTTGTAAAACGTTGCAGATTAAAAAAAAAAAAGACATCGGCCGTGTGAAAACGCGGTAGCTTTGGTTGAACACACGAATCCATCGGCATCGCGGGGCAGTGATTTGAATCTTTTGTAGATTTCGTTTGTCAAAAGCTTTCCAGCGCTGTTTCACGGTGATATTCGATAGGTTTGAATTTTTCAAACATGCCCTCGGTGTTCAGTTGTTTTACCAAGAGCCGCGTCTGTGTGTAATCAACAGAGGAATAATCTGCAAATATCTACACAAGCGCTTTATTTTAAATGAATATAGACATTCGATAGAGTGGATCTGCTACTTTTTAGAGAAATCTGCACACCCGCTAACTGCTCGGGGGGGGGGGGGGGGGGGTTGGTGGTGCTGAACTGAATGAATGGTTTTCAGTTAATTTTGATTTTGTAATTATTTTCTCCGGCAGAAAAACAGTTCGGCCAAAAACATCTTTAGTTTTACCACGGAGCACAGCAACTGAAAAGATAATGTAACACTTCTAACAAGCGGTCTCTTGTTACATTCATTGTACACGTTACTCGGTATTTAAACGATTTAATATTGTAAGGGGCACAAGTCCAGGGGGGAAGTGTAAACATCAAAGTAATAAAAACAGTCTCCAACACTTGAGTTATTTATTTTGTGCAACCTCGTGCGATTTGCTAACCTGGGCTACCGCGGTAGGTGTGTTCATGCCAACAGGGAACGGAGTGGATTGAACAGTTTTCAGAACGATAGTTTATAATTCAGCTGCTTAACGTCCCTCACATTGCTGGGGGTGGGGGTGAGGGTTAACGATTATGCGTTTATTTGTAAACAAGTGATTCGAAGTCTCCCTCGCTTGTATTAATCGCAAGGGATTGTTCAAAGAGGGGGCATTTCTAAAGACCATACGGAAGAGAGGTAAATGCTGATCCCAAAATATTTACAAATTAAAGAAAAGCGTCTGCTTATTTTAAGACCCAGGGCCCGACCTTGGGCTCTCCACTCTAGTCTCCACAGTGCCTGAATACGGAGCGTAGGAGCGGGTGTCTAGCAGTGTAGACTCACTGTCATACATGGCAATGCTGTGTACATGAGTGGAGGCATACTAAAAGAACCGAGACTTAGCTCTGGTTTTCAATGTCGTAACGAATGAGCAATAAATAACAGTGTCTGTCCTCGTTAGTTTAGCTATAGGGGAATATACTTTAAAACTGTATCTATTGCACTCGAAGAAAACATTTACAAACTTTGTATGTACATCTCCTATGTAATGTTACAGAATGGGTATTTAATACAATAGCTAGAGGGGCCATTACATTAAGAAAGCATGGTGGACATTATGCATTATAGTTCCTGATTTTCTATCAACACAGAGCATGACAGGTAGAAATGCAACTCAAATAATTTGAGTGGCATGTAAGCTCATAGCATTTGAATTGTCTATAATCTTGAGAGTAGACTGCAAAGGATTGAGCAAGGGTAGGAAAGACGGTTTAGTAGATGAGGCACTAAGTAGGACTGGAGAGAACTGAGTTCAGTTCCAGTCACAGACTTTGTCTACCCACTGCCTCAGTTTCCCATCTGGAAATGGGGATAATATTTCCCTTCCTGGCAGGGGTGTTGTGAGCATAAAATCCATGAATGATTGTGAGGAGCAAAGATGCTAGGGTGATGACCGCCCTATAAGCAGATAGAGTGAGCCCCTCTACAATGGCAGAATAACAATTCCTTAGTTTAAAGGGTATTTGTGTCGGTTATTTTTGTTTAGATAAAACAGAGGTAAAATGGGTCTTAACTATCTAAAAGTCGGATTTGACCTGCAACACTTTCCCTTAGAATGTTCACCTCAGAGGTGGATGAGAGCTGGAGATCATTGTGTTTCTTATCTTATTTATTTGACATCAGCCAATATTTAAATGTTGGCAAATTTGTTTCAGTTGGAGACTTTGACACTGTTGCCTTCAGTCAGCTATGGAGAAATCCCACAATAAGGTCCTGAAAGTAGGTTGAAACACCACTAGAAATCATAATATAAAGCACAAAAGAATAAAATAAATACCCTATATACAGGGTTTTTATGTAGCTCCATGTTTATTTTAAACTGATGTATTTTCTTATATGCCCTATTCCCCCAGCACCCACTATAGATTGTAGCTTGACCCAGGTTTTAAAAAGTTCATCCCAGATCATATGTCTAAAATGTGGCTGTGTTCATACTACAAGTACTTATATGCCTATTGGTTTAGAGCATTATTAGCTATTAATTAGAGTCTGGAGGCAAGGGGTTTGTTGTGGGAGCGGGGAGGGAGGAAGGTAACTGATTCTCTATGCAGGTATCTTGTCCTTTACACACACACACACATACCCCTCTCATCATTTGCTTTGTCCTTGTACTTGTCTAAACCACAAAGAGATTGAGAGTCAAGAGTGAAAATCTGATTGTATAGCTGATTCTTATATTGGCCTCACTATTTATTATGTGTTTACATTAGTGTCTGGGAACCCCAAACAAGGGTCATGGCCCCTTTGGGCTAGGTGCTGTACAATATAAAAGGCAGATGCTGCCGTGAAGAGCTTACAGTCTAAGGCCCAGATCTTGGAAAAACGGTGGGGGCGAAAGACCTCCCTGGCTTCAAGATTAGGCTAGATAAGTTCATGGAGGGAATGGTTTGATGGGATAACGTGATTTTAGTCAATTAGGCAATAACGTGCCATCGCTGGTAAAATGAAGGTCCGGCTGGAGATTCTTGCCTGTATGCTCGGGGTTCTACTGATCGCCATATTTGGGGTCGGGAAGGAATTTTCCTCCAGGGTAGATTGGCAGAGGCCCTGGAGGTTTTTCGCCTTCCTCCGCAGCATAGGGCAGGGGTCGCAAGCTGGAGGATTCTCTGCGACTTGAAGTCTTTATATCACGATCTGGAGACTTCAACAGCTGAGTTAAGGGAAAGTGGGTGGGTCAGCTTTTGTGGCCTGCATCATGCGGGAGGTCAGACTAGATGACCACAATGGTCCCTTCTGACCTTAAAATCTATGAGTCTATGAGTCTATACTTAACTTTATATGCAATGGGTGAAATCAAAGCTCCACTGAAGCTGGTGAAAGTTTTATCATGGGCTTCAAAGGAATGATGAGTAGGCCCTTTGAAGGCAGCGGGACGACTCACCTTGCGTAAAGTTAAATGCGTGGGGTCAGTCTTTGCAGGATCAAGGCCTAGATGTCAGGTCTCAGTGGATGGGGCAAGCCAAAGCAACAGGTTGGAAGAGGATGGGAGGATGGGGTAACAAAAGAAAACAGAGTTTAGCAGAAAAATAGAAGTTCTAGCATAGTGAGATGACCAAAGCTTAGATGGGCATGATTTGCAGGAATCACAGCCGGGGTAGGTTTTTAAGGAGAGATTGAGAACACTATGAGATGGCGGCTTTACAAATGTTGATGGGAATTTCCCCCATGATGTCTATCCCTGTACAATAACTTTTTATGTTCATAAATTACAAAGGCCAACCACAATGGAAACCAGACCCTGTGGTTGCAATCCCAAGCAACGCATTGTAAGCTGTCAAAAGTCCTCCATGGGAAAGAAAAAGCAAAAGAATGATGAAAACTCCAGCTCAGATCACCACTGATGTTTATGTATTTGTTTTTAAAGTGGGATGGGGCACATAGACTAAACAGCATGTCTCCATAGTATATGTCCAACCTTTGAACAGTCTCTGCTGTTTTCTGTATACACTAGTCAAAACATATGAAAGGTCCTAATGCACTGTATAAGAATGGCCATAGTGGGTCCATTCTGCCCAGTATCCTGTTTTCTGACAGTGGCCAATGCCAGGTGCTTCCAAGGGAATGAACAGAACATTGAGTGATCCTCTCTTCCACTCCCTCTCTTCCACTCCCAGCTTCTGCAAACAGAGACTAGAGACACTCAGAGCACGAGGTTGCATCCCTGGCCATCTTGGCTAATAGCCACCGATGGACCTATCCTCCAGGAACTTATCTAGTTCTTTTTTGACCCATGCTATAGTTTTGGCTTTCACAACATCCCCTGGCAACGAGTTCCACAGGTTGAGTGTGAGTTGTGTGAAGAAATACTTCCTTTTGTTTGTTTTAAACCTGCTGCCTATTAATTTCATGGAGTGACCCCTGGTTCCATAATAATATAGAACTATATAGAGGATGGAAGTGTATGCACTGATCAACTTATCACCAATATTTGAGATGAAAAAAGACCTCTCATATCATCCAGTCCAGCCTCTGACACCACAGATGTTCTTCACATTACGTTCTCCAGCATTTTCTAGCTCAGTTTTAAATGACTTACGTGACAGTGTTTCCACCACTTTTTCATGGGGGTGTGAATGACAGGACCCCATCCTGCAGTCCTGACTCAAGCCAAATGAACAAGATATAAATGCCGTCTAGCATAGAAAGGGTTACCCCTGCTGGAGAAGGAGGGAAGTGCCTTCTCTCCGCCTGTTCACGCCAGGATGGGATGATGAGGGGCTACCTTGCTTGCTTGCACATTCCAGCCTCCCTATCCAATGCAAATCTCTCTCGAGCTCTGTGTACATAGCCCAGCCTCTCTGACTCTGTCACCCCACTCTGCTCCCAAACACCCAGGCCCAGATTAAAGCAACCTCAGGCCCTGGTGGCTCTGCTCCAACCTCCCACTTGGTGTGGCGATGAGAGGGGTCCTTTTCCCATCCCAGATAGCCAGGGATAGTGCCATGGAATTTCCTTCTGGCCCCCCACCCAGGAGCAGCAGGTTGGCAACAAGTGGGTCCCTCAATACTTACCTCAGCAGCTAGAATAGATGAGAGGGGCCAGGCCCAGTGCATTCCTCCCCTTCTGCCATACACCCAGTTCCTTGCTGGGATGGTGTTGACAGAGCCGCCCAGAACAGTGGGGCTTGGAATTAACATCCCATTGAGATAGATGGGGCAGCTTACACCCCTCAGAGCAGTTGTTTCAGGCTCTCTGCAGACTCAGGAAGACACCATTGTATCATTTACACTCAGGTCATGTGTTCAAGCTTTTCTTCACCCACATGAAGGTTAGAAAGTTACTGTTTTCGTTTAAAAAAAAAAAGCAGAGATTCTGCTTAGTCCTATAACACTGGGAGCTGGGGCTGGAGACACTGGCCATTAGAACCTGGGCCTTAATCCGGCCCTGAAAACACCCCAACAAATCCAGTGCTCATGCCCCCTCCCTTTAATGAAATGAGGGCCCAGCTGCCTCTCTTGGGCACAGCGATGTGCTGCTTCTGCAATACCTTCTCTCCCTCCCCGCCACCCAAACTCCCCCACCACTTCAGGCATTCACAGCGCACTGCACTCTCTCTATCCCTGCCTTGTGCAATGGATAGGGAAATAAAGTTCATCCTGGTGCTGATGGAAGTCACAAGTCCTCTCTTTCTCTTTGCCCCAGTTCGACCTCCAGAGGAGCTCTCTGAGGACCTGCACCCAACATGGAAGTGAAGATTCCACCCCCAGGGAAGTTCCATGGCATCCAATATATGCAAGCCAAGGGGGTCATGATGAACCAATATTCAGGTGTCACCACAAACTTTCAGCACAGCGAGTCTGGAGGGTCATAAGGGGCTGGGTTGCAGGTTCACTGCCTGTAAATTAATTACATTTTTTTTAAATAATGACATGAACAATTCATTTTCCCTGGCCATCATTGGGACTCAACGCAAATATTGGTAAGCCAACATGTACTATATTGAGGGAAAAGATTCATATAGAAAGCAATTTGCAAAACCAGTCTGGATCTTTGTAAGAAGGCCATCACGAGAGCGGGTTTGAACCATTTTTTGCTTTAAAAAATGGCTTTAAAAAATATCAACCCCAACATTTCTGCAGGAAATACCCATTTGATTCAATTTGTCAGGTTTGCCTCCAAAAATAACCAACAACCCAATTTATTTATTTTTACCAAACCCTCCCAAACTTTTGGTTTTCAGTTTATATTTTTGCGGTTTCAGCCAGCATCTCTACTTGCCCAACCCACATCCCTCGACACAGACGCGAGGGGCCCGTGATCCCTTGGGGGGGAAGATGCCCCTGTCCTCATATGACAGTGTAATCCCTGCCCTACATGGTGAAGGGCAGCGGAGTGTATATGGACGATGAGTGAGAGAATACAGGTCTGTGGGACAAAACACCCCACGTAAAGTATCACATTTACTTAGTCTTCTTCATGGCTGCTCACTATAGGGAGCATAAGGCACCCAAACTACAACGTTCATGAGACACTGTCATGGCACTGCAGAATTTAAATATTTTGGTTGTCAGCTGAAATATTTCAGTTTTTGAGTTTTCACTAGAAAAACCTAGACATTTGCCATGGAAACCAACTTCCTTTCCAATCAACATTTTCTATGGAAACTTCACCCTCCCTTTTTCTGATTAGTTCTACCTCCAACACTTAGAAGGGCTCCCTCCAAAACAGGGTGATGTGGAATAACTGGGTTTCACGATCTAGACCTTTTCATGTGCCATACCTCTCCTGGTGTGTAGTACTTCAGGCTCTAGTGCTACCAATCTGGTCCTCTGGATCTGGGTCATCTCATTTTCCCAAGACCAGTCACCCACTACATCCAGACTCCTATAGGTCAACGAGCATCCTTTTGGTACAATTTATATGGGAGGTACACACCATACAGTTTTTCTGCTTTGCTTGTCTAAACATCTGTTATAAAGGGGAGCCAGGATCTAGTCTGATCTATCTATTGTAGGTCTAAGGTACCTTTCAGCGTAGTATCTAAGCACTGTGAGTCACTAATGAATATCTGTTAGGGCCATTAATGTGAATGGGAGCAGAGGTCTTTTGGAAATGTGGCTCGAGTTGTGGGTTCTGAGTCCTTGGAAATCTGGCTGTCACAGTGCAGCTTTCTCTTTCTACGTGGCCTATTGCTGCTCTCTTCTAACAGCCTGGCCCACTAGTGCGAATACTTTCAGGGCTGGCAGTTACGATCCCTCTCCCATTGTCGTCTTGCTTCCACTTGTCTTGTCTCTTTGTGTAATGCTCCTGCCAGGGGCAATATAGCTCATTTGGAACAAGAGGGCCAGTTCCTGCCCTCTAGGCTTTGAGCACACCTCTGTCATGGAGAATTTCCTTCCCTGTCTCACATCCTAAATCCTATCTGCCTGCAGCTAGAGGTCCTCTAATCCACCTACCTACCTAGGCCTCTCTAATGAGCCCCCTCCCCATGGCCTGGGAGCACAAGCCGTTCATGCACCTTCCACTGGCATGAAAAGAGTCTGGGGTTTGCTTTGCTTTTAGTGTGGCACATCAGGACATTCACAATGATGGCTGAAATACTCGCATCAGGTGAGATTCTCCCCTGGACAGTACGGACAGCACGGGGCCTGTTGATGAGTTAAAAGGCAGAATATACCCAACAGTTATCATGGGTGGAGTTTACCCCCATGCAGGGACCAATATGAGACTTATGCGCCACTTAACTCCCCAAGATATATTGGTCCTCTGCACAGAGATGAATTTCCCCCATGACTACTATGGCATATACTCTGCTCTTGATCTCTGCATTAAAAACCCCAGGGATTCTAAAGCAATACTGGCTCAGGGTAGTATCAATCTGTCACCGGGAGGCTTGTCCTTTAAGGGAATTTGGGCCCAGTTTCCCCCTGAATCAGGGAACTCAAGGGTCTCCCAGCTGATGACCCTGACTGGAGGGGTCACATGAGGAGAATCAGGTGATTGCAGGCTGGGTACGGGGGATGCCTTTCTCTGAGGCTGGGACCAGGGAAAGAGCTGGGAGGAGGCTCTCCCCAGAGACTGGCAGAGAAGGACAGCTGCCTGGAGAAATGCAGTGATGAAGGCTCTGGAGTGGGACCAGTGGAGCTGGGGCAGGTATAAGATTAGTGGGAAGCCTTGCTTGAGAGATGCTGTGAAGCCCTGATCCAAGGGTGCTTGTGAGAGCTGCGGGGAAAGTCCAGGAAGGACTTGGGGTGAGCGCTTTAGCATTCAGTACCAACAAGCCAGACCTCAGGAGGGGAGACGCTAGTTGGACCATCTGCTGTGTGGCATGTGAATACTGCAGAGTACGGGAGGGGAAACGGAGGCATGGCCTCACTGGGGAAGGCAAGGTGTCCCTTATACAATAACAGTCCAGGATCAAACACAGAGCCTCAGACAAGACTCCTGAGGACTCAAAGAGAAAAAAAACAGATTGAACAGTTCACGAGTGACAAGAAATCGACTTCCACTCCCAGGGTGCGCGTTGCCGAGGGGGAGAGCTCTCCTGATGCGACAGCCCGCTCCTTCACTTCCTGAGAGGTGTGCGCTCCCTGGCATCACCTCCTCCACATAGATGCATTTGGTGAAAGGTGGGCTACCTGCAGGCCAGATGGGAACAAAGCCTGGTGCAAACCATCTGTTAATATATTGAATATATATGGAAAGCCAAGTCCCTGTGAACTGAACTACCTCTTGTACAGGGCTCTGGCACTACTATGGTAAGGGGGTCAGCGATGAACTTAGATAGCTAAAACACTCCTATTTCACCCACCTGCATTGTAGGCAAAGTAGGTGGCAAAGCACATATGCCCCAGACAAGCCTGTGTTAATCCCCCCCTCCACCATGATAAAGCAAGACAGATGATGATTCAGGGGTAAGCTTGGCCACCACAGACTGGACAAACATGACTCACAATATTGTCTTGTATTCATCCGATCTGAGACGGTCTCTCTGCTCCAAGGCTACACTTATTGAGAGATGTGAGAACCCACCCAGGGATATCCTGAGGTTCCTGGAAATTTGGTTAACTCCCCCCCCACACACACACACACTCCATTTTTAAAGGTTGTGACCTCTTTCCTTGTGTCTTCTAGCTGGAACAGAGATCATCAGAACACTGATTTCCACCATAATTAGGCAGGCTCAAGTGGTCTGGAGGAGTATCCAAATCCTTGGGTGTCTTTATCCTAGCTGAACCAGCCCTGGAGGATTTTCATAGCTCACCCGTCACTAGTCTAGAATAGACAATCATGTGCTGCAGGGTGCATATCCAAGTACCTCTACCTGCAGGACCTCAGCAACAGCCATTCAGCAATGACTTTATCTAAGGAACATGGATGTTTGTATTGTTGCCCCTCAGACCTGGGGGCTTGACAGGTTGTTTTCATTAGGAGGAGAAGTTGATGATACAGTCTTGTATCTCTTTGGTGCAAGCCTCTTTATTTACAAAGAATGTACACAAAGTACCGTTTCCCTGAACACACTGGAAACAATCAATACAAGGTAGTTTCCTTGCTCACAGTATCCAAGCCTGCCTCTCCAGTCAGTCCTGTATTCCAAGGGGTTTTCTCTCTGCTCTCTCTCAGGGCCACACTCACGATTGCTTCTCACCATCTGCTGGATTTCTACCTCTAACACACACAGTTTGCCAAGCAATCTCCTAGCCCCTAGCAACTACTCCCAAGAAAACATGTTAGCCCATGCTGCTTAACTCTGCTCAGGCTTTGCCACGCAGCCTAAAGACTTGGGTGGTAGTGTCCTAACGTTTCCAGCTATCACTACACCAAGGGGCTTAATCACTCCTTCTATTTAGCCTTAACACACCCATCAGCATTATCGAAATCTCTGATTGTCTGTAGACCAAAGACCCACTTGATAGCAGACACTCACACCTCCCAGCACATTAGTACAGTGAAATATGCAGATGCCAAAATGATGGCATACATGTTCATTTCTTCCATCAACAAGGATGGGTGAACCTTAAGGACACTGAGGTTGTGTTGTGTAGCTGTAAAGATCGGGGACCTCAACTCTGACCTGCATTTTTGATGACCTATAGTATGGTAGGTCCAGAGGGACACATTGAGAACCAGGGTTCCATGTGCTAGGGACCACAGACACTTATAATAAAAGACTTTACAATTTAAATGGGGACATGGATTTCAAGGCCAGAAGGGACAATTATGATCACCTAGTCTGACCTTCCGCATAACACTTGATTTGTATTCCAGTAGCACCCAGACACCCTAGTGATGGACCAGGGCCCCTTTGTGCTAGGCATTGGCCAAATTAAACCTCACCATGCTCTCTGAGATAGATTGGTAATTGTTAATTTTACCCAGTTTATAAATGGGAAAGTCAGCGAAGCACAAAGTGCCTTGTCTAAGGAAGAACAGCAAGTCAGTAGCATAGCCAGGAGCAGACCACAGATGTCCGGTGATTTAACTATTAGACATAATAGTGTCCTTACAGAGGCATCTAGTCAATATCTCTATTTGAAAGGTTTCCCCCACTATACATTATGGTGTGTGTGTGTGTGTGTGTGTGTGTGTGTAACACAATTGGATTCCTTTGCATGAAATACAATTAAAACATTGTTCTGCCTGTTTTAGTGGATGGTTTAACTACAGGGGTTATTTTAAGTGTGCTTTGATTTATTGTGAATTCTTTTCTTCCTATAATATGCTGCAGTCAGGGACTCTAATAGGTCAGGGTAGGCAACAGCAGATGGGAGGGAGACACCAAAGAATCAGTAAGGATGCTATGGGAATGGACCCGGTGTGATCACCTAGACAGATAGTCAATACAGGGAGAGACTTAGAGGTGACAGTGGACAGCAAATTAAATAGGAGCCGTGTGGCAGCAAAAATAGCCCTGTCAATGTTGGGCTGCACACAGAGGATATAATAATAGTCTCTCTCTGTATACTACTACTAAGACCATCGCCAGAATACTATTTGCAGTTCTAGCCAACTCAACACCAGAAAGACCCTGGGAAATTAAATTAAGAGGGAAAAAGAACAAATATGACCAAGTGGTTTGTTGAGGGAGGGGGAGCTGAATTAGGAAGAAAGATTGAAGAAGTTAATGAGCAATATTGGCGTAATAAATGATGAATGCTTTATTTGGAGTTTGCAAACACTGAAGAAAAAGTGACGACGTGGGGGTGTACCTAGGAAGAGTGGGATTAAGTTGAGAAAGGGAAAAACCTCTGCTGCTCAAGACAGTGAGATCTGTTTGGTCAGTCTCCCAAGATGTGGGAGCTCCGTTGCTTGGCACTTTTACAAGTACTAATAAATGCACTTTTCCATTTCTGTGCAACAAATGAGGATGCAAATTAAATCGGTGACACTGGTTGAATGAGTGAAGGATCTCGGTCACTGGAACAGAGGAATTGCCAGAATGGATCAGATCAATGGTCTATCTAGTCAAGTATTGTGTCTCCAAAATTGGTCAGTATCAGATTCTCCAGAGGAAGTGGCAAGAAACTTTATAGTGGACAGTAATGGCATAACCTGCCCAATGGAAGAACTTTCTTCCTAACTCTCGTTAGTTAGTTGTTGACTTATGCCCAATGGATTCATTCTCTCTCTATGTTTCCTTTACTTTCTCTTCTCTCTTTTCGCTTTCCATTCCAAACAACTTGGCTTCTTATTTCTATCTGATGTCTGTGTGAGATTACAGGGTGTCGTAATTAAATGTGTTTAATTCTGTTGCAATGATTGATGCATGTAACATGTTTGCATGTTGTGAGGTTAAAGCTATTTTTTTTTACTTTCAAATGAACTTTCAGATTGTAATGGATTTTATTCCTTGGTGGTATGTTTTCTTGCTTAAGTCCTTTCCTTGTATAGACGTAGAAAAACCTCAAACAAATTATTCTTAAAATGATCGTCATAAATAGGCAACTTGCCCCTCACTTTACAGAGGGGAAACTGAGGGCACAGAGCGATGAAGTGACTTGCCCAAGATGAGAAAGGCAAGGCCAGAACCCACATCTACTAAATCCAAGGATAGTGGCTTAAACACATGCCCATTTTTCCTGCCTGGTCCGATGTTACATCTAGCTTTAAATAGAAAGAGTACAAGTGAACACACATGCTGCACAATGGAAATGCGTGACCTTCACTGAAACAGCACTGACAGTGAAAGGATACATTCAGAAACCCAGACCTCCAGCAAACCAGTATTAAGGCCTTTACATAACAGTGGGGATGTGGGGCTAAGAGAAAAGATGACAAACAGGCAGCAAAACCATGCCAGCTATTGAGGAGTTAAGTACTTTCAACAACAGAATTAGCTCAACTGCAAACAGGTTGATTTTAATGACTCTGCCCTTGTACTGGTATTGGTGGCTGGATGGAGTCTTGGCAAGTGGCTGGGAACTTGCAGGTAAAGAGGAAGCGATGTAAAAGTCAGACCCAAAGGGGATGTTCAGGAAAACTATCAGTGAGTTTTCACATGAGAAAGAATGGCCTGTGGCATCGTTCGGGTGATATTCCCATACAGATACCCTCACCACACCACTCCGAGGAAAGCTGGAATTGTGTTCATTGTACAAATAGGGAAACTGAGGTGCAGAGAGATTAAGTTAGTTCACTTCAGGAATGCTTCCATTGACCTAGCTACTGCTGCTTGGGGAGGGCTGTTCCTACATCAATTGGAAGAACCCCTTCCATCACCGTATGATGTCTCTACACTACAGGGTTATGTTGGCTTAGCTATGGCACCATAGCTACGCCCCTATAATCACTGTAGTGTTAGGGTGACCAGACAGCAAGTGTGAAAAATCGGGACAGGGGGTGGGGGGTAATAGATGCCTATATAAGAAAAAGCACCAACAATCGGGACTGTCCCTATAAAATCGGGACATCTGGTCACCCTACTGTAGTGTAGACAGGGCCAGCCTGTGTCTTAACATCTCCAGGACTATGGTAAGCAAGAGGAAAAGATTTTCCAGGAAGTAGCAGAAACTATCTGTTTAGCAGAAGCCAATAGAGCTATTACTGGCCTGAACCCCATGGGTGATTGATTGACTCAGGCGTTAATTACCCCCCCCCAATATTTACATGTCTCCTACAAAACAATGCCTTTGATTAGGCCATTAGCGCCAGTTGAAACGTTATAAAGAGAAGGCCATGAGATAAGACTGGCCAACCTTCCAGTCAGATGTTAACAACTTTGGACAAGTGTGGGATTTTACACCCCTATCTACAGGAAAATCTGATGTTTGGTGCCCTGACTGTGAACAGGTCACCCTTAAAGCTCTGAACATCCCAGGCAAAAAAAAAAAAAAAAATGCCAGAGGGGAATTGTGCTGGATCTAATCCCTTCTGCCATTCTGCATATTCATGGAACATTGTCATAACACATCAGGCAGTTCAGTCGGACAAAAGATCTGTCGGCACCCCCCTCCCCATTCCTCTGATGAACCACGAGACAAATGCTGAGTAAACACTTGGAAACCATTCACTGGGTTATTCTCATACTGATGAGAAAGGCCCGGGTCTTTCTTGCCCGCCCCGAGCTGCTCAACCTAATAAAGTACGGCCCACGGCCTGTGAAAAGAGCAGCCTATGAATGATGAAAACATGGATTATCTCATTTCACTCTCCTTGTATCAAACACTGCTTACGGTTTGAGTGCACTTGGTCTGACACGCAATTACAAAAAAAAGGGGGCCATTTAGAGAACATGGCAATTGTTCATGAAATTTCACAGATGACCTTTCCCTAGTGGGAAAATATTTTTTTCCTGGCATGTGGCCCTTCTTAATCGTTATAAAGAGCTTTCTCATAGGTATGAGCCATGCAACGATCAGATTGTTTAACACATAAATAATAATGGTAACCAAAAGGCCTCATCTGAAGAGGTGCTGAGCCTCTGAAGTCAATGGGATGTTGCTGATCACCTCTAAAAGCCAGCCTCTGTAGCAACTTTGTCTTGTGTCTCTTGTCCTGTTTGCAGCTAGTATATACAAGGCCCAATTATCTACTCACTCACATTGATGCAAATCACTGAGGTCAAACTTTGCAAGAAGCTGGCATCTTCTCTGCCTATGGAGACAGAGATGTTAGCATGCAGAGGCCAAATTGCTTTTAATTGCCAGGAGAAAAGGTGTGATTAAAAAACGTGCACATTTGTTTAACAAGTGTGGTGGTTTCTTTTGTTACTGCAACTCGTTGTATCAAAGCTTGTTTGGAATTTTCCAGCAAGCGTTTACTTGCCAACAGGATGTTTGCAGATGACTAGCATGCCTGATAACGGGCAACGTTTTCAAAAGCGCCCAAGCACCTTAGGAGCCTAAGGCCCACTGACCTTCAAGGGCACACAGGCACGTATGAAAAGTTAACCCGATGATTTTAGAGTTATGGAGTCCATGCCAGAAAAATTCCAACGCACTTTACAAACAATATAATGTACGGATGGGTCATTCTGGCTCCAAGGAAGCACAGAAATGCAAAGCATCCTTGCCATTACATTGTAACAAGTCAGGGACCTCCCCTGGATCCCCAGAGCTTCATCATGGCAATCGATATAGAACTTTGATCCTCCTGTGCCAAAGGCACAGTCCGCCCACCCCCCACTAGCACCACTAGAGAATCTCCATTGGCTGTTAGCAGTATAGGGCTTATGGCACACAGCTGAGCAATTCTGATTCTAGCCACATATATATAAATACTGTAATAAACAGTAATAAACTAACATACATACATAGTAGTCAGTTTAATATAGTGTATATCTATCTATATATATATATGTCACTTTATTACAATATACATCACTTCACATTCCCACAGTACCCCATTTCTGGGATGAGAGGCAGAAGTGATTTAACAGTGCACAACAACACTGTACAACAGTTTAGGACAAAGTGGTGAATACCGTGTCCATCTGTAATAGCAGGGGGAATTTTAGGTAGGAAGCAGGTAATTCTATCTATCGAAGGCACTTATATGGCCCCCATTACACTGCATGATCTTTAATGTATTGATCCTCACAACACCCCCGTGAGGTAGAGTTGTAATCCTCATTTTCCAGCTGAGAAACAGAGGCACAGACAAATTAAGTGACTTGCCCCTGGTCACACAGGAAGCCTGTGGCAGAGAAGGGAATTAAACCAAGGTGCCTCAAGTCCCAAATCAGCACCCTAACCACTTCTCCCTCCTTTCTCTATTGCCTAGTTTGTGCTAAAATCCTTGGATTAAACACTCCTGCAATAAAAAGTGCCACGGGAGCTTTCATAACCAGAAGTGGTAAGGACTTTGGGTTTTCTATCTCATCTGAAAAAAACTTTCCATTTAAACAGGACTCATTAGTGGAAGAATAGTAATGTTTTTATGTGGAAATGTGCTTTTTTTCCCCAAAGATGAGATTCCGTCCAGCCCTACACTTCTAAAATAAACCAGAAATATATTTACTCTTGGGTATATTTAATAGAAAGTTAGAAACCTTTAAGGATTAGTGTCAAATCATTAGGCAAACTGAATAAATAGTGGAAAGGTGGATGTAGATCCACTGAGGACTTTTCTCTTTCAAATAACTGTAATAAATATATCCGTTGAATTAGAGGTGGGTCAGTAATTCATAACAAACAATTTATTCAACACATTTCTCCTCCGTTTCTGTCCACATGCTGCAAAATTCTCAAGTGCACCCAACATTTTCCAATTACTGGCAAAATTCTCAAGAGCTAAATCTTGGTCTAGCACATTGCTCATGAACAGTTAATCCAAAATACCTGAAATCTGCAATGAGTCAGTCATGGAGTCGGATTCTGTTTTCCTTCCACACTGGTGTAAAACCATGTGAGATCAGAATCAAACACAAAACTGCTCTGCGCCCCCACTGGTTGTCTTAGTTCACTCACCCACAACAGTGCAAATTTGAGTGTACAATGTACAGTTCTCCTAGCTGTTGAGTAGCTTTGCTGCTTGAAACTCACTTTTGCTGAATCTTTGCACACACCAGCTTAAAACCCCTCTTTCACAAGGACTCACGCTAGTAAAGATCATTCATTAGAACATTTGTGGTAAGTGCACCGGGAAGGTTCACCAACACAATCGGAGCAAACTCATTTGAAAATTCAAACAAATGTTCACTTTATTTTGCAGCATTCACCCTGCTCTAGAATGAATACAAATGCCCAAACTAATCTAAGTGGGCACTGATGGATAACTAATCTAAGACTTTGGGGGCATATTAAAAAACCCACTTAATTACAATGCTCTTAACCTGGAGCAGATTTAATTTTTACACTAGAAGCTGCTTTTATTTTTCACAGTGTCTACTTTTAAAATACCAGCTCTTTTGCCAACGCTGTTGTTGGTTGAAAATGATCTTCAATAGAATCCTAAAGCCAGCTGTCATTTCTCTACCCAGCATGCAGTTTAGTGACATCTGCATAAAAGCTTTATCACTGAAGTAAATAGAAGTTTTGGAAGTGCAAACAATGTAGAATCAGACTCGTTGTCACCTGCTAGTCACATAGGTGCAGGAACTAGAGGTGGGGGGGTGCACCCCCAAGTTTTACACAGGGCTCTGCTCCTGGACCCGTGCCCGGAGCTCTGTCCCCACCCCCAAATGTGGCCCCAACCTTGGCTCCCTTACCCCTGTCCATGTCCCCCCCTCCCAGAGCCCCAGCTCTGCTCCCAGCCCCAGCTCTAGGGAGTGGCATGGACTGGGTAAGGGGGGGGGGCACCGTACCCCCACTATAAAAAGTATTCCAGCGCCATTGGCTAGGCATTTCTGCAGCGAGTCCTTCTCCCTCTCCAACTTCTCAGTCATCCAGGACTCTGCAGCTGACTGAGAGAACATAGTGAGTCCTGCAAACCTGACCTACTGTCTCCTGGAAGGCAAAGCCTTTTGGTCTGTGTTCTGATGCGAAGTTACTAGCCAAGGCCTGATTCTGCAAACATTTGTGAATAGGTTATTCGTAGATTCCAAGGCCCATTGTGATCATCTAGTCCGACGTCCTGTATAACAGACTATAGAACTTCCCCCCCAAAATCCCCAGAGCAGATCTCTGAGAAAAAAACATCCAACCTTGATTGAAAAATTGTCAGTGATGGAGAATCCACCACAACACTTGGTACATTGTTCCAATGGTTAATTTCTCTCACTGTTACAAATTTACACCTTATTTCCAGTCTGAATTTGTCTAGCTTCAACTTCCAGCCATTGGATCATGTTGTACCGTTCTCGGCTAGACTGAAGAGCCCATATTCGTTAAATATTTGTTCCCCATGTAGGGACTTATGTCACCCTTATCCTTCTCTTTGTTAAGCAAAATAGATACAAAGAGCTCAGTCTGTCACTATACGGCATGGTCTGTAATCCTTTGATCATTCTTGTGGCTCTTCTCTGAACCCTCTCCAATTTCCTCAACATGCTTCTTGAATTGTGGGCACCAGAACTAGACACAGGATTCCAACAGTGATTGCACCAGTGCCAAATACAGAGGTTAAAAAACCTCTCTGCTTCTACTCAAGATTCCCCTGTTTATGCATCCCAGGATCCCACTAGGTCTGTGGGCCACAGTGTCACACTAGAAGCTCATGTTCAGCTGATTATCCATCATGACCCCAAAACCTTTTTCAGAGTAGCTACTTCCCAGGATAGCGCCCCCCATCATGTAATTATGGCCTACATTCCTTGTTCCTCGATGTACCCATTCACATTTAGCCATATTAAAATGCATATTCTTTGTTTGCACCAAAGTGCTCCTGCAATCCTGATTGCTCTGACTCCATGAGCTTGCTTCTTCGTTATTTACCACTTCTCCAATTTTTGGGTCATCTGCAAAGTTTATCAGTGATGATTTTATGTTTTCTTCCAGGTCATGGATGAAAATGTTAAATAGCACAAGGCCCAGAACTGATCCCTGCAGGACCCCAGTGGAAACACACTTGTTTGATAATGATTTCCCATTTACAGTTACATTTTGAGGCCTATCAGTTAGCCAGTTTTTTAATCCATTGAATGTGTAGCCCGTTACGTTTATATCATTCTCGCTATTTAATCAAACTGTTGTGCAGTACCAAGTCAAACATCTTACAGTATATTATGTCAACACTAAAAAGCAACAGAGAGTCCTGTGGCACCTTTAAGACTAACAGATGTATTGGAGCATAAGCTTTCGTGGGTGAATACCCACTTCGTCAGACGCATGTTATGCTCCAATACATCTATTAGTCTTAAAGGTGCCACAGGACCCTCTGTTGCTTTTTACAGATCCAGACTAACACGGCTCCCCCTCTGATATATGTCAACACTATTTACCATTATCAACCAAACTTGTAATCTCATAGAAAGAAATCAAGTTAGTTTGACAGGATCTATTTTACCTTAACCCAGGTTGCCCTGCATTAATTACATTACATTACCTTCTTAATCGAGTCCCATATCAGTCACTCCATTATCTTGCCTGGGATCAATGTCAGACTAACACGCCTATAATTACCCGGGTCATCCCATTTACCCTTTTTAAAAATTGGCACAACATTGGCTTTCTTCAAGTCTCCTGGAACTTCCCCAGTGCGCCAAGACTTATTGAAAATCAACATAAATAAACAGTCCAGTACTCTCCTCAGCCAGCTCTTTTAAAACTCTTGGATGCAAGTTGTCTGGACCTGCAGATTTTAAAACGTCAGTAGCTTCTCTCTAATGTCCTCCAGAGACATTAGCTGAATGGAAAGAGTGTTATCACCATATGATGAGAGTATCTCATCTGCTTAACTTCAATAGGACCACTCACATATGCAAAGTTAAGTACATGCTTAAGTGTTTGCAGGAAGTCAGGGGTCTTGAACCCAGACCTGTGGAGTCCCAGGCAGTACTCAGACCGGAGCTGCTGCTGCACTGCAATCACTGGAAAAGGGGACTAACACAGGTCTAGTTCACCAACGGGTCTGCCCACAAAGTTCCTGGTTGGCGGAGCTGTCCAGCCTCACCAATTGGCTCGGACGCACTATTTCAGCCAGAAGGAGACACAGAAAATCGTCTGAGTAATTAGGTGAATCCCTGGCTGGCTGCCAGCACTTTGGTCCCTGCCTACTTGCCTGACTCGTGAGCCCTGTCTTTGTGCCTGTCCCTGCCCTCCTTATCCCAGATCCTCCTCTGCTCCCAGTTCCTGATTTCCTGCCTTGCTCCAGATTCCTGCTCCTCTACCTTACCCCTAACTGCAACTCTGGCTTGTCCCTTGAGTCCAACTCTGACTTTGACCGTTGCTTTGAATTCTGACTCTGGCTCCCACTCTGAACACCAGCTCCGGTTTCCTGGCTCCTGACTTCAACCACTAGGCCTCACTGTCCATACCCCGGTCCTCACAGATTGGGGTCCTCACAGATTGGGGACCACCAGGCAGGACATAATGCTATGCAAATATCAAAGTGAGGCTACCTGTGGCAATTATGTAACTGTTTTGTAATACAGTGTAACCAACAAGCTAGTGTGCATATGCATCACTGCCCTCTGCTGGATGGAACCAGAACTGCTCAACTCTGTGGCATAATCCCTATGCGGTTGGCACAGAACAGAGTGCTCAAAGGGCCGAGATCTATCCTTTGAAACAGGTTCGTCCCCTATCTTTACTATAATTTTCCAAATGGCCCTGGGGCAAAGGAAGCTGCTGATGTGATATTTTTCCTAGCTACTGTTTTGTAACTGAGGCTCTCAGCCTCTTCCTGCCAGTTTGGGCACACTGACGTCTTTGGATACCTTTGTTCCCATTGCTGCTAAAGACTTCAGAATTGTGCCACAATGTTCCGACCCCCATGACAGCATCAGATGACATGCACAGCTCTGGGTACAAATCTAGATGCTCATCTTCTTATTTTCTTAAAGGGACAATACACCTGACCCAAAAGCCCAATGAAGTGGATGAGAATCTTTCCACTAGCTTCACTAGGCTCTGTTTTAGACCCATTGGTGGCTGTGCTGCTACTTCACAGCTCTAGGGGTCGCTCAGACACCCAGGGTGCAAATTACATTTGCGTTTCCTTCCTCCCAGGTGGTGGGTGGCATTAAACCCAACCCTGGGAGATGCTGAGTCATGCTCAGCTGCTTCTTGAAGATTGAGGTTGCTCAGTGCTTTGCAGGTTTGCAAATGATCAGCATCAGAATGGCTGATTTAAGTAACTAGCTATCAAGGGCCAGATCCAGGCTCTGAACACAGTGGTGGTGCTGGGGATGGGATAAAAGTGAGGGCAGAATCAGATTTAAAGGAGTTTTTCCATTGACTCCTATAGAAGCAGGTTTGGGTCCCATTGGGGTAGGTCAGTGCTTCGGGTTACGACTTGGAGCCTTAACAGATTAACAGAACCTGTAACTAATTGGGGGCTCTGCTGATAGCACATGTCAGAATCAGTAGGCGTCATAAACCTCTAGCTTGCCTATAATAGCATCCTTCCAACTCCTGCCTCCACAAACGCAAGGCTGAAAGGAACCTCAGTGAGTTTTTCTCCCTGCCGTCCTTTGCTTCGGAAACAGATAAGAGGGCAGACCATGCAGCTCTGAGCAATGCACTCCGTCTGTCACTGCAATGCACTAAAGTGACAGCTCCCAGAGTTTGCTCCCTCTTTGGAATTGTGCACGGAGGGGTTATTGCTCACCTGAGTGATGACAAACCTGGGGGACCAGAGTTTTCTTAAAATTTAATTGCCCGTCGGTGAAGGAAAACAACATTTAAGTGGAGGGCAGTGCGTTGAAAACACATTTCTGCCACACTGGAGTATTCTCCCAATGTCGCCAATGCCTGAAATGATAATATTTATTTTCTTAAATCAATAGTGCAATGGCAGGCAGCTAACCTCCACACTGGTACTTTGAGAGCCAGAAATGGTTATCAGGCTGGGATAACCAATTTCCAGCCCTAAAAGAGAAAACACTCTATGCTCCTAACTCTGTTTCCTTACTACTTATCATAGGCAATACGGTAACCTCAGGCAAGATCAAGACCCTGTTGTGTTAGGTGGTGCGCAGACACATAATGAGAGACAGTCCCTGCCCCCAACGAGCTAACCATCTAAATAGGCAAAGCAAACAAAGTGTGGCAGAGGAAACAGACAGAGGAAGGTGAAGCAACTTTCCCAAGGTCATGAAGTAGAACCAGGAATAGAAGCCAAATGTCCTGACTTACAGTGCAGTTTCCTAGCCAGTAGGCCACACTGACTTTCAGCACTATTCTTCATCATAAACTCCTTCCAGTTTGAGCTAGGTAAAGTAGCAGTGGCATTGGCCACTGTCGGCAGACAGGATACTGGGCTAGATGGACCATTGGTCTGACCCAGTATGGCCATTCTTAGTTAAAGTACAAGATCCATGTCCTTCCTCTACTGCTACCGATCACCACGCCAGGCATCAGAACCTGGCTCATACCCTGCCAGCGGCCTGTGCACCACTAACAATAACGAATAATAATAATTTACACATATATATAGCGCCTGTGAACCAAGATTTCATAGTGCTTTGCAAACATAAATTAATTAAACCCAATACCACCCCTAGGATACTAGAACCATTGTATTGGTAGGAAAATGGAGGCAAAAGCTATTTTGGGGCCTGATTCTGAAGTCAGTGGTAGGGCTGCCTGAAAATTTTCCATTAAAACTCTTTAACAAAAAACAGGGTTTTCAACAAAAGGTTTTTCACAAAAACAAACCTATCTTTCATGGAAATTTTCAATTTTTTAGAAAAAAACCAACAACTCAATGCCAAAAAACAGCTGTTTTGATTCTGAAATGCTGGTGCGATGCTTCATGGGAGTTACAGTTCAGGTGCCTTGTACTCCCATTCTCCTCCATGAGCTGGACTTCATCTCCCATGATGCACTGCATTCCCTCACCAAGAGTGAGACTTAGTGATGCATTGTGGGAGACGTCTAATCAAGGAGCTGGCCTGAAGAGGAGAATGAGAGCATGAGGCATCCAAACTACAACTCCCCTGAGGCAGCATTTCAAAATTTAAATATTTTCAGATTTCAATTTTCCAATGAAAACTCAATTCCCCCCCACATACACATCATTTTCTGACTAGCTCTAGTCAATGGCAAAATTCCCATTGACTTCAATAGGAGAAGACCCTATGTGCCTTGCTTAAAAGTCCACTCGGAAAAAGGTGGAAACCCTGATGATCTAGTTGTGAATGGACAGGATGGCCCACCATATCTCCTGAGCTCTTTTTCCAACCAAGAAAACTTCTGATTCCATTTGGTAGAAGTCAGTGGGGTTTAGCACGTGTGGCCCCAGTGCAGAACTGGGACCTAAATTGAGACCAGATGTACAGTATTCTTTAGCAGATTTACCCTACTCTGCAAGTAATCCCATTGGTTTTGCTACTCAGTGCGAGTGAAGGTTTCACAGGGTAGCCCTTGAGAGGGCTCTGCCACTTCCTGAAATGTTTGATTCGATGCAAAGGGAGACAATGGATTTAGTCATTTAACAGCTCTAGGCTGGGTTTTTTACGAGGTTTTAGCAGAGTTAAGGTGAAAAGCCAATGGGAGCTGACCATCTCACCCACATAGGTCCACTGGAAAACCCAAATCCTAGTCCTTTTTTTAAGGGTAGTTTTCCCATTGTATTGTCTCATTTCGGGCACTGGAAGTTCATGGACATTAGAGAAGAAAAACATCTGTGGGTTGGTCTTCTCTGCCACCCAGCTAAAGAAAAATTGTTCCCCATAGTCTAGTCCCATAGACTTTGTCCAGTGCAATATTAAACAACCATAACAATGGGTCTTCAATTAATTTCCAGGGGATGATAATACTACCTTTCTCCCACTCTTTACCTACTTATTCCTTTGATCAGAGGAAGTATAGAACACACTGGTGAGGGAAAGTTATAGGTCACCTCCTGTATCCAGTCCACAGAGTAGCTGAGTCAGTTACAACCCTAGCTACAGAGAGCTTCAGCTCATGCTCTGAGCTCTGGAGGTTCACAGTTCAGTTCCTGGTGTGTTGAAGCCCCACGAGCAGAATGACAGAACTCAATGTAAGGGGAGATACAACAGATGCCTATACAATTATGAATAGTGTGGAGAAAAAGTGTTATTTGCTCCTTGTCATAACACAAGACCTAGGGATCATCCCATGAAATTAATAGGCAGCAGGTTAAAAACAGAAGTACAGTTCTTCTTCACACAACTCACAATCAACCTCTGGAACTTGTTGCCAGGGGATGTTGTGAAGGCCAAAAGTTCACCTGGGTTAAAAAAAGAATTAGATAATTGCGTGGAGGAAAGGTCCATCAATGGCTATTTGCCAAGATGGGCAAGGATGGAGCCTCATGCTCTAGGGTATCCCTAAACCTCCAGCTGCCAGAATCTGGGACTGGATAATAGGGTATGGATCACTCAAAATTTCCGTGTTCTGTTCATTTCCTCTGGAGCATCTGGAACTGGCCAGTATCACAAGACTGGATAGATGGACCATTGGTCTGACCCAGTATGGCCATTTTAATCTTCTTACTGTTCATCAACGGTCCAGTCCTCCAGTCCTTATTTGCCATATCATAAAGCTCCTAACACTGAGATGCACTTGAATTTGGGATCCAGAACAAACTGCCTCCCGTTGAAGTCTCCTTATTTACCGGAGCATAGTGCACATTCAGAGATGGGTACCGAGCTCTTCAAAGAGATGTTTTGGGCTCCCAAAAGCTAGAGGACTCACGGACAACAAATAATTGGACTTATGAATGGGCTGAGAACTCAACTAGCAAGGTGAAGAAACCTAGTGGGGATCTCACGTTTCAGGTGAACTGGCAAAGCTACAGATGGAGATGTTTCTCCAGACTTAGAGAACTCCAAGGAAATGCTTCTTCAGGAGATTCCTGGCACTTCCTGCTTCTGCACAGGATCCCATAACAGACCCATAACTCTTTTGCAGCATCTGGGCATTTTGGCCTTCTATTTTGGCTCTGTGCAGAGGCAGGGTGCAAATGAAAGATAGAGGGAGAACACAGTTATCTGAGCTCTTTCAAATGATCTAGAGTCTCTGTAAGGTGGAATCTAGAAGAAGTAGAAGGAGAAGTTGGATGAAATTAACAAAGGGAAATGTAGGTTCGATATCAGGAAACGTGTTCTCTCTGTGAGGGCTGTCACACTGCGGCAGCCTCTGCTGAAACCAGGATCTCTGGGATGCCAAAATTGTTTTGACTTAAAAGGCAGTGAGTCCATTAAAGGCGACATTATGGAAGCGGAATCAGTTGCTGATAGACACCCAGCGGTATTCAGCACTAACTGCACATGCCAGAATAAGACCCAGTGGAAATGGTTAGTAGGTCCCACAGTGTTGGCCAACACTCTTCCTGAAGATGCTACGCAGCTACTCAGCCTCTTCCACGAGTGCTAAATCCAGGACTTGGAGAGGCCCAGTGAGGTGGCAGCTAGCTAGGGAGCCAGAGGGAACCACAGGATCTGTCTGTGTCCAGGGGTCTCAGTAAAGGCTCCTTCTCTTCCCTTCCACTCCGAAACTGCTTCCCTCAAAACTAAAATATTCAGAGAACCCAGCGCTCTAGTCCTGTATCTTAATCGCAAAGCCATCCTTCTCCCTCATTGTGATTCCAGCTCCCAGGAGCCCAATTCATAGAATATCAGGGTTGGAAGGGACCTCAGGAGGTCATCTTGTTCAACCCCCTGCTCAAAGCAGGACCAATCCCCAACTAAATCATCCCAGCCAGGGCTTTGTCAAGCCGGGCCTTAAAAATTCAAAGCAATCCAGCAAGAAGCGTCCTTGTGTCAGATCCTTCCCCATGCTGGATCAAGGTCGCCAAGACTCTGCTGCCAAAAACACCTAATACGGCCCTTCCTTCACTTTATAGAAACCACCACACTGGGAGATCAGGAATAGCGGTTAGGGTTTCAGAGACGGAAACTTGGCTTTTCGAAAGAAAGGGGAGGGGCCGATAGTCAGATGACTGCAAACAGTTAAAAACAAATGAAGAAGGGGCTGGTCCGTAGTCAGAGCTTTAAGCAACCTCGGGGAAAGCCACGTGTGTGGTTTACAGTGTTTTGACTATAACAGCTGTGGCTACATTTCCCACCCTCCCTTCTCATTCTGTATCGGTTGATTGTTCCCTCCTCTAAGCCTGCAGTGTAATAATCACTTCCTTGTGGCTTTTATGGCAATAACCATCTTCAGATGTGACCTCTGCCGGGTGGGTTTAGCACAAAGCCGTTTACAAGAGATCCCTGGGACGCCCAAATTGTTTTGAATTAAAAGGCAGTGGAGTCCATTAAAGTAGGAGAGGCAGCTTTGTGGAAGCGGAGTCAGTTGCTGATAGACATCCCACAGCACATGCCAGAATAAAATCCTGTGTAAATGGTTAGGGCCCAAAATGTTGGCCAACACTCTTCCTGAAGATGCTAAGCAGCTACTCAGCCTCTTCCGTGAGTGCTAAATCCAGGCCAGGACTTCGAGAGGCCCAGTGAGATGGCAGCTAGCTAGGGAGCCAGAGAGAATCACAGGATCTGTCTGTGTCCAGGGGTCTCAGTAAAGGCTCCTTCTCGTCTCTTGCTGCTTCCCCCAAAAATAAAATATTCAGAAATTCTGCAAGCCAAGTTGGCTGAGGCGTCTGGAGTCGAAAACACAAGCGATCTCTGTATAGAGAGAGGCAGCTGCTTACGACACACTGGGCTAGAATTCAACTCCACTCACCGTGGCTCAAGGCAAAAGCCCCTAATCGCTTCCCGGTTGCTGGGCACAGGCTGCAGATCTGGTGCGAACCTCGGCAGCTGAGTAAGAGGACAAAATGCTGCTCTTGGATCCACATGGCAGATCTTGACGCCCTGCTTCGCCCTGTCCATGCAGGACTCCCGCAGGCAGCGAATATGAGATTCTAGACGCACGGCAAGGAAATGAGGGGATCGTATGGTCTTTAGGCAGCTTGCTCTGTGGGCAGGGGGGGGATATGGATTTGCTATAAACAGGGGCTCTGTCATAGGCGGAGTTAAGCTTTTAGAGTGACATTAATACAAGGATGGCACTGACGGGACAGAGGGTGCTTCACAGCAGCCGGACTCCTCAGAGAAATCCTGGCTGACTCCGCCAGAATTCCTGCAGGGGAGCTCTGGTAGCACACACTTGCACCACGCTTACATCCTCTAGCGTACTGTCTCTGGGCCTTGCCTTCACAGGGGGGAGGGATAGCTCAGTGGTTTGAGCATTGGCCTGCTAAACCCAGAGTTAGTCTTTAAAGTACCACAGGACTCGTTGCTTTTTATAGATCCAGACTAACATGGCTACCCCTCTGATACTCAACCCCAGGGTTGTGAGTTCAATCCTTGAGGGGGCCATTTAGGGATCTGGGGCAAAAATCTGTCTGGGGATTGGCCCTGCTTTGAGCAGGGGGCTGGACTAGATGACCTCCTACGGTCCCTTCCAACCCTGAGATTCTATGATTCACCCTACCCCACCCCCTGTCTCTTTCCAGGCATCTAGCGCTGTAGGGCACTAGCAGGGAAGAGCCCTACCAATGAGATAGCGCCAGGGCACAAGAAGTGGCACTTTCCCCCCCCACCCAAATGGGGAGTAGCTGGTGTAACTGTGTAAGGATGTGGGAAGTAGCTGATGAGCTAAAAGGCCACCCTGTATGTTGGCTCAGTGGCTGCTGGGCAGAGCAGATTGCTGCAGGATGCAGTGGCAGGCAGGGTCTAGCTTGCGTGGGTGTTAGATGTTTTACACGGCAAGAATAAAAGAATCATAACTGTTGAACACACGCTCTCCTTGCTTTAATGACAGAAGGGGCAGAGGGGCCAGCCTGTTCAGAGCCTATACCCTAGCGCAGAACCATCGCTAACAAAAGCCAGGGGCCCAACCAACCACTGAACTTTGAAAAACTTTGAAAAAGTTCAGAACTGAATCCAAACTTTGTCCAACTCTCCTTTAAAACGACACCAATTTCTAAAGAGAGTCCAAAACAACTGACATTGGCCCCACCAAACATTGGTCCTTAAAACAGTAGCTGGTGCCACACCGAGGATCTGAGGTCTAAATTAACTCTGTCGGTAATACCTGAGCAAACATTTTCAGCTTGCGACTTAATATACCTGGGAATGTCTGCAGTTTCTCAGGTGGATCCCAGGATAAACAAGGTCAGCTAAGCTCTAATTTGGCCATAAAAGGCTGTCAGTCAGTCTAGGAGGTCTGGTTACAAGGTCAAATGAGTCCTGAAGGCTGAGTTTGGCATGTCACTCATTTTAAGTGCTGGTTTGTTTTCTCATTTCAATGTCAGGTATCCACAATTTCGGATTAACCGTCAGCTACCATAATATTATTCTTAAAATAATAATAACCACAATAATAAACACACAAAAACCTCCCCACTGCATAGGATTATGTCATGTCCCATCGAATACCAAGCGCCTTGTACAGCCAAACTGCAGTTGACAGTTGCAAAGAAAACAGCGTGACCTTCCCACACTGCATGTCGCATTTCCCAGCACAAAAGAACCTGAAGGCATTTAGCAACATCTGTCAGTCAAAACGTTTACGCCTGGATTGGGAGCAGGTAGGAGGACAGATGTCCATGAAAACGTCTGATGCCAGGGAAACACGTTGCCTTTCACCCCTAGATTGCTGGTTTGAAGCTCTCCTGGGTCGATAGTGACCAAAAGCTGTCAGCATTGGAAGACTCTTTGGTGGCATATGCAGAGGGGGGAAAATGATGGTGGTCGCCCTCTAATGATGGTGGTCGCCCCAGCAAAGGATGAATAGCCAACAGCGACTCGGAGGTGATTTCTCCAGGTCAAGGCTAAGTCACGTTGATTGAGTCACATGAAGAAGCAGCATGGCCTACAGGATAAGGCAATAGGTGGGATGCAGAAGACCTGGATCCTACTTCTAGCTTGGCCACCGACCTGCTGTGTGACCTTGGGCAAGTCACTTCACCTTTCCGTACCTCTGTTTCCCCTCCCACCCTTTGTTTTGTCTATTTAGATTGTAACTGCTTTGGGGCAGGGACTGTCTCTTCCTATCATAGAATCATAGACTATCAGGGTTGGAAGGGACCTCAGGAGGTCATCTAGTCCAACCCCCTGCGCAAAGCAGGAGCAATCCCCAACTAAATCCCCAAATCCCTAAATGGCCCCCTCAAGGATTGAACTCACAACCCTGGGTTTAGCAGGCCTGTACAGAATCTAGAACACAAAAACTGCATTTCCATTAAAAAAAAATACACACTCAGTTATCCCCTAAGGTATAAGAGAACGAACAAACCACATGTGACAGATGTTAGGTCACTTAATGCATGACCTGGAGGTGCTCAGATATTACAGCGACGAAAGGGGTTAAGAACCTATACAGAACTGAACAACACCCTGGGGCTTGGTTGGAGCCTCTAAGGGCTACCGTAATGTAAGTGACACACAGGGCTGGATCCAGGCACCAGCGGAGGAAGCCCGTGCCTGGGGCGACACATGCTCAGGGGCGACATTCCGGCTATTCTTGGGGCGGCACAGTCCGAGGGGTTTTTTTTTTTCCTTTTCCTTGGGGCAGCAAAAATGGTAGAGTCGGCCCTGGTGACACATGATCAATAATGGGGTGGGGGCATGATGGGGACTGCTCTGTGCATAAAAGGAAACCTACAGAGACTGACCTTACAGAAAGAGCAGTGGGAAAGGATGCTATGGGGTATCATGGTGAGGGGCGCAGCATCGTAAACTAGTTAGAACAGAACAGAATCAGTCATTAATGACATAACAATTCCAGCTCTCTGGCTACTGCGGCAACATTTAAAACTATACCCATGTATTACTGCTGGCAGCATTTCTCTGAAACATGGCATCCATTAGCAGGTGTTGAGCCTGAGGGAAAGGGATGCCTGAGTTTTGCTGATGCCCTGGCATATTCTTGTACAGATCTCCTGAGTCCAATGCCTTTACCCCAAGGCCAACCTTCTTCTCAGATGTTATGGTGTTTGGGATAAGGACTCCAGTAAATCAGGAATAAACCCGCTACAGTCATTGGTGTTACATGTGCGGAGATATAGGAAGAAGGGAACACACATCAGGGCCCAAATGGGGCTCTGGGTGATCGCTACTTCCCACCACCCAACACAGATGTAATGAGGTTAAGTGGTGTCCGTATAAAGAAATTAAAACTACTGATTATTCCTTAAGATAGGCTTTTAATGACTTACGGCTATAAATGCAACACAGACAGAATAGGAAAAGAAAAATTAAAGACCAGCATTGAATAAGGATTAATATAAATGACAAATTATATCGCAAACAAGCACAAGTACAAGTAAACTTTTACTACTATTTTTAATACTGCAGCATTAATATAACCTGAGATCAAATTATCCCAACACTACCATTCTTAATACTATAGTGTCAGCACAACTTGAGATCAAAACAGCTCGAGCAACCCAGACTTCTTTACTCCGTTACCTTATTTTGCATGCAACCAGACTTTTTCTTTAAAACCTTACCCTGCCAAGAATACGTTACCCTTTAGTCGACCGCTCTTTGCATTGGCCAGGTGCAGATAGTCGGTGCAGTTCAGGTTTCCTCGGTTCAGGGGGTGCGGGTCAGACCGATCAAAGAGAATAACTTCTTAGTCCAAAACACACACACACACACACACACACACACCCTCCTGAGGTTCTACACATTTAATCTCATCTGCCCGCCGTGCTTTGAAGCAGGTCAACCAATCAGGTTAGGCCAAATTTAGTGTTATCGCTTTGGCAGTATAATTCATGCTTACTTATTTTCTTGTAGCCAATTATTGTTTTAATTTTATAAGTTATGCTCAAGGAGATAGCTTATTTCTATATAGCCCACTGTCTCGACTGTGGTTTCCCTTAGTTTTCTAGGTAACTTACCTCTAAATGAGCTATTGGCTTGATTGTGAGTAAGGTTATCTTGATGACCTATGCCTAAAGGCCTAGCCCATCAAACCCACATAGGAATCAGTTCTTTGGCTGCAGCGTCTCTTGACCACAAGTTGTAGCTTCATTTTGCAAAGCTTGCTTTTTAAAGATAATTTTGCAAAGCTCATTTTATAAAGCTTCCGGAAGTTTTAGGCCTAACACTGGCAATATTGGTGTTCATCTTAAGCTTGACAACAATCTTGCTCAAATTAATCACAACATGGTGTAAAACCTTTGGAAGAGACAGGGGAATCAGACTCTATGTCTCCATGTTTGTCTGGTGAGTACCTGGTCCACTTTCAGCGCTGCGCAAATCCCGATAAAACACCTTTTAAAATCATCCCATTTGCTCTAAACCACCATTTCAAAGCCAGCCCAGGTCTGTAGTGACCAAAAGTTGCTCACATCAAATGCCTGCCTGAAATGAATGGTCCGAAGTTCAGTTCTTACTGGACAAATGTCCATATCACAAAAAAAAACAGCAGTGTGAGTGGCAGTCATTTCATTTTAAACTGGCTGATATCTGGCTTGTTTAATCCATATCAAATATTCATTGCTTCCGCTGGCATTTGTCTATTTCCCCTTGCTCCTCTGAAGCAGGAATCTTTCTGAACAAATATTGCCCAAAGTGATCAGAAAACTACTCGGAATGCATTTAAGAACCTAAGAGAGTCTGAATCTAGTGTTTAGGTGCAATCAGAGGGATACCCCAGCCAAGTGAAAAAGACAAAGCTAAACTGGCCTCCTGGAGAAGAAATCCTCAAACTCCCATACAAAGAGCAGATAATCTAAAGAGACTCGTGCTCCGGTGAAATGA
Organism: Emys orbicularis; assembly: GCF_028017835.1. NCBI lineage: Eukaryota > Metazoa > Chordata > Testudines > Emydidae > Emys > Emys orbicularis. The sequence goes on along the minus strand of NC_088690.1, from coordinate 6,606,223 downwards.
GGCTGATGAGTAACAGCAGTGTATTTCACCCTCTTGCTTTGCCTGCTTTATCTGACATGGTGATTTCCCCCTTTTGCAACAGAGCTCCTCGCAAGCTGCAGTGAACCATTTCCAAAGTAGAGAGAGGAATACAGCTCTAAGCACCGACGCATCTTCATCCTCAGTGATGGGGGATACTTGGATACTTTGTCGATATAAAGTACAACACACGGTCACCATTCGGGATCTTCATCCTGATGGTAGAGCTGGACAGCCATCAAACTAGCAGCGTCACGGAGTTGTTCTTGTTCAAGCATACCTGGGAGTCTGAGGTGGGATTGAAACTCTCTGTAACTCACCTCTGGTTACTTCTGAGAGACTAGATAGCTCAGGGGGTGAGCAAGAGCAGAGCCTGTTCTCTCTGGTTGACATGCAGCCCAGGTCACTAAAAGTTAGCACCAGTTGGTGGCCTGTGAGAAATGAATTTGGCAGAATCAGCCCAGGGCCTAGAGACTAACACAAAAACAAGTGAAGTACAAGGCGGAGGATGAAGCTAATCGCAACCGGGTGGCAGCTAAGAACTCCCTCGAGTCCTACACCTACAACATGAAACAGACCATGAAGGACGAGAAGCTGAAGGGCAAGATCAGCGACCAAGATAAGCAGAAGGTGCTTGACAAATGCCAGGAGGTGGTCACCTGGCTTGACCACAACCAGATGGCCGAGAAAGAAGAGTACGAGCACAAACAGAAGGAGCTGGAGAAACTCTGCAACCCCATCGTCACCAAACTGTACCAGGGAGGAGCCGCCCCAACCGGTGGCGCCGGGGGACCAACCATTGAAGAAGTGGACTAGACTGGACTGAACTCTGCACTGTTCAGGGACAGTTATTTTCCCATTCTCAGTTTTATTTTCGTTCCTAACCTTAAAAAGTCAGTGTCAATAACAGTTTATTCTGTTTGGATGTGCATAGAAGCAGAGCTTTCTCAGCTTCCTATGTGCTTACAAAGAGAAGGCAGTCCAGCTTGATAAGGTTAGTAGCAATACGTTTTTGTTAACTCAGATACAAATGATAGTATTCTGGATGTTGTCTTTAGATGTTCAGTGTCTTCTCTGAAGTGCCCACTTGATCGTTATTGTTGACAAACATTTCAAGTTTTGAATGGAGACTGTTTACCAAACGCTTTAAAAAATATTTGACGGTCTGGCATCTGGAAATTTTGGTAATAAAAAAGACTAACACAAAACCACAAATTGTAGGCAGTCTCAGCAGAGACACCGAGGACAGAATAGAGACTGCAATACTGCTCCCAGGTTGGCCATGGATTTTTGTCCCTACCCTCCATACCAGAGTGACAGTATCCTGCAGCCCTCTGATTGGCCAAGCACCCTATTTAACCCTGGGGGTTACCCCAGAATGTTGCCTGAGCAATCATACAGACTTCAGCCTGTTGTGAGTCCAGACTTTGCCTTGTCTCCTGATCCCTGGTTTCTGATCCCAGCCTGACTCTAACCTTGACTCTTGCTTACTGAACCTGGCTCTTACAATTCCTCCAACTCCTATTCAGCAACTACCATCCCTGCTGCACAGACCCCGCCCAGCTGTGACCACTAGGCAAGACCACACATACCCCATTTCCCTGACACCCACTTTGTGATGCGGCTGTAGCAATGATGCGGTGAACTGCCCTTTAGTCTATGTAGTTCTCCACGGTCACTCCCACAATTCCCTGGGCTGTATCTTCCCACCTTTCAGACTCCTTACTTCCCTTCCCTCCCACTTTCTCCACGGACTGGACGTTCAGAGCCAGCACTAGGCATAAGCAGACTAAGCAATTGCTAAGGGGCCCCCCCATTTGCTTTTTTAGTATGTGGCGGGGGGGCTGCAAAAATATTCCTGCTTAGGGCCCCCAATGGGCTAGCCCTGCCTCTGAAGTTACCTTATATTTACATTCCCTTGAGCAGTGTTCAACCCTCCACTTTTGTGTGAGTGGATTGAACCCACAGTTCACTCCAGCTAATCCCTGCGCCACCATTGAAAAAAAAAACAACAACCAAAAACGCCCGTCCGGCATTTCTAAACTAATAGAAGTAACTTCAGTTGCACTTGTGCTTTGCTGCACAGTTTTGTTTTCTGGGGTCCCCCCCCCCACCGCCTTTCATAGGCCTGAACGGGCTTTGATGTGCATAGCAAGTTTGCAGACTTCCCCCCTCCTTTTCTTTATTACAGTGCACTGAAGCGTAATGGCACCGTCGTCCATCCTACTCTACTTTTCCTTGTCTTCCACAGCTGCAGACTTTGTAGTGCCATGTTCCAAAGCTATGCCATGGAATTATTTATTATTTCTTGTTTTGTAGGGGGGTTCTGCTGGGCATATGCCGTAATGCACCCTGGCGACGTCTTTCCTTGACTCCTGCTGGTATGTTGCAACAAGAGTTTTTAATCCTGCACTAATGGAATCCATTGGAGACTTATCCCTTTTTCCGCAATGGATGGTGGGCGTTTGCAAGGATCATAACAAAAGGGTTATGGGAGGAAGAAGAGACACCCACGGCCCCACTCACCGGACACCTATCCAGCCTTGTGTGGCACCTGCATCCATCACCATTTACTTTCTGGGTGGAGGACCCCTCAGTCCACTCCCCATCAAGAGGCTGCATATTGGGGTTCAGTCACCCCACAAGGGGACCCATGGTGCATTCTGGGGTGGTAATGGCACCTGCATTACGCTGTCGTCGTCCCCACTGCCACCCATGCAGAGGTTAATATCTGATAGGGGGAAGCACAGGTTACAGTAATTCACCGTCCAGGGTCCCAAACACACGTAGGCCGTGGTGCATGCAGTAATGGTCCCCAGCATTAAGGGGCCCTCTCCCCCAGCCCCCTACAAAGCAATGCACGGATTGGTAACTGACATGTGAAAACTGGCAACAGAAGTAACATTTGTTAACGGTTCACACAGTGTAGAGACAACGGGACATCATCGGATTTCATTAACTTCACCCTGATGGCAAAAAATGTGGGCTCAGAGGTCATCCCTCACTTCACTTCCATGCGAGGAAGCAGACCCAGAGAGGACCAGGCCAGTGCGTTTTCTGGTTGCGTGTACCTGGCCTGCAAAGCGGTGGGGTGGGGTCTTCTGGGCACTTTATAGGAAAACGTCGCCTTTAGCCTCGCAGGTGCTGTGGAGGGTGCAGCAGGCCACGATGGGATAGACAGCAGCAGCTACTGTGGCTTCCAAATAGCTGTGGAAGTTGGACCATCTCGCCTTCAGTCTGCCAAAGGCACACTCCTCAACCATCCTGCAACTGCTGAGCATGTAACGGAACCATCTCTGGCCAGTTGCTGGCCTGTTGGCATGGTTTCATGAGCCACGTTAGAAGCAAGCACACTGGGTTCCCCAAAATAGTAGCCGGCACCATATGCCCCCTCTTGACAATATTAAGAGGAGGAAATAAGATATACCTATCTCATAGAACTGGAAGGGACCCTGAAAGGTCATTGAATCCAGCCCCCTGCCTTCACTAGCAGGACCAAGTACTGATTTTGTCCCAGATCCCTAAGTGGCCACCTCAAGGATTGAACTCACAACCGTGGGTTGAGTAGGCCAATGCTCAAACCACTGAGCTATCCCTCCCCTCACATTTGCCAGCTAAGTACAGTCCAGATCTCCTGAAAACCATCACGTCGTGTGTCTTGCCAGCGCTACCCCCATTGGTGTTTATGAACCTGCCTCGGTGGTCCATCAAGGCCAGAAGAATGATGGTGTAGTACCTTTTGCACTTAACATATTCGCTTGCTCCTTGTGGCAGGCACATTCTGGGCCATCAGTAGCCCTAGAGCAGTTGGGGAACCCCATGCTCTGAAATCCAGCTCTTTTTTTCTAGCACATTTCTAAAAGCCAACAACATGTGGATACATCACAGTAACAACTGCCTGGCAAGCCTCCACCACCACAACCCCCACAGTTGACTTGCCCACAGCAAAGTGGTTAGCCAGGCACCTAGAGCAGTATGGAGTAGCCAGCTTCCAGGGAGCAATTGCAACCAGTGTCTGCACTGGTATGACCTCCATCAATTAAGTGTTCTGGTGCTGGAGGGTCAGAGCAAGCTCCTTATACAGTTCCAGGAAGATCTGTTTCCTCATGTGGAAGTTCTGGATCTTCTGCTGGTCATCCCAGGTTTGCAGGACGCTGTGGTCCCCCCATGCTGTGCTAGTTATCCTGCACAAGGGATGTCACTCCATATCACTCCACACATGGAAAATAAGCTGCGGCGACCCTCAGAATCCCTCTGCCTTCTTCATCTCCGAAACTGTTCCTGAAACGCCACCCAGCGTCGCACCAAACATCTACCCCACTGATAAACCATTCACTCGCAAACAGGAGCAGCTGATGAGGTGGAGCCGTGGCTAGTCCCTGGGCTGGAATGGACAGAAGTTGAACAGGTTGTACAGCCAGATGTGATTAACAATATGGTGGGCTGAAAGCACTTCCACAGTGGGGATGGGCAAGGACAGATTAGCTCTAGAGCAGTCCATGGGGTGAAGACGCTAAGGACTATGGGATATGCACCTACAAATGCAGGCACGGAACAACATGTAGCTGCAGCGTTAGTGTGGATGCAGCTACATCGGGTACGGCGCGCATCCAGCTCTGCAGTGTGGATTCTGGTGATGGGCTTAGCGGACGCCTGGATGAATGCACACAAGTCAAGACATGGGTACACTCCTAATGTAGACATACTCTTAGTCTCCAGGGCTATCAATGCAGCACCTTCACTGGCACATAATTCATACAAAGAACACGACAGTTTCTGCTGGCGAGTGGTTGTTTTGTTTTACTCTTATGAATACAGACATAACACACACGTTAACAGTGATTTTCTCAGCTACAAGGCCTTCTAGAGCAATGTTTCTCAACGACCGGTCCGTGGACTGGTGCCAGTCCCTGAGATCTCCCTGACACAGTTTAGGAAGGCAGCACGCCGATCCCTAGAATCAAAAAAGGTTGAGAAACACTGTTCGGGAGGGAGTCAAGACTGGCACAAATTGGCCTTGCAGCGGGATATTTAGAGGAAGTAAAGATGACACCATGTGTCGTCCATATTGTAACCTAGGGCGACCAGACAGCAAGTGTGAAAAATCAGGATGGGGGTGGGGGGTAATAGGACCCTAGATAAGAAAAAGACCCAAAAATTGGGACTGTCCCTATAAAATCGGGACATCTGGTCACCCTATTGTAACCAAACCCAAATTCATGCAAAAAGTAAGAATGCGCCAAACTTGATGGTCTGTTACAATCAGGGCTGCACCATGAGACATTTCCTCCATGGCAGCAGGTTGGAATGACATTCTGGAGGGTGAATCCTGTGAGATGGCTTGCTGGTTGCATGTGGTCATGTGACTCTGTTTCAAGGACATTTTATCCTACTTCTGATCTTGATATAGGGCTTTGGCGCAAGATTTTAGACTCCAAACTCCACGTCAGACGAACAGGGACACATTGTCCTCAGGAAACTGGGGTGCCGCAAGAGAGATCTGCAGCCAAATGTTCATGTATCAAGGTCTCTATTTTGCTTGTGACATGATCCCACTGGGGGTAGGGCTGGTCAATACACAGGCCTAGTTTTGAAATGAAGTAACCAAAACGTAGAACTATCTGATAGCATTCATAAGAAAATTTGGATCGGGTGCCCCACTGGTGTTCAGAACTAGTTCCTGATGCCATCAAAGTCAGAATTCTGAGTTAAGATTTTGATCTAATCCCTGACTGTTGGGCAGATCCTCATTCACGTACAGTATCCAAACCAAAATGTGGTATACATATCGCCAGATCCTCATCTGCTGTGGCACCTCTGACGTCTACCAGCTGAGGATCTGCCTCTTTTGCTCTAGGAACTGAACCGAGAACTGCAAATTCACAAGATTTCCACCACGCCCACCTTTCCCGCAAGCTATTTTCATCTCCCCCCCCCCCCTTATTTCCACTGGTAACAGTTCATCGTTTGTTCACAACGAGGAAGGGAATGCACTATAAACACGAAACAATGGTCTGGGGATATAAGTAAGGCCATGGCATTGGTTTCAGTTCACAACCAGCCCAGTCCTGTACCAGAGAAGTTAATGGCATTATCACTGTGACTTCAGTGAAAATAGGGTTAGATACTCTTTCTGCCCAGGCCGGGCAGCATGGATGAAGGGAAGAGGTTGGGTTGAGACTTCATCCAAACCACAGATTTGGTATTTCAAGTGTTTGAGGTGTAACATCGTGGAGTGGGTTTACAGATTGCTCCCCGTAGTCATGGACTCTAGAAGTGGAAAGGGCTTATTGTAACAACCAGGCTGTGAGCACCCTTGCCTAATGGTCAGGGGGGAGGCTGGCTTAATGGTTGGATGAGAGGTAGCCAGGCTTAGTGACCAGATCAGGAGCTGAATTATCAAGTGGGGGTTGAGCCGGAGCTGAGAGCTGGAGACCAGGAGCCAGGGGTCAGAGCCGTGGTCAGAACACAAATACCAAGTCCAGAGAGCAAGCCATAGCCAAGAGCCAGAAACCAGGAGACAAGGGTCAGAACCATGGTCAAAATACAAATACCAAGTCCAGGGAGCAGGGGCAGGAGCCAGGCGTGAGCAGGAACCAGGAGCAAGAAGGGAGTTGAGAGCAGGATCAGAACCACAGTTGTGGGCATAGAGCACTATTGACCAGCCAGGATGCCAGGCCTTCTGGAGCCTTCAGCCAATCAGGAGGCCAGGTTTGTTAGCTCAGGGCAATGAACTGGGTCTGGGGTCAGCTGTGGGTCCCTGATGCTTCTTCCAGCTGGCAGAGCAGGACTGCTCCCTGCAGTACCTGTACTGTATTGCAGTTTCCATCCTAATTTTAAGTGTGCCCAGGAATGGGGCTTTCACCATATCCCTAGGGCGATTGTTCCACAGATCAGGAAGTAGCTCCTGATATTCAGCCTACATCTGTTTCATAATGTCATCCCATTACTTCTCGTTCTACCACATTTTACTATCCTAAATAATTCCATTCTCTCCTTGGTGTTTCTCCCCTTCAATTATATGAAAGCTGTTATAGGTGTCCTCCACACAACCCCCTTCCTGAATCATTCCTTAGCCAAGGTATGTATATTTCACTCTTCATCTTTGTTCAGATGTCTCCACTGCTTAAAGATTCATTCTGCCCTGGAGGCAATGGAGTTACTGCTGATTTACTCTGGTGTCAAACAGCAGACTTGGCCAAGGTCTGCAAGATCTGTCCTTTGTACGTGATATTTTCCTGTGCACAGCCTGCATTCTGTTGAGGGGCATTCCTAGGCCCAGGCCCGTGGATCTGTTTACTATTGGGTATGTCTAGTTTTGCCAAAAAGAAATCATGCTACACAAATCTGTTTTTTTACTCTTAAGAAAACATCTTCCTCTCCTGCATTCAGAGACGGCCAAAAACTATGAAACATGGCAGTGAAAATGTTAGTGGAGTGATTTAAATGGGGAACAAAAATGTTTCAAGCAAAGCTACATTGCTGAGAAATAAAATTGTTTCAATATTTCAGTAGGGATTATACATCTCCTCTCCCCTGTGCCCCCAAACTTTAAGGCTTTACAGATGTTGCTTCCAGAAGAATAAGGATGATTTTGGATGCTTGCTTCACTTTTAATTTAAAGGAAAGCATTGTTAATGATCTGTATATTGTATTTACTTAGACTTACGTAATATTAAACTCAGACTGCTCTACACAGCCCTTTGGACAATCTTAAAACAGCACAGTATACCCAGAAGCATTACAAACAGTCAAATAGGAACAAATTAATTCAACACAACCAGCTGAATTAGCTACTAAAAAGCTGCTTTCCAGCCACCGTCTCTGGGAACATGTCCTCAGCCTTCTCCAAAAAAACCCTTTTTAATAGTAACTGATTGGAATTCTATGGTCTGTGTGATGCAGGAGATCGGACTAGGGGACCGTAGAAGGGTTCGGTTGGGGTCGCCCCACTCTGGGGCGGCTGGGAGCCAGGCCGTCTCACTACTGAGGTCCGCTGAGTCGGGGAATTAGCCGGGTGAGGCAGGAAACAGTCAAGGGCTCAGGCCCTCAGGCAGGGGCTGAGCAAATAGTTCCGGACCAAGCCCGGGCCCTGGGTCAGGGCGGGGCGGTAAGCAAACAGTCTAGAGCTTGGGCCCCAGGCAGGGGCTGAGCAAATAGTTCAATATCAGGCCCAAGCCCTGGGTCAGGGCTGGGCAACACACAGTCTGGAGCTCAGGCCCTCAGGCAGGGGTTGAGCAAATAGTTCAGGAACAAAACCCCAGGCTCCTGGTTCTGAGCGTCTGGGGGAGACGGCCACCCGTAAGTGGGGTGGCAGGGGGGACGCAGGCCCGCCCACGCCACTGCGTCCCAGCCCGGGGCCCTAACAGCGGCAGGCAGCCTGCTGCTGTGTCAGTGGGGATCCTGGCTGCAACACACTGACATCGGCTCTGGGTGTGCCGCAGCCAGACTCGGGTTGGCTGCCCCCGGGCTACTTCCTACCTCCCCCTCTAGCAGTACCTGTGTCTGGTCGGTGTCCTCCATGGATGGGGGAGAGATAGCTCAGTGGTTTGAGCATTGACCTGCTAAACCCAGGGTTGTGAATTCAATCCTTGAGGGGGCTACTTAGGGATCTGGGGCAAAAATCAGTACTTGGTCCTGCTAGTGAAGGCAGGGGGCTGGACTTGATGACCTTTTGGGGTCCTTTCCAGTTCTATGAGATAGGTATATCTCCATATTTAAAATTTTTATTTAAAGCACCATGGGCTCCTCAGGATACTCAGCGAGCGGTAGTTTGGCAGCTCCTCTGGGTCGCTTCTCACCGGTAGGCATAACAGCTTCTCCAGGGTCTGGTCGTCATCAGGCCTTGACTGGTAGGGCCAGTCCTCGGGTCGGTCACAGGCTGTAAGAGTCTCCCCAGCGGGAGCAAGGCCCCCAGCGTCTGGCTTCTCTGGCAGCCAGGCAGCTTCTGAGCCCTGGGGTGGGGCTTTTATACTTCCTGTCCTGCGCTTTGACCTTTGGGGGGCAGGCGCAGGTGTGACGGGTTGGATCACAGAAACCCCTTTGGGAGCTGCCACCCGATGTGCAAAGACTACCCCTGCTTCTGTTTTCCCTGCCAGCTCAGGACTCCAGCACCCTGTCTTGCTGAGCCTGACACTCCCGTCTGCTCCAACACAGACCCAGGGTCTGAATCACTTACCCCAAAGCTGCAAGTTTACCTGAAAACAGCTCACAGAAGTGTGCTTGTCTTTAGCACTCAGATGCCCAACTCCCAATAGGGTCTAAACCCAAATAAATCCGTTTTACCCTGCATAAAGCTTATGCAGGGCAAACTCATAAATTGTTCGCCCTCTATAACACTGATAGAGAGATATGCACAGTTGTTTGCTCTCCCAGGTATTAATACATACTCTGAGTTAATGAATAAAAAGTGATTTTATTAAATACAGAAAGTAGGATTTAAGTGGTTCCAAGTAGTAACAGACAGAACAAAGTAAGTCACCAAGCAAAATAAAATAAAATGCGCAAATCTATGTCTAATCAAACTGAATACAGATAATCTCACCCTCAGAGATGCTTCAGTAAGCTTTTTCTCAGAATGGACACCTTCCAGGCCTGGGCACAATTCTTTCCCCGGTACAGCTCTTGTTCCAGCTCAGGTGGTAGCTAGGGGATTCTTCATGATGGCTCCTCTCTCCCTCTGTTCTCTTCCACCCCTTTATATATCTTTTGCATAAGGCGGGAACCCTTTGTCCCTCTGGGTTTCCACCCCCCCCCCTCACTGGAAAAGCACCCAGGTTAAAGATGGATTCCAGGTCAGGTGACATGATCACATGTCACTGCAAGACTTCATTGCCCACTTGCCAGCACACACATATACAGGAAGACTAACAGGTAAACACAGCCATCTGCAGACAATGGTCCTTGTTAATGGGAGTCATCAAGATTCCAAACCACTATTAATGGCCCACACTTTGCATAATTACAATAGGCCCTCAGAGTTATAGTTCATATTTCTAGTTTTAGATACAAGAGTGGTACATTTATACAAATAGGATGATCACACTCAGTAGATTATAAGCTTTGTAATGATACCTTACAAGAGACCTTTTGCATGAAGCATATTTCAGTTACATTATATTCACTTATCATATTTTTATAAAACTATTCCAGTTACATTATATTCACTTCTTATTATGTTTTTATAAAACCATATAGACTGCACAACGCCACAGCAGGCTCCAGTGGCTCCGCCCACTTTGGCATCCAGAGGGGCTCGTCCCTCTCTGGGGCAGCTGGGAGCCAGGCCGCCTCACTACAGGGACCATGACAGCCCCTTCTGGCCTTGCAATCGAGGAATACAAGAGAGTTAAGCAGAGCTGGTACCAAACTGGAACTCCTGCTCCATGCACCTGCAAACTGCAGGGCGGCTTTCAAAATCCAGGCCAACATTTCAGGCTCTGTTGTGGCCACACAGTGCAGTAAGAGGAAGTAAAGGAGACTCTCACCCCAAAGGGGAGGGGTCGCAGGACCACGGTTCTCTCTCACTCAGTGCACTGGCCAGTGGAGCTGGTTAGCTGGGCCGGAAGCTGCTGTATCTCAGGGCGCTTCAGGAAGTGTTCCCTAGAACTCCCCCCTGGGTCAGTGCGGGCTGCAGCTCAACGTGCCTTCTGCTGAGGGCCTGTCTCTATAAATAAGCTGACTCAGAGCTACCCCCAAACTTTTGGGGTGGGAGAGTCCAAGATCTGAACGTCCGGTTTGGGCCAGATGCAGGAGACCTCGCCTTGCTCTTCACGGACGCACTCCTAACATCAGCCTTTGATGGAAAGACACCAGCTGAGAACGATTCTGCAACTGTCCTGAGTCTTCAGTCAAGCAACATCAAAGGGCCAGGTTCTGTGCCAGGCTCAGCGCTTCTACACTAGAAAGCCTATGAATCCCTGCTGGAGTTAACCATAGGACTGACATTATATCCCCGTCGTAGTGGGTGGTCCCCCACACCCCATCAGTTGGCCGGGGGCGGCTTGCCGCTTGGATTCCCCTAGCAAAGACAGACTGAAAAACTCTTGGGAATTCCTTCAACTCCACTGAATCCCCCTAATATCTGGGCACACACAACGCCACTTCTACGCCTCGCTCTTCCTACCGCTGCTTGCACCTCGTCATTCCATTTTTCCATTCATCTTTTCATGGGCTGATCACACGCCGGAGCCGGGAGGCTGGCACGAGAGCACAGGTTTGGAGGGGGTGAAATTGGCCAGCGACACTTCGGAGAAAGCTATAACATGGAAGATTTCTGAAAAACAGACAGACATGTAGGCCAGCTTCTCAGCCAGCTATAAATCACCATTGCTCAAGAGCTGGCCCATATATTACATAGCAACACATGTATGTATATATATACTGGACACCCTAATAAACCAGAACCCGTCCCTGCACACAAAATTATCCCCCTGGGGAGAATAGGAGAGAAAGCACAAACCACACAGGACAGCTGTTAGTCACATTGCTTAATGCATAGCGGGAAGGCACCCAGATACTTTGTGCTGTGGTGATGAGGGAGATAAAAGAACCTAAATAGAATAGATAAGCATGTGATATAAGGATTGCCCTCTCTCTCTTAGGATCTTATATGGCTCCTGTCACCATAGGCTCTGGGCGCCTTACAATCTTTAAATGTATTTATCCTCACAACACCGCTGTGAGGCAGAGGGAAGCACTATTATCCCCAGTGTACAGATGGGGAAACTGAGGCACAGTGAGACTAAGTGACTTGCTCAAGGTCACACAGACAGTCTGTAGCAGAGCAGTCCATTGATCCTACAATCTCTGTGGCTCAGGCTAGTGCTCTAACCAACCACTGGACTTTCCTTCCTTTCCCCTTGGTTATAGGTCCATGTGTAACTTCCTGTCATCAGGTTATCTCACATCAAATAGAAGAGCATCTCTGGAGAAGCAATTGCAATACAAACCTGCCAAGCCACCATAGTTTAATATTTCATCTCATCCAATTTATAGTATGTGTATATGTAATTAAAATGACACATTAATCATTCCAACAGCTCAGATGTACTTCCAGTTCACAGGTGATGGCTGGTTCCCAGCCCCTTACAACAAAGCCGAGGAAAACTGGGCAGGCCACAGAAGGTTGGGTGATTGTCAGTACTGAATGTGATGGTGAAGAGGGCAGAATGTGGCTGAAGGGCTCAGGCAGGTGAGAAGTGAGGGGATGAGTGAGCTGAATAAAACAGAGCCTCCCTCCCCACCACTGTCACTTGACATTTGAACCAGAACTTTGGGAGCTTTGCAAAATATGGTTGAATCTATTTCCCATTTTAATTTCTCTGACCTGTCTGACTTAGGATTTTCCATAGTGTCTATGATCCATGTTTATAAGCCATTTCCATGGGGAGAGAGCAAATCTTGTGAGTAGACATGTGGCTTGGGACTCATGAAATCTATGGTCAAGGCCTTAATCTTGTATAGACTTCTTGTGTGTCAAGTTGCTGAACCTCTCTGTGACCGAGATCCCTGTCTGTAAAAGAGAGAGAAGGATCCTTCCTTTGTCTGTCTCTTCTATTTATACCGTGAGATCTGTGGGGCAGGGACTGTCTCTATACCTAAAACTTAGGTTGACTTAATACACCTGACAGATGTAGTTAATGCAACCTAAGCCATGGCGTAGACACCGCTAGGTCAAGGAACGAATTCTTCTGTCAACCTAGCTACTGCTGCTCGAGGGGATAGATTTAGGGCTGGTCTTCATTGGGAATGTACATTGGCATAGCTATATCTCTCAGAGGAAATCTACACAGAACTAACCCCCAGCATAGGCAGCACTCGGCTGATGGAAGAATTCTTTCAAAAACCGAGCTACCACCTCTCGTTAGCTACATCAATGGCAGAACCCCTCCCACCGCCAGAGGTAGTGTCTACACTGAAGTGCTACAGAGGTGCTGGAGGAAGTGTCTACACTACAGTGCTACAGCTGTGCTTCTGTCGTTCTTATATAAGAACATAAGAACGGCCATACCAGGTCAGACCAAAGGTCCATCTAGCCCAGTATCCTGTCTACCGACAGTGGCCAATGCCAGGTGCTCCAGAGGGAGAGAACCTAACAGGCAATGATCAAGTGATCTCTCTCCTGCCATCCATCTCCATCCTCTGACAAACAGAGGCTAGGGACACCATTCCTTACCCATCCTGGCTAATAGCCATTAATGGACTTAACCACCATGAATTTATCCAGTTCTCTTTTAAACCCTGTTATAGTCCTAGCCTTCACAACCTCCTCAGGCAAGGAGTTCCACAAGTTGACTGTGCGCTGCGTGAAGAAGAACTTCCTTTTATTTGTTTTAAACCTGCTGCTTATTAATTTCATTTGGTGACCCCTAGTTCTTGTATTATGGGAATAAGTAAATAACTTTTCCTTATCCACTTTCTCCACATCACTCATGATTTTATATACCTCTATCATATCCCCCCTTAGTCTCCTCTTTTCCAAGCTGAAGAGTCCTAGCCTCTTTAATCTTATAGTGTAGACATAGCCTTGGTGTTTACAATGGGGTCCTGATCTTGGTTAGGGCCACTAGGCAATATAATAATTTCAGGGAGGAAGGATGCTCCAGTGATTAGAGCATTAGCCAGGGGTTCATCAGCCTGTTCCAATACAAACTTCCTGTGTGACCTGGGCAAGTCACTTAGCGTTTCTGTGCCTCAGTTCCCCATCTGTACAAGGGGGATGGTTGTACTTCCCAACCTCAATGGTGCGCTGTGAGGCTAAATATATGTGAGGTACTATGATGCTAGAAAGCCTGGTAGATAAATACTAATATTATATTCCAGAGCAATGCGTTAAATTCTTCTACTAGATGAGCCAAGACATGGTTTTAATGAGACACAGTCTAACTTTTGTTTGTCCCATGAGGTTGGTGCAAATTACTAGGGTTTAAGAATTACAGTCTATAAACAGCCATCAGCAGCCAAGCTATGCCAGGACTACCAGCAACTGGAGCTTATGAAGATTTAGGAGGTCTGCTCTTGTAAGCTGCCAATTATTTATCTAGTTGATGACTCAAACAGTTTTATTGGCAAAAAGTGGAGTGGAAACATGTGGAATTGATGGGGCTGCATAGAAACAGAGAGCAAATTCATATGAAATAATTAAACTGAACACAGAATACCAAATCATATTTTATTTCCAGATTACTTTATAAAAAGGCAGCATATTAATCATGCTGCTTTTACTGCTCAGGGTCCCCCCCGCATTGTACAACACACTCTGCTATACAACACAAACCCATATTTAACAAACGTCTGCTTAACAAAAGGCAAGCACGTTCAGAATGTTCATTCTACTCATGCAATTGCATCTTTTTTTTTAAAAAAGAGTCTATCATTTAATAACAACCCAATAAGTTATAGTTACTGTTACGGGAAAATGTCATTTGCAGTGTTAAATCCACCAGACACATGCTGATCATCAATTTTTCATTCATTCATACTTGCAGTGGGCCATGTTTTCTTGACACTTCCTCTAATCTACATAAGTTTAAGAATGATCCAGTGGTGAGAGCACTAATCTGGAACTTGGATAGACCTACATACAATTCCCTGCTCTACAACAGGCTATCTGTGAAAACTTGGGCAAGTCATTTTAACTCTGTCTCTCAGTTCCCCATCTGTAAAATGGGTTAATAGCACTTCCCCTCCAGTCGTGAGGGTACAGGCTGGTTGGAAAATCTTCGACAGTCAGTTTTGTTGAAATCTCACATCAATTTGGCTGAAATTTTGTTTGGGGAGGGAAAAAAGAGGTCTTACAATAATGAAACGGTTCCATTTTTCCTTTCAAAATCACTTTTTGTTTCAGGGATTTTTCTATGTGGTTTTATACGACACATTAGAAAATGTAAATGCTGACACGAAGCATTTCAATTTTGTCTAAACAAAACATTTGGATCGACCCAACACAAAAACGTTTCCCAGACTTTTATTTCACGGAGATTTCAAAATTCGGGGGTTTCATTCCTGATCCGAATGAAAACAAGCCTCAAAAATCTTGAAATCCTCCATGAAAGAATTTGCATTCTCTGCACAGCTCCAGTAAATACATTACAGAGCGTGAGATGCTCTGCTACCACAGTAATGAGGGTCATGTGACTACCTAAGCTATTGCAGGGGAGTTGCTCCTGATTTTCTAACCAGATTAAATCTGAGCACGTTTCAGTAGAATCAGGCTCATATGGTTTAAAACTTTAAAGGGACACTAGGCTTGATCGAAGTCCGTAGAAGTCAACAGGAAAATTCCAATTGACTTCTATGGGCCATGGATCAAGCTCATTATACAATACTTCATGCCAAGACAATTAGCTCTTCTTTTAAAAGAAGTGGGGCTGGTGGTTACAAAGCCTAATGTGAACAGATGTTTTATTATTCACATGTATATGAAAACAAGGTGTAGATCTAAATAGTCCCTGTAGTGTTGGGGCCCATTATTGCTCTTCCTTTCCCATGGGGTTCTATCCTACATGATACTGAGCATGCTGGCCCCTGTCCAGCAAGAGACTTAAGCCCATGCAGGACACAGATCTGGCCCTGCGGCGATGGATTCATACTAACCTATGGTTCAGGGCAGCTGCATTTTGTACTCCCCAGATAGTGACTGAAGGATGCAGTTTCTCCGTGTTTCAGGACAGGCCCCAAATCCCTCAAATCCAGCATCTGATTTCTCTCTTGATAAATTACCTCCTCCACTGCCCACACAGACACCACAATAACATCAGTTCAATGTCGTTCTGTTCTTCCTCTACCAGCAAACCCGATTTTCTGAATGACCTGGCGAGATCACCTCTCATTAGCCTGACACACGAAAGGCAGCAAGATTTCACCTTTTGTCCAAGCTGCCAGCCAGGTCCTGTTCGGAGCTCAGATGACCTTTTATTTTCGTTTTCAGTTAAGCAATCCCCATTTCACTGTCAAGCCATTCATTTAATGGACTCTTTGGCCGTTTGTTTCTTCCTCTCTTGACATAAGGGCGCTTGGAAACTACTGTGAACATTTCCTGTTTGCATTTCACAATTTGTATTGTCATCCAGTGGATTGGTTAAATGATTTTGAAGAACCAGAAGTCTAAAAGTGGGTTTAGGATAGAGATCGTGCCAAGCTGCAAAACTCAGACTTGCTCCAAATGGAAACCCTTTCCCCTCAAATTTCGACCTCTTTCTCCCTGCAAATTTCAGGGCTGCTTAGATCCTACGGTTGGGTCCTCCTGTTATGGAGCTACAGGTATGGATTGGTATTATAGAGTCCCAACATGCTAGCCAAAGTATAAACACATTAAGAGATCGATCATCAGTTCTTTTGGGTAAGGACTAAACAGACAAGACTGACGAAGCATGGAAGGGAGATTAGAGTCACAGAGAGGGAAAGTGATTTGACCAAGGTTACCCAGCAGGGCAGTAGCAGGGTTGGGAACAGAAGCCAGGTTTCCCGAGTGCCCTTTTTAACTGGACCGTGCTGTCTCTCTACCTGCGAATGATTTCATTGGACAGCCGCGTATATGCCAGAGCCCACTAGGGCTGCCTCACCAATGCTTTAATCAGCTGATTTGGTAATTTACAAGAAAAATACACCCACTGAGCCATCAATATTTTCTTTTGCAAATACATAGTGTGTGTTTGGTTGATTACTGTTTTAACCGGACTTTGTTTTTTTGTGGTGTCCATTTGCACACAACTTTTCATCTCTGGGTCCAGATTCAGATTCAGCCTATGTCAGCAAAGTAAGTAGCCAGAATTGATCTGTAGGCCTGGGTTTAATGGCCTATATGAAATGGCAGAGTGATCTAAGTCTGATTCCAGCTGATCAGGTATCCACCATCAATAATAGCAGTGGCTGATCAGGCATCACAAATTTTATAAAGGATTATATATCTGGCATTGCCATGCCTATAATGTTGGCATAGGTATGCAACAGCAAGAGGTACCTGAAAAGGAATGATTATTATGATTTATTATTTGTATTACCACTGCACCTAGGAGCCTTACCAGGATGCCATTGTGCTAAGGGCTGTACAAATACTGAACAAAAAGGTAGTTCCCTGCCACAAGAGGCTTACAATCTAAGTAAATGGTCTCGTGACTAAGGATCAGGAATGGGAATCAAAAGGTCTGAGTTCTATGCCTGACTCTGCCCCAAGGGATAATGGGTAAAAATAATTCTGTTTTGTGCCTCAGTTTACCATCAGCAAAGAGGAGAATTTTTCCCCCTTCCCATGTTAAATTAATTAGCATGTTTGCAAAAATGCTTTGAGATCTTTGGCTAGAAGGATCAGAAATGCAGAGCAGTCATTTATTGAATGGGGTTTCCTGGTATTCAGGAATAATATTGTTCCTCATTATTTGTATATGAGTAGGGCCTAGGGGCCCCAGGCAAGGTCAGGACCCCATTGTGCTGGGCGCTGCACATATGCATAGCACAAGAAAGTACCTGCCCCAACGAGCTTGCAGTCTAAACAGACAAGGTCGGTATTATTACCTCTTTTTTTTGCAGCAGGGCAAATGAACCACAGAGAGACTAAGTGACTTGCCCATGGTCATACGGGGAGCTTGTGGCATGAGATTTGAAGCCAGTTCTCCCGAGTGCCAGCCCACTGCCTTCATTCCTGTCTGTCCATTCAACCGATAGCTTCAGATTATGGCTCTCGAAAGAGAAGCTCTGGTGGCTGGAGCAGCGGAATTATTACCAGATGTCCATGCTGCGATAGCGGTTGCTGTAGCCAGGGGCTACGTGTTCCACATCCTATTATAGCTTGAGCCAGACCAGTTGCGCTCCTGGTACTGTCTGGTGATGAAGAGATCAAGGCCAAATCATCAGCTGCTTTGTCAGTGAGAATTTCTTATTCACTGGTGACTGCTTTTTATTATCTAGGATGTGTTCAATAATATTTTCCAACAGTTTCCGTGGGAATGTTTCTCATCCCGGAGCTGTGAATGAAGGATTTCTGGCTGGTGCACCATCGACTGCAGGACCTGTGTCAATCGCAGAAGAGAGGAAAACATTCGCTACTTGCCACGGCTCTGCAAACTATTCCTCTGCGAGGCAGGCATTGGTCAAGGGCTCCTTCTGAAGCCAGACAGGACCGAGGGGGCTCACACACGAGCCAAAGAGTTAACAACAAACCATTCCCCCCCTGCTCCCCCAAACGACATTCGCTTCGGGAGGCCTCGGTGTCGGGAACAACGGCTCTATTGAGGGAGATACAGGCCTTGCTTTTGCCTTTCAGTCAGATGAGCCTTTCATCAGGAACTTTTGTTCGCCTGAATCACAAGGAGGTGGAGACCAGGTAAATATGAAAAGCCACCTTAAAATAGAACCATGACCTCATGCGCCGACTCTGGTCTTTTTTTTATTAAGCAAGAGAGACAACCAGCATTCAAGCCGACTTAAAAGCTTCAGCAGCGTGATGACAGCTCCCATTCTAGGGAAGAAAGGCAAGAGGTGACGGGATTTGGATCCAGACTAAATCTTCATGGCAGCTAGTCTTCAATATGTACTTAAAGGTCAGAGGCCTGGAGAGGCTCCCTTAAAATAATAAAAAGCTTTTGGCTTTATTAGCCTTCAAAAAAAAAAAAAGTTATTTCCACTGTTTATTGGTGGCATCTTCCACTCCCAGAGATGTCACTTGGGTGTCATTTCAGGGACTATTCCGTGTTTACACAGCACGTCTGTATTTGGCAATCCCTCCCACACCTGTAGAACGGGGATAATATTTTCTTTGTCTTGACTATTTAGGTCCCAATCCTGCAAACACCTCCACTTTAAGCAGGTGAGTAGTCACACGGACTTCAGAAGGACTGTTCACACGTTTGAACATAAGAGCTGCCACACTGGGTCAGACCATGGTCCATCTAGCACAGTATCATGGACAGCGGGCATAAGAGGCCAGGGGAGGCTAAGCCTGCCCAAACAGCCAGTCCACCGCCTTTGGAGCACGCTGCTGCCGAAAGGGTGGGTGCCCCAGCTAGGGCCTCGTTCATGCTTGTCCTCTTCCCCCAGAGGCCCCGCCCTCCCTCCGCCTCTTCCCATCTTCACTCCGCCACATGGGGGCCTCTTGCATGAAGAGGCGCATGCAAGCGGTGAGCAGCTAGCCCACCAGCAGGCAGGCGGGGCCAGGAGAGGATGCAAAAAAGCATGAGTGGTGGGGGAGGGGGCTGAGTGGGGCCAGAGGTGGAGCATGGGTGGGGCTTCAGGGGGAGGAGGCCAAACAGGGAGGGGCCTCAAAGCGGGGCCACAGTCCGGGCACGCCCATCCTCCCCAAAAGGAGGAGTCATACGCTGCCCATGCACAGTATCCTGTCTCCGACAGTGACCCATACCAGAGCTTCAGGGGAGAATACACCACCGGGCAATTACAGAGTGATCTATCTCTGTCTTCCCACTCCCAGCTTCTGGCAGTTAGAGGGTTAGGCTTGTCCTGAGCATGGGGTTGCAGCCCTGACCATCTTGGCTAATAGCCACTGATAGATCTCTCCTCCATGAAGTTATGAGCTATACTTTCAGTCACCACAACATCTCATGGCAATGAGTTACACACGTTAGTTGTGTGTTGAGTGAAAACGGACTTCCTTTTGTTTGTATTGAACCTGCTGTCTGTTAATTTCACCAGGTGACCTTGGTTTTTGTATTGTGGGAATGAGTACGTAACACTTCCCCATTCATTTTTTCCACACCATTCATGATTTTATAGATCTCCTTCATAACCCTCATCCCCGTCATCTCTTGTCTACGCTGAACTGCCCTAATCTTTTTAGTCTCACCTCGTATAGAAGCCATTCCAGATCCTTGATCATCTCGGCTGCCCTTCTCTGAACCTTTTCCAGTTCCACTATCTCCTTTTTGAGATGGGGTGATCAGCACTGGACACAATATTCAAGGTGTTGGGGCACCAGGGATTTATAAAGTGGCATTATAATTTTTTATCTTATTTTCTATCCTGTTCCTAATCGTTCCTAACATTCTCTTAGCCTTTTTGACCGCCGCTGCACACTAGGCAGAAGTTTGCAGAGAACTATCCACAGTGACTCCAAGATCTGTTTCCTGTTTGGTAACAGCTAATTTAGACCCCATCGTTATATATGTGTAGT
This sequence comes from Emys orbicularis, assembly GCF_028017835.1. Classification (NCBI taxonomy): domain Eukaryota; kingdom Metazoa; phylum Chordata; order Testudines; family Emydidae; genus Emys; species Emys orbicularis. The sequence continues at coordinate 6,586,083 of NC_088690.1, read as the reverse complement.
TGGGATTATGTTTCCAATGTGTATTATTTTGCACTTATGAGTGTCAAATCTCATCTGCCATTTTGTTGCCCAGTTTTGTGAGATCCCTTTGTAACTCTTCCAGCCAGTTTTTGGTCTTAACTGTCTTGAATAATTTTGTATCATCTGCAAACTTTGCCACTTCACTGTTCACTCCCTTTTCCAGATCATTAATGAACATGTTGAACAGCACAGGTCCCAGTACAGATCTTTGGGGGACCCTGCTATTTACCCCTCTCCATTGTACAAACTGACTATTTATTCTTACCTTTTGTTTCCTATCCTTTACCTAGTTACTGATCCATGAGAGGGCCTTCCCTCTTATCCCATGACTGCTTTGTTTCCATAATAGTCCTTGCTGAGGGACCTTGTTAGAGGTTTTCTGAAAATCCAAGTACACTATACCAGTGGAATCATCCTTTTCCACATGCTTGTTGGCACCCTCAAAGAATTCTAATAGATTGGTGAGGCGTGATTTCCTTTTACAAAAGCCGTGTTGATTCTTCGCCAACATATCGTGTTTATTGATGTGTCTGATCATTCTGTTCTTTATGATTGTTTCCTCCAATTTGCCCGGTACTGAAGTTAGGCTCACTGGCCTGTATTTGCCATGATCACCTCTTTAATCCTCTCTAAAAACTCTCTCCAGCTAAAGGGAGAGGAAACAAGCAACATTGTTACACTGAAAGCCTTACTTAATACTTTATATCTCAAATGCATCAGCTGTTTTTTCTGCTCTCTTGTATATTTAATAAAAGGTTTAAAAGTTTTGTAATGGTGCGTTTGCCCTATTTTGCAGGCTGAGGTCTCTGAACACCACATCCTGAACCTTGTTTAATGTAATGTTGGACGGTTTCAGAGTCACGTCAAACACCTTTGGCTCTTCAGGCCCATATAGTCCATCTGCATTAATACAGTAGGTTCTTCTCCTGCCAACCCCGAGTAGGGACCTGATCCAGTAGGCCAGGTTTGAGCACACTTACCAGAACAGGTCCCGCAGTCATGGGCGGTGGGTATGGCAGGCCAGAGGAGGCTGAGCCTCCCCAAACAGCCAGGTGTGGCCCCACCCATGCTCTGCCCCAAGACCCCCTCCTGCTTCCCGTTCTTCCCCCATGGCCCAGGCTGGGGCTGGGGCTTGGGTAGGCCAGCCTGCAGCCCAGGATTTGGGGCAGCTGGGGCCGGTGCTCGGGTCACCCAGCCCTGGGGCTGCCCACCCAGCGCTCCGGAGCTCTGGAGCTGGGGGTGTTGGGGCCGCGCCACCTGGTCCTCTGGGACTGTGGGCACTCTGGGTGCCTGCAGCTGGGGTGGGGAGGCCAGAGGTAGGGGGCTCGGGGCTCCAGTGGGGGAGGGGCAGGGCCTCAGGCAGAAGGGGCAGGGCCGGGGGCTAGCCTCCCCAAACAGGTTCATTCACCGCCCATGCCCGCAGGCAAGTTAGATGGAGGAACAGCTATCTTCCGCTGCTCTCTGCATTGCACGAGGGCTTAGGCGTCCGGCTGCCTGGCGTGGGGCTGCAGTGCTCATGCTCAGAGGCAGCAACACAGGTACCTAGGGAATTTTTACTGCAAAAATTTAGGCCCCAAGCAAAGCTTTGGGGGCAGCTGAGCAGTGGTTTTGTGAATCCCATTGGATTCTGGGATTTAGGCACCTAAGTCATTTTGTGAATCTAGCCCCTTATGCTTAGTTCATTACACAAACAGGTTTGGTCATCATCTTGGCGAACACATCAGGGATTGATCCAGGGCCCTTCAGAGCTGAAAGCACAAAGTGCTTCATCTTGAGCTAAAGACAAGAGCTTGCTTAGCAACAAACTCTTATCCTCTGTGGAAAAAGCACACAACACAGTCACTGGTAAGTTACATAAAGTTGACAGGATCAGGTTCCTTGATACAGTCCCCTCCCCTCCCCACCTAGGCTTTATTATAATTTTTTTTCATATCCCACCTTATTGCAGAGCTGGCCAGTCCAGAAGAGAACTGCAGGCAAGATAAGACACCAGTTAATTAATCACTCTTGATGGAAGAATGACAACCATGTTAATTGTGCATCTTAATATGCCTTCTGTCTACTATTGTTAACAGCAATGGTGACCCCCTACACATACCCATGTGGCAGAAATTAACCTACTGTCCCAACCTGCAGGCATTCACTATCGCCTGTAATAATCTCTATCAGAAGGTCAGCTGTAGTCCTCACTCAGTCACTTTTTACCTCATTTTGAAGACTGAGGTTATCTTCCAATTTTTTATTAAGGTCACTTGGGCCTTATCGGTTTAATTAAATGACGTCCTTACTCACTCTAAAATACATGTCATCTGAAGTGTAATTATCAAGTCTTTCATTCCTCAGTGGGGATGAACATTTGGTTGGTGTGGGTCAGGCAAGGTGAGGAGATAAGAGTTTGGGGGGGGGGGTCTTACTTCTGTTCTCAGCCTATGAATGTAACTCCCATTAATCTGTTCTCAAGGTATGTCTCTCCTGACACAGGCAATCTCACCAGAGAGCCTGCTTTGGGGAGTTTCCCAGCTAAATTTCTCCACTAAGCACTTTGGACAAAAATCAGAGCTTCGGGATGTTTATTCAGCACAAACCAAACCTTGGGTGATTCACCCTTTGCCAATCTAATCCAATTCGTGGTCTTGTCTACACAGAAATTGCAGCAATTTACCAATATCTGTTTCCTGCATCGCCGTTGTTTAACTGCCGTAACTAACTCTTAAACCATTTTGAATGAATTAAGCTACAGCAATATAAGGCTCTCTTAAGATGATGTCAGTATGTTCAATGGAGCTTCACCCATTTCACTACATCAATTTATAAACCAATTCAGTGCCATTTCTGTGTGTAGACTGGACTTATTTCTCTCTTCACCACTGGCTCAGGCTGTGACCGGGGCCAAGAATCGCTCTGTGCCTCAGTTTCCCCATCTGTAATGGGGGATAATGCAACATACCTGGGTTAAGCACTCTACATTGCTTAGATTCAGCTTAACACACTTGTCTCTACTGTTACTTTCCTCCCCCACACATCCCAGCTGCGAGTTTATTCACCTGTTGCACGGTGTTAAAATCCTAGGTTGGGAGCTCCCGGGCCAGGGACTATCTGTGTGTTATTTGTTTGTACACTACACAGTACAATGGGGCCTGATTCCTGGCTGAAGTCTTTAAATGGTGCCACAATAATAAATAATCGAATGGAAGGGGTTATGTAAGTGCAGACTATTGTTCTTACTAGAGCTGGTTGGGAATTTTCCATCAGGATGGTTTTTCAGTGAAAAATGCCCGTTTTGCAAAAATCAAAATTTTCTGTGGGAAAATTTCAATTATGCAAATCAAAATTTATTCTCCATGGGGAAAAATGAAATGAAGGCTCCCTACCTGGAACGCACTTTCAGGCAACTGGGGGGACGTGGGAAAGGCCCTTAATCAATTATACTTTCGCCTGCAGGGAGAAAGAGAGAAATCGACACGACTCTTCCAAGCAGGAAGCTGGAAGCCGAAAAATACTATTTCAGGTCTTCCAAAATGGATTCTTTTTCTGGAAATCCCTTCCTGCCAAAAATTGTGGGGGTTTGTTTTTGTACTTTTCCTCCCGATTTGGGATGATTTTTTTGTTAAAAAATGCAAAAGATTTTGAAGGAAGGGATTTCCATTTTCCAGACAGCTCCAATTCTTACCCTGTATTTCGGTTCAGATTTTATGCTTCAAATTCCCCTCGCTCAATGTGAACTAAGCGATATCCTCAAGCCAGATGGCTAGCCCCAGCCCTTTACCTTATATTTAATGGTCTTCCACAAAGGGGATAAATATCTGCATACAGAGCACTGCAGGAGTTGTATTGAAACAAGGCTGAGTACATTAAAAAGCATAGGGGTTCTGAGAAGGTGGACTGAGACAGCTGCTAATTCCTGTATCCAGTAAAATACTTATGATAGAGCCCTAAGCTATGACAGTGCCTATTTGTAGATTTGGTTATTTTCAAGTCCCGGTCTCTGATTTTAGCTGCAGGTGGCTTAATTTCTGGCAAACGATGAGGATACATGTGGAAAGTTTGAGCTGTGAGATATGAGGATAGGTATTGCATGGAGCAGCTGTCATTGTTTTGTAAGGAGGTGGGACATACTCCAAGAGAGCTCTAGCTGTATAGATGTACAATTAGCTAATAGACAAGTGACCAGAAGCTGGCACTCAAGAAAATGTAGCATAATTCCTGAGCTTTGTCCAACCAATAAAACTTATTGCATTCTTGCCACCTCTTGCAATTTTATTGTGAAACTTGCAATATTTGGTGTTTTGCTTAAATCCCCAGCTCCTGGAGTCAGGTGATTACCGGAGATTCTCAGCTTTCCTTTATAAAAAGTAAGTTTCTATCCCTGGTTGTGGAAAAAAAACTAGAAAACATGTCCTGGCCACATTGTAAAGGCTCAGAAAGAACCCCAAATGTATCATTTCAAAAAAACCCTCATGATTTTTGAATGGCTGGGTTTGGCAATACGGTGGTATTGTGCACTGCAAATGGCTTCCATTGTAGAAGTCTACACATCAGCTCTTCCCAGGGCGTGGCTGCAGCTGCTTGGGTAAAGGAATAACTGAGTTCTTGCATCAAGTAAACACTAGCACCTGGCTGAGCAGGATCACTCCTTAGGGAAGGAGTTGTCTTAGCCCCACTGCAAAGTGCAGCACCGGGACATCTACAGAGATGCTGCAATGGGTGAAACAGCAGTAAACATGACTGTGGGCAAGTTACTTCACTCTCCAAGTCTCCATTTCCCCATCTGTAAAATGGGGATATATTAACTGGGGGGGGGGGGCACTCATACGGGGATTCCCAATCGATGGATCCAGGCAGGCATGGCTCTAGGAGTAGAACTATTAGTACATTTCCCATCAAAATGGCTTTTTCATCAAAACGGAAACTGCCCATTGGTGGGGATGAAGATGGGATTGTGAAAAAAAAAACCAAAACCCCATAATTTTCAGTTGCTGAAAGGCAAAACAAGTTTTTGATTTGCCAATTTATTTCATTTTTCTAAAAAAAATGTCATGGGGGACGGGACCCCCCACCATTTCCCGATCAGCTGTGCCAAGTAGCCTCATCCCCTGTACTCCCCTCTTTAGCACCCTATTCACATCCAACACAGAGCCCACCTCCCAGGCCCCATAGGAATCCTTGACCCCTGTGTTCCATACAGCCTTATTATGGCATTTGCACAATGCAGGTAGATTTTGTGGGATGTCCTTCACCCAGGGGTAGATTTCACCCTAGTTTATTAATCCAGGCCAGGTGGCTAGCAGATTTACAAAAGAAGCTACATCGTGGTGGTAGTGGCACCAAACCCTCTAAAAAGGAATTGACGTTCACTAATTGCTGCTATTAAAAGTAATAAACTGACAAAAATACATTCAAATACTAACTATTGCCATTTTAGAAACACAGCAGATTTCTCTCTGCATTGAAAATACATCAGTTGTCATTCCTGTTTATTGGGTACAAATATTTTCACATATGCTCGAACATAAAAATCATACACTTATATACCAGCACATAGGAAACATTTTTAGTGTACACTATGACTTACACATTATTACCTCTAGTGTCCCTTCTTTATGAACCCAGCACCCCCTCTGGTGGTGAATTTGAACAATTGCAATGAGATAACTCATACCTTCAGAGACCGTATGGTTCTCGCTTCCAGAGGCACAGCTAAAAATCTAGCAGAGCTTTTAGGTCAAGACTTTTCCAGGTAGTGGATTTTAGCACACTAGCACAATAAACAACTCTCTCCCCCACTGCAACGTAAATATATGTGTATTTTTTAAATACAATTAAACTGTAGGGCACATGAGTGACAGACACAGAGGAACACTTAAAATTACATAATCGTACTGTTTGTTCAGAGTTTACTTATGGATGAAACCTTGTTCTAGAATATATAACAGATGCTGTAGGCATTCATTATGTATTTTTCCAATTAGCAGAAAGTCCTGGTACTTCTCTTGAAGAACATACATAATTTTGTGAGATGTTTATTGCTGGGAGCTGCCTCCTACCCCTGGCAAAAGCAGCATCCCAGATTCATGGACCCTTTACAAGAAGTCACATACTATAGGCAAGATGGGCGGCCTTCTTTCTGAATAACATTTGAAGCCCCAACATCAGCATTACGGGGAGGTAGTTAAAATTGGCTTCTTTCTTTCCATGGAAAATTTCAGTGAAACGGGGGTGTGTGGGGGGGAAGAGTTTCTCTACATCTTGCAGGGAAATTGTTGCTTTCTTCAACAGAAATTCAAATGTCAAAACATTTCAGCCAAAATTCAAGAAGTTTTGATTTGAAAATGCTCCCACGGTGCCTCATGGTCTCATTTTCTCCTATGGTCTGGCCTCCTTCATTTGGTTGTCCCCCTTTGGGTGAGGGTGGTGCATCATGGGAGACCCTGGTCATGGCATATCATGGAAGGTGTAGTCCAGCCCATCCTATGCGGAGACTGGGGAAATATGAGGCACCAGCACTACATCTCTCATGATGCACTGCGGCATTATTTCCAAATGGAACTTTTTCAGTGGGGGGCAGTCAGCTGATTTCAATGAAAAAATCCAAATTTTACATTGAGCTGAAAACCTGTTTTTTTGTTGCAAAGGCTTTTCAATGGAAAATTCCAACCTAGTATAAGGAAAGCAAACTAGAACGATGGCCAGAGAACAGGTGGGAGTTCATGGGATTCTAATGCCCGTATTAGAGATGTGTAACCATCCCAAAGAAGTAAGGTGGCTTGGTCTTTGGGAAGCATGTTGGCCAAGTGGTAACCTGGTAAACCTTACCATGTGATCCATTGAGTGCAAGCCAACATGGCTAAAGGAGGACCACCTTCTGTCCGCCTACTCATAACTAAGGAAATTCTACAGCAGTACATGGAGTGGGAAAGATGTCCTGTAGAAAAGTAGGTGAACGTATAGCATGAGAGCAGCCATTTACAAAGTAAATTTAGGCACCTGCAAATTGAATGGTCCGATTCTCAGGGATTTCCCAGCTCCCACAGATCCAGAGGACACCCCGGGGAGCTGTAGACGCTCAATGCCTCTGAAAACCAGGCTCCTTTGGTTTAGGTGCCTAACTTCAAGAATCCTAGGTTGTAAATTTTGGCCTAGCTTCTTTAAAAGTTGCTTGTTTTACTTAAACAAAGGGGACTTATCCAAGAGAGAAAAATATGGGGTGGGGGAATCAGAGGTGAGCAAAAAACAAACAGTGCAGGAAAACTGCTATATGAAGAATACTGCAAAATACAAGTTCTGCTTGGTTAGACCAGAACACAATTAAGGCTTCTGTTTATTCCAGCTTTGTCACAGAGTTTAAGGCCAGAAGGGACAACACGATCATCTAGTGTAACCTAAAGGAGGTTGAGGAGCTACCAAAGCCCAGCATTGAACCAGAGACCTTAAAATTTTCAGGCTAACGCATGTCCAACTGAACTATGCTTTATGTGCCCCTGTGATTGAAAGGTGTGATCTGAGCATAGTGTAGTAAATCAGGAGCAAACAAGTGTCTTATCCCATCTTTGGCAGTGACTCATTAGATCAGCCATCCTGGGTCAGACCAATGGTCCATCTAGCCCAGTATCCTGTCTTCCAACAGTGGCCAGTGCCAGATGTTTCAAAGGGAATTAACAGAACAAGGCAATTAATGAGTGATCCATCCCTTGTCCAGTCCCAGATTCCGGCAGTTGGAGGTTTAGAGACACACACACAGCATGGAATTGCAACCCTAACCATCTTGGCTAATAGCCATTGATGGACCTGTCCTCCATGAATTTATCTAATTTTTTTGAACCCAGTTATACTTTTAGGCTTCACAACACCCCCTGCCAACATGTTCCACAGGTTGACTGTGTGTTGCATGAAGCACTTCCTTAGGTTTGTTTTAACTGCTATTAACTTTATTGGGTGACCCCTGGTTCTTGTGTTATGTGAAGAGGCAAATAACACTTCCTTATTCACTTTCTCCCCACCAGTCATGATTTTATAGACCTCTTGCATATCCCCCCTTAGTCATTTCTTTTCCAAGATGAACAGTCCATCTTTTTAATCTCTCCTCATATGGAAGCTGTTCCATACCCCTTAATCGTTTTTGTTTCCCTTCTCTGTACCTTTTCCAATTTTAGTACATCTCTTTTGAGATAGGGCAACCAGAACCTTGGAAACATTTCGGATTTAGATAGTAGTAGTAGTATATTTTCAATCTTATTATCTATCCCTTTCCTACTGGTTCCTAACATTGTTAGCTCTTTTGACTGCCACTGCACGTTGAGATGTTTTCAGAGAACTCTCCCTGACGACTCCAAGATCTTTCTTGAGTGGTAATTTAGACCCCAATATTTTGTATGTATGTCTGGGATTATGTTTTTCAGTGTTCATTGCTTGGTACTTCTCAACATTTAATTTAATCTGCCATTTGGTTGTCCAGTCACCGAGTTTTGAAAGATCCCTCTTCTGAAGCAGCTTTGGACTTAACTATCTCAACTTCTTCAACCAGAGTGAAATTCACCCTTATGCAAAGTGCCAACACAAGGCTTAGACATCGCTTCAAATCTTATTTTAGAATCTTCTGTAATACAGAGGGCTTCACTTAGTTCTCCACCCAGATGTGAATTTCACCTTCATTGAACACTGACTTGACTGAATTCAACGGAGTTATTCCAGATATAGGCCAGATTAGCACAGAAAGAGTTTAGGCCTCGAGACTTTTTGTTGCCATTATTTAAGCAGCAATGACTGTGCTCAGAGCTGCACACAGGAGAAAAACAATCTGAGCCTAAAGCAGCCTACAATCTAAATGAAAGCCTAGTAGAATTTTAACACTGACTACAATGAATGGCCAGAAGAGGGATTAGGCCTAAAGTAACGTAGAATTTTACCAAAAATTTTAAATGTGCCATGTATTTAACTTCCAAATCACTTTACAATGACTGCTTAATTTTGTGATGAAAATAAATATCATCCCACTACTAGGGAGTCTCTCTATATAAAGTGAGGAAGACTGCAACTAACTGCGTATGGTATCAATACACCATACCTTAGGAAGGCATCGTAGAATACAATCATATCCAAATGAAATTGCAGAGGAAATTTAGGTTGGAAGGATGTAATTACCTGTGTTGGAACTTAGAATGGGCCTCAGCATTGGCACTCGTATGAGTGTGAGATAAATATTACAGGCTATTTCAGGAGTGGTCATGACCTCAACTGTGTCTCTAGAAGACCATACACGCAGCATCCCGCCTACCAATCTGAATCAGACAAGCAGATCACCACCCAATGAACCACTAATACCTCACGTGGTCCCTGAGGGGCTTTGAGGTCTGCTATACACTCAGATTTGCCGGCATAGCTATGGCTGCTATGGAGGTGATTATTTGCCAACATGGCAAACCTTTTCAGTATAGCCAAGCCCTTAGACAGATACAGCTTCACATCTGAGATCTGACATGGTTCCAGCACAAGGAGATGGCTGAAGCCACCACTTATGGAGTCTAACAAAGGTTGTTCGCTTCGAACCCAAGGGACTCCACTGTATGCGTTCATGCCGCTTTTTCATACTCATGAATTAAGCTGACTTCGTTGAACCATTCAGCGGAAGATTTTTTTTTGACACACTATTTGAGTGTCACATTTCCTGTGCTACTTGCAGAGAAACCCACCTGTCTTTTCCATTTCCTGAAAAAGAGCAAACACTTTCATTCTTCAAAATAGCCACTCAAGAGAAGGGCACAAATCATTTGTGCTGGCTCCACCGTATTTTCCAAGAGCTGTCTTCCTTCAGTCGTTATTACAAAAAACAAAACTATACACACACATACACAGTTGTTTGTATGTTATGAGCAGCCCAAATCTGTATTTGCTTTAGGGTTAAATGGTTAACTGTGTTTAAAGAATGTTCCAGACAAAAGCAAACTTTTGAGCACATCCCTCTTTCTATCATGTGTCAAAGGGGAAGAGAAAAATTCTGCTATTGCCAATAACTACAATAATAAACCTGGATTTAAAAATAGGCTGGAATTGCTACTCCTGGTTAATAAATCCACTGGGGCTATTCCTTCATCAAGAGTGCCTCTGTCCGTCTTCATCTCATTCAGACCGGGTACTACAGCTTCAGCCCAAAGTCAAATTTGCCATGGCAGCTTGTTGGGTTTCAAAGGGACTGGGATGATGAGTGAAGACACCCAGTGAATTGTGTGCCTCCCGGTTCTTCATTTTTATCCATAGAAGGTTCTCTGGCACAGTTTATGCTGGAAAAGATATGATAGACACTGTCTATTTGGCTTTAGCCTAACAGGTAAACATCTGAAAACTAAGCTTCCAGGAAAGCTTAAATCCTATTTATGATGTAGGATTTATGGGCTCTATGAGGCTTTCTGTTGTAATGCTCAGATCTTGAGCTGCCTTTTGGTTCTCACTCTCATTCACTTCAGTCCAAGCACAATAGATTGTGGCTCGCTAAACATACAGAGAACACGGATGTACACCCACGTAATGTCTGCTATGTGTCAATTTGAAGCTGCAACAGGCTCACAGGGGCATTTCTGATCTCATTTGCACTGGAGAAAACACAGAGTAACATTTATAAACAGAGACTTTATATTATATAATTAGAAGTATCAACTAAATACTAATATAATAAACTTTACAACAGCTTGATATGGGACAGTGGATCTCCCTCACTTGTGTCAGTGAAAGGGAGTGTGCTCTGAAGAGACTGATCGACAGTACTAGAATTTATTTGAATACCTCTCCTGTCCTCTTTCCCCAGGTATATCCTTCCCACCACCAAAGAATTGTAAATTGCGAAGGTTAAGGGGGAAGGGAGGACAGGCGTCAGGCAGCAGCAAGCAAGGTCCTGAACCCTGTTAAAATTGATAGACAAAGTACTTCACGGAAACTGAGTGAATCCCAATAGCTGCTTGGCTATTGCAATCTACAGCCATTGATTGGCTAAGAGAAGGTACACATAACTTGCTTGTTTATCATGCCCACCTGTTATATCTTGTGTTTTAGGATATAAACTCCTAGGGGCAGGGACTGTGATTGTGTGTTTGTACAGCACCTAGCACAATATGGCCCCAATCTGGTTGGCCCCTAAGTGCTACAGCACTATAAATCTGTGTCCTGGAGAAACAACCTGGTCTAGGTGAGAGACCAGGTACTGGCTTCCTCTGAGCACAGACTGCCAACTCTGTTATAGGCAGTTCTTTTAAACCTATTGGCATCATATAGAGACAGCACTGATATAAAATTCATTTCAGCAAGGACTTCAAGTCACGTTTGAAGTAGAAATCTAGTCTCCTAGAATGTCACCTTTTTCAATACTCATGGCTGACTGCTGCAGTTTGAGCTAAGGTTTTCCATGCAAATAAATAAAACTCTCCTCACTCAACTCAGTTCCTCCTGCTTAGCTGTGAAAAAGTTTACACAGCAGCATAAATCAGAGTACTTTGCAGAGTAACTCAGTGTTACACTCATGGGTTTAGGTTCATGACAAACACTCCTGTTGGGAATATGCACTAAAGTAACCAATAACCAACTATCTGTTTACATCAGTGGTTCTCAAACTTTTGTACTGGTGACCCCTTTCACATAGCAAGCCTCTGAGTGCGACCCCCCTTATAAATTAAAAAAACACTTGTTTATATATTTAACACCATTATAAATGCTGGAGGCAAAGCAGGGTTGGGGGTGGAGGCTGACAGCTCGCGACCCCCTGAGGGGTCCTGACCCCCAGTTTGAGAACCCCTGGTTTACATTATCCTCTGATGATTTCTTCACTTTAAAGCTGGAAACTTTTAGCATTGAATCTCAACTCAAGAAGGGGTTTCAGCAATTGAACCCCTAAACCAGAGCTTTGGCAGTTTCTGATATCAAGAATTAAGACCTCCAAGCAGACCCCATTTGAGGGGGTAAAAAGTTGGGGGCCCAACGAACCAATCTTACTCCCACTGACATCAATGAGGTTTTGCCATTCATGTCCACTGGAGCAGGGTTGGGGACTAAACCTAAAAGCAAGTTCAGCCTTGCTGCATCTGAAATAGTGCCTTTAAAGCTACAAAGAGAAAAATACAACTCTTAAGTGGAAAAATGAATCATCAATGTCTCGTCTACAGCCAATAATGGGGTTCTATTGAGGAAGCCAGATTTATGGGGCATCGAAGACTCAACAGGCTGCGCACGGGGCCGACACACTTAGAGAAGACCAAGTGCCATTGAAAAGAATTATGGGGGAACTCAGACAGCGAAAGGATATCCATACTAGCTCAAAGGTGAAAAGTTCCCTTGAGAGCACAGAGATGGCTACAGGAGCTTGCAGTGCCTTGGCACCAAAGAGAGCAGCTGATGGTTGAATAAAGCTCTGGGAGGTCGGGGGTGGAAGGGAAAGAAATATGATCCTTTTGATAGCAGTTGTAGACCAGAAACAGCTTTTTTGATCCATGTCCCAACACTGATGGGTCCTTTTTCTTTTACAGATGGATCAGATGAATTATCACTGCATGATTAGATAACATTACATACAAATCAGAGAGAAGGAGCAAAGCCATATTTTCAAATACTGTATGCTCCCAGGTCTTAACCTGGGTTGAGTAGGGTCTCTGGGGCCTCATTTTCTGACCTTGGAACCTGTGTGTTTAAGTATAGGAATATATCCTTAATTTGTCATTTTTCATGGCAGATCATAAATGTAAGCCAGGAACTTGGATGAAGCCACAGAGCAAAATGTATTGGCCGAACTACTCAAATTCTTTGTACAGTACGCCGCTACATGGAAAAGACACATTGATATATTACTTCTATTTTTTTTATTTAATTTAATTTAATTTCAATTATGTCTCATCTTGAATAAAACTAAGTGCCACATTAACTGCATCTTCAATAAACAGAAGGACAAAATTATTCAAAGGACAAAATGCACAATTTACTCCAAATTCAATATTGCCAACATTTTTTGTTATTAAAACAGTTTTTTTTAAACTTATTCCTAAGTAACTGCTACTTATTTGGCTTCAGCTCTTAAATACATGGTAAGGTATATGATGAGAGGAAATAGAGTATCTATTCTTAGTAGAACTCTTAAAAGCCAATATTATTAAAATAACACCAAAATAAATATTTACATATTGAGAGAGATTTCTTCAATCTGCCTACAAAAGTGATTGAGTCTTGATTTTAGCTTTTATATCAGAACTGTAGTTCTATTTCATCCTGTCTTAGGTCAGCACATTTAGACACGGAAAACAGAGTTCAGTAGTTTTGAAAAGGGGGGGAATTAATCAGGTGAAAACATTTAAAGGATTTTGTGAAACTCTTCCAAATTCTCAGGAACAAGGCATGGTGCATATTTTCTGTGTTACTAAGCTTCATACTATTTGTGCTCAATAGTCTGATTTTAAAAATTGGGGGGAAAATCTCTTTTAGCTATGTTCCATTGCATATTAAAAACTCTGAACCCGCAGTCTTATAAGCCTCAATAAAGTAAACAGAGCCTCATGCAAGAGTTGGCCTGAGCAGATCCAAGTGCAGGATCAGGACCAAAGTATTTGTGATTAAAAATCAAGACTTCCCCAAGTAGGATTTAAAGACGAGCTGAAGCCCAAAAATTCAAAACTGTTTTCCCCTATACATCACAACGTCTGTTAGAGGATCACATCCAATTATAGCAGCAGCTGATGTAGCAAAAATAATCTTAATGGATAACGCAAAAAAAAAAAAAAAAAAAAAAAAGGGTTAAAATACTCATCCTCAGGTTTCTGGATGTCCTTTAATGAAAGTTTTGGGTGCATGAGGAATGCAGGATTGGACCCATATATGGCTATGAACATTAAAGCTTGTGGAAAAAATGGTATTTAACAAAAGAAAGTCATAACTATATCACAACTGTACAATACTTAAATACATGATGGCTTGTTTCAACCAGTCACTTGTTTATTCCAACTATTACTGTTGACAAATGCACTAATTCAAGATAATGCCATAAAGCATGAACTAATTTGTTTAAGGGAATGAAACATTTTTAAAAAAAATTCAAACTGGTCAAACGAAGTGCAATAATTAAAAAAAAACTTTTTAAAACAAACTATTAAAATTATACAATTTTAGGGAAACTACAAGTTTAACCATAAAAATCTCTTTCCCTATATAACAAACCTTAAAGTATTCAACAATACAATATTCAATAATACAGAAATGCCCTTTCATTTGTTACAAAAACAGAACTGTTAAAAGAATAGTTTTACTATACATCTTCTTGGAGGTTTGTCACTGTCTAACAACTTCATTATACTTAAGAGCATAATTACCATCACAAAGTGAGTGCATAGATACTAAACTGACCGCAATTCTATTCTTAACCTCTTGCATATGACGACTACACAAAGGGGGTACATTTTCTCTAAGTACTCAATAAGTTACTACACATGGTATGTACCCAGAGTCATAAGAGAGTACCACTTTACCAAAGCACTTTGTACATCTATTGCTGAACAGCTTCACACTGTATTAAATTAGTTAGACAAGAAGTTCTAAAACAAATGCACATGCTAATTTTACAGTTCTGTTTACAGAATTCAGCTGTGGGATAAAAGAACAATCAATTGCATAAAATTTTATTTGGAAAAAGTTTCCTAAGTTTGGTCCAAAAACAGGCTGAGAGTTTTGTTTAAAAATAAAAAAAAGATATGTAGGCCCTGCCGCTTATCATTGCTATTTACTGGACTCTTAAAAACAGATTTATGGCAATAAGAAATAAGAAGGGCTGCCCATGAATGGCAAACTGTAAAAGGATTGATAGTCTCTCCAGATCGATTTTGACTATTATCTTTATTTTGTAAGTAACTGAACTAAGTTAGAGAAGAATCCTGAAATGTATTGTCTACTATAGCCACAATAAATGAATCCATTCCTATTTAAAAACAATTTCATTTTCAATTAATTGCTTTTCCAACTATCTGTGAATACAAGAAACATTTAAAAAAAACCTTTAAAATGATTACAAAAGTGTTGAATTTAGTAGCAGCTATTAAACCCAAGATTCAAGCAAAATTTCAAGGGAACTTTCAAGAATGGAACTAGCCTTCTTTGTCAAAAATTTTCACAACCTTACCAAAAACCTGAAAGAGAGAAACATTTAATTAAAATTATGGAACGTTAAATATTCAGCAATTTAAAGTTAGACCACCCCACACAGTTATTGATGGTAAATCAATGTTTTTTTAAATGTACAATACGTAGTTAATTTTTTAAAAGACGTACATATCAGAATAGAGGGGAGGGAATCTAGCACCAAATCCTATTTAGTCTCTCATTTCCATCTATTTTTTTTAGGTTATCAACATTATTACATTTTTTGTGTGTGTGTGGCAGCATGAGAGCAAACCGTCTCTAGCAGAAAACTCTTCAAAAGGAATATTAAATTAAAAAACAAAATCTAAACAACAAAAACACAGTTTAAAAAAAAAACCAGGCCTCTGCCACAAGAAGATCCAGGTAGGTGAACCCTTCTGGCTTGACTACAAGTGATCTGTATGTACTGAACTAATTGCAAAATGGAGGCCCGATTTCCCAACCTTTGATATGAGGGTAACACCAATGATTAGTAAAACCAAAACTTTTTTCTACTTATAATGTTTAGTTTTTGCATTTCATTCAGCTTCAATAATGAAGAGGCTAATAAATTTCATTTTTGTTTTTAGTTAGTTTCTATTTTACTTCATTTTCATATTTCCATGCGCTGGTATAGAAACTGCAGTGTTTGAATTGTACGGGAATATTTGTTTGAAACAAAACTGGTTCCCAGTTGAGGAGGAAAAAAATTCAATGTATGGAAACATTTTGTTACAGGAGTGCTCTATCTGTATATACGTAAATAATTAGTTAATAGTCAAGGTGGCAGTAGATAGAGCTTATGAATATGAAGCATAGTTCCTGAGTTTTGTAGAAGCAATAAAACTTCCAGTTGTGTGCACTGCAAATGTCTTCCTTCAGATGCTATTTACATCAGTTCTTAACACATTTCATTTGGGTTTAGGTTTCATAAAAATATATTTTAACAAATTCTAAACTCTGGGCCAAATTTGACTAGACAGAATCCATTTCAATTAGAGATGTACCCAAACACCTAGCTTTCAATCATCCTTGAGGTTTAGGTAAGTGAATCCTGATCCACCTTTGCTCCCCAGAACTCTCTTGCGGTATGTCTACACTACCCGCCGGATTGGCGGGCGGTGATCGATCCAGCGGGGGTCGATTTATTGCGTCTAGTCTAGACACGATAAATCAACCCCTGAGCACTCTCTCGTTGACTCCTGTACTCCACCGCTGCGAAATGGGGGAGCGGCAGCAGTCGACTCACTGCGGTGACGACACTACTGTAAGTCGATCTAAGTACGTCGACTTCAGCTACGTTAGTCACGTAGCTGAAGTTGCGTAACTTAGATCGATCCTCCCCGCCAGTGTAGACCAGGCCTTGGAAGAGCAGATGGAAAAGTCTATATTATGATCCAGCCTGGTGACTGGTCTGGGATTGCATAATACCTTGTTTCACTGGGTCTCAGTGTTAAGAACTAGAGCTTGGTGCCTTGGTCCTGAACGCACAAAGGCTAATAGCATTGTGATGCAATGCATTCAGCCCTGGGGTGAACAGGAAGCACATCACAACTCCAGTTGACTTACTACATGGAGCCCTCTCTAGCTCTCCTCTCTTCCTGTGAGAAGGCAGTTTTTGAGGAGCAGGAAAAGGAGGTGATTAAAGGTGATAAAATGGGGAGCTCTTGTAAGAACCCTACCACCAAAAAAAATAAATTGTTGTATAGTATTTGACATTTCATAGACACACCAAAAAGAGGAAGACTATATGTAAGGGATGGAGAGAAGGGATATCATTGACTCTACATCTCAGAAGAAGGGATCCAAAAATATATACCATGTTATTGTAAGCCCAAAAATTTATTTGTCCTTGAAACTTACTTCATCAACAGATTTAGAGGCATCCACTTTCCTGACTTTCCCCATTTTCTCATATTGGTCTATTATGGGCTTAGTTGACTGCAGGTATGTGTGAAGTCTATAAGACAGAAAAACATGTATCACATCATACAAAGAAAACAAGAAACATAACTATGAAAAGTTCTGGGTACAGTACCTCTTTTCTAGACTCTCTCGGTTGTCATCACTCCTACCACTGCTCTTTCCTCTTTCAAGGCAGCGGTCAATACATATCTAACAACAAACACAGAATGAACTCTTAAAAGCATGTGACTATTATCTTTATATATCTGAAGATAGACTTAATAACAAACCTTTGTCCTTTGTTCAATAGGCCTAGTTCATTAACGTGCAAAACAGATTTGAGGGAGACTGAGCATGCACACACATGGTTCAGTGCATATATTTTACAAAAGATTAGCTAGATCTAGACAGTAATATGAATTAGTTTTTGATTCACCTGCCTTTTTAATTGTGGCTTGGGAAAGAGGGGTGTGGTGAGGGGGGAGCGGGGAAGGTGATGGCTTACAGTTTCAAAAGGGACTAATGATTTTGGGTGCCCAATCTGAGACACTAAGATTGAATACCTAACTTTCAGAGAGCTGATGCTCAGCACTGTCTGAAAATCAGACTCTTTAAGTGTCACGTTTGGCCACTAAAAATGAATACATAAAAAAAAAATCATTAGTCTCTTTTGAAAATGCAAGCCTATAATATTTAAGTATCAGGGGGTAGCTGTGTTAGTCTGTATCCACAAAAACAACAAGGAGTCCGGTGGCACCTTAAAGACTAACAGATTTATTTAGGCATAAACTTTCGTGGTTAAAACACCACTTCTTCAGATGCCACTTCTGAAGAAGTGGTTTTAACCCACAAAAACTTATGCCCAAATAAATCTGTTAGTCTTTAAGAAGTGGTTTTTTACCCACGAAAGCTTATGCCCAAATAAAACGGTTAGTCTTTAAGGTTCCACGGGACCCCTTGTTGTTTTTATAATATTTAAGGTACACATACTACATGTTAACTTACTAGGTCTGAATGACAAGCGTCTTAATTTTTGTTCAGTCAATATCACTGTATTTATTAAATTATTCTGATCTGTAATATATATTGTGAATAAAGTATAACTATGGTTAATAGTTATTGAATACATATAAAGTTATGGTTATATTTTAATGTTAAATGAATAATCTTGATAATATATGGCAAACAATTTTTGATATATGTCAAGATGCAAGAGAGGGATCTTTTAAAACAATTTTTCATATGGAATACATCCCTGATTTAACTTAAAGTAAAAGACCACTCAGTTATTATTGTAGATTACTAGAGCTAGTCAAAACAATTTGAACAAGAACTTTTGGGGAGGGGAAGAAATTATCTTTTTTCAAAAATGAAAGTTTTCATTCAGGTTTCCCCCCCCTCTAATGTATCTGATTGATAGAAATTTCTGATGGAAAAATTTAGCCTGTTGCTTGTTCTTTGGCATGTTTTTTTCAGCTTGTCATCTTTTGAATTCCCAAGTTTGACTGATCAGTTTAACTATGGGATTTTTTCCCAAAATTGAAAATTTGCTATTTTGAAATTGAAAAGAAAATGAAAAGTAGATTTTTAAAATTAAAAAAAATAATAATAAAAAGTTCCACAGAAGGTCAATCTATCTAACATTTTAAAACTTTCAGTTTCTGAGTAGTTTTAATGCTTACATCTCAAGGGCAATGGCATATTATAGAGTATATCATGGCATTTGTTATTTTAATTTAATACATCATTGTCAGAATATCATTGTAATCTAGGTTTCAGAATGGTAGCCGTGTTAGTCTCCTTGTTCTTTTAATTGTAATCTAGTTACTCATTTAGAAAAGTTGTTTTGATTACTCAGCGTCCTAGTAAAATTCACCAACTATGAAAAATTCTGAATCACTCTGCCAGCACCTTAGAAGTGATCAGAGGAAGATGCTGGCAAATTGATTCTGCTCTCAACTATGGCATCAGGCTATACACACTGTAGGTGGAAAGTTTTCCTAACGTCACAGGAGCATCTTGTGTATTCTTATGTGACACAATCCTTTTGATTTCAAAGGGTTCTTAAGGAAAAACGAAATTGTTCAGAATTGTTGTTCAATATAATTTCTTTACGCAACTGGACACTTGCTATTCTGAAGAACACAATAACAGCAATACTTAGATCTAAAACCATTTTACAAAAGGAGGTCAGATTATTAACCCCATTTTACACAAGAAGTTTTATAGCTGCCAAGCGAACTGCCAAAAATCCTCAGTAGTCATAGTCCAGGACTTCCTTCTCATGTTGCTAATGCTCATACATATTGGAAAATTCAGTCCATCCAACACAGTTTTACTGTTCTCGCTGTCTGCCTCTCATCATACAACATGTGAGAAAAGTACACAGCAATGATATTTCAATACCTCGTTGTCGCAGTCGAAAAACAGAACAAAAGACACGTCTGCCTTTCCATCCATAGTCTTATTCCAGCCTTGAAGATTGTCTTCATTTCTGGGGAATCCATCAATCAAGAATTTGTACTTTTGGACATTGGCAGCCATTGTTTGATCCATAGCCTAATAGATAGCAGAGTTCAGTTCAAGAACTTCTTACACACAAAATAATATATTTGTCTCTTAAATATTGGTCAGATGTTGACATGATTTACAAACTTTTAACTTGATAGTTTTATTGGACCAATGTCTGTTAGTGAAAGACACAAGCTTTGGAGCGGACACAGAACTCTTCAGGTATGGGAAAAGTGAGGTACCCAGACTTTCACAGCTGAATACAAGGTCGAACAGATTGTTTAGCATAAGGAGTTAACACACATTGTAAGAGACCATTCAAGATGTAGTGGCCAGTTAACACCTCTGCAGTCATAGGACAAAAAAAAGAGGGAAGAGCAGGAGGGGCCCAAAGGGTCACACGCCCCCCCCAAATGCCAAGGGAGGGGAGGGGCCAGCAGCCGGGGAGATGAAGGGGCGGGGCCAGAGCCTCTCCTCTTCTGGCCACGCTGCCTGGGATGCTGCCCGGTGCAGCACAGTGGCTGCATGCTCCCAGGCAGCTGCCCTCTCCCAGGCAGCCGCTGCGCTGCACCGGGCAGCATCTGGGAGTGGCTCCATATGCCAGGGAGAGCTGGCGCAGAAGGAGGACAGAGCTCCTCCCCTCCCCCCCCCAGGAAACGTGGGATGGTGAGAGTGCGGGGGGCCCCAGGCTGGGGGCGAGGAGTCATGTGGGGGGGTCACGTGCTCCCCCTTTAGCTGGTGTCCCCCCTGGTGTCCCTCCCACGTGTCACCTGTCTGAGTGTCTTTATTAAGTCCATGATATTTAGTGTCTAGCAAAGCTACGAATTTAAGCTCCCCAGCTCATCTTTTGAAGTTGTACAGACTTCCTTTGAGGATAAGGACTGAGAGGTCAGATACGGGGTGATCACTTTGTGAAAAATGTTCACCCATGGATGATATGGTGATTTTCTTTTATAATTTTTCTGTCTGAGTTCATTTCAGATCGTTTTATTTCACTCAGATAGTTGTCATTCGGGCTTTTGGTGCACTGGATGAGATATACCACATGTTATGAGAGGCATGTGTAGGACCCCTGGATCTTGAAAGGTGTATTGTGGGGGGTACTAATCAACATAACTTCGTCATTCACGTATCTACAGAATGGACTCCTCTACTGTCTTAAAGGCACTCTCACTATTTCACTGCTTCACAGTGTGATACGCCAGGGCCAGAGGGCAGCAGGAGAGTGATAGGTGGGAGGTACATAAGCCCCAGGATGATCGGGGCCTTATTCCCTGCGGACTGAGGAAAGGTTACTACAGGTTAATTAAGAGTACTGGAGCCAATTATGGCCCTGCCAGAGACCTAATAAAAAAACCCTGCTTCAGTCAGACAGCCAAAGGTAAGGAGAGCTGAGTACTGTTATTGACCAGAGGATCAGAGTACCAGGGGAAGGGAAACCCTGCCCAAGCAGAGCAAAGGGACTCCCCCAGCACAGAGGACCAAGAGAAACCCTGCCCAAGGGGAAAGCGAATACGAAGCCTGCGAAGCTGAAGGGGCTGGGACCCGGAGTAGAGGGCGGACCCAGGTCCCTTCCCTACTCCCCTTTTCTCCCCCACCAGGGCACTAGCGGAGCTGTCAACGCCCAAGAATGGGGGCAAGGGATAGCACCCTAACCCATCACACCAAGGAAAAGCGCGGGACCCACCACAATAGCCGCGGCCATTTGCCACAACAGCTTTAGCAGTAATATTATTGATATAAACTTCACGATTCATTGTTTTACAATTTCAAAGGATGTAAGAGTTTACTCTGGGCTCCAACTTGTCAAGCAAGATCTCAACAATCTCATGCTGTGCACAAATCTGGTTGGGGAAGTTATTTTTATATTCTACAAGATGCTGAAATGTACTCTTACAAAATACAATGTACCCTGACTGTACTTGGTTTTGAGTTAGTTTCAGTTAAAAACGTCAGAGAAAACATTATAAAAATAATAAAATGTATCAAGTGCCCTCTCTGTGCTTTATGTAATGAAAGGCATTACCTCTTGCCTTCTGTAAGGACCATAACATAGCCATATGTGATTTTAAGGAGAAGCAAGGTATAACAACATGCACCCATTGCCTATCATTTACCTCTTGCTCACTTCAAAGGGAGGGAAATGTTTTTCAGGCTACATCCACTACCTTGTTTGCTTGGAAAGGTGAACCATCAAGACAACAACATTCACTTTTCTTACCCTCTTCAACAAGCTGATAGTAATCTCAACTGGTACGATTGCTCCCTCTTTAATATATTTTTCAATTAGTTCTCCATACTGAGAGCCTGGCCTTTTTCGTTCATCTCGAAGGAGATCGCCTGCAGAAAGGTGGGTGTACCCATATTTCTGAAATACATATAACAATAGTGTTAGGCAGATGAAGATTCCTCTGAGTAAGTACATATACTAAATTAACCTAGCTGTTAAAATTAATTTCATTATCCTATTAATATAAAGGCAAACTTATAGCCAATAATAGTCAGTTTGGATAAAAAGCATTCTATTTTCAGCCTCTTGTCATGATTTCACAGTATACCCAATATGTGCAGGAAGCCTGGCAGACTGTGGCACCTTGGGTAAAAATTTTCAAAAATGCCTACGTGACTTTTGAAAATGAGACATAGGCTCCTTAGGCTGGTCAACACTCAAAACCTAGGTTGGTTTAACTACGTTGGTCAAGGGTGCGCACAATCCACACACCCCAAGTGGCATAGTTAAACTGACCTAAGTCCCCATGTAGACAGCACTAGATTGAAGTTCCTGCTTCATGGGGAGGTGGATTATCTTTGCCAACAGGAGAACCCCTCCCGTGGGTGTAGGTAGTGTCTTCTACACTGTGCTGCTGTAGTGTTTTAAGTGTAGACAAGCCCTTAGTCACTTAGACACCTTTGAAAATTTTACCCCTTGTAATGAATTAGATGTTTAAAGTAAACCAAAAGACTAAAAGATACATGTTGCAGTCCCACCCAAAATACATGGCTATTTAGAAATTCACTGACAATGTTAGCCAGTACATTAAATTTTAATTTTGCAAGTGAAAAGGAGTCAAAACAACTGCTTTACTTGGTAAGCTTAAAGGCAGGCTTGTATTTTAAAATAACTACCTACCTTTGCTGCAGATATGGGACTACTATATGTTTTGACTAGAGTTCTTTATTTAGAAAGGCAGCATGCTCCAAGCACAGTGCTGGAAGCCAGAAATACCTGCTTTCTACTTCTGACTCTGACGCCTTCTGTGGCCTTGGACAAATCACTTATACTCCGCTGTAAAAGCTGTGTGAATAATGGATTTTTTGGTCTGTTGGCAATTCCAAGAAACGGCTAAAAATAGTTTTCAGAGTGGTAGCCCTGTTAGTCTGTATCATTCTTTTTTTTAAAAAACAGTTGTGAACCAAACAAAATGTTTCATTTCATTTGAACATTTTTTACATTTTTAGTTCTTTTTAAAATAAAAAGAAAGGAAATTTCAAAGTGAAAAGTTATGTCAAATAAAAAATTGGAGGAGTCCGGTGGCACCTTAAAGACTAACCGATTTATTTGGGCATAAGCTTTCGTGGGTAAAAAACCCACTTCTTCAGATGCATGGTGTGAAAATTCCAGATACAAGCATAAATATACTGGCACATAAAGAGAAGGGAGTTACCTTACAAGTGGAGAATCAGTGATAACTAGGCCAATTCAGTTAGGGTGGATGTGGTCAACTCCCAGTAATTGATGAGGAGGTATCAATACCAAGAGAGGGAAAATTGCTTTTGCAGTGAGCCAGCCACTCCCAGTCCCTATTCAGGCCCAAATTGATGGTGTCAAATTTGCATATGAATTGTAGCTCTGCAGTTTCTCTTTGAAGTTTTTTTTGTTGAAGGATGGCTACTTTTAGATCTGTTATTGAATGTCCACGGAGATTGAAGTGTTCTCCTACTGGCTTTTGTATGTTACCATTCCGCATGTCTGATTTGTGTCCATTTATTATTTTACGTAGAGACTCTCCGGTTTGGCCAATGTACATGACAGAGGGGCATTGCTGGCACATGATGGCATATATCACATTAGTAGATGTGTAGGTGAATGAGCCCCTGATGGTGTGGCTGATATGACTGGGTCCTGCGATGGTGTCGCTAGAGTAGATATGGGGACAGAGTAGGCAACGGGGTTTGTTACAGGGATTGGTTCCTGGGTTAGTGTTTCTGTGGTGTGGTGTGTGATTGCTGATGAGTATTTGCTTCAGGTTCGGGGGCTATCCGTAAGCGAGGACTGGCCTGCCTCCCAAGGTCTGTGAGAGTGAGGGATCATTTTCCAGGATAGGTTGTAGATAGTGTTGATGTGCTGGAGAGGTTTTAGCTGGGGGCTGTACGTGATGGCCAGTGGTGTTCTGTTATTTTCCTTGTTAGGCCTGGCCTGTAGTACGTGACTTCTGGGTACCCGTCTCGCTCTGTTAATCTGTTTCCTCACTTCCCCAGGTGAGTATTGTAGTTTTAAGAATGCTTGATAAAGATCTTGTAGGTGTTTGTCTCTCTCTGAGGGATTGGAGCAAATGCGGTTGTATCTTAGGGCTTGGCTGTAGACAATATGTAGACAAAGGCTGTAGACTGTGTGATGTGTCCTGGATGGAAGCTAGAGGCATGTAGGTAAGAATAGCAGTCAGTAAGTTTCCAATATAGGGTGGTGTTTATGTGACCATCACTTATTTGCACTGTCGTGTCCAGGAAGTGGATCTCTTGTGTGGACTGGTCCAGGCTGAGATGGATGGTGGCGTGGAAATTGTTGAAATCCAGGTGGAATTCTTCAAGGGCCTCCTTCACGTGGGTCCATACGATGAAGATGTCATCAGTGTAGCGCAAGTAGCGGAGGGGCGCTAGGGGACGAGAGCTGAGGAAGCGTTGTTCTTAGTCAGCCATAAAAATGTTGGCTTACTGTGGGGCCATGCGGGTACCCATAGCAGTGCCGCTGACTTGAAGGTATAAGTTGTCCCCAAATCTGAAATAGTTGTGGGTGAGGACAAAGTTACAAAGCTCAGCCACCAGGTATGCTGTGGCCTCATCAGGGATACTGTTCCTGACAGCTTGTAGTCCATCCTCATGTGGAATATTGGTGTAAAGAGCTTCTACGTCCTTGGTGGCCAGGATGGTGTTTTCAGGAAGATCACCAATGCATTGTAGTTTCCTCAGGCAGTCAGTGGTGTATGCTTGTATCTGTAATTTTCACTCCATGCATCTGAAGAAGTGGTTTTTTACCCACGAAAGTTTATGCCCAAATAAATCTGTTAGTCTTTAAGGTACCACCGGACTCCTCGTTGTTTTTGTGGATACAGACTAACACAGCTACCCCTCTGATAAAAAATTGGAAACGTTTAATTTACAAAATGTCAAAACAAAATGTTTTGATTTTTTTTTTAGGGGTGGGTTGTTGGGTTTTTTATTTTTTGTCATTGACCAAAACAATCTGGAAAAATCGACGTGAATTGGCAAAATGTTTTGATGTCATCCAACTTGCATATTTGCCAAAAAATGTTTTGGTCAAAAAATTTCACCCAGCTGTACTCCAGTTTCCCTATTTGCTAAATGGGGATAACATTACTCACCAAATGCCTAACAGCGTTGTGAGAATGAGTTAATGTTCGCTAATGCTTTGGGGATGTAACATACTAAGTAGTAGGAACTATATGTATATTAGGTAGTTTTGATGAAGTTGTCCTGGTTCCTTTATTCTTATTTTTCAAAGGGAAAAAAAAATCCCTGTTTTGTATGCATTTCAGTTATATGCATACATTGAACCCAGGAAACTCAGCACATATGTTGAGCCAGGTGGCAGTCTCCAGGGAGAGGGACAGTGTCAGGATGTGACATGGGTAATCCACGAGAGAAGCTAGTGTCTTCCCCTAGTGCTGATGTGGCAGTCCAGGCTAAGCAGCTAGACTGATGCTATTAGAAATCTCTCAATAAACTGTATAGACAGAAATACAGCAGGGAGTCTATATGCAAACATATCATACAGATATATGTTTAGACTAAATACTGCTATCACCCTTGTATTTTGTGGTCAATTAAGGCATTTTAAAAACATTAAAACGCTCTAACATAAAACCTCACCGAAAAAGCATGTGTTAGACCTATGCTTTTCTAAGGCACCCATCACCACAGAATCTAGACACCAGAAATAAAATACATATGTGATCATACTGTACAGAGAACAGATTTCAGGTTCAGAATGATAAATCCCAGCAGGAAAAAGTTAGAAAAGGAGAATTTTGATAGTTGTACCAGTGTCAGTTAACTACAGAAATGTCAAGTACCTAAGGTCTTTTTTAAAAGTAAGTTTTTAATATTACATAAAAATGTAACAAGATTACACATAGCTAGGTTCTATAAAACAGGTATTAGAGACATAACCTAGGAACGTACCAAAAGTAAATTACAATTCTAAGAATACAAAATAGAGTACGTATGTGTATCTTTACTCTAAGTTTCAGTACAGAACAAAAAAACACAGACTTTAGGGTTATCCGCTTGGCTGCAGCGATAGCCACAGCAAATTTCAAAAAAGGAGCCTGGGCAGAATAATAATGTGCATACTTCCCTTTTATGGCTGTGATCTTGGGATTTAAAAACTTGGCTACTAAATAAATACAGCAGACACATTACACAACTCACCAAGCAAGCTTAAAAACATTTAGTTGCTTTCCAACTCTACCCACAGAAGCCTGGAAAGGCAGTTTTGCTATAATCACAATTTAAGAAACTATATAATTACTTAAATCCCCAAAAAACTGCAGACAGCTGGATAAAAAAAATAAAGCATGCAAGATTTTGCCCTAAATGACCATGAAGAGAAACTCTAGCTACGTTCTCTATTACTTTACTGTATTTTTATTCAAATGGGCATTGCATTTAGATATGCTTATTTACATATTAACTATGAACTGCAGAAGCCATAAACCAGAGTAAAGCTTTTTATAAACAAGAAGTTTTACTGTCCAGAACCAAAATTAACATGTAGCTCTTCTTGCTACAATCAAAGAATTATGATATTTTTAACATTAAGTTAAACATTAAGGAGAAAAGAAGAAGAAAAAAAATAATCCCCTTGGTTTCATGGGATTACAGCACCATTTAATTTTCCTCAGCATTTTTTCTTTTCATGCAAGAAGAAATATTGACTCAATCTTTGGAATTCTCTTTACAACAGCAAACTAAAATAGTTTTAAATAGCTGAACAGGAAAGAGCAAGACAGAAGTATTTTAAAGTGAGCTTGTTAAATAGGGATGTTTCTAATTACAATAAATTCTAATCTGGAATGCTTTTCAGAATGGATTAGTTGGGCTGCTCCTCCAGAACTTGTTAAATTTTCAAACACCTTCCAGCTTTCTCCCATGCTGCCTCTCATGCTTGGGAGGAGCTCCCTGTAAACATCCATAAGGCTACCTCATTATCCTTCTTCTAACTCTCCTTCACTGAGATGTCTAGGGAAAACTTATGTCTGCTGACACCACTGCCTATGATGATGACCAGTACTGTCTCATTGTATCTCCGTTTCACTGTTTCCATCTGTTGTCTATTGTCTTATACTTAGATTGTAATCTATTTGGAGTAGGGACCATCTTGTTGTTCTATTTGTACAGCACCTAGCACATCCATGGGATCTTGATCGATGATTGAGGCACGTAGATGCTATGGTAATGCAAATAATAAATGATAGTAACTCAATGGCAAAACATCCATTCATTGACTTTGATGAGATCAAAATCCAAAGGAAACAGTTTTAAATCTGGTAAATAAATGTGGCAGAGTCTTGATTTCCAATCTTTAAATGGAAGACTGCTGAGAAGTGATACTCAACAGGTTACTGCCTGTCTTCATGAAGCTCTCTCTTTATGGCTCTCAGAGGAGTGCTCCCTCTTGTGTCATGCAAGGCAAGTATTTAGAAAATGAACTGGAGCTAAAGAGATTTATTTTCTCTCCCAGAAGCCAAGAAAGGAGATGTTGTTGGCAAAACTTTTGTCTTTCGTGTGTGTGTGTGTGTTTTTTAACACCTCTGAAAAACAAAAGTTAGCTTTATTGGCAGGAGAGCCTAACTCTGCTCGTTGGAGGTAGAAGTTTTTTGTCATTCAATTGATAGTGTAGACATAGCCTTAGTTCTATTTGCTATGTCTCTTACTCCCAGGGGTGAAAGTAACTTAAAGGACTTACCTGTATGCAGGGTGGCCGGGCTCCTGGGCAAGGGGGTGGGGGGGCAGAAGGGGCAGGGCTGGGGCCAGACTCCCCTAGCCAGCCCTTCAGCACTGCCTGGCCCGCGCCGCCCAGGGCTCCGGCGGCGATTTAAAAGGCCACGGAGCAGCTGCCCCTTTTGCCCCCCACCCCCGTCAGCAGCCCTGCCGGTACGGTTCTTAAAGCGCTGCCGCGGCAACGCTTTAACATCGGCTGTGTACCAGCCTGTACCGATGACCACTTTCTTACCGGTACGCCGTACGGGCCCGTACCGGCTTACTTTCATCTCTGCTTACTCCTAAGAATTTCCCCTTCCTAGATTTATTACTAGCAAAGTTAACATGTAATACTTTTCTGGTAGTGGATACAATTCAAGCAGCAATGACTCATTTGACTCCCTCCTCCTCAAGTGGTCTTTATCCAATTACTTTAGGATACCAAACCAAAATGATTTACATTTCTAAGTATGGGGCAGCAGCCACATAAGCTACTTCAGCCCTGAGGCTGCATTAATGGCTTGTAATTATATTCCCTCCAGCTCTACAAAACTTCCCTATGGTTGACGCTTATTTGTTTGTTGTGTACCAAGGACAGGATTTGACCCAAAGTAACAAAAAGGCTTTTTGAAAGTTACGAGCCTTACATCCCACAACTTAATTTTTTTTAAAAAACCTGTTTCAGTTAGAGTTTATAACTTATGGTGAAAACTTGTGGCTAAAATCTTAAATTAGAGAGACAGTATCCTTTCCTCTCTCTCTCTCTCTCTCTCTAATATCCCGAGACCAACACAGCTACAACAACACTTTATAAAATCTTAAATGTCAGTTTTCAGTCTGGACCAAATTTTGATAACCAAGTTATACAGTATGGAGAACTAGGGTATAATGGAACAGTGGAGAAACTATAACGGTACTCTACCACGCATCACTAGAAAACAAACAAATGCTAGTGCCAGGACTTGCGGTTTTTCCTTCTGTAGTTTAAGCAATATGGGCGTTGTTATGGTTCTTAGTCATTGCTTTCATGTGGGTGTGGACAAACCTCCATCATTTATGGCACTCATCATGCATAAAATATCCACGTCTACTCCATTTTAAAAGGCTCTATTTGGAGGCATTTAGCCTTAAATACACCATAACTATCCAACAGAACAGAATGTCATCATCCTGATTTTTAAAGAGGTCTGCTTCTGTATGTAAATAATTGTCAGCTATTAATCATCAGCTATTCCCCCCACTCTTCTAAACATTTTTTCCACCTTCAAGTACTGTTAAACTAAAATGAATTCTAAATATTTAGAAAAGTTGTGTGAAATTCTAAAAATTAAATCATGTAATCTCTTAATGCCAGTTTGAAAATCTTTGATGGCAGAAAAGACAAGGATTAATTTAACACAGGACACACATAAAGCACATAAAGATTCACTCTGCATAACTTGTGACCTCCATCACATTCAGCTGCGTAGCAAAATTTCACTTCTATTGTTGCTTATAATATAATTTTATTTTCACAATTTACAGTGGCACAGAGGAAATTATCTGCCCTCGGAATTATCAACTCCCTGGTTGTACGTTTAGATCATAAACTCTTTGGAACATGGGCCTGGATCTTTGTGTATTTAAACTACTGTAAAGCACCATATTTGGTTTAAGATTGTTCTGGGCCAAAAGATACAGAGGATTTTTCTAAGGCAGGTTGTATGGAATGAAGACAGTTTGGACTTGTCATACTTTCTCATTCCCCAGTATTCTGCACTATAAAGTAGTGTTGAAAGTACGCAACTCTGATAACAATCTCAAACCAAGATCTATTGACACAGTGCAGCCAAGAGGATCTGAGCACCGTCATTGCTAGGAGACGTTGGAGATGGATCGGTCATGTGCTTCGGATGGAAACTGATTCCCTCACCAGAGTAGCAATAAGATGGACACTTGAAGGCAAGCGAAAATGAGGCTGCCCGAAAACAACATGGCGAAGAGCTGTGGAAGCTGGGGCACAGCTGGGGAACCATTGAAAGACTTGCTAGAAACAGACAGGAGTGGATGAGCTTCATCACAGCCCTAAACACCAGAGGCGTAATAGGAACATGATGATGATGATGATGATGAAAGCACCATATACCTCTGGAATAATAAACCCATTGTACCTTCTATTGCAAACCCCCCGCAGTATCTTTGCAGGACATTCTCTTAAATTTATTAATGGTTTATGTATGATTGTGTTCCACTCCACGAGGGAGGGTTACCAACAACTTTTCCAGGAACTACAAACAGTAGGGGGTAATTAAGGCCAGTCATTGAGGGGACCACAGTTGTGTTAGGTTCTGTACAAAACATACAAAAGATACCTTGGGGAAAGGGGTAAGAAACAGGGGACACTGCAATAAAAGACCTGCAGCATGGCCACAGCTGGCCTGGGTTAGCTGACTCAGGCTCATGGGACTAAAAGTTGCAGTATAGATACTTGGGCTTGGGCTAGGGCTAAAGCCTGGGCTCTGAAACCCTGCAAGGGGGGTGGGTCTCAGAGCCTGGGTCCAAATGTCTACACACTGCAATTTTAACCCTGCAATTCAAGTCAGGGCTTGTCTACACTGAAAAAATTGCAGCAGTGCAGCTACACCACTGTAGTGCTTCAGTGAAGACACCTACTCCAGTGGGAGGGGTTCTCCCATTGAAGTAGGTACTCCACCTCCCTGAAAGGCAGTAGCTAGGGAAACAGGAAAATTCTCCCACTGACTTAGCACTGTCTAAGCCTGGGGGATGAGAGGCTGGTTTAATTGCATCACTCAGGGGGGTGGATTTTTCACACCCTTGAGCCATGTAGTTATACTGACCTAATTTTCTAGTGTAGACCAGGCCTCAACTGACCCAGGCTCTGAGAGTCGATGCTGCGGGTTTAGCAGTGTAAATGTACCCAGAGGCCCTGGCAGAAAGGTAAGGGGAAATGGGACACACAGGTCCCTAGACTCTGGCAAGCACACCCATCAGCTCTAACTAGGTCTGTGATTGATGTTAATCATGAACATCTTCCCGCACAATACCACCCGCACCCCCAATCTTATCTCTGCCCAGGATACTGTGGATAACATGCAGACAGAACTTGGCCTACAAACACAAGAGTGTGTGACTTGTCTAGTATGGGCGTCTGTGCCTCTACCACACCCCCCCCTGGCAGAGATGTCCATTTCCCTAGCTTTGCACTGAAGGAGCGAGGGCCCTTGAGGCTGGGAGTGCAGTTTGGGTGCCCAGAAGGGAAATGTGGGGGCTCCAACGTGCACTTGGAGAAACAAGAGGGGGTTTCTTTTAAAATGCCCCCAAAATAGCCTTTTGCACCTTTACCCAAGACTGAGAGCTAGAACTTCCCTAACCGCCTAAAAACGGAAACCGAACCCCAGGGAGACAATTATAACGGGCCGCCTCCCACTCCCATCCCTGGGGTCCCCATGTCCAAGCCCCCGCTCAACCCTGCAGGGCCACGGAAACGAGACCCCGCGCAGGCTGAGCCACAAGACTACCCGTCCCGCCATGCCCCGCGCCGCTTCGCAGGGAAGATGCCAAGAGCCCCTCGCCGCGTTGCATGCTGGGAGATGTAGTCCGCTCGCTCTCCGAGGAGGCGGCGGCACTGGAAGGGGGGTTCCTGCGGACACTGAGACCCTCCCCGCTGCGCTTCTCACCTCCACGATGCGGGCGCACTGGGTCCCCTTACCAGCCCCGGGCCCGCCCAGGACGAACACAACCAGCGGCTTCATGAGGAGGAGGCAGCGGCGAGGAGCGGCGGCGGTTCGGAGGCAGCGCGCGCGAGGGCTGAGGCGAGCCGCTACCAGCAGCAGGCAGCGATAGAACATGCACGGCACGGGGGAGGGGGGAGAGGGGGCCAGGGAGCGGGGCCGGGAGAGAGGTCCAGGCCGCCAAACCGCCGCCGGCTGTCACACGCCGGCTGCTGACGTGTGAGGGAAAGTGCTTCCGGGTGCGGAGGCGCGCGGGCTGCGCTCTCTGCTCGTGGGGTGGGGTGGGGGAGTGATGACGTGACACCCGCCTGGCGGCCGGCACAGGGGCTCTGCCAAGTGCAGCAGGACCCCACCCTGCTGAGAGCGCGGCCCGTTCAGAGGCAGGGGGCACGTGGCCAATCCTGGCGGGTGCTCAGACAAGATCCGGGGGGAGCAGTGACACAGCCCGCTGCTGAACTCGGGGGCGGGGGGGACGTGTCTTGCTCCTTTCCCTGCTCTCGGACCGCGGCGCGCTGTACCCGTGAAAGTCCAAGCTGTCTGCTGATCTGCCCATTTCCCCAGCTTTGCACTGAAGGAGCGAGGGCCCTAGAGGCTAGGAGTGCAGTCTGGGTGCCCAGAAGGGAAATGGGGGGGTTCCCCCCACGCCACCCAGGTGTTCCCAGCCAGCATTGTCCCTTTTTTGAGGTAGGGTAACCAGACAGCAAGTGTGAAAAATCGGGACAGTGGGTGGGGGTAATAGGAGCCTATGTAAGAAAAAGACCCCAAAACCAGGACTGTCCCTATAAAATCGGGACATCTGGTCACCCTATTTTGAGGTAGCTACTATAGTTGCCTGGGGAAATCAGTAAGGGTGCCCAATAGGCACTGCCGTGCCGGCTGTTCAGTTTTCTGGGCTCACAACGCCAGGATCATGCGGCTCAGTCTTCTCCCGGATGTCCTGGGTTTTGGCACCTCAGCGGTGGCACTCCTTCTCAGTGAGCACCTGTTCGGGAGCACCCAACTAACAGGAATTTCAAGTCTGAGCAATGTGGCATAAAAGCAGTACAGTACAAGTTCTGTATAAGTGCCAGGGAATCTTCAGGAGGAATGATATAATGGCAGATTCAGGGCTTGACCTTACTGCCTTTCTGTGACTTTTATTTTTCTGAAGATGGTTATGCAATATGCATACAAGAGATTTGATTCAGAAATGATGAGGCTTCTACATAGGTCCAATTTCAGGCTTGTCTTAATATGGATCTGCATCATTTGTGCCCATGGTCCGCCTGTACTAACTCCCCATCTCCAGAACATATAGCTAATAAGATATAGTTCTCCCTAATTAAAACCATTAAAATCCCCTGGCAAAGAAACAAGTTTGTAGTTATTTGGAAATAACTCATTTAAACATACCTGTGCTAATAGACTACTGGCTGGAGAGAGCAAAAGTCAGAATAGTGCAAAGTTCATTGTAGTATAAAGCAAATAATACAGAAAGTTACCAGTAAAAGGTAACTATCAATACTGATAACTGATCATTCTCCTTGTAGTGTGTATGGTAACACCCATTGTTTCATGTTCTCTGTGTATATATATATCTTCCTACTGTATTTTCCACTACATGCATCCGATGAAGTGGGCTGTAGCCCACAAAAGCTTATGCTCAAATAAATTTGTTAGTCTCTAAGGTGCCACAAGTACTCCTGTTCTTTTTATCAATACTCAGGTGAATTTTATGGTCTTTTTAGGACAATAGCTGAGCAATTGGCTATAGTTAGGTTGTTCAAGGATTTATCTAAGATATAAGACAGACTATATAATTATGCTGATGAGTTTTTTGATTAACAATTTATATTTTAACTTTAGAAGCTTTCCTTATGGTTTCCTCTAATTTCACTAGATCGGTTGTGAGTACTGATTCGGTTTGGTTCTTAATCACCAGTATAGCAAAGTCATCAGTATTTTCTACATGCGAGGTGACCATGTATTACTTGATTTCTGGCATTTCATTTTTGTTATAAAAATATTTTTAATCCTATTTACATACTCAATTTAGATGGCATTTTATATCGCACAGAGAGCTAATCTGGTCTGGTGGTTAAAGATGAGAAGTGGGACCCAAGAGGTACTTGGTTTTAAACCTGGCTTTGTCTGTAACTTGTTATGTGGACTTGAGTAAGTCACTTGGGCCCCTATCCAGCCTGAGTGCGCTGAATTTAAGTTAATAGGATTATTTACATTATAAAGTTAAGCACATATGTTAAGTGTCTGCAGGATTGGGACCTTAACCTATCTATCTCAATTTTTCCATATGTAAAGTAGAAATAACAACACCTATTTCATAAGGATATTGTAAAGACTAGTTAATGTTTGGAAACTTATATAAGGCCCTGATCTGCTGCTTTGGTCTGTTCCACACAATGCATGTGTAAAGTAAAACCTGTGTGCAAGGGTTGGTCTGTACACACAAATTCCACTTGCTTAACTAAATTTGTTTCTAAATCTATTTAATTAAATTGGTCCCCTTGTGTGGACACTCTTACATTTGTGTAAGAGTGGTTAATATCATCTTAGCTGGAAACTTTGATTGGACTGTTCATGTCATCAAACTTAAACATGCATTAGTGTGGGCAGTATTGGGCCCTAAGTTACTAGTAATAAAAATAAAGCAATTATCTAGTGTTAAATTGTGACTTATACCTTAGATTTGGTAAGAGCTATTATGTTTTTGTTGTTCAATAACTCCTTAATGCCAATATAAATGTTTCCCTAACTTTTTTTAAAAGTCCAGTGTAAATACGATATCTATCTCCCTATAATGCTTGTAATCCAAACATTGTGCTAGTGTGTGAGAACATGAAATTGACTAAAAGCTGATTACAACCAAAAGTGAAACCGACTAGTTTGTTTTCATTGCCACTAAGAGAAATGTAAAAAATAGAGTATAAATAATGGGAAAAAATCACTTATTTGTTTAGATTTAATCCCATAAGGTTCTACTTGTATTGTAAATTAAATATTTAAAATAATTCTTAACTGCTTCTCTTTTTTAGGTTTTAGCATTGGTGGCAGACATCTCTTTGTAGTGTGCAAAATGTCAGTGTGTGGGTATTATTATGGACGGTGGAAGAACTATGTTATTTTACTTTTACACTTTAGATATGATTTGCATACTATACCTAACTTTCTTTTCGGGGGTGGGGGAGGGAGAAATAATTCAAACTGTGTAAATAATCCAACTTTATAGAATTGTGTAAATTAGTGCTGGAAGTGTAATGGTAGATTCAACTTGTTAGGTTTTGGTATTCTAGAGAGGTTATTAATAGTTAGCTCCTTTTCATTTGACTATTTAATTTAATACAGTAGCATGGCAAAATGCTGCACACACTATATATCTCATACTTTCCCCTTTAGAGGCAAATTAGTGCAATCTGAGATCCCAGATTTGCAGTTTATTTCAGGTGGGTGCATGCCTCTGATGAGTTCCACACAGAACATGGTGCATGATTTGGGGCATCATATCAGAGTTGCCTGTGGCTTTCAGTGCAAATTGGTAATATCAAGTAGTTTAGTCTCTTTCTCTCTATTTGCCTTTCTCCTTCCTTCCTCTTGTGCTATGAAAAACAAGGTCTTCACTCTCTCTCTCCCTTTCTCTTAAAAGGCCAAAGAGAACAGTAGAAGGAGAACAATACAATTACAGTATTGTTTTCTGGCACTTGTTCTGGAGTAGAATGAGAGATTATCAGTTTGGTAAAGAAGAGAAAATTAAAAAAACACAACCCTTTAATCTCAAAAGAAAATTCAGAACAAAGTAGAGGCCATCCAGGACGATTATATGGAGGGGAGGACTGCTAAGGAAAACCTACCCACTTATTTGGTTTAACAGAGGACCTGTCAATAATCAAAGCGTTTCGAAACTCACAACAATATGAGTTAGCTCACTTGTTTGTTGCAGCAAGAAATTATGTTTCCAGTTGCTAGAAGGCTGAAAAGATCCACCCAGGCCAGAATATGGGTTTAACAAAACCCCAGACGAAAAACGCGCTGGGGACCATTGTGCAAATGAAACTCCAATCTCCAGTGTGCCTTTCCCTGTCAGCGAGCAAACCAACCAACCTCTTTATCCAGTAGATATGCATCCGAAGAAGTGGGTTGTAGCCCACGAAAGCTTATGCTCTAATAAATTTGTTAGTCTCTAAGGTGCCACAAGTACTCCTGTTATTTTTGCGGATACAGACTAACACGGCTGCTACTCTGAAATTTATCCAGTATGGGGTTCCAGAGTGGTATCTCCCCCCCAAATCCATTCTGCCCCAATCCTGCCCCGCACGCCTACTCAATATCCCCACATTCTAGACTTCCTACGATGAGAGGGGTCCCATGTAAACGCTATGGGAATGTTTGGATTTCTTATAAAATAATTAGGGGTGTGTCTCTTTAAAACTAACCTCAGACAACTCGACTGTTGCTGTGGCATCCAAACCACGCCTCCCTCCCCGTCCCCAACCAGTGCGCCTGCGCAGTAGCGTTTGCTCGCTGGGTGACCGTTTAAAGCAGTAGTGTTTTTAAATCCCCCTTCGCTTGCGCGCGCCGGGCGGTTGGTTGCCCGGGGTGTCACCTGATTGGTTGAGCGGGCGAGTCGAAACGGCGTGCTGATTGAGCGGCCGCAAAAAGAAGTGGGCGGTATGCAGGCTGCGCCTCCTGATTGGGCAAGAGGGCCTGGCGGGGCGGGGCGCTCATTGTTTGGAGGGCGTCGTAGGGGCGGGAGGCTGGCGGTGCCGCCGTTGGAGCCGCCACAGGCAGAAGGGCCTGGAAGGGGCCTGCCCAGGTGAGTCAGTTACCAAGTTCCCCACCTTGACCCGCGGCATTGCCCCTGCTTGCGGCGGCAGCGGGGAGAGGGCCCCGTTCGGGGGTGAGGCTGGGGCGCCCCGCCTAGAGTGGGCTGGGCTGGTGGTTGGGGACCGTGAGGGCTCCTTCCGCCAGGCGCTGGGGTCTCGGCCTGCGCGTCCGCTGGCCTCCCGTTGGGCTCGGGTGAGGGGATGCCAACCCCCCACCCATCGCTAGCTCCCGGTCCGGGGACCTCGCCCCTCCTGGTCCTGCGTGGGGGCCCGCGCGTGGGGGTCCAAGTAGGGCTGGTTTTACTGGGGCGGCGGGAGGGTCACGCGCAGGCTGTGGTGGATCCATAGGTCAGCCCTGGTCACCTTGTCACTTACCTTGCGACAGCCTTTGGCCGGTTGTCCGCTCTGGTGTAAATCCGTTACTTTAGAAGCTGTGGTTTGGGTTCTGGTTGTTTTCTTCTGTATTTTGTTTATTATTTGTGTTCCTGTAGTGCCTAGGAGCCCTAGTCATGGGCCAGGGCCCCATTCTGTAATGTTCTCTCTTCTGTTTTCCTTGCAGGTGATTGAAGGCTGCAGTCATGGAGGCTATTTATGCTGTTTCAGATCACCAAACAGATCCTAGGTACCTGCTCCTCTGTAGAGAAATTACTTTATGGAAAGCTTTTGATTTTAATATTTTTCCTTACGAGGCGTTCAAAGAAAGCACAAATCTCTTGATTCTTTGGACTACAAATAACACAACTTTATTATCTCTGCAATGAACAATATGCCATCATGCATTATTTGTATTACAGTAATACCCGGTGACCCTAATGATCGGGGGCCCCTTGTACAGAGTGCTGCACATATAGACTTTAAATGGCAGTCTCTCTTCTGAAGATGTTACTATTTAAGGCCCTGTTCTGCAGTCTGGTCCATGCAGGTGGATCTCTGTGCCTCCACAGAGCCTCATCCTTACAGGTCAGCTTTCACGATCAGGCCCTAAATATTGTAACTAGTGAGAGTTTTTATGTTGAAAATGATTGAGTTTGGTGACTCATTATCTTTGCCCTTAAAGACCAGGACCTATTAGTAACAGTGTATGAAGGGTGTGTGTGTGAGAGAGAGAGAGTGTGTGTGTGCAGGATGGTTCAGGCAGTGTACATCCTTTTTTCTTTTCTTTTTTTTTTTTTTTAACTGCCTGGTCCCCTAACTTTAACTTATTTTTTTTAAACGAATACTTAGTTGGAGAATTGGGCTCCACCATTATTAAATACCCATTGAAAGCTGTGTATGGAGTCCATTTCCTAGTACACAGGTGTGCATGTTACAGAAACCATCACGACTGAAATCCTAGTAACCATCTAAGCAGCGAGGCAAATATTCAATAAAGGTTGAAACTGATTTTTTTTATTATAGTTATAAATTTTTGCTTATTTATGATTGCTATAGAAGTAGTGAGACTTGAATGTGGAGAGGCTGGGAGCTTGACAAACCAAGATGGGGAGAACTTTCCATGCATCGTGACAGGTAATGGGCAGAAGGGGAGAGAAGACATGGAGATGAGATGACAAATGACACTACTTGGACAAACATAATTCAGTACTACAGAGGGCTACTTAAGAAAAAACATTAAGATTTTAAAGTTGCCGTGAGTGGATGGCCTCCCTTAGAAGTAGCACCTCTAAATAAACAATGGGAAACATTGGTGAGCAAGTTTTGCAGTGGTGTGCTGCTACTTTGGTGAACATAGGACTTCAATCTCCAGAGGTCTCAAGCTATTGCCTTTCACCAGGGTGGCGACTGTCCTATTTCTGTCTCTTTTTCCACCTCTTGCTAAGTATGGAATGTTCTCCCTATATTGGTTGAGCAATCCACAATCATGTTATTCCAGACGGTTATGGAAGAAATTAATCTCTGCAGTTCCTATAAGCTAACAAAAAATATGTACAATAATTAAAAATCAGTTATTCATTCTTCTGGGCTTCCCAGTGCATCCTACCTTCATATAACTCTTTGGCATAGGGAATGTCTAAATTTTATGTCTTGTACAGTGCGAAGTACATTTTACACTTAAAAAAAAAAAAATTAATTGTGGCATGCTCCAACTTCTGTCTGGCTCAGTAGTTGCCAAAAACCCACAAAACCCTAAATCAAAAACACTACCTAAATTCCACAGTTGAGCCCCACTTCTGCAAAGATCTATGTGTGGGCTTTACTTTAAGCTCAAGTCGGGGTGGATAAAAATTGGTTGTAGATTAATCGCAGTTAGCTCACATGATTAACTTTAAAAAATCACGATTGATCAGTTTTAATTGCTCTGTTAAACAATAAAATCCCAATTGATTAAATATTTTTGGATGTTTCTCTACATTTTAAAATATATTTTCTATTACAACACAGAATACAAAGTGTACACTGCTCACTTTTTATATTTTTTATTACAAATATTTGCACTGTAAAAATGATAAAAGAAATAGTATTTTTCAGTTCACCTCATACAAGTACTGTAGTGCAATCTCTATCGTGAAAAAGCAACTTACGAATGTCGATTTTGATTTTTATTGTTTTGGTTTGTTTGTTTCGTTTGAGTGCTGTTATGTAACAATGCAAAACTTTAGAGCCTACAACTCCACTCAGTCCTACTTCTTGTTCAGCCAATCGCTAAGACAAACAAGTTTGTCTACATTATGGGAGATAATGCTGACCACTTCTTATTTACAATGTCACCAGAAAGTGAGACCAAGCGTTCGCATGGGATTTTTGTATCTGGCATTGCAAGGTATTTACATGCCAGATATGCTAAACATTCGTATGCCCCTTCATGCTTCGGCCACCATTCCAGAGGACATGCTTCCATGCTGATGACACTCGTTAATACAATAATGCGTTAATTAAATTTGTGACTGAACTCCTTGGGGGAGAATTGGGTATGTCTCTGATTCTGTTTTACCCGCATTCTGATATATATTTCATGTTATAGTAGTCTCTGATGATGTCTCAGCACATGTTCATTTTAAGAATACTTTCGCTGCAGATTTCACAAAAAACGCAAAGAAGGTACCAATGTGAAATTTCTAAAGATAGCTACAGCACTCGACCCAAGGTTTTAGAATCTGAAGTACTTCCAAAATTTGAGAGGGATGAGGTGTGGAGCATGCTTTCAGAAGTCTTAAAAGAACAAAACTCCAATGCGGAAACTACAGAACCCAAACCACCAAAAAAGAAAATCAACCTTCTCCTGGTGGCATCTGATTCAGAGGATGAAAGTGAACATGCATCGGTCTGCACTGCTTTGGATTGTTATTGAGCAGAACGTGTCATCAGCATGGATGCATGTCCTCTGGAATGGCGATTGAAGCATGAAGGAACATATTAATATTTAAAGCATCTGGCATGTAAATATCTTGCGACACCATCTACAAAAGTGCCATGTTCTCACTT
Organism: Emys orbicularis; assembly: GCF_028017835.1. Lineage (NCBI taxonomy): Eukaryota > Metazoa > Chordata > Testudines > Emydidae > Emys > Emys orbicularis. The sequence continues at coordinate 6,546,323 of NC_088690.1, read as the reverse complement.
TCAGGTGACGTAGAATCATAGAATATCAGGGTTGGAAGGGACCTCAGGAGGTCATCTAGTCCAACCCCCTGCTCAAAGCAGGACCAATCCCCAGATTTTTTTGCCCCAGATCCCTAAATGGCCCCCTTAAGGATTGAACTTGCAACCCTGGGTTTAGCAGACCAATGCGGGCAGTATCATCTCCTGCAAATGTAACCAAACTTGATTGGCTTGATTTGCTGAACAAGAAATAGGACTGAGTGGATTTGTAGGTTCTAAAGTTTTACATTGTTTTATTTTTAGATGCAGTTACTTTTTATACAGAATTCTACATTTGTAAGTTCAACTTTCATGATAAAGAGATTGCACTACAATACTCGAAAAATACTATTTCTTTTATTTTTTACAGTGCAAATATTTGTGATCAGAAATAAACTGAGCAAATATAAACCAGGTGCTTATGTGTCTAACTCACTTTCTGAAGTGCAGTGTTTGAGTTGTAAACAATACAGGGAAGTATTGGTCCTTAATTCAACAAGTTTTTTGGTTTTGTGGGGTTTTTTTGTTTGTTAAATTAAAAAAAAAAAAAAAAAAAATTCTGTGAGCTTGTTGGGCTTTGAACCTTTTTTTTTTTTTTTAAAAAAAGAATCTAATATGTGGACTTAAATTGACAGCATTCTTTTAATAACCAATCCTCCATCATAACCACCATGTGAGACAAGTGAGTAGATTGAGGTAGGGCATCAGAATAGAGAAATCTTTTTTTTATGGCAGCTAAAAGAGTGTGAGGGGGGATTTACGTGTATTGTTTTGATTAATGTAAAATATTTTAATGAAGAAGTCCTAAGTTGGTCTTTAGTCAAATGTTAGGAGTGGGTTATGAACTGTATTATATGGATTACTAAAAGATTATTTCTGTCAACTTGGAGAAATCTTAAAATAAAATTTGTAAGACTTTGTCAAGAAATTTGAATGGCTACAGCTTCTGAACATCTTTTGAGTCCTATTTGTGGCTGTGAACTTGGAGTTCTGTGGTCACAACACTCTTTCTGTGTAATATGCTGTTTGACTTCAGATATAACGATGTTTCTTTAAATATTCTTCAAAACATGCTGCTTTTTAATGGAGCAAATCCTATGTAAAACTATCAAGGAAACTGGAAAGATGACCTTTTGGCAAGTTTTCTTTTTTCTTAATCTGAATTTAAAGTGAGCTGAAAATCACTTATTTCCTGGTATGTCTTATTCTTTCTAATGTTTTATCTAGAACAGCTTCATTTCCCAAGCTTTAGCTAAAAATAATTAGTGCCTTGGCATTCACACCTAAAACCATATGAAGGAACTGTAGCAATTAGCCCTTTAAAATGGCAAAATAAATGAAATCTCATTATCTTCTTTGTCTGTTTCATTGGAAGAGATCACTTGATCATTACCTGTTAGGTGTCCCAGAGGAAATGAACCTGGCATTGGTCACTGTCGGTAGACAGGATACTGGGCTGGATGGACCTTTGGTCTGACCCAGTATGGCCATTCTTATGTTCTTATGTTGTTGGTTTTTTTCTTCTTTCATCTTCTTACCCCCAACCCAAACCAAATAAAGTGCAGCTTAAAAGATTAGGCTTACTATATTTCTGATTATTTTTTCTTTTACAGAATTGCTTCAAGCAGGATGGTACCATTCAGTTTTCCTCTATCAAAATGTGCACTTTGGGATCCAACACCTGTGGGAGATGTTATTGGCGCACACATCAGTTATTACAGGTATAAGTAAGACTTGTTCCTCTTCAAGCTACAAATGATTAAATTGGAAGGGGATCTTCTGAGTATGTGCAGAACACTATTCTACAAGTTACATCCTGGGTATGGTGTATTCCTCTTTCAACCCTGTTAGACTATTCCAGTATCAGTTCATCACGTGTGGACGGTAAAGCTTTATTGAGTTGTATTGTGCTGAGGAAGATTAACCTTTGTAGGGATCTGTTCATCCCTTACACTTCCACAGATGGGATTTTGATTTCCCCAACCCCACCCTGTAAAAGCAACTCTGTGCTGGAAGCATCTCAGGGTGGGACTGCGAGGAAGGGCTTTCTCCAATGGCAAATATCCATGTTCGTTAGTTTTGTCAGAAGCAGTAAATACTTGTCTTCTCTGCCTGCGCTTCTGGGGAGAGAAAAGGGGTTTGCTTAACACTGTATTGCTTCCATGTTTTTAGTAGGAACTGTCCTTCCAGGGAGGCAGAAAAACAATGGGGAGGAAATCACAGTGAACGCAGTATAAATATCTAGCTAGAGGGTTTCTTCTTTCTGAAGGATTGGGGAGTCCCTTCCTTGTGGATCAGCACAATCAACAGGATTGAGAAGCCCCTGTGAAAAATATCTGCCCCTCAAGGGAGAAGGTGGAAGGAAACTATAAAGTACAATGATGATGGCAAACCTCTTGTTTCTATGGGCCAGTTGTTCTCTGCCGCTACATGTCTGCAGGAAAGAGTGATCCTGATAAAAGCAAACGCCAAAATGCTGAACTAAGTTAAAACTCAACCTGGAAATCCTAATTAAGTAAAATGTTTACAGTCCTGTTAACATGTCAAAAGTTTTGACAAATACTCTTTAAAATAAGTCAGAAGGCAAATCCTGGCCCTCCTCAGTTCCTAGGGCAGTGTGTGTCAGACCTGGGAAGGGGAGAGGGGAAAACCTGTTTGCACTGGCATGCCCTTGAGAATAAAAGCTGTGACCCTCATGATTTAAGAGGGTCAGATGATAAAGAGGGTGTCAAAAGTTTGGTTATTCAAACAAAATCCATTAACATTAGGAGAGGAAAAATCCTGCAACGCAGCAGTGCAATAGCAGAGAGAATACTCTTTTACCAGCCAGGGTGAGTACTAGTTGAAGACATGTCTGCCTTCTGGGCAGCCTAGAGATGCTATGGGAGCTTCACCAAAAAGATACATCTAGATAACTGCCTGTCAATGACAGAAAAATGTTCTTTTAATGGAGGATTAATCAGATTTGTACAGAATCTTCTGTGAAATTAAGCATTGAACAAAGTGAGGCATAGTGTACAGGGGGCATTGCAGTAGTTCATAGACATGTTCCTTTTCAGTTGAGCAGGCTATACTTTTGTTACACCTCCACCGTTTATGGATTTTTCTCACAGTATTCCTGAACCCTTTACAAGGTAGTTCTAAAATAGACATTCATTGGTTAAAAATGTATGTTAAAGACTTAAAATGTAACTCTTTCCTAACCATGACCAGGTAGGATTTGGGCCACGCATTATAGCATTCTCACAGACCGCTTCAGTCTACAGTCATCTCTCGACCTTATGTTCTTCACAGACAGCTCACGATCAAAACTAGACATGCAGCTTCAAGCTTATTGCACCTAGATTCTACTATCTTCTTGTTACTCTAATATCCAAATCTCTTCCTGTTTAGGGCATAGGATTGTTTCATTGTAGTAAAATATTGGTTTATTCTTTGAAGTAGTTTATTCAGGACAAAAATTTTATATATTAAAACTTCCTAACTATACCTAAAATATTCTTGTTTATATAATATACATAGAAATCCTTGTTAATGTCGATATTAAACACATTCATTGTCTCTCCTTCTCTCCCCCCCCCGCGTCCCGTCCCCCCCCCCCCCCCCCCAGAAATCCCAAACTATTGATGATGGAGAAGGCTCTTCGTCTTGCCTATCGCCATGCTAAGCAGAGTGAAAGAAAGTTCTTTTCCTGTTTTTTGCTTGGGACTCTTGCAGTGGATGAAGGTAACTTTTTTTGTTTTTTAACCTACATGAATGTTTTATTAAATCATTTGTAACTGGCTTGCTTCTTTCTGCATTTCTGGTGATTGAGCAAGTCTCAGTGAACTGAACTTGACGGTTTTGGTATGCAAGAAGCAGTATACTTCTCCACATCCACTCTTTTTTACCTTTTCCCCCCAGACGATGAAAGTGTATCACTGACAATAGACAGATTTGATCCTGGTCGAGAAGTAACTGATGGTTCAGGGAAAGTCCCCTCAGCACCTCTTCCAGGAGACTTTTTGATTCCATGTACAATTAACGCTTGGGGATCTTCCTCCGGAGATATTATAGTGCACAATTCTGAAGACTTCAACTTAGCTTTTAAGGTAAGCCACTCCTAGCAACTTTCTGATCTCTTAAAACAGTGACACAGAGAGGAGACTAGATGGCTTTCAGTATCTTTCACCTCCCTGCCATTCATCTAAATCCAAACTAGAAGAGCAAAGACCAGAAGGTTACCATTTAATGGCCAATGTGAAGAGAGCTGTTCTCAGTCCACATCATGATTGTCACCAATAAGCTCCTTTTATTGGCAGTCTCAGTAGAAATTCCTAAGACAAGATGAACATGAAGACAAAACTCCTTTTTGTTCCTAGCTGAAACTCTCTCCCAGAATGGTGGGATAATATGGGAAGAGCTTGCTCTATTGATGGTGCCAAATCATTTTTGTGAATAACTATTTCCGTTTGCAAGGCAATATTCAACACTAAATTCTCTTAAAATCAAAAGATCCGCAAAGTGCCAAAAAAAAAAAAAGGGCCAAAAAACCAAACCCTACACCCTCTTTATTGGTTGATTTACAGTGTATAAAGAAAGTAATGCATGATTTTGGGTGGATTTTTCCTTTTTATATATAAGGAACATCAGTTCTTTAGCCCCGACCCGCAAAAGCCAAAGGGAAGTAAAGAACCCTTTGGGGGAGAGGGATAGCTCAGTGGTTTGAGCATTGGCCTGCTAAACCCAGGGTTGTGAGTTCAGTCCTTGAGGGGGCCACTTAGGGATCTGGGGCAAAATCAGTACTTGGTCCTGCTAGTGAAGGCAGGGGGCTGGACCCGATGACCTTTCGGGGTCCCTTCCAGTTCTATATGAGAGGTATATCTCTATGTATTGTATTATATTATATTATAACCCTCTTTGGGTGTGTCTAAACAGCAGCTAGACACCTGTGGTTGGCCCTTGCCAGCCAACTCAGACTGCAGGGCTGTTTCATTGCAGTGTAGACTTCTGAGTTCCGGTATCCTCCTACCTTGCCGGGGTCCTAGAGCCTGGGCTACAGCCCGAGCCCTCAAGACTACACTGTAAGGTAACAGCCCCGCAGCCTGAGTCAGCTGTCACAGGCCAGCTGTGGGTTTTTCATTGCAATGTAGGCATACCCTTTGTTGCTGGAGAAACTGAAATAATTATATCACAAGAGACAGCAAGATAAGCTGCAGCTTTCCAAACCTTCAGTTACAATAGGACGGGATATCTAGTTACACTGATTAGTTTTGCTGTTATGAGAATTGTATTTCAAACTCTGATTTCAACTGAAGTCTGAGAGCTAATCTTAGGTTTCAGTCTGTTAAGATATTTTTATCCTTCTCTAGTTCTTCAGTTGGTCCTTCAAGCAAAATGAGTAAGGCAAGCCCTGATGATGTTGGGTTTTTTCCACGGTTAAAAAATAAAGCAGAAAAATACCTCATTCTTTTTTGCATCAAAAGGCATAAGCAATAAAAGTTTCTCTGCCGTTCATCTTTAAAGAAAGAAATAATCAATTAAATTATTCCTGTGCTTGATGTTGAACACGTGCTAGGTCTTTATAAGATCAGACTCCAAGACAAGTTTGTATGATTGGTTTAGGACCCACTTAATTTAAAACAAAAATGTCAGGAATGCTTTGGTAGGGCATGTTGCACCTTGTATTGTTTGTGCAGCCCTTAACTCTCTCAATACTTTGTGTATTATCTAGACTATGAAAAACATTTAACGTGTTAGTGTGTAGAAACAGTATACCAGTAACTAGATACGGTACATAAAAAAAAAAGATAAGTTACATAGATAACTTGTGAAGTAATGTGGTAAACTATCAAGAGTATGTGTGTAAACAGGATAACAAATGTAAATCTGGTAGCCTTAACGGCTGAACTAATTTCCTTTTCTACAAATTGTATAAATGGGAGCTGTACATCTTTAAATATTTTAAGCCTAGCTTAAGTAAACCTCTTCCTTGCCAAACTCTTCTGGGAGAGAAGGGATATTTCTTTTTCCCCAAAGAGGATACTTCAGCAAGTATAGCTGCTGTTCAAGGAAGCAGCGAATCTCGGGCAGCTAACCATTTTTTCCTGCTACCCTTGCCTTGTGACTGTACTTATGGGGTGGCTCTTCATATCTTGAAAAAGCAATTTATGTTCCAATGAATAATCTCCTTGTGATTGCACATCCATTTGTGTTATGAGGGTTTCTTGGATGCAAGCAATTGTCCTATTGCTAGGTTTTTGATTAAACTAATTCTTGGACCCTCCGTTTGCCCTTGTGGATTTTTTGTGTTCCAATTTAACATAGCTAACTACGCATTTTCACATATATAATGGATGCATTTCATATTGCTATTAACTGTGTTCAATACAGTCATGAGCTGTTTGGAGAAGGGGCTGATTCTTTGTGTTTAAACAATGCCTGGCACAATGTTGGCTCTGATTCATGACACAGGCACCTAGGCATTACTGTAATATCCTATTATCATGTATAAATGAGGTGTATAAAGACTAATCTCAGCATTTTTTGCCTCTCCTAGGGACTTCAACACAGTTTGTGCAGTAGAGACTCTTTGGATCTTTCCAGACTGCTCACCATAAGAGTTCACATTGCTTCAACAGAGAACATGGACAATCTAAACTTTGATTTTCACTGGGCAGCTGTTACTATAACAAATACTTTAGAATACACTCCTGTGAAATCTGTCCCAATTATTCCTACAGCTCTGGCAAGAAACTTGAGCGGTCATATGAATATTGCACAGATTCAGGGGACTTATAAATGTGGGTAAGTTCAATGTTAAAACTTTCAGGCATGAAGTGCTGTTCAGTTGAATGTCCTAGGATCAGTTAGGTGGTGCAGGGAAATTATCTCCCGTTAGTGGCAGTGGCTTAGCCTTCAGCTGTCTTTGAGGAAGCAGGAAGTATAAAGAATATTATTTCTGATTTAGCTTTCAGTATCTTGAATTAGAAAGTTTACGCAGTGAGCACAGGAAGCTAGTCCTCCTGGCACAGGAATCAGGGGACATTCTGCACCATTCTATTCAACTAGAGCTCTTGCTTTTGACTTTAATAGGGGGAAGATCAGTCTACAGGAGGAAAAAGAAAAATTAATTATAGTTTTATTAGCTTTAAAAACAGTCTGCAGGTGTTTTTTTGATTATCATATCAATATCCGTGCTAGACCCAGAAGTGAAAATCAGGCCATTTCAGTCCAAGCTCACCAATCTTAAAGGCATTTGTAAGGACTCACAATAAGATAACGTTAGAGAATCTTCATTTTTGTCTGATTGTTCTATTGTTAATAGGGTGCACTGGGAACTTCATTTATGAAATACATCTGAAAATAAAGTAGTTTGAGCCTTCAGTGCTGTCAGGATTTTTGTCCTGGATCCTTGACCATTCAAAATATAGATTTTTATTTTATTTTATTTTATTTTTCCCCCTAACCTTCTTTTATAACTTAAAATTTGACACATCTTACTACTTTTCTGGGTTCATCAGAGCAACCAATATATTAAGCTGACTGTAGTGGCTTCAATAACAGCTTGGTGGGTTGTTGATAGCTACGAAATAAGCTTGAGAATATCCATTCTTTCCCAAGACATGAGTACTCTTGCCACCCGAAGCCTTCACACAGCACTTCTGAAAACACACTTCTAGCACAGGATTTTCTTCTCACCTTAAATGTGGTTCTGGACTCCCTCGGTCCTAGAACAAACACTTAGCCTATTATGTTCCAGATACCTTACAATGGACCAAACCCGAAAACTACTTCTGGTGCTGGAATCTGATCCCAAGGCTTATGCTTTGCCATTGGTTGGAATGTAAGTATTTGGCTAGTTTTGTATAATGCCTTTTCCTGATACTAGTATATTTTTGTCATGTACTTGGGTGAGTGTTTAGTGAAGGATATAACAAATCCATTTCTAATGGCAGGTTTTTCCTTGTCCCTTTAGTTGGTTGAGTGGCATCACTCATATCTACAATCCACAGGTCTGGGCCTGCTGCCTGCGTTATTTGTTCAGTTCTTCAATTCAAGAAAGGTAAATGACTTAAACTTTATTTGATAAAAGTCTTGTTTGAGCTACTTAGCATCAGATGCTATGGAAAACTTGCTTTTGGTTTGATCACGTGCACCCCTTGATGGAATGTTGTCTCTATATAAGTGTAACTGGGTGAAATTGTATGGTCTGTGCTAGTTAGGAAGTCTGACTAGAAGATGATGTAATGGTCCCTTTTGGCCTTAAAATCTATTAATATAAAAATAAATTACTAATGTTCCTGAATATTAATTTCAGAAAATTGGCAAGTTGGGTCAGTATCTGTCGAATTACTTTTGGGAGGGGGGAGAATAGGTGTTAGTTTTTAAAATGGAGTACTACGCCTCACAGTTCTATTTTCCTGACTCTTAAGGCAGCTGCACTACATGATTAAATGCCAAGAATGTAGTTCTGTGACCTGTTTGTACCATTCATTAAAATTAGAATTTGTTATTGGCCCTGAAATTAAACTTACAGTCAACTTACAAATAGGTACAAAATTTCAGACAGTTCAGATTTATTACAAGTGTTACTTGTAACAGTAATATCTATAATTACTTAAACTGAAAATTTAGAGGAGGATTTTGCTATCCATTTTGCTTACTCTCTGTATTTGACTGCACTTCATATAGTGCACTCTTTCTCTGTTTAGTCAAGTTAGCAAGGGAGTAAACTGTCTAACCAAAAAGACCTTTAGACATTCAATGTGGGAGAAAAATAACTTAATTTTTTTTTTTTTAAAATCAGGATGTACTGGTTTAAGGGTGCTATATCACTTAATGGAATTTTGAAATTAGCCACATCAAAAATTTTTGACTTTCCTTCTTGATTGTCTTTGCTCACTTCTCACAAACATAAAGAAATAGCCAACCTGCAAATGAAATTGTTTTCAAATATCGTGAAAATAAACTTATGAATAAACTGTACCGTTATCCTCAATCTACATTACTTTTTCATTTATTCTTGATCTTGGGTTTATTTGTTTCAAATGCTGAATTTTGGACTTACACATCCAGTGCTCTTCAGCTGTAGAAAATGTTAGTATATTATAGGATTAAGTTATCATCCTCCCCAAACATTCATTTCAGTATGTTCAATAGAAGAGCTCTACTGAGTATGTAGAAACAATTGAAATACTTTATTTTAAATGGAGGTTCACTGCTTGAACTTTTAGAAGCAACCTAGCGATCAGTTAAGATGCTACAACATTGTACCTCAATGTCTTGACATCTGCTCTGTGAATGAGTTCCTCCATTTTTGGATGCTAAGTCATCTAAAATAGGAGACTGTGGGGGCTTTTAAAAAAAAAAAAAAAAAAACACAACTTACTGTTCTCTCCATATACAGCATCAATGAAAGGTCTAACTGTTTTTGTATGCAGTTCCATACAGAACTCAGCTAAAAATGAGTATTGACATATATCATCTTGATTAGTGGGATGTTCCTCATTTTTTCAGTGAACCATACAGGAAGTTTAGTTGGCCAAGTGGATTTTTCCTGTTTCTAAAATACATAAAAAAATTGTAAATGAATGATTTTTCTTTTATGTAGGGTTCTTTCAAAGTCTGGAAGTTTCCTTATTGTTCTCTATTCGCTGACCCACAAGGAACCAGAGTTTTATGAGTGCCTTCCTTGCAGTGGGCAAACTGAACTAGGGTTTCAGCTACTAACAAGTAAAGAAACATTACATCTCTTCAAAGTAAGTGGCTTGGTTGACTAATACATCCTCAAGGTTATGTTGTAGTATTTTGATAATTAAAAGCTACATTGTAGCATAAAGTTAGACATTACTAATGTGACTTGCACAAATATAGTGTTAGTGTAGCTCTAAATCTAGGTTTATTATAGTAATTATTCTGATTTCCTAAATTATGAGAGACTTAAAACCCAAGATGTCTTCCAAAGTCAGCAATTGTTTGTAATTATCTAATCATAGCAAGTGCTAAAAAGCATTCTGCATATGGACAAACACCAAGAAGTTAAACTTGTCATGGCACGTCCCCTCCTTATGTATGGTCAACAAAACTCTGGGACGTAACCGATTTAGAAGGAATATGAGCAATGTTATGCCACTAGTTTGTGTGTCCCATGTACACTGTGTAGGTGGAAGAACAATCCTGGCTGCTGCATGATAGTTCTGGAAGGAGTAGCAAATTGTGTTGTCCCACCCCTTTCCATTTTCTAGGAACTGAGCAAAAAGGGGAAAATGTCAGGAATAGTGACTGGCTTGTGGCTTTCTTGCTGTTTTTAAGAGTGCAACTGCCATATAAGTACATGAGAGAAGGTGGGTGCAGTAATATCCTCTGTTGGACAACTTCTATTAGTGAGAGAGACAAGCTTTTGAGGTTGGTCCAGAAGCTGATCCAATAAGCTACTGCCTCATCCACCTTGTCTCTCTCTAATATCCTGCGACCAACACTGCATACAACAATATAAGTATATCTTCATTGTACTATTTTCAAAGAAATTTAAATTGCATCAGTAGTATCCAGCCTTTTCAGCCTGAGGTCCAGAAAGGTTAAGGGGCCACAGTCAATACCTTAACTCTTCCCTGGGCTCAGGCAGAGCCAGTCAAGCTCCTGGCCTGCTCAAAGTAGGGCTCCTACATCCTGGCAGGGAAGTAGGTAGGGGAACAGTCTGAGTTACTGTCCCCTGCAATGCTGAAGGCTGCCAGGAGGGGAATTGCTGAGCAGCTACAACAAGGAAGGGACAGCAGCTGCTCACTATTCATGGTTCACACCAGATCTGCTTCTAGAGCTGCAGGGGAAGCAATGGGAGACAGGTGGGAGGCATCGTTACTGACTCCCTGTAGTGATGAGCCTGATTCATACACTTGAGTGGCAGATTTGCAGGGCATTTTACAGGGAACGTATCTTTTAATTGGTAACCAATACAAACGTTCTTCTGTTTTTGATAGCCATTATATAGCACATTGGGGCAGCAGGTTGGATGCCACTGACTTGCTTCAGATTTCATTAATGCAACCCATTATTTAATTTCAGAATGTTGAACCTTCAGACAAGCACCCTATTCAATTTGAGCTGAATGCAGAAAAACAAAATGCAGAAACTGAGTTCTTCAGCAAAGTTTCCATGAATCTTTCCATTAGAAGGTGAAGAATCTCTCTCTCTCTCTCTCTCTCTCTCTCTCTCTCTCTCAAGTGTCATATTTACACACAGTCTTTTTCCCCAACATCTGTTATTGGGTGAAGTTCTTTAACCTGTGTTATGCAGGTCAGGCTAGATTGTCATAAAATGGTCTTATCTGTCCATAAAGTCTATTAATTAATGATCACTTGCACCTTAACTAACTTAATGGCTTTTCATGTAATAAGGTCTACAAGTTGACCATATGTTTCTAGAGAAACTCCTGCATGTACCTATACTAGATATATTATTGGCATTAAAGGCTTTTACACACTTAAGTGGATGTTTCCTAAAATATGGATCTCTTCTAGTGTGCTGTATGACACTTATTGTTGGTGAGTTCCAGTTGTCCAAGGAGGAAATCTGTAACAGAAAACTGCTTGTATTCGTAAAATGCCTTTTTCCTTCTTATTTGTCAAAGCTGTGAGATGTGCATAGCCGGAATCTTGGATTTTATAAATCTACCTTGCCATCAAAGCTTGTAGCTAACAATAAGATGGCCTTTATTCTGCTTAAAGCCATATTTATATATTTTTTCCTCAACTCTTCCTTCCCTATCGGTGTCTTACAGTAGGCCTGATAAATCAGTGCCTTGGCTTAAAATGTCATCTGAAATACTTGTATCTGTCAAAGATTCTTTGACTAAAAACTGGATGATAATCCAGAAAGGGATATTTATTTTTTCCACATTTTTTGTGATCCTTAGATCTCTCTTTGCCATCTGACGCTTCCTAGCCAGTCAGAGGAGAGATGTTTATCAGTGGTTCTTCCAAACTGGTAACAGTACTGCTCTGTAGATCTCCTGGTATGGACCACAAGTGAGAAATAGATAATGTTGTTAGGATTCATGCACTCTGTCAATCCTATCATGTTAAAATAGAAGTTACACAAAGATCTCTTATTTTTTAGTCCTCCTCAAGGCTCTTCCCCCAGCAAATTGTCAGTAAGTGATCATGACTCGGGTGTGGAAGATGAAGATTTATCTCCGAGACCAATTCCAAGTCCTCATCCAGTGAGTCAACAGGTAACTTCAGTTTTTCTATACTGCCTCTCATCCAGGGATTCTGGGCATTTCTAAACATTATAGATGACTATTTCCTAACTCAAAAAGTGTGGCAGGGAACACAGAGGAATTCTATATTTGACTGATGATATATTATATTTCTAACAGATAAAGAGGAAGTGATCTGAGAACTAAAAATTAATGGTAACTTGGGTTTAAGTGGTCATGACTTTATTCTGTTTGTACAATACAAATGCTATTAAGTCCAGACCGGTGATATATAAACTTGGTACTTTACTAGGGACAGTTTCACAAAGCTGAAAACAATTATGAGCCAGATCAGCTGGGAAAAATAACTTAATCAGAAAAATGTGAATAATTGGGAATAATGTAAGAACATCTTACAAGATGCCCAAAAAGCCACAATCACACAAATGAGGAAGAAGACCATGCTGTTTTAAAAAACTACCTGGTTTAGAGGAGAAAAGATAACTAAAAAAGATGGAAGGAAGGAGAAGTTGATAGTTCTGAATATAAATCAGAAGTTAGGAATTGTAGAAAATAAGGGAAGCAAAGGGAGACGAGAAATTTATGGCCAGCAGAGTTAAGAATAGTAAGAAGGAGTGGTTTTGTTTTTTTAATATATCTGGAACAAAAAGAATCCCAACAATGGTATTGGTCCATTACTAGATAGAAATGGTAGAATTATCAATAACAATGCAAAAAAGGCAGAAGTGTTCAATAAATGTTTCTGTTCTGTGTCTGGGGGGGAAAATGGATGATGTAGTCTCGTCGTATTGTGGTAACACACTTTCCATTCCACTAGGATCTCTGGAGGCTAAAGAAACTAAAGTTAGGCCAGGTCTACACTAACCCCCCCACTTCGGACTAAGGTACGCAAATTCAGCTACGTTAATAACGTAGCTGAATTCGAAGTACCTTAGTCCGAAGTTACCGCGGTCCAGACGCGGCAGGAAGGCTCCCCCGTCGATGCTGCGTACTCCGCTCGCCGAGCTGGAGTACCAGCGTCGAAGGCGAGCACTTCCGGGATCGATCCGGGGCACTTCCGGGATCGATCCGGGATCGATTTATCGCGTCTTAACCAGACGCGATAAATCGAACTCAGAAAACCGATTGCTTACATCCGGACCCGGATGTAAGTGAAGACGTACCCTTAGATATTTTAAATCAGTAAGTCCAGATAACCCGCTCTTTTAAAACTGTTGGAGGCAAATTGAGGAGCTCGCTGGATCATTAATGTTGATATTTAAATAAGTCTTGGAGCACTGGGGAAGTTCTGGAGGAAAGTTAATGTTGTACACATTTTTTAAAAGGGTAAACAGATGTGCTCTAGGAATTATTTTTGGGAAGTTCTATGGCCTGTTATACATGTTAGACTAGGTGATCGCAATGATACCTTCTGGCGTTGGTATCTGATCTCAAAGTGCTTTGACAAACATAAAGTTTCACCACACCTTGGGGGAGGTAGACATGACTTTTCTAAGCTATCTACTTGGTAGCAGAATTGGAGGACCCAAGAATCTTGACTCCAAGTTCAGTCTAATTCTTATTGCTGGTAATATAGTTCCTTCTGATTAAAAGCTGTAAAGTGCATTAGCACTTGTGAATAGAAACCCTGGTGTTAGACTTGAACCTGCAGGGTAAAGCCAGCTGAACCATACTTGCCCTAGAGTTGTTAGGGAACAGCAGTATCGTCTCCCTTTTGGCAAGGGGAGAGGCAGCAGAAAAACTGACTAAACAGTACATTTCTGAGTGGGAAGATATGAAGGTCCCCTGTCTAATGGGAACACCTGTTTTTTCCTCAATTCTATTCCATGCTCCGAAAGCTTTTGAATGGGTGCATTTTATAAACTTAAATACCCAGAAATCAGTAAATACGTAGTCATTCTAGACTTAAGTACACTAACTTAAAATCCCCACACTAGGGATTTTTTAGCTGCCTGGGCTGGGAGTACTGTGAAGGGCACACTCCATCCTGAAAGGGAAGGACCATGCTACTCGAGCAGTCTTGTGGCTGTTTCTCTCCCAAACACCCATCCCCCAGAGTAACACACTGACTCTGTAGACACAACATTCGGGCCTCCTTAGTGGCAGGAATTTTGCCTCAGAACAGGGCTTTTACAGGATTCCTATCTTCCCACTCTTGGCTCCCTATTGCCTTGAGCGGGTGGGGAAGAAGTCTTATTGACCTGAAGCAACATTTTTATCTGTCCCATATTTATTTTGGCTAGGAGTTGCAGAGAAGTTGTGCTTTTAGAAATGTAGATCAGATAAGGTGACATGATGGTTCCCAAGCTAGCTTGACTTCACTCTTATAACTGTCTCCTATCCAGGTTACTAAGATCCATCCTTCGGTTCCTGAACTCTCCCTTGTCTTTGATGGCAGCTTCATGGAACCAAAACTAATGTCTCAGCCTATGGAGACCATGAATAATAAAAATCAACCACTGCTGGTACCTCAGCCTAATAAAAAGACCTATTCAACAGGACCATTATACCAAAATCAATGCTTTGATAACAATAAACAAAGCTTCAGCACCCATGCTAGACATTCTTCATTGAGAAGGTTACCGAGCCAATTAAACCAGATAACTCCAACTTTAAAACCTTGCAGAGGAAAGCAGCTGCCACTACAGCAACAGCCTAATTGTAGGAGAATTGGCCTTCAAACAAGAAAGAGTTCTGGATCTTCTTCCTCTTCATCATCCCCTTCCCCTTCAACACCTCGCAGTGGGCCCTCTCCTGATACATCTGTGCATCAACCCAGGATGCCATCTGAAAGACTTGTATCAAATCCTGATAGAGCCACACAAAGAAAAGGGGAACCTCCAGCAACGAGACCCTCAACATCTAATTCTAAGCAGCCTCCTGGTGCCACACAGCCTCTCCAGTACAACGTTGCTTTTTCACACCAGAACTCAAGAAGACCAACAGAACTGCAGATGCCTGTCCCTCAAGTGCCATCTTGCTGTCCAGCCAGTGTATGTGGTTGTCCACTTCATGGACATATCCAATACAGTTCAACAAATGCTTGGCAAGGACTGGTTAAAATGGGCACCAATCATGCAGAAATCCAGTCTGATGTTCCTCAAGAGAGCGCATATTCAGTTTTCCATCAAAATGTCACTTGTCCAAATATTTGCTGTAGTCCAATACATACCCCAAGTAGTTCTGTAACTCCTGGGTACAATGGGAAAATGGGGAATTGTTCTCCCCTTGGTAGCAGCTTATCACCTGGGTCAAGACTTTCTTCACATCCAAGCCCTTGCCATCTCCAATCTTGTGCAGCACATTCAGCATGCACACATGCACCTGCTCCCAAAATGGAATCAGATAATGGAATGATGGGATTATCTCCAGATGCTTACAGGATTCTTACAGAACAAGACAGGCAGCTGAAATTACTTCAAGCTCAGGTTTGTTTGGGAGGTTTTCCCCTCTGCCCTCTTACTGATAAATACACTCTGGTAAATATGTTCTAAAAATAACACTAATGAAAATAACTTGGTTATAGCTATCTTTTTGGTTGGAATAAGGGATCCTGTCAAATTGGAACCCAAGTAGGCAGCTCTACTGATGATTGGTCTCTGTTAAAGTAAATTGAAAGCAAATTCATTTGATTTTTCTAATTAGATTATTTTGGAATTACAATCAAGTAACACAGGTAAATATTTGCTCTGTTTTCAGTAAACTGTTTTGTATTACTAGGAGATAGCTGTCTCTACCCAT
Source organism: Emys orbicularis (assembly GCF_028017835.1). Lineage (NCBI taxonomy): Eukaryota > Metazoa > Chordata > Testudines > Emydidae > Emys > Emys orbicularis. Next base: position 6,530,365 of record NC_088690.1, on the reverse strand, counting down.
CCAGAAAGTAAACTGCACAGTTTAATGAGCCATGAACTAGTTTGGAATGAATATAAATATATGGTGAAAGCACGGTGCATTCTAATGTGTTTTCTTCCCCCATAACCAAATTTGCAACTTAATAGCTTATAACAGACTTGTGTGACCTTTTTTTGAGAAGCACGAATACCTCCATTGTTTGCAACATGCTGTTGAAATTCAGCAGGGTCAAAGCACTGGGGTTGGAAGTGTGCTTTTCTTTTGGTTGTCCCATGGAATTCCATTCAGGATGAATTAAGTTGCCATTTCCCTTCTATCCCTTGCATTCCTCTGGAAAATGTCAGCCTGCCAAAATGGTAGCTGAACAAGAAAATTCTAAAGAGCCAGGCTGCTTCCAGAGCAGCTGTAGCAACAGGAGGTGGAGCCAAGCCAGGCTCCTTTCCTCCCCCACCTCCTGATTATATCCCCTTCCCCCACCATGGACTTAGCTTGAGGTACCAATGGCCCATTCTCTTCCTCAGCCTGGCCCCCAGGATGATAGCCTCCTCCTTCTGCAAGCTAGTGTAGTTCAAGTGTCAAGTTGAAGGTTCAGGGTTCAAACCTGGTGGATGATGCAAGAGGAAAGTGGAAGAACTGTAGTAATAACAGAACTCTTCTGTGTGTGTTTTTTTTTTTTTTTTTTTTTTTTTTAAAAGAACAAACTAGGAAATGACATTGAAAGAATATTATTTAGATTGCAAAGATAAGAACTCCAAGGTTGATGCTAGATTTTTGGTTGCACATGAAACCTTAAGTCTGCTCCCTTATGCATATGCATTATGACACAGTATTTAATCACATGATCATGTACTGTCTTTCCACAGTACCCCGGCTTCCTTTAGTGAACAGGATGGATGCAGAAGGGGTAAATCTGGCTTTTCCAAGCTTTCATGTACTTAGCTTTGCAACCTAAATGATGTTTTTTAACACGTTGGGAAGGGGGGGAGCTATACAAAAGAGGCTAATGGTGGGGGCTTCAAACAGGCATAGTGCAAATAGGTACATAAAAGCTTTTTAGTGTAGTTCTGCCAGCTGACCTTCATTTGCCTGCTATTCCAAGCTGAAAATAGACCCTATAAATCATGCCAAACTCTCTGACGGTAACTAAAATACCATTAAACTTGTCTTGTATTGCAACATAATCAGAATTTGAATCCAGATCTTCAGTAATGAAAGTCTAGTATGGTAACTCGCTGTCAACTAGCGTCCTGAATTTATTATACTTGCAGTGCAAGTGATACTCTCCTGATAACTGTTCCAGATCCAGCGTTTGTTGGAAGCACAAACTCTTCAACCTTGTTCTACTAAAACTACTATAGGTAACAATGCCCTACAGTCTGAGAAGCAGTTGGAATTTGTTGCCATGGAAACACAATCTTCCCAAGGTTTACACATGAGAAAAAGTGTGAGCATTGCTGTAAGCACAGGTAACACCTTTTTTTATTCCTTTTCAGAATGACAATGATATAAACCTGTTCTTAATATTGCTTCGACTTGTGCCTGATTTTCAGAAGTGCCGAACACCTTTAGTCATAGTCAATCCGTTGTTAGGGGCTAAGCACCTCAGAAAATCAGGCCCATCTTTTGGGAGTTGTCACGCAAGGTCAGACAGGAGTTCTTCTTGACAAGGAGATGAAGGCGATGCATTCAACCCATGACTCAGTCACAATAACTTTGGTCCCTTTCTCTATATGCAAAATGATGTACATACTCTTGCTTTAGGTGTAATAGTTCTAATCCTGTATGGCATACTATCAAATATTTATCCAGGACACCTTTAAGGTTCTCCATTTTCCCACCAATACTATATGCTAGGTACTGATGTCATATCTTTCTTCAGGGGGAAATTGACTCCCTTTAATGTCAGTGAGTGTCACAACTGAAGCCAGTAGGCCATGAACTAATGTATCTATCTGGTCCTATTAACCTTTATTACAAGGTTGTGGCTGGTTTGGAGGGGGAGATAACCCCACAGTCTTACAGATGGGCACATCCCTTTCTTCAAAAGTGAATTTAGAGGTATACAAGACTAATTGTATTCCTATCTAGTTGTTTCATTTGTTAAATAAAATGCAGCATTTATTTGCTATTGTACATAAAGTAACACTGTTAAATTGAAGAACAATGTTAATTTTCGCAATTATTTCATTAATTAAAGGCAGCTTCCTCAGATTTTTTTTTTTTTCTGAACGGTGTTTTAGAACTTGTCATTTTAAAAACAAAAGCAAAAAAAACCCCTAGTGAAAATAAAACCAAACACAGCAATGGCTTTTATTTCTGTATAACTGTAGAGCAGGGGTAGGCAACCTTTCAGAAGTGGTGTGCCGAGTCTTCATTTATTCACTTTAATTTAAGGTTTTGCGTGCTGGTAATACATTTTAACGGGTTTTTTAGAAGGGGTCTCTCTCTAAGTGTATATTATAGAACTAAACTATTGTTGTATGTAAAGTAAACAAGGTTTTCAAAATGTTTAAGAAGCTTCATTTAAAATTAAATTAAAATGCTGATCTTATGCCGCCAGCCTGCTCAGCCTGCTGGGTGGGGGGTTCAGGGCAGAGGGCTGGGTGGGGGGGGACGGGGACTCGAGGTCAGGGCAAAGGGCTGGGGTGTGTGTGTGTGGAGGTGCAGGGCACAAGGCTGGGTGTGGGGGGTTCAGGGCAAAGGGCTGGGGTGTGTGTGTGGAGGTGCAGGGCACAAGGCTGGGTGTGGGGGGTTCAGGGCAGAGGGCTGGGGTGTGTGTGGAGATGCAGGGCAGAAGGCTGGGTGTTGGGGGGCAACTTAAGGTCAGGTCAGAGGGCTGGGGGGGTGCAGGGCAGAGGGATAGGTGTGTGTTGGGGTGGGGAGGTGCAGGGCAGAAGTCTGGGGTGCTCGGCTCGTGGGGGTGCTCCCAGCCCCCTGCCCTGAGCGGCTCATGGCAGGGGGCTGGGAGGGATATGACCTGTTCCACCCCCTTCCCCCAGGCCCGTCCCTACCTCTCTCTGCCTCCTCTACGGAGCAGCAAGCACGCTGCCGCTCGGCTCTGCTCCTCTGGGGGGAGGAGGAGGAGGAGGGGCTGGAATGCACCACGTTGTGCGAAGAAGCGGGGGAGGGGGAAGCTTGGCTGCCGCAGGACCAAGCTTCTGCCTCCTGCCCCCGCAGGGGAGAGCAGTGTGCGGGGGGGGGGGGGCTGAGTGGGGCGGGGGGCCGGGACACCCCCCTCCCCACCGCTCTCCCCTGCCGGGGCAGGAGGCAGAAGCTTGATCCTGTGGCAGCCAAGCTTCCCCCTCCCCCGTTTCTTCCCACAGCGTGGTGCATTCCGGCCCCTCCACCCCTCCTCCTCCTCAGTGGGCAGCAGTGTGCCACTCAGAATTGGCACGCGTGCCGTAGGTTGCCGACCCCTGCTGTAGAGAATAAATGTATTGGAAAACAAATGACCTTTTCGAAACTTAAAATCACAAACTGCATTAATTTTCCTCTGCTAGGTGCTAGCTTATTTTGGAATGCACCATGTGAAAAGCAAGAAGACTCTGTGTGTCCAGTTAAACAAGATGACACTGAAATATCTAAAGAAGATATAAGCATTTCTATTAACACTGAGCAAGATACAAGTAATACAAGTATTGCCTCCTCATTAAAGGCTGTTGACATACCCAGCTTTGTAGAAAGTTGCCATCTTGCAGAAGAAGGAACTAACCAGGCTGGACTCAGGTAAATATTTGATTTGAAAAATCTTGTTTGTGGGTTGATAGTACTTGTTCACTGTTTAGTTCACTCGCCGTTTAAGTAATGTCATTTAGAAGCAACTGACTTTTTTACAGAACTTCGTCGGTTGGCATCTGACTTAACTAAATGTTCTGTATAATTCCTTTTGCCTTTAATCCTGTCTCCAAAATCACTTGTGCAGATGTACCAAATATAGTTGCCCTTGGCAGTCGGGCACCTTTGGTGGCAGCAAAACCCCCCTAGGTAACTTTTTTTTTTTTTTTTTTAAATTGCAGACATCTTCCAAGCAATATTCTCATCCTCTCCTTAAATCACAAGGGGAAACACTGCTATACTTATCATTTTCCTACATGAGTTCTCCACTGCCAGCGTTAAAATTGCCTACGGTTCTCAGGGGCTGATTTATCCACAGGACTAGAGGGTTGAAGGTCATATGACTTGATTACCTCCCTGGATTCTTCTGTGTTTCACACCTAATCACTGACTTTTTTTTCCCTTGTGTTCTCACTGTACTAAGTCAAAATATAGAATCTATTAATGTGGCACTAGAATAAGCCATTTCGATTACTTTTAAACCTCCATTCACAATTTTACAATGATGTTAAGAGAATTTAACTCAAAGCACTTCCAGTATTAGAATGAGATTAGAGTTTTCCATGCATAGATATTCTCAATCTTTTCCCTTGATAAAGAATCAAATGTTTTCATTTTCAGATAGCTACATAAATATAAAATCCTGATCCAGTACATTTCACAGGTGTAAAAGGCTAAGTGAAGACAAACCATTCAGATCAGATTAAATTAATGTCTAAAAATAGTCATACTGGAAAAAGGTTAGTCATTAAACTGATAAACTATGGATTTCTAACTAACTTGGGGCTCTGAATTAGAATTGGGGAAGTAGCATGCGCATGTAGTTTTAGTTAATGTGAGCATTGGCTCAATCAGTCCTTTTCTAACATGGCTGGTTTTAGAGAGAACTCTCTCGAGCACTGTTTTCTAACTTGGCTTTATACACATGTGAAGTACTTTGATGATTTCTTCATAGGAAGAATGCACAGTAGCATTGGGTTTTACCTGTTTGTTTTTGCTGGGGATAATGAATTGCTTCTCCTTGCAGTAATTGATAACCTGCATTGACTATCTGGCACAGCACATGATTTAAATCTTATCTCTTTCAACATGCACTGTTGATTGGTTTGGGTTCCGATATTTTTCCGCTATCGTTCATGTTTGTTTCTGGGGGTCACCCGAGATCTATCTGGGACCCCAGCATTATCATTCCTTCTGGCCTCAACTGTTACACATTTGTAGATAACACCCAGATACAGTGGTTTTCCCATGCCCTGTGATAGTTCACTGTGGCATATCTGCCTTTCTGATGTGTGAAGACATGGAATCAGATTCTTCCCTGAAGCTCCTATTCATGTCAGTAACAGTGAAATTTTTCAGTCTGGACTTCACTTATCTTATTGTAGAAACCAGTTGAGTGTGTAGCACTGTGAACATACCATCCTTTCAGCCAGGTTGATATTTTCTCTAAAACTGAAGTATGTGAAAATATCGGTATGTGTTTACAGTGAAACACAGTAACAATACTTGTCACTAATATTTGTGTTAAAATGGCTTTGTGTTGAACTACAAAGCAAAACCAACAAAAAGAGTCTTAAGGGCTTTGAAGAAGCAATAAAATGCTGACATTTTGGAAACTTGGATGCAGCAGGTGAAACAGATGGCCAGAGGGAGGATCACTAGTTCATCTAGTCTGATCTCCTGTGTAACACAGGCAACACAATGTCATAATGATGAAAGTATATCCATCAGACAAACATTCAGTCTTGCTTTGAAGACTTACTCCTGGGGGAATTCTGCATCACTGCACGTGTGCAGAATTCTTGTCCTCCGCAGATTTCTTTGCTTCCCTGCAGAAAAATGGCTTCTGACAGGGAAACAAAAAGAAGCCGCCAGAGCGATCACGCTCCCTCCCCAGCATTGCAGGCAGGTCAGTTCAGGTGCCTGGAGCAGACGGTAGAGATGTAAATCACCGCTGGGGAGAGGGAGGCTGGGGGAGAGGGAGGCTGACTCTGACTGTCCCTCTTGCTCACTATTGCAGCACGTTCGGTGTGGAGGGGCAGGGTTTTGGGGTGTTTCTGAGGAGTGGGGCAGGCTCTGTCCCGTCAGGCAGAGCAGAATGTAGCAGCCTGCCTGCTTAGTGAATTGTTCCCATTTTCTTTGTGTATAAAATAGGTGTAAAAGTTAAGGCTCCTTTACATTGCCAGAGTGGTGTAAAGGATAGTGGCCTTATAAATGCTTATGGTGCTTTAGTGATTAGACCTGGTCTAAATTTTTGGACTGAAAAAATTTTCTATCAAAATGTGCTCCATGAACTCTTTGCTATTGACCGTTCTGGAGCTGGTCAGTAGCCAATATAAATTGTGAGTTTCATTCCCCAGGCCTCACTTGCTCTTCTTCAGTTGCCTATGATGTAACACTGAGCATATGGCTGCATTTATTTGTTGACTAATAACGAGAAATAAAGGGTCAAACCTAGCTACATTACTGTTAGGCCAGGGGGATTGGGGATTTTCTCCAGTGCTCCCAGCTCCCGTTCTCCGTCCATTGTACTGTAGTTTAAATAAATTACCAAAATAATTGAAACCAGCATGATTATATTGCATTATTTTGACAAATAAAATATGCAGAATTTTGCAGAATTTTAAAATACTGTGTGCAGAATTTTTAATTTTGGGGGCAGAATTTCCCCAGGTTTAGAGAATTCAAGAGACCAAGAACCCTCCACTTCCCTTGGTGTCTTGTTCCAATTGTTAATCACCTTTGCTGTTTTAAGAATTTGTGCCTTATTTCCAGTTTGAAGTTGTCTTGCTGTACTTTCTAGCTGTTGGTTCTTGTGCCCTTCCTTTTGGTAGATTAGTAACCAGTATATCCTCCCTATGGAGGTACTTGTATATTGTAATCAAGTCAACTCTTGATCTTCTTTTTGATAAGTTAAACAGAGCTCCTTCAGCCTCTTTGTAAAGCACTTTTTTCCAGCCTTTGAATCATTTTTATAGCTCTTTGCTGCACCCACTCCAGTCTTTTTGACATCTTGGAGAACAGTAAGAGAAATGGAGAGATGATATAATTTTCCAAGATTTAGATTCATAGGTTACTTTCAAACAAAGTAAAAAATCAATGGTGTATTAACTCATTGTTCTGTCTCCTTCAGAAATGAGCCAGTTTCCCCAGCATGTGCTCCAAATTCACTGTTGGAAGAAAGTGTTAGCATGTGTTTACAGACAGGACCCACGGAGGGAGCTAACTACCACATGGTGGAACCAAATGAACCAGAAGCTGAGCATGCTGGTCCATCACTGCCTAGACACCCATCCGATGATCAAAAGTTTTACCAGGATATATTGGTAAAAGTATTTTAACACAAACCCTTTAATATCTGGCAGTCTTTCATATCTTACAATTATTTGCCACTTGTCCTTCATAGTGTGTTCTCATAACCAGAATAGGCTCCATGCAATACACTACTGTGGCTTTCACATGGCTGAAATTGAGTACGGTTGTCACATGCATCTCCTCTCTTCATGTTTTCTGCAGTGCAAAAGAGAGGCAAGCTTGTGACTTGCTTTTCTTGGAGCCTTAAATACTCCTTCTGCCCTTCACGCCTTCTATGCATAAATGTTGTATTTTATTTTTGCACACCACTTAATACACAACATTTAGTGATACCAATAGTTAACTTATTCTGACAAACAAGTCAAATTATTTTCAGATCTAGCTGTACGGTAGTTTGATTTGGAGTAAATATGCCATAGATAACACATAACCGGATTCTGTAGTAAACTCCTTTGTCATGTTCCTGCGCCCTTGACTAGTTGATCCACATGTGCTTATGCTTTTTCCCCTTTGTAGGGTCAAGTAAACCACTTCTTAAAGTCATCCTCTGAAGAATGTGATCCTCCATGTACAAAACAAACAATGGTCGACAATGATGGTACCACATGTCGGAATATTAATGACCCAAAGGAAAGGAGTTCAGTATCTGACCCAGGCCTGACAGATAAAGATAGTGTGATTAGTGCAACCCTTAAGCAATTAAGGAACCTTGGAGTAAAAATTGAATCACCTGACAAAATGAAGAAAAATGCGCACAAAGTAGAGAATGCCAGGTAAAGTGTTAGCCTTCACTGTTCGTTCTCTTCAGATAGAAAGACAAATAGAGACCAAGAGTCCCCAGCGAGCAAGTAGTGATGCAGAAAAGGCCTAATGCATTACCTCCAGGACCATGTTTTTGATACTCGTGCACAGGGAACACAAGCTTGGTCTGACCTTCTCAGCCTAGTTCATGCTGGGCACTACTAGAGCTGTTAGAAGAGAATGGTGGGGAAAGTTGGACTCCATCCAGATATTTACACAGGCACTAGATACAGGATAGCCCCCTAATTTTTCTTTTAAGAAAAAGAAACAGTTCTCAAACTTGGGTTGGGCAGTGCATCCAGCTAGCCACAGTGTTCCTGCTATCACAGGTTAAAAAACCTCATTGTTCTTTAAGGAGTGGTGTTTGCTGCTAGATATATCCCAGTACAAAACTCTGAGAATTGCTAGAGGCTTTCTTAACCAGTGAAACTTTTAAAGTAAAATCAAGCATCTCTGTATGCTGTGTGGCTGTTTCAAGCCCTCCTTTGTCTTGTATTTCACAGGTGTAAGTTTAGTTGTCATCAAACTTGTGCATGAGACCAAAACTGGAGGGACAGCAAACACATGAGATGAGGACAGAACCAATCAATAAAGTAATATGGAGAGCTTAGAGCAGTGGGGAACTGGAGGCAATGAGAAGAGGTACAGGCCTGAACCCATGGAGAGGACACAGATTAAAAATGGAGGGTGGGAAGATAAAGATTACCAAGGAGCCAACCCAGCTGCATTAACGCAAGCTTCGTTTTCATCTTTATGCGTCCTTAATGTGACCATGTTTCTTTATTCATGTAAACTAAGAGTTCTGGCTGCTGCAAAGAAGGTATAGTGGCTGGCAGGCAGGCAGGGAGGAGATGTCTGTTTCAAGAACTTCTCCCCAGTAGGAAAAAGTTTGAGAATTGTTCTAACTTGCATTGCAGCAGGTGCTTTTACCAAAGTTTAAGACAGCCTGTATTACTGGCTGTATCAAACTTCCCCACCATCACTCTCAAGCTTGTGTTCTGTTAATATGTTCCATTAACATGCTAATAGGTGTGATACTATAAAACTAACTAGAGGGCTCCTTTCTTGATATACCTCTTAAAAACAGAAAATCCTCCCTCCTGTCATCTTTGTGGCTGATCGAGATCTTCTTTCACAATTGTCTGCATCACAGTAGGGAGCAAGCTGAGAACCAGGCTCCTCCTGCTTATTTTTTGGTGGTCTATTTTTTGAGCCAAAAAATGTTCTCACAAGTTCATCTTTCTACACATATCACTAGAGTACATAGATGCCTTCAATCTCTTGATATTGAGGAAACTGGATTTATTAATCTGAAGCACATAGCCTGTAATAGATGCAGTAATGAGCACCAGTATCTTGGAGCTTGTCTTGACCGTGTATTTTTAGGATTAGACATTACAAGAGTTTAGTGGAGCAAGGACAGGAAAGAGTGAACTTCCTTCACATACTGAAAGAGCTCTTGAAAAACTATATCCTTCCCAGTAACAATAAAAGTCTCTTAACTTCCCTTTTCAGGCTTTTGGAAATGGGTATATTGGAAAAAATCTCTAGATGTCCTGGCATTATTTTGCCATAGAGACAAAAAAGCAATCCTTAACCAGTTACTGGTTTACAACAGAGGCTGTCTTCCAGCTGGATAAAAATATTGGGCTACATGGCAACATATAAATAATAGCCAGCTCTCACATAGCGCTTATCACTAGTAGATCTCAAAGCAATCACGAAAGAGTCCAATATGATCCCCATTTTATAGGTGGGGAAACTGAGACACAGAAGTACTGTAACTTGGTCACTGACCTGCTGGGTGACCCTGGACAAGTCCCAGGCCAGTGCTCTAACCACTAGGACACATTGCATCTCTGGGTAGGGATCAACTATTAATTAGTTTCCAGGTGGCATATTGAACTGTTGGTCTTAAAATACAAAGCCCTAAAGCCTGCCTGAGGCTTCCTGTCACCGTGTTACACTACCGAAGTTGTGATCAGCATTGGATCAGGGATGATTATTCTCAATCCCCTAGCGCAGTGTTTCCCAAACTTGGGACGCCGCTTGTGTAGGGAAAGCCCCTGGTGGGCCGGGCCGCTCTGTTTACCTGCCGCGTCCACAGGTCCGGCCGATCGCGGCTCCCAGTGGCCGCGGTTCACTGCTCCAGGCCAATGGGGGCTGCTAGAAGCCAGTACGTCCCTCGGCCTGCGCCGCTTCCAACAGGCCCCGTTGGCCTGGAGCAGCGAACTGTGGCCACTGGGAGCTGAGATCGGCCGGACCTGCAGACGCAGCAGGTAAACAAACCGGCCCGGCCCACCAGGGGCTTTCCCTACACAAGCGGCGTCCCAAGTTTGGGAAACACTGCCCTAGTGGATCTTTTTCTGTAATGTAGATACCATTAGGTAAGACACACAATCTTACTATGTGAGGTGTGTGTTTAATTATGTGAACAAATAGCCTGCTTAAAAACCAGATATTTCGGCGAGTTTAGGAGGGGGGAAATACACTTCACTGTGTTGGTATTCTGAAATGACATGCACACAGTATAAAGCTAAATTAACTTAATTTTCGGTGCTTTGTGTTTTAGCGTATTGGCCTGCATAAATCCTGAAGCAGTGGTCCCTGGACTAAACTACATGTCATTTGTTAATGTCGGCATGAGTGGGTTAACTCCCAATGGAGTTGATCTGAGTATGGAGGCAAATGCAATAGCACTCAAGTATCTAAGTGAAAGTCAACTGACGCAGCTTTCTCTCCGTCACACAAGTGAAAAAAAACCTGAAGATTCATCTTTCCAAAATCTTTTACATGCAAATATGGACAAGAACATGATGGGTCTTAGCTTAATTTCACCAAACAATATGTCCTTTGCAACCAAGAAGTACATGAAAAGATACGGGCTCCTACAAAGCAGTGACAATAGTGAAGATGAAGAGGAGCTGCAAACTCAGAACTGCAGCATCTCTAGTATTAGCAAGAGTGAAGATGTGTTGGAGACTAACTTTAAGCCCATGTTGGAGGGCTTTAACTTCTGGAAAGAATCTTCTGAAGGAGTTTGTGATAGATTATCCATTAACCTGAAACCTTACAAGGAGTCAACTGGAAGTTATTCTTTGTCAGAATCCGATGGTCCTGTATTGAGAAATATTACAAATGAGGTCTTTCCTCCAAAAATACTACATCAACCACATGAGAATTCACAGCAGATTCTGAAGGATTTAAAGCCAAAAACCAAACTTGTAGCTGGGAAAGTAGAGTTCACTCAGCAACCTGACAGGGAGAACCTAGGAAATGTTCGGATCTTCTCTGAAAATCTACAAACTCCCACGCTTGAGACATTAAATCAGGCAGACAGCATGAGTTCAGTTGGTACCTTTCTCGATGTAAAACACCTCAGACAGTTGCCAAAGCTCTTCTGAAACTTTTTTTGAGGGGAAAAAAAAGACTGGCAACCAGCACTTAGATTTGAAGCCTTCTCAAGGTTGAACAAGATTAGAAGAAGCCAATGATTACGTTGCCTTTATAGGTTACTTAGCTCAGTGTTTCCCAAACTTGGGACGCCGCTTGTGTAGGGAAAGCCCCTGGTGGGCCGGGCCGCTCTGTTTACCTGCCGCGTCCGCAGGTCCGGCCGATCGCGGCTCCCAGTGGCCGCAGTTCACTGCTCCAGGCCAATGGGGGCTGCTAGAAGCCAGTACGTCCCTCGGCCTGCGCCACTTCCAACAGGCCCCGTTGGCCTGGAGCAGCGAACTGTGGCCACTGGGAGCTGAGATCGGCCGGACCTGCAGACGCAGCAGGTAAACAAACCGGCCCGGCCCACCAGGGGCTTTCCCTACACAAGCGGCGTCCCAAGTTTGGGAAACACTGACTTAGCTTTCTTGGCAACAAAGGACTAACAAAACTGAGTATGTGATACAGTGCTGGTCCACCAGATGCTCAGCTGACAGGGATTTGGCTGTCAGATTTTAAAGAAAAATACGTACTTTTGTTTACAATTTGGATACATCTTTAATATCCAAAAGGTCAATCAATTCAGAATAGTCTGGACATAAGCTGTGCTCCAATATATTTTTAATGATGCCTGTTTCTTAACTTTTCAATTCTTGCATTTTTTTTAAAGCATCATTGACCTTTTTATACATTTGTGCCAACATTGAGCTATAGGGTATAATGTGTAGGTGGGAGTTTAAACTCAAATAGAATGAACGCACTGACTTTAAAGTTTACCCAAGCATATGGCAGGGTTACTGTATGTGGAAAAGCATAACCTTGACTTTAATTAGTATAAAATTATTTAAAATTCAGCCACAATTGCACATATAATAGACATTAAATGTATCATGAAAACCTAAGAAGGACGTCAGTAAAATTAGCACTCAATGTTTATATCTTTTTTGTGGGTTTTTTTCTACTGAATGAGTGTCTATTTATTTGAAAAGTACATGTTAATCATAAAAGGCCAAGCAAATCCGTATGATACAAAACTGGACTATTGATCTGTTGCTTATTTATGTTTGATGTGGTGTTTAATCCTTGTTAAAACACTTACAATATAGCAATCACAGTTAATTGTTAAACGAGTGACTAACCTTAAGTAAAATTGCAAGTATGCTGTTTCACATGGTTTTCAAACTTTTTAACAACTCTTGAGTTCAATAAAGACAAGCAAACTAATTGATTTACTTTGTTCTTCTGTGTTAATATGTAAATTAACCTGTTATCAACACTCTGGAGTGCATTACTGAAATAGCCTTTTCTTTTCTTTTTTTTGTAATCCTATAAGATTTATACATTTGTTGAGTTCATGAATCTAATAAATTATTCATTCTTACTTTAATGGTCCATTTCTGTAATGAGCTTTTAGATTTTTTTGGTTCAATATTTTGGCTGTTGTCACTAGCTTCACTTACTAAGTTATTTACAATCTTAAATGGCATTTCATGTACTGACTTTAGTGGTAACCTCTCTACCTACTTTTTATCAGGTGCTCTCCAGCCATGTAAAAACAATTCTTCCTGAGTTCTGTTAATTCTGACCTGCAGCATAGCTTCTGCTCAGGACTCCAAGAACAGCAATCAATTGTCATGGTCAATAGGGACCAAGGGCCTGATCCAGCTCCTGCTGAAGTCCAGTGCCAGGCTTTTCCACTGAATTCAGGGGAAGTTGGAGTGAGTCATAAATGGGGAAAATAAACTCCTCCCTAATGAAGTGAATGCCCTAATGGAACTAGAGCCATCTAGTGTCTCACTGATAAATCAGCGTATTTATGCTAAATCAGCATTTAGTTACTTGTTTCAATGGAGGTTAAGTCCATTAATGGCTATTAGCCAGGCTGGGTAAGGAATGGTGTCCCTAGCCTCTGTTTGTCAGAGGATGGAGATGGATGGCAGGAGAGAGATCACTTGATCATTACCTATTAGGTTCACTCCCTCTGGGGCACCTGGCATTGCCCACTGTCAGTAGACAGGATACTGGGCTGGATGGACCTTTGGTCTGACCAAGTACAGCCATTCTTATGTTCTAATGCAAAATGGATCAATGACAGGCTGTGTATGACAGTTGATCAACCCAGATTTCACCCTGCTTCAGGAGCTAAGAACCCCCACCTTCTTTCCCAACTGCTAAATTAGGAAGCAAAAAAATTGCTTCATAGAACTCCTTTCGCTTTAGACCACCAAGCAAGCCATTGCTTTACCTCTGAACTCTTAGCAGGGATTTAGTGCTGTGAAAAGGCGCTACAGTACAAGCAGCAAGCTTTCTCCCTGCCACTGTGCTTCCACTGTGACCTCAAAGGCTTTCCAGAACAGAGAGTAGCACTACCAGGGTTGGCTATGGGTTGTGGAGAGCAGGTTTTCTCAATGCCACTTGCACTGGAAATTTTTGCAGCGTGTCAAGAAGATAATCTTACTCCTTCCTCTCTGGATGTGATGTGAACCCTCTGGAAGTCTGGCTCTCTACTTGGCCCAACTGGAATCCAGGGCAGTAAATATATCTTCCGTTACAATAACTAGAATAAAAATTCTTAAGTGTAAGCTTGTACTTTAGAACAGAAGCCAGGTACTAGAGGTGAGATCCATAAAGGGGACTTAGGCATTGCAACACTGAGCATCATGGTGCCTAGAAAATCCAAGAACAATACTGTGATCCACAAAGCCGAGTTAGATGCCTAAGAATGAGATCCACAAATGCCAGCTTGCTAGGTGGGTAGCTGCCTAAGCTAGCCTATGGGAGGCGCTGATTCGAGAGGGGTGTGCTAAGCCCTGCCCCCTCTCACAGATAGGCACCTATCACTGCTAGCAGTACATGAACAGGAACCAGCTGCCTGGAGTCGGACGTTTTAGGCGCCTACAGTTTTTTGCCAGAATAAGTTGGGAGTCTGTCTTGCTCTACACAAAAGAGCTGGAGGAGGTGCCCACCTTAACTTTTAGCCCAGTGGTTAGAGCACTCACCTGGGATGTGAGAGACCCAGCTTCAAATTGCCCCCTCTGGCAGAAGGGGGGACCAGATTTGACAGGGGTGTCCCACCTCTCAGGAGCATGCACTAGCTACTGAGTTAAGGGATATTCTGATGTGTGGATCTCTCTCCTGTTGAAGCTGTTCCACTGTGCATAAATAATGAAAGGGTGATTGGCATGAGGGAATTGGACACCTCCCCACAATTACTCTCCAAGTATTTATCTGTAGTGGAACATACTGGTATTGCAGAGAAATCAGACTTTCTCAGCAGAGTCCAACTTTCCTCAACCTAAGAGCTGGGGGGGGGCGGGGGGGACGGAGTGGGGATTGGGGTGGTAGGTGGGAGCGGGCTGTCTTTCAACAGGTTAGTATGTCTGCTTGTTAACATCAAGCTGTCCACTGAGGGTGTGTCTACACAACAACTAGACAACTGCATCTGGCCTGTGCCAGCTGGCTCGGGCTGTTTCATTGCTGTGTAGACTTCTGGGCTCTGGCTGGAGCCCAAGCTCTGGGACCCTGTGATAATTGGAACTGGAGAAAAGTACTGAGAATATGCTGTAATGAGTCCTGCATTGTGCCCTAGGGCAATGAATAGATGGCCTCATGGCTTTTATCTCAATTTCTGTTTCTGTGCAACCAAGAGATCAGATGCACTTTCCAGCTGTAGCCTTCTGCCTCTCAGTCCTCTACAGGTAAGCACCTATCTCATGACCTTTGGCCCTCCTGGATGTGGTTGGTATTTTTTAGAGCTAGCCAGGGTTATTTTTGTGTGCAATTTGTTACAATAAAGCTACAACCTTGTCTTCCATTATACTCCAAGTGGGGCTAATGGAAGAATAAGAATATTGGTAAGGTATTGGCCATTTAAAGCAAAATATTTAATGGCATCATCTAGACTCCAGTGGTCTTTAACATATATATTTCTGTCCATATTATGACCAGTTGTATCTTGCCAAAGTGGATTGTTTAATGATCAACAAGAATATTTGTTGGCTCTTAGGCCCTTTTCCCCCATTGTCTACATATTTTGAAGCCCCTATAGAATCTTTTGAAGGTACAAACCTCTAGTAATCAGGTATAAGCCCACTAGCTATTTGGATGTGTTTGGTCAAATAATAAAATGGTTTAATGTTTTAAATCTGTCATTGCTAGGTTTCAGAGTTAACATCCCCTTAACATTGATGAGGCCGTTCATACCTCTGAGCTATTCTTTTTGTTTTGTGTTTTTGTTTTGTTCAGTATTTTCAAGAAGATGGCAACTGCATTGGTTTAGACTGTCGACATTCTGAAGCCTTATTGATTGATTGATATCTAGAAAGGTAATTTTCAAACAAAAGCTCAACGGCTAGAGCACAATCTTGAAGCAGGGGTTGGACTCTGGCAAATCCCACAAACTCTAGAATCATGGGATAGACAGAAACCTGATTGTTCATGTCATTTTCAACCACTCGGAGAAGGAAAAACAGTTACTTACCTTCTCGTAACTTGTTCTTCAAGATGTGGTGTTCATGTCCATTCCAATACCCACCCTCCTACCCCTCTGTTGTAGTAGCCGGCAAGAAGGAACTGAAGGGGGGTCAGGTCGGCAGACCACTACATTGAGCACCCTGAGGGCACAACTTCAGGGGGCACCTAGGCCGACCCTACGGATCCTGCTAGGGGCAAAATCTTCCGGCTGCCATGCACGTGCACACCTGATTGGAATGGACATGAACAACACGTCTTGAAGAACAACAGTTACGAGAAGGTGAGTAACCGTTTTATCCATCCAGCCTATGGTGCTACGCGGGGTGGAGGTGGGAGGTGTTAATATTGCTCTCTGCTGCAATAGCCACTTGGCATCTCCCCTGAGATCAGCACTCTAGTGTCCTAAAGTTAACTAGACACACACAGTGAGGGTCCTTGCCCCAATTAGATTCTTTTCTAAATAGGCAAGATGTATTAAAAGGGGAAGGGAGGAAGATAGGTTAAATAATTGCCCTGGGTCTCTAGAACACGGACAATTATAAGTCAGTGGAAACACCCCCAGTGATTTCAGTGGGCTTTGGCTCAGGGGCAGAGTAGAGAACCCAGGCCAGGTCTGTTAAATGTGCGTCCTTTACCATTAGACCACCTTGCTTTCACCGTCGGTGTCCATCCCTGCAGAGAATACCTTAATTATAACTAAAGGCGGCGTTGGTATGAAACTCTACAAGGCAGCTCCTATTCACACGGCACGGGGATGGTGAAGGTGGGGTAAGGCGATGTAGACCCCTGTTGGTCTATACCGTGTGTGGTCTAGAAATGATGTAACATGGATTATCCTGGGGCCATAGCCATGGCTTTATGGATCGGGAGGCACACAAGAGGCTTGACTTCCTAATCTCCCCTCCCCAGCCAAGTCTGTTCTATCTTTAACGCTTCCTGTTCTGAGAGGAGCCGAGCCTGATCGTGCTTCCTGGATGGAGCTCGAAACACGCACAGCAAAGACTCTGCTAGTCGTGACTGCTCACGTATCTTCCCCCCTCCCGCCCCATTCACACTCAACATCAAAGGCAGGGCAGGAAACCCATCAATCCATCCAGTCATGGTACGTCTCTCCCACGGGGGCCGCGAAAAGCCGCTTCAGGGAAGTTGAAACGAAGGAAGCTCAAGGGCCCTTTTCCCTTCCCCTCTCAGCAGTTTGTACAGGTGGGGGGCACGTGGGTAAAACATTTCCACGCGAGGGGGGGCCCGTTCCTAGGAGACCACAGCTCAAGTGCAAACGGGGAGCCCCCAAAGGACAGCTTGGAGTTGGCAAGGAATGGAAGGGGGGAGGGGAGATGAGATAATTTCTGCTCATCTATCCTTCCCCTGGCCGGAGAGAGAGAGATCTGGATCTAGCCAGAGAGGGGGTGGCCGATGGGAAAACAACCAGCCTTTGGTTTAGCTCCACGTGTGTTTTAAGATGTGGCACCCTGCAAGCTGCCTTGCTCAAGAGCCGGTGGTTTTTGCAAACCGGTAGCAAAAGGCCTCCAGGGAGTTAGGCTCAAGTGCTCAGTGGCGGGGACAAGAGCAGATGATGTATGTGTGTGTGTGTGTGGGGGGGGAATTTGTGGTTGAGCCTGGGGGCATCGTGCCTAGCGGGATCGGGCCCGGGATCGGGCCCAGGAGCGGGGAGACCCCTGTCTCAGGAGGCTAAGTGAAAAGCTTGGGGACGGAACCTGGTTCTTGACAGGTTTCCGGGCTCCCTTAGAGAGGATCACATTCCCCCTCACGCCCATTCCCTTCCCCACCTTTGGGGGTCTAATGCGAATAACGAATTAATCGTTGTTCGTTACCTGGGGGGCTGTGGGTTCCGCTAAACTGCACGGCCTGGCGTCCCCCCGCTTTCTGGTTTATGTGTTTTGGGGGGGTCTCTGCTGCCCGAGCGCGAAATGATCAGAACCGGCTCGTGGGGAGCGACCGGCCTTTGGGTGGAAGGAGAATTGGACGCAAAGGTGCCTGTGAAACCCCAGCCAAACCCGATCTTTTCTCTCCCTCGTTCCTCACCTGCCGGGTGTGTGTGTGTGTGTGTGTGTGTGTGTGTGTGTGTGTGTGTGTGTGTGTGTGTGTGTGTGTGTGTGTGTGTGTGTGTGTGTGTGTGTGTGTGTGTGTGTGAAAGGACCAGGATTCTGGTGGCTTCAGGTGGCCCTGTGTCCTCGGAAGCCTTTGTTCTGAAATGCCCAATACACCGCGTTTGCAGGGTAAGGCCTTCTCTGTCTCACACAATTGACGAGGCTGGCTGCATTTTAGGACAGGGATGATGGGATCCCTTGCAAAGAGCCAGCCTCCCACGCCAAACCCTCCTGGAGGCGAACCGCCCAGGACTGGGAAGCGGAAGGTAGCCAGGTAGGCGCATATGGGTAAGAGAGAGAAAATAAACGCTGATTCTTTTTCTCATCTCACATGACTGCTGGTAAAACCCAGGCAGCCTCTAACTAAGGATGATCCAGCGCCGAGACCTTCACAGCACAGCCGTCAGCTATCCCCTACCTCGTGTCTTTGCTGATCAAACAGAAAACCCCTGAGATACACGCGGCCATCACATTGTTCCAAAGGGGGGGGGGGGAATAAATCAACATTGGGAGTTGAGTGCCCCAAAACTACACACTCTGTTTCGCAATCATTTCCCTGAAGGTTGCTTGGCCATTCTGCAATTGTAAAAGGTAGCACATGTGCAACCAAATCACGATTTAATCCTGGACAAACCAGGGTGGCATCCTACATTTGATTTCGTTATTTACTTAGTTATTTCTTGTTTTGTTTATTTGTGTGTCACGCTCGGTATTGTAATGGTGATTATTTGATTAGTAGGGTTCACTCGCATTTATGTGGGACCTACACCTTAATACTTAAAGTGAATAGATTGGTATTTCAATCGAGGTAGTGTAGTTAGCACGTTTGTAAAAAGCTAGTGTGGACCCTTCCCCACATGACTGATCCAGATTTATTCTTTACCTTGTGTTAATCCCCTTGATACAGCGTATATTGTATGGTTTAGAATTTAAAAAGCCAACGTATTTCTCAAGGATAGGAAAAAATACCCTAAAGCACTCCAGCTTTAAAGGACAGCGATCATTTTCCACCTGATCTTCTATTTTGTACATGGCACTCACTTGCTATCTTGGCAGATCATTCTCTTTCAGCCATGTCTTATTGTTTTAAATAATCAGATTGTCTTCCTCCCCCAGTCCCTTCCACCCCACGTTTCACAGCCCAGCTATATTGACCGAGCACGATCCGAAATGCTTTTGTGTTTTCCCAGTTTCAAGTTGATTATTTTCCAGGATTTACCTTTTATTTCTCACACACTCCCCTCCCCACTTTAAATCCCCGAGCCCCACATGGATTGCAGAGTCTTTTACCACCCCCTCCTAAACCTGATCAGATTAAATTAAAACTAGAGATCCCCCCCCCCATTTATGCTTGCAGTGAAGAAATATTGGAGAGGGGGGGAGCTTGCTTAAATGTTCCCTGTCAGTTTGCTTTATTTACCCTATTGTCCCAGACAGCCCCCCCTCCTCACTCAATATCTCCAGCAATTTATTTTGGCTCATTAAATTTAATTAAGAACTGAGTAGGTGTTCCATATTTAATCAAAAAAATGCAGGGGCATAATAACCTCCAAGAGGACTAAAATAAAGAATTGCTATTCAAATGTGGGCAGTCATGGTGCATTTTTTATTACTCTTTTCTACAGTGTCTTTTTAAGAGCCTCTAAGCATACACACAGAAAAAGCTATAAGGCATGCATTCCAAAGTTATTCCTATGCATATCCTTGCAATAAGTTCCCGCTTTCCTTCGATAAAATTGCCAAATAATAATGAATCATTTCATAAATAATGGGTTTAGAAGCTTATCAGGGCAGGCGGGCCATTGCTGGGGCTTTATCTCTGTTGGCCACATTGCTCTAGTGTTCCGTTCTCCATACTAAATAGGAAACTGGACGTGATGTGGAATTAGATCCTGCTCCAGTGAATCCACCCAGCACTACCGTAAGAGAGAGAGGGGGAAAAAATATAGCAGCAATGAATAGGCCACAAAATGGCTCCACTCACTTTTACCAATGAAAAGCAAATGGTGAGTATATAGATTTATGTATATATAAAGGGGAAAGCGTTGTATTTTGCGCATTGTTTCCAGGGCTTCCTTTTGGAGAGCGAGCGAGCATTTTCACGTTTGTTGCGCAATATGTAAAAATGCGCAACAAAAATTAAAAACAATTCTCAGTTGTTCAATGGGTGGAGGCAGGGGGGAAGGGACGGATCTTTTTCTTTTTGGGAAATTTCGTTGAGCAAATTGATCCCAAAGTAGCTGGATATTTGATGCTGCAGAGAGAAGGCAGGATTAACAACCCTTTCTTCGGGGCAGATGCAGAAGCGAAGTATAGATATGGGTGTATAGGTTTGGGTAGGATTGGTTTTGTTCCTTTTAATCGGGATCTGGTTTTGCTATGGAGCCAGTTAATCGGAAAGGCCCTGTTTGAGTCTAGCTAGCAAGAAGCAACTCCAAAATAATGTTTTATTTCATTCTATTTTTGTTGTTGTTGTTGCTCCTGGAGGGGAAATGAACTAATACTTGGATTAATGGGTACAAATTTCCCGTCAGATCCACAGTTCTAAACAAAGACTCTAGGACAGGGGTTACGACCAGCACAAATTACGTAGGAGAAGTGGAAATTAAGACATTAAAATTATAGGATTCACCCCCCCCCATGTTATTCTAGTAACAAATTCGATCCGAAAGACGCAAATTCAATCAGATTCTCTGCTGATGTTTTAAAAGTGAAATATTATGAAGGCAAAGAGGAAAATCGGTTGGGAAGGGTTACTTATTTATCTTCCTACGGAAAATGAAACGATTATTATTTTCTGCTATTGCATTTGAACAGGCTCGGGAAATGCTCTGTGAAATGATCAGAAAAGAAAGTGCTTTGGCTAATGGCTTGTTGGTCATTGTCTCTGTGTTTCGCTGTTATTTTGCCTTGTATATTTGTGAAGGGAAAAGGAAGGATGTGTTTAAAATTGCTGATTCCTTCTTGTTGTATTGTACTCTGGTTTAACTCGTTGAAAGAGATCCAAAAATGAAATATTTCCACTTCGCAATTTTATAGAGAGAGATGTGGAGTAGACAGACATATTAGGCAGAGCTATCGACACAGGGAGTTTATATATCCTTTAGGATTACATCCTTTAAGCAGTCACAAATACCGGGATTTTTTTTAAAAAAATCATCCTGATTCATAATTAATGTCATGCTAAAGTAATTGACAGGAGGGAAATATTTCTATTGTGTGGGTGGGACTGAAAATAACCGATATTCAGGATTGGATCCCATCTCAAACTTTCAATGAGAAATTCTGACAAAGACTGTACTATATAAAAGCTTCAACCTGCGTATTCATCTCCGACTGGCTTGTAGGTTTAATTTTTAGGCCCTGCACTTTTAATAGCATGTCTGCAAATCTGCAGGCAACGGTTTGAGAAATGCTAGCTGAAAACAAACATCCTGTTTTCAGCTCTAGTCCGGTAATACAAATAAATCGTTTGTTTTATTTCGACCTATATGTGTGATGGGATATATGTAGAGAGAAGTCTTTATGTTATATATTTATATTAGTAAGGGGTTTGCATTCCTGTTAAACCCATTTATTAATAGAAATATATGAATATGAAGAACAAGATATTTCCATATATATTACATATATTATAAATTTGTATTTAAAACAAATAAATAAGTATTTATAAACGTGTTTTAATTTTATATATATATATATATATATATATATATATATATATATATATATATATATATATATATATATATATATATATATATATATATATATATATATATAAACTTATATTTGTGTGTATCTATTATATTTATATTATTAATAGGGTGTGTTTCTGTCTATATACCCTATCTATGCACACTATATTTATTATCTTTAATTAAATTAAATATAATTTATCTCTAATTAAATTTTAAATATAATTTAATTAAAGATAATAAATATAGTGTGCATAGATAGGGTGTGTTTCTGTCTATATACCCTATTAATAATATAAACATCCCTATATACATTGAAACTAAATAATATAGATTTTTTAATGTGATATCCAAATTCCAAGCCCAATTTACGCATAAGGGGAGATTATATTTGGCTCCAGTCCCCCAGCCCGTTAGTTCTGATTGGCTAGGGTGGGTGTACGGCGGCCATCCGTAGCCACACACCTTTCTATCAGCGTTCGCTATCTTGATGTCGATCTCTCCGGCTCCAAGGTTTTAATGTGCAGTTGATCTAAAGGAACTGGGGCAAGAGATCTCCCCCGGCCCCCGGGAATTAGCTGCATTATTCCGATATGGGTTTCCTTTCTCCTTGTCAAGTCGTAAGTATCCTTGAGGTGAGAGGAGAGAAGGCAGCCCTGAGCCGGAGAGATCTTTTGTTGGAACAGGACACTCGAGGGGTTCCTACTTCACTAGGACAGATGTGACTAATCGCTCACACGATGCCATATCCCGACACACCCGTAGGATCCTTTCTGGAGAGGTGGCTGGGAAAGGGCCAGCGCCCTGGAATTTTTTTCAGGTCTTCTCTACAAACGACCTGGTTAACTGAACCCCGCAGAAGCCAAGGAAATTAAGGTTAGAAAGGCTGAGTCTGGGATCAGATCAGACTTCTGCCTTCGGCAAAGCACTGGGCCTCCTTTATTTACACCAGCCCTGAAATGAACAAACCAAACTTCAGGAGGAAACAAAATGGAAACAATAATTTCTCAGCGTTAAATGCGTCTTCTGTAACGATACATCCATGTGTTTGTCTGATGGCAGATGAGCCACTAATCAGCTCCTTGCCCAGCTGATGGGTCCTGTCTCCTGCCTGCCTTGGCTAATGGCTAGAGAAGGCGCCTATAGATCGTTTTTTAAACAAGTTGACTTCAAATGTACCTAACACATTTTGGATACGACCAGGTAGTACAGCTACAGGATTGGGGTCTTTCGGCCCAAAGCCATGGGCCAGTCTGCTTAAAACAAAAATCGACGGTGTAATATGTCCCCCAAATAGGAAACATCAAATTAACCCGATGCTGCTCTCCTTACTCAAGAATAGGCCCCGGAGTAGACATTTGTTTTGGAACAATATAGCTATTTCCCATTGCTGTCATATTTGATCAGACTCCACATCTTGGTTATAGACAAAGCTAGTCGTTTGAAATGAATGGGAAGTTTATCTATCTATCTATCTATCTATCTATCTATCTATCTATCTATCTATCTATCTATCTATCTATCTATCGTATTATATTCTACTACGTTAATACGGAAATACTACATTCTTATATTTCTCAGCAAAACATTGCAATCATTGTATACAGATTAAGTATTACATTCTCCTCATGCAAGATTTTCACAATGGCTTTGCTGAGAAATATATACGGGGTGTGTATATTTTTATATATACACACACACACACACTATATATATATATATATATATATATTTATATATATACAAACACACACTATATACACACCTCGTATATATTTCTCAGAAAAGCCATTGTGATAATCTTGCATGAGGAGAATGTAATAATTTTATACACACTCTATAGCGAGAGAGAGTGTGTGTGTGTGTATAAAAATATACACACCCCGTATATATTTCTCAGCAAAGCCATTGTGATAATCTTGCATGAGGAGAATGTAATATTTTTATACACACACACACACACACATGTATATATATAAAAATATACACACCCCGTATATATTTCTCAGCAAAGCCATTGTGATCACTATGTTGCATGAGTAGAATTTAATACTTCAACTATATCTCCCTATATAACAACATAATTATCACAATGACTTTGCTGAGAAATACATTATGTGTGTGTATATTAGAACGCAATGGTTCAGTGTTAAAGCAATCAAACGTAATACTATGTTTATAGCAAAGTACTATAATATAATGCTATATATTTGTATATACATTTATTGTAATGCAATATAATCGCCACAATGGCCCTGCATTTTATAGTGTATGTATATATGTGCGTGTATATATAATATAGGATACACATATATATGTAAATACTACTATCCAGTGTGTGTATGTGTCCAGATAGAAATATAATACCCCTTTAAACAGTTCTCGAATTAGAAATAAACACGTTCTTTCATGCTCTTTAGAGCTGGTAACCATGATACATTCATCTTCAAATCAACAGTTTCCACGAAGGTTGGTTGAGTTCAAAAGCGTAACCTGCGGTAGCAGCAAAACGGTGTTTCCATTGGAAATCTCGCCAATAAACGCCTATTTAGCCCTGTCCTTTTGTCAACATTAACTGTAATAAAACGAAAAATCCGAAGCTCTCGGTTTACCCTTCGATAAAAATGTGCTATTCTTTAAACACCATCACGTCCACGTCTTCAAACCCTGGAGTTTATTCTCTTTCTCTATCTGGACTGCAAAACAATTAATAGAAAATAAACGATTCCAGCGGGGGCTAAGTCACCTGATAGTGCAACAGCAAATGTTGGATCAAGGAAAAGATTAAATGTGAGGCTTAAATAGGCAACACACACAGAGATATTAAGCTAAGGCTAATGGTGAAAGGAATAGTGATCCCTGGGCTTGGGGGGATTGCCCCAAGCCCATCTGTTGGCCACACCTGGCTCCGGTGAACCCTCATCTTTTTAAATACTGGGTGAAATCCTGGCCCCACGGAGGTCCAGGGGACTTTTGCCATTGACTTGAATGGGGCCGGGATTTCATCTCTCGTCCTGCCCGGGCGGAGAAGCTGCCCCAGCGCTTCGGTACAAATAGCTGAGCGTGCCCCTCTTCTGATCCAAAGACTCGTCTGGATCAGAATATGATTTCTCCTGCTACGAAATCATTGCAGCGGGAGCTTGGCTCCCAGGCCGGAACAATGGGCGCCGAGGTGTGCTTGCCTGGACGCTGCTGTCAAACTGGCAACATCTGTCACCGTCACCTCTTTTCTGTTCCTTTTTTCCTGCCCCCCCTTTTCCTTTCCCCCTCTTTTTCATCCCTCTTCCCCCTTTTCTTTCCACCCCTCCCACCACTTTTCTTCTTTTTTCCATCCCTCTCCCAATCTTTTTCTCTCCGTCCCTCCTCACTTTTCTTCTTCTTTCTTTCCATCCTTCCCCCAGTCTTTCTTTCTTTCTCCCTCCCCCCTCTCGGCCGGGCAGTCCCTCCGCCTCGCAGGGGTGCTCTCGGCTCCCCCCACCCCCCTCACCTCCTCTCCTCTCTCCCCCAGGACGATGGAGAGGCTGCCGGCGGAGCTGCCCCCCAGTGACCCGCGGGATGCCCGGCCCCCCCAGCAGCACGATCCGGGAGCGGAAGGCACGAGCGAGCCGGAGAGCAGCCGCGGGGGGATGGAGGTCCCAGGAGAGCCCCAGCTGCTGCTCAATGGGGTTTCCAAGGAGACCGGCCGGCCCTCCCCCGGGCCCCCCGCCGCCGCCGTGCCGGTGATCGAGCTGGTGCGCAGGGACATAAAAGGCCGCGAGGCGCCCGGCGAGGCGATGCAGAGAGCGCCGGGCGCCGAGCCGTGCAGAGCCCCGGCCGAGGCCGCCTGCGACGCCCGCATGGTGCAGCTGAGCCCCCCGGCGCTTCCCCTGCCGGCGGCCGGCAGAGCCATGCTCTACAACATCGGCCAGCCGCTGGCCACCATCAACAGGTCCGTGCCCTGCCCGATCTCCCCGTCTGTCCCCGGGAGGCTGTCCGTCTTTTTCTGTCTGTCTGTCCGTCTCCTCACTCCTACAGCAGCATCCGCGCCCTGTCCTAGCCTGAGATGAAGTCTTTAGTACTGTTTCTTCGGAAAACTGCAGGATTATTTATCTTCTTCTGTCTCTCCGACCTCTCTCTGTCTTCCTGTCCTGCACGTATCTATCTATCTATCTATCTATCTATCTATCTATCTATCTATCTATCTATCTAATCATAAAAACCGAAGTTCATAAGGACAGGAGGTTGTCTGGCAAAGGAACCTTTCTCTATCTGGGCATGTAATAATATTTGTGTGTGGATAATTGTGGGAGAGTTTGTATGTATGTAATTTTGCAAAGCAAAACATCTGTTGTAGCCCTTGGAACAAGGGTAATTATATATATATATAATATATATATATATATATATATATATATATATATATATATATATATCATACGTTAAAATTATATTAAAATGTAATATTTTAAATGCAAAGGTGTAAACGTAGACAGTGCTATATTTATCGAATGGGCAATTTTTTTGTTTCCTTGAAGAAATCTCTCAGCTCTTTGCACTGGGTGAGATGTGTGTGACCCTACAAATAATCATGACAGTGGGAAGAAATTGCTTCAGAATATGCATTGTATGTAGTGTGTGTAAATAAATATATACACACACCCTACAATGCAGTTATATAATACAATTCAATTCCATTTTCTCTCATTCAATACAAATGAATAGTAGTTCAGCATATGTGTGTTATATATCATCTAGAGAAACCTGTTCCAGAGATCAGGTGGCCTCCTGTCTTAAAAGACATGCCAGAAAGTGCACATAAAAGTATTAGAATTCTATCACATTGATTGGAAGACCTACAAATTTTTATCCTGGTCACTTAAGACAGATGTCTGTTATGCTGCATATGTAAATGTATGTATAATGTGTATATGTATAATGTGTGTATGTGTATCTAGATCTGTACACTCACACATGCATTCATATATCCTCAACTGGTATCAACTGGCATAGCTTGATAGATTTGAAAGTCCCTTTGATGTCAGTGGAGCTAAGTTGATTTACACCAGCTGAAGATCTGGCCTATAATATCTAATAGTTCTTCTTCAAGTGGCTGCTGCACAGATGCCCATGGTGCTCCCCACGAGTGGAAATGTGTAGCGTCCATCTCGAAGAACCCCGGCGACACGGGAGAACCCTTCATGAAGTGTGTCTGTGTGTTTTCCTCCTCATTTTTTTTCTGACCTTCTCTTTGTACCTTGTTTGCAGTGGGTTTTTTGGAGAGCCAGACAGCTTCTCAATGTACAACAACAACAGAATGAAAAGAAGACCGTCTCCTTATGAAGTGGAGATCAGTGATGGTGAGAATCTTTTCTTCTGCTCCCGATGGTGTATATCAAGTGCAAAGGGATGTAGCTGGTGCTTAATGTTGGTGACATGGGAAGGTTGCTTAGACCAACATGTGTTGGGATAAAATACAAAGCAATAAAAGGATGAGGGAGAGGATGACATCACTCCTACTGTCTGATAGCTTACTCCTGCCCTGGGTCTTGACTCCTGGATAATGGAGCCAATATTTCCCGCTCCATCTGGTAACCAGTCTGATGATGAAGGACTTAATAATATTGCCCCAGTTCAGCAATGCACTCTAGCAGGTGTTTAATTCCATCCCTATTCTGCAAACCACTTAGCACTTGTTTAAGGCTATGTCTACAGAGCCCATGCTGGCCTAGCCCCCTAGTGTAGATACAGTGTACAAGACAGAAGGAGTTTTTCTGCCAGTGTAGGAAGGCCACCTCCCTGAACAATGTTAGCTATGCTGACCGAAGTGGTCCTCCATCAGCATAGCTGCATCCACACTGGGAGTTTTATCAACATACTACATAGTCTAGGGAATGTGTTTTTTTCACCCCCAGACTGACATAGCTATGCCAGTATAAGTTTTAAGTGTAGACCAGGCCTAAGTCCCATTGTAGTGAGAGAGAATTATATACATGCTTGAGTGCTTTGCTGAATAGGGGCCATTCTTCTGAGGTGCAGTAATTGCAAAGACACTTCAGCAAGTCACCATATAGAGGCTTGCCTTGTGCCAGAAGCTCTCAAGCAGAATTGCCCTTTGAAATTGACCAGTTCTGCTTCCAGACTGCTGGCCCAGAGTTTATAATGTATTTTAAAAAATCTTTCAAAGTATGGAAGGAATTAAAAAGCCTAGGATATTATCTCACTACCTACCCCTGTGCAGTCCTATTGGTTTCAGTGGGAATGCCTATGTGAGTAAACACTCCTATGTAGTGTATGTTTCCAGTCAAAGGTCCTTAGTTTTTAAATCAAAGCCTAAAGCTCTCCACAGTGACAGATGTCTATAGAAATGAGATGAAAGGATAAAAAGAAAATGCATTTTAAATGATAAAACATTGAAATCCACAAAAGCCCGAAATTTCAGTTACCTTCATTTGTCTTTCTTTTTAGCTAACCTATCCAAATAAAACCCCAGTCCTCCACATTTCAAAAGAAAATTGTGAGGCTAACATAATGCTTGCAAAACATCACTCCAGTCTCACTGCATTTATGTTATTCCCTTTCCCTCCATCCTCTGTCTGTTTGTCCATTTATATTGTAAGCTGGTTGGGGCAGGGACTGTCTCTCACCATGTTTCTGTACAGCACCTAGCAGAATAGGGTCCTTATCTTGGTTGGAGCCTTTAGGTTCTACCATTATATAAATAATAATTAAGGCTGACAAATAAAAACACAAGTGTGTATCAATGTCATGAGAGTCTGAGCAAGAGTTTTAACCTTACCACTGAGTTTACTTGTTTTTAGCGTAGATGTGAAGTTTTACTTATATATAATACACACAATAACTGTTTAGATGAGCAGTACATGTATAAATGTATTTGAAAGAAAAGTGAATATGTATTTACTAGATAATGTATTAGGTATAATCATTGGGCCTGATCCTGCGGATCCCAAATTGGTTGATTAAGTATTTGCCGGATCAGGCCTTTGAACTAGGATAGTTTTGAGGGGTGTATCTCAGGGAGCAGACTGGGACCCTGAGCCTGCAAACACTAACGCATGTGAATAACCTTAAAGTTACATGGGTGAGTGTTTGCAGGCCCAGAGGGCCTGATCCAAAGCCCACTGAAGTCAGTGGAAAGATTCCAAGGGGTTTTGGATCAAATTTATATTTAGCAAGTCAAGTAAATAGGGCAAAATTGTGCCCCTAAACATGAACATGCAACTTCCACTGACATCAATGGACTGCAGCTGATACAAGAAAGTGTAATGTCTTCAGAACAGTTATGGTTTGTCTGTCAAGGAGTATTTCATATCTGACAAGATTTGCAACATGGGTCATTTGGGGGGAGAAACAGAGACATTAAACTAGGAGCGCTCTTTGGGAGATAGAATGGCAAAATAGGCCTGGACTTTTTCTCCTAAAATAGGGGCAGTGTAGGTATGCAAATTTCAGTTTTAAGCTTTGCAAGTCAGTTCGATTTATGATCAAACCAGAATGAGCAGGTGGAGAATTGGCATTCACAGGGGCAGGGGACTGGACAGCGCATAAGTGAGGTACAGAAATGAGAGTATGGTGGCCATTTTTAGGCCTTTCAGTTGCTTCCTCTGCCAACCAGGATAGTGGCTTAATCTGGCATGTTTAAAACCTGCACTTGGAAGAAACTGATAGCAGACGGGCCAGTCACTGACCCAGAAATATGTCTGAAGATTCTAAGAAAATAATATATGTTGCAAGCAGAGTCTCAGTAGCTCCCGATGTCAGCTGGACAGATTCTTCCCCCGCCTGCAGCGCCCGCTCCTCTCAGCTTATTGGATCATGAGTAACAAACCACCTGGCTTCCTGGCTTTCTCCCAACCTTCATGTTTACCCCCACAGGGCTCAGCCCTGAACTGCACAAGCTGAGTGCTTCAGAGAGGAACAGTGGTGAAGCCCCCAAAGTAACTCCAATCAAAATCCTTTTTCGTGAAAACGTTTTGTCGAAGTGTTAAAATTTTTGACCGCTCTCCAAGCCAGCTGCAAAACAAATAAATACATAAAGTTCACAAAAAGTTTTGAAAACTGTTTGCAAAAAAATTCTGTTGGGATTTTGAAAAATTTCTCCTTTTGATTTTTATTATATTTAACAAATTACGGAGAAAGCCCTATTCAATCTTCTGAATTAATTACCAGACAAATTTCATTTAGAAGAATACCTCCGTTTTTCACGACCTATCCATAAAGCGTCCTGTGTTATCCATCACTTCAAATATTTAAATCAAGAAAGGATGACTGTTTTTCTAAAAGATATGCTTCAGTTCAACCATAGTTACTGGGTTCAATGCAGGATTCCGGAGATGAAATTCTACACCTGCATTGTGTCTGATGTCAACGCAGGAATCGGGGTGAAATTCTATGGTCTGCGTTATGCCTGATGTCATCTTAGATCAGGGGTCGGCAACCTTTCAGAAGTGGTGTGCCGAGTCTTCATTTATTCACTCTAATTTAAGGTTTCGCGTGCCGGTTATACATTTTAAACTTTTTTAGAAGGTCTCTTTCTGTAAGTCTATAATATATAACTAAACTATTGTTGTAGGTAAAGTAAATAAGGGTTTTAAAATGTTTAAGAAGCTTCATTTAAAATTAAATTAAAATGCAGAGCCCCCCGGACTGGTGGCCAGGACCCGGGCAGTGTGAGTGCCACTGAAAATCAGCTCGCGTGCCACCTTTGGCACGCATGCCATAGGTTGCCTACCCCTGTCTTAGATGATCACAGCATTTTAAAAAATGTATGAATGGATTCCTTAGGGGCACCAGCCCCCCAGTGAACTCAATGGGTATTCTGTGCATGCAAGATTGGGCCCTTGGCTTTTTCGCCTTTCTCTGGAGCATTGAGCATCTGTTAGGATCAGGTGGGCGTATCCCACACGATCAAATGTCCTGCGTATGCAGCGGAGGGGGGAATCTGGGGTGGGTAGTGATGGACCTCAGTCCTTCCCATTTTCTGTGATTGTTCTTGTTGTTATTTGGGTTGGATTTATTTTTAACGGTGGGGAGGGGAAAGGGACGATTGTGCATTTCAACTATGCAGCTCCTGGTAATGTGATTGAGATGTGTCTGTTTGCTTATACATGGCTGATTTGGTTTGGAGGGGCCAGTAGCTTGAATCTGTCGCAGCAATGACTGCAGTTGCTTAGAAGTGTTTCCAGTTGCAAAGCCCATGGAATGGATTTTTCTCACAACACATCATGTGTCAGTGTTTTCTTTTTCCCAGCCAGCATTTAATTTCCTAGTGTTTGGGATTTCTGTCTTCTCTGATCTTGAGGGTGGATGTATCAGGAGGCAGCCGCATTTTATTAGTATGTTGCAACAGTATTATAAGTGAGCTTCAGAGCACATCGTCTATTATCCATTTGCTATAGCTGAACTCCCCACCCCAGGAGTCCAAGTGTGTGTTAACAACCAAAACACGCACAGTACAGTGGGCACATGGCTAGAGCCAAAGCATCCCACTGGTAGGCACGAGCATTGGGTGATGATGGAACACTGGGCAGTCTAAACAACTGACCACAGGCAGGTGCATATTGGTCAGGGACTTATTCCCACCATGCAGTAATCAGACAAGGGATTTCAAGAGTATAGCATGTGGTCATGTTCTGTACAAGGCCATGTGATCTGTCATTCAGTGTCACCCCCATAGATATTATACATACATTTGTCCTTGGTGTTGTGCTTTTCCAGGCATGTCTCTCATCTTTAGAGTGGTTTTTGCCATGGCAACCCTCATGAGGTCTCCTGCTAGGCTCCTTCAATAACGATTTATGGAAAGCAAAATATGTATTAATAATAATACACTCGGTGAGTACTATTTGGATAGAAGTTGCACTGTCCAATAGTTGGAATGAGTGCCCGGTTGTACATGCTTCCACTGGTCCAGGGAAATGGGATGCTGAGATTGCACTCCAACCTGGATCTTATGCATGGCAGGACCCACTGATAAATCTTTCCCCTCCATGCATACAACCCCCACCAATGGCAGTAGGCGTTATGATCACACATTGAAAGGAGAACACACAGTCAATGTTGCTATCTATCTGGTCTTCCGGGATGTTACCTGTTTTAGGTTAACACATTCATTCTAAAACTGGCCATGGGGTGAAACTAGCCATTTTAAATGGAGTTCACTGCTTGCCAGGCTAAATTAACAGCAGTATTTTATTGTTGTTTCCCCTCCTACAAAAGTCAATCAAAATAGAATCAGGTTGAGGGTATCTACAGGACAGGAAAAACATGGTCAGCGACAGCATCATTGTAAGGCGCTCCAGCTGCTTTGCCAACGTTCCACAATGCTGACCCGAAGAGAAAGCTTCTAAAACTGATAGGGGTTCCAGGATGATTTGGTTCCTGGTCTCCATTCAGAATTCCAACAGAGGCACTAATTTTTGTTTGTTTGGCTTTGGTCATAGAATGTCAGGGTTGGAAGGGGCCTTAGGAGGTCATCTAGTCCAACCCCCTGCTCAAAGCAGGACCAATCCCCAGACAGATTTTTGCCCCAGATCCCTAAATGGCCCCCTCAAGGATTGAATTTACAACCCTGGGTTTAGCAGATCAATGCTCAAACTAGGAGGGAGGCTGGTTTTGTAATGTGGCTACCTGTTCCCAAGGAATTGGGCTGAGTACCAGCAACTCATTTCACATAGGCCATCAAATGGACACGTAACAGCTTTAAGCTCCCTACCAGCTTTGGGTTTGTATCAAATAAATGATTTAGACAAGTATCTGTATCCTGACCATAAAACCACCAAAACCTCTGCTCTCTCACGTTGTCTCTTGTCATATCTGTTTTGGCCAATGTTAAGAGACGTTAATGAAGTATAAAATATAAGGCAGCTGCATGAGCTAACCTTGTACAAGTCCTTTATCACTGGGATATGATGAAAACAAACAGCCTGCTAATCACATATATGGCCTAAGCTTTCAAACTTAGCTGACTAAAGTTAGACGCCTAAATAGAAATGATCTGATTTTCAGTTCCCATTGGCTCGAACGGAAGTTGTGGCAATTCTAAAAACCAGACCACTTCTGTTGAGATGCCTACCTAGGGAAGTAGGTGCCTAAAGTTAGTCAGTCACATTGGGAAATTTTGACCGTTAAGTGAAATGATAAATTATCTGTTTAATGCTGCCCCTAATCATGCACTATTGTAATTTCAGGTCCCCATACAAAAGTGGTCCGCCGCATTTTTACCAATAGCCGGGAAAGGTGGAGACAACAGAATGTCAATGGTGCATTCGCAGAGCTTCGTAAACTCATTCCGACCCACCCACCTGACAAAAAACTGAGCAAGAATGAAATTTTACGTCTGGCTATGAAATACATCAACTTCCTGGCCAAACTGCTTAATGACCAGGAAGAAGAAGGAAACCAAAGGGGCAAAGCGAACAAAGACACTGGGATAGTCCAAGAGGACCTCCTGCAGGACATGTTGTCTCCAAACTCTAGCTGTGGAAGCTCTTTAGATGGAGCAGGGAGCCCGGACAGCTTCACAGAAGAACATGAAACATTAGATTCAAAGCATACGAGGACTCTTCATCACTCCATTCTTCCTGTAGAAGGCAATGCCCAGCGATGACGACCTTACAGATCCCTCCTAAAACACAGAGGGGAAAGTAAACCCTAAGTCTCTGGGTCTTGGAATTACACCCTATTTTCTCAGCTCTACATCTCCAAAAAGAAAACAGGAACTTGAGCTCGTCAAGTTCTCACTCCAATATTTCTAAAGGTCACAATCCCTGAACTAAAAGGACAGTGAGTTGATGGAGAACAAGACCAAATCAAGTGGACATTCAACATTTAGGTACTTGATCGGATGGAGATGAAAGTCATCTTATTGTACATATTGTTCATGGATGTAATACTGGATGGGGGGAGGGAACATTGCTGACACCTCTTCAATATCAAGTGATTTGATGATGATCTCTTGAAACAGAATAATCATGGATCAGAAACAGGCAGCAACTCCCTCTTTCACTGCCAATGGAAGCTACATGTCCCTTCCATTTGCATGTGGCACTTGGAAACTACCAAAATCTCTAACAGTTCTGCAGCATCTCTCCAAACCATTCTGATGACGTATATGCAACTTGTCGGTGTGGAAGCTAGGACAATGCCTTC
Organism: Emys orbicularis; assembly: GCF_028017835.1. Classification (NCBI taxonomy): domain Eukaryota; kingdom Metazoa; phylum Chordata; order Testudines; family Emydidae; genus Emys; species Emys orbicularis. Next base: position 6,496,578 of record NC_088690.1, on the reverse strand, counting down.
TTGTTGTCCAAGAGCTTTTGACTGTACCTTTTTAAAGAGCTGAAAAATGCCTCCCACTAAAGAACTATTACAAGGAATGAGACTTTTTTTTTTTTCCCCAAAAAAACCCCCAAAACCTTAGCCTAACTTTGGATTGTTTGAGGTGTTGTATTTATGATATGGAATTACTTCTGTTTAATAACCATCATGCAGTATCCACTGAAAGAAAAGGTACACAGATGTTTCCTGCTCTCTCCCTTCCCAACTACTGCGCAATGGCTGAAATCCTGGCCCTGTTGAAGTCTACGGGAATCTCGTCACTGGCTTCAGTGGGGACAAGACGTCACCCGAGGATTACACATTTCAGTATGGGCGAGCAGGAATTTTCCTTGCAATTGTCATCCTGGTATTTTAGTTAAAAACAAAGGCAGGGGTGGAATAACAAATTGTGTGTGTGTGTGTGTGTGTGTGTGTGTGTGTGTGTGTAGAAGGGATATAAAAGAGATTTAATTATGTGCTTTGACTTGTTGGGTTTTACCCATTTGGAAAGGATGGTTATTTCACTTACCCTCCCCTCTCCTGTCTGTTCATTAGCCCCCCGGTTTGATCCTGCCTTTTTGTCTACTTAAGACTTCCGCCGGAGCCTTGTCTACACAAGGATGTGTGGCCATCTCTAGACTTCTCAGAAGCAAAGCAGTTGACCTGGGCTCTGAGACTCACAGCCGCGGGTTTGTTCTTGCTGTGTAGATTTACACTAAGGCCTGGTCTACACTGGGGGGATCGACCTAAGATATGCAACTTCAGCTACGAGAATAGCGTAGCTGAAGTCAATGTATCTTAGTTCGACTTACCTTGGATCCTCATGGCATGGGGTCGATTGCCGCGGCTCCCCCGTCGACTTTGCTTCTGCCTCTCGCCGAGCTCGATCCAGTACAGCAGTCGACAGGAGACCGCTCGGGGATCGATTTATCGCGTCTATACTACACGCGATAAATCGATCCCCGATAGATCGATTGCTACCCGCCGACCCAGCGGGTAGTGTAGATGTAGCCCGAGATTCAGTGCTATTAGCGACACATACAGCAATTCCCAGGCATGCAGACGTACTGTAAGTTGGTGGCCACATATAACCAGATCACTTTAAAAAAGAAATTATCCTCCATCTGGAGATGTCCATTGAATGACACTTTAAAAAAAGCAGAGTACTTAAAAAGTGTGGCCTAGATTCTCAACTAGCGCAAATCAGGGTCATTCCATTGACTCCCATACTATGGCAGTTTACACAGGCTGAGGAGCTAGACCCTGCATATCCCATGAACAGCAGAACCTACATAGGACTCTCTTTTTCCCACTTGCTAATGATCGATGGAGCAATCGCACCAGAAACAAACTTTCTCGTTATCCACTTGCTCAACAGAGATTCAGAAAAATCCACACAATGCTGGAAAGCCCCCTTCTTTGTAAGGGAAAATCACTAGAATGAGTACACTTCATACAACCCTATCTCTTATTTATCATAGGTGTTGAGGTACAAGGCAATGCAGATATTTCCATGTGTGAGCATTTAGAGCCATTAGTTTGCCTATTGGAAAGCCAGGTTGACCCTATTTTTATTTCAGGGTACAGTCACTTCTTTTTTTTAATGCCTGTTTATGAAAATGGGTCGATACTATCTTGGAAGTAATATGAGTGAGGCTGGGTTCTCTCGGTGTTGTGTGTGGGTATATTTAGGAGGATGCTCTGAGTTCCCCATTGATATTTTAGGGTGATCCCAATCCCGTAAATGGTCTCAGAATTCACCCCTATGCAGAGGGCCAGTACATTGCACATATAAAGTCCTCAAATGGGGCTCAGGTGAGACTTACATTATGTGGGCATTAGTCAGGGTCAGTTTCACCGTCTGGTCTTATCTAAAGGCCAGACCTTGCTCCAAAGGGAGTTGTCACTGACTTCAACTCAGACGCCGATCGGGGACGCTTTCTGTGATGGGGGGAACTATATAGTGGGGTAAGAAATTGGAACCTGAGCCTGAGAGATGCTGAGGACTCTTAACTCCTGCAGGGGGCGCTCATCACTTTGCAAGATCAGGGGCTCAGTAGTTTCTGGGGGAGGAGGGAGAGACATTTTGTTATGAAGATGAAGTCTTATTCCTTTTTTTAAGGGATTGAAATAATAATGACATTTTACCCCTTTTTGGACGGATATTCCAAGACAAGTCATTTCAAATGTTAGAAATCCCCCCTCCCCCCTTTTTTTTTGTATCTGAAAGGAAGACAAAAATGGTACAACTTATAACCCTTTTACAAAACACATATATTTGTAGCCTCTTAGCAGAATACAACTTAAGTATATCTGAGGTATGTATAGTTGTACTTTAATTGTGATTTGAATGGTACATCTCCTATTTCTCCATCTCTTCTTCTGCCTGCTCTGTGTCTTGGTGTATATAACATCATCCCATTTATGTTTGGAATCAGCACTTTCAGTCAATGTTGTACTCTGTGATGAATTCTTTTCTTTTCTTTTTTTAAAATTCCTTTGGTTTCTGCATTTTTCTGCAGAAGTTAAGTAACCAGACCTGGTACCCTTATTATCTTTGTAAAGCCGATTAGGCAACCCACTGTGGATGTGCTATTTAGAAAACACATTTGTTGTAATGTGTGTGTATATATAAATATATATATATAATGAATATATCGAGAATATTTCTAAATAAAGTTTTACAAATCAGCCTCTGCTCTTTTTCTTAATGCTTATCATTCAGTATTTTTTTCCTCCATTTTCATGAGCTGTAACTGCAACCGGATGTCAGTGGGTGTTATAACAGAAGATGGGAGTCGACTGCAGTCTCTTTGGGCTTGTCTTCACTACCCGCCCGGATCGGCGGGTAGAATCGATCTCTCGGGGATTGATTTATCACGTCTCATTGAGACGCGATAATCGATCCCCGAATCGACGTGCGTACTCCACCAGCCCAGGTAGGAGTAAGCGCCATTGACGGGGGAGCTGCGGCGGTCGATTTGCCGCCGTCCTCACAGTGGAGTAAGTCGGATCGGATATGTCGAATTCAGCTACGCTATTCCCGTAGCTGAATTTGCGTATCTGAAATCGATCCCCCCCCGTAGTGTAGACGTAGCCTTTAGCTCAAGCTGTAGGGAGTCCAGTACTGCCAACCTCAAGCATGAGTGTAGCTTTAAAAAAATAAAAGGCAAGATTGACTTAAAAAATCATGAGATCCTTTTAACAATAATAAAACGTGTACCTTTTCTCTGCCTTTTCCAGCTCTTCTCTGCAACCAGCAGGATTAGAAATTTCACTTATTTTCAAAAATAAAAGCTGAGATTCTCTTGCTGCCTCTTGATTCCAAGAGCTGGGGATTTAAGAAAAACGCCAAACATCGTTAGACACACGGAAGTTGGTAACATGGAGACTCATGTGATTAGTTGTGGTCATCATGCTACATTTAAGTGCAACACGCTGGACACTAGTTTCTCGGACACTGACCTGGGCTTGAGGAGACTTGGGTTCCAATCCCAGCTCTGTCATGTGCCTCAGTTTCCCCATCAGGGACTAACAATACTGACTTTCTTTGTACTGTGCTTTGATATCTGAAGATGAAAAGTGCTATATAAGTGCTAGTTATTATTGTTCTATTTCTAACTTCCATGATTCAGCCAACTCCGATGATAAATATTTTGTGTCTCTTAGCAGGAGCAGAGAAGGGGAGAAATCCTACACATAGAGAAAAAATTAAATTAAAAGCGAAAGAAATAAGAATAATAGGAAGGGGGAAGGTGTTAAGGGACCCCTCCTGTTTAATGTGCTCATTTCAAACATGGCCATTATGATCGAGAGCAAATTAGCTGCGTTGCTTGACTGCTAAACATTCCCAGGGGGGGAAAAAACTCCCCCTTCACATCTGGCCTCACTTCTTATTTATGAAACAAACTGATGAGGGCTCAGTGGAGAGAACATAAGAGCAGCCAGACTGGGTCAGACCACAGGTCCATCTAGCCCAGTATCCTGTCTTCCGACAGTGGCCAATGCCAGGTGCCCCAGAGGGAATGAACAGAACAGGTAATCATCAAGTGATCCATCCCCTGTCACCCATTCCCAGCTTCTGGCAAATAGACACCAATGTGCATTACTTTGCATAATGAACTGAGCTTCCATTTAAACAAAGTCAACTTTTTGAAATGCTTTAATACATGAGGAGGGTAATTGCTTTTAAAAATAGATCATTATCAAGAGATGTGTAGAAATAAATACTTTTTAAATGGGTGAGCCTACAGCACTTGATATAAAGCACTTACAAACTAAGTTACATACAATTATTGACTCTGTGTGTGTGTGTGTGTGTGTGTGTGTGTGTGTGTGTGTGTGTGTGTGTGTGTGTGTATAAACAGCTATACTGGTTCAGATCAATGATCCATCTAGCCCAGTATCCTGTTGTCTAAGCGTGGCCAGTGCCAGATGCTTTGTAGAGAATGAACAGAATGGGGCAATTTAGAGTGATCCACTGCTGTCATCCAGTCCCAGCTTCTGGCAGGTGGAGACTTAAGGATACCCGGACCACGGAGTTATGTCCCTGACCATCTTAGCATAGCCACTGATGGACCTATCCTCCATGGACTTATCTAATTCTTTTGGCCTTCACACCATCCCCTGGCGAGGAGTTCCACAGGTTGATTGTCCGTTGTGTGAAGAAATACTTCCTTTTGTTTGTTTTAAACCTGCTGCTGATTAACTTCATGGGGTGACCCCTGGTTCATGTGTTATATGAAGGGATCAAGAACATTTTCTTATAGACATTCTCCACACCAGTCACACATTTGTAGACCTCGATCATATTCCCCTTATGCGTCTCTTTCCTAAATTCAACAGTCCCAGTCTTTCCTCGTATTGAAGCCGCTCCATACCCCTAATCATTTTTGTTGCATTTACTGCACAGCTCATTTGATAAGGGCTAGCATCACATGCATTATGTGGTGCAGTCTTGCAGCGACATGGACTGGACTAGCTATATGTCTTTTCCACTTCTAATTTCTATTATCCTATAATAATTTGTTTGAATAAAAATAGCATTCTTCTATTAACCATTTGCAGCAAATTATCTAAGAATCCTCCCTGAATTTGTATAGAGTTCCAGAAAGCTCATTAAAAAAAAACCCACCCGATTTTAGTTTCTCTCGGTGAAATTCACCATTTAGCAGCAAGAGGTCTATGCACCCCTTAAGCTTCCAAAATAGGGCACAGATGGGCCTGAAACAGAGCACAGTACTCGGATTACGCTGATCTTCCCCTTCTGCGATTGGCTGGCAACACCCTGAGGAGCAAAGTCAGACATTGTTCATGTTCTACTCTTCACTTTAAACAGTTGTCCGAGTTGTTGTTTTTTTTAATTATTATTATGAAAGCTCACTGGCCTGTGGATGAGACATTGGCCTGTGAGCAACGTGGCGCAAACACCCATTGCATGTTTATCGGTAGCATGGTTGATCGCTGCCTGACAGCTGCTTTTCACCCTGCCCTTTCGTACACTGTCATCCCACAGCCGCCGGGGAAAAGAGCTGATAGTTTGCATGTATTTTATCTCTCCCTGACACCTTACCCCATCCCTCTTCCTCGCCAGGAAAACTTCACCCTCCCCGGTGTATTTCTTTTAAACTTAACTGCCTTCAGGAACCTGTTCTCCTTTGCTCATTTTGTTCTGCGTGGGCTCGAGAACGGGCTGTTGGTTTAAAATTAAAAGCACCAGCAAAACACCATCATAACACTGGGACAAAGGGCCTGACCCCAAACCCACTGATGCCAATGGAAAGACTCCCACTGATTTCAGTGGGATTGGGATCAGGCCCCTCGCAAAGCAGTTTAAGTTCAAACCATACAAAATAGTCCATGAACAGACTAAGGTCCAGATCCTCCGAGTTGTTTAGGTGCCCAACTCCCATTGAAATCAATGAGAGTTAGGCACCTGTGAGGATCTGAATTTAACATCCCGGTGGTGGCATGTATAAAACCCACACCAACCAAGAAGGGATTAACTAGATCTCTAGAGCTCTAATTGGCCTCACCTCGTTACAAATGCAGGCTTATGGAGGAGTGCAAAGGAAGGAGATCACTGCAGTGAGGGGAAGGAGATCCAGGAGTGAGGGACGCTGGAGTTCTTGCTATGTGAAAAGGGCTTGACAGAACCTGGGTGGAGGGAGAACCTAAGATGGTCTCAAAGCTCAAGCCCAGGCTAGGTGGAAGTTACGTAGCTTGTATCTGTGTCTGTTTTTTGAGAGTTGCTGAGGGACTCCAGGGGCAGCCCTGGGAGCTGCTGCTCTGGAAGAAGAGTGAGGCTGAAAAGGAGGCGCTGAAGAAGTGGTGTCTGCCATTGTTTTGTGGGCCATTATTTGTTTGGGACATTGACACCCTGGAAGAGATGAAACTAAAAGGTGACCTGGCTGGAGGGCCGAGTCACCAACTCTGCAGACCACTGAAGTCCTGGGGAGAGGGAGGCAGAAGCTCGAAGTGCTATCCTTTGGTTGGAGGGCAAGAGAAGTCCAGATCAGTGAGTTGGTGGGTAGCTTTCGGCGTGGCTTGCTGGAACTCTGGCAAACGATCGAAGTGGGCGCTGATTTACCGTGTGCTCCATAGTTTGCGACCGGCGGCCGCAGTCCCATTGTGCGTTGTCTCTCATCTTCCAAAGGTGAAAGGGAGGTGACAGTGGCCACCTTGCAATGTTCTAAAATGGCTCAGTGTGTACCATTATATCCGGGGACGGGTGAAGCCTGTACGTTGTTTTGTGGAATCAGCAATCAGGTGTATGTTTGGGACGTTCTCCTTCTCCCAGAATTCTTTCCAGGGTGAGTCAGGATTTCACGAGAACATGTTCAGAGCGCTGGCCTAACCCCCAAAAGGCTTGCGAGATTTCAGACATGGGGACAAGACAACAACATTCACATGGTGCTCCCGTAGCGTGTTATTGACTAACCCAACGAATGTCATCAGAAGGCCAGCGGACATAGATGTGTTGATCTCCTGGTATGATTAGCAACGTGAAATGCTGTGTCATGCCATGAGAGGGTGCTCTGGGATAGTCAGACCAGGATAGAGCCCAATCCAGAAAAGCCCCTAACCACGTGTTTCACATTAAGCATGCGAGTAGTTCGATATTTTTCAAAGCAGCTACTCACATGCTTAAAGCTAAGTGTGTGCCTAAGTGCTTTGCAAGATTGGGACCTTAAAAAGGATTGGATCAAATCTACAAATGCCAGTGCAGTAGATCTTAATTCATATACATCCAGGCTACAGATGCAATACTGCATTAAAGAGAAAGAGTATCTACCTCAGGTGAACATGTGAAAATAAGAGAGTGCCAGGATATGTGCATAAAATGAGTGTATAAAGAAGAAATATAAATATATGGGAAGAAATCCTGCATATGAGGCTCTCATGGACTTTAATGGGAGCTGTCTGCTTAGGTAGTGCCTGCATAGACCCTGTGCTGCCCTTCTGCAGAATCTTATCCTGAGTGCATCCAGGAGACGCATTCGACCCACTGATAGCCCAAGACTGGAGTATGAATAGAAATGAAGAAATACTAGGGGAAAATAATTCTCCGCACTTTAGAAATGAGTGAAATGCTGTGGCCCGTGTTATGCAGGCGGCTTAGTATGAGACACTAAATGAGCCTAGTGCTTCCTTCTGGCCTTAAAATCTATGAATCTAGAATAACAGGATCAAAGCCAGGCTCGAGGATGATCTGGCTCCAACTCTAGCTGCAAAATTCAGATCCAGAAGTATGGTGATGTTTATAATGGGCCAGTCCAAATCCTTCCCGCAAATCTAGAGAAAGGCAGAGAAGCAACATTCAGCTCCATGCTTGTATCTGAATTTTCCCAAAGGTAGGGGGGTAGTTTTCAATCCTGGGTACTGGTCCAGGCCCATCTCTGTTGGATCCATCTTCCTCGTAAACAAGCAACATGTTATAAAAAGAATCAAATATGTTCTTATTTGTGATGGTTTCCCAGCTGCTGTTCAGAGTGGCATTGCTGAGTGAAGACATGTTTAAAAATAGGACACTGGGGAATCATTCAGATGTTACTTTAATCCAATCACCTGCAAGGTAGAGATGGCCCAAAATGTCTGCCAGCAGCTGTTTACTCAATAGTGGAAGAGTTCAGCCTTATAGAACCAATGTATATTGTCAGCGTGGATGGCAAGGTCTGCCCTGGGGCAGGAGTACTTTACTGGGCCTTGGCTGATTGTGCCACATTCTCGAATGCCTTCAGAGCCCACTCTGCTGGAAATAACCCATGTGGAAAATGAGTGAGCCCCTACAGAATGCCCTACAAATGTTTCCGTAGGTCCTGATCCAAAGCCCACTGAAATCAAGGGTCAGGCCCTTATCGAGGGCTGGGTTGGCTGCTTACCAAATGCTCTAAAGACTCCAGTCTGACATTCCGTACACACCCAAATCTCCCAGTGGAATCCATGTGAAATTTGGATGCACAGAGAACGCAGGCTCAGTCCCATTATTTGTACAAAGAAGAACAGATTGCAGCTGTCCACATCTTTAATACAGAGGTGGGGCTTGTGGTGAGTGCAGGTGCTTGCTGTCAACTGTCCATTTTGATCACCATGGTCCCTAAGATGTGAGCTTGGCCCATGAGTTCCATATTATCTGACTTCCCATATAACACAGGTTATCGAAACGTCTCTGACCTATTTCCTGTTGGAACGACAGCAGATCTTTTAGAAAAAACATCCAATCTTGATTTAAAAATTGCCAGTGATAGAGAATTCACCACAACCCTTGGTAAACTGTTTCAATGATTAATTGCCCTCACTGCTAGAAATGTATGCCTTATTTCCAGCTTGAATTTGTCTTGCTTCAACTTCCAGCCATTGGCTACTGACAAACCTTTGTCTAGTGTTGGAGAGCGGAGACATTTTTCACTCAAAACAGCTCAATGAAAACCTTCATGGAAAATGGTCATAGTGGCCAAAATTTTCTGCATTTTGATGAAAAATAAAATCCCCAATTTTTTTTTACCAATTTTTTTTTGGTATTTAGAACACCAAAAAGTGTGTAGGGTGTTGTGTTTTCTTTCCCCCTGTTTGTTTTTGGGTTTTTTTGCAAAACATTTTCACAGGGAATTCTGAAAAAACCTCATCCAAATACTTCACAATTTCCCACTGGAAATAATTCCGCTTTTGACCAGATGTATTTGTTTGGTTTTTGAACTACAGGGCTTGGAGAATTGAAATATATTCACAGGCTCAATATACATCACTGTTCTTTTTGATGCTTACTTACGTGAAACAGATTAGAGACCTGTAGATAGAATGTTAGGGCATCATTTTCTCCTACAAGGGAATAAACCACACAGCAACTGGTAGAGTAAATGTTTCCAGTGGGGAGGGAGGGACCTCCCTGAAAAGAGTTGTGAGATGAGCCTTCACAAATAACAGTGTCAGGACAAATTAATTGGCTACATGCATCCTTTCCAAAGGTGATCAGCATTTTGGCATGCTTTCACCATGGGAAATGTCTTGGCAAACAGTGGTTCTCCTCTTGTTTCATAAACTCTAAGCCCAAAAATTCAAAGGCACGAAAAATGCATTCTGTTTTTGTTTGTTCATTCAAGTGTCTACCAGGTAATGCCCTAAAAGCTCAGTGATAGAATTCCAGCTGGGCGTTTTCAGAAAGATCTCACGATGCACCAGAATACGCAGTGTAACCAACCAGAAATATTCAAGTCCTTCCTCACGATCCATTGTTTTTGTCAATTTAATCCCCAGTGCCTGTTCTTATTTAGTGCTTGCAACCATCAAAGAAACTGGGATGGAGGTTAGATTAAAAAATAAATAAATACAAAGGAGAAGCTGGTAAATATACTTAGTTCAGACAAAAGAAAACCAAAAACACAGTAAGGTCACCCTGACTTTTGAAGATTTCATCTTTAAGCTCGATTATCTGTATATAATTAGAAAAAAAAGGCAGTCTTTCTGGAATGATCATGTTACAGGACAGTCTAAACTGCCATTCAGTGTTTTTTTCATGTATCTGTATTGTTAATGGGATTCCCACAGTCATAAATTAAACACAGGATCCAAACATTCCCAGCCTCGAGAGTGATGAGAAAGCTTCACCTCCTCATTATTATACAGAATCAGCAATGGGAACGAGTAATTTATTGCTCTCCGAAATGACTCAATATGTCCCTTTTCCCATGTGCTTGACAGAGCTCAGCTAGTTATCTGCCTTGCCTCAATATACCTGCTGCAGGACAAAAGCTGCATCAAACTAACTGGACCCAGGGGAGAAAAAGTGGCCATATCAGACATATTTACTAAATGATCCCAGAGGGGGGGCGGGATAGCTCAGTGGTTTGAGCATTGGCCTGCTCAACCTAGGGTTGTGAGCTCAATCCTTGACGGGGCAACTTAGGGATCTGGGGCAAAATCAGTACTTGGTCCTGCTAGTGAAGGCAGGGGGCTGGAGTCGATGACTTTTCAAGGTCCCTTCCAGCTCTAGGAGATAGGATATCTCTATTAATTTAATTTAAGCAGAGATCAGTATCCTAGCAGCTCTCATTCAAGAACTGCGGCATGGCTAACTGTGGCATGTGGCGGCTGGTGAGGGAAATGCAAGTGAAAAAAAGAAAAAAGATGTTTTGAGTCTTTTCTCATTGATTCTCAGTTAAACTAAGGCCTTAAAATGGTTATAACTGCGTGTGTAAAGGGGCTTTAAAGTGAGTGTGTCTGAGGGTATGTCTGCCCTGCAAGTGAAAGTGTGTAACAGTCCTCACTTGAGGAGCATGGCCTAGTGGTCACAGCTGCAACTCCTCACGGCCCGGGAGGTTGTAGGGAGGGGAGCCCGGGCCCTTCCACTCCCTTTCCCTGGTGGGGAAACTCAAACCACAATAAGTAAGAGGGGGTTATCAATGTCGAAAGTCCACAGGATACTTCCCGCTCTGGTTGTCTCCAGGGTGGGTCCTCCATTCCCGCAGGGAGGGCCCCCTTGGGCAGCTGTGTCAGAGTCTTAGGCTGCCCTCTGCTCTGCTCTGCTGGAGCTGTGGGCAGCAGGTCTGCTCCCCTCCAGCTCTGCCACCCAATGAGCTAATCCCCTGCCTTTTAATTCCTCCGGCAGATGGAGCATTTGCGGCAGGTGTGGCGGGGCGGGGCTGGCTGAGCCCAAAACAATCCCTTCACCTCTTGTTGCCCAGGGTGGGGTTTGTACACCCCATCACAAGGTGTGATTGTAGTATGGGCAGATTGAAATGCGCCAGCTTTAATCTAGCTACCACGGGTAACAATAGCAGTGAAGATGTGGCAGCATGGGCTTCTGGCCATGTTGTCACCACTATGGGCCGACGAGAGGTTGGGGAAGCCGGTACAAATTACCGGGGCCCGGCGGTCTGGAAGGGGGCTCGGGGCCCAGCTTCCCCGGCTCCCCCCACCCTTCGTCGGCCCTGTTTAGCCAGTCTGCCCTTGCTGGGGGGCCCAAAAAATTTTTTTCACCGGGGCCCGAACCCGCTCTCGGCGTCCCTGACTATTGTGATCAGTGCTAGCTAGATTAAAGTGGGCATGGATATTCCTATCTGTGCTACAGTCGCGCCTTTCCCTTGCTGTGTAGACATCCCCTAATTGAGAATCAAGCCCATGATCTAATGCAGGAGTTCTCAACCTCTCTTTCTGAGGCTCCCCCAACATGCTATAAAAACTCTATGGCCCCCTGTACCACAAACGTTTTGTTGCATATACAAGCCAGGGCCGGCGTTAGGGGGTAGCAAGCAGGGCAATTGCCTGGGGCCCCACGCCACAGGGCCCCCTGTGAAGCTAAGCTGCTCAGGGTTTGGCTTCAGCCCTGGGTGGGGGGACTCAGTTTTCTGTCCTGGGCCCCAGCGTGTCTAATGCTGGCCCTGCTTGGTGGACACCCTGAAACCTGCTCGTGGCCCCTAGGGGGCCCTGGAGCCCTGGTTGAGAACCACCGATCTAATGTAGACACTACTGCAAAACGCTAACAGAGGCTGCCAAAACCCTGGGGCCAATCCTACAACTTTTACTTACCTCATTTGTTCTGGCTCCCATGAGTGTCCCCCTGACCTCAACGGGCCTCCTTGCATGAATTAGGGATGCAGGACTGGGCTGTTTTCTTGATTCAGGTCCCAACGCTCTACATTCCTCGAACCCCTCAAAATTGCGCTTGGAATGCAGGATTGGGCCGTCTCCCTGGATCTTCACCGGGTCTCCTCTGCTGCCTTCCTTTCTTTATTCCCCCGCCCCTGATATATAATAATAAATGGTTCAACAATTGCTACAGGTAGTTATGGAGTCCAACAGTTGCTTATAACCGCCGTGTATAATGATCCTCAACACCTCGCACTGATATGCTTATAACCATTTGTAACAATTAATCATGTTTATTATGGTAGTGCCTAGAGACCAGCCCAGATCACGGCCCCATTGTGCGAGGCATAGTACAACCACAGAGTAGCGGACACAGGCTACTCCATGCCTGTAAAGTCTCTGTAAGCCATTTAGAAATGGAACCTTATTATCAAATGTAACCAAAGGTTCATAATGCTCCCTTTGACTTAGGGAAGGGAAATACAGATATCGATGCCTTGATAGAGTCGTTTTCAAGTTTGTCGCTGGTTTTTTGTTGTTTGTTTTTTTTAGCTTCTTGCAGGGCTAGTTATGGAGAGTTGTTCTAAGAAGCCACCGTGACCTTTCCGGGGAACAATTTGCCATTGTTTTTGTGCAGACTTGCCTCTATTTTTACACTCTGTTTTGCTGATATGGGGAAAGGGAATCCCTTGGGAACCTAGCAGTTAAGAGGAGGGAGTGGCTGCAGCTCTGTGAGAAGTGTCTGGGCACTCTGATCTGTTTGCGGGAGATTTGTCTAGATAGGGGTGCTGGGAAACTGCTGGGTTTGCAGTGGCGAGGTCTGCTGATTCCTCGTGCCAGGAATTGTCACTCCCAGCACACAAAGGGCACGTCCTGCAGACCCTCACTCCCAATGATGAGGCATGCTCATGGGTTGTCCCACTGAAATCATGACACTACTCATGTCATTAAAGTTTTCCCAGGCCACACCTACTGAAGATGCTTTGTTATTACTTGTATTACAGTAGTGACTAGAGGCCAGGCATGTAGCACAAGATAGTGTCTGCCTTAAAGATCTTACAATCTAGAGACAAGACAAAGCAGGGATTATTAACCCCATTTTACAGATGGAGAAAATGAGGGACTGATGGATTAAGTGACTTGCCCAAGGTCATAAAGGACGTTTTGTGGTAGAGCCAGGAATTTGACCCATTTGCCTTTAGGCCAGTACTTTAACCACAGGGCTAACTTTTCTCTTTAAAACATCACCTCTAACCAGCTTTTCTGTTTAGTTGCTTCTGAGCTCCCGTCTCAAGATGCATCTCGGCGTGGCCACACGTCAACCTTCTTTTTGTGTTGTTATTGGTCATACTTGATTTAAAGGTGGCTAGCTTGCGTCACAGTGAAGTTACGTGCCCAAAACCACACAGTGAGATCAGTGGCAGCGCTGGGAAATAGAACCCAGGCATCCTGGGTGCCTCCTGCTGGACAGCACTTCCTCGTTAATATACAAAGGAACAATATATGCCCATTCAAGTTACTTTGTACAGTGTGACAAATCTTTGTCCTTGTTTCCGTGTGTCCCACGTTTCCTAGTGGATTTTGTTAGCCTCAGAGGCTCACTGTGACCCTCCATGTAGCCCTTCTCTCTCTAGAGGCAAGGGTCACAGTCTACTGAGCCATTTTCATCATAAGCCAGCGAGGGAGGTGAGGAGAAGCAACCCTCCCTCGCACAGTCTCTGTTGTCTCCTAGTATCAGTGATTAATCGGGGGAGGGGGCAAAGAGGGGAGCCCAGGCCCACCCTCTACTCCGGGCTCCAGCCCAGGGACCCTAATAGTATCAGCTGTGGTCGCTGACCTTTAGAAACAGGGCACATACAATTCCCTGGGCTACTTCCCCGCAGCAGCCCCCACTTCTTCAAGCTCCACTTCACCCGTACCTCAGGGCCTCCTTCCTTGTGCCTGATATGGTGTGTACTGCTCGGTCTCTCCAACAGCACAGCTTCCTCCCACAGCTCCTGACATGCATGCCCACCTGACTAACTGGGAGGTTTTTAACTAGTTTCAGCCAGCCCCTGATTGGCTTCAGGTGTCCCACTCAACCTAGCTGTCTCCACTGCTTTCTGGAAGGATCTTAATTGGCTCCAGGTGTGTTGATTAACCTGGAGCAACTGCCATTTGGTTACCATGGTAACAGGGATTTGTTTTGCCTGGGGCTAACATACCTGTTTCTCACTACTTTCCTATAGCCATCTGGCCTTGCCCCGTCAAACAGCAACTGCCCTCACCTCTCTAACATGATTTCTTTTTTAGTTTCTGACCTTGGTGCTCTGGAAAGTATAAGCACTAAAATACTTAGGTGAAGCTGGCATGAAGCAAGAAGGTTTTCTGCATACTGAGCCCCTCCCTGCCCTATAGTGCTGCGAATCCATCCCAGTCCTGACCTACGCCAGCGCTACAAACCTGCTATGTCTTCTACAGCTCTGCCGATGCAGGACGCTCTGAATCTGCACGACCTCTGCTCTGCCAATGCACCTTGATCCTGATAGTCTAATCCTGGGCTGGTTGTTCCTGCTTCAAATCAGTGCCCAAACTGACTGGTTAGAAATCCTACCCGTTCTAATATCCTCCCATGCAAAGGGCCTAGGCTGTATGTCAGTACCACCACTGCCACTATTTAGTTAGAATTCGGATCTTGCCAGTCAATCTGATACACACTTTCCAGCCCTCACTTCCCTTAAGCAGCAACAGCTGGCTCTTCAAACAGACAGCGTGTGCACCCGCTATGAAACAACCAAGGTGTAAATCAGGTACAGCTCAACTAAAGTCATTGGGACTAAATGACTGGTACAAACGCCAGCAGACTCCGGCCTGATATCTGCAGCTCTTATGCACCTTTCAGCCCCAGTCATGACCTACAATCTAACCAAAGCCTTCAATTATCTGCTATGACACACTGTGGGCTTTGGGACTGATCCAAAGCCCATTGAAATCAGTGGAAAGATTCCCGTTAGCTTCAGTGGGCTTCAGAGCAAGCCACTTTTCACACGCTGTCCTGCCTCCTCATACAGGGTCATTTATAGCATCTGATGCTGTGGCGTGAGTCTTTGAGAGCCAGTATGACCATTCTGGAGCATAGGTATTTAATGCTTTTAGAAATACGTGCAAATGCACTGAAGCAGAAATGAAAAACGTTAACACCCCAAACCAGCGGTTATATTATAGCAACCGGCACACAACGTAGTGTCAATTCTCTTCAGCGTGCCAAATCTGCGTTCTCCTCAAGGAAGAGGGAAAGGGGATCTGTAAATATGGAGAAACGTTGTATGACGTTTCCTCTGGGGCCACATTGTATCTTGTTAGCGACTTCCTATCGCAGATGTTCTGGGCAGGGATGGGAGAGCCCTGCTTGGGATCAGGAAACGCACATGGAGACTCAAAATGATTCCCCTTTGCTGAACATCTGGTTTGCAAATCAGCGGTCTGCATTTCCGATTTCATACCTGCCCTCCAAACCAAAGCCACAGGCTTGTGGAGAGAAACACGGCTTCCCACTTCTTATGCGACAGGACATCATGCTATCACTGCCACGGAGGTACTATAGGGAGGGGAGCCCCATTAGTCCCTATTGTTAATTACATTATTTTGCTAGCACCGAGAGACTCCAACAAGCTCTGTTGTGTTAGGTGCTGTACAAATACATGGTAAGAAGCAGCCCCTGCCCTGAAAAGCATATAATAGAAAAGTCACACAACGGGTGAGAGGGGACATAGCAGGGGGAAGGGAATGACTAGCCCAGTGCAGCACATTGCCACAGCCAGGAGTAGAAACAGGACTCCTGACTTGCTCTCCACTGTCCT
The DNA here is from genome assembly GCF_028017835.1 of Emys orbicularis. Lineage (NCBI taxonomy): Eukaryota > Metazoa > Chordata > Testudines > Emydidae > Emys > Emys orbicularis. The sequence goes on along the minus strand of NC_088690.1, from coordinate 6,480,637 downwards.
ATCCACTAGACAACGCTGCCTTCCTGAGAAAGAGAGGATGCTGACTAGATCTGTGCTGCAAATATTATGTGAGGTGCATAATGCAACCTGACCGAGCTTGGCAGAATTCGATTTTTATTTTTTTTATAATTTCAGTGGATAACATCGATGTTTATTTTTAAGCATTTTTTTTAGATTTTGATTCACAGTCGTGTGACATTATGGGGGGTTGGGGTGGGAGGTGTCGGCCAATAAGTATTTAATGATGGTAGGCATTGAGATTCACAGAGTTAAAGCTTTTCAGCCGTTCCACCGCAAATTGTCAACATCGCAGGTCAAAATACACACACTACATATCCTTAAATCAAACTGTAATAAGTGCTCAAGTAGCATTTTTCTTTCTTTGCCTCTCTGTACATTTCAGTTCTTATATCTAGAAATAATTTTTGGGAGGGTCGCTTTTTGGGGTGCACAGTGAAATCGATGTTTACTGATAAAAATCCAATCCTTTCAAATGTAAACACAACCGTTAGTGTTTTCAGTTTTAAGCAGAAACTTTGAAGCAAGGCAGTCAGTGTGGACTTCTGCTTATAAACTGATGTGATATGGCCCAGTACTATTGCAAGGTCAGGCTTGACAAAGCCCTGGCTGGGACGATTTAGTTGGGGTTGGTCCTGCTTTGAACAGGAGGTTGGACTAGATGACCTCCTGAGGTCCCTTCCAACCCTGAGATTCTGTGATTCTATGATTCTATACGCATATCAACGGGTGAATAAGAAAGGGAGCCAAAGACTGAAAATACTAATAATAGAAAATACTAACCCAATGCATGGTAACTAACAACACAGTGTACTGTATAATAGCCACCAACGTGTTATCGCCTCTTATCTATGTGCTCTCGGACCTCCAGTCATGGCTCTCACACTAAAGAAATTCAAAAGAACTTGGAACCACTACTGAGCTTTTAGTAAAACAAATTGAACATGCACAAAAATAGCAACTCTCGTAAACTGGCACAGAGCCTGGTCTATTGTTTTACCAAATATAAATGCTCCCAGCTGGCAGCTTCACTGCTAGTTTTGTGTGGGTATATATAGGAAAACGCTCCTTCTCTGGTCTTGATCTTCATGCCCTAAGATGTCTGAGCTGTTATTGTCTTTATAGGTCAGACGATGTCAAGCCATTGGGGATAGGAACCTGGTAGGATTGCGGTGCTGGTTTTAATTGGATTCTGACGGCTGCAATAGGATAGCAATGGGAAGTGGCAATTTGCTTGGGAGCTACTATTGTTTTCAGTGTCTGACTATATTACAGCAGTGCCCAGAATAGAGCCGCGCTGCCTTTGGTGAAGGTTGCCTGACACTTCCCAGGATGAGATGCAGTTTTCAGTAGCTTAGAACTTTGCCAAACTTTAACTGTTGGGGCTCAACTTTCCCATGCAAGGCGTCTGCCTCAGCATAGGCGCCAACTTCCCCTCTAGCCGGGGGGGTGCTCAACACCCCTGCCCCTGTCTGCCCCAGGCCCTGCCCCCACTCCAGCCCTTCCCCCAAGCCCCTGCCCCCACCTCGCCTCTTCCCGCCCCACCACCGCTCCACCCCTTTCCCCAAGCCCCTGCCCTCACTCCACTCCACCCCACCTCTTTCCGCCCCCTCCCCTGAGAGCACCCCGTTCCCGCTCCTCTCCCTCCCTCCCAGTGCCTCCTGCATGCCACGAAACAGCTGTTTGCAGGAGGCGCTGGGAGGGAGGGGATGGAGTTGAGCAGCGGGGCCATCAGCAGGCGGGAGGCACTGGTGGCGGGGAGGGGAGAGCTTGGCTGCTGGTGGGTGCTAAGCACCTGCTAATTTTTTTTAATTTAATTAATTCGGTGCCACAGACTGACTTTTTAAATTATGTTTTAAGTTTCAGCTAGATTGGCTCTGCCATTTCTGAGAATGAGATTAGGGCAAAATATCAGTTGTTTTGCCCATGTTAAAAAAATTCTTACAGCCATTTCATTGAGGAACTCTAGCACCTTCATTCTTTGGAGCAGGAACTTAACTTGGGCTGGGGGAGGAGAGGGGTGTAGGCCTTGCTGGAGCCCTTGGCATAACTAACAGTGGGAATCAAAGGCTGTGAACCAGAGTAGGCCTGGCGTCGGCAAAATAACAACACACTAGATATTGGCTAATCAAGTAAGCACACTCCTGACTGCAGAGGATGGTACAAGAACACCAAGAGTTGTCAAGTAACTACATAAACACATTCCTAAGAGATGGTAGAGGAACATGCCGACCCCTCGTAAGATAAGGATGGGGTGACAGGATAACGGACGAGGATGTTGTGTTCGAACTAGCAGGTACAAGGTGTAGGGTGGTAACTAATCACGTCAGGAGTGTCGTACGGAACTTGTCTGTGTCAATGTATAAAAGGAGACGTCATAGGAGAGGCAGCTTTGGCCAGCCAAGGGGGCAGTGTCCTGGTCCGTAGACTGAGCCCCTATAGAGCGCTTTGTCGACAATTAACCGGCCAAGCACCTTTGCCCCTGAACCGAGCCCGTGGTCTTTCCTGTGACTAACTGGTGAATGAATACACTTGCACCGTCGGCTAGTGCCGCTGACCTCGGAGTGCCAAGGACTGTAACAATGCTGCCGCAGCAATGACGTTCCTCAGCGCTTAACAACAAGGAGTCGAGAGGATGTGCTTTTTGCTATCTTTGTGAAAATCAACCCACAGGTAGCCCATTTATAAGCCTCTGGTCAAATCTCAATTTGCACATGCTCAGTCGAGGTTTGTTAGAGTTTGGCAGCTAAATTCCCTGGCCCCTCCCCTGCTCGACCCCCTACCAGCTCGCCAAGTGCATCCCTCCTCTTCTCCCCCCTCCCCGCTCGGCCCCCCTCACCCGCCACTTGCTGTGTGCGTCCTCCTTTCCTCCACCCCCTCCTCCCGGCTCGGTCCCTCCATCGCCACTCGCCGCGTGTGGCCCACCGCTTCTCCCCTCTCCTCCCTCACCCCCACGCCGCTTGCCGTGTGCATCCCTCCTCCCCCCTCGAGTGGTGGCGGGGAGAAGGGGAGGGCTGTGGCGAGCAGTGGGGGGCAGCTGAGCGGGGAGGAGAGGATGAACCAGTGAACGGCAGCAGGGACCTCTGGAGAGGGGGGTGGATTGCTGGAGAGGAGCAGCCAGGCAGTGGCGGGCGGCGAACGTAGAGCTTTTATATGCGCCATGCAGGTTCCTGGGTGGCAGAGGAGGTGGCATCTGCTACTCAGCTTCCCAGGTTCATCAGTAATCTCCCTGGGGACTCCTCCTCAGCCACCCGGGATCCTGCATGGTGCATAATAAATAAGCAAAAGCTTCTGGCGGAAGCTCACTCCCAGCAGGGAGGGGAAGAGGCGGGGTCACCACAGCCCAGGCGTCTGGTGGCCAGGTCGGTGGTGGCTGCCTCCCCAGGCCTAGTCTGCCCACTGCCCATGAGTTCTGCAACCCTAACTTGTAATGGGCTATATTGTAATATGCCATTGTTAGATTGGGTTGCACAGGAGGCCAGACTAGGTGATCACAATGGTCCCTTCTGGCCTTAGAATCTATGACTGCGAATTGCATTTTACACCTGGACTATCCCATTGATGTCCATGGCGCTAGTGTGGAATGGGGTGTGGGTCAACGTGAGTGAAAGTATTGCAACTTGCAGCTGTTGGATCCTGTTATTTATATCTTTCGCTGCTAGACTGAAGAGCCCATTATTAAATATTTGTTCCCCAAGACTGCAATCAAGTCGCCGTCTTTAAGTACCTAGACGGGGAGTAATTATTTGATAATGGGCTCTTCAGTCTAGCGGTTTGTTTGTTCATGTTGTGTGTATCATTCGCCTTCGACAATGAGACGACTCAGGTGCGTCTCACAGAGTGCTCCAGCTTTTGATTTTACAGCGCAGCAGTTTTTCAACACTGACTTAAACAAATCTGAAAACGTGCCTATTTCTATAGGTTTTAGAGAAGGCTTCTTTTACATGGAAATGCTAGGTCAAGTGACAGCGACTGGATAACACCCATGTCAGCACCATCTAAGTCAGGAAGAGTGGGTTGAAATTAAAAAAGGGAAAGGTAAGTAGGCCAAAGATGAAGAAAAACATCCTGACTGTGAGATGCATTAGGCTGTGGAATAGTCTCCCAGGGAGAAATGATGGAGGCCTTGTTGCTTGGAACTTTTCAAACTAGATTGGACACAGGACTAGCAAATATACTGTAGGCAATGGGCTAGAATGACTCTAAGAGGCCTTTTCCATCCGTGGTTCCATGGTAACATAATAAATCCGTGGCCACCTAGAGCGTCAAGGTTATTGCTGTGCTGCACAGTGTGGCAGTTTTGAAAGTCCTGGCAACAGTGGGAATAGAACTCATACCTCTGCGTTGATAGCACAGGCCCCGCCCCTTAAAGGGGAATTACTGTTAGCATCATAGGGCTTATGACAAACATCTATGGAGTTCTGTGTCTTTCCAGTAGAGGGCAGTGGTATGCAAACGCTAGATAGCGCTTTACAATAATTAGCCCAGTGCACAGATCTAGTGGGCGTTATTTCTGGCAGCAGCAGCTATATAGCCTCCACGCCATACTTTTCCTCTGGAAATAATTGCATTTAGAGCTATATGCTGTTTGTTCTCATGCCTCATAGCTAGGGTTGGTCAACAATCAGGAAGTGTTTTTTGCAAAAAATTTGAAAAGAAAGAAAACATTTTCATTTTATTTTAACATTGTTCATGGCATTTTTTGGTTTTTCAATAACGTGAAATGATTTTTTTTCTTTGTTTCCCTCCCCCTTTCCCTTTCTCCTGCTCTTTTCATATTTTCCCCCCAGGGGAAAAAATAATAAAGAAAAAAGGAAGAAAAATAACCCCCAAAACACACACCACCACTCCCCCCCCCTTTTTTTTTGGTCATCACAATTTTTCAGTTTTAGCTTCATTTGAAAAAAATGTTGATGAACAAAAATTGTTGTGGGAGTTGAAAAGTTTTTTCCACTGAAAAAATGTTTTGAGGATAATTTTTCCACCAGCTCTAATCACGCTGGTGCCAGACTTGTCCAGAAATGCCTGTCTTCATTTAGAACATCTGGATTTCAGCCCTTCATGATCAATCACATGTTGATCTCAACACAAAAATCCAAGGAAAAGAAATCATGGGAAATCAATTAGGACCTGTCGGTAGCAATGGTGCCCTTCATGATGGACTTTGTGCCTTTAAGAAGTAGAGCCATTTGTGTCACTGATACTCCATTTGATTCCGCACCATTGCTCCGTGAGACCCTGAAATGGTTGACTCTTTCACATGGCCTGGGAGACTTGTTTGTCAATTGTCAGAGGGATCATTTGGGAATCCCAGGATGAGAACTTGGTATTTTCCAATTGGGAAGAATGGGAATGGGGCAGTGCCTTGTTCTTGGCGGTGGTGTTCTGTTGTTTTGTATTTTTTTTAATTAATAGATCTCTCCATCCTGGAGACCTGCTCTTCTCTTCGATCCCAGGCAAAAGCATCTCTCAGGGGTCTCAGACTTCTGTCCTTGAAATCTATTCACACCGTCAGTGTAAAGGGCATGGCTGTTCCCAGAGACCATATGACACAATGACATTTCTCTGCTTTATTCAGCTCTTTCTCTTCCTGCCTCCCCTGGGGGCACCCGGCTGTTAGCCCCCCTGCCCTACAACACTCTCACGGCTCAGTACGTGTGACAGTCCCACTCAGCGAGGAAGAACCTTCGACATTTCAGAGGCACGCAGCCGCTGCTTCCTTATAATGGTTCCCTCTGTACCCGCATACCTTTAAAAATCACGTCCCCCTGGGTTAATATGAAATCCATTCAGCATTTCTGGCTTCCTCCTCACTGCCTCATTACAATGGGAGGCCCATAGTGATTATGGGAAGCAGAGATGTATGTGCTCAGATTCATCCCCCCCCTTTAGTACCTGCATCTGCTTGCTTGGTCTATGGCCAAAAAAGTGACTTAAGTGCTTGTGGTTTTGTTAGATTTTTTTTTTTTTTAAACCAAGCAAACCCGCCTGCCTGTTGCAAAGCTATAGCCAAGCGGCTAGGCCAAAATCCTGGGTCTCTGTTATGGTAATCGCACGGTTGCAGTCTCCACGAAGCAGATGCAGACTGGTTCATAATAAGACTGTTTAACAGCCACAGAGGAGGAGAGTGACTCTTTTGTGAGGCACTTGCCGGGGTTGGAGAACACTTATAAGGAAACAACTGGAGCTTGTTTAATAGAAGTGCGGGTTATCAGATGGGTTTCGCTGGTTTCTGATGGGTCTGTTTTGAGGGGGGGGTAGGAGGTGGGTTTTGTTTTCCCTGCTGCTGAATTAGGGAATTGCCTTGGCTGTAGCGATTGGTGGGAATAACGCTCCTGTCCCACGGTGGGGTGTTTGCCTTTCGGGAAGGGCCTGGGGTGGCTGAGAAAAGCAGGGCAGTCTTTTAATATTACTGACGGGTGCAGGTTGGAAGTGGGGTGGGTCCCCGCCGGGGAGTCGGGCTCCTGCAGCTGAATCTGGGTTGACGGAGCTCAGAAGCCCCGGGGCTGTTTGGAGCTGGGGTTTGGTCCAATAAATGGAGAGGGTGTTGGTGACATTGCGAGCGGGGTGTGGATTTCAAATCCCCTCCAAAGGGAATGGGTGCTTCCGACTCACAGGGAGTGGGACACAGAGGGCAGGCCAGGGATGTGGAGGGAGCGTGGTCAGATCACATTGCATACAGCTATTCTCTGCTTCTAGGGCTTGGTGACAGGGCCGGCTCCAAGTTTTTTGCTGCCCCAAGCAAAAAAATTTTCCCGCGCCCCCCCGGCTCCGCCCCAACCCCGCCCCTTCCCCGCCCCATTCCAACCCCTTCCCCAAATCCCCAGCCCCGCCTCCTCCCCCGGGCGCGCTGCATTTCTCCTCCTATCCCTCCCTCCCAGGGAGGGGGGAGGAGTGGCGGCGTGCTCGGGGGAGGAGGCGGAGGTGAGCTGGGGGGGGAGCGGTTCCTCTGCCCCCCCCAAGGCTGATTCGCGCGGTAAGCCTGGGAGGGAGGGGGGAGAAGTGGAGTGGCGGTGGCACGCTCAGGGGAGCAGGCGGCGCGGAGGTGAGCTGCGACAGTGGGGGGCGGTTCCTCTGCCCCCCCCCAGGGTTACTTCCTGCGGCCCTCCCCGCACCCCCCACTGCCGCAGGTCACCTCCGCTCAGGGCCGGCTCCCGGCTTTTTGCGCCCCTTGGAAAGTGCCGCCCCAAGCACATGCTTGGAGCGCTGGTGCCTGGAGCTGGCCCTGCTTGGTGAGGACCAAGAGAAGAGGCTGCTCCAACTGAGGCCAGTGGCCAAGCAGGGTCCTGCCTGGCCCCAGAATATGTGGCGTGTAAAAATGACTTAAAGCCCAAGGGACAGAATACCAGAGAATCAGAGCAAGGGGATTCAAGAAAACCATTTTGTTTGGTCACCGTCTAAATGAAGGATATAAGCTGGGACTCTTGTCTCAGCCTGGAGACAAAGACCTGGTCTAGTGGGAGCATGGAGCTCCTGAGATCTAATCCTGGCTCTGACACCCACACCCTTCGTAGACTTCAGCAAGTCACTTAACCCGTGTGTGTCTCCGTTCCTCTAGCTGTACAAGGAGGAGAAGTATCAGGGGGTAGCCGTGTTAGTCTGTATCTACAAAAACAACAAGGAGTCTGGTGGAGAAGAATACTTAGTTGCCTGCCCATGTCTCGGGGGCTGGTGGGAAGGATTAACCAATTAGTTTTACAAAATGCTTAGAAGATAAACAATGCTGCATGGGCAAAATCCATCGCTCAGCCTTGGTGGAGTTGCATTTGCTTATGTCTGGTGCTGTGTTATTTTCATCCATGCTTTTCCTTCACTCATCCGCAGGGCGGTGCTAATGACCAACGAAAGGCACTCAGCCCAATCTGAGCCTGAACATGCTGGTTCTAAGTCACCCCAGATGTGTGTGTGACATCATTGACTGCTGGGGGGTGCTTAGACCGTCCTCTGAAGCATCTAGTCCTGGTGACTGTCTTACAGTATCTATCTATCTATCTATCTATCTATCTATCTATCTATCTATCTATCTATCTATCTATCCCCATACACCCCCTCTATCTATCTATCTATCTATCTATCCCCATACACCCCCTCTATCTATCTATCTATCTATCTATCTATCTAGCTAGCTAGCTATTGTGATCCTCTCTGTAAGCCAAGGGTTGAACAATCACTCCAGCAGTTTAAGTAATTCTGCCAGCAAAATATTCAGATAAATAAATATATTCCCTCTCCAATTCAGGTAGCTCCTCCTGTAACTCCTCCAGGCTTCAGTGTGGTCTCCTAGGACTCCAGGGTCAGTAGCAACCCTATTTAATCAGCCCATACGATCAGTCCCGTTCGTCCCTCCCAAGTTGCAGAAAGGCCTTTTGAAACCTTTGTCTCTTTAATGAATTATCCGCACGTTGCCGTTGATGATTTCACCAGCCAGCCTATTCTGCACAACAGTTCTCAGGTTAATAATGGGCAATGCTGGCTACAGTTGAGCGCTTTAAGAAAACAAAAGAAAAAGCCGAAACCCTGAAAAAGCAAAGCACTGTAAATAATTACAACTGTCAATTTTCCTTTGCCAAACCTCCTATTGCGCCATTGTCCTCAGTGGTTTCATTTGTAGACCTTAGTCACTGAGTGTTCCATTTTAAAAAATGTGGTTTATACACAGACAATGCACTGGAATGGAAGGGTTCCCAGTGAAATCCACAGCAAAACTCCCATTGGTGTGAAGGGGAGCAGGAGCAGAGCCAAGCTAGGCACTTCGGCGAAGTCAACAAGAGTTGGGATGGCTCAGGATTTGGCCTCAAAAAACCTGATCCAAAGCTGGGACTCTTCCTATTGACTTCAGACTTCAGTCTTCTTTGGGTCAGGTCCATAAACACTGGTTCAGGAAAACATTTAAATGCCCTTCTGGACTGGGAGCCCTGGCTGAGAAAGGTGCTTCTGCTGGGTTCTGTTGAAGGTGAATTTCCCCCAAGAGGTTTGCTACCTGTCGCAGTCTGAATGCTTCCCTTAATAACATCAGATGGGCACCAGCTTGCATATTGCTCCAAAATTGACAATAATAATAAATATGCAAGCAAACACATCCAGCTCACCTCCTCCCAACTCACGGGATACGGAGTTTTCCAGGAGGATGCTGTTGTTAATAAATCACAGGCATGTCAATATGGCCCACCACCAAGACAGGCAAGGCAACCTAATCTACAAGCGCATTAGGATGTGGGAAAACAATCAGCCAAGAAGGAAACACATTATCTGGCCTTGTCACTTTACAAAGTAATTTAAATTAATTTTTCCCTAGAGTGGTTAGGGACCACTGCTGCTTGCCCTTGTCTATTCTCTCTGGCTAATGAAGCTTTACCAGCTACTGCTAGTGAATTTCTATTAAGACCTCATCTTAGAGGTTACGGGGCAAAATCATTTCTGCTCCTGGGAAAGATGTCTATGAATTTGTAATTGTAAGTCCATGTTTGATAGGGATTAGCATCTGAAAGGGATAGAGTGTATGGTGGGGTGGGGGTGGGGAACATTATTTCAATTAGTAGAAGAAAAGCAACTTAACATCTGATTATAGTTTATGCTTTTAATTTTCTTCTATTCAGGCATCTGGGATAATTATTTTCATAGGACATTTCTCTCCGCCACCACTGCCTCGCAGCTCTGTTAAAGTACACACGATGAGATGGGGTGGTTTCATTCTTCCGACTTTTCTCCCATGTGAGAGCCGTAACTTCAAAATGTAGGGGGGAAAGTTGGTTCCTCTCCAACTGTATCTTCTCTGGGCCTGACGTGCTGTTTGTGCGGGTGATATTAGCTATGATGCTGTTGTTCAGAAAGGGGCACTGAACTATGAACTAGTTGCTTTATTCCTATTTATTTAGACAGGAAGCTGCTCTTGTTTTAAGGCACTGGACATGGGTCTAGGTCAGGGGTGGGCAAACTATGGCCCACAGGCCACATCCGGCCCACGGGACCGTCCTGCCCGGTCCCCGAGCTCCTGGCCCAGGAGGCTCACCCCGGCCCCTCCCCTGCTGTCCCCCCTCCCCCGCAGCCTCAGCTCGCTCGCTTCGCGGCCGGCGCAATGCTCTGGTCAGCGGGGCTGTGAGCTCCTGGGGCAGCGCAGCTGCAGAGCCTGGCCTGACCCAGTGCTCTGTGCTGCGTGGTGGCAGTGGCGGCGTGGCCTGGCTCCAGCCGGGTGGCGCGGCTGTAGCGTTGCCAGCCACCGGTGCTCCAGGCAGTGCGGTAAGGGGGCAGGGAACAGGGGTGGTTGGCTAGAGGGCAGGGGAGTTCGGGGTGGTGGTCGGGGGCGGGGGTGTGGATAGGGGTTGGGGTGGTAACAGGGGGTTGAATGGGGGCAGGGGTCCCGGGGGGCAGTCAGGAAGGAAGGGGGGTTGGATGGGGCGGCAGGGGGCAATCAGGGGCAGGAGTTCCGGGAGCAGTCAGGGGACAGGGAGAAGGAGTGGTTAGATGGGGCATGGGTGCTGGGGGGGGCCATCAGGAATGAGAGGAGGGGTTGGATGGGGCAGTGGAGGTCCGGGGGCAGTCAGGGGACAGGGAGCGGGGTGGTGGTGGTGGGGCAGGGGTCTCAGAGGGGCCGTCAGGGAACGGGGGCGTTGGATGGGGCAGGAGTCCGGGGGGGGGGGACAGATAGGAGGTGGGGGCCAAGCCATGACCCCCTCCCCTAACCGGCCCTCCATACTATTTACAAAACCCGATGCGGCCCACAGACCAAAAAGTTTGCCCGCCCCTGGTCTAGGCCCAATTCCTGGGTCTTCCAGAGACTCCCTGGGGGACCCTGTGGAAGTCACTCCATTTCTCCGTTCCTCATCCGAAAAACGAGGCTGAAGAAAATGCTCCCTTCTTTGCAGATGGTAAGATCACTGCGGCTGGGCCTGGCTCTGATTATGTGGCGACACAGTGCTTAGCACAATGGGAGCCTGATCTCAGGCGCTACTGTAATACTAAAATTATAATAATTAAAAGGGATTAATAATAATATCACCATAGCTTTGGAGGGGGTAGGTCTGTGTAATTTCGTCTCAGCCTGGGAATAGCTTCTCCATCAGGGCTACGTCAGCCACATACAACAAAACCAGCTTTGTGTTGAGGGTCAGTGGCCCCCACATAAGACTAGTGCTTAATTTCACATCAGGCAAATTTGATCGCACTTGCCTCAACTCTGCCAATTTCAAACCACACAATGAAGGCCAAAGCAGATTATCGGCGCTCCAACGGGGCTCAGTCCGTGGGCCTAGCCTGTAGCCCATCTGCTTTCTCCGCTCAGTCGGGTCAGCTACTCCTTGGCAACTGTGCAATCAGTATTCATGACTGGAAAGTCACCGTGACAAAGGCCAGTTATTATTTTGGGATGATCATGAAATCCATTTAGGGTCATGCCTAGTGAAAAGAAGGGAGAAAACTCTTCCGCCACCTATGCTGTCAGCTGAGATTATCGTTGTTATGGGGTTTCCAGTCCTTCCAGCTTCCTGGCTTATCAGTGAATGCAGCTGGAGGCTTCAAACACCCTCCCAGCTTGCTGCTGATTTTATGGGGTGAAGATTAGAGATGATGATCGGATAGTAAATTATGCATTCCATTTGATACCGGTGGGCAATAGGGAATATCTAGATAAAATTAATCTCTCCCCTCTTTTTAAGTATCACATATTGGAATACTTACTATCTCCCACTGCAGTATTACAGTAACACTTGTCCTTGAATTACTAGTCATGTAACATCCTTCTGTGCTCTGAACGGAGAGCAGAAGGAAAATAATGAATGAAAGGTCTCAACTACTGCACTCAGGCAGGACTGGAGTTACATGACTAGAATCCCTGGAATTATTCAGAGTTTCATAGATTAAGGCGACAAGGGACCACTGGTATAAAGTAGTCTGAGCGTCTCCATAACACCGGCCAGAGAATTTCACCCAGGATGGGGCAGAACAGGACAGGTTGGCTTTTTTGGGAGAGAAGAAGTTTTAACTTCCTTGTCCTGGCCGAGTTGCCGTTTGGCCGGTCACATTTTGCCTGGCTGAAATTCCCTCTGCAGCTTTTACTGGACTCGGTGTTCTTCGCTTCCACTCCAAATCTGCTGTGCAGGGTTGCTGTGTGCTGCCAGGCCGCTGCCGCATTAATCTCAAGAGTGGAGCCGAACAAATCATTTGCCTTGAGTCATGCAGTCAATGAATGCAGGACGCACCTGCGGCTTGGGAAGGAACAGCCAGCAGGGGGCGACTTCCTCAGATTTATTCAAGAAGTGGTTGCAGGTTTCCCTCAGGCAGCTCTGCTCAAGAGCTAGATGCATTTCTGACGGATGAGTCTGTCTGTCTGTCTGTCTGCAGTGTTGTGGCTGTATTGGTCCCAGAATATTAGAGAGACAAGGTGGGTGATATCTTTTATTGGATTGGACCAGCTTCTGTTGGTGACAGAGGCAAACTTTCGAGCTACACAGAGCTCTCCTTCGGGTCTGGGAAAGGTACTCCCAGCATCACAGCTAAATACAAGGTGGAGCAGATTGTTTAGCACAGGTAGTGAGCAGCACATATTCTAAGGGACCATTCAGGCCCGTTAACACCTCTGCAGTCATAGGACATATAAGGGGAGGGGGGCTAGTGAGTTACCGATTGTTGTAATAAGCCATAAATCCAGTATCTCTGTTCAGTCCATGGCTTTTAGTGTCTCGCACAGTTGTGAATTTAAGCTCCCAGGCTCGTTTTTGGAAAGTCTTGTGCAGGTTTCCTTTGAGGACGAGGACTGAGAGGTCAGCTATAGAGCGATCGCTTTGTGACAAGTGCTCACCCACAGGGGACAGGGTGTTTTTGTCTTTTATCATTTTGCAGTGTGTGTTCATTCGAGAGCCTAGCGATTGTCTGGTTTCACCCATGTATTGTTATCGGGGCATTTAGTGCACTGGATGAGATATACCACATGTTATGATAGGCATGTGTAGGACCCATGGCTCTTGAAAGGTGTGCTGGGGTGGGAGTTGATCATTGTAGCAGTGGAGAAATTCTGCAGGTTTTGCATCTGTTGTTGTGGCAGGGTCAGATGTGTTGTTGAGTAGGCGTGTCCTGGTCTGTCGGGAGCTTGCTTCTTAGCTTGAAAGTTTCTCTCTCTCATCAACACAAGTTGGTCCAATAAAAGATATTACCTGACCCACTCTGTCTGTATAGCAATTACTCTTGTGAGTAGTCCCACTGGAGAATTCTTGTAAGTACTACTCCAGGGTTGTATAATCAGTCTATAAGTCTGTGGCTAAGAATGATTATTGTGCTGAATCCTGAGTCGTTTTCCTCAGTCTCCATTCAGGCCCAGCCCATTGAAATGGGTGGGAGTTTTGTCTGCTAAGGACTGAGTGAAAACTGAATAAGAACTCTAGGCTTTAGTCCTGACCTTGCAAAGTGCTCTGGGTTCCCTGGGAATGAAAGGTGCTGCAACAATATCATTAATGTTTTAGCTACAAATTAGCCAACACCTGAGGCACTGTTTGTCCAAGGAGAATGCATGAAATATTAGGGCAATGGGGACAGTAATTAATAATCCAGATCCTCAGCTGGTGTAAATCAATCAGTGGAGCGATGCTGATTTACACCAGCTGGGGATCTAGCCTAGCCTTTCAAATTTCACTTTGTATGGGAATTAGAGTGACCAGATGTCCCGATTTCATAGGGACAGTCCCGATTTTTGGGTCTTTTTCTTATATAGGCTCCTATTACCCCCCACCCCCTGTCCCAATTTTTCACACTTGCTGTCTGGTCACCCTAATGGGAACTGCTCTCCGCCTCACTGGAAGCTGTGAAGCAGGATGGGGGCTCACTGTATTGGTTTATCAGCTAGTGCCTTTGGATTATGTACTGAACCGGCGGGGAGGGGGAAGGGGTCTGGTTTTCCTCTTGCTCGCACCGGAGTGAATCCGGAGTGACGCTGCTGAAGTTGATGGAGTAACGCTGGTGTGAAAGGGTTGTGAAAGGAGACGGTGGGACATAGTCTCTAGGCACGCATTCTAGGCATGAGAACTTAACAGAGTCAAGGCACAACTCAGGCCAGAGAGCAAAGGTGTCGTCAGACATCACTGGGGTGGTGCTCTGCTCTGCTCTGTCCAATGTTGATAACAGTTGGCTGCGTGCATGTGTTCCCTCTGTGTGCTGCCCCGGCTCTGCAGATCGCTGACACAGCAGACCCCCGAGAGAACCCCCAATGACCACAGACTCCGATAAGGTACGAAGGCACCCGGCCAGGTTTATTGTCAAACGAAGCACAGTAGTAGTTTCCCGCAGACTCTACAGGACATACTACGAATATGTGCCCCCTGACAATGGACCGGCTCAGTCAGTGGCGGGATTCTCCACTGCCCCCTAGGCCAGACCAAGACAACTCCTCAGGGGTACACTTTTATACACAGGTTTGAACAATTTACACATCACTCCCGACGTATAGAGGTGCAACCCCTCTGCGTGTTAGGGTGCCGCCTCTCACCTTGTACATGTTGGTTCGAACAAAACAACTCTAGCCATCGTATTACCCTCCTGCCCCTCTCTTTAGGATGGGTCTGCCTGTTCCTTGTTATCTATATGGAATGTGCTCGTACCGGACTGTTCTGGTACCATCCTGGCACATGTCTATATTACTAGTGCTTAGTGCCCTTTAGGTATGTGTATATTTGCAGCATCAGCCTTCTTCTTGCCAGCTTCTGTGAGCAGGGCCTGCCTCTGGCTCACAGCTTAACTTCGCTTTATGTTAGCAAAGTCTTGACCACTACTTTAGTTCAGGCTTTAGGCTTCAGACCAGGCCTCTGATACAAGGGTTTATGTTTCAGAGCCTCATCTTACCACATTCCCCCACTTTTTGTCTTTTTATGGGGAGGATGTTTACCCATCATCCCGGAAAAGCATAATGCATGGACTAAAGATAACCCAGTGGGCTAACCACTGTTATGTGGTTACCTTATTTTACCATCCGTACACTCATGTCCCATTTGTCCTTTGGTCTGCACATTCCCTCGTACGACTGATAGTCAGATTTTATTATCCAATTATTTTTAGTCCCTTATGGTGGACCTGGGAATGTTAGGCCCGCGACCTCGACTGAGGAAGGTAGTTTTATAATTGAGTCTTAGAGGCACTCCCAAATAATTAATGTATATATCAGTAATATGGATATGGTGTATATATTTGTAGTGTATACGGGCATATATGTATAGAATGTATGTGTACATGGAACAGCACTTTATATCCAAGCATAACAATTCTTTTCCAATCCTGTGTTGTAGTTTGGCCCTTGTAGTATTGCAGATAGCAACCCACTTTTATAAGGGCAATTACAGTTACCATCTGCATCATTATTAGTAGTAGGCTGAGTGTTTTGAAATACTGGGATAGGGACTGTGATAATGTGTCCCACAGTGCTATGTATATGAGAAATTTGGAGTAGTGACACTACCACTGAGGCCTTTATATATAAATATATTGTAATTAGTTACTACGCAGTACTGCCCATCCATGTTATAGATTACCCTAACTGCTGGCGGTCACCCTCTGGTAAGCTTCACTGGGCAGGAAACAGAAGTGGCTAGCTTCTCTGTTCCATTGGTTGAACTGCTCTGTGATACACCAGTAGTTGACGTAGATCTGGTTGTTTCTTATAGATGCTGTCTTCCAGTTAACCTACTGAATGGACAGTAACCCTGGAATAAATTGCCTAGGGAGGTTGTGGAATCTCCATCTCTGGAGATATTTAAGAGTAGGTTAGATAAATGTCTATCAGGGATGGTCTAGACAGTATTTGGTCCTGCCATGAGGGCAGGGGACTGGACTCGATGACCTCTCGAGGTCCCTTCCAGTCCTAGAATCTATGAAACTATGAATTTATCAAGTATTGCTGTGTCTGGATGTAGTATTGGTATCGAGACACCGAACAAGACTTGTTTTGAATAACACGTGCCTTAGTTAGGATGTAGTGTCAGTAACCCCAGTGCCGGGTTTACAATGGCACCAGTGGCCGTGCTCAGACGGGGCCCGGTCCTGCTCTGCTTGCACTGCGCCCTGAGATCCCGCCAACCTGCTGGTTCCCCCCCGCTGCCCACCACTTGCTCCTTTCGGCCTGCCCGCCGGTCAGCTGAGGGCTCCTCTCCACCGCCTGGCCTCACCCTCCAGCTTCTCTCTGCCTCCTGACTGGACCCCAGTGCACCTCCGGCTCCGGGCAGTCTCTGCTTCCTACCACCTGTGGGGCCCCACCTGTCTCCCTGGAGCTGAGCCACCTGGGACTGGTGCAGAAGCCTGGCCAGGCTCAGTCAGATTGGGAGGGGGGGCAGGGGGGGGGGCTTGGCTGGACCCCCTCCAGGCAAGTGGGTCCTGAGGGAGCCTGGCCGGGGCAGGCGCTGGCCTGGCTGATTGCACCACTCCCGAGGGGCTGGAGCGATTCCCTGCCCTGGGATCAGCCCTGGCTGCACTGCCAGCTCAGCCCGGCAGACACAGTCGCCTCCCAGCAGGGCCGGTGAGTGCGACCGGGAGGCAGGCCATGGGGGAGTGGGTCTCTGGAGGGCCTGGAGGGAGGGGTGCTGGGCTGTGAGGGGGCGGGGGAGATCTCTGGGTTTTGGGGCATTAGGGAGTGGGGGATCTGTGTGGAGTGTTGGGCAGTTGTCGTGGGGCTGTGGGCAGGGGGGCACTGGGCAGGGGGTGTTGTGCAGGGCGCTGTGCATTTGTGGCAGGGTCTGGGGGGGCGCTGGGCACAGTGGGTCCAGGGGGGCTCTGTCCATAGGGAATTGGGAGGTGGTGTTCCGGTGTGGGGGGATGTGTGGCGCGGCATGGGGCATGCTGGCAGCACAGGGCCGGGCAGACCATTGTGCGTCTGCCGGTTTGTAAATAGTGCCCTCGCACTGGGCCGGGCGGAGTGGGGCCACCCTTGCCATGCCATTGCCCCTGGCCGGTCCCGCGCTCCGGGGACCGACCCCCCCACACCATGCTCCATCGCCCCATAGGGGCCCACAAATATGTTTGGCGCCGGGCCCACAAAAGGTTAATCCGGCCCTGACAAATTACGACTGGTACTAACAGGGAATTTGTTTACCCAATTTGTAGTTACTGTGTAACTTAATTTCTTTACCAATTTGTTTTTTCCTTGCCTTCATGTTGTTTGTTGCCATTCATTTGTTGATTTTTACCTGTGTGTTGGTTAAACAGTTTAGCAGTGTTATGCACATTGTAAATGATATAGTGCAATAATACAGTAATACAACATTATAACAATAATACAGTAATACAGCAATAATAGTTGCTTTTACACAATAGCCAAATTCAAATTAACTGACAGTGATTTCTAGCTGATTGCCAACTTAATTGTTCATATATGGTAGATTGAAGTGTATTTGATCAGTCTCATTTATAAAACACTTCATTTTTCTTGTCTTGATGCTTGGAGGGTTTCTTCATTGTATACTGATATCATCTGGTGTTTTTGTGGTATGGTATCTTCTGGTGTCTTTGGTGTGATAGCTTCCAGTGTCTTTGGTCTGTGGGATGCAACCTTAAACAGCTAGATAGTTAACATAATACATTTTTTTGTTTGTTTTACATCTCTTCTTATTTTCAATAATCCAAATTTAATACACTGATGAATGTAGTTTTTTCATGATGTGATGGGGACCAAGTCTTTTATAACACAAGCTATACTTTTGCAATTGTTGTATAGACATGCATTTTCACTTGAGGTGCATTACTAATAGTTTATACTAAATAAAATGCTTAACCACTAAAATAGATACTCACAATCTTCTATGAGAAGGTGTATTGCTTTCCCTTGCTGAGCACTCTGTTTTAGCAAAAGAGTTAATAACAGAATTTTTACCAAACTTTTTAGATTTAATTTGCTTGTGATACCAATTCCACTTTTGTTAACTGTTTAGAAGCACACACTTTAACAACCACTAAGTCCCTTTAACATAATATAAAAGAAAATAAAAATTAAACCAAAATGAATTTTAAATACAGGTCTATGCAAATACTTTGAGGGTAGTATACTTTTATG
Organism: Emys orbicularis; assembly: GCF_028017835.1. NCBI lineage: Eukaryota > Metazoa > Chordata > Testudines > Emydidae > Emys > Emys orbicularis. Next base: position 6,462,603 of record NC_088690.1, on the reverse strand, counting down.
ATGCTTGGTTGTGTTTGGGAGACAAAGGTGGAAACCCGTTGAAAAGGTGGAAACCTGTTGAAATTGTTGGTTAGCTTTATGCATAAATTGTTATTTTAAAACATTTTTGTCATGACATTCTTATAACTATATTCAAAAGTGCAAACAAGTTTATAAAACGCCCGAACAAGAAATTGACATTTTGTTAATATTACCTTAATCTTAAGGTTGAGGTTTTCCCACCTTTTTATTTCTTTGAGTAAAAATAAAAAAACAAAACTGTGATTAATAAAAGAGAGTTCTTTTTGTTTGCGATTGCATTATTTGTTGAGGCAGAACTATATGTAATATATTTATAACTGAGACATTGTTGAACTTTGAAAAAAAAATAGTATTAATAATATTATGATGGTTATACCCCAACATAACCATCATAATATTATTAATACCATTTTTTTTCAAAGTTCAACAAGGTCTCAGTTATAAATATATGTACATACATTTGAAAGGGTATAAATATATATATTTAATATATATATTTAAAAGGGTATAAAATTGACTTTTGTTGCAACAAAATAAAAATAATAAAAAGTAGTCACGTGACACACACAACACAGGACAACATACATGACATACAGAACTAACTTAAAATTAAAAACAAATGGTGCCAGAATTCCATTTATAACTACACAAAATAAGGCAAACAAAAATACAAAATAAACAAAAGGGTTAAACATTTAAATAAGCAAGTTATTACCTTGTTATTTAAAACTTTTAATAAAAATGAATACAATTCATATTATTTTCAAAATTTGTTGTATTAATTTAGTAACTTAAGGCATTTTCCATTACTTTATATTAATTTTATTTTAAAACTCTGCTATATGGAAATAAGGATAGCCCATGTTTCAAATATTAGTTAGTGGTTAGGATTAGAAGCAGAGTCTGCATTTCCGTTGCATGGCAACCATATCTTCAAGAAAGTTAGGAGTAATTCCAGCTGTTGCATTCCTGAAGGGTTAAAATAATTAATTTACTGGATTTTCTTAATGTTTTTACCTTATTTTCTCTTTGTTTGTTTGTTGTTTTGTTCTGTTCTGCTTAATCTTTTGGAGGTTTCTGTAAAAACTATAACTTTTACCTTTTAAAACAGAGAGAGAGAGCGCAGAAGTGAGGAGAGGCGGCAGAAGCGGGGTGAAGAGCAACCTAGGAAGGTAGGGAGACCTGAGCCAAGAAGGTATTTTAAAGTACAGGCAGCAGCAGCAAGTTTAGCAAACTGAGAAAGGATATGAAGGAAAACTTAACTGGTATTAAAAATATTTCAGAAAGAAGGTTCTACGTTTAGCTCTGAGCGTGGAGTGTGGATCAGTCAGTTAAAGCAGTTGGGAACCACACCCCAGGGTTTTATCCTGGCTCTGAGAGGAGAGTGGGGGTAGTTACGTGCGCTTGTAAAACCTGAATTTGTGCCCCCAGTGCATGTTGCTTTTGTGTGCATGCCAAATGGATGGCAGGAGTGCCCTTTTTTGCTGCTGTTAGCTGTTTTGGGGCAACTCCATGGGTTAATGCATCAATTCTAGGTGTTAACCCACTTCATTTCATTTTTTTACTTTGAAATTCTTTTTTATTCACTCCCCTGCGATCGAGTCGCAGCGCCTGTCTCCTAATGTGCTCTGTGAACTGTTCCATTTTTTCCTTCATCTGATTTACCAATTCAGTGAAAGTATTGTGTGCTACTCTTTCCTTCTGTGCACTTACTTGTCCCGCTCTGACAGGCACCAGTCTAGGTCTCAGTTTAAGTTTAACCTGAACCTGGCTTTTATTATAAGGTGGTGGTTGCAATGCAGTGGACCCCATTTCATCTTTTAATTTTACTAGGGCCCCCTTTTTCCATTTCTGTCCCCAGTCTTCAGGCACAGGGGAGCTACCTGAAGCCTGCTGTTGACCACCAATATTTATAACAGGGGACGGCACATCTCTTTTTTGGAGGTTTCTTACAGCTGTTGTCAATGTTTTATTCCGTTCCTGTGCTGGCTGGCTGTGGGCTGCTTGCTGCCCCGCAAGGAGAGTGAGAGCAGGCCAGGGCTTTGTAGCGTCTTCTGATTCTTTTAACACTTCCTTTGTTTCTGTTACTTGCCCCACCAATTTTGTGGCATGTTGTCTTATTGGTAGCCAGGAAGTGGGCGGCGGAGCCCACCCAGTGCCAAAGGACCTCCCCCCAGTCTAAGGGGAGGATCTACAGGACCTGGATAACCAAGTAATTCCGGGGGACAACAAATGAAATAGCAGGGACAGGAGTGTGGTCAAAGGGCTAAACTTAGGGAACCTAACGGGGACACCGAGCAGAGAACTCCGGACAGCGCCCACTTCTCCTCGAAGGCATCAAGGGAGCCAGCGGACGCCGCCCAGAGGAACTCTGCCCAGATGCGTGAACGGACTGAGGAGCGGAAATAGGCCCCACAGTCGCAGGAACTCCCGTCAGCCAACCTCCTCTCCCTGGTTTTGTAGATGGCTAGTTTGGCCAGGGCCAAGAGGAGGTTGACAAGGAGGTCCCACGACTTAACTATTTAACAGCCACGGTTATAGTTTGCAATATTCTGCATTTCAAGGCTACAGTTTCTGCCCAAGCCTTACAAATTTCTGTCATGTTAGATCGTGATTCCTACAGCAGACAGCTCGCTGACTCACCAGATCAGCGGTCGGGGTCACCAGTGTCGTCAGACATCACCGGTGTGGTGCTCTGCTCTGTCCAATGTTGATAACAGTCGGCTGCGTGCGTGTGTTCCCTCTGTGTGCTGCCCCAGCTCTGCAGATCGCTGACACAGCAGATCCCGACAGAACCCCCAATGACCACAGACTCTGATAAGGTACGAAGGCACCCGGCCAGGTTTATTGTTAAACAAAGCACAGTAGTAGTTTCCCGCAGACTCTACAGGACATACTACGAATATGTGCCCCCTGACAATGGACCGGCTTAGTCCGTGGCGGGATTCTCCACTGCGCCCTAGGCCAGACCAAGACAATTCCTCAGGGGTACACTTTTATACACAGGTTCAAATGAGTTACACATCACTCCCGACGTATAGAGGTGCAACCCCTCTGCATGTTAGGGTGCCACCTCTCACCTTGTACATGTTGGTTCGAACAAAACAACTCTAGCCATCATACAATATTAGGGTTGGAAGAGACCTCAGGAGGTCATCTAGTCCAACCCCCTGCTCAAAGCAGGACCAAGTAAATCATCCCAGCCAGGGTTTTGTCAAGCTGGGCCTTCAAAACCTCAAAGGATGGAGATTCCACCACCTCCCTAGGTAACCCATTCCAGTGCTTCACCACCCTCCTAGTGAAATAGTGTTTCCTAATATCCAACCTAGACCTCCCCCACTGCATCTTGAGACCATTGCTCCTTGTTCTGTCATCTGCCACCACTGAGAACAGCCTAGCTCCACCCTCTTTGGAACCCCCCTTCAGGTAGTTGAAGGCTGCTATCAAATCCCCCCTCACTCTTCTCTTCTGCAGACTAAATAACCCCAGTTCCCTCAGCCTCTCCTCGTAAGTCATGTGCCCCAGCCCCCTAATCATTTTCATTGCCCTCTGCTGGACTCTCTCCAATTTGTTCACATCCCTTCTGTAGTATTATCATCCATTCCCTGTCTTTAGGATGGGCCAGCCTGTTCCTTGTTATCTATGTGGAATGTGCTCGTACCAGACTGTTCTGGTACCATGCTGGCACATGTTTATATTACTAGTGCTTAGTAGCTTTTAGGTATGTGTATATTTGCAACATCAGCCTTCTTCTTGCCAGCTCCTGTGAGCAGGGCCTGCCTCTGGCTCACAGCTTAACTTCGCTTTATGTTAGCAAAGTCTTGACCACTACTTTAGTTCAGGCTTTAGGCTTCAGACCAGGCCTCTGATACAAGGACTTATGTTTCAGGACCTCATCTTACTACAGAAGACATCAGAAAAATAACAGGGTGAGCCGCTTGGGATACTGGCTGAGCCTACGGGGCTTCAATCGTTTGGGACAGGCCAGTTCCTGAGGGTGTGTGGTGGCAGAAGAACAGTAGCGGTAGCAGGGGGTGGAATGAAGGAAGGCTGAAAGAATTGGGTTTGTTTTAGGGTTACCATATTTAAAAAATAAAAAAAGAGGACCCTCCACGGGCCCTGGCCCCGCCCATTTCCCCACCCCCAGCCCCGCCCCAACTCCGCCCCTTCCCCGCCCTAACTCCGCCCCCTCCTCCCTCCCACTCCCAGCCACGGGGAAAGGGCTGCCCGAGCGCTACCGGCTTCACGGTTTGCCGGGCAGCCCCCAGACCCTGCGCCCCTGGCCGGCGCTTGCCCAGCGCAGCTGGAGCCCGGGAGGGGAAGCGCCCAGCCGGGGGCGCAGGGTCTGGAGGCTGCCCGGCAAATGGTGAAGCCGGTAGCGCTCCAGCTTCGGGCAGCCCCCCTTGCCTCCGGACCCCAGCCGCCGGCCGGGCACTTCTCCTCCCCGGCTCCAGCTGCTGTGCTCCGGCGGCTGGGGTCCGGAGGCAAGGGGGGGCTGCCCGAGCCGGTAGCGCTGGCTCGGGCAGCTTGGCTCTTAACAGAGCCGAAGTCTGAGAGGGGAGGACTCACAGAGCAGCCGCGGGAGGGGAAGTGCCCGGACAGCATTTTTCCCGGACATGTTCCGCTTTTTGGCAATTCCCCCCGGACGGGGGTTTGATTGCCGAAAAGCCGGACATGTCCGGGAAAAACCGGACGTATGGTAACCCTAGTTTGTTTAGTTTGGAAAAGAGAAGACTGAGAGGGGACATGATAGCAGTTTTCAGGTATCTAAAAGGGTGTCATAAGGAGGAGGGAGAAAACTTGTTCACCTTAGCCTCTAAGGATAGAACAAGAAGCAATGGGCTTAAACTGCAGCAAGGGAGGTCTAGGTTGGACATTAGGAAAAAGTTCCTAACTGTCAGGGTGGTTAAACACTGGAATAGATTGCCTAGGGAGGTTGTGGAATCTCCATCTCTGGAGATATTTAAGAGTAGGTTAGATAAATGTCTATCAGGGATGGTCTAGACAGTATTTGGTCCTGCCATGCGGGCAGGGGACTGGACTCGATGACCTCTCGAGGTCCCTTCCAGTCCTAGAATCTATGAATCTATGCAACAGGTCCTTCTCCAGCCGATCCTTCCACCTCTGTCCCCCATCATGCTTTTTTCAGCCAGCCCCACTGTGGCTGGGATGGGAGGAGTGGAGCTGGGGCAGAGAGGAAAGCTACTATGTAATCGTTAGAAGGAGGGGGAAGGCCCAATTAGTTGGCCCTTTACCCAGGGAGGAGCACACTGAGTTTCTCCCCAGCAGCTCTGAGTCCGGGCACACAGAGCCCCGGGCTGGGTTGCAGGTGGGGCACCCCTTCAGACATGGGGTTTATAGGTCACAACATTTGGGCTGTTTTCTGCCCTACAGAGGCCTGGCACTCCATGAGTGCTGTTGTGCTAGCATCTCATTAGGGTACTGGCTCTCGCTGGGCCCTACTTTGCTAAGCAGTGCAATCTCTTGGGGCTAGGAGTTGTTGTGATTGATGGGCACCATCACTCCATTCCCATTCCCAGGCAGCACCAAGCTGGGCATAGCCACCCTATGGATCTGCCAGGGGGAGGACTGCCGGTTCTAGTCACTGCTTTGCTAGGCATTGCAATCCTTCAGGCTAGGCACCGGGACAACTGACAGGCATCCTCATTCCATTCTGAGTAGCCCAGAGGAGGTATTTGCAGGACTCCAACTGCAGGGGGATGAACAAACACTCAGAGGAAACACAAACACTTGCTCTGTCCTGACATCTAGTGTGTGTTGCCAAATAGTCTTCACCCCCCACCAGCCGCTGTTTATCCAGGCAATCTGTAACCATGCCCTCTTTTCAAAGCTTTCCTCTGCTTGGATGACTCCAGGCCTGCTTCCAAAAGAAAGGCCTCTTGTATAGAAATGTGTCTAATTAGCACCAGCCCTCAGGGGGCTCATTAATTGAGAAGCAAAATGCAAGAGGAGCCTCTTTCTTCCCTCTCTTTTGTGTGTGTGTGTGCTGTGGGGAAGCAAATCTCTCCCAGTGAGAGCCTGCTTGTCTAACTGCACCAGGAGGCAGGATTTCAGCTGGGCAGAAACAGAATTTTCTTTCAAACATCCACTTTTATTCCCTGTGTACGCAGAATGCCCCGAAAATCAGAGACTCTGTCAGATCCAGGCAGTCCCACAATAATAATGCCTAGCTCTTATATAGCAGTTTTCATCAGTAGATCTCAAAGCCTTTTACAAAGGACAGCCGTGTTATTGTCCCCATTTTACAGAGAGGGAAACTGAGTCACAAAAGGGGACGTAACTTGGCTGCTGGGTGATCATTAGACTGTGTCAGAGTTGGGAATAAAGCCCAGCTTTTTATGTAGCCTGTTGTAAAGCTAGGCAAATATCTAGATGAGTTAATGTACCCCCTGGAAGACCTCTGTGTACCCCTAGGGGTACACATACCCCTGATTGAGAACCGCTGCTCTACGCACATGGGCACACTGCACAAAACAGAAGCCTTTGTCTAGTTAAGGATACAGTTCTAGGCTGTCTCTGAAGAGGAACCATGGGATTTTTAAATACTTGAGAGTCAGTGCTGTAGAGAATGAGGTCAAGAAATTCGGTGGTAGGGTTGGGGGTGGGGGGCCAGAATATTTAATGTAATGAAAAGTTGCAAAATAAATGAACAAGTTTTGTTTTGTTTGCAAATTTTCTGTAACCTTTTCAACAACAAAATATGAAATGAAACAAAATGTACATTTCTTTTAGGAAAAAAAAATACATTTAAAGGTTTTTGTGTCCCTCCCCCCATTTCTATCCCTTTTAGTTTTACTCCTCTCTTCCCTCTCTTCTGGGGCAGAAAAAGTAAAATTGGGAGAGAAAGGGGTGGGAGAACCCCAAAAATGAAAACCTTAAAAATGCCCCTCAAAATGAAATGATTTTCCTTTTGAAACTTTTAATTGAAAATAGTTCTTTTTTTTTTTTAACCAAAATGAAAATTCTCTGTGAAAAATTTAATTTTGGTCAAAAAGCCATTTTTCGTCAAAAAAAAAGTCTGATGAAAAATGTTCAGGCAGATCAGTGGAAATTTTAAAATTCCAGCGGCTGATTGTCCACAACACTTGACAAATGGACAATGAATAATCTAAATTCACTAGGAGGTTGCAAAATGGACTGGCATGCTCTAGTTTGGGACCTGAGAGGCCTGGATTCTGGTCCCAGTCTACCATTGACTCACTGTGTGAAGTCACATCCCGTATCTGTGCCTCAGTTTCCCACCTGTAAAGTGGGCATACCAAAAGTTCACTCTCGGCTGTTGTGACATTTAATATACAAATGAATGTAAAGATGACAGAGAAAATAAGATTTCCCCAAATTTCTGATCTGTATCCAGTGGCAGCTTGCAATTTCTGTTATCTGCTGGATCAGAAGCCATGGGAGAGAATTATGAAATCATAAATCGAACTGCAAAGCAAGATTTAATCTGTTGAGATTTATTACATCTTCTCTGGTACGTTTCCTGCTATCTTAGCCATTTTCCACTTCCTGTCCACGGATGGTCTGATTGAACAAACACATGCTGTACATCATGCCTCTCACATCCTTACCTTAAATAAAGTCTCCACAAGACCTTCCTCACAGAACCATAGGTTGTAAAGACTGAAGGAACCTTCCTGAGCAGCTGGTCCGATGTGCTGCACCAGAATATAAGAGTTGCCAGACTAGATTAAACCAGGATCCTCATCCCAGATCCTGTCTCTGACAGTGGCCAGCATGGGCTGCTTCAGAGAAAGTTACAATAGACAGCGAGGGGATAAACTGCCCCCAGGGAAAGTTTCCTCATATCACTTGACAGAGGTTGGTTTATGCCCTGAAGCAGGAGGCTTTACATCCCTTCCAGAACTACTGTAACTCTGGTTGTTCTCATTACCCAGACAAATGCAGGCGGTAGACTTTCACCCAGCAATTCTTGCATTGAGCCCAATAGCTTGTGGTTGAACTACCGTGCAGTTTTTAGAAAGCAAGGCCCGTCTTAATTTAAAGACTGTGAATGATGGAGGATTTACAATGGCCCCAGGGAAGCTGTTGCACAGGTTGACTTGACAGGGAGCTCAGACTTACTTGCAACACTGCTCAGGTGCCGCAAAATTAAAAGTCGCCTTCATAGAGCCATGGAACAAAATGGTTTTAAAAATGTCCAATGTAACATAAACTAAACTGAACAGAGAATACCCAGCCTTTCCATTACTCTCCAGTTGAACGCTGAGGAGAAAGGATGGCCCAGTGGGTAGGGCACTAGCAAAGGACTTGGGACACCTGGATTCAATTCCCTGCTCTGCTACTGAGTTCCCATGTGACCTTGGGCAAGTCACTTAGTTTCTCCGTGCCTCAGTTTCCCATCTCTACAATGGGGATAACAGCACTGCCCTTTCTTACAGGGGTGTTGCGGGGATGAATACATTAATGATGGGTAGATGCTCAGATACTACGCTGACAGTGGCCATGTAAGTACCTAAGCCAGGCAGAGGATTGCTGGGAAGATGGGTGTGATCCATCTCCTGCTGAAGTCAATGGGAATCTTTCTACTGACTTTAATGGATGTTGGCTGGGCCCCACCTGATCTCTGCATGCTAACAACAGAGTGTAGCTAGGGAATCAAATACATGCAGATGCTTAAAGTGCTCTATAATTCTTTTTAAAGTACACTTGGTGCTTGGGAAAGAGGCCAGACTGACAGCCAGGGAGATGGAAAATCCTCTCTCTGGGTCTGATCCAAAGGCCATTGAAGTCAAGGGGAATCTTTCCATTGATTTCAGTGGGCTCTGGAATAAGCCCTTTATCTGCTGAACTGCTACAGCGTGAGGGGCAGCAGCAGGGCATGTCCTGCCAATGAGCCTCAGTCCTGACCTGGAGAGACGCCCTCTAAAGGTGAAAGGGGAGTTCAGTCTATATCACTGTTCATCCCTTAGTTTCCCGTGTGGGGGAGAGAGGGATAGCTCAGTGGTTTGAGCATTGACCTACTAAACCCAGGGTTATGAGTTCAATCCTTGAGGGGGCCACTTAGGAATCTCGGACAAAAATCTGTCTGGGGATTGGTCCTGCTTTGAGGAGGGGGTTGGACTAGATGACCTCCTGAGGTCCCTTCCAACCCTGATATTCTATGATTCCTTGGCAGAATGATCAACAAGGGGGGGCACAGTGTCAGTGGATATTTCTGTAACATGGATTCCTGTTCACAGGGGACCAACTGAGCCCCTCAATCCATTTCACACAGGCCATGGAAGATGGGAACAGCTTTTGCTCACTACCAATCTGGGCCTCTGGCCTGCCATCTGAACCTCATGGGCGGATGTAGAATCCCTCTGAAGTCAGTGCAACTCCGTGTGATACAAATCTGTCCGCATGGATCTGATTGCAGGGTTTGGGCCCTGGGTTTATGGATCAGTGCTAGTAACCTGGAGGCAAAACGGTGCATGTTTGATCACCAGTCCCCTGAGTTGTGTAATCTTCTTCACAGCAAACTATTCAAAATGTCACAAAACACAGGAAAAAAAATCTACTGGGCTATGCAGTTCTTTTACATACTAGAGGAAGCGGAGCTATAAAACGCATCTGTTGTCCGACAAAGCTGCAATTACAAGTCAGTGGAAAGGCAATCCTAAAAAAACAAAGCACATGGTAAAAATGAGAAATCTGACGTGCCTAAGAGTCAATATATTGACAAACCAGTAATATCCAGAGCTCAGCAATAACTAAAACCTTTCCAATGGCTATCAGAGAGCAGAGCAGATGCATTAAAACATCGAGATAAGCAGATACATTGTTCGGTAGACTATGAAGCAAGGAAAGCATACAAATGTTTACCTAAAACACTTGTAAACAGAGGAGCCAGTGGTGATAAAGTGCTGTTTGGTCTTAAGAAGCAAATAGAATTCTATTTTACCACAGCGTTCCCCCTCAGCTAACACCCACCACAAACTCAGATCCTGCGAAACAAAATATCCCTGATTCCTAAGAAATCAAGTGTAATTTTGGAAGGCAGGTCATAGCGCTGTGCATTCATTTAAATCATTAATCCCTCTCTGTGTTTTCATGCCATCGCACATCACTTTTTCTTTATGGCTATAAAAGTCAAGATGTGCCAGATTCATAGGCTCATAGAATTTGAGGCCTTTAACATCCTCCAGTAGGTTCTCATCCTGAGGGTCATGCACACATGGCATCATGGGATTGTGACCATGTATCTTTCCCATATTGCTAAATGGGGGGTTCTGGCTAGATGTGAGGGGGACCCTAGGAGGGACCCTAATGTGGGAAAGGAGGACCCAATATGGAAAAGGTAGAGAATGACTGATGTAGTCTGACCTCCTGTATAACATAGCTCATAGAATTGCACCCAGTAGCTTGGGGTTGACCTAGATCATCTTCTTTATAAAGAGATCCAGGAGTGTTGTAAGCAAGACATGAGAAATAATTCTTCTGCTCTACTCCACCTGACTAGGTCTCAACTGGAGTATTGTGTCCAGTTCTGGAGGCCACATTTCAGGAAAGATAGGGACAAATTGGAGAAAGTCCAGAGAACAGCAACAAAAATGATTAAAAGTCTAGAAAATATGACCTATGAGGGAAGATTGAAAAACCTGGGTTTGTTTAGTCTGGAAAGGAGAAAACTGAGAGGGGACATGATAAAGTTTTCAAGTACATAAAAGGTTGTTACAAGGAGGAGGGAGAAAAATTGTTCTTCTTAACCTCTGAGGATAGGAAACAAGAAGCAATGGGCTTAAATTGCAGCAAGGGCAGTTTAGGTTGGACACTAGGAAAAACTTTCTAACTGTCAGGGTGATTAAGCACTGAAATAAATTGCCTAGGGAGGTGGTGGAATCTCCATCATTGGAGATTTTTAAGAGCAGGTTAGACAAACACCTGTCAGGAATGGTCTAGATCAGTGGTTCTCAACCAGTGGTCCAGGGCCCCCTGGGGGGCCGCGAGCAGTTTCAGGGGGTCCGCCAAGCAGGGCCAGCATCAGACTCACTGGGGCCCAGGGCAGAAAGCTGAAGCCCCACCGCACGGGGCTGAAGCCTGAGGCCCTGAGCCCCACCACCTGGGGCTGAAGCGGAAGCATGAGCAGTTTAGCTTCATGGGGCTCCTTGTGGGTTGGGGCCCGAAGCAATTGCCATGTTTGTGTGGTGTTTAGATGTTGCTTGTATTATTAGAACTGGGAGCACTGGCTGTTGGGAGTCTGAAAGGACAGGAAACAGGAAGGAGGGGGGAGGAGTCGAGGAGGCAGAGTGAGAGTTACCGAGGGTGCAGCAGCAGCTTGGTAAAGAGGTTTCCACTTTAAAAATAAAGTCCTGTTGAAGTTTGTTAGTACCTTGCCTGGTTGATACAACAGTTTGCTACCCCCTAATACCGACCCTGGCTTTTATATGGAGACAATCAGTTGTTGTGACATAGGTGGGCCATGGAGATTTTATATCATGGTAGGGGACCTCAGAAAGAAAAAGGTTGAGAACCCCTGGTCTAGATAATACTTAGTCCTGCCATGAGTGCAGGGGCTGGACTAGATAACCTCTCGAGGTCCCTTCCAGTCCTATGATTCTGTGTTAAGTCTGAGCTGGTGGGAGAATGAAGTACGTGACAGATGGTGTATGAGAAAGATGCAGGACTGGCTGGTAGGAGACAGGTCAGGTATGGAGAATATTTGTGAATCATCATCTCTGAGATGGTAGCTGATGCTGTGCAATTATTATAACATTGCAGTTATAATATTATAGCTTACAAACCTTTTGGTAGGAATATAGACCCTCGTGCATCCAGGTTTAAGCCAATCTCTAAATATGAGGGGATAGGATGAGATGGTCATGGGAGGAGATTATCCCACTTCTGCTTGCTGCAGGGTCTCTTTTATCTTCCTTTGAAGGATCTGGTACTGGCCACTGTCGGAAACATGATTCTGGACTGGATGGACCTCGTCTCTGACCCTGACTGACATTTTCCATTTTCCTATGCAAGTGGATAAAATTGCTTGGGGATACTCGGACCTTTTTCGTGAGCACTGAGATAGAATGTTCACAAATCAATATTTTGATAGCCTGTGGCTTAAGCGGACGCCAGCCATCTCAGAGATACAAGCTTCTACATGTAGCCAGTAGGATGGAATATCATACTGCTGGTTCCTCCAGGACCTTTGGTCTTGTGATAAATGTCTCCACTTTGGACATTTATTACAGTGAATTCTACTTAGAGGTGAACTGGTGAGTAAAACTGGAAAATAACTAGGCTTGGAAGGATTCAATTTTTATCAGTAAATGGCGGTAAACGTTGATTTCACCAAACACACCCAAACGGGTGAAAAATAGTTCCATCGATGATAATCAAAATGCATAGATAGGCAAAGTAATAAAAATGCTACTTAGGAACTTAGAGTCAAAATCCAGTGAGTTAGACTTTAGAATGAGGCTTGTTACAAATACACTAGCGAATGAATAGCAAAAACAGGTATGACTTGTTGATTTAAGGATATTCACTTGGCGTATTTTGCCAAGCACTGCTGACAATTTGTGTTTTAACGGTTTATATAACTTTAACTTTTTGAATCTCATCATCTACTGTCATTAAATAAGTGTCTCCCCCCCAGCCCCATAATTTTGCACAACTGGGAAAATTACATCACTAAAAAAATCTAAAAAAACGCTTACAAATCAAAGTTGATATCCATCAAAATTATATATTACAAAAATTTGAATTCTGACAAGCCTAAAAATAGCAAACCAAGGCCAGCAATACGTTTTGAATGCGGTCAGTAACCGAGGTAAAGCTCATAAAAGAGTCAAAACTAACTTTCATTTTTACTTCTTCACTATCCAAGTATTCCACCATTCTTTATTATTTGTCTCACAGTAGTGCTAGAAGGGCTAACGGGGTAAGCCCCATTGTGCTAGGTACTCTGAAAACACACAGTAAGCCTTAAGAGTTTGCAGTTTAAATGGACAAGATGGGTAAAGGCTGGGAGAAACAAAATATTGGTATTCCCATTTTGCAGATGGGGACCTGAGCCACGAAGAGATGAAGGGACTCACCCAAGGTCACCCAGGGAGGCTGTGGCAGAGTAAGGAATTGAGGTTAGCTCTTCTGAGGGTGTGGCAAACTCAGACAAAACTTTCTGAAGGCTTGGTTTTGAGGGGACACCATCTGCTGTGTTGCCACATCTCGTGATTTTATCATGAGCCTCATGATAGTTGGTGTTTTTCTTAACGCCCCAGTTCCTGGAGTCAGGAGGTTCTAGGAAAATCTCAGCTTTTGCTTTTTAAAAAAGAAAGTTTCTAGCCCTTATGGGGGCATAAACGTTGAAAATGTCAACGCTCAAGTAAAAAAACCACAAATTTATTGTTTTTAGAATCTTACAAGTTTTAGGACAATCTCATGATTGGGGGGAGGGGGTGACATGAGTTTTGAATGATTAGGGTTGTCAATAATGCATCTGGCTCATAGACAGCTATTTTCAAATCACAAATTTCCTTTCCTATGTTATTAATAACATCTTAGATAACTGAAAATGAAAGAATCTCATTTACTTTATGCTGCTTGTTTACTTTGGGTTTATTATTTTCCTTTTTCTCAGCCAAGACAATGACACCAGACAGGTCAATTTCAGTTTTGTTTGTAGTCAGTTTCACCTTGTCTTTACATATTGTTTGTCTTCCAACAGCACCCAAAATGTGCCTCCATAGGGCAATGGCATATCCCACTAGCCACTAGAGTATATTATTATCCATGCAACTATTTCTACCAGTCAGAGTTTGAAGGCTTAGTTTTACAAATGCTGTATTTTGGGGGCTTTCATTTGATTTGATTCTCTGACTATGGTGCTGTTGCATTATCTGGTATCATGTAACTATGCTACACCAGGGTGCTCCTTTCAAGAAAGAATGTGTTGATCTTAGTATCGGTTCCCCCAAATCCCCACTGTAAGTAAATAAACAAACATGGTTCATTGTCTCCTCTGAAATTCCTTTAGGCTCTACGGTAACTGCCAATTATTCAAACCACATGTCTGCAAACTCCCAAACAATCGTAGACGTTACTTATTCACCTGGCCCAAAGAGGAAGCAGGTATGTAAATTCCTTCTGTACCTCCTCCATATTTAGCCACTTATTAATGTCACTGATAATTTACCAAACTCATTTCCATGGGAGGCAGCCGCGCTTAAGTGTGCTCTGGGTGTTCAGATTTCACATTCAGCTCTCTCAACAGCTTCTGAGAAGGAGCAGGGCTCACTGTTTCTCTCACAAAGCAAAGAGCCCCCCGCACTGAGCAACAAAACCAACTACTCTGCAGTCATGCAGGCTCTCCAGGTTGCTGCCGTATGCCTTTTAATGGTTCTGGAGCCAGTGAATTGCCAGCAAAGTAAGTGTGATTTCATACTTTTCGGGGTTGAACTGGGGGAGTCTTGAAAGCCGATCCATGAAGGGGTTACTCTTTACCTAAGCAGCAACTACAGGCACTTTCTTTTTAACCAGGTGAAGGAGATAGGACTTCAATGCACTTTACGAGATGCTCTGTCTGCGTCACAAATGACTTGCCGAGAGTTTGAAAACAAAGCATTTCATCTGAAGCTTTGTCTTCTCTGCAAAAAAAAAAAAAAAAGCATGTTCGCTGTCTTGCTGTGAAATCTAGTGGAGACAAGAAAGACACAGGTAGTTTTTTACCTTGTGGTAGCTCTCTGAGCGCAACATTATACACCTCCAATCTGGGGTTTAACTTCATTGAGGTAAACTGCCTGTGCCTTATCTCCACTAGGATTTTTCATAGAGATAGCTCACTGGATATAAAGAGACGCTTTTTTTTTTGCAGTGAGGATATAGCGCTAGGTTTTTATCTTTCTAGTTACTCTAGGACAGTGGCTCTCAACCTTTCCAGACTACTATACCCCTTTCTGGAGTCTGATTTGTCTTCCGTACTCCCAAGTTTCACCTCACTTAAAAACTGCTTGCTTACAGGTTTCAGAGTAGCAGCCGTGTTAGTCTGTATCCGCAAAAATAACAGGAGTACTTGTGGCACCTTAGAGACTAACAAATTTATTAGAGCATAAGCTTTCGTGGGCTACAACCCACTTAAAGGCACTGCATTTAGCCGTATGGAGTGGAAATCCATCAACTTCATGAAAAAACTCGTACGATGTTTCACTCTATATGCATCCGAAGAAGTGGGTTGTAGCCCACGAAAGCTTATGCTCTAATAAATTTGTTAGTCTCTAAGGTGCCACAAGTACTCCTGTTATTTTTGCTTGCTTACAAAATCAGACATAAAAATATAAAGTGTCACAGCGCACTATTACTGAAAAATTGCTGACTTTCTCATTTTTACCATATAATTATAAAATAAATCCACTGGAATATAAATATTGTACTTACATTTCAATGTATCGTATATAGAGCAGTATGAACAAGTCATGGTCTGTATGAGATTTTAGTTTGTACTGACTTCACTAGTGCTTTTTATGTAGCCTGTTGTAAAACTAGGCAAATATCTAGATGAGTTGATGTACCCCCTGGAAGACCTCTGCATACCCCCCAGGGGTGTGTGTACCCCTGGTTGAGAACCATTGCTCATGCAGTGAGATCTCCCTAATTCTCATGTTGTTCAATTTTGATCATGCTTGCCAAAAAAATCTCCCCCAAATAGATGGCTTCACCCACTTTTCAGAAAAGACTTAATGGCAGACAGGCCTCCTGCTATTGTGACATCATTTTTATTAAGTACGACAGGGCATTTAATAGTATTATAAAGTGTTCTAATGAATAATTAAAGTTAATCTTTTATCTTTTCAGTGTTCTTGAACCCCTGCCCTGCACGCACACACACACACACACCACACCTTGCGTTGCTCCATCCTTTATTGTTTCTAATGTATTTGTTTGCTTACTTGCTTATTCTCAGAATTTAACTGCCATGGACCTCCCAGTTATCCGACTGAATTAGGGTCCAATCCTGCACCACTAAGTCAAAGAGCGTGTTGATGATGTTTTAATGACATTTTAATGACGTTCTTCTGGACTTAGGGACCTATACGACTTTTCAGCTATGGCCAAAGCTCACAGCCACATTTTCAAAGCACCCCAGAAAGATGCACCCTTACACATTGGATGGATTCTGGGGAATGTGCCCATATGGGCATTGATATGTGCAAAGCAGGTAACAGCATGTGCAAGGGCTATTTGCATTGGCAGTCCCCCTTTCCCCTCCCCCCCAATTTGCAGGTGCAAATGTGTGTATGCGCATTTTTGTGGGCACAATGGTTGCATCCAGCTTAGAGCATTTGGGCCTGTAATCAGAAGGCTGACAAGAGAATCTGCATCAGAGGGCTAATGATTAAAATAATTAAAAATTGGAAGGACACAAAAGAAAATCCGTGTCCGTATGGAGTTGTGCCAGGGTAACCGGGGTGTTTTGAAACTTCAGGAAACTTGGTCCTGCTCTGGGCTGGCTCTGGCTTTTTGGCTGCCCCAAGCAAAAAAAACACGGGGCGGCCATAACGGCAAAGCAAAAAAACCCCTGCAGCGCGGCCGGAGCGCGGGTGCAGGGGGACCGGCTGGGGGGGGGGGGGGGAGGGAGCGGGCGGGAGAGAGAGAGAAGGGGGCGGCCAGGGCTACAGCAGGGGCGCTGCCAGGCCCCTCCCGCTGCGCCGCCTCCTGCCGCCTGCCGCGAGGGCTCTGCTCCGGTTGGCGGGGAGGGAAGGAAGAGGACTGCCCTGCAGGGCGCTCTGGTTCTCCGCGCCGCCGCCCCCTACAGGGCGGCCGGAGCGGAACAAGAACAAACAAACAAAAAAAAGCGACCGTGCCGCCCTAGGATTGGGCAGAATGCTGCCTCCAACAATCTGCCGCCCCAAGCACCAGCTTGCTCAGCTGGTGCCTGGAGCCGGCCCTGGTCCTGCTGCCCAAATGTAATTTGCTCTTTATTCGGTTCCAACTCAGACCCATCCAGGGGGACAGTGCTAAGGCACTCTGCCTGACAAACTGGGATTAGAATGGCCACTCATCAACCACCAATCACCCCTTCCCTCTTGTCTCCACTTGCTCTCCAGTCCCTGCCTTGTCCATGTGCTGCTGGTACCTTCCTGGCCCTGCGCTGACTTTCGCGCCATCTCCTTTGATGCAAAGGATGCTGGGGCATGTAGGGAACTAAATGTGCCATTACACAAGTCAAAGCAGAAATATGGAAAACCTGAAGTGACAAGGAAAGGGGACATGACACACTTGTGGGGAGAGGGGAGTAGTGTGTGAATTTGGATAGGGTAAGGGGCACATCTCATCCCAGTCAATGCTGGTCAGGTTCACCCTGTTTTTGTGGTGAGTTGAGTTTACATGCAATTTTGCTGACTTGTGTCTATCCGATACATATGTGATGGCTCCTACACCTGTCAATGTATGCTCTTGGGGGCTTGCAGGAGTCGATGTATTTTGGGCTATGTTCAAGGGCTCACATGTGAGTTAGAGGATGTGTTCTTTGCTATTTCTGTTTCATTTGGTTTGCCTTTTTAAACAATAAAACACTTGGAGATGGGTCCAGACAGGAGCCCCGAATCCAAGCTCTTATGAATGTTCTGTTCAGATAACCCTCCAGCACCTGGATTCAAAACCATAGAGGGCCCATTTTCCTGGTCAGGTTTGGATGCTGCTGAAATCTTGTGACAACAGCTCTTGGAGCAAGATCCGGGCCCAAGAGAGTGGAAACCTCTTGGGAAGAGATGAATTGATGAAATTTCAGTCTTTGGGGCTGAAATGTCATGAAAACAACTTGCCAAATTTCAGCACGGCTGAATCTGAACCCAAATTTGCTAACACTGGCCTAAGCCTCATCTGGATCTGGATGTGAACATCACTTCTCTGTGTCACATCTAATACCACTAATGCTGACCCACCGACCAGGAAAAAACCAACACATCAATAAAAGGAATCCAACAGAGATGACAGCTGAGGAGGAACCAGAGAAGGAAATGAAGCAGTCCAGGCTTCAGGATTATTCGGGATGATGACACATTCCTAGGACTAAACTCTGCCACAGCTAGACCTGCCCAACCCCATGGGTGGGACTGAGGGCAAGGAGTTAAGCCCTCTTGTTTACGACCTATAGGGAAATGCCAGCAATGGGGCCAAATCCTACTCTAGTTACATGCCTCTGTGAAAATCAATGAGGCTGCTCTTGTGTTCCCGGATCCTGCTTCAGCAAATCTTTGAACACATGAGTAATCCCATTGCATCAGTGGGACCAGTCTGCTGTTGAAAGTTAGGCAAGCGTTTACGTTTCTTTTGTGATTTTTGGCCATCAGTCTTTTAGCATACAGAACAGACTGTCCTCAACTTACAGCCTTGTGCTAAGTTAGGGCTGGATGCTTTTGCCTCTTGTACTGCTGGGATTGTTCTGTTTGGTTGTTAAATTTACAGTTCTGCCAGTCCTGGGCATTCAAAAATCCTAAATCAGATCCTCCCATAATCATGAGCTTGGCTAAAAAAATCATGAGATTTTAAAAAGAATTATACATTTCAGGGTCTTTATATTTGCCTTCTATTTACTGAGCATTTAGGGTTGCACTCGCTTCATAATTTTCTCCACAAACATGAGGTCTAAAAACTTACTATTTTTTTTAAAACAAGAACAGAGAGTCTCCTATAATCACAGGATTCCAGGAGCTGGGGCTTAAAGAAAACACCAAATATGGCAAGACTCACGGTACAATCAAGAGAGTTGACAACACTGAGTCTAGTTCATAGCCAGTTGTAGATGACTCTGCTTTATATATACGGGCGTATGCAAGGCACATTTACAGCTGCTAATAAAGAGACATTAGTTTTGTCATTATATGGGCCAGATGCTTGGCTGGAGTAAATTGTCAGAGTCCTACCGGAGTCCAAGGAGCTACATATATTTACACCAGCTGAGGATCTAGACCGTGACGTCTTTGCTCACACTTCCTGGGCCAGATCTTGAGCTGGGGTATATACGTGTAGCTCCATCCCTGTGTTTTGTTTACAGCTCTTTCTTTGTAAGAGCTCCCCAGCACCACCGTGGGAACTGCGGAAAGATTCACCTCCTTGTTTTACAGCAAATCCGCAGGGACACAGGTGTTTCAACTCCAGAGGCATGCAGTGTCCTTTCCTGCTTCTCCCAGCCCTGCCACACACCCACATGCAAATCATGTGCGGTATTAAAAGCCTTAAGGAGCAAGGGGTGATTAATGCACTCAAGAGATCTTGTAACCCGGGAAACCTATTTGTCCTTGTGCAATATCGCTAATGACACTGTGTCCCTCCTGCTAAGGAGGGGATTTCACACCTGAACACATAAGCAGATGGCAAACCATGAATCACAGCAGCTGACACACAGGCTCATTTGCCCCATTTACAGGCGGAGCTGTGAAAGGGGGATCTAGATTGAAATCTGGAGCCAAACTTTCCCAGCATTTGGGAGAGAGTTTCAGGGCTGGAGTTTTGAACTGATCTTATGTCTCTTCTTATGGAAAGCCCTTTCAAACAGCCGGAAGGGCTGTTGGACGGGGCTTACTTATGCTCGAGATGTGCATTTATTTTTTTTTCTGTCAAGAAGATCAGCAAAGCAATAAGTAGCTCCCAAGGGGGCTGCTTAGGTGAAGTTCAAATGCAGACTCAAGGAGCCATGTTTTTCAACCCAGCCTTTACAGTTGTGCCGGCAGTTTTGCCCAGGCAAATCCCTGCTTTTGCATGTGCACATTGCAGCTGTGGGTGCTGATCAGGTGATGAGATGTGTAAGTAATCACAGGGCTTCAACAAGCAACCGTGGGTGATTTTGCATGCTCCCAAATTCTGGGTGCACACAGAGCGTGCTCCTAGAGTTAAAAAGAACAGGAGTACTTGTGGCACCTTGGAGACTAACACATTTATTTGGGCATAAGCTTTCATGGGCCACTCCTACCGTGTCTGTTTCCTCAGACTGAGGGGGCTGTGAGGCCGGCTCTACTGTTTTTGCCGCCCCAAGCAGCGCGCCGAATTGCCACCGTGGACAGCGGGGGCAGTCCATGTGCCGTTAGGGCGGCACGTGCGTTTCCGTGGCGGCGGCAATTCGGCGGCAGCTTTTGTCTTCAGCCGGAAGACTGAAGCCGCCGAATTGCCGCTGTGGGCAGCTGAACATAGAAGCTGCCGCCGATTTGCCGCTGCCGCGGAAACGCGCGTGCCGCCCTAACGGCACCCGGACTGCCCCTGCCGTCTGCGGCAGCAATTCGGCGCGCTGCTCGGGGCGGCAAAAACACACAGACTGCCGCCCCTTGCAGATTGCCGTCCCAAGCACCTGCTTGGAATGCTGGTGCCTGGAGCCGGCCCTGGGGGCTGCATAGAGGATAAAAGGACAGATCTAACAGTGGTACTTGAAGTAGTAGTGGTCTGAGTTGAAGGTGCTGGGTTTAAACCCTGCTAGGGGCTCACGGTGCAAATTTAGAAGCTGTCTTAGAAGCCATATTCCCTAATAACTTGCAACAGAAGCATCAGATGCTGTAGGAAACAGCAGCAACTGAATGCTCAGTAGTGACACTTGCTTGATTGTATCTGGATTTCTGCTGTCTATGGCTTTGCATTTTTGCCCTTATCGCATGCTCGTGTTGGCACATTCCCTCCAGTGACGCTGGAGTGAATCCCATCTTGATCTGGAAGCACGTGCTACACCGCCTCATTTCTCAGAGGGGCTGTGGCTATCACAGCCTTCAGAATAAATGAGACGCACAGGAGGGAAAACTTATCTGCCGGCAAGAGAAATTGGCCCACTGGCTGGGCTTCTGGGCTGAAGCCCTCGGAAGCATTTCCACCAGGTTTTCAAAGTTGACAAGACAGCTGTAGCAGGGTCTGAGGCCAGACGGACGACTTTGGTGGGACATCGGGAGGGGGGGTGAAGGAGACTTTTGGTTTCGGGAGGGGCATTGGGCTCACAGGAAAGGGTTATGGGAGAACGAGCAGGGTGGGAACAGGCAGCAGGCCTGGGAAGGATGAGCCTTGACTTCCACATACACTCCACCAGGCAGAGAAGTTCCTCTGAGCAGCAGCCCTCTCAAGTGATCAGAGCCTGTAAAGAACGGGGACAAAATGAAACCAGACCAAGAAAACACTGAGCTGGGTCCTGCATACCTGGCCGTTTCGGGGAGCAGGTACGCGAAAACCACAAAAAGAGCCGGGCCCTGAGCCGGGGAGGGAGGATGGTTAGGGATTTGGGAGATGTGGGTTCAATTCCCTTCCCTGCTGCAGAATCCCTGTGTCACTTAGTCTCTCCGTGCCTCAGTTTCCCTCTGCACAACGGGGATAACAGCACTGCCCTCCCCCACAGGGGCACTGTGAGGATAAGGACCCTGAAGACTGTGAAGTGCCCAGATATAATGGTAATGGGGGGTATGTAAATAGTTAAGAGATATCTAACCAACCCCCTGGATTCAAACACCACCCAGTGTAGGATTGGATGCTTTGCAGCTGGGGCCCTTGGCTGAGTGCTACCAAGGGCAGGCAAATGGTAGTTGTTTGATGGTAGTTGTGTGGCACGCCCCACAGTTTGATTTATTTGGCATCAGTTACACTCATTATATGCACTTATTGGATGCCAGTAAATACCCATTGACACCTGACGTGTAACTTACCACCGCCAGGCACCTCACTCCTGAATTTGGCCCATTGCCTATATGCTAGGTAGGGTAGGATTTTACTGTTGTTCTAACCAGCTTCCCTTTCAATTTCCTGTTGAAAGACAAAGTCCTGATCATCTGGGATCTTGATTAGCCTGAGAGTCCCCCCCCCCCACACACACACCCAGCCCTCCAAGCGACGTTCCCAGCCTCCTCGCCCAAATACATATCAACAGGAGTTATTAATGTGACTGCTGACCTCACTTTACGGTGTCCCTACCTAGGCGCTGATTATTGAACTGGACTAGAAAAGAAACAGAGAGACCATTGTCTGAGAGAGCCCTTTAGGGACCATTGTTGAAACGTAGGCTGTGCTGCTAATCTAAGGTAAACATTTTACCAGCCAGCCCAGTTCTAGAAAAACATTGTTAAAGTTCATCCGGGCCAGGACCCATCCGTCAGCATTCTTTGCGTCTTTCCCTTTTACATAAACTTCTTTCCTCCCGGGAGTGAAGCAATTTTTAGTTTGCTTCCCAATGCTTAAAAACGGTCACTTTCCTTCATAGAATCATAGGACTGGAAGGGACCTCGAGAGGTCATCTAGTCCAGTCCCCTGCACTCATGGCAGGACTAAGTATTATCTAGACCATCCCTGTCAGATGTTTGTCTAACCTGCTCTTAAATCTCCAATGATGGAGATTCCACCACCTCCCTAGGCAATTTATTCCAGTGCTCAACCACCCTGACAGGAAGTTTTTCCTAATGTCCAACCTAAACCGCCCTTGCTGGAATTTAAACCCATTGCTTCTTGTCCTATCCTCAGAGGTTAAGGAGAACAATTCTTCTCCCTCCTCCTTGTAACAACCTTTTATGTACTTGAAAACTGTTATCATGTCCCCTCTCAGTCTTCTCTTCTCCAGACTATAAACAAACCCAATTTTTTCAATCTTCCCTCCTAGGTCATGTTTTCTAGACTTTTAATCATTTTTGTTACTCTTCTCTGGACTTTCTCCAATTTGTCCCCATCTTTCCTGAAATGTGGCACCCAGAACTGGACACAATACTCCAGCTGAGGCCTAATCAGCGCGGAGTAGAGCAGAAGAATGACTTCTCGTGTCTTGCTTACAACACTCCTGCTAATACATCCCAGAATGATTGCTTTTTTTTGCAGCAGTGTTACACTGTTGAGTCGTATTTAGCGCAATCCATTCTCAATCCAGTCCAAGGGAATCTTTCCACTGATGTCGCAGGGTGCTAATTCAGCCCCGACGGACGCAAGGAGGTCCCGAGCTGGGCTCCATTGGAATCAGTGGGAGTTTTGCCATTGGCTTCAGGGGGACCATGAGTGGGCCCCGGGGGTCTAATCTTTTCAGACTGTCCCAGCCAAACTCCATTGGGGGATTGCCCTCTGCCTTCTTACATTCCTCCTGGAGTCCCATCTAGACACTGCCTTCTTCATCATCTCCTGCCCTCAGGCTGTTCTGACTACCTAACTCCCCATTGATTTTAATAGGATTTATTGAATACTTGGAGCATCTGGGCTTAAGTGACACACACAGGGAGTCTGTTGCAGAGCTAGGAACTGAAGCCAGGTCTCCTGAGTCCCAAGACTTAACCCCAAGTTCATCCTTGCTATTAACATGGAAGCTTTTAATGCTCCCTTCCCCTGCTCCCCACCCCAGAGTAGCGCTACGGCTTAGCAGACTCAGGAAAACTCTGTGCGGCTTGGCAAAGGAGTGGGGAGAATTAGAACCACATCCGCTTTTGTTCTGACTTATCGAGTTGTCGTCTTTGTTGTTTCCCTGCATTCTCCTGAATGCATTGCCCCAGCTTGCAACTGATTCCCTCTGCTGCCGACTGGCCCCTCTCCAGCCCCGTCCCTCCCCCAAAACTTGGAAGGTGATCACACTCCAAACGAGCAGCCACTAACTAGCGGAGTGTCACGCCGAACATGCTGGCACCTCCTTCGCCAGGTTTGTTATGCTAATGGACCCACCATAATCCGCTTTGCAACATCATAATCATTAGTGACGGATTACGGAGTCAGGAAAACATGGCACTCCTCAGCGTGAGCGGGCGGTTGGAGGATTTCGTTTCGGGAAAGAGGGGCTGGGTGGAGCAGCGTGGGCTTGCGAAGATAAAGGTGCAGGTACAGAGCAGGTTTAGTCACAGCCTTGTTTAGTGGGCAATGTGGAGTCACATTTTCCCCAAGGGCAGCTCAGCAAGTGATTGGCCATCAAGGAGCACCTCAGTGCATAGGAATGGTGCACAGACCGCACCATCCTATTGGGGCGAGGTGCATCCTTGGGAACATATGGAGGGTACAGTCCCTGCATTCCCCCAAATCCAGGGACTTGGATTGTCCCTACTCCCTGCACAGGGTGGTCTCTGCACCCCCTTCCCTGCACATCCACACAACAGCCAGAGAGACCATCCTGCCGACTACACATTGATTCTGAAAAACCCCCGTAGATATAGTGTATTGAGGACTGTGTTGGACTTGCAAGTTATCACCTTAAGGGGGAAAGGGGTTCTGCTCATGTTCAAAAGAACTTAAAAATGGCCCTACTGGGTCAGACCCAGGGTCCATCTAGCCCAGTATCCTGTCTTCTGACAGTGGCCAGTGCCAGGTGCCCCAGAGGGAATGAACAGAACAGGTAATCAGCAAGTTATCCATCCCCTGGCGCTCACTCCCAGCTTCTGGCAAGCAGAGGCTAAGGACACCATTGCCTGTTCGCAAGCTAGAGGGCCCTGTAGGGAAGTGTGTTCTCCGAGCCAGTCTGGAAAAAGCCATCTTAAAGCACAGTAGGGTGACCTGTACCTGGCTGCCTTAGGAAGCAGCCTGTTTTTTCTCTCTCTGGTTTTGGGTTCTTGTGTGTTATCTTGAGTTCTGAGAAATAAGGTCATGTTACGTTGCAACCTTTCAGCAAGAGTAGTTATGTTTTTGTCTAATAGCTCTGTGGGATTGCTCTGACCCTAATAGCAGAGAGGTGGAACGGTCCAGTAGTTAAGGTGCTACTCTGGAGACATGGGTTCGGTACCTTGCTCTGTATACCTCTGGTACTGACTTCCTTTGTGGCCTTGGGCAAGTCACTTAGACTCTCTATGGTTCTTTTCTCCATCTGTAAAATGGAGATCATTGTAGCTACATCAGGTAAGCCATCTATCAAAGGGATTTAGATGGTTCCCATTATGACAGCTTCTGACCACCTCAAACTCTTTAACGTGTTTATTCACACAGCACCACTATGAGGCAGGGCTGTGATGTTATCCCCATTTTACAGATGAGGAACTCAGGCACAGAACAAAAAGGGGCTGATTTTTAAAGGCATTTAGGCACCTTTAAAAACCCAACTGTAAGGGACTTTCCCAAGGTTGCATAGGAAGCCAGCAGCAGAACAAGGGCGTAAACACACGTCTGACAAGTCTTAGGTTAGCACCTCGTCACTGGGCCACCCTTCCTCTCAAGGTGAATGAGGGTGCTGCTCAAGTACTCTGGTGGTGGGGGTGGGGGAGCACAGTATGTGAAGTAGAAACAGAATAGACAATGTGACCTGCAGTGTATCTTGAATCTGCAGTAATGGCACAATATGAAGGAAACAAGATGTGGTGTACACTGCTGCCTAACTGAAAGGAGATGTTATGTTTTTAGTGTGTGCTGCATCCTGAACCACTGAGGCAGGGAGCAGCTGTGAGGCAGCTGCCAATTTGTTTTTCCCATCAGATGCAGAATGTTACCGAGTTAGCCAACCTGTGCTCTCTCTGTCTCTCTGTCTCTCTCTCTGTTTCTCAGGGAGACTTTATATTTGTTTTCTTTCTTGTTTTCCTCTCTCTGAAACAAATGGCATTTTGAATGAGGACTATATTGCTACTATTATTTATTTGTACTGTGGTTATGTCTAAAGGCCCCAACCCGGGAATGGGACCTCTGCGCTAGGTGCTGTACAAATGTATAATGAAAAGACTGTCCTTTTCCCAAATACGTGGGGCTTATTTTAGTTGTACATGGGGAAATAGAACATTAGAGATGGGTCTGAGATGCAAAACTTAGATCCAGAGTTTTAACTACCCAACACTGGAGAGCATTTGGACTCAAGGCTTTGGTTTGGGTCCCTCTCCAGTGGAAAGGAGGGAAGGGTTGGCTCAGCTGACGGGCCCCTGGTACAACTGTCGAGGACAAAGGAAGGGGCTTCTACTTTGGAACACTGTGGTCAGTGCCAAAGTCCATCCCACAGTGCAACGCTAAAGACCGTCCTGTCCCCGTTAGTCTGCATGAGACGTGGGATGGTATTGATGTGGTGGGGGATGGATGGGCTGTTGGGGTATGTGTGGATTTTTAATCCGGTTTCTTTGCCTGTTGGGATCTGCAAGGCTCAGACCACCGACCAACCAGCCCCCCCGTATCCTTACTAAAGTAGGATGGCCTTGAGGTCAAGACCCAGCTTATGACTCAAGAGCTCTGGGTTCATTTCCCCAGCTCTACCCCATGCTGTCAATCACAATCGCTGACTCAGTCCTGCAAGGTACTTAAACTTGTGCTTACAGGGACTTCAGTGGGCTTTCTTAGGTGCTTAAATTCCAGCATGGGTTTAGTGCGTGGCTGGCTTGGGACCAGAAAGCTCAGCAGGATGGAGCCCTGAGAGTCTATATTAATGGAGGCAGTTTAAGAACCTAAACAGAACAGGTGAAGCTAAAAATATCTCTAACGTATGTCTCCTCCCTTTCTCCGCAGCCCGGGGAAATCTCCAGCCGTGGATGCAGGGACTTATTGCAGTGGCCGTTTTCCTAGCCCTGGTGGCGATTGCTTTTGCAGTCAATAAGTATTGGTGTCAAGAAAAAGAGTAAGTGTGGGTTTTCCTCGTTCCATTTGACTTGGGCTTCACTGTCGCTAGAGCAGCTCCAAACGCAGGGCGTTTCGAGTTTTATCCGCATGGGGCACAATGTGATCCCTGAACAAAAAACAGGGAATCTTTCCTGATCCTCTTAATGGTATCGGTTTACAGGGACTGTGGGCAACACCGCACAAGGCGATGGTCATACCGTATAACTCCATAGCCTTGTGGTGGCACTTTCACTTCCTGTCCCGGCCAGAATCCAGAAATGCCCCTTAAAATCCCAAAGCCTTGTTACCGAGACGTTAAAGCTCCAAACTCAGGAAGCGAAAGAGCTGAAGTGCCAGACCCTGAGCTGACTGAAATGTTCATCGCTCCAGTCCCTTCAGTCGGGTGGCATTTAGAACAGACACTGCTGCCTTGGCCCAGCTGTTCTTGGTATCAGGGAAGGTCAGCTGAAATGATGCATGTTTCACCACTTACATGGTGCCACCAAGGGATACAGGGCAGTTAAAAGGACGACTGACTAACCAGATGTCTCAGAGGGCCATGTTTGATTGACTTAAAACAGTGGTACCAAAAATTATAGCTGCTGACAATCTGGCCCATGGACATCAGTGATGTTATGATCATTGACATACTTTGGGGATCTGGCCAGAGAGGAAGGATGGTCAGTAAGACTTGAAAGGTCTGGGTTGAAGTCTCTGCTCTGCTACAGACTTCCTGTGTGGCCTTGGGCAAGTCAGTTAGGCCCAGATCCTCAAAGTATTTACACGCCTAACTCCCATTGATTTCAGTGGGAGTTAAATACCCAACTACCTTTGAGATCTGGGCCTCAGGGCTTGTCTCCCATGCAGGGCCGGCTCCAGGGTTTTGGCCGCCCCAAGCAGCCAAAAAAAAAAAAAAAAAGCCGCAATCGCGATCTGCGGCGGCAATTCGGCGGAAGGTCCTTCGCTCCGAGTGGGAGTGAGGGACTGTCTGCCGAATTGCCGCCGAATAGCTGGACCTGCCGCCCCTCTCCGGAGTAGCCGCCCCAAGCACCTGCTTGCCAAGCTGGTGCCTGGAGCCGGCCCTGCTCCCTGGATATTTACTTTGCAACAGGGGTGTGAATCTACCCTGCACTAGCCAGCTGCATCCATGTGGACCTGCTGATGCACACTAAGAATTCCTTAATGCGCTTTGATCTAGTCCAGTTTCAAAGGGGACTAGATCAAAGCACATTAATGGACTGTTAGTGTGGGTCAGCAGGGTCCACACAGACAGAGCGTGGCAGGCTAACGTGGGTTCTAGCTGGCCATGAACCCATCACTGCAGTAGGGAGACTTGCCCTTCCGTACCTCCCAGGGGTGTTGTGAGGATGAAGACATTAAAGACCGGTAGTTGCTCAGCTAATACGTTGGTGGAGGCCATATATGTATTTCTGATGGATGGTTTAATATATTAAGATTTAACGTGTTAAACACAGACCCCAGATAGACAGGTTGTGCAATGCTGCTGAGGTCACCACCCTCGAGGTGGGTTAACTTGCTTGGCCTCATGTCAAACCCAAGGTTTCCAGGGTTGAAAGTTTGACTCAAGCCAGGACCGTCCTGGGCTCCTGATGCTGTGGGGAGGGGAGAAATGAAGTAGAGAGAAAAATTCCAATGAAAAACTATGGTGAAATGGGGAGCAGAGCGAGCGAGCGGGGTGAGTGAAAGCTAAACAGAGAGGGGTAGAAAAGGGGCAGAGAAGAACGAGAAAAGTGGAATGAAGAGATAAATACAGTAGATAATATGGGCCTGGTTCTCAGTTACTTCGTTTCTGTATTTGGGGCAGAGTTGAAAGATACCTGGGAGGTTTCGCCATCCTCTGAAGCATGGGGCCTGGGTCACTTGCTGGGTGAATTAGAATACATGGTGGAGTCTCTGTAACTTGTGGTCTTTAAATCATGAGTTGAGGAGTTCACTAACTTAGCCGGAGGGTAGGGGTCTATTACAGGAGTGGGTGGGTGTGGTTTTGTGGCCTGTGACGTGCAGGAGGTCAGACTAGATGATCACGATGGTCCCTTTTGACCTTGAAGTCTGAGTCTATGAAAGAGGGGATTAAGGTCTCTGGCTTTAAACCACCGTTGGGATCCTGCAGGGGTCTGTCCAGCTCCAGTGTAAGCTAGAGCTGCCTCAGGGCTGCTGTAACTTCGACTCTGCTTTCCTGTGCCCCCATGGGCCCTGAGAGGCAGAAAATAGCTGTAGCACAGTGTGACCTGGCCACATCCCTGATCCACTCCCTACCCTGTAGCAGGGCAGACCTACACAAAGTAGGAAGCCCCTAGTGCAGGGGCATTTTCAAGGGGCCCTTTCTGGCACTTTACATCCCCTTTACACTGCCAGAGTGGCATAAACGGGTCTTAGGATATCTGAGGATCAGGTCCCATACCCTCCTAGCTTCTGGGCATGCTCTCCTTTCCTTAACACAGAACAGGGGCTACCCTTGAGCTAAGGTGTCTAGTGAGCTCTGGTCTACACTGGGAGTGGGGTGGAGGGAATCGATCTAAGTTACGCCACTTCAGCTATGTGAATAACGTAGCTGAAGTTGACGTACTTAGATCGACTTACTGTGGTGTCTTCACCGCGGTGAGTCGACTGCTGCCGCTCCCCCGTCGACTCTGCCTGCGCCTCTCGCCGAGCTGGATACAGGAGTCGACGGGAGAGCGCTCGGGGGTCGATTTATCGCGTCTAGACTAGACACGATAAATCGATCCCTCCTGGATCGATCGCTGCCCACCGATCCGGCCGGTAGTGTAGACATACCCTAAGAGTCAGGAAAGTGGCCCAGCTGCACAGCTGTTTGGTGGTGGAGCCAGCACTGCTCATGTCACATCTGACCCCCTCTTCCTAGGAGCGTGGTGGTATCTCTGGCTCAAACATTGCTCCTCGTTATCCTGTCTAGTGCTAGAATCCGGCTAGGAGGAAGGTTGGGAAGGCTAGAAGCCCATTTTGTCTTACTTTGGCCTCTCATCAGAAAAGACGCTGTTGAGGCTTAGCAACCTGGCAGCATTCCAGCCCCGGTTCTGTCACTGTGGGAGCAGTTATCAGCTTAATCCCTGCCTGTTTCTGCCTTGACGTTTCTTTGCAAGCCCCAGACATCACCCGCCAGCGAGCACTGAAGGGAATCGGAGACATGCACGTATAACGGACCGGAACCAGCGCAGTAGATCCAAACCTCCCTGAGCCTTGGGGGAGGACACAGTGCTGGATCTGGCTCCAGGTCTGAACGTCTTTGGCTCAAGTCTACCTGTATGATAAGCTGACCAAGAACAGCCCGTCCAGTTGCCACCATCAGCTTGGGACACTGACACACACACAAACACACACACACACACACACACACACCCCTTCTCAGACGCAGACTCCAAGACACCATCAGCTTGGGACACTGACACACACACACACACACCCCTTCTCAGATGCAGACTCCAAGACACCATCAGCTTGGGACACTGACACACACACACACACACAAACACCTTCTCAGATGCAGACTCCAAGACACCATCAGCTTGGGACACTGACACACACACACACACACACCCCTTCTCAGACGCAGACTCCAAGACACCATCAGCTTGGGACACTGACACACACACACACACACACACACACACACAAACACCTTCTCAGATGCAGACTCCAAGACACCATCAGCTTGGGACACTGACACACACACACACACACAAACACCTTCTCAGACGCAGACTCCAAGACACCATTAGCTTGGGACCTGGACACACACACACACACACACACACACACACACACACCTTCTCAGACGCAGACTCCAAGACACCATCAGCTTGGGACACGGACACACACACACAAACACACCTTCTCAGATGTAGATTCCAAGACACCATCAGCTTGGGACACACACACACACACACACACACACACACACACACACACACACACAGACTCCAAGACACCAGCTGAGGCAGAGTCTCTTCTACTGTTGAAATAAAAATACATTGCAAAGTATTTTGCAACAGCCCATTCAGAGACCGACTGGAAAAACCAGTTAGCAGCAGAAAACAATTCAAAGGTCTGACAAATTAGTCTCACCCAATGCTGCAAACCTGGCACTGATGTCACTGTGCAGCAGGGAGGGCCAACTGCAGGGATATCGGATTTGCTACCTAGGCAGAAGGAGCAGTTAAAGAATGACTGACTCACCAGAAATCCCACAGAACAAAATCCTGCAACCCTTAGTGATTATATTCAGGCAAAGTCCCTGAGTAAGGACTTTTTGAGCTGTAGTTATTAACATTCTGGCTGCAGAAAATAGACAAAGCACGTGAACAATTCAGTAAGTGTATAACCTACTGGTAAGTGTATGTTACAGATCCTCCTCTGTACCCAGTCCGCAGAGGCGATGAGTCTGTTACCACCCTAGTAAGGTCGAGTTGTAGGAGCACGTGCTTATTAGCTCTGGAGGTCGCTGGATCAATCGCTGGTCTATCAGCCATGGTGTCATAGACGTGTAGGGCTGGAAGGGACCTCGAGAAGTTAGCAAGTCCAGCCCCCTGCGCTCTGGCAGGACCCAGTAAATCCAGACCATCTGTGACAGGTGTTTGGCCAATATCTTTTTAAAAACTTCCAATGATGGGGACTCCTCAACTTCCCTTGGAAGCCTGTTCCCAAGCTTAACTACCCTTAGAGTTAGAGAGTTTTCCCCAAGATCTAACCTAAATCTCCCTTGCTGTTGATTAAGCCCATTACTTCTTGCCCTGCCTTCAGTGGACATGGAGAACAATTGATCACCGTCCTTTTTATAACAGCCCGTAACATATTGCAAGACTGTTATCAGGTCCCCCATTCCCCCAAATCTTTTCTCCAAACTAAACAGGCCCAGTTTTTTTAACCTTTCCGCATAGGTCAGGTTATCTAAACCTTTGATCATTTCTGTTGCTCTCCTCTGGACTCGATCCAGTTTGTGCACATGTTTTCTAAAGCGTGGTGCCAAGAATCGGACACAATACTCCAGCTGGGGCCTCACCGTGCTGAGTACAGCAGGACAATGACCTTCTGTGTCTTATGTACGACACTCCTGTTAACACACCCCAGAATCATATTTGCCTTTTTTGCAGCTGCATCCCATTGTTGGATCACGTTGAATTTGTGACCCACTGTAACCCCCAGATCCTTTTCAGCAGCGCTGCCACCTAGCCAGTTATTCCCCATTTTGTAGTTGTGCACTTGATTTTTCCTTCCTGGGTGAAGTCCTTTGCACTTGTCTTTACTGAATTTCAACTTGTTGAATTCAGACCGATTCTCCAATTTGTCAAGGTCATTTTGAATTTTAAACCTGTCCTCCAAAGTGCTTCCAACCCCTCCCACTTGGCGTCATCTGCACATTTTAGAAGCATTCTCTCCACTCCATTATCCACGTCATTAATGAAAATATTGATTAGTATTGGACCCCCGCAGGCCCACTAGATCCGCCCTCCCAATTTGACAGCAAACCATTGATAACTACTCTCTGAGTACGGCCTTTCAACCAGTTGTGCACCCACCTTCTAGTAATTTCATCTAGATCACATTTCCCTAGTTTGCTTATGAGAATGTCTTGCCGAACTGTGTCAAAAGCCATGCTAAAATCAAGGTATATCACATCTATTGCTTCCCCCCGCCCATTAGGTCAGTAACCCTATCTAATAAGGAAACTCAGTTGGTTTGGCATGATTTGTTCTTGACAAATCCGTGTTGACTATTCCTTATAACCCTGTTATCCTCCAGGTGCTTACAAACCAGGTATTGAAATGAGGCTGATTGGTCTTTAATTCCCCAGGTCCTCCTTGTTCTCTTTTGTAAAGATAGGCCATGAAACTACCTCCTGAGCCCCCTCTTCTCTCTCGTTCCAACTGTCCCACCTCCACCTCTGCAGCAAGTAGCCTGGTGCCTTCAAGGGTAAGATCGCTTGTCCCATAATGCTCGCTGGTGGCAGCTGCTGCAGCACTTCCTGGAGGATCAATGACCAGCCAGTGGTCAGTCCTCTGATCTGCAATGGAGAGCTGAATGTGTAAGATCCCAGGAACTGAGCTGGATACAGCATGGGTGATTGGCAGTGGGACTGGGGCATGAGGCGAGGGGCTGGTGAAGAACCATCTAACCCTAGGAAGGCTTTGAGGGTCACGCAGGGTAACTAGAGTCAGGGGTGGCAGAAGCTTCCTAAAAGTGGGGGGCCACTGGTGCCCAAACTGTGTCCCCATCCCAAGCACTGCCCCTTCCCCCTGAAGCCCCGCCCCCATGCTGCCCCTTCCCCCAAGATCCCGCCCCTGCTCGTTCTTCTCTGCCCTCCTCCTCCCATCGCTTTTTGCCCTTATGGCCGGTAAAAAGTGGGAGGGCCATAGCCCTCTCGCCTCCCCTGTTCCATGCCCCTGCCTCGAGTCGCTGCTGTGGAGTAGTTTTGAAGCCGGGAGAAAGAATTCTCTACTTACCTCTGTCGAGATCCCCAGCAGTCATCTGGGATCATGACTCCCACATCAAACCACTTTATTCTCCAGCATCTTTGCAATTCTGGGTTGCAGCTGGCAGAGGAAGAAGTGAAATGTCATGAGAGAGGCAATCCTGGTGTTATTGTCCCAGCCTGATGAAAAACACAAAGTACTAAACAACTTGTGAGAAAACCTCTCATCCTGAAATCTTCACCCTGGTTTAGCCGACCGGTTCCTGGCTGTATCACAGACTCTCTCTGTGCTTTGGGGCAAATTACACAGGCCAAGGTCACAAGTTAGATGCTGAAATACCTTTGAGGATCTGGGCCTTAATGATGCTCGGTGCCTCAGTTTC
Organism: Emys orbicularis; assembly: GCF_028017835.1. Lineage (NCBI taxonomy): Eukaryota > Metazoa > Chordata > Testudines > Emydidae > Emys > Emys orbicularis. The sequence goes on along the minus strand of NC_088690.1, from coordinate 6,429,312 downwards.
CCCCTCTGGAAAAGAAGGATGAGAACCCAGGGGTGCTGAGAAGTTACTGTTTGTGAAGTGCTTTCAGGGTTGGGAATAGAGCCCAGGGGCGGCGTCTCAGCTGGTGTATCTGATCAGAGCTCCGCTGACTTCAGAGGGCTATCGGTTCACACCAGCTGATGTTCCTGACTCCCAATCCAGAACACTGTCCCCTGGGCCATGTTGCCTGATGGTGGCAAGGAGGGCTAATACCTTAGCATAGCACTCAGGAGATATGGCTTCTAGTCCTCATCTTGTCTCTTTCTCTGCCACAGTTGTCCCCTTGTCTATGACAGAGAGAAGGATCCTGACCTCCTTTGTAAAGTGCTTTGAGATCTGTGGGTGAAAGGCCCTCTACAACTGATGATTATTATTAGAAGCTTGGACAAGCAGTCATAGTCTGGTGTGTGTATATTAAGCCAACCGCCTCTCAGGTCCTTTTGAGGTTCACTCGTTTGCTTGTTAGGGGAGCACGAAAGGAACCCCAAATGTTCAAAAATCACAAGTCTGGCTCCTCAAAAATCATGAGATTGGCTTAATCAGGAGGTGATGTAAAAATAATAGATTTGGTGTTCTTTCTATTTGCCTTCTGCTTTTTAGACTCATAGACTTTAAGGTCAGAAGGGACCATTATGATCTTCTAGTCTGACCTCCTGCACTACGCAGGCCACAGAATCTCATCCACTCACTCCTGTAACAAACCCCTGACCTATGTCTGAGCTATTGAAGTCCTCAAATCGTGGTTTAAAGACTTCAAGGTGCAGAGAATCCACCAGCAAGTGACCCGTGCCCCACACTGCAGACCTTTAGGGTGCACTTGGGTCATATTTGTAAGCTTTTTCCACAGCCAAGAGGGCTAGAAAAGTACTTTTTCTTCAAGAACAAAGGCTGAAGTCATCGCATCTCCACTTGACTCCAGGAACTGGGGCTTTAAGGAAGCCAATAATTATCATGTGACTCATGAAAAAATCATGAGAGTTGGCAATACTGTGAAAATCAAAAAACAACTTGGTGGGACAAAGAACTTCACTGATCACCTTATGAATAGAGTTCACGCACAGATTGTTAAGGCCAGAAGGCACATTATGACAGTCCAGTGTGAGAGTTCTCCAACAACTTATGATCCCCTTGTGCTTAACGATCGGTCCCACCTTGTGTTTAGCTTGGATGCTCTGGTTACCTTCTCCAGACCTGAGGAAGAGCTCTGTGAAGCTCGAAAGCATGTTCCAATCACAGATATTGCCCCACCCACCTTTCCTCTCTCTCAATGGCTTGCTCAGCAATATGAAAGCTTCGGGTTATTGTTCAAATGATACCTGAGCTTTACAGAGTGTGAAATCGTTTGAGCTGAAAGTCTGTTGCTCACTTGTGTGTCAGCCAAAGAGGCACAAATACAATGCAGCCAACGGTCCTGCCATGGTTCTATGTAAATTCTTTCAAATGTGCTTCTTTTGTTAGGGAAAATATGGAGTCGGTGGTCACCATAGGAGACACGAAGGAAGAGGCTGTCGTATCCAACGGGACCGAGGGGAGGTATTCAATCACAGCAGCTGATTTCAGGTGAGCCAGGCATTCAAGAGCTTTCGAGTTCATCCGAAGAGGATCCCATTCTGTGCTAGGCCAGGACGGGGGCAGAAATGGTTTGACATCACCGTTAGGCCATTCAGCATCGGGGCTCTGGTGACCAAAATAATCTCCAGTGTAAATTAAAGCAGCTCCTCCTCTCATGCCCAGACCTGCCCCTAGTCCTGCCCTCTGCCCCCAGGACACCTCCTAGGCTGAGTCTTGGGGGGAGGGGACAGGGCAGGGCTGCTTATGGTGGCTCTGCGCAGGCCAGTTGAGATAAAATTTAGGGCCCTGGTACCACCCCTATTACAGCCCAGTTACAAACGATTTGGGGGGGCCTGAGCCCTCTCTACATGTGTGTAGGGGCCCAAATCTGCCCTCATAAAACAAGGGAGATTGCCAGGTGACAAACATTAAACGCTCAGAACGAGTCTCCCCTTTGTCCTTAATAACAGTTTATGAAAACAAAAGAGGATTTTTAAAATCAAACTGATTTGTTCCCCCTTAATGCTGCCAGGTTCTTCAGCCCGGTCAGTTTCACTTTTGTTTCTGGCCAGTGTAGGCTTTCTAGGGCTGGCTGACATTAGCAAAGATAGGGCCTGATCCTGCAGTGCTTATGCACCTGCATAACTGTACGCGCTATGAGGAGTCCCAAGAAAGCATAAAATAAAGCAGGGGCATAAGTCTTTGCAGGATCAGGGCCTTCAGTACACTCATTTTGGCAATTCCCGCCACTAAAAAGGCAGAATTGATGGCAGCAGCAGCGTAACATTAGTGCAGGCCGAGCTGAGGCATTTTCACTATGAATTTGCCCTGGTTAGTATGAAAGCCCTGATTCTGGGTTCCACCATCCAGAAGCTGCTACTTGAGCATTAGCTGTTAGCAGTACAGGCCCTATGACACATAGTTATGACCCTGAAAAAAATCACAGATTTTTTTATTTTTATTTTTAATGCACAGTAGTGTCCCAGGCAAATGTTTGAATTTCATGGGATGTGCATGGCTGCCGAGTCTCCCCCCTACCTCTCCCCAAACTGCTGTGATTCTTCCAACAGCGAGGAGGCGGAAGCTGTCAGTCCTGTCCCAGATAGTGGAGTTAGGGGCAGGCTGGGGGAAGGGTGGTGCCTCACTATCAGACAGGATCCCAAGCTGCCACTGCTGCTTCCGGTCTGGTTGATGGGGGGAGGGGGGTGGTGTTAACAATGCCTCTGCTCCTTGCCAGCTGGTGCTAAGGGTGCTTCTGCGGGGCTAGGCCAATGCTCCTAATCAGTGCCGCTTCCCTCTCTGTGGTGGCCGGACAGGAATGAGCAGCAGTGGCCAGAATCCCTGGCCATGAACGAGACACTGCCCACCAGGCCCCCTCCTTTGATAGGACCTGCTGCCACCTCCCCACCCCCCTCTGGGAGGGGCCTCTATGAGCAGCCACCGGCTCCCGCTGCTGGAAAAATTGCAGCATGGACTCATTTCACAATTTCCATGAAAGCAAAAGTTACACACGGTCGAGCAGTTTTGACTCCAACCAGTAGAGGACAATGGTTCACATAGGCACAAGCCAGTTCACTGCAACACAGCATGGGCCATTCTTCTAGCTCCATTCAGACTAAGGAATATTGACTTAAAAGCCTAACCATAAATCCTTCCTTTACAGTCGTGGTAAATGTGCTGTACTGAAAACTCGGTTAAAATTGTAGGCTGTCACTTTAAATTTCAGGGGGGTTTCTTGTGGGTTAGGGGGCTGTATAGGGAAGCATGCATTCTGAGTCTAGCAGCAGTCAGTCTGCAGCCATCCAGCCTCAAGTAAGATGATGTGAGTTGTCCCTGTCTGTTTTAGGAGCAGCCTGTTTTCTCTCTCTCTGGTTTTGGGTTCTTGTGTGTTATCATTTGGAATTCTAAGCAATGAAGTCATGTTACATTGCAACCTTCCAGCAATTTATGTTTTTATTTACTTCTCTGCATGTATGCTGTGAACGTAACAGTAACTGACGGCTTTCCTGTAACATTTCAGGTCCAAAGAAACCCAGCACGCCTATGAAAATATCGTTGAGTATGAGGGGAAAGTCATCACTACTCCAATGTAAGAGCCGCCTTCGAGGATCACCCATTTCATGCCATCCTTTTTCGCCCCTCTCCAATTCTAACTTGGCATCCCTGTGCTGTGGTCAGCTCTATAGCTGGGAATCATCGCACCTGGATTCACCCATGCCCCGGAAGATGAAAATTGCTCCCAGCATCACCAATGGCTCAGAACCTGAAACAATGCAGAGGGGGAATAAAGGTCTGGTTCAGATTTCTCTCCATCCCCCCCTGCCAAATGAAGCAAGAGGGAAGCAGGAACCAGCCTGTTATTCCAGAATCACAATCCGCTCCAGGCTAGGCTGTAAGATTGCAATGCTGCCCTGCGTGTACAGAAGCCCCTTCCTTCTCTTTGTTTAAAATAACGTCACCTCTGACATCTCTTCTTCTTCGTCCTGGCCTGGCGTAATAGCATTTCTGTTAATCACTGTGCAGTGTAACAGCCTTTTTTATAGCCGAATAAGCTCAAATATTCTACACACATTCCCTCAAGAGCTAGTTATTTATTGATCGCCAAAGCTGGGCATCCGTTTGGGGGTGAGGTATCACCTTTTCCTTTTTATGTCTCTTTATGAACAAAGAAGCCAATTGGTTGAATTTGCCCAATCCGAAATCTCCTCCTGTGAACATATTTTCCTGGTACAATAAAGAGAATTATTCTTTAATGTCATGGTGGCACCCAATGAGTTGCAAGGCACAAAGCGTCTTCATAGATACCCAAAAGAATTTTGTGAACAGGAAAGAACCTCATGTGGTGTGAAAAATGACGACATTCCCAGCAACATGCAGAAGGCAGGGCCAGCGCGGGATTGCCACAGGAAGGCTAGGATCAGATCTTCCATCCTGGTGTCTCTCACACATTCCTGGCTAGCCTACAGGCCCAGCCCAGCCTCAGCAGGAGTTTTGAGTGAGCGAGGAATATAGGATTGGGATCTATCTAAGGCAGAGCATTTATGGAAGAGAGAGAGCAGGATGGTTTCTGTGGCTAAGGTGCTGGATTGAGACACAGGAAATCAAGGTGCAATTCCTGGCTCTGCCCCAGAATCCTTGTGGAACCTTGGTCAAGTCACTAGGCCCAGATCCTCAAAGGTCTTCCAGTGGGAGTTAGGCACCTAAATCATAAAACCATAGGACTGGATGGGATCTCGAGAGGTCATCTAGTCCAGTCCACTGCACTCATGGCAGGAGTAAGTATTACCTAGACCATCCCTGACAGGTGTTTGTCTAACCTGCTCTTAAAAATCTCCAATGATGGAGAGTCCACAACCTCCCTAGGCAATTTATTCCAGTGCTTAACTCCTCTGACAGTTAGGAAGTTTTTCCTAATGTCCAACCTAAACCGCCCTTGCTGCAATTGAAGCCCATTGCTTCTTGTCCTAGCCTCAGAGGTTAAGGAGGACATTTTTTCTCCCTCCTCCTAGTAACAACCTTTTATGTACTTGAAAACGGTTATCATATCCTTCTTCCGGCTTGCAACCCCTCAACATACCTTTGAGAATCTGGGCCTCCGTTCCCCATCTATAAAATAGGGATAACACTCAATTCTTTCTCCCACTGTTTGTCTGTCTTGTCTATTCAGACTGTAAGCTCTGTGGGGTAGGGACTGCACCTTGCTATGTTGTGGACAGCACCTAGCGTTGACATCAGCCTGACCCACCCTCCACAGGGAAAATATTGAAATAATATATTCATGCATATCATCAGTTCAGTGGGTTTTCCGGCATTTAAGGACAACGGACCTCACTGTTATTTCTGTTCTGATTGTCGCAGCTCTCTGCACTCTAGAATGGGCCAGAAATTGCTTGTGCAGAGATGAGGGAAAGAGAATAATAAAGTAAGGTAACAAAACTTTTTAAAACTCAAGAGACGTCAGGGCCTGTTTGGCTGGAAACCTGGCGGAGAGAAGGTTCTGAGGTGGGGAAGGGAGATGGGTTTTTATTGAGCGATAATACTTAGATGAAAAAGCTATAGATCTTAAAGTGCATTACAAAAGAGTTAAATAGCATTACCCTAATTTTACAGATGGGGAAACTGAGGCACAGATGGCTTGTTCAAGGCCAGCCAGTAGCAGAGCCATGGGGTCTCCTCAGCCCCGGTCCAGTGCCGTATCCCCTGAACCACACCAAACTGGTTCCCTTGTTGCTAACGTGAATATTCCTAAGGCTGGATCCAGCTCCCCTCCGGGTGACCGGAAAGACTCCCATAGATTCCAGTGGGAGTTGGATCAGGTCCCTGACAATGACACTTCCCTTGCTAGCTGCAGGTTAGAATGGCTCCTTCCCCCTGGGCTGTTAATTAACCAGAACGCCTCTCATTCCTACGTGAGAGACGTGGGTGATTTTGCTGAAGCTGCGATACTCTCTGGGGAGATTAGCTGCAGATAAGAGGCTCCGAACACCCTCTGCCAAGCATGCTTGGCTAATACAACTGTGCCAGCCGCTCCCCCCGAAGAGCCTGCGCACACAAACACCTAGCCCAGGAGTATCCCCTCTTAGGGATGCAAGTGTTTGCAGGGCTGGGCCATCAGCCCTTAAAATCCTTTAGTGGCAAAACCTTTATAGCCTCCACCCGCTGCCTGGTAGAGAGGTGGTTACCTCTCTCTGCTGGAGCAGAATGGCTCACCCAGGTGCCTGCTTTCAATTCAGGTGGACTCAGCTGCAGGGAATTAGGCCATTAAGGAAGGACTATAAGAGGGGATTTTGGGTGGCTCTGGGTTTGACTAGTTCTGGGGTTGGGGTTGGGGATGGGAGGGAAAGGAGGTTTGGTTTGGAGTAGCCGATTGTTTAGTGATAGTGGTACCTAGCCAGGACCCCATTGTGCTGCTAGTGCTGTACAAACAGAACAAGGAGAGTCCCTACCTCAAACTGATAATCTAACTATAAGAGAAGAGACAATAGCTGGCTATAGCCAGGTTAGCCTCACCTAGTTGATGGTCATTCCGCTCTAGCTTCATGAAATCCTCTCCCATAATGCACTGAGCTTAGGCTTGGAGAAGCTTTTTAAACTGCACAGGCTCTTTGCCTCTGCTTCCACGGTCTCTCCTGCCAGCCTCAAAATATTTCTTTCACGCCTCAGACCAATCGTGATGTCCCTTGCTCTGATTTAAGAGGAGAAAACCTTCAGAGTGCTTGCAAATGAAACTGACTTCCTCACCAATACTCCCTCGGTTGTTGCTGAATCACTTAAATGTTCCCAAGGGCTTCAGTCAAGATCACGGCCTCATTGCGCTAGGGGCTGTATATGCATGTGTGAAAAGGCAGGGCTTCCCTGCAAGAACTTTATGGGTGCTCCACTGGGTGCACAGATTTGCCAAGCGAGCTTTGAAACATTTGTATTGGATCAAATTACAAGCATAGGAGCACTAATGCACATGTAGCTATGGGGGGCGGGGGGAAGCTGGATGGGTGTATACAATTCTGTTCCCTTTTGCCTGTGTCTATTTAAGTGAAGAGGGGCTAGATCTGTGCTGTTCAGAGCCAGATCCAAATTGCTCTGCAGTCTAGGGCTCTGTGATGCTGAAATTGGGGTTTAACCTTTCGTGGGTAAAAACCTCACCTCTTCGAGGTTTTTACCCACGAAAGCTTATGCCCAAATAAATCTGTTAGTCTTTAAGGTGCCACCAGACTCCTTGTTGTTTTTGTAGATACAGACTAACACGGCTACCCCCTGATACTTGAAATTGGGGTTGGGGCCCACTTCCCACAGCATTCGAGCAGCTCTCAGCAGAACAAAAGCAGCGACATGACCCCACACCGTATTTCAAGAGCGATTTGAAGTTTTTGTTCGGCGAGCAGCAGATTCGATCGACCTGGAGTCTGAGTCAGAAACGGAACAAAGCGTGTTTCTAGAGCCCACCTCCTTTTCTAAACAGCAGTGTTTTCTGGCGAGAGCGAAGGACTAGGCTGGCAGTACACTGGGGTTCTACTCATGGCTCTGATGCTGACTTGGGCCAGTCACTTTCTCTCCGCGCTTCCGTTTGCCTATCTGTAAAACATGGATCAGACCTACGTTAGGGGGGTGTTGACAGAGTGAATTACTAAGGGACAAGCACTAGTCTCATTTACACCATTATTAATCCAGAGTGACTCCACTGAATGTTTGTAAGGGGATAAACAGAGCTATAGAGATACCAAATATTTTTTTGTTATTCACTGATTCTAGAGGAAGTGCATAGCCTAGCAGTGGAGAGGTAACAGGCTCTTCCCCACACTGACAGCACCTCTGATGCCAAGATAGGTGAAGGAGCAAGAGCAATACAGAAAGAGAAACCTTTAGTGTGTGTTATCTCTATGGCCTATGACAGTAGGAAACTTGAAATCTCCTCCTGCTTTCTCTCCCTGTATAGTGTCTCCTTACATCGAAACCAGAACCAAATGTTACTGGAATTAGGAAATGTTTTCACCCAGGTGATGCTGTTGATGTCTTCAGTAGGTGGTGGCCAGGAAATCCAGGAGCCCAAATAAAATATTAAAACATGGCCTAGCGAGTGTCAAGACGACAGTACTACTTCTGATAATACTTCAATATATAAAGTGCCCTTTATCTGAATGCTATGTTCATGGTATACAAAGAGAGAAGTCAACAACATAAAAATACTCTTGCTGAAAGGTTGCAGCATAACAGGATTTATTTCTTAGAAATCAGAGCCAGAACACACAATAACCCTAAAACAGAGAGAGAGAAAACAGGCTACTCCCCAAAACAGAGAGAGAGAAAACAGGCTACTCCCCAAAACAGAGAGGCACAACTTGCCCCACCTTACTCAAGTCTCACGGTTGTGAAGTCTGGATTGCAAGCTTCTCTAGAGAGTCCCCTAGCCTGCAAGCAGGAGCAAGAAGCCCCCCCACCCCCCGTGCATTTAAAGTGACAGCTCGCAATTTCAATACCATTTTCAATACACCACACCGAAGGTCTGAAAGCATGTAATAGTATAACAAAGAAAAGATTTTTAAAAAACCCAAGAGTTTTGGAAAAGTTAACCCCTACTGCCTCAGGACCTAAGCCAGCTTCTGATTATCGGGCACCAGGAAGCAACTTTCCCAGGGGGCAGTTTTGTATCCCATAGCTTTCTATTGCAGGGTGTCTTGCACTTTCTTTGGATGCAGCTGGAACTGGCTGCTGTCAGAGACAATCTACTGAGCTAGATGGACCCTGGGCTGACCCAGTTTGTCAATTTCTCTGTTTCAGATTTAAGGCGCCCAGTACTGCAGTGAGGCAGGTCAGTATTCTCCCCACTTTACAGGTGACAAGAGTGAGGCACAAAAACTAAGTGACATGCCTAAAGTCACATAATGGGTTTGTGGTAGGAACAGAAATAGAATCCCAGACTCCTGATTCCCAGTCCCTGGCTCTAACCTCTAGTCTGCACTGCTCCCCCAAGCATTCCTAGCCTATGGACGCTCATAGATTGCAGCTTAAGCACTGAATGCTAGGTGGACTTCAGAAACCAGATCCCCGAGTTCATTGGCAACTCCTTGCTCAATGGACTGTACCTCGGATTAGTCATTTAGCATTTACACTGCGTAAGCATTTTAGCTCACGTTAATGGGCGGCGGGGTGGAGGGGTTGTGGGGAAGGTGGGGTCCTCTTCCTTTTGCTTCTTGGTTGCAAAATAACTTATAAACACCATGTCTGTAATGAGTAACCATAACACTGGTTCATCTTCGCACACAGGAGCCGAGCATCTGTCGCATGCTGTTTGCAGTGTGGTAGCCCTAGGACAGGGGTAGGCAACCTATGGCATGTGTGCCGAAGGCGGCACGCGAGCTGATTTTCTGTGGCACTCACACTGCCCGGGTTCTGGCCACCAGTCCGGGGGACTCTGCATTTTAATTTAATTTTAAATGAAGCTTTTTAAACATTTTAAAAACCTTATTTACTTTACATACAACAATCGTTTAGTTCTATATTACAGACTTATAGAAAGAGACCTAAAAACGTTAAAATGTATGACTGGCACGCGAAACCAAATCAGAGTGACTAAATGAAGACTCGGCACCCCATGTCTGAAAGGTTGCCGACCCCTGTCCTAGGATATTAGAGAGGCAAATTGGGGGTGAATCATAGCTTTTATTGGACCCACTTCTGTTGGTGAAAAGAGACCAGCTTTCGAGCTTCTGCAGAGCTCTTCAAATGCTGGGCTGTTACGGGAGCGTGGAACAGTGATTGCTCCAGTGTTAGTATATGGGTTTGATTCAGAATGAAGCAGAAACTGGTGTCATTTGGAATGAGAGCCCACCACACACAAAAGGAGAGTGACCCTGGTGCAGCCTGTGTGTGAAATTGCTCTCAGATCTGTTCTGTAGGATAGTAAGCATCAGCACATTTCGCCAGGAGAACACAGGGAATCTTCCTCGATGTTCCTCATCTCTCCCCACGCTCCTTCGTGAAACTTTGCCTGCCTCAGTCACTTGTTGCAGTGGCACTGCGAAAATGGCCTGACTTAAAACCAGTGAAGTTGCTTTCTAGCTGCTTGCTTTGGAGGCAGTGTGGCCATATGGATAAGGCACCAGATAGGACAGCAGGAGGCTGAGGCGTCAATCCTGGCTCTGCCACTGAATTGCTGTCTGACCCTGGGCAAGTCACTTCACTTCTCTGTGTCCATTTTCTCTTTGTCTATTGAGACTGTAAAGTTATTCTGTACGGAGACTGTCTCTGACTGTATGTCTGTACAGCACCCAGCACAGTCGTGGGCGGTGAGCCCTGATCTCGAGGCGCTACGGTGATACAGATAGAGACAGGAAGTCACCCATCCACATTAGCAACTGATCAGATGGCTCACGGACATTTCTTAGCACAATCCTACAAAGAACAAAGGGAATCTATTGTTGGAAAATCTTAATTAGATTTTAAGCCCTGAAGGGAGAAAAGTGAGGTATTAGCTGACACAGCTAATGCGTGTTACGGGTTCATTGTTATATTTCTTGTTTACCTTGCTGCAGTGGCTGATAGGGAACGGGTTCTCGGCTGTATTGGCATAATTAGGATATCTGATCTCTGGCTGATAAGGCCGTCAAGCCGTGCTGACAACACTGGATAGGACGAGCGTGATTGGGAAGGCCACTTCTCACTGCGCCCAGGCACTGATGCCATCCGAAGCTGAGCACCCAGTGAACTGTGGCCCACAGCTCAGAGATCCTGATAACACTGAGGGGACCCCTCGCTCTGACAGTGGGTGATAAGCAGGCTCCGTGAACGTCCCCATGTCCATCCTGAGGCAGTGAGTTGGCAGCATCATTACAATCGGGCTATGCAAAGCGGGAGCTGGTTTCTCCTTATGCTGTAGGCTAAGGCTGGCCATGGTGGAGTGACCATACAGGCTGAGGGGAGGTCGCCCCATGGAGAGTGACCATACAGTGTTCTCTGCAATGGCTTGATGGAATTAAAGGGGGCAGGTGCAAGATAAACTGACCTAAGGTGTTTCACCTGGTAGATCTTTTCTTTCCCTGCCATCTCTGATCCCATGTACTATACTGCAAGGAGCAATCCTGTGCTGGCAGAGGAGAACACTAGCTGGTCTAGTGGTGGGATCCAAGGGAGGCTGCGAGGAAGCGTCCTCCTGCCCTTGCAATGGGGTCAGCTAGAATGTGGCCAGGAAGCTGAGAGCCATTGCTCCATGCCAGCACGTCCCCAATGGGGTCAGTCTGTGTCCCTGCAGCTGGCCTAATGCCCACGTCGCACACAGTTAGAGGGTGTCAGAGGCCCGGCCGCAGCCAGGAGGAATTCTAGCTGGCTCCCTCCTAGCGCTTCTGCTGCTACCACGCCCTGCTTCCCCCAGCAGAGCTGAGCCTTTAACGCATTATCTCCAGCCCTCTGGTTCTATACTTACTTACTTGGCTGAGTTAGCAAAGGCCACATCAATTACACGGAAACAAACCACGAGCCACAGCCCATGCTCGCTGTAACCGCACGGGCTTGGACAGGAACAAGCCCGTGCGGGTAAGTTGAGAGTAACATCTGGCAACGGATCAGAAGCGGATGTGTTCTACTTCTGCTCCAGACAAGCCTGGGCATCCTTGTGTGTGAGCCGAGGGTGGGCTTCTGTGGCCCACACAGGTTCTGCAAAGTAGCCCACTCTCTCACCCTCCTCTGTAACAAGGAGGTGCGGCCCACAGGTGCCACCAGTCCCAGCCACGTTGGCCCAACCAGCACGGCACTTGTATGTGACGTCCACCTTTCTGCTCCCAGTCTGGGTCTAACACACACAGGAAGGGGAGGTTAACAGAACTAGTTGACATCTTGTCATTCCTGATCGTCCTTTGGATAAAGATATTAGGGGAGTGTGTTGTTATTTGTCATTATTACTGCCCATGCTTGTAAGGTGCCTGTCACCACAGTATCAGGGCACATCTTTAACCCTCATCCGGTCACATAATTCCCTACTGAGATGAAAAGTAAATGCCTGGTCCCATGATGCTGAAGAAGAGCTGAGGTCCAGATATCACACTTTTAGGACCCAATTCAGCATTGCATCACTCCAGTTCTATCCCAGCGTGAACTCAACGGGGTAACACTGACATAGCATGGGGGGCGGGGGGTTAGCAGATTCTTAATATCTTCACCGGCGCTGTGCTTTGGGAGCGTCAGGGAACCAAAATGGAAGGGGCAAAGGAATCAGAACTGTTTCAGCCAGGGTACAATTTGATCCATGGGCCCATGAAATCTTCACCGTGGGATGAGCATGGAGGACGGTGGGAGAAGGGCCTCTTAACCAGGGCGGTAATGAAAAGAGAGAGGCTTCGGAGACCCTTTCCCAAGCACTCATTTTAAAATTCAAATATACTTATTTAAGGACCACAGGCGAGGGGGGAGAAAGTCACTAAACTGCAGTCTGCAGAAGAGCTCTGTGCAAGCCCGAAAGCTTGTCTCTGTAACCAACAGAACTTGGTCCAATCAAAGCGATTACCTCACCCACCTTGTCCCTGTACTATCAGACCAGCGCGGCTACATTGCAAACAACAAACTGCTGTGGTATATTTGTGCCTACTACTCCCTGACATACAGGTCCCTTAAGCAGTGTCAGTGCTGCCCCCTACAGGTAAGAGATTTAACTGGAACAGCTGTGACCGCAATGAATGACAAGGCACAGAACTGGTAGAGAATCAAGCCAGTGTCCTGGTGGCTTGAAGTTACAGACCAAGTGGCTGTCACAGTACAGGTGCTGTACACCTGACCAGACAGTCACAACTCCAGTACTAATGGTCTGTACAGTTTATAGTGAGACTTGTGGGAGGATCCCAAAGCACTCTGTAAAGGTTAAACAACTAGAAACTCAGCACGCCCCCCCCCAGGCCTTGGATGTCAGCTGGAATTGCCACCTTACAGATGGGAAAACAAAAATGAAGAGAGGTTAGGAGTGACTTGGCAAGGACAGATCCTTCAAGAGAACCCCTGTGGACCTGGCATCCCACCTCCTGCTCTAACTGCGGTCACCATTTTTATTCAAATTAGCCGAACGATCGTGATGTCCTACAGCTGGCTGGCCCCCGTCATCCGAAGGATGCGAAAGTTGCTCTGCAGAAGACGTGTACTGGAACCACAGCCACGTGCCACTGAAATGCAGCCACTTCTGGGGTGAAACACGGCCGAGTGCTAGCACATCTCTTCCTCCTGCAATGCGGAGGGTTGCGGTGGGCTTATGTGAAAACCACAGCATTGCTATCTGCAGCGGGAAGGTCATTTCAATGCTGTCAGGACACTGGAGAATGTATTGGAAGGTACAATTCTACACTGGCTAAGTGAGGGCTCGGGGGTGGGGGTAAATCCGCTAGGTAACCTAGCCCAACTTTTCTATCCCTAACCGTTCTGATTACTGTACTTCATGGCTAATGGCTATTTGACCATCACCTGTACTGTGTGGGCGAAAGCATCTGTAGACAGGCATGTAGTAAACGCGTGCATGCTTCAGCAGCTATACCTGTGTAAAACAATAACAACAACCAAGGGAACCCAGTCAGGACCCCAGTGTGCTAGGCACTGTCCGGACAAAGGCAGATTGATCACAGTCTACAATGATGACACGACACAATGGGCGGACAAGTGGGATGGGATAGAGGACGAGGTAACAGGAAAGGTTTTTAAGGCCCGGCTTGACGAAGCCCTGGCTGGGATGATTTAGTTGGGGATTGGTCCTGCTTTGAGCAGGGGGTTGGACTAGATGACCTCCTGAGGTCCCTTCCAACCCTGAGATTCTATGATTCTATGAAAGGCAGGCGTGTTTGCATAAATCAGCAGTTTTAGTCCTTGCAGGAGGCCACCAATGCCAGACGGCTGTGATTTTGGGGCATCAGAGCAGAGGCAGGATCGGTGCAGTGGGTGTGAAGCCTTATCCCTGTTTGAATGTGAGCTATTTGTCCCCTTGAGCAGCGTAAGTGCAGTTACACACACACTGCCTGGTGGCATGACCTGAAGTGGATGTTCCACGAGGCTGATTTAAAAGGGACGTGTCTCACACAAATCTCCACTGCCCTTCGTCTCTGGCTGGCTGACGGGGGAGAACTCCCGTAAGTGGAGGGTATAAACTTGAGCAGCCACCAGGCTGCTCCAATTTGAAATGTGAAATTGGTCACCACTCAGTAACATCTAACAACGTCACGCACCATTCCTGCCTTTCCACTCACGTCCCTTTGCACGGTCCTACCTCCAGCCTGCCCTTTTTGGATGAAAGGATGGCCTGGCATGCTGCCCATGGACACGGCAATCTGTTTGCCTTTGGGTTATATGGAAGTTGGCAATATTCACATCACAGCCACAGTCACAAAGAGTCTGCTTTCCTCTTGAGACTGCCATTAAGGGCCAACTCCTTGTGGTGTCTGTGGCAAAGCTCCCAATGGGGATTGATTCTGACAGCAGCGTACATAAGGCGAGACCCCAGTGAAGTCAAAGGAGTGACACTGGTTTTATTATTATTTGTCTTACCCTGCGGGTAGGAACCAGGGCCAGCTCCAGGCACTAGCTTAACAAGCAGGTGCTTGGGGCGGCCAAGGGAGAGGGGCGGCACCTGCGGCAATTTGGGGGCGGCAGGTCCCTCACTCCCTCTAGGAGCGAAGGACCTGCCGCTGAACTGCCGCCGCCGATCGCGGCTTTTTTTTTTTTTTTTTTTTTTGCTTGGGGCGGCAGAAATGCTGGAGCCGGCCCTGGTAGGAACCCCAGTCACTGATCAGGACCTCACTGTGCAAGGCGCTGCACAAACAGACCAGAAAAATGGTTCTCGCCCCAAAGAGCTTAAATGTTGCTTGGTATTAAGGGCTGGGTACTTGGCTGGTATAAACTGGTGATGCCCCATTGCCTCTTATGCATTAGCCAGGGCCGGCTCCAGGCACCAGCGGAGCAAGCTGGTGCTTGGGGCGGCAGATTCCAAGGGGCGGCATTCCGGCCGCCCTTTTTTTTCCTTTTTCTTTTTGGTGTGCCGCTCAGGCCTCCCTGTAGGGGGCGGCGGCCCGGAGGAGGGGAGCGCCCTGCAGCAAACTCGGCAGGGCAGCCTGCATCCTTCCCTCCCAGCAGACTGGAGCGGCGCGGAGCCCTCCTCCCAGCCCAGCTCCCTGCATCCTGCCAGAGGGAAGGCGTTGAAGTGCCCTCCCTGGAGCTACCAGCCGGCTCCAGGAGACGCGGGAGCCCAGCACCGTGGTGGGAGGATGCGCTGAGCCGCCCCCAGAGGTGGGGGCGCTGCTCCTGCTTGGCCAGGTCAGTTTGCGCAGGTCCGCCCCCAGCGCGGCCCCGGGGAGGGGTCACCAGCGGGCAGCCCCCTGGCGGGCGTGGAGCAGGCCCCAGCATCCCGGCGCGCCAGCCCCTGGGGGGCGCGGGTTGATCTGCCACGCCCTGACTTCGGGAAAGTCCCGCTCGCGGGCGGCGCTGGGAAACTTTCCTGGGACTTCAGGGCAGCGCGGATGGGGTGGCTCCGGCTGCGCCCGGTGGAGTCCGCAGGGGACAGGACGCCCACAGATGTGGCCCCGGCACCTGGCGCTGGCCTGGGCCTCGCTGCAGGCGGGGCGGGGGCAATTGGGAAATAAACAAACTTGGGACCCGCTCCCGGCAGCAGTTTTAAGCGCCCCCCCCCTTGGTGGGGAGAGTGGCTTTGAAAAGCAGGGGACGGGCTGGCACCTGCTCCTCAAACTACCAGGCTGGGGCGGGGGTGTCTAGGTGCTCAGGACCCCAGCCTAAAGTTACTGAGAGTTTTGATTGAGAAACTACTAGACTTTGGCCCCAAATTTCCCCCTTCCCTGACCCCCCCCCCCACTCCAGTAGAAATGGTTCATTGATTAGTCCATTGGGTGACCCAGTGGTTTGGTGCTGTTTGATTTCTGTTCTCACTGTGGTTGCATTTTAGCAATGGAGCTTCTTGCATATGTGCATCTTTTTTTTCCCCCCGCAGGGAGAACAGTGTAAGGATTTTTAGCAGGCAAATGTAGTTCACATTGCTCTGCAGCTGGGATATTTGTGGGCTTGAGAATCCCTAAATCCTCATTGACATGAAAGACCATAACAACTCTGAATGAGCTGCTACAGTCTAGCTGGTCAAAACAAAACAAAAAAACATTGAAAAGTGAAAACGTGTAAAAGACACCCCCCCCCCCCCAAAAGGGGGGGAGGGGCGGCCAAAAATTTTTTTGCTTGGGGCGACAAAAAACCTAGAGCCGGCCCTGGCATTAGCAACCAATGTAAATTGGTGCAGCTCTGCGGCCTTCAGTGAAACAACCCCAGTTCATACCAGCTGAGGAACTGGCTCCCAAAGAAATTTGGAACGTGGCTTTTCAAAGATTACAGAATCAGACCAGAACATTTCCTTGTATTCCAATGATCATTGCAAGAAATAGATCAATGATCTCTGTAAGCAACTTTTGGTTCCGTAGTCCTGTCATTGTAAAAATGAAGCAGGGTTTTCACTGCTGTTTAGTTTTTAACTGCTGCTAGAGTGGAGTATCCTGCATTATATTCTTTGCACTGTGTGGAAGTTGCTTGGGGGATGATCATACAACTGCTGTGCCTTGAGGCCTGGGTGGAAATGAGGTTTGTATCTCAAGAGGCTGTTTGGGAGTCAAATGCACATAAAGAAGGGCGACATTTTGGTTTGTAATAACAATGTGCATGCAAGAATTCCCCACGGGGGGAAAAAATCACAGGATCCGAACCGCGGGCGGGAGAGAACAGAAATGGAGCCACGTGTTTTTTAACCCACAAACTGCCCCTGGGTTCCATGCGCGGCTGCTATTCTGGCAGATGGCTGGAGCAACCTGAGGTGAGCTCTGCAGCTTGTTTGGAAGAGGTATACACTCCCCATGCCCTGGCGGTGGGCATGTCCTCCGTGGCCGGATGGTATCTGGGGCAAGCGCTGGCCAGCGCGGGAGTGTGTGTGGCAAAGTGGCTCGAAAAGTTTTTGGTCCCGGTTCAAACCAATGAAAAGCCAGCAGTAAAACCCCATCCATTGTTGGTTTGTATACCCACAGCAGTCAAACAAACATCCCCTGAGCCTCTCCTTATCACTTTATTACACCTGCTAGAATGAATAGATTAAAAGGGGCGGGGGGGGGGGGGGAGGGGAGAGAAACCATAAGAATCCTGCAGAAAACTGCGTTTTGGGATTGTTAATTATTCTCTGAGGTCTCTAATCTTTAACTGGCAAACAGCATCACTAACTGTCTTAAACCTCCTCCTGGAGCATGCTGATAATAAACCATCTGCATGGAGGAGCCAGTTATCTGCCCTCCTCCAGCCGCCAGTGACACGGCTGGAGCAGGAGATAATAAATGTGCGGCATGTAATAATGACACGTCTTTGGCGATTATCGGGCTGATACCTAACCTTTTAGCTCCATTGTTTGCCGTTCAAAAACAATAAAAAAAAGAGAGGGGAATATTCGGTACTAAACACACAGCCCGGTTTCCCTAAGTGCCGCGCTGCCACCTCATTAATGCCAACGGAGCTGGCTCAATCTGTGTTTTTAACTGGATTTATGGCACCATGAGCCCCCTCCCAACCCCATTAATAAATTGCCATTTGATTGTGCAGTCGTCGTCGTCATGGCAATGCAGAGAGAGTGCCAGGAAAGTAGAGAAATGTCATCGTATTCAAGGGAGTCATTTGGGGTGAACACTTGAGCGATTAGATCTTTATCTCGCCCTGCTGACCGCTTCTCACCCTGGTTTTCTTCTCCTCTAGAAGCCGTTGAACGTTGGTTTCAGAAAGAGATGAAGAGCTGTTTAATGTCCTGTGAGCACGCAGGCATCCAGACGCTCACAGTTTTAAGGCTAGAAGAGGGGACCATTGGGTCATCTGATCAGACCTCCTGTATGGCCCAGGCCAGAGACTGTCATCCAGTTGCCCCTCCATTGAGCCCATCGATGAACCAGACGTTAGCATTTTTCGATGTCGCGCAAGAAGCACTGGTCTTGCTGCAGGCAAATCTACAAGTCAAGGCAAGTTTGGTCCACGTTGGCTGCAGGAAAAGGCTGTAAATTGGCTTTTAAAACGGTATTCACCTCATGCCTCTTCCGCAGTAATGAAAACTCCTGGCACTGCTCACCAGAGCGGGCTGGAAACTTTCAAGACGTTGATCGCAAATGGAAATTGTTGTGCAACAAAATGTTCTCTGACCGGCTTTCCTTATCGCCTGTTATTTCTAAATATAACGCCTTTAATCCAAACGCTGGGGGAGATCGACAGAGAGATGCAATGGCCGCATTGAAAGGAACAATCAACAATGAAAATTAACCCGGTGATCCTGGCGCACAGCGCGTTTCATCCGAGGATCTCCAAGCGCTTCACAACCAGGCATCCACTCAGCCCCATAGCATGGCTGCGAGGTAGTGAAGTGCTGGCTGTTCTCTAGATAATATGGACACACCAGAAAGAACCCGCGTTCACACGGTGAGTCAAGAACAGAACTCAGGAGCTCCTAGTCCCCTGTTCTACACCCTAGACAGCAATGCCCTCCCTGCACACCCAGCCCCCACGTTGAAAGAACCACAAGGAAGTTCTTACTTCTCTCGTTTAATCTTAGGGTACGTCTATACTTACTTCCTGGTCCGGATGTAAGCGATCGATCTTCTGGGATCGATTTATCACGTCTTGTCTAGACGCGATAAATCGATCCCGGATCGATCCCGGAAGTGCTCGCCGTCGACGCCGGTACTCCAGCTCAGCGAGAGGAGTACGCGGCATCGACGGGGGAGCCTGCCTGCAGCGTCTGGACCCGCGGTAAGTTCGGACTAAGGTACTTCGAATTCAGCTACGTTATTAACGTAGCTGAATTTGCGTACCTTAGTCCGAAGTGGGGGGGTAGTGTGGACCAGGCCTTAGTTTTCACATTTTAAACCAACCTGTTGCTCCTGACTATTGAAGGGGCTGGCTGGGTTGGAAGCTGATGGCTGGGTGAAGGGAAAACAACCCTAAATAAATGATGGCAGAGGGGCCTTTCACAGCAAGAATTTCCCCATATCTGTAGGTACCCAGATCAACCCAAACCACAGAGTCCTTTTATGGAGCCAGATTTTCAGCTGAGGATCTGGCCCATTATTCTTCCCTTGTTCCAGCTGGACACAGCTGGCAATCTCTGCAAGTGACGGCAGGCCTCTGTTTAAGTTACCCGTGCTCAGAAAGAGTGGTAACCTCCTCTCTGCTAACCATTGACTGGAGTCTAGATGCCCCGTTCCCAAGCAGGGCAGCATACTTCGCTTCCTTTCCGCACAAAGGATCGCTGTCAATTTCTTTAACCTGCCTGTTAAGGAAGGTGTCTGTCCCGTCTCCAGAGATCCCTCAGCCTGGGTCCTTTCTGAATAAACCCTGCAAATTATCACGATATGCCACTGAGTCACTGTGAGATATAAACACACTCGCCAGCTCAGGCTGGGTCTGTATTTGGCTGGGCAGCCTCAAAGAAAAACCCAGGGTGATGTTGGGGCACTGTAGTCCCAGATGGTGCTTCTAGGTGAGGATATAGATTGGAGACTCTTCCTGATTCTTGCCATTAAAATCATCCCAGGCCATCACTGTGCCGTTGGAAGTTAGCCCCTCGCTATGAGGTCGAAAGCTGTGACAGCGAGTCATCTTAGAGGTGTGTTTTATGCCTTTTGTAGGAATCAGAGATGGAGTGAGATGATCGCTGAGGAACTCAGATCCAGATATAGAAAGTTAAAGGCCAGAAGGGACCATTAGGACATCTGCTCTAATCTTCTGCAGAACACAGGCCAGAGAATTGCAACTGTCAATTCCTCTACCTGGAGGTGAAACATGCATCTCAACCGGCTCGTGAATCAATCACAAACTGAGCCTGACCTGGGTGAATGTTTCTTCTTCGTGACTATCCGCAAAACCATTTGGACCAAGCCAGTAAACTGCTCTCAAGCTGACAACTTTGATCGTTTGCTGTTCGCAATGTGTGATTGGTCATCTATGTCATGTGGTATTATTTCTGCACCCTGACTGGGTGACTGGAACGCCTTATCCCCGGGAACAAGGATTGCAGGAGGGTGAATTCCATTGATCATGAATGAACACCCTTGGTTTGGGGGGAAGGTAGATGTTAATGTGAAGACCAGCCTTTCTCTCAAACAGTCATGTGATCACAAACCCGTGGGTGTGAACGTCCCCCACGAGCAAAGCAGAACAAGCAGCGAAATGGTTAAATCAAAGAGCCGAATGTTGGCAAAATGCTGTTTCTGCAGGATCCAACCAGCTCTGCCATTTACCGCGTGAAGAAAATGTGCTTCATGCCAATTACCCAACAGTCCCTGCTGCATGTCCCATAGGGGACAGCAGAGCAGACGCCTTGGGGTAGAATATTTTCAAAGCAGCTACCCAGTAATATATTTTCAAAGGCCTCCAGTAACTGGTTTGGCTGCCCCTGCCTCTCATCATTTAGCCCTTTGAAAATCTACCCCTCCTTATCTAATTCCATCCACCCTGCTGTGAGAGTTGGGTAAAATGAAAAGAAACCAAGATGAGAGGGAGGTCTGCGGGTAGCCCACTGAACTGGAGTCTTGCAGTCCATCAGGAAAACCGTTTCCATGTTATCAGCACAGCTGACTCACTGTGAGGCGGACTCTCGGATGGTGCAAAGGGGCAGAGGAGACAGAAAAGAGTCTCACACCAAAGGGGACGAATAGGTAATAAACTGCAAAAGTCTCATGAAAATACCTTCCTTTGCTTTGCAGGCTGCAGACGGAGAAAAAGGGCCAGATTCTAATCTCTAAGATCCAGCGTAACCTCCCGGACTTTAGGGGAGCTACTCCAGATTGACGCTGGGGTCAGAGAGATCAGAATCCACACTTGACTCTTAAAAGGCAGATTCTGCCCCCCCCATCCGCTACCAAAAAAATAATTAAAAAAGGCATACATTGCATGTGTGCCGCTGAAATACTAAGGCATAGATAGCTCAGAAATGGCCAAGACACTCTGAATAGATAGAAGGAAAGGGACTCAGACGTCGTTTTGCAGTTAGAACTTTATACTTGGAATAAGAACAATGTATTGGCTTTGTGACCTAGTGGAAGGAGCAGTGGGCTGAGAATCAGGCACTCCTGACTAGTAAAGCCCCAGCTTAGCACAGTGTGGTATTGAGCAAGTCATTCTTATTTGGGGGAGGGATAGCTCAGTGGCTTGAGCATTGGCCTACTAAACCCAGGGTTATGAGTTCAATCCTTGAGGGGGGCCACTTAGGAATCTGGGGCAAAATCAGTACTTGGTCCTGCTAGTGAAGGCAGGGGGCTGGACCCGATGACCTTTCAAGGTCCCTTCCAGTTCTATGAGATAGGTATATCTCCATATATTATTGCCCAGCTACGTGCCTCAGTTTCCCTCACGTGTACAATGAAGATAACAAATAATACTCTACCTATCTACACCAGAGTGTAGTGAAGGTGACAATGGCCTAGCAGCGATTTGAACATGTCAAGTGCTGTGTAAGTGCTAAGTAGTAGACCAAAGGACTGGAAATATTGTCTTTTGGGTTTCCTTCCCAGCTCTCCCTCTGAAGCACGAGCTGTGTGCCCTTGTCAAATCATTAACCGTTCTGTGCCTCAGTTTCCCTGACGTGCAATGGGTATTATACTTCCAGTACCAATCTCTCCTTGGGATGCTCTAAGGTTTAATGAATCAGTCACTGCAAAGCACATTGAGACCCTTGCTAGAGTGCCCGGTAGATGGGAATTTTGCTATTGACTTCAATGGGCTCAGGATCACGGCCAGTACCCCAACTCCACAAGTTCTAAAATCACGAGAGCCTTAAAATCCATGAGATTTTTTTCAAAACTACTCTGTGGGGGGCTCCCTTTATGCGCCTTCTGCTGTCTGACTCTTTCGGGGTTGTGTTTTCAAGCCTTTCTCCACAACCATGAAGCCTAGAAGCTTAGCTGAGGTTCTCAGTTAAGCGCCTGACTCCAGGAGTTGGGGCTTCCAGGAAAAACACCAGACATCGTGAGAGCTGGTCAGGGAATTGGCGAGGGATACAGCACCTCTCACCTCCAGACTGAATGAGCTGGCACACATTGGGAGTAACAAACCCCAAGGCTGCCAGTTGGCATCTGAGTAGTAAGTTAGTGGTCTTCTTTGATCATAGAATCATAGAATCTCAGGGTTGGAAGGGACCTCAGGAGGTCATCTAGTCCAACCCCCTGCTCAAAGCAGGACCAATCCCCTAAAGGGCATGCCATCAAGTGATGGGAGTGAAGGCTACATCTGAATGTGGGGGTGTGGCAGGTAAAATAGGCCAATGGTAGGTGATTTCTGGTCTGGAAGCAGGGAAGAGGTGTAGATAGCAAGACCAAACCTGGGGAGGAGGCCCTGGGGGAATTGTGGGAAGACACTGGCAGCCTTCAACTGCTGGTCATGGCACTAGCCTGTGTCCACACTAAGGAGAAGTTATGTCAGCAGCTGATGAGGTGAGTTCAACTGAGGTGTGCCTTGTACCACTGGTCGTCCCGGCCACCTCGCCTGGGGTTTTGTGTCTGGGCAAAGGTCAAGATGATGGGAATACCAGAGCTTCGTGGTAACTTTGTGGTGAGGACAAGCCTGTGGAGGGTTTATTTTCTGAGTCCGAGCTGAGGAAGCTTTACCCCTCCCCCTGACCTGTCCTGTGGCTGAGCCGAGGGCGTCAGTCTCCAGGGCTCACTGCTCCTGCGTAACTGAATTCACCCAGCAAATTGGCTTTCGAAAACAATCCAAGAGGATCCAAAGGTTTTCGTGGCAATTCAACATTTGGTCAATCAGCTCTGATCACCCTAGGGGAGGTGACTCAATAGTTGAGCCGAGTGAATGATGTGTAATAAATAATTTATCCCATGAATTTCACCTCTCGTTCTCTTCCCAGAGGGCGAACTTTACCTCTGTGCAGAGGGCTTAAATGGGCCTTAAGTGTCTACTGAGATCACCACTTACCAAGCTAATAAATATTGTCTCATTGTTTCCTTTTGCTCCCCCGTCTGTCCTCCTCCATCTGTTCTCTTGTCTTATACTTAGATTGTAAGATCTCTGGGGCAGGGCCTGTGTTTTAGTTCTGTGTTTGTACAGTACCTAGCACAATGGGGTTCTGATCCATGCCCAGGGCTCGTAGGGTCAACTGAAATGCAAATAAGAAATAAGTTAAATAAGGCATTGTGCTGGCTCATCACACAGGAACGAATGTTGCTCTTCATCGCCACAAACAGATCACAAATGTCTCAGATTGATTCGCTGTTCAAAATGATACCACATTTCCCCACGACACTTTTATTGCTTGTATTTGAGCTGTGATCTACCGTAGTCCCAGATCGGCGCATAAACCATATGCATTGTTTCTCTCCCTCAACTGGACATGGGGTAACTCTTTAATGGGGTTTTTCATATGACTGTTCAGAGAGAAAGAGTGAGGTTTAAACGCATGCTCCGTGAACATTGGGATAGCTGAGTTGACATTTTGATTTGCATGAGGATTTACGCTGTTGAAATGCAGTCACACAAAGACTCCAACAACATAAGCAAGCACAGGGTATGAAGAAGGCCAAAATGAATTGATTTAAAAATTCAAATGAATAATTATAGAACTATGCGATATTAGCCCAATATTGCTATATGAATTCACTGACAAGAGGACTCTTTTTCAGTATATCTGAATCTCTCTGCTGCCACCTAGTGTTACATTTTATATAGCAACACAAATCTGGAATATTTTCAGGGAAGGCAAATGTATTTAAACCTATTTTAAACCTCCAGTTACAATCCTGGTGGTGGACTGGGTACTTTTCCTCCTCCTCTCTGAGTCAGAGCTGAACCAGTGCCCCAGCAATAATGTCAGGGACCCTGGACTCACTAATTTGCTGAGACAAACAGATTCCGACCAATTTGTTCTTTTATGGCATTTTTTCTCAGGAGTCGGGGATTAATCTGAGTGTCTTCGATCAGTTCCAGTTTGGCAAATCTCATCTGCCTATTGAAAATGTCCTCTGCACGTTGTGATGAGATACATATTCTTTCACATCTTTAGGCAGACGGTTGTGTAGTTTCATTGCTGCTGTGTGCTGTTAAACCACCGATGTGCTCCACCCCAGAGATGGTGGCAGGCAATAGCTGGTTGAAGTGATTCCAATGTGGCTTTTTATAATGACTATTCTGACTCATGTTGTAATTTTATTAGCAGATCAAACAATATAACAAATCAAACCAATAAGAACCAAATGTAAGACATACACCTAGGCCTTACTGATAAGCCAGGGGCTTTATCCTGGACACGCTGACTCTGAAAAAGACCTGAGGGCCATAGTGGATCATCAGCTGTGAACATGAGCTGCCTCTAGTGTGACACTGCGGCCAAAAGGGCTAATGTGATCCTGGGATGCATAAACAGGGGCATTTCAAGTAGGCGTCGAGAGGTTCTCCTACCTCTGTATTTAGTGCTGGCGTGACCGCGACTGCAAGACTGTGTTGAATTCTGGTGTCCACGCTTCAAGAAGGATGTTGGAAAAACTGGAGATGATTCAGAGAAAAGCCGCAAGACTGATTGGAAACCAGGCCTTATGATGAAAGACTCAAGTCGCTCTATCTACTTAGCAAAGAGGAAGATTAAGGAATGACTCAAGCAGTCTAGAAGGACCTACATGGAGAACAGAAATTGAACCCAGCAGACAAACATCTAACAACCAATGGCTGGATGTTGAAACCAGAGAAATTCAGCCCTGAAATAAGATGTACATTTTCAAAATGAAGGCGATTAACCATTGGCTATCTGCAAACATCATTTCCCTAGGTTTGATTGTGTAACTCCTCTGCATCCCTCCACTGGCCTTCTACCACATCAGACATAAGCTACTTGTCTTCATTTCCAAGGCCGTTCGGGGCTTACCCTCACCCTTCCTTTCATCTCTGATTCAGTGACAAGAGGTAATCTCCCATCTCCAATCGCCCCGCTTGTTACATTTCCAAACCCTTCCTTCCCTTTGTGCTTTCTCGCGTGCTGCTCCTCGCACTTGGGAGGAGCTCCCCATAAACATCTGCAAAACTAACTCCTCCTACTTCTTCAAATCCCTCCCTAAAACTCACCTTTGCTGCGATGCCTACAAAAAACTTGACAACTGTCAGGTCACTGGTGTGCTAAGACAGCTGCCTGTCATGCTGACCAATATCGTCTCATTTTTACCTTGTTTCCCCTCCTCTGTCTGTATCCATTTGTTGTCTCTTATTTCCTACTTACATTGTAAGCGCATTGGGGAGAGACTGTCTTTTTTGCTCTAGGTGCTACAGGAATACCAATAAATAATAATAACTGAAGCAACTTACCAAGGGTTGCGATGGATCCTCCAGCACTGGAAATGTTTAAATCAAGAGCGGATATTTTTCTATTTCAAGCCCAGCTCTGAACCTGAAGCAGGATTAACACAGGGAAGTCCTATGGCCTGTGCAGGAGGTCCGACTAGATACTCATCTACGCTAATGAGTGGCTGTGTCCTTGTGCATTTTCAACGCTTACAGTCACCAACAGGGCCTGATGAACAGAGAGAGTTTCAAACCCTGGGCTGTTTTAAGTAGAGATTCAGATACCAAGGCCAGAAGGGACCATTGTGATCAGCTAGTCTGACCTCCTGCATTACAGAGGCCATAGAACTTTGCCCAATTAATTCCTAGAGCAGATCTCTTAGAAAAATATCCAATCTTGAGTTATAAATTGTCCGTGATGGAGAATCCACCACGACCCTTGGTAAATTGTTCCAATGGTTAATTACCCTCACTGTTCAATCTAATTAGGCCTTATTTTCAGCCTGAATTGTCTAGCTTCAACTTCCAGCCATTGACTCATTTTATACCCTTTTCTGCTAGATTGAAGAGCCCATTGTTAAATATTTATTCCCCATGTAGGTATTTGTAGCCTGTAATCACGTTACCTCTTAACCTTCTCTTTGTTAAGCTAAGTTCATTGACTCCATCACCGTAAGGCAGGTTTTCTAATCCTTTAATCATTCTCATGCCTCTTCACTGACCCCTCTCCAATTTACCACCATCCTCCTTAAATTGTGGGCACCAGAACTGGATACAGGATCCCAGGAGCGGTCGCACCATTGCCATACACAGAGACAGCAAGGGTGAATTTTGCTTTCGTTTTCAGAACAATCACTAATATCTCTGGTTACACATCACAGACTGTATGGTTGTTCTTCTAGTAGATTGTTGTAAAGGTGCCAAATTCCACATCCGTTTATGCCCTTCATTTGAGGGAGGCTTGAGAGAAATATAGATCAAGGCAGAATTCGGCTCTCGGAACTTGACTGCACACAAGTTGTATTGTTTTAACTAGACTGGTCTTTGTGTGTATTCATGCTGCACTTTGTGCCTGGAATGGCCTTCCCTGTCTGGGTGCTTATATAACCCTCAACACTGTCATACTTGAGCACCTCACAATCTCTAGCACTCCTCTGAGGGAGGGAAGTATCATTCCCCTTTTACAGAGGGGAAACTGAGGCACAGGGCAGCTGAAGTCAGTTGCCCAAAGTCACACAGGATGTGAGAGGCAGTGCCAGGAATTAAGCCTTGGTATCCTGAGTGCCTTATCCACTAGGCCATCCTTCCTCCTTATCCCAAGGAGCTCTCCTGCTCCAGACCCCTCAGCTTGAACCAGGACATCAGACGGAAGCCCAGTCCTGATTCTGATCTGGATCCAGACCTGGCTCTGGATTTCATAGCTATGGCTTTTCTCTAAGTATGTCTGGTGGGCTAAAGTGAAGAATCAAACATGAACACCCCTCCACCCATCTTTCTGGAGAAGTTCAGATTTGGAAGCCAGCCTGGATCCAAAATTCACATCTTAAGCAGATCTCTACTTAAAGAGCCCCACTGCATTCAATTAGCTGTCCCCCTCCAGTCTCCTCTTGGACACTTCGAACTCCATCTCTGCCTGCCCATTCGTTTTTTGAATACCCCTTCTCTAGGGCACAAGTGTATGTTTATAAAATGACCCTCATGATGCTTTATAAAATACTAGACGCTTAGTTAGTGGAGCAGGGAAATATTGCACAGGAGTTGAGTGACCTTTGTACCTAGTGTCCGAAAACTGCTGGACTCATGATGTCTCTATTTCTTTCAGTTCAGCGTCATGAAGGGTAAAGACGCATCACATGTTCATGGTCGGGGCTCTATTCGTGACTTAGGACCCAATTTAAACAAAGAGAACATTTGAAAAGTTTTACCAAGAGTCTGATTTGGGGACAGGGAGAGATTTCCCATTGATTTTTCAAAAAGAGGCCTAAGTGTCTCATATGCCTTTGAAAATCTTCCCCCCAAATGAATTAGTTCAAGACAGAAGACTCGGACCTTGCCCATGAAAAAATTAAATTCACCGTTGATTGTCTCCTATTAGAGGCAAAGCAGGTGCTGTCACAAGACAAAGCACTTCTGTAGTTTACACATTAACCTGCAAACCCAAGCAAGATGCAAGTTCTGAAGCATTTCCCACTTTATTCCATTAGCAGCATCCACTGTCGGTTACAGAAATCACAGGCTCAGTTTAGGCCAAAGGTTCTTAGAGCATTGCTTAAGCAGGATGTTAAAACTTCAGTTATTCTGGAAGTCATTATTTTCAATATCAGGATTAAATCATGAAATGCAGCTCATCTCCTGCAGGGGGCTTTCAGATTATAGCTTTAGAATTTGAGTAAATGAAAGGATTTTTAGCGGGATAGCATGGTGAGATTTCTTATCTATTCCTCCAACGAGGCTTCTAATACTTAAGGAGTGTGGAATAATATTTTAGTCTCTGTCCAGGTGTGAGATACTTAGCTGGAGTCACAGAGCAGGAATTGATTCTCCACTTCTTAAATCTGTCTTGACTCGATGCTTTCCCCACAGGTTAGTCCCAGGCACTAGACACACAGTTTTCCCCATCTGGTTTTGGTCCCTGGATTCAGCTGTAGCCAATGGCCTAAATAAACCTCTGAAGGTGTAGAGATGCCTTTCTCTGATGCAGGGGGTGATTCTGCTTGCTAGAAGCTGGGAATGGGCGACAGGGGATGGATCACGTGATGATTCCCTGTTCTGTTCATTCCCTCTGGGGCACCTGGCATTGGCCACTGTTGGCAGACAGGATATTGAGCTAGATGGACCTTTGGTCTGACCCAGTATGGCCGCTCTTACGTATGTTATTATATTCTGCCTCTTACTGTGGAGCTGTCAGTCCTTGGCTTTGCTGAACAAGGTCTGAGAGGAGCATTGAACTTTCAGCCTGGGCCTTCACCCTGAGTCTGCTTTGTCAGCTACATACTGCCTAGTTTAGTGGCTGGATTTAGCTCTGTTACATTGAACCTCCCGTTCTATTGGTCTGTTGTCTTCTAGGAATTTTCTCTCCGACTTCTTCCAAAAGCCTCTGCCGACTGCCCCCAAAGCACCTCTTCTCTTTATCCACTTGGCCCCAGAACACTGTTCAGTGCAGAAAAGGGTTTTGAACAAAGACCCCTTTCGTTTGTTGTGGGAAAGGAGCAAATGGCCTTGCTTTATCTAGGAACATTCTGCTCCTTAGTTCGGTGCAGGACAAGCTGAGGCTCCTTGCCTTGTAAAAACGGGTTCATACTAAATCCAGGCCCATTTCAGCAGAAAGCCTATGCAGCTCTCATTTCCCCAGTTTGAAGCCTATGTGCCTAACCTGTAATGGGTTTGATTTAGATCCAAGCATGATTCTGCAGAGGCAAGAGCCTTTACAATAGAAAAAACGGACAAACGTATTCCTATTCACAAGGCCCCACAGCCAGGCAGAGAGAGAGAGAACCTTGGTCATAATGCTCTCCTACATCCAACCAGGAGCTGTCCTGTCTCCCATGCATTCACCCCAGCAGGGAGAATGGCTGAAGAGGTTCACAGCTACTTAAAGGGGCAGTCCCACTGTAACAGTCAGTGCCCCTAAGGTATTAGGATTCATTCTATGCCCGCATGGATCCCCCTTCACTGTCTGTGATGCCTTTATGGGCATAGTCCTTCTCATGGACACTTCGGGGCTATCTGGAGCAGTGACCCCATCTGCTCTTTCTTTTCTTAGGGTAAGAGATTCTTTCATATCCTGGGACATTCGGGCAACACCAACATCCCTGCAATAACAGCCACATCCAAACCAGAGCGGGAGTTGGACAACATCCTGCTCGTTATAGAACTAGAGAGGAGAAACATAAAGCCAACAGCAAGTTGTTGAACTGGCTTTCCTCTAGGCATAGGCTAGGGAAGGTGAGTGACAAAGGTCGCAGATGGGTAGCTGTGAATATTGCATATTAGGGTTTGCTCAGTTTACAGCTCACAGCCTGACAAAGATATTTAAAGACCTCTTGACCAATCCACAATCTTTCAGCTGCATTCTACAGGGCATGGCTGTATTTGGGGCATTTGACAAGCTAACCCCCCTTCCTGCTGAGGTCTGTGTACACGTCCCTTCCTTCTGAATGCAAATTGGTATCTCATCTGGTGATGGGGTGTCTGAGTCTCACCCTGGCAGGCCTTTCCAGCTCCGGGTTGCTACAGATTTTTCATCCAAAGGCACAGTGTCAGAGATAGCATGGGCATAAGAATGCATAGAATGTTGCTAATCCGCAAAGGGGCAGAGTTAGCTGTTACATTCTCCAAATGCAGGACCCAAAGTCCGTTGAAGTCAATGGGAAGAAGACTCTCGTTGACAGACTTGGGATCGGGCTCCAAGTGAGGAGGGAATTGCTGCATCTTTCCCTGGGCTGGAAGGGAGGTGTCTTGATGCAATTGCTACATTGGAGGGGCAGATTCCAAGGATGAATGCACAGGGAGAACCCTCAATATCTGTCTAGCGTAAATGATATGACAAGGAAGCTCTACTCTGGGGATCATGTAAGCATCCATCCTGGATTAGAAGGGAAATTAGGAGTATCTTGGCTCCAGCTGAGTGACTTTTGAGGGCCAATGAGAGCTGTGTGTGTAGTCTGAAGGCAGCCTGCATGGATCTTTGATTGTCCATGTTGCATCGTGTCGGTGTTTACATTACAGAGAGCTCTGAGCCAAGATCTGAGCAGCCTCCACTGGAAGAAAGTTCAGATTTGGAGCAAAAATTTTAACTGGCCTCTATTTCTGAGGTGGGCCAAACCAAAACTCCAGAGCTTCTCAGTGGGTAGCCGTGTTCACCCACCTCTCAACTGGGAGACTTGGCCCAGCTCACACTTCAATCTTCCCAACCAAGCGTTGATGTTAATCCCTCATAGGGGATGAGTGGCCTTGGCGGAGGAATTCACACCTTTGTTGTTGTTTAGCTGGAGACAGCTCTCGGCAAGGCTGGGTGGATAGGTGATCAGTGCAAAATAGACCAATGTGCTACCGTGTGGGGATAAGTGTTGGGCTCAGTCTACCCTGGAGGTTAGGCATTAGTGAAAATTGCAGTGCACCAGTGTAAAATTGTGTCTACACTAGGGGTTTGCACTGGTGCCTAAAATCCCAGTGTAAGGAGGCCTTAAACCCCAGCTAGATCACTGGCTCTCATAGGATGGGAGCTGAGGCGACACTTGGCCGTGGTCTACACTGGGGGGCGGGGAGGGTGTCGACCTAAGATACTCAACTTCAGCTACGAGAAGTTGACGTACTTAGATCTACTCACCGCGGCGTCTTCACAGTGCTGAGTCGACTGCTGCCGCTCCCCCGTCCACTCCGCTTGCGCCTCTCGTGGCGGTGGAGTACCGTAGTCGACGGGAGAGCGCTCGGGGATCGATTTATCGCGTCTAGACTAGATGTGATAAATCGACCCCCGAGAGATCGATCGTTACCCAGCGGGTAGTGTAGACCTGCCCAGGACTCCTGTGGAGGAAGGAGAGCTAGCTCTGTGCAGTGCTGCCCTCTACAGTTTGCATTAGGGAACAGATGTGAAATTGCACTCAAAGCTCTGCTCGTGCTCTCAGTACACAGCATGAGGGGCTGCGGAAAGGGGAGACGTGCTGCCTTCGACCCTGCATTGCTCGGGTCCCCGAGCATGGCACTGACAGGCAAGAGTGCTCCTTAGCTAGGGATGAGGCGCTTAGGATGCTTTACTCCCATATCCAGGTCTCCTCCCAGCACTGCGCTCACTCCAGCTCTGGGGATAGGGAAGGCCCCAGAGAAACCAGCTGGTGCTGAGAATTCAGGAAAGGTCATGGAACAGGTTGGCTGAAGTGAGGCTATCCCGTGAAACACCCATTGATTGCATTCCCTTGCAAATGAGCCGATCCTACTGACTCCCGATATGGAGCTCCATGGTTTCTGCGGTGTCAGGGAAGTTTCCTTAAGAGCAGGTGGATCCCACTGCTGGACTTGAGGACAACCTGTGGTATTTCCTTGGGTGGTTTGGCTGGATCAGGAGACAGCTCAAAGCGGAGCAGAGTCAGAGCGAGAGCCACTTTCAGCTCGTTCATGGCAAACTGCTTCCCGATGCAGTTCCTGGAAGAGGGAGGGGAAGCCTATAAGGACGTATGCTCTTGCTTAGAAATCAACTTTCATTCACAAATCTATCCCGAAGCACTTTGCTAGCTGAGTGAACCAATCCAGCTCTTTGGGTCAGTGACCATTTCTCAGGTGTATGTACAGCAGCTAGCACAATGGGGGCCTCATCTCAGCAGGGGCTTTCGGCTGCTACTGTAATATATAGCCTAGACGAATCCCTTCACCCATCACTATAGTGCTGCCACTACTGGGTTAAAACATAGCAGCTGTTTAATAGCGCACAGCAACGTTACCAGGCAGTTTTGGGACAGGTGTGAAAAATGCTCTTTCCCATTGAATCTGCGAGGAGATCCATACAGTTACTCCCCCACTCCACTACTCAAAGAGATTTTTCCAAGCCACATATATCAATTAGGCACCTAGCTCCCATTGGCTTTTCATGTGCTTAACTGCCACACACATGTGCATGCAATACCTCCCCCTACAAGTGATCCAGAATTCAGTCCCACGAGTGATGGCTCTGGAGTTGCTCTGTAATAATTTAGGGCGCTGGTGTGCTGATTGGATTAGTGCAGGGGTTCTCAGACTTTTGTACTGGTAACCCCTTTCACACAGCAAGCCTCTAAGTGCGACCCCCCTTATACATTAAAAACACTTTTTTATATATTTAACACCATTATAAATGCTGGAGGCAAAGCGGGGTTTGGGGTGGAGGCTGACAGCTCGCGACTCCCCATGTAATAACCTCGCAACCCCCTGAGGGGTCCCGACCCCCAGTTTGAGAACCCCTGGATTATTGGGATGTTTACTGTGCGAATATATTGGGTGCAACTGAATAGGGGGCGGTGGGGAAAGCCAAGCAGGAAGGCAAAAGATAAGCCACTTCTCCCCCAAACACTTTGGTGTTAAGAGACAATGCCAGGAGAGGAAAAGGTCCGTGAATGCAGGAGATCAAAAGAACAACGGTGTGTTAAAAAAGGCACACTCTTCTGAGGCGGGGAATTGTTCGGGGGACCCAGGCTGAGATAGGCACCTGCAAGGGTGACAGAAAAAGTGAGGCCTGCTTAGGACCCCATCAGGCGGTGATAAGCCTTTAGGTGAGATAGACGTGGGTGTAGACCGTTTGCTGTTTTGAAATCTTTTCTCTCTAAG
Source organism: Emys orbicularis (assembly GCF_028017835.1). NCBI lineage: Eukaryota > Metazoa > Chordata > Testudines > Emydidae > Emys > Emys orbicularis. Next base: position 6,396,642 of record NC_088690.1, on the reverse strand, counting down.
TGCTTTCTTCCGACTGTTAAATAACCCGTGCTTTGGTTGTCAGAAGTCTGGCTGGTCGCTGTAAACCACTGGTCACAGACTCCTGAAGGGAAGAACTGCAGGTGTCTGAACTCGGTTGGACCTGGTGGGTCCTGTTGGGCCTGGTCTGAGAGGGGAGAATTGCACAATTCCAACCAGGAGAGGCCCGAGGCCTAAGACCTGAGGGGTTCGCTCAGAGACCACAAAGGGGCCGGGGGTGCAGCTAGCCCACCGTGGCACCGTGCCTCTACCAAACGATTGTGGCATGTCAATTACACTCCTTTGGAGATGTAAGGAGGCTTAAAACCCCGGCTAGATCATTGGCTCTCACGCAATGGGAGCTGAGGCGACACTTCGGTCTCCTGTGGGGGAAGGAGAACTAGCTCCATTGCAGTGCTGCCCTCTACTGTTTGCATTAGGGAATGGATGTGAAAACTGCACTCAGAGCTCCATCCATCACAGTCCTTTGGAGACAGGCCACTCCAGGGGACGCCTCAGTGGGCATTGTGAAGCAGAAACAGGAGAGGCCAGAGAGTTCAATCACTAAGAAGGAACCTCTCGTTTGGTGCATTCCCGTAGCTCCCCCACTTGGAAGACACAGCAGTATGCAGCCAACTTGTTAGTGTTCAGTGGGTATTAGCAACATCCTGGCAAAATGTATTGCTTTGTTTTCAGCTGACCCCACCCACAGAGTGAATGAAATATCCCCCACCGTGCTCCAGCTGCGAAGGGCAGGAAAGCATGGGAATGCCTCTTGGACAAGTTCTCTGGTGAAAACCTCATGGGATCAAACACCTGCGGGAAGAGAGTTCAAAGGTCTGTGGCAAAGGTTTTTAGTTCCCAAACTACAGCGTTGCTTGGTTTGACGCCAGCAACTTTATAGAATCAGACAAGGTGCATTTAACAACATTGCCCCCCTCAGCTTAGGCACAAAATGCGATTTCAGAGTCAAATGTGAGGTCAATTTCAGCCCAGAGTCTGTTGCGGTAGCCCTAACACAGGGGAGGAGGTGCTGAGGTGGAAACTCTTCTAGGACAGCCGCAGTGCGAAGGGGCAGTGATCTCCCCTCCCATAAGGGGCCAGCACAGCCCAAAATGTGAGCTGTGTTAACCGGGGAAATGCAGTCACCCTGTAAGCTGGGGAGGTGCTGTCGCAACACATCCCCGGTGCAGCCCCCTACCTAAAAAGTGAGCCCTTGTGCTGGGCCCAGAGCACTACTGCCTCTCACCCACAGCTGCCAGGCGACTGACAGGAGTTGCTGGTACAACCAAGAGCATCATCTGCTACATTTGCCCAAAACGCTATGAATCCTTATTCCACCAGACGTACATGACTATGTGTAAAAACAGACCATTCCACACCCTACTCTGTCACTCTGATACTCAAAATCTTTAGGGCAACCTCCTTTTTGCAGATCTATCGCACATTTCATCTGGACAGACGCTACTTGAATAAGATTGCAAAACACCTCGGTAAGGTCAATATTATCCCGGCTTTACAGCTGGGGAAATGGAAGAAGAGAGAAGTAAGAAATATCTTGCTCAAGGAAGTATGTGGCAGAGGCAGGGAAAGCACCCATCTCTCTTGGTACCCAGTCCTTTGTTTTAACTACGTGACCACCTCTTCTTTCTGTAAAGTTAAAAGTACCTCTGGATCTTGCCATACAGCTGGGTTCCTATGAAGAGAATAAATATGCACTGCAACCAGGGAACCTGTAAGAAAAATGAGAAATAAGAAAATAAATAGGTTAGTCTCTAAGGTGCCACAAGGCCTCCTTGTTGTTTTTGCTGATACAGACTAACACAGCTACCACTCTAAAAGAAAAATGTTGGTGACCTCACAGGGCAAACATCTATTCAGCACAACATGCTATCCTGTTAAAGGCCCTTAATCTTCTTAACCAACACACCTGCTGACTGAGAAATACCTTGAGTCATTTCTACATACATATTTTCACTCCCTTTAGTCCTGCTGAGGCAATGTTAAACTATGGGAGAATGAACTGGGTTCTATTCTGGCTCATGTATCAGCAGCAAAAGTGACAGGTCTCAAACTGTAATTGTAAGTGGGGAATCATCATTGAGCTGTGGGTTTCTAGTGGGGTCCCGCAAGGCCCTACACTATTTAACAATTTTATCAACGACCTGGCAGAAAAAATAAAATCATCACTGATAAAGTTTGCAGATGACACAAAGATTGGGGGAGTGGTAAATAACAAAGAGGACAGGTCACTGATTCAGAGTAATCTGGATCGCTTAGTAAACTGGGCACAAGCAATCAATATGCTTTGTAATACAACTAAATGTAAAAGTATACATGTAGGTACAAAGAACACGAGCCACTCTCACAGGATGGGGGACTCTATCCTGGGAAGCAGTGACTCTGAAAAAGATTTGGGGATCATTGTATGTAGATAATCAGCTGAGCAAGAGTTCCCAGTGTGATGCTGTGGCCAAAAGAGCTAATACGATCCTGTGATGCATAAACGGGAATCTAGGAGTAAAGAGGTTATTTTTACCTCTATATTTGGCACCAAGAGACCACTGCTGGAATCCTGTGTCCAGTTCTGGTGTCCACAAGTCAAGAAGATTGTTGATAAATTGGAGAGGGTTCAGGGAAGAGCCATAAGAATGATTAAAGGGTTGGAAAACCTGCCTTATAGTTATAAACTCAAAGAGCTCAATCTATTTAGCTTAAGAATGAGAAGGTTAAGGGGTGATGTGAGTACAGTCTAGACTCTATAAGTACCTACACGAGGAACAAATATTTAATAATGGGCTCTTCAATTTAGCGGAGAAAGGTAAAACACAATCCTGTGGCTGGAAGTGGAAGCTAGACAAATTCAGACTGGAAATAAGGTGTAAATTTTTAACAGATAGGGTAATTAACCACTGGAGCAATTGGCTTCTCCATCACTGATAATTTTGAAATCAAGATTGGATGTTCTTCTAACAGATAATCTCTAGGAGTTATTTTGGGGAAGTTCTCTGGCCTGTGTTATATAAGAGGTCAGCCTACATGATCACAGTGGTCCTGCAGGAATCTGTGACTCTGCCAGGTGAGTTCGGAGTGCAGAACCTATGTTACTAGAAACGATGTAATGGCAGTAGTAAACGGCATTGTAATATATTAATCTTCAGCACTGGTGGAGAGAAAGAGCTTGGAACGCCACAATACTATTTTTACAGTCACTTGTGTGACAATCACTTTACGTTCAGGGTGAGATTTTCACAGCTCGCACAACTGCACACTTACATTTTTGGCTTGTGAAAGTGGAGGGGGGGATGATCTGGCCCTTAGTGGATTTCATCTTTTTATTGATCTTATGCAATAACTAAACTCTCTTTTTAAAAAAAAATTACACTCAGCAGCCGTGCATGGGTGCCTTATAGAAGTGATCCAAATTCCATTGAAACAGGTGGAAAAAAATCCCATTGTCTTCAAGGGTCTTTGGATCAAGATTGGTGATTTACCAGGTGCACACCAGATGATGCAATATAATATAATCAATGAGCAGATTATCAACAGAGTCAATAGATTTTGCGTCAGAAGCAGGGAATGGTTAGAAGATTGGGCAAGAGCACCTAATGATTAGGGAAGAATGATTGACATGCCGGCTGTACTTTGAACCTAGAAGAATGGACTGCAGTTAAAGCCAAGTAACTGACCTACCTCAGGTGACTTTTTCACTAGCACAGTTATTGGGGCAAGGGTAACTTCTCCACTCTCACCTCCTGCGGTGTGTTTATTGCATGAATTAGTAAAAACAGAAGGAGACGGCAACATGACCCCCTGCCTACAAACCAAAGAAATAGACAAGACAGACACAGGGTGGGGGAAGAACACACAAGGAGAGGAAACAATGTGATGACAGCAAACAAACACATTAGTTCCATGATTGTATTGATTGATTGATTTGTGGGGAGGGGTTAGTTAGGAGGGGACCAGTGAAACGGAAGGAAGAGGGGTCGGGGGGCAGGGCAGAGGAGAAGTGAGCAGGAGGGGCAGACGGGGGAAACTGAGGTGAGGAGACTGAGAGGAGGAAGAGTGCAGAGAAAGGCAGAGAACATTCTCTAGCTTTGACTGGAATGTCCAAAGGTCCTTGTTTTGGCAGCTTCTGCTCCTACTGGCTTGCGTCTCTAGCTGGCTCCTCTGCAGTTCTCCCCCAAGGCCACGTGATGGGGGAAGGGGAGGCACTGCCTGGATTCTAGTGATAGAGTGTGCGTGTGTATAGGGGGTTCCCCTGCACAGTTCTGGGTCTGGGGGATGCTGGGCTGGGCCCCATTTCTCCCTCTCCCCACTAGTGCAGCAGTCCCTGACGTAGTGCTACCCAACGGGCAAGTGGAGAGCATAAAGCCAACAGTCCCCTACCTGCAACGTATTTTCCTGCAAGTTCCCTGCTCTTTTGTGGGTGCCACTAGAACTGGCGTTGCAAGGCATACGCCTGGGACAGGACAGCGTGCGCTGGCCATGGGCATTGCAGGCTGGAATTAAATGCCATGCTCTGTTTGTTTGCTTTCTGATTGTTGAATGTTTTGGTTTCCATTCACGTAGCATTTTTCAGTTGGCAGAATCATACCCATCACACCCCTAGATGGACTTAGTTGGCAGGACTCCCATGGAATTTCAGGAGGAAACTGGCACTGCTATTTTCTAGCAAAGTCTCTGAGGTCGGGCAGGCAGCAGTCCTACCTACCCTCCCTAGGGTGAATCGCCCCAGGGCTCAGTGAGACAGGTTAGTACAGGAAAGTGCAATTTGTAATTGACATTCAAAGAATCATGTTACAATTTACAATGAAGACAGAATAGGCCCTGGGAGCACCACAAACCGCTCAACATTTCCTAGGTCTTCACTTGGATGTCACAGGAGAATTTCTTCCACTCTGGTTGACATGAACTACATTCAGGGCCAAAGTGTGACTTCAATGGGAGTGGCATGTATGCAGCTGAAGGTAGAATTGGGCCCTTAAGAAGGAGGAGGCTAAACAGACCTTCTGGTAAGGTACGTCCATCGGGGAACGTGATGGGTTTGCTGAGCAGTCGGGACACTGCAGGTACTGGAGGGTAAAGGCGAAGGCTCTCCTTGATGCACATGGTGCTGTAAATCATTTTGCCAAGGTCATCCCTGAAAGCAAGCATAGGTGGAGAGTATGAATGAGTAACAGCCCCTACCGCTATGAAAATACTAGCTAGCAGCATCAACATCAGCAAACCAAAGATCTAGAATTGAAATGCCCTTAACGCAAGGGAAGTTTGGATTTGGCCTTGGATCTGTCCTTCATAGCATTGCTATACTAAGTGTTGATCCTTCAGTGCAGAGCTTGTGAAATAGATCCATTTTCAATTCCTCAAACTGAATACCTAAGAAAATAATCCAAAACCAAATTATATTAAACTAGTGAAAACAACAAGGAGTCCGGTGCAACACATGTTGTTTTTGTGGATACAGACTAACACGGCTACCCCCTGATATTAAACTAGTGAGGTAACATCTCACCACTGAATGGTCTCTCTGTCTCCCAGAATCTCCTTGATCTCTTCCCTGCATCTCTGCTGGTGCTCTGGGTACAGGGCCATGCAGTACAAGAGCCAGGAGACCCCACTGGCCGTGGTATCGTGACCCTCAAACATAAACGTGTCCACCTCGGCACGTAGGTCTTCATCAGATAATCCAGCTCCGTTTTCATCCTAGCAAAGCAGGGAGGTAAATAATCCCCAAACAAGTGTTCATTTCATGAACAATTTTTGGAGTGAAAAAAATACACCTTGATTACTGGTGAAGATCCCAGGCTTGATTTGTCTTGTTTACAACAGAGGAAATCAGGTGTCAGTCCACTGAAAGCAACGGAATTATGCAGGTATCTACCTGGTGTAAGTGAGGTCAGACTCAGATCCATTGAGTACAAAGGCAAGCATTCCCCTTCTAGGATTAGCAAGGCAGCAGAGATGGGCTATGATTCAAGTTACTCATCAACACGGTGTCACATAACAACCTTCAGGGCTGACAAACTGAATATGAGCCAACAATGTGAACCTCTGACCTAGCCCATCCCTGACAGGTGTTTGTCTCAGCAGCCCAGACCACCTGCACAGAGCTAAAACCATTCTGGGGTGCATTAGCAGGAGTGTTGTATGTAAGACACGGGAGGTCATTGTTCCACGCTACTCAGCAGTCGTGAGGCCTCCGCTGGAGTCCTGTGACCAGTTCTGGGCACCGCACTCTAAGAAAGATGTGGACAAATTGGAGGGAGTCCACAGGAGAGCAACAAAAATGATAAAAAGTTCAAAAAAACAGGGGGCTCTATGAAGAAAGGTTAAAAAGCCTGGGCTTGTTTAGTCTTCAGAAAAGAAGACTGAGGGAGGAACGGTAACAGTCTTCAAATATGTTAAGGGCTGTTATAAAGAGGACGTGGATGAATTGTTCTCCCTATGCCCTGGAGGTAGGACAAGAAGTAACAGGCTTAATCTGCAGCTGGGGAGATTTAGGTTAGATATTAGAAAACACATTCTAACTCTAAGGATAGCTAAATTCTGGAACAGGCTCCCAAGGGAGGTTGTGGGATCCCTATCACTGGAGGTTTTTAAGAGCAGGTTGGACAAACACCTGTCGGGGATGGGCTAGGCAGAGGTTCCCAACTTGTTTTTGCTGAGACCCAACTTTGGAGATTTATGTCTCATACGAGCCCCACTCTTTCTAAGAAACAGTATTTTTGTAGGGGGTGGCGTGCCTGGTACCCAGAGGAGCCAGCGAGGGTCCTCACCATGTAACAGTCGAGGAAGCCTTCAGCTCCCTGCCATGGTCAGGCAATCTCTCAGGGGCAGCAAACTGGGCCGCGCTGAAGGGCCGGAGTCAGGACAGGAGCAGAAAACTGCACCCTGTGAGTACTGGCCCCCTTGCTTAGGGTGACCAGCCATCCCGTTTTTAAAAGAACAGTCCCATATTTAAGCCCTCCTGCAGGTGTCCTGACTTTTTCTTAAAAATGGGCAATTTGTCCCATATTTTCTGTCTCCTCCCCATCAGTACTGGCGGATCCTGCTGCTGGCCGGATCCCTGCTTGCCAGCCGTCTGCCCACCTGCGGTGAGTGAGGGGGTCCAGTGGCCGATGATGGGGGTGGGTGTGCAAGGCTGGTGGCAGGGCAAAGCTGCAGCGCGGGGCCAGCTGCTCCCCATGCTGGTCCGTCAGCACAGCCCCCGCCGTGTGCTGGCTCTTGGCCAGCAGGACCCTGCCCCCCGTCCCCTTTCCGGCTGGAACTGGCTGCGCGCTGTGAGCTGCGGTGGCTGGTGAGTGCAGGCAGGCGCTAGGCAGCGGCCGGTTACGTGTCACCTCTGCTGCCCACCCATTGGCCCTTTACGTGCTCCCCCTCCAGCTGTCCTCTCCCTGCTTTGCCCCTTCACCTCCCCGAGCCCCACTGCTCCTCCATATCCCCCCAGCGGGGTGCGTCCCGCTCCCAGCGCTGTGCGGAGAACCAGTCCCTGGTCGCAGCACTCAGCTCACTAGCAGCCTGGCGGGCAGGCTCCTCCCTTCCTTCCCCCACTGCCTCTGGCTGGGCCAGTGCCCCAGGAAAGCCCAAGAAGCTCTGGCCACACAGCGCTGGCATGGGGAAGCCGCTCTGCCCCTCAGCTAAACTCTGGAGTGGCGGGGGGAGGGGGGAGAAGTGATTTCCCAGCCTGTTCGCGCCCTGACCCTGTAGGCTTCACAGCAGCCCCCTGGGCAGGGGCGTAGCACCCTCTTCACCCGCCCGCCGCCCCCGGGTCCTGCCCCCAGGGAGCGCGGGGCTGCTCCATCTCCTAGGCACCCTCCCCTGCTGAGTCACCTCTTTGGCCGGGTTCACTGAAGCCCCTGCAATCAGGGTCCCTGGGCCCTGGTGCACAATGCATCCTTAGGGCTTAACCCCTTCCTGCCCACGCTGTAGCCATGGGACAGGAGGCGGCTGGGTTATCTTGGTGGCCACCAGCAGCCTGGAGGTGTTCCCCCCACCCTGATCCTCTGTGGCTGGAAGCAGCTCCCATCCCTTCCCTCCCACACAGTGCTGAAACGCTGCTGCCGACCACATTCTGGTGTGAACCCTGGTGGAAATCCGGGGAGGGAGGCATGTGACCCTGCGTGCCCCTGCACGTGTTGCCTCGGGAAGACGCGGTGCCAGGTACCAGGAGAGGCAGGTCTGTCCCAGGGGCCCAGCCAGGCATGAAGGGAGGAGAGCGCAGGGCAGGGAAGGTCAGGTCAGTTGGACACCCCACCCTGTGTGAGAGAGGTGTACAGGAGTGTGTGTGTGTCACCTCTCCCCGTGTGAACTCTAAAGCCTTAACGATAAGAAGGTAAATAAAAAAAATCCAACTACGCAGTATTTCTTTTGAACAGGGGCTCAGTCAACATGATGTTAAGTTGAATGTTTGTACTGCATAGTTCTGATTGATTGTTGGTGAAGTCGCTTAAATACGAGTAATTTTTCCAGGTGTCCTGTGTTCAGCAAAGGGAAATAAAACCCTACCCTTGCTGGACAGCCCCATGGCATTTGGCATGGCCCCATCTGCTCTCCCGCCGCAGGTTCTGTCCAGCAGGGGAAGTGGATGGGGCTCTGTGCCCTAAGGCCCCACTTAAGGGCCAAGGTCAGGAGGGGGTCTGTCTGGCGGGGGTGGGGTGGGGTCAGTACTCCCGGGGTGCATCCTTAGGTCCCCGGCTCTCCGAGGCCCCACCAACCTCCCCAGCGGAGGAGGGTAACTGCTGGTTGGGGGCTGCTGTAGGTGCGGCATTGGGGGAGCGAGTTGGGCATGAAGCCTGGTCTCATCAGCCCAGACCACCTGCACAGAGCCCCACCTGCTTCCCTGCCAGACAGAGCCCCCTCCTGAGCCTGGCCCTTCCGCATGTCTCCCCCCCAGGTCCTCACGCCCCTCCAATAACCCCACTGCAGACACCCCAGGTATACTTAGTCCTGCCTCAGTGCAGAGATCAGCCCAACTGGTGGCCCAGGGGCCAGATCTGGCCCACAGGCCGATTCCATCTGGGCCCCAGGTGTCCACTCCCCCAGCAGCAGCTGCCCAGCACGCAGAGAGTATTTCAGTGACATGCTGCACGTACCAGAGACTATCTGTACAAAATGGCATCCTCTGTGCAGCATGGCCTTGTAAGTATGGTGCGTGCGGTCACGCTACGTGGAGGACGCCATTTTGTTTCTGTACGTGGCCCGCCCAGGTGCCACACAACTGCACATACCGCCTGCGTCTCTGAAAAGGTTGAGGCACCCGAGGGCCCTTCCAGCCCTGCATTTCTGTGCTTCTATGGTAACTACCATGTGTTGTCCACTCTCCTCAGAAGAATTCTTATTCCTTTTTATTTTTTCTATACACAAAGCGAAGTTATGTACTTTCAGCCAGGATATTGTAAGATTACAAGACAAACAACAAACAATACAAGAAAGAACAAAAGTAAAATCGGGGGGGGGGGGGGGCGAACAGTGGCGTAGCCAGGTTCTAAGTGCAAGGGGAGCAAACATAAAAAAGGCGCCCCCCCCTTGGCTCCTCCTCTGGTCACACCCCCCTTGGCTCCTCCTCCAACTGCTCCACGCCCCCCCCGGCTGGCTCCTCCGGCCGCGTCCCCCCCCGGCTCCTCCGGCCACGCTGCGCCCCCCCTCCCAGACACCCCGCTCATTGGGTCCGCGCTTACCTGGCTGCCCAGGTGCCTCTGATGAGCTACCTCCTCCTCCCCCACAGCGCCAGGGCGCCCAGCTCCTGCTGGTTCCCGCTGAGTCCGGCACGACCTAGGAGCGGGCTCCCCACAGGGAATGGAGACCAAGCCCCGCCCGCTTGCCAGGGGCAGAATGCAGCGCCCCGCATGCCGCCCGTTTACAAGGGCGGCAAACACCACCGAAGCACGTCTTTACCTTGAGGTGCCCGCGCTCCGGCCATCCAGCGCTGGCGGGAGAGCGGGAACGGGGAGGAGAGGGAGGCAGCTGCAGCTAATCCCCTGTTTGTGGCCAGGCTTCTCGCAGCAGCCGTGCGGGGCTCCAGCATTTCTGCTGCCCCAAGCAAAAAAAAAAGCCGCGATTGCGATCGGCGGTGGCAATTGGGGAAAAAAAAAAAAAAAGCCGCGATCGGCGGCGGCGGCAGTTCAGCGGCAGGTCCTTCGCTCCTAGAGGGAGTGAGGGACCTTGGCCGCCCCAAGCACCTGCTTGTTAAGCTGGTGCCTGGAGCCGGCCCTGGCTGGAGCAGCAGCAGCACCTGTGCCCGGGCAGCGGCAGCGCCTCCTCCCGTCTCTCACTTTCTTCTCCCGTGCTCCGAGCCGGGTGCCCTGCTGCAGCCCCTCCACGCTGCGAAACCGCCGGCGCTCTGCCTAGTGCCAGAATGTCTTGAGCTGCTGCCACAGCAGCTTCCCCCCTCCCGCTGCCGAGCCGCGCTGCGCAGGGACCCAGAGCTCCGGCAGCGCCCAGACACCCCGCTGAGGCGCTGCTTTTGAAAAATGTGCTGAGGGGAAGCGGCTGATTCCCCTGCACCCCACTAGCTATGCTACTGGGGGGGGGGGAAGGGGAAGGAGAGTGAGAGCACAGTGTGTGTGTCTCTCCCCTGTAAGAGTCTGCACTGAACTGAACTCCAAATGGCAGCTGTCTCCAGCAGACCAGCAGGCACTTAGAAATTTCAAGATGCAGTACATAGGAAACCAAAAAGGGAACATTTACCTAGTTACACACAGTATAGACAACACCCCCTCCCTGGAACACTCCCTAGAATATGCCAAAGGTCTCATTCACGCTTACATGCTGTGGTGCCGCCGTTCCTGTACGTATTAACGTGCTGAGTGAAAATCAACTCACAGAGAGGAAAGAGTTAATTACCCTCATAGCACTGTTACTACTTGTAGTTATTCATTCACTGAGCACTGTCCTTTGCACACCCTTGCTTGACATTTCTTACCTTCACTTCCAGCCCCGCTATCAGCTGACCGAATTAGACGTGAGGATATATACGATGGGGAAGCTATTGTCAACAATAGCCAGGTGTGTCTGCTGATGACACTTCGGGAAACACGTCGGTTGCTTGGCTGTTTACATGATGATTTCAAACACTCACCTTGGCACACAGAAGAATGTCCAGAAAATCCAAGTACTTCTTCTTCTGGATCTTTTCAAGTTCTTGCTGATCTTGGAGGGACGTCTTTCTCTCTTGTATTACTTTATCTGCATACGAGAGTGGCAAATATATTAGCTACCCCTCGACATCACTGTGACCTGTCTGTCTGGAAAGGTCATGCAGTTGAGCAATCAAAGGATCAGAGTCTGAGGGTCTTCTGCTTAATGCAAATGATGAAATATAGTAGACCAGTGCAGGAGATGAGATCTCTTAGAACCAGGTATTAGGAAGACTTTGTATTTCTAAAGTACTGTCATTGACGGATAGGTCCATCAATGGCTATTAGCCAGGATGGGCAGGGATGGTGTCCCTAGCCTCTGTTTGCCAGAAACTGGGAATGGGTGACAGGGGATGGATCACTTGATTATCTGTTCTATTCATTCCCTCTGGGGCACCTGGCATTGGCCACTGTAGGAAGACAGGACACTGGGCTAGATGGACCTTTAGTCTGATCAGTATGGCCGTTCTTATGTTCTTATGTCCCTTCCACTGAGAGATCTCTCAGAACATTACAAACAGTGGAATCATTATCTCTATTTTGCAGGTGATCAAACTGACCTGTGGAGAGACAAAGTAACTTGCCTGAAGTCCCACAGTAAATCAGTGACAGAGCGAGGAATAGAAATCCATCCTTAGCGGAATTTCACAGAAGTTCATGGAATTCCACCAGCATTGGATTTGGCCCTAGATCTACTGACTACCAGCCTTGTGCCTCAATTTTAAAACCATTCTTCTTCCCTGGAGAATTAGTGAAAAAGTTTCTCCAGGGTTTACATTCATAGACTGACCAGCTAACAGTAGGTTAATCCCACCAAACTAGGCAACATCCTACAGTCTATAGGAGAAGAAAAGGAGGACACTGGGAAATACCTGTATGCTGGTGTGCTAGTCGGCAGGCCTCCTGAAAGCGACGTCCTTGAGGACTGATTCGATAGATGAAATCATTATGAAATGGGAAAAAGCGGATTCTATGAAACACCAGGTAGGTCAGGTCATAGACTGCTTTGATGTAGTAGTCTGAGTCACTGAAGGAAAAGAACAGTCAAATAAGGCTACTATGGACCTGGCTGACAAGAACATTTTTGTTAGGATTTGAAAGCCCCTGGCACTGACCTGTCAGTCTGGCAGTTGCTATGACAACTGAAGGCACATTTCATGATGCTGTCCAGGGTCATCAAGCTGACATGTTCAAAGAGCTCCACTGATTTATCCAGTGTGATCAGCCGTTCCCACTTATCCTAACGGAGGAGAGAGAGATGAGGAGGGATGGGATTCCAGAAAAGGGTTTTGCTGACTACAGAGATCCCATTCAGTGCCCTTTATTTATTTTTGTTGCTTTCCATATCTGCATCCTGCGAAACCCCTGTTGCATGTTAGACCCTGGTCTGTAAGCAAAGACTCTGATCTAAAAGGAACAATGTCAGCTGGGATTGACATTCTGGAACCAGATTACAGGATTATTTATTTATGGCTGGAGATCAGGCCAAAATGAAAAACTAGATCTGAATTCTTCTTTCCCCATCTTTGGGGTCGGTAAGATCTGGATCTGCATTTGGATTTTGTTGTCCTGAGCTTGAACTAGAAACCGAAATCCAAACATCCCTAAAGCAAGTTTGGAGCCAGACCAGGAGTGGCTCACAGCCATTTCTAGTTACAAGTGGTTTTCATGATATCCTGAAATTATTTTCAGCAAAGTGAAAAGAAACTGATCTGTGTAATAGGTCTTTGGCCAATTATTTTTGGCAGGAACTAGATCCAAATCTGAGGGGGGAAGGGAGAATCCACATACAGTGGTGCATTGTTGATCTAATGTATTTTCTAGAATGTCTGTCACCACTGGCATATCTAATGCGCAACAGATATAACCGGAAATCAAGGTAAATTAAGACTTGAGTTCATTTTTACTGGTTTCATAATTTATATGACTCAGCAGCGAGCCTCTCCACATAAATTAATGTCCTCTGAGCAAAAGTTCATTGACAATTCAACAGATACGCCATGCCAGAAGGATTTGGTTATCTGAGTCCAATCCAGCTGGATTAAAGGATGTGTCTACAATTTTTTTGATCTCTGCAACTGAGCAGGGCCGACGAGAGGTACAAATTACAAATTACTGGGGCCCGGGGGTCTGGAATGGGGCCCAGGGCCCGGCTTCCCCCCCCCTCGTCGGCCCTGTTTAGCCAGTCCGCCCTTGCTGGGGGGGTCCGAAATTTTTTTTCCGGGGCCCGAACCCGCTCTCGGTGGCCCTGCAACTGAGTGATTGTCTCTAGCAAACTGTTTTACTTGCCAGCATTGTAAACAAACTAACGTAAGTTTAGCAACAACCCTTATTAAAAAGCGAGACATAATGGTTATTTCTAGGTGGTTAGAGCACACCTCAAGTGATGGTTGAAAATCTGAAGACGTTTGGGGCCAAGTTCATCTCTTGATGTATCTCCACTGTAGTCAGTGGAGTTACCCCAGAGGTCAATTTGGCTCAGAGACTTTAATTATTATTAGGGACATACAATCCTTGCGAATTCACAGTTTCTAGCTAAAGAGAGTATTTTGAGATAAAAGGACTCTTCCAACAAGCTGGGCTAGTAGAAGTGGGCACCTTATGGATAGTGCATGATAGTATATGAACTTCATTAGATTCCACCCTGAGCTCCTCTTCATCCACTCTTCGTTCCCTCTATTTTATACTAGCCCAAGTTTAGTTTCTTATCTGGCAGTCAGCCTGTTCTCCTCATTTATCTTCTATGTTCACCATCCCCAGGCTGAGAAAAGTTACTGTATTACTGTTCACTTTATTGGAAACCAGGTGACAGAAAAATATCTTGGGCCAGATTCTAAACTGATGTAGGTTGGTGTCGCTCCACTGAATTACACCAGCTGGCCCCTTTACTAAAGGGTTGTAGAGCGATTGTGGGACGCAAACTGTTTAGAACATCTCGTTCCACTTTCTTCTAATTGTTCAACATCAGACCCAGTTATTTTCCTGGCTCTGCAGCTGAAAGCACGGTTTTGGTGATGATTCCTACCAGCATCACTTTGGTAGACTCTGCCATCAATGAGACATAAGGTTTCAGCACATCATAATGAAACCCTGGAGTCAGCAGCCTTCGATGCTGGAACCACTTTGGCCCATGTAAGATCAGTAATCCCTTGCCTGGGGGAATATAAATAGCAAAGAGCCAGTCAGATCACTCCACAGTACAATGAATTACTGTTATTATTTTTTATAGCACTCATAGTAGTCTTGGTGCTTTGAAGAGAGGGAACATTTAAAACATGAATACTTAATTCTATACCTAAGCAAGTCCTCAGTGGATCGTATTCTGAGGGATGGTACCATGAGGAAGGAGAGGGAGTCTTAAGAACTTGATGAGAGATTAGAAAGATCACACCATTCGAGAGGAGGGGGGATGGCACTTACTGAAAGAGGGCAGGGGCAAAGGTGGAAGGGGCTCTATATTTGATGTAGTACCTTATTGGTATTTTGATAGCAGCCACACAGGGCCCTTAATAAGGCTGAAATTAGTTATGCCCCAGCAAGTATGAAATCTCTGTCGCACCAACTAGAGCCGGGCAAAACCAATTTTCAATGAAAAGGGTCAAAAAACTGAAAACCAAAAATATTTTGGTTTTCCAAAATGAAAAATGTTGGTTTTACACTGAAAACTTTATGGGTTTTATTTGATGGCAACCATTTTTCTTTTGGTTGGAAACCCAACATTTAAGTTTTCTGCATTTCCCCCCAGGTTTTTGACTAAAAGCAGAAATGTTTTGCATGGGAGAGAAAAATTTTGCAACCAGCTCTACAAATGACATAGGTATTAGCAATGTTAATACCCTGTGCCATGGAATGACATGGTGCAATAAACATCAGCAGCTGGGAACAATAATACTAATGTCCAGAATTACCCTGATGCACAAAGTGTGGTTCTACTCAGTAAAAGCAGAATTATGGAACTCAGTGCATATGCGCCTTGCTGAGTCCACACACAGTTTGCTCAGTTTACAGTTTACACAGTTTACCAGCCCTGTAAACTCAGCTTTGGTTCTGAGAGTCAAGCTGGGTTTTTTCCTTCTCAGGCATCCTCAGTGACACCTGCTAACCCCATTAGACTTCAGTGAGGTTGCAGTGGTGGCACCGAGGGCATAGTCTGAAGACCATGAAGCTGAATATGTGTAATTGAGGGCATCATTTGGCCTGCACAATCTCAATTGTGCATTGGTTATGGGGGGAAGGTAATCACCGTCATCTGAAATATCAGATACTAGGCGCTGTGGAGCAGGATTCTGGATAAAATAGAGAAATGGTCTAGTCTAATACGGTATTTCCTGTGTTTGTCATGTCATCCCTAGTAGCTTTCCATAGCAGAATGGTAATCTTCTCTGGTTTTATAATAGCAAGGAATAAAGTAAATCAAATTACAAGAGAAGTGTGTGGCCCACCATGAACTGATGAAGCAAGGAAACTGAGGATGAGGGCTGAAACTCTGGGCTAACACTCCAGGACATAGCATGCCCTTGATTCGTTCATGAAACTGTTCAAAAGGATGGACGAAGCATGATTATACATACCAATCCAGGGAATTAAGAATTTGTAGGTTGTAAGACCCTTGGGATCTGTGAAATTCAACAGAGAAGATAAGTACAATGTTAGGAGTTGACACACCATGAAAACAAAAATCTAGCTGCATTTCTGGTATGAATTCACTCTTCTAGTCATGGCGATGGAGCTCAATTAATTAGGAAATGAGTGGTATAGAAATTAGACAGCTAAATCTTTTCAAATTATTTAGTATATTAAATATTTAAAGAATGTTTCTTTTCATACTATTAATACATTTTAAAGAGGGTCTTTGTAGTGGGGCGGCTGCCCCACTCCCTGAGAATTTAGGCTGCAGCAGGCCAGTGGGCCTGCGCAGATGGACAGCCAATAAGAAAAGGGCTTATTGGGAGCCAATCAGGGCCCAGATTGGAGGCAGCCAATCAGAGCCAGGCTCAGCCCTATAAAAAGGCTGCTCAGGGAGGGAGCAGGAGTCTGTCCCAGGCCTTCGATAAGGGAAGGTCTGTCTCCAGAGCTGGGAGACTAGCACCTGGGACAGGGCAGTGCTGGGCAGGCCCAGGGGACCAGAAGGGAACTCCAGCCCGGTGTCTGCCAGGCTGCAGGCCCTGAGGAGAAGGGCCTAGCCTTTGCGAGGGGTCGAAGGGGAAGCGGCCCAGGGACGTGGACAGACGGAGGGAGAGAAGGAGGGCAGGATGGTTGCTACTAGAGGGTCCCTGGGTTGGGACCCAGAGTAGTGGGCGGGTCTGGGTCCCCCCCCGCCCCCCGTTCCCCTTTGCCTTACACCCGGCCGATGGGAGCGGTTGTCTAGGGCTGAACCAACCCCCTGCCAAGAGGGGTGTGACTTTGGGGGTGCAGTTGCCCACATTGGCCGGGGCGCAGAGTGACAGCCTTATACCTGGCCGACGGGAGTGGCTGTCTTGGGCTGCACCAACCCCCTGCCAAGAGGGGTGTGACTTTGGGGGTGCAGTTGCTCACATTGGGTGGGACGCAGAAAGACAGCTGATTGGTCCCCCCCACCCCCTGGAAGGGGGCGAGGATGGACTAAGGGGCACTGCCAGAGGGCAGTAGCTCGAAGAGGACGCCGCAAGTTGGGAGCAACGCGGGTCCACATACCAACCGAGGGTGAGATGATGGATGGGACGCTACCAGGAGGGGGCACTCCACTGGACTGAGCTAATTCCCAGAGTCACCAGCAGAAGGCACTGTGGTGGGTGAGTCCCAACACTGTTACAGTCTTTTACATGTATCTCATTAATTAGATGTACTCGGGACTGGGGAGGATGATGGGAAGATGAGATTAGAGATATGGGTGAGGAAAGGGAAGGGAAGGCCATGGAAGCTTTTAAAGTTGAGGAAGGTCATTTTGTGCTGGAGGAACAAGAAAGTCAATGGAGATGCTATTGCCAGATCAAGGCCTTGGGCCTGATCTTCAAAGGTATTAATGTGCCAGGCCCAAGCCAAATCAGGGATCACATTGACATCAATGATCCACCAGAGCAGCTGTGCTCTTCTAGGATCATGATGCAACTGTTGAGATTAGGCTCATCCAGACTCTGACCGCATTTAGGATGTGCAGCAAGAACCTCCTCTTTGAAAAAGCTTTCCCATCCGAACTGGAATAATATTGAGATATACTTCTAGATAGTAATCTCTTCTGGACAGGGTCTGTCATTTGTTCTGTGTTTGTATAGTGCCTAGTCCTAGAACAATGTGGCCCCGATTTAGTCATAATCCCTAGGTACTACCACAGCAGTAATTATAATAATTAGAGCTTCCTACACTAGAAAGGGAGAACAACGGAAGACTCTGGGATGTCATGTAGGAGATGTTCTGTGCTGCTTTTCCTGGCAACAACTTAGATACTATGGTGGTGGGTGCTCTAGGAAACCCTAAGATAGACACATTTCTGAGGGTGCAGGTGTTTGGTTCCCATTTCCCGTTGTGGGTGAGTATAGAAAGTGCCTCAATTTAACGGTGAAGAGCTACGCATTTGGGAAGGGTATAAAGGAGGGAATTGCAATAATCGACAGAAGAGACAAGCAGGAAGAAGAGTCTGAATGGTTCTCTGTGTAAATAACACTTGGTCTTTGCAGTGGGAGACAGCATCAAGTGCGAACCTTTCTGAACTAAGCTCCAATGACCGTACCTCCATGGCCAAACACAGTTTTGGCATAATCAGGGTGGTTGACTATTAAGGAAGCCACGAAACCTCCAATCCATCTGGGATAGGCATAGGGGTACTTTTTTGCCCAAGACAGCAACTTGTTTAATTCTCCACCTTGAGAAATCTGCAATGATAGTGAAAAGAGAGTGAGAGAGAGCTTAGGGAGGGAGAAAGGGGTGAAATCACATCAGCATGGAAAGTCTGCACAAAGCCATCTGGGCCACTCAAGGCCTCTCTGTGGGAGATAGGGAGCAGGTGTAGTGGATTTGCAATGAGGGGCTCTGCCCCTGAAGCTGGTAGGAAGAGGGGGAGGGATAGTTTAGTGGTTTGAGTGTTGGCCTACTAAACCTAGGGTTGTGAGTTCAATCCTTAAGGGGACCATTTAGGGATCTGGGGCAAAAATCTGTCTGGGGATTGGTCCTGCTTTGAGCAAGGGGTTGGACTTGATGACCTCCTGAGGTCCCTTCTAACCCTGATATTCTATGACACTATGCTGGCCCCAAACTGGCTGGGATAGAGAGGACCAAATCTACACAAAGTGGCTACAGAGTTCCAGAGGGAGCTGCATTGCAGCTCTGTCTCCTTTGCAAATCACAATAGTAAAGCTTAACACTCCCCTTGCACTGGGGAAAAGAGGCAGCTGCTTGGAAAATTTGCTATTTTTTTTCAGAGAAATGTCAAAAATTAACATTTTCCTCTGAATTTTTTTAAATAAAAAACTGAAACCCAAAACCTGAAAATGTTGGGGGTGCTTGAAAGCTGTTTTAAGTTACAATTCGTAGGTTTAAAAAATTTCAGCTTAAAAAAACAGTTTCTGGTTTTGCATCAAAAAAAGGAACACCATCAAAATGAAAATTTCCCATGCAAAATTTTTGCTTTAGACAAAGCCATTTTTTTTTGGCTAAAATTGCATGTTGATGAAAAAAGATTGACATTGCAAGAGGCAAAGCAGGGCAGAATCAGGCTCAACATTTTAAACCAGCGACACGCAGACCTCAGTGGGTCAGAAGCGAAATTAGCGATCAACATTCCCCAAAAGAGCCACAGTCGTGAGAATTCATTGCTTCATTTACTATAGTACTATATATTCATCTTTAAACAGTATGACAGGGGAATATCTATCTATCTATCTCATAGCAAAATGACTGACCAAGTAATATTTTATCAACTACAATTGGTTAATAACACAGTAAAAGCATCCTGATTGGTTAATAACTTAGATTGATTAATAGTTAAATCACACAGTAGTTTAATATCATGTGCTGCAAAGATCTACAGGGGACACATTAAAGAGACACTTGCAGATCGCGAGTCACGGTCTGAGTATCACTATATTAAACATGTATTTGATGTCAATCTGTTTGAGTTTGGGTGAGGTGAACATTGCAATTGGATAAAAAAAACTGCATAAAGCCCCAAATGGCTGCATCATGAAACGCTGAAAATGTTTGAAATAAAAATTCCCCATATTCACACACACAGCAGAGCTTAGTAGCTGTGAAAACAAACTCAAACCTACTTCCTACAGAGAAGATGCCTCTTAAGTGGAGGCAAGAAACTTTTTTTATGTTGCTCCTATTAAATTTGATCATCAAAGTCCTGATCCTGGAAAGCGCGTTAACTCTAAGCGGGTGAGTAACCCGTGTCAAGTCTGTTTGTTTGCTTAAAGGACTGGAGCTGAAAATTGGACACAATTCTTACTGTGGCTGCATCTTTATTTGTCCCCCCACAAACATGACACTAACATACGATTGTGGTGTCTGTTAAAGGGTAGGACAAAGCCGCTGCCTGCCCGGATCCTTTCCTAACGAACAGATTTCACAGACCCCACTCACTGTATTTACCTTCCCTCTGCCTATTCTCTGTGGAAACCAATCTGGATGGTGTGTATATATAGCTGCATAACCCCATGTCTTTCCCTACCTGAGAGTTGTGGCCATACAGCCAGTGGCTGGGGGGACCTGGGAAACTCTCAAAAGCTTTGAGGAGCTGTTGTCTCTTGCGATACAGCTGGATCGCTTTCAGCAGCACGTAGATGAGGCAAAATCCAGTGGCCAGGTACAAAAGCAGAGAGGAAGGGGTCACTATTTTCTCCAGCGCAAATGCCATGGTCCTGCAGCTTCTGAGGCAGTGACAGGCTCTGAATCTCTCACCGTGCTCACATTCCTTTTGGGTCTGGATTAGCCAATAGTCAAAGCAATATAACTCCCTCCCCTTTCCCACACAAGGTTATGAGGAATGCTGTGTGCCGGGTAACCTACTGGGAATGTACAGGAGAAAGTTCTGAAGTTCTCACCAGCAATTGGCCAGACTTTGCTTGGCAGGAGAAGACCCAACTGTCCTGTGAGTTCATCTGTCCTTTCCCCCTACTTCAGGCATTTAGCAGTGCCCTAAGGAAACTTCGTATTCAAGAGGATTAAGAAGAAGCTTCCCATGTGGACAGGTTATCCTGTCACAGCAGGATTTCTTGCACCCTCTCTGAAGTCGCTGGTCAATTGGCAGAGATGGGTGCAGGATACACATTCTTCTGGGGAGGTTGCCCAGCCTCAGAGCCAGGACAACTGGGTGTTGGCTTTGCCATTAGCAACTCCATTGCTTGCAAGCTTAAAAGTCTACCTAAAGGCATAAGTGATCATCCAATGGCTTTGTAGTTGCCATTGAAACATAAGAGGTATGTTACCATCATCAGCGCTTATGCTCCTACCATTACAAATACTGAAAACAAGAAAGAAAAGTTCTATGGTGACTTAGACAAACTCATTGTGCCAAACAATGGCCTCTTATCCACTACATCATTGTCCAGTGGCAAGATCTACAGGATGTACAAACCACTGCAACCATGCGAGGGCAGACTTCTGGAAAGACCATCACATGATCTCTCCAAACTGTTATTAGTAATTCAACCAGAGTATCGCAAGTCATCTAAACCAATCAGATGGCTCAACATAAAGTGATTACAAGATGAAGTGGAGCTCTGTAATAACATTGCAGCAGCTATGCCTGACCCTGTTGGATTGACTACCAGTGTTAATGTAAACAGTGAGTGGGCAACTTTTCTCAACATGGTATATCAAGTCACTCTTTCTATCTTGAGTACGGCAAAACAACATCGTCAAGATTGGTTTGATGAGAACGGTGGAACACTATGGCAGATGAAGTCCAAGGCTACTCCAACCAGCAGGAGACCAAAGATTTCTCTGCTGCTTTTAAAGACGTGTATGGTCCGATGCCTACCATTACAATGCCCTTGAAGAGAGTGGATGGCCTAACACTGATCACTGACAAAGGAGAAATTTTTCAGAGGTGGCAACAGCATTTCAGTGACTTTTTTTTTTTGAACACACTGTCTAGCATTACAGACAAGGCACTAATAAGAGTAGTAGATCATCCAACGTGTAATGACAACATGGACACAGCCCCATCCCTTGACGAAGTCAGTCCTTCAATCCGTGCCATGTACAACTGCAGGGCTCCCAGATCTGATGGCATTCCTGCAGAAATGTTGGAATATGGAGGTGAGATCCTGCTGAGGAAACTTCACGAATTCTTACTCAATATATGGAGTACTGAAGACATATCATATGACTTCCAAGTTACCACCATTGGTTTGTTAATCCCGGGTTTGAGCGTCCACACTCATTTGTAACCCTCGGTTAGGAATTGTAGAACCCTGTGTCCCAAACTGGGGCTCCAGTCTCTACACTGAATTATTCAGGCTTGAGTCCAACCACGCATAGCCCAGACTTCCTAGTGCTCTCCCAGAATGTGGCCATTCTAGCCCTTTGTTCATGGTGGACTGTGGGAAAACTTGACCATCCACCGAACTTGACTGCCCAGAGGACAAAGAAAGTCAGCCCGAGGGATGCTTCTGGGGACTCCCAGAGCACAAGTCCAGTAGGGCTGTGTCTACACTGCAAAGCAATATGCAGGGCCGGTGCAAGGAAGTCTTGCGCCCTAGGCGAAACTTCCACCTTGCGCCACCCCCCCACCCAGCCAACCCCACCCCCAGGTCCCCCGTGGCAGCTAACCACGCCCACCAGAGGAGTCCGTCCGCCCGCCGGCCGTGGCAGCTAACTCCGCCGGCCATGGCAGCTAACCCAGCCCCCCACCCCCCGCACCCAAAGAGCCCGCCGCCGCAGCAGCTACCCCCCTCTGCAGCTAACCCCGCCCAGGGAGCCCTCCTCCATGGCAGCTAACCCCGCCCACCCGCCCGGGGAGCCCTCCCCCTCTGCGGCAGCTAATCCCGCCCGGGGAGCCCACCCCAGCTCACCTCTGCTCCGCCTCCTCCGCTGAGCATGCCGGCGCTGCTCTAATTCTCCTCCCAGGTTTTTGGTGCCGATTGGAGGAGAATTAGAGTGGGGGCTGTGTGCTCAGCGGAGGAGGCAGAAGTGGAGGTGATCTGGGGCGGGGAGTGGTTCCCTTGTGCACGCCCTCCGTTTCTGCGGGTGGCCCTCCCCGCGCCCCCCCACCCCAGCTCACCTCCATTCCACCTGCTCGCCTGAGCGGGCGTTTAGGCTCCCTCAACCACTAGGCGCCCTAGGCAGCTGCTTAGTTCGCCTAGTGGTTGCACCGGCCCTGGCAATATGGCCTGAAACCTTGGTCCCATCTTGACTTAGGCTCTGGCCCTCCACCCCCATGGGGTGCTCATATCCTGAGTCTGAGCTCTGAGCATGATTTGTGTATAGATGGAAGGAGGGTTAGGATTGAGTCTGAGTTCGAACCCTGGGCTTACATGGCAGTGTAGACACACACTAAAACAACATTAATTAACCCTCATACCCATAGTGAGGCTTAAGCATACATTCCTGGGTTTGGGGGGTGTTTGGAACAGGGGTTTTGGTTTTGGCCCACTATAAAAATAAAGTCCATTGGTGCATGGTGGACCCTGATCAAGTTTCAGATCTGCGGTTTGTCTGTTTTACTGATGGGTAAACTGAGGCACTCAGACACTGGATTCATCTATATTAAGGCCAGAAGGGGTGCTGGGTCATTTGCTCTGATCGCTGTATAACACAGGCCATAGCATTTTACCCAGGGATCCCTGCAGTGGAGGGAACCGTCCTTCCCAGCTATGTACATAGACACTAGTGAGGATGATAGATTTGCAGTTGAACAGGGGTGACCTTCATAAGATTGCTTACACAGTAAAAAAAAATCTCTGACCTTGCCCTCTAGTACCCCATGTGCTCTGATGGGTTATTGCAGCAAATCAGTCACATTCCTCAATGAGTGTGTTTTACCAGATCAGTTACTTCTCTGACCTCTTGCATTAAAGCCCCAGGGAGGTATACTGAAATTCTACAAACATACTGAGCCACATTTGGTGTACACAACCTGTTTGCACCAGGGCTGAATTGGGCCTATAGTGGAAAGAGCAATGAAATATTTAGCAGTTCCTTTCATCCTGTTCTTGTTTCAATATAAACTGTGAGGTTATCAGCATGAATATTTCTATAGCCTCGCAAGGGCCAAAAACTGAGCTGAAGATCTGACTCAAAATGTGCTGCATTTACAGCTCTTTACCCCCATAAAGGCCAGAAATGTACTTCTAATTGGAAGATGACCTGTTTTTCAAAGCATACAGAAAACTCCACACTAAACCCAGAGCCTTGGAGTGACCAGGAAAACTGATCCGTCAGTTACTGAACGTAGCAGCTTCCCACCTAGTTGGCTTCTTTGTTTGTTATGTAACTAGTGATAGTTTATGTAGAACCTAAGACAAATAGGGATTTGTATTAAAGTCCAAGCGTGATTTAAATGGTCTTTTCAAGAAGCAGAAGGAATGACTCAGACTGCAGCCAGTCTGTTCCAGAAAGTTTTATTGGGAGCTTAATATTTGCTAGGTATCTCTACGGTATGTTACTCATTTTGTATCTGCCAACTAATTGGTAGCTTATGCTGTATGTTCTAGTTAAATAATACGATACACTTGAGTTTAAACGATTAAAAAATCACAGACCCTTAACATAACCACAGATGCACTGGCATGTGACTGTTCCTTGGTTCTCATATTTCTTGGATGAATGAAGGCACTTTACAGAGTCCCAAAGAATCCAACCTGTTCCTTCGCACTTTAGTGTCGGCAGACAATTGTGTGTGTGAGACAGTAATGATTTACAATGAGTGTATTTGGAAGGTAGGTGTAACTTGATGGCTAGATGTAGTGTATATTCCGTGGATGATAGAGCCATCTCTCCTTCCTTTTAGTGTTCTTTTGTAAGAGGCACCCTTTGTCACAGCTCCAACTGAGCCCCTCCTCTTGGTTACTCACCAGACTGCTGTGAGGGGATCCAGCCGTGGAATCCCCTGGATGTCCTAAGCCTCCAGAGTCTGAACAGAGTCCAGGCACTGTCCTTATCTTAGGGTCTGGAGTCCTTCTTGTCTCAGTGCCTGCCTTGTGTCCCGAAACATGGAGCCGTCTCCACCCAGCTCTCCGATTCTGCCCTTGGCCACTCCATCCCCTCTCCCTCTCCTGCCCAAAACTCCTCTGTGGCTCTCAGTCATCCCCCTGTGAGTCCTTTTTTAACCTTCCAGGCCCTTGGTCAAGTGACTCCTAGAACAGCCTTAACAAATGATAGACCTCTACTAGACAGCTTCATTGTTCTGTTCTGACAAACCAGTTTTCCTGGTTGAGATCTAGACTATTGTTTAATATGTTTGTATTTGACTAAAGGACCATCCCAAGTTAACGACCCTCTATTGTCAGCCCTGTCAGAATTTCAGTTCAACCTGGAGGTAAAGAGGGAACAGAGAAGACAGCACTCAAAGCCCTCACATTCAAAATGGAGTTTGCTGCTTGCTAAAGATATGCCCAGAGAGTCCATAATCTCACACTGAATCCACAAATCGTACAGATTTCCCAGTCATACCCTGACAATCAGCAGAGTCCCTTGTTGGGGTGGCAGTGTTGTCTAGTGGCTAGGACACTACATTGGGAGACTTGGGTTCTACTCCCAGTTCTGCTACTGACTGACACTGCATGACCTTCGGCAAGTCATGTCCCCTCTGTTTCTCACCCCATCCTTTGTCCGTCTTGTCTATTTAGAGTCATCGGGACAGGGACTGTCTCTCACCATGTGTTTCTATGGTTCCTGGCACAATGGGGCTCCAATCTCTGTTTGGTTCTCCAGGCATTAGAGGAATGAGGACATTGCACAAGGCCACAGCAAGAGACACAATCGGCCATGGGATGAGAGGCGGGGATCTGAGAGCGTGAATCCGCATACATCTATATTTAGAAGCCTAATGTGCTAATAAGATGGAATGAAGATATTTTTTAATGCTCACTATTTAATTTAATTTATTCATCATTGACAAAGCTGTGAAATCTCAAGATAATTTAGATACAAACAAGTTGATAAAAGGGGTTACACTTGAATTTAATCCTTACAAACATTGATTAAATTGCTTGCTGGGTCGTTGGGATGCCTGATCTGCCACACACAATTTTGCTCTACGGTGTACAGTTGAAAGTTGCGCCGCTTTGACTATGCCACTACAGGTAAAGTGGGACAACGTCCCTCCCTTGTGTGGATGCAGCTATATGGGTATAAATGTGCTCTGTACCAGTATAGCTATTTCTGTATGGGATGGGAATAACTATATGGGTATAAGGCACCTTAATAATGTTGTCAATGCATCCACATTAGGGCTT
Organism: Emys orbicularis; assembly: GCF_028017835.1. NCBI lineage: Eukaryota > Metazoa > Chordata > Testudines > Emydidae > Emys > Emys orbicularis. The sequence goes on along the minus strand of NC_088690.1, from coordinate 6,371,126 downwards.
TTACTGGTATAAGACCAGCAGTGAAAATCACACCCCTCCCCGACATGGTTATTCCTGTAGAACTGTTCAGTGTAGACCAGGATCTGCACTCTCCTTCATTGAGTTAGCTGAAGGGCTGGATCAGGCCGTCCCATGGCAACAGATCAGCCGTTGCAGTGTCCTGAACAGAAGGCAGGGGAAGATTAAAGAGAGAGCCAACTTTTGTGCAACGAACCTGCCATTGATTTACGTCCTATCTAGAATCATGTGAAGTGTCCAGTGCCCAAACAGCCCACCTAGGTCCCGATCCCTGATTGGGGCTTCTAGGCACTCATTTAAATAAACAATAATGATCATTACCGCTATGTAGGGCTTCTTCCTATTAAGCGTAGCATCGCCCTGGGGCGCAGTGTGGAGGCACACTACTCCAGCAGGAATTGCAGAGCACTCCCGTCCCTTGGTGGACTTACTGCAGTACCCTTTCTGGGGTACACCAGTACAACTCCCTACCTACTCATCTCGCTCCCTCAGAGGAAGTGGTCCCTGCACAGGGGCTGGAAATCTGGCAGGCCCGTGTGCAGAGCATACAAAGGAAGAGCAAGTCTCCTTACACTCTCCCATCCCTCCTTCACCCCTTGTGTCAGAATCTAGCCCCACTGCAAATTTTTCAGAACTCGGACGCTGTCCTCTCTCTCTTCTGTACAACGCTGAGCCCTCGCTAAACTATTATGATGATCAATAAAAATACACAGCTGCATCTCCATGGCCCTTCCCCCCCCCACACCCACAATAATTTTTTAGTTAATCACAAAGAAGAGTGAGCAGGGATACATCTGCAGAGATAAAACACAGCCTTTGTTTTGACTAGAACCGACTGGGAAAGTTTCGACAGAAATTGTTGCTTTGGACAGAATTTTGGTTTGAAAAAAAAATCTATCAATGTTTTTTGACACCGGTACAGGTTTAGATTTGTTTATTTCAGACCAACTTTTCATTTTGCCTTTTATTTAAAAGTTAAAATCAGAGCAAAAAACTCTTGATAATCTTGAAGAATTTTTAAAATTTCACCAAGATGATTTTTTTTAAATTTATTTTGTGGGAAATTTTGAAATTCTGTTGTTTCCATTGCAATTCTGAATGAAAACATTTTGAAATCACAGAATTTCCCGTGAAAGGGGAATTTCAGTTCCCACCCAGCTCTTGTTATTCAATCATATTTAGATTAAACTCTGTCATGTATCACACTCCTGTCCCAGTGATTTAAGTGTCACGGGAGTTTCCTCAGGTGCAGGTGAATCCCGTTCTTGGAGCGCAGGACGATCTGAGGTATTTTGATGGGGGGCTTGGCTGGATCAGGGGAGAGTTCAAAGCGCCGCAGAGTCAGCGCAAGAGCCACCTTCATCTCGTTCATGGCAAAGTGCTGCCCGATGCAGTTCCTGAGCAGAGAGAAGCGACAAATATTTCATCTCTAAAGTTACCAAAGCCACTTCATATAGTAAACCGAGCACAAGAGGCGGCCACTGAAATAGTTAACGGGATTCACTTCTATTGAGTGGTTAGTAGAAAGGGCTGGAAAATGGAAATTCCTTCCCACAACAAAATTTTGCATTTGTCATTTTTTTCATCTCAAATAAGCCTGGAGATGTGACAGCCTGGGGAGTCTCTAAGGTGCCACATGGACTCCTCATTGTTTTTTTTAGTATAAAGACCAGGTCTTAAGCCAGTTTAAAGTGGCAAAGAGCCATCAACTTTTCTATGTGGATTTAGAAGGGCTAAGCATCAGCTTTCTACCTGTATTTGTTTGGATAAACTGAGCAGTGAAGCTGGTTGGGATTTTCCCGCTGGAATGATTTCCCAACAGAAAATGCAGTCTTAGCAAAAATGAAATTTTCCTCAAGGACATTTCCAATTTTTGTTGGAAAATTTTGAGGAAAATCTAAATGAAAACTCCTGTAAGCCAGGCAGGCAGCGTGGGGAGACTGGGGAGCATTCATTTAGATGTTCCAAAGGAAAATTTCAATTTTGAAGAAATTGCCTCTTCTGTCAGAAAATTATTCCAACGGGAAATTCCTCACTAGCTCTACTAGATGGTTCATCAGAAACAAACATAGGCAGAGGGCTGGTGTGAATCAGCATAGATTCAGTGAAGTTGATGAAACTATGCCATCTACACTGGCTGAGAATCTGGTCCCTGTGGTGGAACAGGAGAGAGCAATGAGCAGCACCTAACGGTGTTTCTCTTGGCTGATTTGTAATTAAACAAAAGGTTTGTTCTTTTGTTGCAGGCACTAGTCAAGGAAGAAGGATTCTAGACACAGGTGACAATTACATGTACAGTTCTGCTGTGAACACAGCAGGAAAGCTGCCACCTCCTCTCTCCATAGTGAAGAATATGTACAGGGTAGTTCTTCACAAGTCACGAGTTTGGCCAGGACTAGAGTCAGGTAACACCAGACTCTTAAGCCCTCTAGTGAATTTCAGCTCCCCCTGGGGGAGGGGGAAGCCTGTGATTGGCTGCTTTCCCCACTGTCTTACTTCTTGGGGAAGAGCAGCCAATCAGAGCAGCTGCAGGAAGAAGGCAGAGCTCTCCTCTTAGTAGCTGACATTGTTTTCACAGGATGAGCAGTAAAGCCCAGCAGCTCAGGGCTGCTCCCCCCTCTCCTGCCTCCGAACAACAGGGTTGGCTCCTCCCTGCCTGCAACGCCCAGCCCTGAAAGGGGAGAGGGGACCTTGCTGCAGTCCTTCCAAGCCTGGGAGAGGAGGTGGAGGAACTGAAGCTGCAGGAGGAGCAGAAGGGAGGCTGGGATCGGATAGAATTGATGTGGAGGCAAGATTTAAGGAGGCAGTGGAGTGGGGGGCAGAATTGATTGCTTGGCAGGGGGATGGATAGAGTTCTAGGTAGGAACAACTGCAGCAGAGACCAATATCACCTTAATAAACCTGGGAGCATTGGCCACACTAATTGTCACACAAACACTGGAGTGAGCACGGGGAGTTCACACATCAAAAAACACAATACAATCTGGAAAAAAAACCTCATGATTTTTGAGCCCATCTCATGGTGGTTTGGGTCTGATTCATGATTTTTTAATCTCTAGGGTTGGAAATACTGCTGGTATTTCTAACAGTATCCCGTATGCTGATGCATTTCAAGAACGGAGTATAAGCTGATGCTGTGTTGGGCACCACTGAAATGCAGGAAATGGTAGTGCTGAACTTAGAAACTGGATGTTGATTTGAGAGCAAGCAGGATGGTGGGTTTCCTCTTGCTGGATTTTCTCCATTTGGACGGGATGACATGGTTGCACTAACCCCTTTGTTTCATAGATTTAAAGGCCAGAAGGGATGATTGCAATCATCTAGTCTAACCCCTTATCTAACACAAGTCAGAGAACTTCCTCAAAACAATTCCTAGAGCAGAACTTTTAGAAAAACATCTAATCTTGACTGAAAAATTGATAGTGATGCAGAATCCACCAGGATCCTTGGTAAATTGTTCCAATGGCCACTTACTCTCACCATTAAAAATGTACGCCATATTTCCAGTCTGGATTTGTCTAGTTTCAACTTCTAGCCATTGGAGGGTGTTATAATTTTCTTTGCTAGATTAAAGAGCCCATTATTAAATATTTATTACCCATGGTAGGTATTTAAAAACTGCGATCAAATCACCCTTATGGCCCCAGCATCACAGTGGGAGGTCATGTTCAGCTGATTATCCACCTGGCCCCTAAATCTTTTTCAGAGTCACAGCTTCCCAGCATGGAGTCCACCAGTCTGTAAGTATGGCCTACATTCTCTGTTCCCAGATGCAGACATTTACATTTAGCCCTATTAAAACTATATTATTTGCTTGCACCCAGATTAGTAAGCGATATAGATCAATCTGAATCAAGTAGGAGCATTATACTGCAATATTTTCTTACCTGTTTGGTCCTTAGTAGTAATATCTGAGCAACTTGCAATCATCAATGGAATTTATCCTCACAATATGTGTATTTTACAGACAGGGACCAGAGGAGACTGGCTTGCCCAAGGTCCCACAGCACATCAGTGGGTAAGCCAGGCATAGATCCCAAGTCTCCAGACTTACAGCCCAGTGCCCCTGTCCACTAGACCACCCCATGTCCTAATAACTAATATTATTGTTCAATAGAGCCTACAATGTGCTAGACACTTGGCAAGATCGACAACAAAGGACAGTCCCTTCCCCCAAAGAGTTGACAAACAAACAAGCAGACAGAGGCCAGGGCAGGAAATTAACAAAATAATTTTCTATACCAATCAACAAGGTTCCCTACAGGCAGCACAGCAAAAAGTGGGACGTAAGAGTGGAGAGAAGCAGAGACCTTGCTGATGAGGTCAAGGTCAAGGTCAAACCACGTATAGGGGACCACACTGAAGATGGTATGGATGTATTGTTCTGACATGCTGTGGATTTAAACAGACATAAGCCTGAGCTGGATCCAGGTCCAAGAGTTTCCAAAGTTAGGGGATGTTTGGATTTGGAGTTTTGCTTCAGTCCCAATGTTCCTTTTTAAGCACACACTGTTGAATACCTTGAGAGCACGTATAAAACAAGAACACTTTGATATGGGACATAGCAAACACAAAAGGTGAAATTCTATTCCCCTTGAAGTCAATGGCAAAACTCCCACTGACTTCACGGGAACCAGATTGTCACCCCAAGGTGGGAGTGATTCATCAGTGTCCAGGGAAGAGGATTTTATTTAACTAAAGCGACGTATAGAATTAAATATACTCCACCTGGGTCCAGCTGCAAAAGGCAGAAAAGCATAGGAATGGCGTCCAGATGAGTTCTCTGGTGAGAATCTCAAAGGGTCGAAGACCTGCAAAGAATAGTAAAGACATGTAGTTCTGAAACTATTGCTTAGTTTGGCAACCGAGCTTAGCTAGTAAGGGCCAGATTCCACTCTCAGTTACCCTTGCACAAGCCCACAAAAGGCAAGTAAACGGCCTTATCTTAATGCCATAGGGCAATGTGTACCAATGGTTTCGGAAGGGAAAAAGGACACAATTTCCATCACAATCTCTCTCCATAGCTAACACCTTGTATTAGTATCTGGCTCCCAGCTTACAGCAGAGAAATGGCCCCATGCAGAAGATCCTTGAGACATCTACAAACTTCCCAAAAAGAAGATGGGTGGGTGTGGCCCAAACAAATATGGGAGGAGTCAGGGCAATGAAAGGTATTGCGTCGGCTTTAGGATTTGGCCCAATCCATGGGTGAACTTGGTTCTCTCTCCACCTTTAATTAAAAACTCACATAGAAACAAAATGTAGTTTTGTCTGGACCTCCCATTATCCAAAGGTCTTCACATATCCCCTACAATCTACAGTTAAGTGGAGTCCTCATACAGCATGAACATTGTGTTATCTACATACGTCTAGTGAAAAATGCTCATCTACCCAAGAAAAGGGGCTGCTTCCTGTGCACATAGGAACTTCTCGTTGATCCGACAAGTGCACAAGGAATAGCTATCCCATCTCCAAAAATATCTTATCAGTCTCAAGTAAAAAAAGAAGTACCTCTGGATCGTGCCAGACTGTGGGGTTTCTGTGAAGACCATAAATATTCAGTGAAACCAGGGAGCCTGTTATGAATGAGAAATAAATCATCATAAGACAGGAAAAACGTGTCATAGACTATGGTGCTCTGTCCATCTACACTTGTGGAATCCTATAAAACTAGATTAGTAACAAATCTCCTTTTGAAGTCCCGTTTTCATCTGCCACCCATGAGTTTATTGAGTATCAGAGTTCCATCAGGGGACCACCTCATCCTTTACTGACTAATAAAACAAAAATTGGCCAAAAATGTCAAAGAATTTCTACAGAAGGTGAAGAAAGTCACTTCAGGTAAGCATCAGGAGAAGGGGAAATGTTGAGGTGGGGGGTGGTGTCCCAAAAGATGTGAGAGATTAAAGACTCCTGGTGGACGTGCTCCATGTCCTTATCAATGCAAGGTTTTTCCTTGTGGTTTGTTCTCCTGCTCTTTGTCTTACCTGCTTTTAAATGAGTCCAGTGTTGGGGCCTCCAACTTTTACCTTTGAAGATTGTGGAACAACTTATACACCACACCACTAGGAATTTACTCTTGGTATTTATTTGTATAGCTGCCGTGTTGAGGAGCCCCAACCATGGCACAGGCCCCCATTGTGCTAGGTGCTGTACAAACACAAAACAAAAAGACAGTTCCTGCCCCAATGAACTTACAATCTAAGTATAAGACAAGAGACAACAGATGGAATCAGACCTACTGATGGGGGAGTTCACAGAAGTAACATTCATCAGCATGACAGGCAGCTGTCTCAGCACATCAGCAGCCTAGTTGTGAATTTTTTGTAGGGTTTATGGCAAAGGGAGAGTTTTAATGATGGTTCCTCCTAAGTGTGAGGGGCAGGATGGGAGAAAGCATGAAGATGCTTGTTGGAAAATTTAACAAGTGGGCAATGGAGGGTGATATCATGGACCAGCTGGAGGTGGGAGTTGACCTTTTGATACTGAACGAGCGAGGATAGCTAGGGGTGAGGAATGCGATGGGTCATGAAGGGCCTACCAAGTGAAGACAAGTAGCTTATATTTGATATAATAGAGACAAGGGAGCTTGTGGAGGGACGCAAAGAGGGATGACAAGGTCAAAGTGACCTTGGTCAAAGGTTGGGAAAATAACCTTTGCAGCAGCATTTTGAATGCATATCAGTGGGGCAAGATTGCATTGTTCAAGGCCAGAGAAAAGGATGTTGTCATGACATGCGAGATGATGAGAGCATGGGCTACAGTTTTAGCTGTGTGGCCTGGTAGGAAAGTCCAGGTTTTAGAGCCATTATGCAGAAACAATCTGCAAGACTTAGACATAGACCTCACTCTAGGTTCTCACATCCAGGCTGAGTCAAAGATGAAGCCCAAGTTACAGGCCTCAGTGATGGGTAACAGGGTGGCCAAGAAAGGAGGTAGCAAAGATGGTTTTGGAGGGAAGAGTAAGAGCTCTGTTTTGTCTACGTTGAGCTTGAGCTGATGGCTAGACATCCACAAAGAGATGTCAGAGACAGGCTGAGATTTTTGTTTGGACAGAGGGAGACGGATCTGGAGTGGAGAGGTAGATCTGTGAATCGTTCACACGGAGATGGTAGTTGAATTTGCATTTGTGGATGTTCTTGATATTTAGCCTAAATCAAGTATCACACTATTACTCCTAATAATAGTCCCTGTGTCTCCTTAAAGAATTCTCCTTCCCCCTTTCATTCTCTGTCTATAAAATGCTTTTGGAATGAGAGGCAGTATACAAGTGAAAGACATGAGCATCACTGCCATTGATGTACAGACACACAGCAGCCTAATTAGCATTTAAAGAGGAGATAGACTAAGCAGACCTTTTGGTAAGGTACGTCCATCAACAAATGTTACAGGTGCACCGAGTTCTCGTGCTACGACAGGTATCGGAGGGTAAAGACGAAGAGTCTCTTTGATGCACATGGTGGTGTAGGTCATCTTCCCCAAGTCATCCCTGAAAGGAACCAGAAGCAGAGATTGGGGACAACTGACAATGGCCAAAAAGATATTGTTCATATTTTCTACAGAAAGAACAGGAGTACTTGTGGCACCTTAGAGACTAACATTTTCTACAGAGATTCCCCCACAGGCAGAGCGGTGACCTGGAAAATAGAAAACTGAAAGGTGAATGTTATAACCAGTAAGTCAAGCAGATTGGAGTTCTCACTGCAACAGCAAGGAGGAGGGAGAGCGGTGGGGAGGCCCTGCTTATGCACGCCAAGTAGAGGAGGGAGAGTTCTCGCTCTGGTTTTATAACAGAAGGGGGTGCTGTACTCTGCCCGGCTCCCTTAGTCTAAAAGGAGCTGAAAGGGGAGGGGTGATTAGAATGGACACGCTTAGGCAATCTTCTCTACCTCTCCACCTAGAATATATAGAGTTATTAGGGCTCAAGGCAAGAAGGGACCATTAAATCATCTACTCTGTCCTCCTATATATCACAGACCATTAAATTTCACCCAGATCCCACTGAACTGAGCCCAGTTGTGCCCAATAGCTTATGTTTGACTAAAGCATATCTTCCAAAAACACATCCCACCTTGATACGAAGACATCAAGAAATAGAGACTCCACCACTTCCTCTCATTCTTTGTTCCAATGGTCCATCACCCTCACTTTTAAAAATGTGTCCATTTTCTAATCGCAGTATGTCTGGCTTCAGCTTCTAGCCCAGGGATGGGCAAACGTTTTGGCCTGAGGGCCACATTCGGGTAGCAAAACTGTATGGAGGCCCAGGTAGGGAAGGCTGTGCCTCCCCAAACAGCCTGGCCCCCGCCTCCTCCCACTTCTCGCCCCCTGACTGTCCTCCTCAGAACACCCGACCCATCCAACTCCCCCCCCCCGCTCCTTGTCCCCTAACCGCCCCCTGCAGGGACCCCCCAGAGCAACTGCTCCCGGGACCCCACCCCCTATCCAACCCCCCTGCTCCTAGTCCCCTGACTGCTCTGACCCCTATCCACACCCCCACCCCCAACAGGCCCCCCCATGGCTCCCACGCCTATCCAACCCCCCTGTTCCCCATCCCCTGACCCCTGTCCACACCCCCACCCCCTGACAGGCCCCCCCGGACTCCCACATTTATCTAACCCTCCCCCGTTCCCTGACCGCCTCCCAACTGCCCACTGCTCATTGTCACCTGACTGCCCCCCGGGACTCTCCGCCCCTTATCCAACCCCGTGGCCCCCCCTTACCATGCCGCTCAGAGCAGCATGTCTGGCAGCCCCGCCGCCCAGCCGGAGCTAGACACGCTCTGCTTGGCAGGAGCTCGCAGCCCCGCTGTCCAGAGCGCTGCCCGCGTGGCGGCATGGCTGCGGAGGAGGGGGGACAGCGGGGGAGGGGCCGGGGGCTAGCCTTCCCGGCCAGAAGCTCAGGGGCCGGGCAGGATGGTCCCGCGGGCCTGATGTGGCCCACGGGCCATAGTTTGCCCACCTCTGTTCTAGCCACTGGCTCTTGTTATGTCTTTCCCCACTAGATTAAAGAGCTTTTTAGTACTTGGCATTTTCTCCCCATGAGAAACACTGTAATCAAGTCACCTTTCAATCTTCTTTGTGATAAGCTAAACAGATTGAGCTCCTTTAGGCCTGGTCTACACTGGGGGCGGGGCGGGGGGGGATTGATCTAAGTTACGCAACTTCAGCTACGTGAATAAAGGAGCTGACGTCGATGTACTTAAATCGACTTACCATGGTGTCCTCACTGCGGTGAGTCGACTGCTGCCGCTCCCCCGTCGACTCCGCCTGCACCTCTCACCGAGCTGGAGTACAGGAGTCGACGGGAGAGTGCTCGGGGGTCGATTTATCGCGTCTAGAGTAGACGCGATAAATCAACCCCTGCTGGATTGATCACTGCCTGCCGATCCAGCGGGTAGTGTAGACATACCCTAAGTCTCTCATTGTAAGGCATTTTCTCCAGCCCTTGAAGTGTTTTGGTGTCTCTTTTTAGCACCCTTTCCAACTTTTCAACAACCTTTTTAAAACATGGAGACTGGAACTGGATGCAGTAGAGGCTGACCAGATGTCCTGATTTTATAGGGACAGTCCCGAGTTTTGGGTCTTTTTCTCATATAGGCTCCTATTACCCCCCACCCACTGTCCTGATTTTTCACACTTGCTGTCTGGTCGCCCTAATGCAGTATTCCAGAATCTGTCTCACCAATGGTCTATGCAGAGATGGGACAGATGTCTCATGTCAAGCTGCAAACGCCATTCTGTTTTGTGAATGCCATTTTGACTGTAATCTGCCATGTGCCCTCTGGTTTGTACTGTGGCCTCCACCTTGAGCTGGGCCACCCAGGAGGTGTTGGGAGAAATCCTTACATCCAGCATAGGAGCTAAAAATGGGAAATCATCAAGAATCATCAACCTTGATGGTCCTCCATTCAAGTGGGTTCACCCCAGAAGAAAAAGGCTGCCTGCAGTCCAGGAGAACTAGCTTTCCCAGTTGGGAACTGGGGGGTAGAGGGAGAGACAACTGGGGTTAATAAACTGATTTCCTGATAGGGGTTTCAAAGTTATTTGGGAGGTCACTGGAAAGGAAAATAAGTTCTCACCATTGAACAGTATCTCTGTCTCCCAGAATCTCTTTGATCTCTTCCCTGCATCTCTGCTGGTGCTCTGGGTGCAGGGCCATGCAGTACAAGAGCCAGGAGATCCCACTGGCCGTGCTATCGTGACCCCCAAACATAAACGTGTTCACCTCGGCACGTAGGTCTTCATCAGATAATCCAGCTCCGTTTTCATCCTAACAGCACATGGCTTCTATCAGGGTTTCATGGGCATTCCCAGGAAAGAGACATGAGGTTTCCTGCTTATCAGAGCTTACGTGACAAACATCTTAGAAAGGAAACCCTGGAGCATTGATCCCAGTGGGTCAGACCTTCCCTTTAGGTTGGGGAGAAATGTAAGGAACCCCGCATGTGCAATGAACACCTGTGATGCAGACAGGTACAACTGCAGTCCTTGCTGTCCCTCGAATGCAGGTACTGCTTCCTGCTTGCTCACTCTGGAGGACAAGAAACCTCGTGGAGGGATGATGAGTGGTAAGGAGGAAGCTGGGACGTGCTTGTCCCCTCCCACTTCAATAGCCCTTGGAAAGGGCGTGATGCACCAAGGGAAACACATTGCATCCCTTAGAAGGGATATAGCAATGGACTTACTAGTACCCCCATGCACAGTGCAGCAGTGGGTGGAAATTTCTCTCTCCTCCTGAAGCTTCCCCAGCCTAACACAAAGCTGTGCTTAAATAGTATGCACAGTCGTGCGTAATTACATTGCCACCCGATCATTGCTGAGTCAAAACGAGGAGCCCGGTGGCACCTTAAAGACTAACATATGTGCCACCGGACTCCTCGTCTTTGTGGATACAGACTAACACGGCTACCCCCGATACTTGAGTTAAAATGATCATTTCTATAAAACGATCACTCTTTCGATCTACAGGAGTCTGCTTAGGTCTTGCCAGTGACTTTACTTTATGTAAACGGGACTAGGTGTGGTTTATAAACCGGACTGCACATGAACAAGGCGACAGCGTTTGTGTGGCTTTAACGATACACACAAGACTCTGTATATTGCCAAGTTCTGCAGCCACAGAGTTGGGGCAGAATCCATCCGTTGTGTCAAAACTATGCTTCTGAACATGGATGAATCCGGCCAATCAATTTTAACTTTTTCCCTGAACGAAAAATATATTTTTCTGAAGCTGCTGTCCACAATGCCCAGGCCTCTCTCAGCGCTGATACTCAAAATGCTCGCGTACTTGGCTCCGATCAATTCTTGCAACACTCACTTTAGCACTCAGAAGGATGTCCAGAAAGTCCAGGTGGCGCCTCCTCTGGATCTTTTCAAGCTCTCGCTCATCTTTAAGGAACTCCTTTCTTTCTCTGATCACTTTATCTGCATCAGGGAAACATTAAAGTAATTATATCCCATTTGGAGCGATATGTGCACTGTGATTCTCCAGAACCCCAATGGATCCCAAAATACCCGGGAACCAGAATTCTTTGATTCTCATAATTTCTGAAATGAGATGGAACACTCTGCGTGGCTTCTGGGGGACGTAAAGAATCAGGGCCACAGCAGAGCTGCCTGAACTACCTACACCGATGGGCGCTTCTCCCGTTTGTGTAGGTACTCCACCTCCCTGAAAGGCGGTAGCTATATCGATGGGAGAAGACCTCCCGTTGACTTAGGGCTACACCACAAGTTAGGTCAGTATAACTACTGTGACAAAGTTGTGTCCTTGACCCCGTGGGTCCTGCGTTTCCTGACAGATTTTTGCTAGCCTCAGAGGCTCACTGTGACCCTCCACATAGCCCTTCTCTCTCTAGAGGCAAGGGTCACAGTCTACTGAGCCATTTTCATCATAAGCCAGCAAGGGAGGCGAGGAGAAGCAGCCCTCCCTCGCACAGTCTCTGTTGTCTCCCAGTATCAGTGATTAATCAGGGAGGGGAGGGGGGAGCCCGGGCCCGTACTCTATTCCGGGCTCCAGCCCAGGAACCCTAAAATTAGCAGCTATGGAAGCTGACTTTTTGGAAATAGGACGTGTACAATTCCCTGGGCTACTTCCCCACAGCAGCCTCCACTCAATATCTTCTTCACAATTACCTCAGGGCCTCCTTCCTTGAACCTGGTATGGATTCGTACTACTTCGTTCCTCCAACAGCACAGCTCCCTCCTATAGCTCCTGACACCCACACCGCACTGACTAACTGGGAGGCTTTTAACTAGTTCCAGCCAGTCCTTGATTGGCTTCAAGTGTCCCAATCAATCTAGCTGTCTCCACTGCCTTCTAGAAGGATCTTAATTGGCCCCAGGTGTCTTGATTAACCTGGAGCAACTGCCATTTGGTTACCATAGTATCAGGGATTTGCTTAGCCTGGGGCTAACATACCTGTTTCTCATAACTTTGCTTTAGCCATCTGGCCTTGCCCCATCACACTACCTTGCTCAGGGGTGTGGATTTTCCACATCGCTGAGTGACGTAGTTATACTGATATAAGTCTGCAGTGTAGACTAGGGCTTATCTTGGAGCCTGGCACAAATCCTTAATGAGAGGTGAGAAGAGGATAGTGGGAAATACCAGTATGGTGATGTGCTAATCTGCAGGCCTTGCGGAATCGACGCCCTTCAGAACTGAGCCAGTAAACGAGATGGTTGTGATGCAGGGGCGTCTGGAATCTCAGATACACCATCAAGCTGAGGTCCATGACCGTTTGGATATATAAGTTGTCACTACAGAGAGAGAGTCAAGGGAGAGATGGATAAAGACTGGGCAGCGAGTTTGAGCGTATTGGGGGAGAGATTGCAAAGATTTCAGAATGGTTGATTTTAATGGTAAGTGTGTGGTTAGGGCAAGACCAAGCTCAACCAGCATGAGAGCAATGTGAACTGGCGGTAATGCAGTAGACTGCCTCAGACAATGGACTTTTCCTTCCAAAGCATTCAGGCCGGCCTGCACAAGGCTAAGCAGTGTTCCCGGGGAATAACTTGAGTGTTTGTAGTTGAATGTCTTGAGCTTGCAGCACTTCTGCCTGGTCTTGCACCCCCAGTGTAAGCGTCTGATAAGCCATGTGCCCTGTTCTATGAGGTGCTAAGTGCCCTCAGCTCTCCTTTATTGCAATAGGAGTGGCAGATGCTCAGTGCCTTCCCAGTTCAGGCTTTTGGGTTGTGAGATTGTGGAACCAAAAGTCACTAGTCACATGAAAACTTAGGGCTGATCTTGATCCCAACTGAATTCCATAGCAACCTCCCCACTAACTTCAACAGAGCAAAATCAGACCGAGGGGCTGGAACAATTTGTATAGTGGGGGTATACTGAACCAAAGTGTAAACCCTGCATATATTGGAAATCACTTCAAGCCAGCGGGTACAGGAGCACCCCCAGGTTTCAGCATCTCCGGATCAGACTCATTATGATTTTACCTACTCTTTGATCTAAATAACTGTATAATACAATTGACTGTATAGGAAACAGCTTTCTTGGTTTGCCCCTTGTCTCGGTTAAACAACAACAATCTCACTTTTGTTACCACCACCATCAAACAACACCTCATTCTCATAAAGATCAGCTGGTGGCATCAATACTTGAGTAGCTTCTGCATTTAAAAGACACCAGCACGTCTAGATCCTGAGGCAGGCTGTAAGAGGTGGTGAAGTGGGTCCCAGCACCCCTGATCCCAATATTCCCCTGTGTTAGTGACATGAAGATCAAGAGGCTAATGCATCCACTACTTCTATCACATCTGTATAGTTCCCAGTTCGGACACAATTGCACCACACTAAATTTAAAGTCATTTAAGGCCAACAAGAACTTTTCATCAGGATTTGACATCACCCGGTACTGACCTGTCAGTCTGGCAGTTGCTCTGGTAACTGAAGGCGGATTTCATGATGCTGTCGAGAGTCATCAAGCTGACATGTTCAAAGAGCTCCACTGACTTCTCCTGTGTGATCAGCTCTTCCCATTTATCCTATTGGAAAAGAGTAATGAGAAGGGAGAACTTTTCTTGGGAGTACAGAATCCTGGTTACAGCCATTCACTTGGGTCTGGGCCACCTCCTGCATCTGGGGATGTTGGGCCTGTGGGCAGGTGGCTGTGATCTTTAACGGTCCAGCCAGTTTCACGATTAAACCCTGGGCTGTATGGGAGGATGAGAGATGGCAGGAGCGCCTTTAACAGGGCTCAATGTCTGCCAAGTCATCACAGGTCACTCTGTGGAGATGTGCAGTGGGTTAGCATGGGCTCGCTTCTGCTCGCTGTCCTACACTGCTGCAGCGCTGGGAGCCTACCCAGCATGCACCGGGAAGAACACTCTAAATGTTTTTAAATCATTCTAATCTACTAGCTAAAGGCTCTTAAATCAGGAAGCAGCACTAGGAGGTTTGAACTCATGACAGTGCCAACGGCCGTTCCTACCAGCATCACGCGGACAGAATCTGCCATCATGATCACGTAAGGTTTCAAAATATTATAGTGAAACCCTGGAGTCAGCAGCCTCCGATGCTGGAACCACTTTGGCCCATTTAAGATCAACAATCCTTGCCCTATGGAGGAGCACAGTGCAAAAGAGCTGGTTAGATCACTTCCTACTAAGCAATGGATGATTTCAGGTGGCATGATACAATCCAGCCATAATATGAATGAATATCTCCTCGGTTCTATCCACTGTATTCATCAGAAGGATGAGAGTTTTTCTTTAGAACCTAAGAACATCCATACTGGGTCAGACCACTGGTCCGTCTAGCCCAGTGGTTCTCAACCAGGGGTACGCAGAGGTCTCATCAACTCATCTAGATATTTGCCTAGTTTTACAACAGGCTACATAAAAAGCACTAGTGAAGTTCACAGAAACTAAAATTTCATACAATGACTTGTGTGGCAAAGTTCCTCCTCTACCTTGGTGGGTCCTGCGCTTATTGGCGGATTTCCTCACCTCAGTGATCTTCCCCTCTGGTGGAACCCACAGTCTGGGTCAACTCCTCCTGTGTCTGATCAGGAGTTGGGAGGTTTGGGGGGAACCTGGGCCCGCCCTCTACTCCAGGTTCCAGCCCAGGGCCTTGTGGATTGCAGCTGTCTATAGTGCCTCCTGTAACAGCTGCATGACAGCTACAACTCCCTGGGCTACTTCCCCATGGCCTCCTCCAAACACCTTCTTTATCCTCACCACAGGACCTTCCTCCTGGTGTCTGATAACGCTTGTACTCCTCAGTCCTCCAGCAGCACACCCTCTCAGCTCCTTGCGCCTCTTGCTCCCAGCTCCTCGCATGCGCGCCTCACTGACTAACTGGGAGGCTTTTAACTAGTTCCAGCCAGCCCTTGATTGGCTTCAGGTGTCCCAATCAATCTAGCTATCGCCACTGCCTTCTAGAAGGATCTTAATTGGCCCCAGGTGTCTTGATTAACCTGGAGCAACTGCCATTTGGTTACCATGGTACCAGGGATTTGTTTAAACTGGGGCTAACATACCTGTTCCTCACTACTTTACTGTAGCCATCTGGCCTTGCCCCATCACACTTGTTTATACTGCTTTATATACTACTATACACTGAAATGTAAGTACAATATTTATATTCAAAATGATTTATTTTATAATTATATGGTAAAAATGTGAAAGTCAGCAATTTTTCAGTGAGTGCTGTGACACATGTATTTTTATGTCTGATTTTGTAAGCAAGTAGTTTTGAAGTGAGGTGAAACTTGGGGATACGCAACACAAATCAGACTCTTGAAAGGGGTACAGTAGTCTGGTAAGGTTGAGAGCCACTAATCTAGCCCAGTATCCTATCTTCCAACAGTGGTCAATGCCAGGTGCTTCAGAGGCTATGAACAGAACAGGGCAATTATCCAATGACAGTGTCGTCTACTCCTGCCTTCTGGCAGTCAGAGGTGAGGGACACCCAGAGCACAGAGTTGCATCCGTGACCATCTTTGTTATTAGCCATTGATTGACCTATCCTCCATGAACTTATCTATTTCTTTTTTGAACCCAGTTAGACTTTTAGCCTTCACAACTTACCCCGGCAATGAGTTCCACAGGTTGACACTGTGTTGTGCGAAGAAGTATTTCTTTTACTGAGTGACATCATTAAACACCCTTGATTTCACTTAGAGCTTTCTGGAAAACCATTTTTTTCCCCTGTGAGAAATTTCAAATGAAAAATCTTTGAAAATTTTTAATCAAAAATTTTCAGTTTTCCTGTGGGAACCAAACCAAAATTCATTCATCAACCTTTCTGAAATTAAATGTAAGCTTTCAATTTGTTTAGACTTAAAATGTCATTTTGTTTCAACTAAAACAACCAAAACAAAATGATATTTTAAGGCTAAACAGAACATGTTTCACTGAGAAATTTCCTGCTGAAAGCTGAAAATTTGTGTCAGAATTGATATTTTTCCGCACAAATTTCAGTTTCAACAAGGCCATATTTTTTTGAGGAGAGAACTTTCTGTACAAAAAAGTTCAACCAGGTCTAATTTCAATCCAGACAAGGAAATTCAAGGTTAAGGCTCAAAGATGATCTGATACGCCTCTACCTCGATATAACGCTGTCCTCAGGAGCCAAAAAATCTTACCGCGTTATAGGTGAAACCGCGTTACATCGAACTTGCTTTGATCCACCGGAGTGCACAGCCCCACCCGGAGCACTGCTTTACTGCGTTATATCAGAATTCTTGTTATATCAGGTCGCGTTATATCGGGGTAGAGGTGTACTTGTTTATGTTTGTCACGTATTGCCACATAATATCATGTGTAAAATATTGTATCTAATGTGCTCTGAATTAAACCTCTGAAATATCTAGTTACAACGATGACATGAGTAAAAGGATGGAGCTTTAGCCCCGTTTCTCAATCTGAACTCTGATTTCACCACTTTCCTGCATTTCATTCACACCTTTCCAGTTACTGTCACAGTCGTTTTTGTGAGTTAGCTATTAAATACTATCGCTCAGTATCTACGTGGCACAACAAATGGTGCTGCTTCCCTCATGAATATCACCAGCAATACTGTTACATGAGGTAAATGAGAATGAAATATGATAGTACAAACCAATCCAGGGAACCAGGAAACTGTATGTCACAAGAGACTTAGAGTCTGTAGAATTCAATAGAGAAGAGAAATATATTATTAGGGTGAAATAATACAGAAGATGAATAAGGTGCTACCCACAGTAAGGCATCAAAATCTAGTCCTATGTTAGTCAAACAATTATTAGAATTTCTTCTAAACTTTAATCATGCTCTCGTTAGTAGCAAAATCTTTATTGGGAAGGACAATCTCCATACAGGAAAACTGTTACATTTTATATTAAGGTTACATTCAAAGATTCTAAAGGGTTAATAAATATCTGACAGTCATTGTAAGCATGTAATAGATAGGAGTAATATGTGTTGTTATAGGCACATCAGAAAAAGGCACAATAGATGGCTGTAAGCAACCTACTGACCTCTTGGACTCCTCTATAGCAATTGACATGCCATTTAGTAATACATCAATTCTTTCTAATCATTGACTATTTATAAATAGAACCTTAGTAAGAAAAGGTGACCACAATTCTCTCTATTTAGAGCATGCGCTTCTCCTTCACTCATAAATCTATCCAGATTCATTCCCATCACCATAGTATCAGAGCACTGGGGAAAGACCAAATTGGGTTGGTTATGCTTAAAACCCCTTCCAATAAATACATCACCTCCCAGTCTGCATTTTCCAGCTTGTGCCTGCTCAGAGTTGCTCTTTCCTTTAGCAATATTGACTCATTAGCCCCCGATTCTCATAACTTGAGTGTTGCCCCTGAGTCAAGTCCCGTCTGCACTGATAAAAACATAACTCGAGTGTGGTGGTGCTTTCAGCTGAGTAGGTTTGGCCCATCGAGGAAGAGGCTACAGCTCTAGTGAACCCAACCTGTGCAATGAGCCAACCTCTCTGGAGTGTGGGCAATACAGATGGAAATGGACATGAAGGGCTGCATTTTCAGACTGGTCTAACTAGGTCTACCTTTTTCCACCCACAAAGTTGCAGGCATAAATAATTGCAGGCCCTGGGTATAGGGTGACCAGACGTCCCGATTTTGACGGGACAGTCCCGATTTTAGGGGATTTGTCCCGCGTCCCGACCTTACATTGGTCGGGACGCACTTTGTCCCGCTATCCCGGGGACCGCGGCAAGCCGGCGCCACTCACTTGTTCTTCCCGGGCCCCTGGGGCAGCGCTGCTCAGCTGAGCTCCCAGCTGGCGTCCCAGAATGCAGCAGCAGCCCGAGACACACACAGAGGTGAGGCAGCAGTGAGGAATTCTCCGCAGGTCTGCTGCATGCTGGGGGGGCGTGGCTTGTAGACGCCGGCAGTGGGCAGAGAGACTGAGTCCCCCCGCCCCCCTCGACGTGACCCGACCCGACCTGCCAGCGACGCGACCCCCCTAGGCTAGGAGCCAGAGCGGGACCTGCCTGCTGGATGCTTCCTGGGAGCCGCTCCAGGTAAGCACTGCTGGGCTCACCTGGCCCCCTGACAGGTCCCTCTGGGGGGGGCTCCCCTCAGACCCACTGCCCTCAGCCCCCACCCTGACCCTGTTCCCTCTGCCTCCCCCACAGTCCCCCCTGTGCCCCACCCTCAATCCACTGCCCTCAGCCCCCACCCTGACCCTGTTCCCTCAGCCTCCCCCACAGTGTCCCCCCTCTGCCCCCCACCCTCAATCCACTGCCCTCAGTCCCCCTGACCCTGTTCCCTCTGCCTCCCCCACAGTCCCCCCTGTGTCCCCCACCCTCAATCCACTGCCCTCAGCCCCCACCCTGACCCTGTTCCCTCAGCCTCCCCCACAGTGTCCCCCCTGTGCCCCCACCCTCAATCCACTGCCCTCAGCCCCCACCCTGACCCTGTTCCCTCAGCCTTCCCTGCAGTGTCCCCCCTCTGCCCCCCACCCTCAATCCACTGCCCTCAGTCCCCCTGACCCTGTTCCCTCTGCCTCCCCCACAGTCCCCCCTGTGTCCCCCACCCTCAATCCACTGCCCTCAGCCCCCACCCTGACCCTGTTCCCTCAGCCTCCCCCACAGTGTCCCCCCTGTGCCCCCACCCTTAATCCACTGCCCTCAGTTCCTGCCCCTGTTCCAACAGCCTCCCCCACAGTCCCTCCTCTTCCCTCCGCGCCCCCCCCCCCCGATCATCAATGCTTCAAAAAGAAGAAGGAAAAACTTCCTAACTGTAAAGGTAGTTAAGCACTGGACAAATTACCTAGAGAGGTTATGGAATAGCAGTCACTGGAGTTTTTTAAGAGGTTAGACAAACACCTGTCAAGGATGGTCTAGTGTTGTTATTACTCAGTCCTGCCTCAGTGCACGGGTTTGACTAGATGACCTGTTGATGTGCCTTCCAGTCCTACATTTCTGTGATTCACACTGAATTGCCTTGTGCCACTGTCTAGTAGTAGTGGCACACAGTTCTCTGACATGCAGGTTTATAAAATTGTAGTTAATATACAGTTTAGAGCATAGCAGTTTTAAAGCTCTGCATGTTCAGACCAACTGAGCTGAAAATTGTGATCTATAGTATTCAAAACTATTAAGATGTGGGCTGAAATAAAATCAGCATGAATTGCTCAACAATATCAATGGAATCAGCATTACGCTGCTATATATTGTAAAACATTACAGTGAAATCTTGCAAGTATTACATAGCACGCCGCCTTGCCCAAGTGGTAACTAAGCATAACATCTTCCTGTTTCAACATTCTTAACTTGTATCCCATAGCTCCTAGAAGTTGGTTTTTTTCAAACACTGAATACTGCTAAGTTATGAGTTTTAACAGGTTTTTTTTCTTTTACACCACAGCACTGAATGTTATTCTAAAATTGTTTTCCAAATATTCTTAAACTCCCAGTTTATCCCCTGCTGGTGTTCATTGTGAAAAGTATTGCAGGTCTAATAATAATATTTGGCACTTTTGTAATTCACTGTCCAACATGTGTTTTGTGCCCTCCTCTGGTGGATTTTTAGAGGATAACTGTATAGCTACCAGCTAAGGGAGTTATATTTGAACTCAAGTAGTAGAAGCTCATGCTTTTAAGTCTGGATGGCTCGGGTTCAATCTTTGGTGACTAGCTATGATGGAGGTTGCTACACTTATAATCCCTTTAATCAGAGGTTCTGAATGTGCTTTGTTGTAGGCAGAGCTAGCCTATAGTTAAGCAACCAAAAATTTAGAATGGGAAGTGTTGAAATGTTGGGAAGCCTTATAATTTTGCCAGTCTGGAACGAACATCCCATCTGAGGGATGGGGGCGGGGAGAGAGGAGAGTGAGACAGGACCAGGAAACTGGGACAAGGAATCCAGAGCGGTAGTGGGGGGCAGTTGAAATCAGATGAGGAGCTGGGGCGGGTTAGACAGCAATAGGATAGACATAGACTGGAGGGGACGGGGAAGAAGGGTCTTTGACTACTAGAGACCATTCCATTCAGGAGCCTGGAATAGACCCAGGATTCCTGAGTTTCACAGTTCCTCTTCTGTCAGCAGATATCTGTGAAACCCAGTGGCAAAAAAAGTGTCTCATCCCCCTATAGAGCTGATCTATCACATATAGGATGACAACCTACTGCCTCTGCCATCACTTACTCCATTAGCTCAAGTGGCAGAAGTCTGTGCAGTGGATCTAAAGGTTCATCGGCAGGGTTGGAGCCATGCGAGTTTCACGATGATTCCACATGCCAGAATTTCTGGGGCAGTTCAGTTTTGATTTTTACAAAAAAACCTGGGGAAATGCATACAGAAATAGGGTGACCAGATGCCTAAATAGGGGAATCTCAAGCAGGAGTAGAGAGGTTATTTTATCTCTGTATTTGGCACTGGTGCAATCACTGCTGGAATACTGTGTCCAGTTCTGGTGTGCACAATTTAAGAAGGATATTGATAAATTGGAGAGTGTTCAGAGAAGAGTCACAAGACCGATTAAAGGATTATAAAACATGCCTTATAGTGATCGACTCAAGGACCTCAATCTATTTAGCTTAACAAAAAGAAGGTTAAGAAGTGACTTGGTTATAGACTGTAAGTATCTACATGGGGAACAAATAGTTAATAATGGGCTCTTCAGTCTAGCAGATAAAGGTAGAGCATGAGCCAACTGTTGGAAGTTGCAGCTAGACAAATTCAGACTGGATATAAGGCATACCTTTTCAATGGTAAGAGTAATTAACGATTAACGATATACTAAGGGTCATGGTGTTTTTCTAAAAGCTTTTTCTAAAAGCTATCCTCTAGGAATTATTTTGGGAAAGTTCTATGTTTGTGCTATACAGGCGGTGAGACCAGGTGATCACCGGATCCCTTCTGGCTTTATCATCTCAGAACTAGGTACATCAATTCACATGCAAAATTCTCATTGAATTCAATAGGTGTCCTTGCCCTGTGGCTTGTGGTGCGGGCTGCAGCAGGGGCCGTACAACCCCTCTCGCAGCTTCCTAGGGCCGCCTCTCGCAGCTTCCTAGGGCCCCCTCTCATGGCTCTGTGCACCTGTGTCTGTCATTGTCGTCCTCTCCCCTCCCCCCGCCCCGCTCGCCCAATGTGTCCTGATATTTCACTCTTGCGATCTGGTCACCCTACCTGTGTATCAGGAGCCAGAACCTGCTTAGCTGGTGTAAATCACATTCAGTGCTTGGGCTTCAGCATTTATTAATTGCTCTTCGATAGAGAGTGATCATTTTCTGTGTGAGTATTGAAAAAGTTGATCAAAATGCTCACAAAATACACTGATTTCATTCTGTGCCAGTTTCCACCTTAAAGCAATGGAATTTTCTTTGAATAGGTGATTTTCACTTCACCCTTATGTAAATATCCATTTCTGAGACCTCTGCTTTGCAGATCATAGCATTCAGTGGCATTTGCAGTATGGAATGATATTTTGATCACTCAGATATAAGAGGTGTTATATTTTTGGACCCAGCAGAGAAGGAGATAGACACAGAGGGGGCTGCTAGAAACACAGCTTTGTGCTGTGCTTGCTTTACTGTTCTAGCTAAAAAACTGAAACTAACAAGAAAGTGAGGCGGGTAGCACTGGGAAGGAGAGAGTTCTTAAACATTTAGAGGGACAGGACATCACAAGACGCAGTATCTTTACCTCCTCTGCTGAATACCGCCTTAGCATATTCAGGGTGGTTGATGGACAAGAATACTAAGAAACTGCCAAGCCAGAGGGGGTGACAGTGTGGGTATTGTTCTGCCCAGGACGCTGTATTGTCTAGTTCATCCTCTTGTTGAAGCTGTGTTATAAATTAAAGGTAGATGTAGTTCATGACAGATATTTAGCAGCACTATGTGAATGGGGAACAGTCTGGGGAGTTGATTAGTTAGATAAGACAATAGTTAATAGGCCAAGTATGAGTACATGTCTGCATTTTAGTAATGCTATTGAGTAGGCTTTTAACATCACTCGAAGTGCAGAGGTCCCCTGTTTGTTAGAAAGGCAGATTAAGGTGGGTGGATGTGGGTAAGGCCAGGGGGAACCATAAGAACTAGCCCAGACAATTGTTATTTAAGCAATTCCTCTTTCAACCCAGTCCCTTTCTCCCTGTTCTGCCTTCAGATACCCATCTGGACCCTGACCTCCACCTCCCATTATGTTTCCTCATCCCATCCCCA
This sequence comes from Emys orbicularis, assembly GCF_028017835.1. NCBI lineage: Eukaryota > Metazoa > Chordata > Testudines > Emydidae > Emys > Emys orbicularis. Next base: position 6,348,450 of record NC_088690.1, on the reverse strand, counting down.
TAGAACACCTGGCCGAGTCTGTCCCGGGCCTTTGAGCTTTCCGTCTGAGTTCTCCCATGTAGCACATCTAGAATCTAGCTCAAATGGGCATTCAGGGCCAAATCCTCAGCTGATGGAAACTTGTGTGAGGGTTGTCTAGGGTTTTCTCTGGTTGAAGTTGCATTGTTAGTTAAAGGGAGATGTAGTTCAAGACAGATCTTCAGCAGCACACTCCGAATGGGGAAGAGCCTTGCTACAGTCAGGGGACTGGATTAGTCAGATGAGACAATAGCTAACAGGCCTAGGCAGGAATGCATGTTTGTATTTTTGTAAAGCTTCCATTGAACAAGCTTTTCAAGTCACTCCAAGTGCAGAGGGCCCCCCTGTTCATTAGAAAGCCCAGTAGAGGTGGATGAATGAGGACAAGGCCAGGGGAACCATAAAAACTAGCCCACATAGTTAAGTGTTGTGTAAGGAATCCTTCCTTCAACTGGTCTCCTCACTCCCAAAAGGAGAACTCTGAATGCCAACAGTCCTGCTACTCTTAAATTGGATTCTAGGGGACAAGGAGCAGGGGGATTGGATGGGGCGGGGGTTCTGAAGAGGGCAGTCAGGGGGCTAGAAGTGGGAGGGGTCGCATAGAGGGTGGGGGGCAAGGCTGTTTGGGGAGGCACAGCCTTCCGTACCCGGCCCTCCATTCAGTTTTGCAACCCCGATGTGGCCCTCAGGCCAAAAAGTTTGCCCACCTCTGGTCTAGTAGTTGAGGTTGGTCTATGATCAGTTTACACAGACACAAACATAGTACAGTCCAAATTGCTACCTTACTGGTTTCACACCCACCCACACACACACACCAGTACAGTCCCAAGACACACACACACACACACACACGCGCTACAGTCCCAGTTGCTACTTTACCATTTGAAGGTGGCCATACAGCCAGTGGGTGGGAGGTCCTGGGAAACTTTTGAAGATTTTGAGCAGTTTCTGCCTCCTCCAGTACAGCTGGATTGCTTTCAGAACCACACAGGCGAGACACACCCCGGCCGACAGCTGAAACATCTGGGAGACAGCTCCGTTCAGCCATACCCCAGAAGGGTTCATTACTGTCTCCAGTACAGATTTCATGCGGCTGCCCTCATTCGCAGGCACTGTATAAAAAGCCCCAACCCTGTCAGCTTCTGCTGCGCTCTGTACTTCCTGTATGCACAGAGTCAAGCTTAAGCTTGTCTCTGTCACCAACAGAAGTTGGTCCAATAAAAGAGATTATCTCACCCACCTTGTCTCTATAGTAAATCCTATGAACTGGATCCTCCACTGCAGCCACGCTGATTCACAAATGCAGCAGATTTACAAAATGGTAGGACGTAGGGAAGTGGCCCAGGGAATTGAAGCAGTATTGTCAGAGACGTTAAGGAGAGGCAGCCGGAGGCTGCTATCTGTAGGATCCCTGGGCTGGGACCCAGAGTAGTGGATGCGCCCGTTCCCCCCCCCAATTTCCACTAGGGAAGTGGCTGGACTATAGAGCTGGGAGATTCTTCCCCCCTCCCCCCAGAAGGGGGAAAACTTGGATGGTGGTATGACAGAGGGCCGAGTCATGAAGAGGACTCTATGGTTCCTGGAATCAGGCGTTTCTGCAGGGAGAGAAGGCGGCGGGAGAGGCCTCACCAGAAAAGGGCTGAGAGAGCTAATTCCCGAGACGGCCAGCAGGAGGTGCTGCTCTGGTGAGTGAATCCCGTCATGGTGCCCCAGAGCTGCTGAGAGCTCCAAATGACAGAAGCTTCATAGGGGAGGGAGCTGTCTGCTGGCATTTCTTGGTGTGCCAAGGGAAATGACAGGATGGGCCAGGCCTCATTTGCGTTTCCCATATCTGGCAGTTTGGGGAACGGTGGTCAAAATTCAGTTACATTTTAAATTTGGGGGTAATAAAACACTGTTATCCCTGTGGGTAACAAAAGAGCAGGAGAACTGCATCAACTATGCCTGCAATTATGGGTCACCCTAACCATCACTGCAGTCTGGCAAGGTTGGGTACTGGAGCCCCGACAATATGAGAGAGGGAGGAGGGGCTGCTACCTTAGGTGGCAGTGCCATCTCTGGTAGCAAGTATTGTGCCCAGGTGCTATGTCACTGACCTGTCTCTGAAGAGTGGAGGAGAGGGAGCTTTCCTGAAGAAGACATGGCTTTGCAGACAGTGGCAGACAAAGAGGTGTTATTGGGGCAGGTCAGCTGAGGAACTCTAATGAGGGTCCCTGCTACCTAACAATGAGAGGAGTAATCAGTGCAGCTGGGCGAAGTGGTATAGCTCCCGGAGCAGATCGGGCAGCGCTTTCCATTGGGGCTGGCGATAGACCTGCCTGAATTCTGCCAACACGTGACAACAAACTGGGAGTAACATTTTCTTTATTTTGTACAATGGACTCAGTGCTTGTGAGGAGAAGTAGTTCCTGTCGGGGCACCTCAGGGGTATGAGTTTTCCTAGGTTTCTGGACAGGGGCATGAGTCAGTGTTGTTTGCTAAATTTTCAGAAGGAACCTTAGACATTTGAACCAGCTCTTTGCACTGCTTGTAACCTCTGGTCAAGGGTCACACTGATTTCTATTGCTGGTTTTCAGGAGTTATTGCAAGATGGGTTAGGTCCTTGTTTATTTACATCCCTGAGTCCTTTCCCTGTTCTCATCCCCTTGTTTTAGCTTACCTTGTTCCTATCCGGGGATTAAACTGTTTGTTTTTATGTGGACTGAGATTCAATGTGTGACGGGTTAGATCACAGAAACCCGCTTGGGAGCTGCCACCTGATGTGCCAAGACTACTTCTAACCCTGCCTTCCCTGCCAGCTCAGGACTCCAGCACCCTGTCTTGCTGAGCCAGACACTCCTGTCTGCTCCAACACAGACCCAGGGTCTGACTTACTTGCCCCAACGCTGCAAGTTTAATAGCAGACAGAACAAAGTGAATTACCAAGTAAAATAAAATGAAACATGCAAATCTAAGCCTAATACAGTAATAAAACTGAATTATGATGAAATCTCACCCTCAGAGATGTTTCAATAAGTTTCTTTCACAGACTGGACGCCTTTCTAGTCTGGGCACAATCCTTTCCCCTGGTACAGCTCTTGTTCCAGCTCAGGTGGTAACTAGGGGATTTCTCATGATGGCTCCTCTCTTTGTTCTGTTCCACCCACTTATATATCTTTTGCATAAGGCGGGAATCCTTTGTCCCTCTCTGGGTTCCCACCCCTCCTTCTCAATGGAAAAGCACCAGGTTAAAGATGGATTCCAGTTCAGGTGACATGATCACATGTCACTGTAAGACTTCATTACCCACTTGCCAGCACACACATATACAGGAAGACTTACAGGTAAAACAGAGCCATCTGCAGTCAATTGTCCTGGTTGATGGAAACCACCATTAATGGCCCACACTTTGCATAATTACAATAGGCCCTCAGAGTTATATTTCCTATTTCTAGTTTCAGATAGAAGAGTGATATATTTACACAAATAGGATTACCACACAGTAGATTATAAGCTTTGTAATGATACTTTACAAGAGACCTTTTGCATGAAGCATATTCCAGTTACATTATATTCAAACTCATTAGCATATTTTCATAAAATCATATAGAGTGTAACGTCACACTCTCACTCATCATTAAATTCATTTATTGCTTGCTTAGGACACTCATTGGTCATTGCTAGCTCAACCCACACAGATGGCCATACCTGACACACAGCCTTCAGATTAAATGTTGATAATGTTGTTTCTGAACTTCGGTTCTGATCATTGATGTTACTTTCTTGTCCTGCTCCCCTAACAACGCAGGGTTTTGCTTCCAGAAAAAACTACTGTCCTGAATCAAGTTGTCTCCCCATGGGTAGCCCCTGGGAACAGCAAACATCTCAGCATTTTACACTCCAGAATATGTCACCGAGTGGTGGAAGATTATTAATGTGTTTATTGAAATACTCTCAACAAAACCTGGACAAGTCATTGAGTATTCAAAAAACACCAATACTCTTTATTAAGGGATTCAACTACAGAAGGGATTGACAGATCTATTCCTGATAAAACTGCACCCGATTTAGTAAATATGGATCCCCATGAGCAACTTTTATAACGCACAAACCCTGTTCTCTCTTGCAAATCCGGAGCAACGCCGCTGAGATCAATGGAATTATACAGTGGATTTCCAATGGGTAAGTGAGATCAAAATCTGGCTTTGACTATTGATTAAATCAGATTGCATTTAACAGGAAAATTTTGCTCCCACCAATTTTTCCATCTTGGCCCAAAGATAAATGGGAAGCTCACTTCCTAGTATGGAGAGGAAAATATTTCCCCCTCCTACTCTGGCAGACATAATATTAAGATCCTTGTTGCTTTGTAAGGTGGGATGGAGGGACTAGACAAAGGGCATTGGAAAAGTCAAAAGAGAGAGAAGTTTCTCTATATAGAATATAATTATGCCCTCACTCTACTGGATTTTAAAACCAGTGATTTCCTATTGTAGTTTCATTTGTGTTACTGTATATGGCCTATCTATAAACATCATTGACCAAATTCTCAGCTGGTGTATATTGGCATAACTCCAAGTCAATGAAGCTATGTCACTTTACAGTGGCTGAGGATCAGTTCCCATAAGAATGTCTCCACCCAGCCTCACCCTTCATTCTCCCCCCACACACTAGTACAGTAACTTACTGTTCCTCAGATTTAAGATGAGCAAATCTACTAAGAAAATCTTGTGACTTGCAAGCTTTGCTGAAAAAAATAGCAAAGATCGTATCAGTATGAAATATCAAAAATATTAGGAAAGTTTCTTTAAATGCAAGTGTATTCCAGTCCTGGAGCGCAGGATAAGCTCAGTTACTTCATTAGGAGGTGTAGTCAGGTCAGGTGAGAGTTCGAAGCGGAGGAGGGTTAGGGCAAGAGCCACTTTCAACTCAACCATGGAAAACTGCTGCCCGATGCAGTTCCTGAGAAGGGAAGGAAAAATACTCAGTCTGTACAGGAGATTTATGGGCTAAGTCATTAATGGTCTGACTCAAACCCCCCCGAAGTGTAAAGAGAGGAAGCTGCTCTAGTGGACAGGGAGTGAAAGGGACTCTGGGTTCCATTACTGACTCTGCCATTGAGTCACATCCCTGTCCTGTACCTCAGTTTCCCCTCCAAGCCTTTGACTATTTTGATTGTAAGCTCTTTCAGGCAGGGTCTACTGCGGTGGCCCCCACCTTGACTGACACATCGAGGACTGACTCGGGGACCTCCAGAGCTAAAAGCATGAGCTGATACATCTTGAGATAAATACCTGGGCTCTCTAAGTGGGATTGTAACAGACGAGTAGCCTCTATGGATTGGGCACAGAGGGGAACGTCTATCACAATCTCATCAGTGGTTACCCTGTCTCTTCCTATGTGTATGTACAGGTCCTAGCACAGTGGGGCCCCGTAATATTGGTTAGTGCCTCTAGGTGCTACTGTAATAAAAATAATATATTTATAGTCAATGGACTTGGGATCAAGCCCTAAAGGACAATCTATGATAATCATCACTTCTGAGAACAATTAGAGGTACACGAGGTAATTTTTTCTCCGTTCTTTGTAGTTTTCGGTTTTCTGGTTCTAGGTTTCACACAATTAATTAATTAATACGTCACCGTGGTCCAGCAGCAAAGGGCATAAAGGCGAAGGAATGCTGATCAGACAAGTTGTCTTGTGAAAATCTCAGGGGGTCAAACACCTGGAAGAAAAGATCACTTGTACTCTAAAGACATTTAATGACAAAGCTACTGCTAGGTTTGGCAACTGTGTTCACACAGCAAAGTCCCATTTCTTCCCTCGGCTAGTTAGATGATCCCCCATCTCCTCTGTAACTGAGGGTACAGTTGGGCCCCATTCTGCACTGACTGGCATCCAGGGGTAGGCACCACCATGTTGCACGACGGACACTTGACAAAATTACCGGACTGAGTGACGGACATTGGCGGGGGGTGGGGGTGGGGGTTATGTCATTCAGTGATCATTCAACCTGCAAAATAACGCACAATTTTGCACACTGAAAAAACCCCCCAGTAACCTAGCTAGCTAGTTAATAATAATAATAAATTCAACTCACTTTAGTGTTTTTGAATGTACCTCACCACCGCAGTCAATATTTTTTTGTGGGATGGGGCATGGAAATAAATATTTATCCTAAACCATATATCCAGTGCATTGTTGTCACTACTTATTTATTGTTCTTGTTTAAATAATATGTCTGATGGGAGGATGAGTATGTGTGTGACCAGGGTACACCATTTACACCATGTCTGGGACCTCTCCCCTGTTTGTGTCCCTTACATGGTATATCCCCCATCGTGTCACTGGATGTGGGAAGCGGAGAAGGGGCGTCTCTCAGTAGAGCAGAGTTTCCCTTCCCCTCATGGTGACTAGGGCACCCCCCTTCTGGGCAGGGGTTATCCCAGGGTGGGTGGGCATCTCCTCCGCCTCCTGCCCAGGGCATCTCCTCCAAGGGGCAGGCTTTGGCTGTGGGCAGGGGTCTGTTGTGAGCAGGGGCCAGGGTGGAACAAATTCTTGCGGGGGAGGCTTGCCTCCGGCGGCTCCCCGTCATCCCATATCCCTGCTGTTGCTGGGGAGCTGGGCTGAGTAGGGGCATTGCCAGCAGATCGAAGGACGTGATCATTCCCCTCTATTCGACATTGGTGAGGCCTCATCTGGAGTACTGTGTCCAGTTTGGGGCCCCACACTACAAGAAGGATGTGGAAAAATTGGAAAGAGTCCAGCGGAGGACAACAAAAATGATTAGGGGATGGGAGCACATGATTTATGAGGAGCGGCTGTGAGAATTAGGATTATTTAGTCTGCAGAAGAGAAGAATGAGGTGGGCTTTGATAGCTGCTTTCAACTACCTGAAAGGGGGTTCCAAAGAGGATGGATCTAGACTTTTCTCAGTGGTACCAGATGACAGAACAAGGAGTAATGGTCTCAAGTTGCAGTGGGGGAGGTTTAGGTTGGATATTAGGAAAAAACTTTTTCACTAGGAGGGTGGTGAAGCACTGGAATGGGTTACCTAGGGAGGTGGTGGAATCTCCTTCCTTAGAGGTTTTTAAGGTCAGGCTTGACAAAGCCCTGGCTGGGATGATTTAGTTGGGGATTGGTCCTGCTTTGAGCAGGGGTTGGACTAGATGACCTCAGCTAGGCTGAGGGGCGCTGTGCAGTGGGGGGGTTGGCACTGAGGGGCTGGAGCTAGGTGGAGGGGTCTGTGCAGTGGGGGGGCGGCACTGAGGGGCTGGAGCTAGGCTGAGGGGGCTGTGAAGTGGGGGGGGGCGGCACTGAGGGGCTGGAGTTAGGCTGAGGGGGCTGTGCAGTGGGGGGTTGGTACCGAGGGGCTGGAGCTAGGCTGAGGGGGGCCTTTGCAGGGGGGGGGCGGCACTGAAGGGCCAGAGCTAGGCTGAGGGGGCTGTGAAGTGGGTGGGGCGGCACTGAGGGGCTGGAGCAAGGCTGAGGGGGCTGTGCAGTGGAGGGGCGGCACTGAGGGGCTGGAGCTAGGCTGAGGGGGCTGTGAAGTGGGGGGGCGGCACTGAGGGGCTGGAGCTAGGCTGAGGGGGCTGTGAAGTGGGGGGGGTGGCACTGAGGGGCTGGAGCTAGGTTGAGGGAGGCTGTGCAGTGGGGGGGGCGGCACTGAGGGGCTGGAGCTAGGCTGAGGGGGCTGTGAAGTGGGGGGGGTGGCACTGAAGGGCTGGAGCTAGGCTGAGGGGGCTGTGCAGTGGGGGGGCGGCACTGAAGGGCCGGAGCTAGGCTGAGGGGGGCTGTGCAGTGGGGGGGCGGCACTGAGGGGCCGGAGCTAGGCTGAGGGGGCTGTGAAGTGGGGGGGGGTGGCACTGAGGGGCTGGAGCTAGGCTGAGGGAGGCTGTGCAGTGGGGGGGCGGCACTGAAGGGCTGGAGCTAGACTGAGAAGTCTGTGCAGTGGGGGGGGGCGGCACTGATGGGCTGGAGCAAGGCTGAGGGGGCTGTGAAGTTGGGGGGCGGCACTGAGGGGCTGGAGCTAGGCTGAGGGGGCTGTGCAGTGGGGGGCAGCACTGAAGGGCTGGAGCTAGACTGAGAAGTCTGTGCAGTGGGGGGGGGGCGGCACTGATGGGCTGGAGCAAGGCTGAGGGGGCTGTGAAGTTGGGGGGCGGCACTGAGGGGCTGGAGCTAGGCTGAGGGGGCTGTGCAGTGGGGGGCAGCACTGAAGGGCTGGAGCTAAGCTGTGGGGGTCGGGAATGGGCTGGGAGCTGGGTCAGTGCTGGGGCTGGGAGGGAACAAAGCTCCACTCCGGAGGCAGCATGCTGCAGAGCAGCCGAGACAGACAGTCCGCAGCACAGAGGGACACTGGGGACGCGGGGAAGCCATTTGTGGGGGACGCTGCCTCCGGAGAAGGGGGTTTGTGCCTCATGGTAAAAATGTTGAGATCCGTGCTCATGGACTTCAAAAATTTTACCATGGACACAGTGCCAACCCATGCCTGTATCTTATATAGTCAGTCACACGTGCAATGTGCCAAAACTACCTGACTGGGATATCAATTACTGCCTGAGGTACAAAGCCATACGGTGGAGAATGAGGCCTTAGGTTGCTAAGGAGAACCTTCATTGACTAACCTAATTGGGATGATGGGATTTAAAAGGTTCAGAGCAATTACACCTTTCTAAATGAATAGAAGTCAGGATCCCATCTTCATTATCAGTGCAGATAAAGGGCAAGAGATTCTGATCTCAGTTGCATTGGTGTAAATCCTGAATAGCTCCATTGGGGTCCATAAATGTATTCTGGATTTACACTGGTCTGACCGAGAGAAAAAACTAGCCCTAAGCCTACATCCAAAACAAACAATCCAATAAAGAACTTCCGCATATATAGAGCCCAGACTTTACTTTTAAGGCCTGGCCCAAGATGCTGGTGGTATATAGCCGCACTGCCCCAACGGAGGGTGGGGAGGGATGGTGTAGCAAGTTCCTTCCATTGTGCCCAGACAAAAAGAAACTAAACATCACAAGAAGCAAAGTAACGTACCTCTGGATCTTTCCATACCGCGGGGTTTCTGTGAAGAGCGTAAATGTGCAGAGACACTAAGCTACCTGGTAAGAATGAGAGAAAAGATCTCATGAGAAGAAAATCACCTGCTACAATATTTTCTTTCCATTTATATTTTTGTATTCCTGCCCCACCACACGATTACTGACGCTCGGACGTTAGCCATTATTGATTGGCTGACTGGTTCTTTGTAATCCCGTCATATGGCATCAGGGCACAGTAAAGCAGCCTTTTAATGACAAATGTCATACCCAGTTATAGAATCACAGAAATGTAGGGCTGGATGGGACCTCAAGAGGTCATCTAGTCTATCCCCACATGCTGAGGCAGGATTAAGTATACCTAAGCCACCCCTGACAGGTGTTTGTCCAATCAGGTCTTAAAATCCTCCAAAGATGGGGATTCCACAACCTCCCTTCGAAGCCTATTCCAGTGCTTAACTATCCTTTTAGTTAGAAAGTTTTTTCTCAAGACTAAACATGCCCAATTTCTTTTAACTTTTCCTCAGAGGTCGGTTTTCTAAACCGTTTATTATTCAAGTTGATCTGTTCTGGACTCTCTCCAATATGTCCACAATTTTCTTAAAGTGTGGTGCCCAATACTCCAGCTGAGGCCTCACCAGTGTTGAGTACAGTAGAAAAATGATCTTCCTTGTCTTATTTATGACACTCCTGTTAATACATCCCAGAATAGTATTAGCTTCTGCACAATGGCATCACATTGTTGGCTTATATTCAATTTGTGATCCACTATGATCTCAGATCCTTGGCAGTACCACAGCCTAGCGCAGCATTTCTCAAATAAGAACATAAGAACATAAGAACGGCCGTACTGGGTCAGACCAAAGGTCCATCTAGCCCAGTATCCTGTCTCCCGACAGTGGCCAATGCCAGGTGCCCCAGAGGGAGTGAATCTAACAGGCAATGATCAAGTGATCTCTCTCCTGCCGTCCATCACCACCCTCTGACAAACAGAGGCTAGGGACACCATTCCTTACCCATATGCAGTCAGTGTGGACGCATGTGGCCACCAGGGACTTTTCTTGTGGACACAGCCTCCTGGGCAGTGATTGGGGGGGAAGGGGTGGCAAAGCAGCGGCAGTTGTTGGGCCCAGCCTCCCTCTGGAGACGCAAAAGCTGGAGGGACAAATAGCCAGTGAGATCCCCAGCTTCCCAGGGCTGGTGGGGTCAGTCTCCAGCCATCAGGCTTCAGACTTAAGGCTCCATTCCCCGGCTACAGTAGCGGGCTCTGGCCCCAAGGTCACCCCACCACCACCCCCCGGCCCTCGCTGTCTCCCCCAGTGCTCCTGGTCCCTGCAGCCTCCATACCTACCTCCCCATCCAGGGCTTAATTTGCTTGCCAGGACTGAGTAAGTCTGCTGTGAAACATTATATTTGTGTGTCTGTTAATACAGGTCTGTCGCATCTTAGGCGCATTTAACATGTGTGATTTCAGCTTTATGCGGTCGGCAAAAACAAAAAAAAACCAACAAAAAAAGAGAAAACTAACAATTTAAATACTGTTTCTGTAGTGCGGGCAATTCCGCCCGCCATTACACTCAATGTAATTTTGACTATATGCGATTTTCGCTTTAGGCGCTGACTGCAGAACGTAACCCCAGTGTAAGATGAGACAGACCTGTATCACGTTTCACAGAAGACATAGTAACTAGGATGTCTTAAAAAAATAGCAACCAAAAAAGCAAAAGACATAACAAGAAAAAAAATAAGAACGTGCAAAGCCCCTTATTTGTGTTTCTATCCTGTTTAGATTCAGTAAAGAATAGAGACAATTGAACGATATTTTTATTTCTGAGTCTGCAAAAAAAAATCCTACATAAATAAAATACGTCTGTGCATATTTATTTGTTTTTTCTAAAGTTAATTAAGTATTTTCAGAAAAAATTGTCAGAGCGGCCACCAAAAAAATTGTTGTGAGAATCCCTGGCCTAGCGAGTTATTCCCCAATTTGTAGTTGATTTTTCCTTCCAAAGTGCAGTACTTGTCTGCATTGAATTTCATCTCGTTGATTTCAGACCAATTCATCAAAATCCTTTTAAATTCTACTCCTGTCTTCCAAGTGCTTGCAACCCATCCCGCCGTGGTGTCAGCTGAAAATTTTATGCGTACTCTCCCCTCCAGTATCCAAGTCATTAATGAATCATTGAATAGTAGCATACACCCCGTAGTACCCCATGAAATACGTCCTCCCAGTTGGACAGTGAGCCATTAAGAACTACTCTTTGAGAACTGTCTTAATCAGTTGTGCACCCATAATGTAATAATTTCATCTAGACGACACTTGTTTGTAAAATATCAGAGGGGTAGCCGTGTTAGTCTGGATCTGTAAAAAGCGACAAAGAGTCCTGTGGCACCTTATAGACTTACAGACGTATTGGAGCATAAGCTTTCGTGGGTGAATACCACATGCGTCTGACGAAGTGGGTATTCTCCCACGAAAGCTTATGCTCCAATACGTCTGTTAGTCTATAAGATACCACAGGACTCTTTGTCACTTTTTACTTGTTTGTAAGAATGTCAAGATATATCAAATCTACTGCATCCACCCTATCCACTAGGCCAATAACCTTGTCAAAGAAAGAATTTAAGTTGGTTTGGCATCATTGTTTAAGCATTTGTTCCAGTATCTTTCCAAGTATTGAAACTAGTCTGGTCTGTTGTTCACCATTTTAAAGACAGGTGCTATGCTTAGCCTTCTCCAGTCTTCTGGGACCTCACCCATCCTCCATGAGTTCTCAAATATAATTGCTAATGGTTCCAAGATTGCATCAACTCTTTAAGCCCCTAGAGTGAATTTCGTCAAGCCCTGCCAATTTAAATACATCTAACTTATCTAAATATTCTTCAACCTGTTCTTTCCCTATTCTGGCTTGTGTTTCTTCACCCTTGTTGTTCATATCAATTGTGTCCATAGACTTAATATTGAACTTGATTACTGAACAGAACTGGTTGAAAAATTTCCAACACAACACCTTTCCATCAGATCGAATGGGTTTGATGGCATCAAAACATGCCATGGGAACATGTCAATTCCATCAAAACTTTTGATGTCCTGCCAGCCTGGACTCCCCAGGCAGCTGCCAACTGGGGCTGCCTACTGCCTCAGGTAGCCATCTGCCTGAGCATTCAGGCAGCTCGTGAAAGCATCTGCTTTGGGAAGTTGAATCAGCAACCCTGTGTATTTTGGGTAAATAGATTGGAGAGTAAAACCAGTGAATACCCTAGGTCCTGGGTGTCATGTATATGCGATGTACACTCAGGGGTGGAGAGTGTATTTGGAAAATCAATTAATGAACAAGTCGCCATGTATATGTAAATCAACGTGAATGTATTCTAGGTGATCTCCATCAATGAGACTGAAATGAAAAATGTTCTCTCTTCATCCCATAATAAATGACCTGATTTTCAGAAGTATGTATGGTTCACCAGTTTTACTGTCCAGTCCATCCACCCAAAGTATATGGGGTTGCTGACTTGTTTTTACTGGTGTGTGGACAGCTATTTATTCATCTCTCTAGGCATGTAAGTCACACTCAGCACCACCTTGTCTGAGTGACTTACAGGTTATAAATGGAAACACAGAAGACAGCTACAAGAATGACTTGCGGTTTGAAAAACATGCCTTAGAGTGAGAGATTTACTAAGCTCAATCTACTTAAGTTATTGAAGAGAGGGTTAAGAGATAACATGGTCACACTCAACAAGCACCTACATAGGAAAAAGACTTCTGATAGGATAAAGCTCTTTAATGTAGCAGAAAAAGACATAACTCGATGCAGTGATTGAAAGCTGAAGCTAGACAATTGCTGGCTAGAAATTACTACCATCTTCCCATGATCACTGCACAGGAAGAGCATTCTATTCCTCCTGTCTCACATGCCTGATAGGTACCAATCTAGCTTGCCTCTTAGAAGCATAGAATCATAGAAGATTAGGGTTGGAAGAGACCTCAGGAGGTCATCTAGTCCAACCCCCTGCTCAAAGCAGGACCAACCCCAACTAAATCATTTTCATTTCTCCTCTCTCATTTGTAAGGCCAGGCTGTGAATACATCCCATCAGAAGAGCCCTCCTGTTCAAATACACAAACTGCTTCGTCTTAGTCTTCTCTTGCATAGGTGCTATTCCTAGACAGTTCTGGATAAAGTCCACACATGCTGTACCAGGTTAAGCTCACCCCCTTTATGGGGTTTGGCTTAATGGTAACAGCAATTACAATGAAGTGACAAAAACCTACGCATTTCCCCTAAGCTCAGCTGTTCTGAGTGTGTCCAGCCATGTCTCTGCAGTTAGTTCCCTCTGATCAGAGAGTCACACCCCACTTCTTACGCCTCTCCATGGAGTTAGCAAGCTGTACTTGTCCCAGTACTTTAGATCTTACTCAGCAGCTTAATGTAGGGTGCTAACTCCTGCCCACATGATAAGTCAGCTGAAGAGTTCTTCATCTCTCTTTGAGTACATAGATCTTGTCAGCTGGCAAAGCAAACTCATCCACCGCCTGTGAGTGGACCAGAGCATTCCCCACATCCTCTGGAATTAATGTCCTTCCCAGTCCCTGACTTCTCTTTTTCCCCAGTCACTTTATGATCAAAGTGCCATTGTTCCTTGCAGTAGATCGCTGTGGTCAGAGGGATATGTGAAATATGGCTGAGACACCTGGCTGGTGATTAATTAATGACTGTGACGGATATGGATGCAAGGAAAAGCTTCCTGGATTTTTGGTTCAGCTGACACTATTAGACCGTCTCTGTTTTGTGTGATGGCAGAATATTTATCCTAGTCCATTTTGGTTATTGGTGCATACTTTGGGAACCTTCTCCTGCTGATAGTGGAGTTGGGTATGAATGAAAATCCCAGGTCCAAACTCCCTGACTTGGAGGGTACGACTACGCTGCAGATGGGAGTGTGATTTGTGGCCTGTGTAGACATATCCCTGCCAGCTTTAATCTAGCTAGCGCACTAAAAATAGTAGCGAGGACATGGCAGTGCGATCTTCAGCATAGGCTGCACAAGCCCACCTGATGCCAGGGGCACGTACGCACTTGTACAGCCTGCACTGCAGCATCCTCACTGCTAATGTTAGCACGCTAGCTAGGTTACAGCTAGCACAGGGATGTCTACATGAGGTGCAAATCACACCACTGGCTGCACTGTAGAGGTACACTGAGTCAGGGGCACGGAAGTGGCTGGAATCAGAACCTTTAACCTGATCTAAATTTCATGGCTTGCTCTTCTCTGTACAAAGGGCCAAATCAGACCTTGGATCAGACACCTCCCTTGTCCACTGCAAACGTTGCAGGGTTCAGAAACTAAACCAAAATTCAGATTCTTATTCCACTGCTTACCTTCCGAACTGGAGTAAACCAAACTCTGGAGTCAAAACCCCTGGAGCTTTAGAGGTGAGTTCTTAATCCTCATCCAAATGCCATCACTTGGGTCCATAATTAGCTGATACACACACATACAATGCCCATTAGCTACTATATATAAAGTTGCACCCCTTAAACATATGAAGAACACAGGAAAAGGGATAGAATCAGACCTTCTGGCAAAGTCCTCCCATCGAAAAATGTGACTGGTTGGTTGAGTTGTCGATACACTTGAGGTACCGGAGGGTAAAGGCGGAGGCTCTCTTTAATGCACATGGTGGTGTAGGGCATGTTACTAAGGTCATTCCTGAAAAGAAACCAAAGATATGTCTGAACATGGGAACCTCCTCCCCAATGCAGAAATACAAGGCTACCTGCACAACCTGTTGTTTCTCTAAGTGAATCTTTTAGATTGCAAACCCTCAAGGGAATCTACAGTCTGAAAGAAGTTCCCTCTTGTCCTCTTCAAATGGAAGAATTCTGACTAAAACTGGGAAACACTGTTCTGTTTTTCCATACCCAAAGAGCAGTGAGGCCTAAATTCTGCTCTCACCAGCAGTGTGTTCAATTGGAGTAATGCGGTGGGGTTACTCCATCTGTAACTGAGAGCAGAATCTGTTCCACCTACAAAATACCTGATATCCAAAACCAGGATCAGTTACTTATCTGATATCCTGGTTACAGCAGCTCAATATTCTTTCATTACAATATTTTTTAATGAAAAATGGCTTTTTGATCAAAATGAAAGTTTTTGAGGAAAATTTTTTATGGGTTGACCAAAACGAAAAATGTCGATGAAAATCTATTTTTTTGTTGTTGAAATGTTCTGGTTTTTCAAAAGCAGAAATTAAAATCTGAAAAAATGTTCAATACAACTTTTCAGGTTTTTCTTGGGTTTTCGCTTGTGAAAACAAAAATCTTTTTCTGACATTTCTTTAAGATTTGTTTTTGTTTTGCCTTCAAAAATCAAAACAAAATATGGGAAATTTTGAAAGTAATGTTCTTAAATTTTCCATGAAAAATAATTTTTCAATCAGCTCCCATTCTCTTGTCTCAGGAACTCTTTTTGGGACACCCACAATGTCTTCATTTTTTCATTTCATCCATCTCAGACATTTGGGTTTAATAACTTACAAACGGTTTGTCCAAGACTTATTGCTAGATCTGGTACTATTTGTTCTGTTTTTACCAGAAGCCCCAGTCCAGTGGAACAAGCGTTCAATGTAATGAATGCTGTTTGCAGTGAAAGGAAAAGTTAAAAAGCGCAGGTGCAATCAAAGCTGTTCTTTTGCTCAAAGTGCATGTTTAACAACACTCCTTCAAGGTTACACAATAAACTCATTCAGGGCACTAAGTTACTGTGAGGGAAAGTCCTCCACTCTGAGACATATGTCCACGTGGCTGTGGAGTCAGAAGTTAGAAGTAGGTGAGACCAGTACACATATTAAAAAAAATATGTATATATACTTTTGTGATTTGGATGAGTATTTCACAATTCCAAAAAACGTCATCACAAAAGAGTCCAACTTTTATGTATATTTTTAAAATATGGTCACCTTGTCCCTCTAACATGATTGGACATCTTAGATGTTTTTTGATCAAACGCATCCTTTGTAGAGCTGGTGGGAAAATTTCTGATGAAACCGAGTTTGATTGGAAAATGCCAGTTCATCAAACCTACAATTTTTCACAAATGTGATTTGGGTTCAAAGAACATTTGCTGAATCTCAGGAAGTTATGTTGGAAAACTACCGGGTCCCTGCCAGGTGGGACTGCCCTTGGAGACTGCCCTGGGGCTAGGGAACTCACGTTTTGTAGTCTGCAGCTCTGGGGCAGCCCCACCATACCAGGACTTCTAGGCTCTCTGTTATGCAGCTAGGAGCCTGGAAGCCTTGGGAGACCTGGATAGAGCTCTCAGATTCTTAGCTTGGATGTCGTGGGAAAGCCCTTCCATGCAGACTGCCACAGGGCCAGGGATCCCAGGGACTCCAGACTCCCAGCAGCCCAGGAAGCCAGATGACCCAGGAGACTGGAAGCTCTGGGTCCCCGACTATATGTCATTGTTTCCAAAACAATGGTTTGGGGGATTTCCAATTCACAAGAAATTTTGAATAATTTGTTTTTGTTCTGATTCGGAACACAGTCAAATTTCAAAGTGCCAAAATTTCTCAAACTGGAAATCCCAAATTTCTGCCAGCTGTAATCTTTAGACTGTGACAGATCTGTGCTTCCCTATTTATTTTCATTAATGACTTGGGCACTAACTCTGCCATAGACTGCTTTCATCTCATTGATAATTTGTGGCACTTATTTAGTACATTTAATTTGTAGTTGTTTGTCAGTTATAAAACCTATGGCAATTAATGCCCAAATCAACAATTATCATGAGTAGGTGATGACAGGCCTACCATCAAACCTTAAGGTGCAGTTCATCAATAAACATCTAAGGTGTCTGTGACAAGACAGAACAGGCATGTTAAGCCAGATGCCCAGTTAATGTAGATCAGCAGGAATGCCCTGGAGCACTAAGTGACTTCAGTGGGGTTGACTGAGGGTCTGGCAAGTTAATTCTTAGAGCCAAATTCTGTTCTCAGTGGCACCAGTGTAAGCCTAAAATTTAACTTGAGATGTTCACAAAATTTCAAACTCCCATCCCGAGTCTTAATGTGTAATGATTAAAAGCAGAGTCTGGAACATTCTTAAGTCTCAGCATTAGCTGTTCCAACATGGATCTTCAAGAGGAAACAGTGTGCAATAAAGAAGGTGAAGTCTCACCACTGAATGGTCTCTCTGTCTCCCAGAATCTCCTTGATCTCTTCCCTGCATCTCTGCTGGTGCTCTGGGTGCAGGGCCATGCAGTATAAGAGCCAGGAGATCCCAGTGCCTGTGGTATCATGACCCGCAAACATGAAAGTATCTGCCTCGGCACGTATATCTTCATCAGGTAATCCTTCTCCATTTTCATCCTAATTTTGGAATGGACAAATTTGCAATTAAACCTCATGCTTCAGGGTTTAAGACAATCTCTAACTATTAGAGATGAGGATAAAACCTAAGTGGTGGGCAGATTATCCCACATCTGCTACTGCAGGGTTCGTACAACTTCTCTTTTAGGAGCTGGCCACTGTCAGAGACAGGACTAGATGGGCCTCATGTCTGATCCAGTGGCAATTCCTGTGTTGTTTTGTTCATGTTCTGCATTTCCACAAGAACCCCCCAAATATATATATATATATATATATATATATATATATATATATATATATATATATATATATATATATATATATACCATTTGAGGAGTTGCATATCAAGAATTAATTCAATCCAACCACTTAGACACCCTGTGGCCACATTGCTGTATAATGAATTCACATAGGTGGAATCTGAGAAAGAGGAAGAACCAATTTTGCTGTGACATCAGGTAGTGCAGGTCTGGCACAGACAAACACAGTCCTTTTAGCTAGAGCCGGGTGAATAATGGATTATTCAGTTCTCATGTAATTCTGAAAAAAGCTTTTTAAAAATGATTTCAGGTTGAACCAAAACCAATTTTTTTTTTTCAAAATTTTTGGCGAACTGAAAAGTTAAATTGAATGAAACATTTTGTTTCAACAAACTTGAAATATTTCATTTAGATTTCAACCATTTTAAAATATTTCAACTGACTTTATTAAAAAAACAAGCACATCCAACCAAATTCACCGCCCATTTATAGCATGGTTGAATTTGACCTATTGCATCCAGACATTCCAAGCACACACAACAGCCAAAAAGATTAGAAAAGGGAATATCTGGTGAGGAAACTGCAGTCAGCAATGCTCAGGTATCTGCCAATGATTCTTAATGAAATGTGCCTATGCTATAGTTACAGTTAGTTCATGTGTGTTCTTCAAGACTCACCTTGGCACACAGAAGAATATCCAGGAAGTCCAAGTGCCTCTTCTTCTGGATCTTTTCAAGCTCTCGCTCATCCTTGAGCCACTCCTTCCTCTCCTTGATCACCTTCTCTAGGGAAAGAATGATCAACATATGATTTAGTTAAAATATCACTGTGATTCACTAGTAATTCAATCACCTGGGAAGGCAAATGGTGGAAGCCGCATCTCTAGATACATTTAAAAAAGGACCAGTCAAATCACTAGAAAAAAGAATACTTTGCACCTTTCAACAGAGAATCTCAACGTTCTTTACATTCAGTATTCTCAGAACTCTTCTGTGAAGTATGTACGTTATGTGGTATTTCCCCCTTTTCCTGGGTAAGGAAATTTAGGGCACAGAAGTATTAAGTGATTTTGTTTCAATGTCACATGAGAAATCTGTAGCAAATGCAAGAATATATCTCAGATCTCCTGGCTCTAAGTCCTGTTATAATCACAAAACCATCTCATGGAATAGCTCCATAGATTCTCCTACCTTTTTGTTCCAGGACCACTTAGTAAGAGAAGGATTATCTCATGGGTCATATTCCCATCCCATTGCAACATTCCAATCCCACCACTGCTTGGTTCTTAGCAGATTTCATTCTGCAGATTGCCAGGCAGGTCTCTGTGGACTGACTGTACCCCACGAGCGCAGTTTGAGAACTATTTGATTAAATGACATAGCACTCTAGATTTCTTTCTTCTCTGATTCCACTGTATGATTCAGTTAATGGACCAGAATGTGGGGTTCTCCTGGTTAGTGGAGATTCCCTAAAGCATAAATTTCAGGACCCAGGTAATCTGAGGAACATTCAAGGTCTCTTACCACCACATACCCCCACCTTTTTAATCTAATATCTTCCAGTGTGTCTCCCCTGCCTGCCTAGAAGGCCATCCCTCTTAAGAGACCCAGTATCTTGAGCATGGCTAATGTCTCAATTGTACAGACGAAAGTCTTGAGTCAAGAGAGGAAAGAAATACCTGTATGGCGATGGACTATTCTGCAGGCATTCCGGAAGCGACGCCCATGGGGACTGAACCAGTAGATGAGATCATTGTGGTACAGAAACGTCCTCGTTCTATCTTGTACCATGGATGTGAGCTGTCGTATAGCTTTGAGAAATGTATTCTCGCTAAAGGGAAGACAAAAAAGGGGAGTTTAATGTGTGTTAATTAGGGCTGTCGAGCAATTAAAAAAATTAATTGTGATTAATTGCGCTGTTAAACAATAATAGAATACTATTTATATAAATATTTTTGGATGTTTTCCACTTTTTCAAATATATTGATTTCAATTACAACACAGAATACAAAGTGTCACTATTGTAGCTGGCATTGCAAGATATTTATGCGCCAGATGTGCTAAAGATTCATATGTTGCTTTATGCTTCAACCACCATTCCAGAGGACATGCGTCCATGCTGATGATGGATTCTGCTCGATAATGATCCAAAGCAGTGCGGACTGATGCATGTTCGTTTTCATCATCTGAGTCATATGCCGCCAGCAGGTTGATTTTCTTTTTTGGTGGTTTGGGGTCTATAGTTTCCGCATTGGAGTGTTGCTCTTTTAAGACTTCTGAAAGCATGCTCCACACTCTGTCCAGATCAGATTTTGTAAGGCACTTCAGATTCTTAAATCCTGGGTCGAGTCTTTAGAAATCTCACATTGGTACCTTCTTTGGTTTTGTCAAATCTGCAGTGAAAGTGTTCTTAAAATGAACAACATGTGCTGGGTCATCATCTGAGCCTGCTGTAACATGAAATATATGGCAGAATGCGGGTAAAACACAGAACAGGAGACATACATTTCTCCCCCAAGGAGTTCAGTCACAAATTTAATTAACCAATTATTTTTAACGAGCGTCATCAGCATGGAAGCATGTCCTCAGCATGGAAGCATGTCCTCTGGAATGGTGGCCAAAGCATGAAGGGGCATACGAATATTTAGCAGATCTGGCATGTAAATACCTGGCAAAGTCGGATACAAAAGTGCCATGCAAACACCTGTTCTCACTTTCAGATGACATTGTAAATAAGAAGCAGGCAGCATTATCTCCCGTAAATGTAAACAAACTTGTTTCTCTTAGCGATTGGCTGAACAAGAAGTAGGACTGAGTGGACTTGTAGGCTCTAAAGTTTTACATTGTTTTGTTTTTGAGTGCAGTTATGTAACAAAAAAAATCTACATTTGTAAGTTGCATTTTTACAATAAAGAGATTGCACTATGGTACTTGTAGGAGGTGAATTGAAAAATACTATTTCTTTTGCTTATGATTTTTACGGTGCCAATATTTGTAATAAAAAATAATATAAAGTGAGCACTGTACACTTTGTATTCTCTGTTGTAATTGAAATAAATATATTTGAAAATGTAGACAAACATCCTAAATATTTAATACATTTCAATTGGTATTCTATTGTTTAACAGTGTGATTAAAACTGCAATTAATCGCAATTAATTTTTTTCAGTTAATCACGTGAGCTAACTGCTATTAATCGACAGCCCTAGTGTTAATTAAAGAGGGACATTTATGCTACCTCAGTGCAACTTCATACTTTCTCACCCCCCGTGACCACAGGAATTTGTGGATGTTCCTTGCTTTTATTGAAAATCCCAGCCTAAATTGCTTTCCCTAAGTCACCCAAGAAGTCTCTGGTACAGCCAGAAATTAAACTCAGAGCTCCTGACTTTGAGTCCAGTGCCTTAAAGGCAAAACCACTGTTCTTCTCATACAGACCTGTACTGGCAGTTGCTTTGATAACTAAAGGTGCATTTCAGCATGCTATCTAAAGCCATCAAGCCAACATCGTCAAAGATATCCAGCGACTTGTCCTTTGTTGTCCGCTTTTCCCATTTATCCTAACGTAAAAAAGAGGGGTCAGCATTCACAAAACAAATGGAATTTCTCAGATGACCAAAATCTCAGCCATCGTCCTTTAAATAATTTCTTTGTCTGTAGGATCTGAGATTCATTTGCAATCTGTACAACATTAGGGGTATGGTGTAGAAGTGAAGAAACAGAGGATTTGTGGTTGAATTAGAGCATATCTTTTAGAAAGACATCGAGTCTTGATTTAAAGATTCCAAACAAGGATGAATTAAACAATTCCTTACTAATCTGTTTCAATAGTTGATTATGACTCACTCTTTCATGTATGCAGTGTAGTTGTAGCCATGTCAGTCCAAGGATATTAATGAGACAATGTAGATGAGGTTGGGTATTTAAGAAATTACCATAAAAGATTGAGACAAGGTAGTTGAGGTCATATCTTTGATTGGACCAACTTGTGTTGGTGAGAGAGCTTGTCGGTCCAACCAAAGATATTCCTTCACCCACCTTGTTTTGGATATTTACACTCAACTTGTGCAGCAACAAAGTTAAGCGAATTTCATGCCATACGTTATTCATAATACTTTATTCTTGTTTAGAGAGGCCGTGTCTACACTAACATTATGTCTGCAAAACTTTTGCCACTCAGGGGTGTGAAAAAACACCCCCTTGAGTAGTATCAGCTTTTCCAGCATACGCACTTGTGTGCACAGCGCTATATCAGTGGGAGACGCTCTCCCGATGACATAGCTACCGCCGCTCGTTGAGCTGGTTTTATTATGTTGACAGAACAGCTCTATCCTATTGGCATGACATGGCTACCCGAGCAATCTTACAGCGGCACAGCTGTATCGGTACAACTGTGCCACTGTAAGCTTGTAAGTGTAGACATGGCCAGAGACACGGTAAGTGAGGAATATCTTTTATAGGATTAACTTCTTGTTGGTATTTCAAACACATTGGCAATAAAAAGTTTATCAATAGATGTACAGCCCAGCATATTGCTATGGTCGTTCGGCCACATGAAGCAGAAGGAACATCTGGAAGTTGGTGAATCAGGGGTGGGGGTGGCGGGGTTTTCATACTGAATTTACATTGACTTTCTTAGCAGATCATGTATTAGGTGGAAGCCTTTCATCTAGTGGGGACTAGCTTCACACTTGGCTACTGTAACAGTGCTGTTTAGGTGAGTTAATTAAATAAAATACAGCGGTGATTAGATCTGGAGGCAGAGGCTGATGACTAAAAACATATTAGGCCTGATTCTCCCTTTGCATACACCACTGTAATTCCACTGATGTCAATGGGCTTACTACTGATTTATACTGGGGTAGAGGAGAAGAGAATCTGGGCCTTTGTTACACACAGGCTATAGAATGGGCTGAAGAATTATTCTAGTTCGAATCACAATTCAGTTTCAAGCAGTAATGTTAACAGGAGCCCCCCGATGCTCCTCTTGATGCCACTGACTCAGGGGTAAGAAGACAGGGTTGGGAATGTACTCTACTAGGCCACTGCTGGATGGAGTCTAGGGCCGTCCCTGAGACTGGCCCACATTGGTAGCCAGATGTGATTTATTTCTAGGATGGAAATGGTGAGGAACATCTCACGCCAGCTTGTCTCACTGTATCGAATGAGCATAAAGTGCAGCTTGACAGGCCTTACATTTCAGTGTGGGAAGGGGAAGGTTCAGAATGACGACAGTAGCAGAGGGTTACCTACCAACATCACTTTGGTGGAATCCGCCATCAGCGACACATAAGATTTCAAAATATCATTATGAAATGCAGGAGTCAGCAGTCTACGGTGCTGGAACCACTTTGGTCCATGTAAAACGATTAATCCTTTCCCTGAGGAGGGAAACACACAGTTTTAAGCCTTCTGGATTGTGTCAGAGGGTCTGGACTTCTGTCCATAACTTACAGCTCATGACAAAAGAAATCAGACTGCTTAGATGGGCTTAACAAAAGGCCTCATCAAAACAAGATAAACCCAGACGATCTGGGCTGTGAAAGGTGGAATCTGAGGACTTGTCTACACTATAGGTTACATCAGCATAACTTACGTCATACAGGGGTGTGAATAAGCCACCCCCTGAGCGATGTAAGTTACACTGAACTAAGCACCAGTGTGGACAGCGCTATGTTGCCGAGGTGGTTTTATTATACTGATGGGAGAGCTCTCTCCCATCCCCATAGAGTGTCTTCACCAGACGCACTATAGCTGCGTCCGTGCAGATGAGCCGTTGTAGCACTTCTAGTGTCGACTAGCCCGAAGAGACGGTGTTATGCCCTTGAAAGACAGCTGTTAATCGAAAAAAGAGTCTTTGTATTCATAATGGTTTATCTTGGAGAAAATGCAAACCCCTGCTGTGTGTGTACATTGCTGGAGAAAACTGGGTTGGAAAGCAGGGGTAGCTGTCCTAAATAAAGTGGCCACAAATACATTTAGGCCATGTCTACACTTAAAAAACTGCATCTTCACAGCTGCATCAGTGCAGCTGCGCTGCTGTAGCACTTTAGTGAAGACGCTCTATGCCGATGGGAGAGAGCTCTCCTGTTGGCGTAGTTAATCCATGAGAGATGTTAGGTGGAAGCAGCTTTGTCTACATCAGTGCTTAGGTTGGTATAACGATGTTGCTCAGGGACGTGGATTTTTTACTCCCCTGAGCGATGTAGTTATAATGAAGTAATTCCCTAGTGTAGAGCTGGCCTTAGGCTGGAAGTTGGAAGGTAGTTTATAACCATCAGAGAAGTGAGGTTCTGTAACAGCGTCCCCATAGGAGTTGTGGGGACAAACCACCTAACCAGTTTGAAGATGTAGCTTGATACATTTAAGAACCAGGATTATACGAGGGGGTTGCCTGCAGTGTCTGGGGACTGTACTTGATGACCCAAGCAGTCCTTACCAGTCCTATGTCCTATCTCTCTACTATCTTTTAGGATTCTAGCTCAACAGGAACAGGGATTTTAATTGTGTCAATCACCCTTGTGCAGCCGTCTCTACTATTTCGGTCTGTTGTTGTGCATATATCCAGTTTTATTTAGTTCACTTAGATATACAGTGCCTCTCACAAAGCATCTAAATGCTAAGCAACTAAATTATATGTGTGGTGACAGGGGGGTGTATACGCTCTTACAAAGCCACATCCTATCCTGTGCCACCTTTGTGCTCCCATTTCTCATGGAGGAGGGGGCAGGATTCCCTGGAGATCTTTGGCATGGCTGTAGTGCACAGAGCATATGTCAGGGAGATGGTGTGCAAAGATGGCTGAAGGCTCCCTTTTGCTTTGGCCTGAAGCTGGGGCCCTTGCACGGAGATTTCTTTCACTGACTTCTTTAACTTGTGCTGGCCTTTAACAGCCACAGGGAGGCAGGTTTAGAGCTCCTGATTCCCAGCCTTGTGGTCATTGACGTACATCAGGACTTCTCAGCCAATGAGATGCAAACTAGAGTTGGCCGTAGTGGGGTGGTGGAAAGCAGCAAAACCTCATCTTTCCTATGGGATCCCTGGGAGGTTAGGAAGGGGCAGCTTGCTCCCTCACCTTGTCTTCCTGATGCTCTCATCCCATCCCTTCTCTGGCCCCCACCAGGTCCTGAAGCAGCTGCTTCCTTCTCTCCCCACCCACACAGACTCAGCTGCAGGGGAGGGGACAGATGAATCTTCAGTACTGGGTCTTTCAGTACTGGGAGTGAGTTTCACCCCGTAAGATCTCTTCCTCTTGTATTAATTTAGATGCAATAAATGGGCCCAAGAGCCAAATGTGTTAACATAACCCAGTCACTGTCCAACATTTAACAGTTTCAAACAAGGTTCAGGGTTTGGTGCAGATACCTCAGCCTGCAAACGCACCATTACAAACCCTTTTAACCCCTTACTAATGATACTGGAAAAGAAGAAAAACAGTTAAATGTGGCACCCAGAACTGGACACAATACTCCAGTTGAGGCCTAATCGGAGTGGAGTAGAGCAGAAGAATTACTTCTCATGTCTTGCTTACAACACTCCTGCTAATACATCCCAGAACGATGTTTGCTTTTTTTGCAACAGCGTTACACTGTTGACTCATATTTAGCTTGTGATCCACTATGACCCCCAGATCCCTTTCCGCAGTACTCCTTCCTAGGCAGTCATTTCCCATTTTGTATGTGTGCACTAAGTGGAGTACTTTGCATTTGTCCTTATTGAATTTCATCCAATTAATGATTTGTTCTTGACAAATCCATGCTGACTGTTATCACCTTATTATCTACTAAGTGTTTTCAAATTGGATTGCTTAATTATTTGCTCCATTATCTTTCCAGGTACAGAAGTTAAGTTGTACCCAGCCCTTCATTATTTTGTCTACCAATTAGGCCTAGTTTCTGACACAACGATTTTGGTCCTTTGATTTCTAGTCCCCCACTTCTCTTGTTTACCGGACATGATCTGAACACAGCCCTTGAGTTATATCCAGAGGCCTTTTTGTGTGGACTAGTTCAGTCTCTATCTCCCTTTTGCACCTTTTCCCATCAACGTTTATGGTTCTAGGTTGTTGTGATACTTTATACATTTCCGACTCAGTTTTCACAGTTGGGCTCGCAAGTCGGGTAAATTTATCCCAACAGTCCCCAATTATGTAATGTAACGTGAGAGCCAAAAAGCATACGTACCAGTCCATGGGACAAAGAAATGATAAAAGTCACCAGCCTTCGGATCTGAAAAACGCACCAGAGATGTGTGTTTTAATGGAGTCAACTTTGCCTTCTAACGCAAGCTATGTCAGTTAAATCAAGGGGTCATGCAGGGTGGTAAGTTCTCACCCTCCCCTGACATCCTATATTTCAGTAGGGAAAAGCATTAAACCCATTAAGGGCTAGATTGTGGCTTTTAAGCTCCAGTGGGTGGTGGTAGTGCAGATCTGCCCTGCCCCAACTGGAGGTTGTGCCATAGACAGATACAGTGGTCAGGATTCTCACTGCTGCTCCGATAGCCTACATACGCTGATAACAGCCTGCACGGAGCTGGGAGAGTATTATCTCCATGAAGGGACTCCATTGGGCATTATCCTTGTCCCTCTCCTGCAACCCCCAGTTCATGGGGTGTGCCCTGGAGCAGGGCTGTAGCTGGCACCAGCACACCCATTCTGGCTTGCACCACCAGCCATACGAAGCCCTGGGGATGACTGCAGAATTTACACCAGAGGCAATCTTGGTCGCCGGAGCAGCCCATAATCAGGAGGGCAGAAATGTCAGTTCCAGCCCACTTTGCCTCCCTTGTTCCTGGGCACGTGGCCCAGAATCTCAGCCAGTTTCTCCCAGCGCTGCTGGCTGGGCTGGGGAGGAGGCGAGCAATCTGACAAGACAGGCGGGGGGATGGGAGCAGAAACAAGCCCTACATTTAGATCGATGTATAGGGAAAGGTCATTGGACATGAGATCGGATTGGGACAGAGGTGCTTTCCCTAATCTTGGAGTGAAGTCCACGTAGGATAGGGAGGGATGGCAGGTGATTTTATCTCAGAGCTCAGACGGCAGGGCACACCTGGCAGCCACTCTTGAGAGGACTCTCTTCTGCCTCTCGCCTTCCTTCAGAAGCAAAGTCCATCAGCTGAAGGGGCGTGGAAGGCACTGGGTTAACAGTCCTCTTTAGAGTCACCGAGCAGGTATGATCGGGCAGTGTGTGCGCAGGTCCAATAAACCTGCGGCTGCCAACACACAAACAGCGCAAATGTTTGCCCCTGAGACCTTCAGCACCAACACCACTTGAATTAAAGAAGCACCTCCTTTGGCTGTGATGAAGGAGAGTCATATCCTCACAGCAGCCAGCCGCTAGAGGCCAATATGTTCACACAAATTAGCTCAATGTGCTACACAAGCTTCCTCCACGCTGCGCCTCAGAACCATTGGCTACAGGGACAACCTCCAGAGGAAAAAAGGGTAATCCAAGCCCCGTGCCTAGTCAATCCAGGGCTGAACTGAGACGACCGTGTCCAGCTGGGGCCCCTTTGTTGTCAGAAAGCTCTTCGGAAACCGGGCGGGAGTTCGGAGAAGAGCAACAGAAATGATGTATGGGGGTCATTAAGGAAGCTCAAAACAGCTGGATACATGTGTCTTAGCTAAGCAACAGCCATCAGGGGCCGAATGGTCTCCAAATATGTAAACAGTATAAACCACAAAACAGCAGAAGAATTATATGGGGATGCAAGTTGGGAGAGGGGAGGTGTGGTGGGGGAGGGGGTGTAGGAACAAATAGGATAAAATGAGTAAAGTGAAAATTTAGGCTCAGATACTCAAAGATATTTAGGCACCTCACTGCCAGTGAAAATCAATGTGAGTTAGGAACTTAAATACCCTTGTGGATCTGGGCCTTAGGCTGTATTTCAAACAAATGTTTCCTGACAGTTCAAGCTTTGAGCCTGTGAAATACACAATAAGAAAGAGATACCACGGTGATGAGGGCCATGTAAGCAGATAGAAATAATCTGGCATTGGCAAGGGGATGGAGTAGATTATTATGAGGGGTTTTTCTTTCTTTACCATCTATGGTATTGATCTATCTGTTTTAGGGTTTCTATAGCACCTCAGCACTTCTCAGGTATAGTCAGATTCAGCAAAGTTGCCAGGAAGTGCTATCTGCGTTTGTGCACTGTAGACCCCTACCCACTAGCTATTGGGCTGTCACCACCAATCCAGTTCATGTAAACCACTAAACTTCAGAGGTGGAATCCTGACCCCATTGACTTCGGCGGGTCCACGATTTCACCCTTTACTGCGGTTCAGATTCTAGCTGCTGACCTGTAGGTGAAAGGTTCTGTCTCCCACCATTACCAATCTCCTAAGCCTGCTGGTTTTTCAAACCCCATTCTGCTCCTTAGAGCATGGTCAAACAGATTCTAGGAAGTGGTATTAGGCTCATCCACCGAGCATACTGCTCAGAGCTAGTTCATTGCTTTTAGGTAAGTGAAGCAGCAGGACCTGCTTTCCATGTGTAACCCACTGGGCAGCTAGTGTTGACGGTCCCCCTCTGGGTCTGAGGCACAGAGGATACAAGTACAGACACTGCTAAGGAGTCAGACTCTTCAGCTTATGCTCTAGCGGCTCATTCATTTAGCCCTGGAATTTCCCAGTTCAGTCTCTGGTATGTCAGCCAAGGTGGCGGCCGTCACACAGGCAATTTGCTGACAGACGTTTTGTGTTCTTGGAAGACTATGCAAATAATTGCAAAGGGTAAAATTCACTTCCATATAGAGGGTTTGCACCTAGCCTATGCACAACTTAACTTCCATTTTAGTCTGTTTGGCGGGCCTCATAACCCTTGGCTGGCCCTCTGCGCATGAATGAATTTTGTTGTTCTGAGTTCACTTTGGTTTTTAATTGAATCTTGCAGTGCACACCTACACTGGGGTCCCTAAGGAAGACCAAAACAGCTGAATATGTGTAAACTGCAAAACAGGAGAGGAATTATATAAGGATGCAAGTTGGGGCCTGTGGGGGGTAAGGGGTGTTAATAGGTAGGAGCAAATAGTTCTGTAACAAGGCTACAGATTTCAAGATATCAGCGCTTCACTAAAAGTGGACTTTGGTGGCAGGAACACTTAGCAACAGTAATCCTAAGACCATTTTTCCTTTCATAGTTTTGGCCCAAGCAAGGGGGCATGGGGGCGTCATTTTAGCTCCCTGCTTCAGGTGCCAAAATGTTGTGGGCTGGCCCTGACTTTGGTGGCAGGAACACTTAGCAACTGTAATCCTAAGAACTCAGAAATAAAGTTGCATGTTCTCACCTCCTCTGCTATATACGGCCTTGGCGTATTCAGGGTGGTAGATATTCAGGAATCCTAAGAAACCTCCAAACCATACAGAGTGAGCACATGGGTATTTCTCTGCCCAAGATATGACCTTGTTGAGTTCTTGATCTTGAAGCTGTAATGATTTTTTACAAAGAAAAAAAATACTGTTTATGGAGAAAATAAAGGCACAGTAAGGGATGGTCTCGTGGTTAAGTATTGATGAAGGTTTATATTATGGTAGCACCTAAATATATCAGGATTGGGGCCGCATTGTGCTGGGAGCTGTACAAACACAGAAGAAAGGCAATCCCTGCCCTGAAGAGCTTAGGCACTGGACTAAGACGCAGCAGACTTAGGTTCAATTCACAGCTCTGCTACTGATTCCCTGTGTGACCTTGGACAAATCAGTTAATGCCCCTGGGCCAGTTTGTGATAGACTGAGTAGCACCTTCCCCATCCCACCAATTGTTCCCATTGATTTCAGTGGCTGTACTTGTGATAACGTTATTAGTCTACCTAGGAAAGATCATTCCAGTCTGGGCCTCTGTATCTCAAATGGGGATAATATGATTTTCTTTCTCCTACTGTTTGCCTGTCTCATCTACTTAGATTGTAAACTCTTTGCAGTGCCTAGCACAATGGGACCCTGAACTAAAGAGAGGTCTATGGGTGCGGCTATAAGAGAAACAATAAATACAAGTATTAATTAACATGATTCACATCGAGGGTTGCCAACTTTCAACTCGCACAAAACCAAACACCCTTGCTCTGCCCCAGCCCCGCCTCTGAGACCCCGCCCCTTCTCCAAGGCCCCACCTCCTGCTCACTCCATCCCCCCTCCTGTTGCTCGCTCTCCCCCACCCTCACTTGCTTGCTTATTTTCACCAGGCTGGCTCAGAGGGTTGGGGTGCGGGAGGAGTTGAGGGCTCTGGCTGTGGGTGCAGGCTCTGGGGTAGAGCTGGGGATGAGGGGTTTCGGTTAAGGAGGGGGCTTTGGGCTGGGGGGTGGAGCTGAGGGGCTTGGAGTATGGGAGGGGGCTCTGGGCTGAGGCAGGGGGCTGCGGTGTGGGTGGGGGTATGGGCTCTGGGCTGGGGGTGCGGGTTCCATATTGGGGCCAGAAATGAGGGGTTCAGGGTGTGGGAAGGAGCTCTGGGCTGGGGCAGGGGGTTGGGGTGCGGGGAATGAGGGCTCCAGCTGGGGGTGCAGGCTCTGGTGTGCGGCCGGGGATGAGGGATTTGGGGTGCAGGAGAGTGATCCGGGCTGGGGCTGAGGGATTCGGAGGGTTGGAGGGAGATCAGGGCTGGGGCAGGGGGTTGGGGCGTGGGAGGGGCTGAGGGGGGCACGCTCTGGGTGGCACTTACCTCACACAGCTCCCAGAAGCAGCTTTGTGTCCCCCCTCCAGCTCCTACACAGAGGCGTGGCCAGCTCTGGTGTGCGCTGCCTTGTCTGCAGGCCCCGCCCCTGCAGCTTCCATTGGCTGTGGCTTCCGGCCAATGGGAGCTGCAGAGCCAGCTCTAGGGGAGCCAGAATGTGGAGGCCCCTGGCTGCCCCTATGCATAGGAGCCGGAGGGGGGGACATGCCACTGCTTCCAGTAGCTGCACGGAGCCATGTCAGGCAGAGAACCTGCCTTAGCCCTGCTGCGCCACTGACCAGACTTTTAATGGCCCGATCAGCGATGCTGACTGGAGCCGCCAAGGTCCCCTTTCGATCAAGCGTTCCGGTCAAAATCTGGACACCTGGCAACCCTATTCACATCTGCAGAGTCTAAGGCGGCCTCCTGGTGCTTAGGATGGCAAATACAAGTGTTACCAAGTCCGCCAAAAGTATTGATGATTCAACAAATGAATACAGCCCTCAAGGAGAAAACGCTTACAGGGCAAAGAGAAAAACACTCAAAAGAAGTGGCTCTTTTCTCAAACCATGTAAATATATTTAGGAGGTAAATATCTTGGGTACATTTATTTAGCAAGAGACTCTCCCTTCTCCTCTCTGATGGACTTGGCATAGAAAAAAAGGGAGGTGGGTTCTCAAAGATAAGCAGCCTCCATTGAAAGGAACAGTCGATCCAGCGTCAAGGGAGGCAGAGACTGTCTAGTAAATGTCACACACACACACACACACACACACACACACACACACACACACACACACACACACACACACACACACACACACACACACACACACACACACACACACACCCCAAAATATTCCAAGCATTAAATGTAGCGAGATCAGTATGAACAGTAAAATAGAGAGGGGTGTGAATTCCAAAACCCGGGAGGTAAAATTCCAGCTGGGATAGCTTCCCTCTGATGTAAGACCCCTCCCCCCAGAAAGCCACTGGTAGCTGCTGATCTGTCTGTGAGACTTGGCGCTGATCCTTGTTACAGCAGAGCCTTGCAATATTTTGGCCCAAGTTTTCAAAAGTGGCCTCAGTTTTGGGGGTACCTCCATTTTTGGGGGTACCTCCATTTTTGGGTGCCCAAGGGAGATACCTTGAGCCTGGTTGAATTGTGTTGAGGGTGCTCAGCACCTCTGAAGAAATCAAGCCCTAGATATTTAACATTGAGCACTAAAAAATGCAAGCTTTCCCCCTCCCCCCAATGATGACAGTGGCCTTTACCATTCACACACAAAATCACTGACATCTCCCCATTTCTCTGCAAGTACGGGACAGCAGGGAAGTGTGCTGAGATTACCAAGACTTCATTCGTTCGTGACACTCACTCCGACACGCTCCCTAATACATTATCAAGTAGTATCATAGACCGTACCTCATGGGCATGGCCATAAAGCCAGTGCCTTGGTGGGCCTGGGAAACAATCTAGGGCTTTGAGCAGTTGCTGTCTCCTCCGACACAGCTGGATCACTTTCAGAAGTACATAAGTCAGGCAAAACACAGCAGCCAGGTAAAAAATCCGATAGATGTCCACATGCAGCCAGGCCCAGGAGGGCCCCATGCTGTCCAGCACAGATATCACGGTGCCGTCAGCCTTTGTCTCTCTTGCATATACACTGAATTCACAATCTACACACACACGCCAATTCCTGTGTGCAGTGGGAGCTGGAGTGAAAAGCCTGAGCTGGACTGGCTCTGAGATATCCGGTTACAGAGCCAAACCGCCCAGATGGAAACCATAAATGAAGTGCCACCTATCAGTGATCACACAGGCTTGAGGTGGACTTTGCAGCATGGTCTGAAGATCAGTCCACTCACCCTGTTAAACCAGCAGGGGAAGTGAATTCCAGTCATTATTTTTACAGATATAGAGAGAGACCTTTGTATGTATTTATATACACACACACGTACAGACATGTATATATTTGGTGTCACTATCTCACCTACCGGTCACAGATGCTGAAGAGAATCCATGCAGGTGGCCAAATGCAGTGAGGCCAATGAAACAGTGAGGCCCAGTCTAAAAGTGGGGTCACTCGTGGGAGTCCACTCTGAGAAAAGTGAAGGTGCAGAGCCAATCACTTGAACAGGTGCCCACAGAGAGACCGAGGTCAAAGGTTTAGCTAGTCTTGAACCATGAGAGAGTGTTTTAGTATTTTACAGGGGTCCTCCTGGTCTGCTGATGACATATCCAGATGCAGTTGGAGCATGTATCAGCATTTGCCCATTACAGCTAATGGTGTGGCTGTTCTGTCTTTTTCTTTTTATCCAGCCCATTGCAATCTTGTGGGCTTCCCATCTAAATAATGTCCAATAGCTAATCACAATCACGTTCATGTCTATCTGCTCAGGGACAGGAATCTGATGTGCCTCCATGATCATTGTTTTCTCTGGAGGTTTCCCTTGCTCCCCCCCCCCCCCCCCTCTGACTAGTCTTGGTTTCCATTTCATGGGCCTGCAGGAGCTGACACACATTTGACCCCAAGGCTGATGTGTGAACATAAAGAGATAGAGCCAGGACTGTGCAACATTCAGGCTGTATTTGTTCTTCCACATTCAGGGTAATAATAAACACATCACCCCGTGTTTCAGAGCCTGGATCAGGTGACTTGGGTTTTTGTTGTGGGGCTAAAAACTGCAGTGTAAACATTCGGTGTCAAGCTGGCGCTTGGGTTCTGAAACCCGCCCCCTTCCCGGGATCTCAAAACCCAGGCTCCGGCCTGAGTCCAAACCTCCGCACTACAATTTTATAACCCAGCAGCCACAGACTGAGTCAGCTGACCAAGACCAGCCTCAGCCATGCCACGGGGCTTTTCTTGCAGTGTAGACATACCTAGAGTTTACTGGCTCTTCAAGTAGAGTAGTTTCCAATACATAATCACAGTTCAGCACCCCATGTTGGGAAGCTATTTACGGTAACACTGTGTTTCTACATCACCTACCACAATAGGGCCCAAGCTCAGCTGGGGCCTGTAGGTGCTACTGTAGTACCAATAATAACCTTCCAGACACTAGAGGGGGTGTGGACATCACATAAGGATACAGCAGGAGTGTCAATTTCTCATGAGATCCATTGAGCAGATCTGAGAGCCTGAATCCTGCTCAACTTGTATTTGGAAACCTAAAGTACTAGCAGAATTACATTAGAATTTGTTTAATACTCGCTTTTTAATGCGTGCATCAGTGACATGCCTGTGAAATCTCCAGGTAACTGAGACAGAAACAAGTTGATGATATTTGAATTGAATCTGGACAAACAGGGCAGATCTCTGGTGTTGATGAAATTGCTCACTGAGCATTTGAGATCCTGGTTCTGCCACCCACATTTCTGCCCGACAGTGAGTGACTTGGGGCTTGTGTACACTAGAAAGTTGTACCGCTTTGACTATGCCGGCATAGTTGGAGTGATACAGCCCCTCCCTCCCCCCCCAGTTTCGGATACAGTTATATCACTATAAAGATGCTCTAGACCAGGGATCGGCAACCTTTGGCACGCGGCTCACCAGGGTAAGCCCCCGGCAGGCCGGGCCGGTTTGTTTACCTGCCACGTCCGCAGGTTCAGCTGATCGTGGCTCCCACTGGCCGCGGTTCGCCACTCCAGGCCAATGGAGGCTGCGGGAAGCGGCGCGGGCCGAGGGATGTGCTGGCAAGCCGAGTGCCAAAGGTTGCCGATCCCTACTCTAGACTATCGTAGCAGGAAGGCCTTATCACTACAAAGATGATAAATAAAAATTAATAGATGTATCCCCAGGCCCACCTCCCATTTCCATAGGAAAGGGATAGAAAATAAAACAACAAAATATCCCTTTCCTAATGGTTGATCTAATGGTGTTAGCTTTTTGGACTGCCACTGCACACTGAGCAGATGTTTTCAGAGAACTACCCATGATGACTCCAAGGTCTTTCTTGAGGTTCACAGCTAATTTAGACCCCATCATTTTGTATGCATGGGATTATGTTTTCCAATGTGCATTACTCTGCATTTATCAACATTCAATTTCATCTGCCATTTTCTTGCCTGGTTTAGAGAGGACTCAATGGCTATTATCCAGGATGGGCCGGGATGCAAAACCATGCTCTGAAGTGTCCCTAACCTCCATTTGCCAGAAGCTGGGAACGGGTGACAGGGAATGGATCACTTGATTATCTATTCTGTTCATTCCCTGTGAGGCACCTGGCATTGGCCACTGTCGGAAGACGGGATGCTGGGCTAGATGGACCGTTGGTCTGACCCAGTATGGCCATTCTTATGAGATCCCTTTGTAAATCTTTGTAGTCAGCATTGGATTTAACTAACTTGAGTAATTTAGCATTGTCCGCAGACTTTGACATGGTCTATTAGTGTGTCTAAAAAATACCTAACAGTTGCTATAAATAAATGGTATATAAAAAGAGATATATCATCTGCTTTATAAGATTTGCATTAGTGACTAGGGATTTCTTCCTAAGATAAGCACTCTTACTACTAGGGTTTGTTTTGTAAGCACAAGTGGAGGGAATTATTCCATGGATGGGAGTGTGGGCAATTAAAATAAATAAATAAAACAAAACTTTATACATTGAGTAATGTTGCTTGAATATTGTAGTTGTTACATCTATCAGCAAGAATTGAGTTTTGCATAGTAATCAGGTCACCCTCCTTTTCACAACATCAGAATTGTCTTATTTGGGGTGACATTCACCCTTGTGCAGCACAAGGCCTACACACGATTTAAGTCCAGTTAAGGACTTAACTGGTGCACAACCCTTGTGTTGACCCTCTGCACAAGGGTGAATTTCACCCTAAGTGACTCTTCACACAGCAATATCTTTCATAGCTTATGCTTTGTGGCCCCAGTTCAGTGAAACACTGTTGCCCCTTTTGGCCTGAGCGGTGAGCCAATTTGGGGGGGGGGGGGGGCTTGTTGGTTTTATTACCATTAGGAGGAGATATTAATTATGAGTCAGGTGTTTCTTTGGTGCAGTCTTGTTTATTTGCAAAGAATATACAGAAAGCTCTGTTTCCCTGAACAGATGAGAGGTAAACAGCAGGTGGTCTCCTTGCCCACAATTTCCAAGCAGGTACTAGCTAATGTGGGAGTCCAAATACTGAACTAGCTGGACCATTGGCAAAATGTGTAATAGGATCCTGGTTGTAATTTTAACCATGGAGAGGCTACTGGGTCTACACAATGGACTGAAATTAGACCATGAAGTAAAGAAATGCTGGAAGAAAGTCCCAGTCCTTAAATTTCAACAGATGTATTAGACATTATTGTAGGAGGGTCTTGCAGAGGTAAGCAAAAGAGCTATGGGATAGTTCACAATTATTGTTAGCCCACTTTAAAGATAGGAAAAATGAGACAGAGAGAGATTGTGGGTGGGGTTTTCCAAAGTGTCTAAGTAACTTAAGAGGCCAGGTGGTGCTGATTTTCTATGGGACTTGTACTTGTAAATCACTAGGTACTTTTGAAAAGTCCCACTCTGTTTGGCGTAGGCACGTTGGTTCAGTGGATCAGGCATGAGTCTGGGACTCAGGTAGCTTTCTCCATAATGGTGCAAACAAGATGGAAGCATTGTCCTCTATCCTGGTGCTGAAATTCTCCAAACTCATTGTTCAGGGAGACTTCAGCATCCATGTCAACATGGACTTGAATGTAAAACTCACACATCATTACATTAATTTATTGCTTGCTTAGGACACTCATTGGTCATTGCTGGCTCAACCCACACAGCTGGCCATACCTGACACACAGGTTTCAACCTAGATGTTGATAATGTTGTTTCTGAACTTAGGTTTTGATCATTGATGTTACTTTGTTGTCCTGCTCCCCTAACAACGCAGGGTTTTGCTTCCAGAAAAATCTACTGACCTGAATCAAGTTGTCTCCCCATGGGTAGCCCCTGGGAACAGCAAAATCTCAGCATTTTACACTCCAGAATATGTCACCGAGTGGTGGAAGATTATTAATGTGTTTATTGAAATGCTCTCAACAAAACCTGGACAAGTAATTGAGTAAGTGAGATCAAAATCTGGCTTTGACCATTGATTAAATCAGATTGCATTTAACAGGAAAATTTTGCTCCCACCAATTTTTCCATCTTGGCCCAAAGATAAATGGGAAGCTCACTTCCTAGTGTGGAGAGGAAAATACTTCCCCCTCCTACTCTGGCAGACATAATATTAAGATCCTCGTTGCTTTGTAAGGTGGGATGGAGGGACTAGACAAAGGGCATTGGAAAAGCCAAAAGAGAGAGAAGTTTCTCTATACAGAATATAATGATGCCCTCATTCTACTGGATTTTAAAACCAATGATTTCCTGTTGTAGTTTCATTTGTGTTACTGTATATGGCCTATCTATAAACATCATTGACCAAATTCTCAGCTGGTGTATATTGGCATAGCTCCAAGTCAATGACGCTATGTCACTTTACAGTGGCTGAAGATCAGGCCCCATAAGAATGTCTCCATCCAGCCTCACCCTTCATTCTCCCCCACACACTAGTACGGTAACTTACTGTTCCTCAGATTTAAGATGAGCAAATCTACTAAGAAAGTCTTGTGACTTGCAAGCTTTGCTGAAAAAAAATAGCAAAGATCGTTTCAGCATGAAATATCAAAGATATTAGGAAAGTTTCTTTAAATGCAAGTGTATTCCAGTCCTGGAGCGCAGGATAAGCTCAGTTACTTCATTAGGAGGTGTAGTCAGGTCAGGTGAGAGTTCGAAGCGGAGGAGGGTTAGGGCAAGAGCCACTTTCAACTCAGTCATGGCAAACTGCTGCCCGATGCAGTTCCTGAGAAGAGAAGGAAAAACACTCAGTCTGTAAGGGAGATTTATGGGCTAAGTCATTAATGGTCTGACCCAAACCCACTGGAGTGTAAAGAGAGGAAGCTGCTCTAGTGGACAGGGAGTGAAGGGGAGTCTGGGTTCCATTACTGACTTTGCCACTGAGTCACGTCCCTGTTCTGTACCCCAGTTTCCCCTCCAAGCCTTTGACTATTTTGATTGTAAGTTCTTCCAGGCAGGGTTTACTGTGATGACCGCCACCTTGACTGACACATCAAGGACTGACTCAGGGACCTCCAGAGCTAAAAGCATGAACTCATACAGCTTGAGATAAATACCTGGGCTCTCTAAGTGGGATTGTAACAGATGAGTAGCTTCTGCCGATTGGGCAGAGAGGGGAACGTCTAAACACTCTCATCAGTGGTTACCCTGTCTCTTCCTATGTGTATGTACAGGTCCTACCACAGTGGGGCCCCGTAATATTGGTTAGTGCCTCTAGGTACTACTGTAATAAAAATAATATATTTATAGTCAATGGACTTGGGATCAAGCACTAAAGGACAATCTATCATAATCATCACTTCTGAGAACAATTAGAGGTACATGAGGTAATTTTCTCTCTTCTCATTGTGGTTTCCGGTTTTCTGGTTGTAGGTTTCACATAATTAATTAATTAATACGTCACCGTGGTCCAGCAGCAAAGGGCATAAAGGCGAAGGAATGCTGATCAGACAAGTTGTCTTGTGAAAATCTCAGGGGGTCAAACACCTGGAAGAAAAGATCACTTGTACTCTAAAGACATTTAATGACAAAGCTACTGCTGGGTTTGGCCACTGTGTTCACACAGCAAGGTCCATTTCTTCCCTCAGCTAGTTAGATGATCCCCCATCTCCTCTGTAACTGAGGGTACAATTGGGCCCCATTCTGCATGGACTGGCATCCAGGGGTAGGCACCACCATTTTGCACGATGGACACTTGACAAAATTATCGGACTGAGTGACGGACATTGGCGGGGGGTGGGGGTGGGGATTATGTCATTCAGTGATCATTCAACCTGCAAAATAACGCACAATTTTGCACACTGAAAAAAAAACCCAGTAACCTAGCTAGCTAGTTAATAATAATAATAAATTCAACTCACTTTAGTGTTTTTGAATATACCTCACCACTGCAGTCAATATTTTTTTGTGGGATGGGGCACTGAAATAAATATTCATCCTAAAATCATATATCCAGTGAATTGTTGCCACTACTTTTTTATTGGTTTCAGAGTGGTAGCCGGGTTAGTCCGTATAAGCAAAAACAACGAGGAGTCCTTGTGGCACCTTAGAGACTAACAAATTTATTTGGGCAGAAGCTTTCATGGGCTAGAACCCACTTCATCAGATGCATGGAGTGGAAAATACAGGGGCAGGTATAAATACATTAAAAGATGGGAGTTGCCTTACCAAGTGTGAGGTCAGTCTAATGAGACAATTCACTTAACAGTAGGATACCAAGGGACGAAAAATCACTTTTGAAATGGTAATGAGAGTGGCCCATTTCAAACAGTTGACAAGAAGGTGTGAGAAACAGTAGGGGGAAATTAGTATGGGGGAAATTAGGTTTAGGTTTTGTAATGACCCAACCACTCCCAGTCTTTATTCAGGCCTACTTTGATGGTGTCCAGTTTGCAAATTAATTCCAGTTCTGCAGCTTCATGTTGGAGTCTGTTTTTGAAGTTTTTTTCTTGAAGAATTGCCACTTTGAGGTCTGTTACAAACAGCCCCCCAACCTGAAGCAAATACTCACCAGCAGCTGATCTCAGTTGCATTGGTGTCAATCCTGAATAGCTCCATTGGGGTCCATAAATGTATTCTGGATTTACACTGGTCTGACCGAGAGAAAAAACTAGCCCTAAGCCTACATCCGAAACAAACAATCCAATAAGGAACTTCCGCATATATAGAGACCAGACTGTACTTTTAAGGCCTGGCCCAAGATGCTGGTGGTACATAGCCGCACTGCCCCAACGGAGGGTAGGGAGGGATGGTGTAGCAAGTTCCTTCCATTGTGCCCAGGCAAAAAGAAACTAAACATCACAACAAGCAAAGTAACGTACCTCTGGATCTTTCCATACCGCGGGGTTTCTGTGAAGAGCGTAAATGTGCAGAGACACTAAGCTACCTGGTAAGAATGAGAGAAAAGATCTCATAAGAAGAAAATCACCTGCTACAATATTTTCTTTCCATTTATATTTTTGTATTCCTGCCCCACCACATGACTACTGATGCCCGGAAGTTAGCCATTATTGATTGGCTGACTGGTTCTTTGTAATCCCATCAAATGGCATATTTATTTGTTTTTCCTAAAGTGAAGTATTTTAGGAAAAATTGTCAGAGCGGCTACAAGCAAGAGTTGGTGGACGCACTCTGAGGCCACCATAAAAATTGTTGTGAGAACCCCTGGCCTAGTGAGTTATTCCCCAATTTGTAGTTGATTTTTCTTTCCTAAGTGCAGTACTTGTCTGCATTGAATTTCATCTTGTTGATTTCAGACCAATTCTCCAATTTATCAAAATCTTTTAAAATTCTACTCCTGTCCTCCAAGTGTTTGCAACCCCTCTGTCTTGGTGTCAGCTGCAAATTGTATGCGTACTCTCCCCTCCAGTATCCAAGTTGTTAATCAACCATTGAATAGTAGGGGACCTGGCATAGACCCCTGTAGGACCCCACGAAATACGTCCTCCCAGTTGGACAGTGAGCCATTAATAACTACTCTTTGAGAACTGTCTTAATCAGTTGTGCACCCATCTTGTAATAGTTTCATCTAGACCACACTTGTTTGTGAGAATGTCATGTGGGACTGGATCAAAAGCCTTACTAAAATCAAGATATATCAAATCTACTGCATTCACCCTATCCACTAGGCCAATAACCTTGTCAAAGAAAGAAATTAAGTTGGTTTGGCATCATAGTTTAATCATTTGTTCCAGAATTTTTCCAAGTATTGAAACTAGTCCGGTCTGTTGTTTCCTTTTTTAAAGATAGGTGCTATGCTTAGCCTTCTCCAGTCTTCTGGGACCTCACCCATCCTCCATGAGTTCTCAAATATAATTGCTAATGGTTCCAAGATTGCATCGACTCTTTAAGTGCCTAGAGTGAATTTTGTCAAGCCCTGCCAAGTATGTCCAGTCCATCCACCCAAAGTATTTTTACTGGTATGCGGACATCTATTTATTCATCTATCTAGGCATGTAAGTCACACTCAGCACCACCTTGTCTGAGTGACTTACAGGTCGCTGTATAAATGGAATATAATATAATAAAAGGATAAATGGAAACACAGAAGACAGATACAAGAATTACTTGAGGTTTGAAAAACGTGGCTTCTAGTGAGAGATTTACAACGTTCAATCTACTTAGTTTATTGAAGAGAGGGTTAAGACATAACATGGTCACAATCATAGAATCATAGAAGATTAGAGTTGGAAGAGACCTCAGGAGGTCATCTAGTCCAACCCCCTGCTCAAAGCAGGACCAACCCCAACTAAATCATCTTCATTTCTCCTCTCTCATTTGTAAGGCCAGGCTGTGAATACATCCCTGCAGAGGAGCCCTCCTGTTCACATACACAAACTGCTTAGTCTCAGTCTTCTCTTGCATAGGTGCTATTCCTAGACAGTTCTGGATAAAGTCCACACATGCTATACCAGGTTAAGGTCACTCTCTTTATGGGGTTTGGCTTAATGGTAACAGTAATAACAATGAAGTGACATAAAACTAGGCATTTTCCCTAAGCCCAGCTGTTCCGAGTGTGTCCTGCAGGACCGCCGTGGCTATGCAGTTAGTTCCCTCTGATCAGAGAGTCACACCCCACTTCTTACGCCTCTCCGTGGAGTTAGCAAGCTGCACTTGTAGCAAGTACTTTAGATCTTACTCAGCAGCTTAATGTAGGGTGCTAACTCCTGCCCACAGGGAGGTCAGCTCTTCATCTTTCTTTGAGTACTTAGATCTTGTCAGCTGGCAAAGCAAACTCATCCACCTCCTGTGAGTGGACCAGAGCATTCCCCACATCCTCTGGAATTAATGTCCTTCCCAGTCCCTGACTTCTCTTTTTCCGCAGTCACTTTATGATCAAAGTGCCATTGTTCCTTGCAGTAGATCGCTGTGGTCAGAGGGATATGTGAAATATGGCTGAGACACCTGGCTGGTGATTACTTAATGACTGTGATGGATATGGATGCAAGGAAAAGCTTCCTGGATTTTTGGTTCAGCTGACACTATTAGACCGTCTCTGTTTTGTGTGATGGCAGAATATTTATCCTAGTCCATTTTGGTTATTGGTGCATACTTTGGGAACCTTCTCCTGCTGATAGTGGAGTTGGGTATGAATGAAAATCCCAGGTCCAAACTCCCTGACTTGGAGGGTACGACTACGCTGCAGATGGGAGTGTGATTTGTGGCCTGTGTAGACATACCCGTGCCAGCTTTAATCTAGCTAGCGCACTGAAAATAGTAGCGAGGACATGGCAGTGCGATCTTCAGCATAGGCTGCACAAGCCCACCTGATGCCAGGGGCACGTACGCACTTGTACAGCCTGCACTGCAGCATCCTCACTGCTAATGTTAGCACGCTAGCTAGGTTACAGCTAGCACAGAGATGTCTACATGAGGTGCAAATCACACCACTGGCTGCACTGTAGAGGTACACTGAGTCAGGGGCACGGAAGTGGCTGGAATCAGAACCTTTAACCTGATCTAAATTTCATGGCTTGCTCTTCTCTGTACAAAGGGCCAAATCAGACCTTGGATCAGACACCTCCCTTGTCCACTGCAAACGTTGCAGGGTTCAGAAACTAAACCAAAATTCAGATTCTTATTTCACTGCTTACCTTCCGAACTGGAGTAAACCAAACTCTGGAGTCAAAACCCCTGGAGCTTTAGAAGTGAGTTCTTAATCCTCATCCAAATGCCATCACTTGGGTCCATAATTAGCTGATACACACACATACAATGCCCATTAGCTACTATATATAAAGTTGCACCCCTTAAACTTATAAAGAACACAGGAAAAGGGATAGAATCAGACCTTCTGGCAAAGTCCTCCCATCGAAAAATGTGACTGGTTGGTTGAGTTGTCGATACACTTGAGGTACCGGAGGGTAAAGGCGGAGGCTCTCTTTAATGCACATGGTGGTGTAGGGCATGTTACTAAGGTCATTCCTGAAAAGAAACCAAAGATATGTCTGAACATGGGAACCTCCTCCCCAATGCAGAAATACAAGGCTGCCTGCACAACCTGTTGTTTCTCTAGATCAGTGGTTCCCAAACTGGGGTTCGTGAACCCCTGGGGGTTCGCGAAATGTTACAGGGGGTTCTCCAGAAAAAAATCCCTAATGGCGGACAATCCCTAGGGACCTCGGACAGCAGGGGGCCAGCAGCCCGGAGCCCCTGGACTTCCAAGAGCTAAGCAGATCAAAGCAAGCATATCTATCACACTGAGGAGATTTAAACGTCAGGACTCCTTATAAGAAATGGAAATGGAGCTGGATATTTTTTGCTGTTTTTAAAATTAACTAGGCAGCTAGTATTGTTTTTAAAATTATTATAAAGAACAAGTTTAAGCTTTGTTGTAACGTGTGTTGTTTGCCTGGACTGCTGAAGACCTGAATGCTTCTGTAGGAGGAATGATTTGAGCTGGCTTCTTAAATACCTTCCTGCTGTTTCACATCTGATGCTCCTTGATGAAACATAGGAGCCTTGTCTTATAACAGGCTTATTCAAAGTGATACAAAGTACGAAAGTGAGATTTTGGAAGAGTGTTGCTGTTTTCATAATGTAATAAAAATACTGTAATGATAAATAATAATAATTAATAAATAGTGTGTAATAAGCATGTCATAAAAACAAATTTTATATTTCCAAGATCACTGCTTTTATAATTTATACTCAGGTAAAGGAGAAAATCCCTGGAAACATTCATTTTTAGGAGGGGGTTCACGAGACTTGACATTTCAGTGAAAGGGGTTCACAGGTTGTTAAAGTTTGGGAACCACTGCTCTAGATGAATCTTTTAGATTGCAAACCCTCAAGGGAATCTACAGTCTGAAAGAAGTTCCCTCTTGTCCTCTTCAAACGGAAGGCTTCTGACTAAAATTGGGAAACGCTGTTCTGTTTTTCCATACCCAAAGAGCAGTGAGGCCTAAATTCTGCTCTTGCCAGCAGTGTGTTCAGCCAGTAGCGTAGCTAGGGGGGGTGCAGGGGAAGCAGCCGCTTCCCCTCAGCACATTTTCCAAAAGCGGCGCCTTAGTTAGGGGTTACCATGGTGCCAGCGGGCAGGGCCCACGCTCCTCTCTGAAGCTTGGCCTGCCGGGCTGGCACTGGGCTCCTGCAGGCAACGGGGAGCAGCACAGCCGGAGGAGCCATGGGGGGGGCGGCGCGGCCGGAGGAGCGAGGGGGGGGGGCAGCATGGCAGCCCACAGCGCGGCCGGAGGAGCCATTGGGGGGGTGGCGCGACCGGAGGAGCCATGGGGGGGACCACGGGGGGGCACGGCCGGAGGAACCATGGGGGCGAGCACGGCCGGAGGAGCCAGCCAAGGGGGGGGGCACGGAGCAGCCGGAGGAGGAGCCAAGGGGGCGTGGCCAGAGGAGGAGCCAAGGGGGGGGCGCCTTTTTAATGTTTGCTCCCCCTGCTCTTAGAACCTGGCTACGCCACTATGTTCAGCTGGAGTAATGCTACCAACTTCAGTGGGGTTCTCAATCTGTAACTCAGTACCCGATTTCCAAAACCAGGATTACTTAGCTGATACCATGGTTACAGCAGCTCAATATTCTTTCATTAAAATATATTTAGTGAAAAATGCCTTTTTGATCAAAATGAAAGTTTTTGAAGAAAAATTTTTATGTGTTGACCAAAACGAAAAGTGTTGATGAAAATCTATTTTTTTGTTGTTGAAATTTTCTGGTTTTTCAAAAGCAGAAACTAAAAACTGAAAAATGTTCAATAACATTTTTCAGGTTTTGGTACACATTCTTGGGTTTTAGCTCGTGAAAACAAAAATCTTTTACTGACATTTCTTCAAGATTTGTTTTTGTTTTGTCTTCAAAAATCAAAACAAAATATGGGAAAATTTGAAAGTAATG
Source organism: Emys orbicularis (assembly GCF_028017835.1). Classification (NCBI taxonomy): domain Eukaryota; kingdom Metazoa; phylum Chordata; order Testudines; family Emydidae; genus Emys; species Emys orbicularis. Next base: position 6,304,189 of record NC_088690.1, on the reverse strand, counting down.
TTCTTAAATTTTCCATGAAAAATGATTTGCATTTTTCAACCAGCTCCTGTTCTCTTGTCTCGGGAACTCTATTTGGGACACCCACAATGTCCTAGTTTTTCATTTCATCCATATCAGACTGTTATAAAGGGCTTAAAACAGCCCAGGAGAGGGCTGTGGCTGGAGGCAAGCAGCCCAGGCTGATTGGGGAAGCAGCCTCAGCTGTGGCCACGCCCCAATCAGGGCCCAGCTGGCCCTTATAAGAGGGCAGTGGGCTAGGAGCAGACAGACAGACACTTTCTCTCTAGTCTTTCAGAGGGAGGGGCCTGGCTGCTGGGGAGCGTACCTGAGGTGGAGCAGGGCTGGGGGAAGGCCAGAGAAGCTGGGGAGCTCCAGCCTAGAAACCCCCCAGGCTGCCGGCCTAGTCTAAAGCCAAATAGGTACTGGGGTTGCAGAGGGCAGCCCAAGAGTAGGCAGAGGCAGCAGGTCCAAACCTTCCTTGCCGGTGATGAGTGGCTTATATACTGCAGTCTGCCCCAGTGAACGGGGGCTAGATGGGGACTGGGCAGTAGCCATATACTGAGGTGAGGTGGGGATAGGGGGTGGGGAGGTTCCCCTGGAAGGAGGGAGACCCAGAGACTGTGGGGTTACTGCCAGGGGGCAGCACCCCAGTGGAAAGGGGCACCAGGGTCCGGGAGGGACACGGGGGCCCAGGGGTAGTGAGACACCGGCTGACAGAGGGCGCTCCGGGGGCTGGAAGCTAATTCCTTGAGAAACCAGCAGGAGGCGCGACAGGGATGAGTCTTGCATCGCTACACAGACATTTGGATTTTTTAATAACTTACAAACGCTTTGTCCAAGACTTATTGCTACATCAGGTACCATTTGTTCTGTTTTTACCAGAAGTTCCAGTCCAGTGGAACAAGCGTTCAATGTAATGAATGCTGTTTGCAGTGAAAGGAAAAGTTAAAAAGCGCAGGTGCAATCAAAGCTGTTCTTTTGCTCAAAGTGTATGTTTAACAACACTTCTTCAAGGTTACACAATAAACTCATTCAAGGCACTAAGTTACTGGGAGGGAAAGTCCTCCACTCTGAGACATATGTCCATGTGGCTGTAGAGTCAGAAGTTAGAAGTAGGTGAGATCAGTACACATATTTAAAAAAATATGTAATTTGGATGAGTATTTCACAATTCCAAAAAATGTCATCACAAAAGAGTCTGACTTTTATGTTTATTTTTAAAATATGGTCACCTTGTCCCTCTAACATGATTGGACATCTTAGATGTTTTTTGATCAAATGCATCCTTTGTAGAGCTGGTGGGGAAATTTCTGATGAAACCGAGTTTGATTGGAAAATGCCAGTTCATCAAACCTACAATTTTTCACAAATGCGATTTGGGTTCAAAGAACATTTGCTGAATCTCAGGCAGTTATGTTGGAAAACTACCGGGTCCCTGCCAGGTGGGACTGCCCTTGGAGACTGCCCTGGGGCTAGGGAACTCACGCTTTTGTAGTCTGCAGCTCTGGGGCAGCCCCACCATACCAGGACTTCTAGGCTCTCTGTTGTGGAGCTAGGAGCCTGGAAGCCTTGGAAGACCCGGATAGGGCTCTCAGATTCTTACCTTAGAATCAAATGAAGTAAAAATCGTAAATGAATCAAACTGTACCATAGAATCTCTAAGGATAGAAATTCCATGCTCTAATAAGAAGAATATAGCAGTAGGGAGCAACTGGTCCTGGAACCCACCAGAGGAGAGGCAATTCTTGATCTAGTCCTAAGTGAAGCACAGGATCTGGTCCAAGAGGTGAATATAGCTGGACCGCTTGGTAGTAGTGACCATAATATAATTAAATTTAACATCCCCGTGGTGGGGAAAACTCCACAGCAGCCCAACACTGTAGCATTTAATTTCAGAAAGGGGAACTACACAAAAATTAGGAAGTTAGTTAAACAGAAATTAAAGGGTACAGCACCAAAAGTGAAATCCCTGCAAGCTGCATGGAAACTTTTTAAAAACGCCATAATAGAGGTTCTACTTAAATGTATACCCCAAATTAAAAAACATAGTAAGAGAACCAAAAAAGAGCCACCGTGGCTAAACAACAAAGTAAAAGAAGCAGTGAGAGGCAAAAAGGCATCCTTTAAAAAGTGGAAGTTAAATCCTTGTGAGGGAAATAAAAAGGAGTATAAACACTGGCAAATGAAGTGTAAAAATACCATTAGGAAGGCCAAAAAAGAATTTGAGGAACTGTTATCCAAAGACTCAAGAAGTAATAGCAAAAAATTTTTAAGTACATCAGAAGCAGGAAGCCTGGTAAACAACCAGTGGGGCCACTGGATGATCGAGGTGCTAGAGGAGCACTCAAGGACGATAAGGCCATTGCAGAGAAACTAAATGAAATCTTTGCATCACTCTTCATGACTGAGGATGTGAAGGAGATTCCCAGACCTGAGCCATTCTTTTTAGGTGACAGAGCTGAGGAACTGTCCCAGACTGAGGTGTCATTAGAGGAGGTTTTGGAACAAATTGATAAATTAAACAGCAATAAGTCACCAGGACCAGATGGTATTCACCCAAGAGTTCTGAAGGAACTCAAATGTGAAATTGCAGAACTACTAACCGTAGTCTGTAACCTATCATTTAAATCAGCTTCTGTACCAGATGACTGGAGGATAGCTAAAGTGATGCCAATTTTTAGCTCCAGACGTGATCCCGGCAATTACAGGCCTGTAAGCCTGACTTCAGTACCGGGCAAACTGGTTGAAACTATAATAAAGAATAATATTGTCAGACATATAGATGAACATAATTTGTTGAGGAAGAGTCAACATGGTTTTAGTAAAGGGAAATCATGCCTCACCAATCTGCTGAAATTCTTTGAGGGGGTCAACAAGCATGTGGACCAAGGAGATCCAGTGGATATAGTGTACTCAGATTTTCAGAAAGCCTTTGCCAAAGTCCCTCACCAAAGCCTCCTATGCAAAGTAAGCTGCCATGGGATAAGAAGGTACTCTCATGGATTGGTAACTGGTTAAAAGATAGGAAACAAAGGGTAAGTATAAATGGTCAGTTTTCAGAATGGAGAGAGGTAAATAGTGATGTCCCCCAGGGGTCTGTTCTGGGACCAGCCCTATTCAACATATTCATAAATGATCTGGAAAAAGGGGTAAACAGTGAGGTGGCAAAATTTGCAGATGATACAAAATTACTAAAGATAGTTAGACCCAGGCAGACTGTGAAGAGCTACAAAAGGATCTCTCAAAACTGGGTGGCTAGGCAACAAAATGGCAGATGAAATTTAATGTTGATAAATGCAAAGTAATGCACATTGGAAAGCATAATCCCAACTATACATATAAAATGATGGGGTCTAAATTAGCTGTTACCACTTAAGAAAGAGATCTTGGAGTCATTGTGGATAGTTGTCTGAAAACAATGTGCAGCAGCAGTCAAAAAAGCGAACAGAATGCTGGGAATAATTAAGAAAGGGATAGATAATAGGACAGAAAATATCATGTTGCCTCTATATAAATCCATGGTACGCCCACATCTTGAATACTGTGTGCAGATGTGGTCGCCCCAACTCAAAAAAGATATATTGGAATTGGAAAAGGTTCAGAAAAGGGCAACAAAAATGATTAGGGGTATGGAACGGCTTCTGTTTGATGAGAGATTAATAAGACTGGGACTTTTCAGCTTGGAAAAGAGATGGCTAAGGGGAGATATGATTCAGCTTTATAAAAACATGACTGGTATAGAGAAAGTAGATAAGGAAGTGCAGGATAGGTCCATCAATGGCTATTAGCCAGGATGGGCAGGGCTGGTGTCCCTAGCCTCTGTTTGCCAGAAGCTGGGAATGAGCGACAGGGGATGGATCACTTGATGATTACCTGTTCTGTTCATTCCCGCTGGGGCACCTGGCCCTGGCCACTGTCAGAAGACAGGATACTGGGCTAGATGGACCCTGGGTCTGACCCAATAGGGCCATTCTTATGTTCTTGGATGTCATGGGAAAGCCTTTCCATGCAGACTGCCACAGGGCCAGGGATCCCAGGGACTCCAGACTCCCAGCAGCCCAGGAAGCCAGATGACCCAGGAGACTGGAAGCCTAGGGGTCCCCGACTATATGTCAGTGTTTCCAGTTCACAAGAAATTTTGAACAATTTGGTTTTGTTCTGTTTCGGAACACAGTCAAATTTCAAAGTGCCAAAATCTCTCAAACTGGAAATCCCAAATTTCTGCCAGCGGTAATCCTTAGACTGTGACAGATCTGTGCTTCCCTATTTATTTTCATTGATGACTTGGGCACTAACTCTGCCATAGACTGCTTTCATCTCATTGATAATTCTTGGCACTTATTTAGTACATTTCATTTGTAGTTGTTTGTCAGTTATAAAACCTATGGCAGTTAATACCCAAATCAACAGTTATCATGAGTAGGGGATGACAGGCCTACCACCAAACCTTAAGGTGCCATTCATCAATAAACATCTCAGATGTCTGAGATGAGACAGAACAGGCATGTTAAGCCCGATGCCCAGTTAATGTAGATCAGCAGGAATGCCCTGGAGCACTAAGTGACTTCAGTGGGGTTGACTGAGGGTCTGGCAAGTTAATTCTTAGAGCCAAATTCTGTTCTCAGTGGCACCAGTGTAAGTCTGGAGTAACTCCACTGAAGTCTGAAGAGTTACTCCAGATTTATATTCTCAGACTCTGCACATGCCTAAAATTTAACTTGAGATGTTCACAAAATTTCAAACTCCCATCCCGAGTCTTAATGTGTAATGATTAAAAGCAGAGTCTGGAACATTCTTAAGTCTCAGCATTAGCTGACCCAATCTTCAAGGGGAAGCAATGTGCAATAAATGAGGTGTCTCACCACTGAATGGTCTCTCTGTCTCCCAGAATCTCCTTGATCTCCTCCCTGCATCTCTGCTGGTGCTCTGGGTGCAGGGCCATGCAGTATAAGAGCCAGGAGATCCCAGTTGCTGTGGTGTCATGACCCCCAAACATGAAAGTGTCTGCCTCGGCACGTAGATCTTCATCAGGTAATCCTTCTCCATTTTCATCCTAATTTTAGAATAGAAAAAATTTGCAATTAAACCTCATGCTTCAGAGTTTAAGACAATCTCTAAGTATTAGAGTTGAGGATAAGACCTAATGTGGTGGGCAGATTATCCCACATCTGCTACTGCAGGGTTCTTACAACTTCACTTGAAGGAGCTGGCCACTGTCAGAGATTGGACTAGATGGGCCTCATGTCTGATCCAGTGGCAGTTCCTGTGTTCTTTTGTTCATGTTCTGCATTCCAACAAGAACCCACAATATGTGTATGTGAATGTATAGACAACCGTCTGAGGAGTTGCATATCAAGAATTAATCAGATCCAACCACTTAGACACCCTGTGGCCACATTGCTGTGTAATGAATTCACATAGGTGGAACTTGAGAAAGAGGGTCAAGTTTCAGGAAGAACCAATTTTGGTGTGACATCAGGCGGTGCAGGTCTGGGTCAGACAAACACAGTCCTTTTAGCTAGAGCTGGGTGAATAATGGATTATTCAGTTCTCTTGCAAGTCTGAAAAAAGTGTTGAAAAATGATTTCATGATGAACCAAAACCATTTTTTCCCCAAAAAATTTTGGTGAATTGAAAAGTTCAATTGAATGAAACATTTTGTTTCAACAAACTTGAAATATTTCATTTAGATTTCAACCATTTTAAAATATTTTGATTGACTTTATTAAAAAACAAGCACATCCAAACGAATTCACTCCTGGTATGAGACTCAATAGGGCTTGTGCCCATTTATAGCCTGTTTGAATTTGACCTATTGCATCCAGACATTCCAACCACACCCAACAGCCAAAAAGATTAGAAAAGGGAGGATTTGGTGAGGAAACTGCAGTCAGCAATGCTCAGGTATCCGCCAATGATACTTAGTGAAATGTGTACATGGTATAGCGTAGTTAGTGCATGTGTGTTCTTCAGGACTCACCTTGGCACATAAAAGAATATCCAGAAAGTCCAGGCGCCTCTTCTTCTGGATCTTTTCGAGCTCTCGTTCATCCTTGAGCCACTCCTTCCTCTCTTTGATCACCTTCTCTAGGGAAAGAATGATCAACATATGATTTAGTTAAAATATCACTGTGATTCACTAGTAATTCAATCACCTGGGAAGGCAAATGGTGGAAGCCCCATCACTAGATACATTTAAAAAAGGACCAGTCAAATCACTAGAAAAGAGAATACTTTGCACCTTTCAACAGAGAATCTCCAAGTTCTTTACATTCAATATTCTCAGAACGCTTCTGTGAAGTATGTACGTTATGTGGTATTTCCCCCTTTTCCTGGGTAAGTAAATTTAGGGCACAGAAGTATTAAGTGATTTTGTTTCAAGGTCACATGAGAAGTCTGTAGCAAATGCAAGAATATATCTCAGATCTCCTGGCTCCAAGTCCTGTTATAATCACAAAACCATCTCATGGACTAGATCAATAGATTCTCCTCTCCTACCTTTTTGTTCCAGGACCACTTAGTAAGACAAGGATTATCTCATGGGTCATATTCCCATCCCATTGCAACATTCAAATCCCACCACTGCCTGATTCTCATCAGATTTCATTCTGCAGATTGCCAGGCAGGTCTCTGTGTACTGATTGTACTCCATGAGTGCAGTTTGAGAACCATTGGATTAAATGAGATAGTACTCTAGATTTCTTTCTTCTCTGATTCCACTGGATGATTCAATTAATGGACCAGAATGTTGGGTTCTTCTGGTTAATGGAGTTTCCCTAAAGTATAAATTTCAGGACCCAGGTAATCTGAGGAACATTCACGGTCTTTACCACCACATACCCCCCTTTTTTAAATCTAATATTTTCCAGTATGTCTCCCCTGCCTGCCCAGAAGGCCATCCCTCTTAAAAAACCCAGTATCTTGAGCATGGTTAATGTCTCAGTTGTACAGATGAAAGTCTTGAGTCAAGAGAGGAAAGAAATACCTGTATGGCGATGGACTATTCTGCAGGCATTCCGGAAGCGACACCCAGGAGGACTGAACCAGTAGATGAGGTCATTGTGGTACAGAAACGTCCTCGTTCTCTCTTGTACCATGGCTGTGAGCTGACGTATAGCTTTGAGAAATATATTCTCGCTAAAGGGAAGACAAAAAAGGGGAGTTTAATGTGTGTTAATTATGGCTGTCGAGCAATTAAAAAAATTAATCGCGCTTAATTGCACTGTTAAACAATAATAGAACACTATTTATATAAATATTTTTGGTTGTCTTCTACATTTTCAAATATATTGATTTCAGTTACAACACAAAATACAAAGTGTGCAGTGCTAACTTAATATTTATCTTTTATTACAAGTATTTGCACTGTAACAAAACAAAAGAAATAGTATTTTTCAGTTCAACTAATACGAGTACAGTAGTGCAATCTCTTTATCATGAAAGTTGAACTTACAAATGTAGAATTATATAGAAAGAACTTGCATTCAAAAATAAAACAATGTAAAATTTTAGTGCCTGCAAGTCCACTCAGTCCTACTTCTTGTTCAGCCAATCGCTTAGACAAATAAGTTTTTTACATTTGCAGGAGATAATGCTGCCTGCTTCTTGTTTACAACGTCACCTGAAAGTGAGAACAGGCGTTCTCATGGCACTGTTGTAGCCGGCATCGCAAGGTATTTACGTGCCAGATGGGCTAATGATTCACATGTCCCTTCATGCATCAACCACCATTCTAGAGGACATGTGTCCATGCTGATGATGGGTTCTGCTCGATAACAATCCAAAGCAGTGCAGACTGACGCATGTTCATTTTCATTATCTGAGTCAGATGCCACCAGCGGAAGGTTGATTTTCTTTTTTGGCGGTTCGGGTTCTGTAGTTTCCGTATTGGAGTGTTGCTCTTTTAAGACTTCTGAAAGCATGCTCCACACCCTGTCCCAATCAGATTTTGGAAGGCACTTCAGATTCTTAAACCTTGGGTCGAGTGCTGTAACTATCTTTAGAAATCTCACATTGGTACCTTCTTTGGTTTTGTCAAATCTGCAGTGAAAGTGTTCTTAAAATGAACAACATGTGCTGGGTCATCATCTGAGCCTGCTATAACATGAAATATATGGCAGACTGCAGGTAAAACACAGAGCAGGAGACATACATTTCTCCCCCAAGGAGTTCAGTCACACATTTAATTAATCAATTACTTTTAACGAGAGTCATCAGCATGGAAGCATGTCCTCTGGAATGGTGGTCAAAGCATGAAGGGGCATACGAATATTTAGCAGATCTGGCATATAAATACCTGGCAAAGACGGCTACAAAAGTGCCATGCGAACACCTGTTCTCATTTTCAGGTGACACTGTAAACAAGAAGTGGGCAGCATTGTCTCCCGTAAATGTAAACAAACTTGTTTCTCTTAGCGATTGGCTGAACAAGAAGTAGGACTGAGTGGACTTGTAGGCTCTAAAGTTTTACATTGTTTTGTTTTTGAGTGCAGTTATGTAACAAAAACAATCTACATTTGTAAGTTGCATTTTCACAATAAAGAGATTGCACTATGTTACTTGGATGAGGTGAATTGAAAAATACTATTTCTTTTGTTTATGATTTTTACAGTGCCAATATTTGTAATAAAAATAATATAAAGTGAGTACTGTACACTTTGTATTCTGTGTTGTAATTGAAATCAATATATCTGAAAATGTAGAAAAACATCCAAAATATTTAATACATTTCAATTGGAATTTTTGTTTAACAGTGTGACTAAAACTGATTAATCGTGATTATTTTTTTAAATTAATCGTGTGAGTTAACTGTAATTAATCGACAGTCCTAGTGTTAATTAAAGAGGGACATTTATGCTACCTCAGTGCAACTTCATACTTTCCCACCACCACCACCCACAGGAATTTGTGCATTTTCCTTGCTTTTATTGAAAATCCCAGCCTAAATTGCTTTCCCAAAGTCACACAAGAAGTCTCTGGTACAGCCAGATATTAAACTCAGAGCTCCTGAGTTTGAGACCAATGCCTTAAAGGCAAAACCACTGTTCTTCTCATACAGACCTGTTTTGGCAGTTGCTTTGATAACTGAAGGTGCATTTCAGCATGCTATCTAAAGCCATCAAGCCAACGTCCTCAAAGATATCCAACGACTTGTCCTTTGTTATCCGCTTGTCCCATTTATCCTAATGTAAAAAAGAGAGGTCAGCATTCATAAAGCAAATGGAATTTCTCAGATCACTAAAATCCCAGCCATCATCCTTTGAATAATTTCTTTGTCTGTAGGATCCAAGATTCATTTGCAATCTGTACAATATTAGGGGTATGGCGTAGAAGTGAAGAAACGGAGGCTTTGTGGTTGAATTAGAGCATATCTTTTAGAAAGACATCCAATCTTGATTTAAAGATTTCAAACAAGGATGAATTAAACATTTTCCTCACTAATCTGTTCCAATAGTTGATTATGACTCACTCTTTTATGTATGCAGTGTAGTTGTAGCCATGTCGGTCCGAGGATATTAAAGAGACAAGGTGGATGAGATTGGGTAGTTAAGGAATTACCATGAAAGAGTTAGACAAGGTGATTGGACCAACTTGTGTTGGTGATAGAGCTTGTCAGTCCAACCAAAGTTATTACCTCACCCACTTTGTCTCACGCTTTTATGGCAATTCCTTAACTACCCAACCCTGCTGATACGGCATAGCTGATTTTAATATCCTGAGTCCACTGTTTTGGCTGCCCCTCCGATATATACATTCAACTTGTGGAGTGACAGCATTAAACAAATTCCATTCCATACGTTATTCATAATACTTTATTCTTGTTGAGAGAGGCCAAGTCTACACTAGCATTCTGTCTGCAAAACTTTTGCCATTCAGGGGTGTGAAAAAACACCCCCTTGAGCAGTATCAGCTTTTCCAGCATACGCACTGTGTGCACAGCGCTATATCGGTGGGAGACGCTCTCCCGATGACACAGCTACCACCACTCGTTGAGCTGGTTTTATTATGTTGACAGAACAGCGCTATCCTATTGGCATGACACGGCTACCCGGGCGATCTTACAGCAGCACAGCTGTATCGGTACAACTGTGCCACTGTAAGCTTGTAAGTGTAGACAAAGTGTACAAAGTGTAGACATGGCCAGAGACACAATAAGTGAGGAATTCACTATGAAGCAGTAATGTTAACGGGGCCCCACCCCTGCTCCTCTTGATGCCACTGACTCAGGGGTAAGAAGACAGGGTTGGGAATGTACTCTACTAGGCCACTGCTGGATGGAGTCTAGGGCCGTCCCTGAGACTGGCCCACATTGGTAGCCAGATGTGATTTATTTCTAGGATGGAAATGGTGAGGAACATCTCACGCCAGCTTGTCTCACTGTATCGAATGAGCATAAAGTTCAGCTTGACAGGCCTTACGTTTCAGTGTGGGAAGGGGAAGGTTCAGAATGACGACAGTAGCAGAGGGTTACCTACCAACATCACTTTGGTGGAATCCGCCATCAGCGACACATAAGATTTCAAAATATCATTATGAAATGCAGGAGTCAGCAGTCTACGGTGTTGGAACCACTTTGGTCCATGTAAAACGATTAATCCTTTCCCTGAGGAGGGAAACACACAGTTTTAAGCCTTCTGGATTGTGTCAGAGGGTCTGGACTTCTGTCCATAACTTACAGCTCATGACAAAAGAAATCAGACTGCTTAGATGGGCTTAACAAAAGGCATCACCGAAACAAGATAAACCCAGACGATCTGGGCTGTGAAAGGTGGAATCTGGGCTTGTCTACACTATAAGTTACATCAGCATAACTTAAGTCTCACAGGGGTGTGAATAAGCCACCCCCTGAGCAATGTAAGTTACACCAACCTAAGCACCAGTGTGGACAGCACTATGTTGCCGAGGTGGTTTTATAATGCTGATGGGAGAGCTCTCTCCCATCGCCATAGAGTGTCTTCACCAGCTGCACTATAGCTGCATCTGTGCAGATGAGCCGTTGTAGCACTTCTAGTGTCGACTAGCCCGAAGAGACGGTGTTATGCCCTTGAAAGACAGCTGTTAATCGAAAAAAGAGTCTTTGTATTCATAATGGTTTATCTTGGAGAAAATGCAAACCCCTGCTGTGTGTGTACATTGCTGGAGAAAACTGGGTTGGAAAGCAGGGGTAGCTGTCCTAAATAAAGTATAACGTGGCCACAAATACATTTTTTAGGCCAGGTCTACACTTAAAAAAATTGCATCTTCACAGCTGCATCAGTGCAGCTGCGCTGCTGTAGCACTTTAGTGAAGACGCTCTATGCCCATGGGAGAGAGCTCTCCTGTTGGCGTAGTTAATCCACCTCTGTGAGCGATGGTAGCTCTGTCGGTGGGAGAAGCTCTGTCTACACTGGCACTTAGGTTGGTATAACAATGTTGCTCAGGAGTGTGGATTTTTCACTCCCCTGGCGATGTAGTTATAGCGAAGTAATTCCCTAGTGTAGCGATGGCCTTAGGCTGGAAGTTGGAAGGTGGTTTATAACCATCAGAGAAGTGAGGTTCTGGAACAATGTCCCTATAGGAGTTGTGGGGACAAACCACCTAACTGGTTTGAAGATGTAGCTTGATACATTTAGGAACAGGATTATACGAGGGGGTTGCCTGCAGTGTCTGGGGACTGTACTTGATGACCCAACCAGTCCTTTCCAGTCCTATGTTCTATCTCCCTACTAGCTTTTAGGATTCTAGCTCAACAGGACCAGGGACTTTATTTGCATCAGTCAATCACCCTTGTGCAGCCGTCTCTACTATTTCGGTCTGTTGTTGTGCATATAACTAGTCTTATTTAGTTCACCTAGATATACAATGCCTCTCACAAAGCATCTAAATGCTAAGCAACTAAATTGTGTGTGGTGACAGGGGGGTGTATACGCTCTACAAAGCTACATCCTATCCTGTGCCACCTTTGTGCTCCCATTTCTCATGGAGGAGAGGGCAGGATTCCCTGGAGATCTTTGGCATGGCTGTAATGCACAGAGCATACGTCAGGAAGATGGTGTGCAAAGATGGCTGAAGGCTCCCTTTTGCTTTGGCCTGAAGCTGGGGCCCTTACACGGAGATCCCTATGCTGACTGCTTTAACTTGTGTTGGCCTTTAACAGCCACAAGGAGGCAAGATTAGAGCTCCTGATTCCCAGCCTTGTGGTCATTGACGTACACCAGGACTTCTCAGCCAATGAGAATCAAATTAGAGTGGTCCATAGTGGGGTGGTGGAAAGCAGCAAAATCTCACGGCTTCTATGGGATCCCTGGAAGGTTAGGAAGGGGCAACTTGCTCCCTCACCTTGTTCTCCTGATGCTCTCATCCCATCCCTTCTCTGGCCCCCACCAGGTCCTGAAGCAGCTGCTTCCTTCTCTCCCCACCCACACAGACTCAGCTGCAGGGGAGGGGACAGATGAATCTTCAGTACTGGGTCTTTGAGCAGGTGGAGTGAGTTTCACCCCATAAGATCTCTTCCTCTTGTATTAATTTAGATGGAATAAATGGGCCCAAGAGCCAAGCGTGTTAACATAACCCAGTCACGGTCCAACATTTAACAGTTTCAAACATGGTTCAGGGTTTGGTGTGCAGAAACCCCAGCCTCCTTAGTACCAGGGCAAATGCACCATTACAAACCCTTTTAACCCCTTAGTAAAGATACTGGAAAAGAAGAAAAAACAGTTCAAGCATTTGAAATGTAAAGTCTCAAGTAAGGCTTTCATTGTAACCACATCCCTTGTTCCCTTTCCCTTTAGCTGGAGAGAAGCTTTTAAGAAGGACAAACACCCTTGTGAGACAGTCTCTTACATGGTACCAAAGACGGTAATAACTGTCCTTAGTGGGGAGAGAGAAGTTAGTTGAAATGGCCTGGAGCCGATCCTATTTCCTAAGAGACAAAACAAGAGAACACCCAAAAGGGGAAGGAAAAGAACAGCAAAGATAGACATTGCAGCTTCTGTCTTTGGTGTTGACTTTTACTTGCAACATCAGTGCTGAAAAAGCCCTAGGTGATAAGATTATACGCTGCGCCTCTCAAAGACCCGGCAAACACGTACTAGCTTTGGGCTGTTTCGGACATTGCCGTTAGCTGCCTTTTTGGTCACAGGCTCACAGCAGATTCATAGATTCCAAGGCTAGAAGGGACCACTGCGATCATCTATTCCACGGGTTTTCAAACTTCATTGCACCGCGCCCCCCTTCTGACACAATGGTGTCACGCTGGATCCCGGAGATGCAGGAGAAAGTGGGGGTGGCAGCCATGATGGTAAAGCTCGCCCTTTCCCCTTCTTTCCATCAGCCATCATCACACTAGGTGGCTTTTTCCCCAAAATGTCTCTTTCTTTTTAAGGACTTCAGAAGGGAGTGAGAGGCAGAAGAGCCCAGCCCTTTATTATTTCATCCACCAATTAGGCCTAGTCTCTGACACAAAGATTTTGGTCCTTTGATTTCTAGTCCTCCACTTCTCTTGTTTACCAGGCACGATCTGAACACAGCCCTTGAGTTATAGCCGGAGGCTTTTTTGTGTGGACTAGTTCAGTCTCTATCTCCGTTTTGCACCTTTTCCCATCAACATTTATGGTTCTAGGTTGTTGTGACACTTTATACATTTCCCACTCGCTTTTCACAGTTGGGCTCACAAGTCGGGTAAATTTATCCCAACAGTCCCCAATTATGTAATGTAACGTGAGAGCCAAAAAGCATACGTACCAGTCCATGGGACAAAGAAATGATAGAAGTCATCAGCCTTCGGATCTGAAAAACGCACCAGAGATGTGTGTTTTAATGGAGACAACTTTGCCTTCTAACGCAAGCTATGGCAGTTAAATCAAGGGGTCATGCAGGGTGGTAAGTTCTCGCCCTCCCCTGACATCCTATACTTCAGTAGGAAAAAGCAAAGCATTTACATGGAACCCATTAAGGGCTAGATTGTGGCTTTTAAGCTCCAGTGGGTGCTGGTAGTGCAGATCTGCCCTGCCCCAACTGGAGGTTGTGCCATAGACAGATACAGTGGTCAGGATTCTCACTGCTGCTCCGATAGCCTACATACGCTGATAACAGCCTGCACGGAGCTGGGAGAGTATTATCTCCATGAAGGGACTCCATTGGGCATTATCCTTGTCCCTCGCCCGCAAGCCCCATTGCATGGGGTGTGCTCTGGGGCAGGGCTGTAGCTGGCACCAGCACACCCATTCTGGCTTGCACCACCAGCCATACGAAGCCCTGGGGATGACTGCAGAATTTACACCAGAGGCAATCTTGGTCGCCGGAGCAGCCCATAATCAGGAGGGCAGAAATGTCAGTTCCAGCCCACTTTGCCTCCCTTGTCCCTGGGCACGTGGCCCAGAATCTCAGCCAGTTTCTCCCAGCGCTGCTGGCTGGGCTGGGGAGGAGGCGAGCAATCTGACAAGACAGGCGGGGGGATGGGAGCAGAAACAAGCCCTACATTTAGATCGATGTATAGGGAAAGGTCATTGGACTTGAGGTCGGATTGGGACAGAGGTGCTTTCCCTAATCTTGGAGTGAAGTCCACGTAGGATAGGGAGGGATGGCAGGTGATTTTATCTCAGAGCTCAGACGGCAGGGCACACCTGGCAGCCACTCTTGAGAGGACTCTCTTCTGCCTCTCGCCTTCCTTCAGAAGCAAAGTCCATCAGCTGAAGGGGCGTGGAAGGCACTGGGTTAACAGTCCTCTTTAGAGTCACCGAGCAGGTATGATTGGGCAGTGTGTGCGCAGGTCCAATAAACCTGTGGCTGCCAACACACAAACAGCGCAGATGTTTGCCCCTGAGACCTTCAACACCAACACCACTTGAATTAAAGAAGCACCTCCTTTGGCTGTGATGAAGGAGAGTCATATCCTCACAGCAGCCAGCCGCTAGAGGCCGATATGTTCACACAAATTAACTCAATGTGCCACGCAAGCTTCCACCACGCTGCCCCTCAGAACCACTGGCTACAGGGACAACCTCCAGAGGAGAAAAGGGTAATCCAAGCCCCGCGCCTAGTCAATCCAGGGCTGAACTGAGACGACCATGTCCAGCTGGTCTCAGAAAGCTCTTCAGAAACCGGGCGGGAGTTCGGAGAAGAGCAACAGAAATGATGTATGGGGGTCATTAAGGAAGCTCAAAACAGCTGAATACATGTGTCTTAGCTAAGCAACAGCCATCAGGGGCCGAATGGTCTCCAAATATGTAAACAGTATAAACCACAAAATAGCAGAAGAATTATATGGGGATGCAAGTTGGGAGAGGGGAGGTGTGGTGGGGGAGGGGGTGTAGGAACAAATAGGATAAAATGAGTAAAGTTGTCAGAAAGCTCTTCAGAAACCGGGCGGGAGTTCGGAGAAGAGCAACAGAAATGATGTATGGGGGTCATTAAGGAAGCTCAAAACAGCTGGATACATGTGTCTTAGCTAAGCAACAGCCATCAGGGGCCGAATGGTCTCCAAATATGTAAACAGTATAAACCACAAAACAGCAGAAGAATTATATGGGGATGCAAGTTGGGAGAGGGGAGGTGTGGTGGGGGAGGGGGTGTAGGAACAAATAGGATAAAATGAGTGAAGTGAAAATTTAGGCTCAGATACTCAAAGATATTTAGGCACCTCACTGCCAGTGAAAATCAATGTGAGTTAGGAACTTAAATACCCTTGTGGATCTGGGCCTTAGGCTGTATTTCAAACAAATGTTTCCTGACAGTTCAAGCTTTGAGCCTGTGAAATACACAATAAGAAAGAGATACCATGGTGATGAGGGCCATGTAAGCAGATAGAAATAATCTGGCATTGGCAAGGGGATGGAGTAGATTATTATGAGGGTTTTTTCTTTCTTTACCATCTATGGTATTGATCTATCTGTTTTAGGGTTTCTATAGCACCTCAGCACTTCTCAGATTCAGCAAAGTTGCCAGGAAGTGCTATCTGCGTTTGTGCACTGTAGACCCCTACCCACTAGCTATTGGGCTGTCACCACCAATCCAGTTCATGTAAACCACTAAACTTCAGAGGTGGAATCCTGACCCCATTGACTTCGGCGGGTCCACGATTTCACCCTTTACTGCGGTTCAGATTCTAGCTGCTGACCTGTAGGTGAAAGGTTCTGTCTCCCACCATTACCAATCTCCTAAGCCTGCTGGTTTTTCAAACACCATTCTGCTCCTTAGAGCATGGTAAAACAGATTCTAGGAAGTGGTATTAGGCTCATCCACCGAGCATACTGCTCAGAGCTAGTTCATTGCTTTTAGGTAAGTGAAGCAGCAGGACCTGCTTTCCATGTGTAACCCACTGGGCAGCTAGTGTTGACGGTCCCCCTCTGGGTCTGAGGCACAGAGGATACAAGTACAGACACTGCTAAGGAGTCAGACTCTTCAGCTTATGCTCTAGCGGCTCATTCATTTAGCCCTGGAATTTCCCAGTTCAGTCTCTGGTATGTCAGCCAAGGTGGCGGCCGTCACACAGGCAATTTGCTGACAGACGTTTTGTGTTCTTGGAAGGCTATGCAAATAATTGCACAGGGTAAAATTCACTTCCATACAGGGGGTTTGCACCTAGCCTATGCACAACTTAACTTCCATTTTAGTCTGTTTGGAGGGTCTCATAACCCTTGGCTGGCCCTCTGCGCATGAATGAATTTTGTTGTTCTGAGTTCACTTTGGTTTTTAACTGAATCTTGCAGTGCACACCTACACTGGGGTCCCTGAGGACGATCAAAACAGCTGAATATGTGTTAACTGCAAAACAGGAGAGGAATTATATAAGGATGCAAGTTGGGGCCTGTGGGGGGTAAGGGGTGTTAACAGGTAGGAGCAAATACAGTAACTCCTCACTTAATGGCCTCCTGCTTAACGTTGTTTCAAAGGTACGTCGCTGCTCAATTAGGGAACAGGCTCATTTAAAGTTGTGCAATGCTCCCTTCTAATGTCGTTTGGCTGCCTGCTCTGTCCACTGCTTGTAAGATTCTGTGGAAGAGCAGCGACTTTACAAGGGAGCATTGCACAAGTTCCTCTTCTCTGCCTCCTCCCCCTCCTATCCAGTGCTTTCCCCACTGCCAAACAGCTGTTTGGCGGCACTTAGGACTTTCTGGGAGGGAGGGGGAGGAGTGGAGACGCAGCGCTTCCCCGCTGCTCTCCCTCCCTCCCAGAAAGTCCCTGCTCCTTTCCCCCCGTCCCCCCAAAGTCCTAAGCAGCACCAAACAGCTGTTTGACGGCGCTTAGGACTTTCTGGGAGGGAGGGGGAGGAGTGGAGATGTGGCGCTTCCTTGGAACCTAACCCCCCGCATT
The DNA here is from genome assembly GCF_028017835.1 of Emys orbicularis. NCBI lineage: Eukaryota > Metazoa > Chordata > Testudines > Emydidae > Emys > Emys orbicularis. Next base: position 6,286,897 of record NC_088690.1, on the reverse strand, counting down.
TACATTAAATCTTATGGGAAAACTGGATTCGTTTAACATCGTTTCACTGAAAGTTGCATTTTTCAGGAACATAACTACAACATTAAGTGAGGAGTTACTGTAGTTCTATAACAAGGCTACAGATTTCAAGATATCAGCACTCCACTAAAAGTGGACTTTGGTGGCAGGAACACTTAGCAACAGTAATCCTAAGACCATTTTTCCTTTCATAGTTTTGGCCCAAGCAAGGGGGCATGGGGGCGTCATTTTAGCTCCCTGCTTCAGGTGCCAAAATGTTGTGGGCTGGCCCTGACTTTGGTGGCAGGAACACTTAGCAACTGTAATCCTAAGAACTCAGAAATAAAGTTGCATGTTCTCACCTCCTCTGCTATATACGGCCTTGGCGTATTCAGGGTGGTAGATATTCAGGAATCCTAAGAAACCTCCAAACCATACAGAGTGAGCACATGGGTATTTCTCTGCCCAAGATATGACCTTGTTGAGTTCTTGATCTTGAAGCTGTAATGATTTTTTACAAAGAAAAAAAATACTGTTTATGGAGAAAATAAAGGCACAGTAAGGGATGGTCTCGTGGTTAAGTATTGATGAAGGTTTATATTATGGTAGCACCTAAATATATCAGGATTGGGGCCGCATTGTGCTGGGAGCTGTACAAACACAGAAGAAAGGCAATCCCTGCCCTGAAGAGCTTAGGCACTGGACTAAGACGCAGCAGACTTAGGTTCAATTCACAGCTCTGCTACTGATTCCCTGTGTGACCTTGGACAAATCAGTTAACGCCCCTGGGCCAGTTTGTGATAGTCTGAGTAGCACCTTCCCCATCCCACCAATTGTTCCCATTGATTTCAGTGGCTGTACTTGTGATAACGTTATTAGTCTACCTAGGAAAGATCATTCCAGTCTGGGCCTCTGTATCTCAAATGGGGATAATATGATTTTCTTTCTCCTACTGTTTGCCTGTCTCATCTACTTAGATTGTAAACTCTTTGCAGTGCCTAGCACAATGGGACCCTGAACTAAAGAGAGGTCTATGGGTGCGGCTATAAGAGAAACAATAAATACAAGTATTAATTAACATGATTCACATCGAGGGTTGCCAACTTTAAACTCGCACAAACCCAAACACCTGTGCTCCACCCCCTGCCCCGCCCTGCTTCTGAGACCCCACCCCTGCCCCACCCCTTCTCCAAGGCCCCACCCCCTGCTCACTCCATCCCCCCTCCCATCGCTCACTCTCCCCCACCCTCACTTGCTCGCTCACTTTCACTGGGCTGGCTCTGGGGTTTGGGCTGCGGGAGGGGTAGAGGGCTCTGGCTGGGGATGTGGGCTCTGGGGTGGGGCCGGGGATGAGGGGTTTGGGGTGAAGGACGGGGCTCTGGGCTGGGAGGTGGAGCTGAGGGGTTTGGAGTATGGGAGGGGGCTCTGGGCTGAGGCAGGGGGCTGGGGTGTGGGAGGGGATACGGGCTCTGGGCTGGGGGTGCGGGTTCCAGATTGGGGCCAGAAACGAGGAGTTCAGAGTGTGGGAAGGAGCTCTCGGCTGGAACAGGAGGTTGGGGCACGGGGGGGTGAGGGCTCCAGTTGGGGGTGCGGGCTCTGGTGTGGGGCTGGGGATGAGGGATTTGGGGTGCAGGAGGATTCTCCCGGCTGGGGCCGAGGGGTTTGGAGAGTGTGAGGGGGATCAGGGCTGGGGCAGGGGGTTGGGGTGTGGGAGGGGCAGAGGGGGGCAGGATCCGGGCGGCGCAGCTCCTGGAATCAGCTGCATGTCCCTCCTCCAGCTCCTAAACGGAGGCGAGGCTAGCTAGTTCTGTGCGCCGCCCCCCGCAGCTCCCATTGGCTGCGGTTCCCAGCCAATGGGAGCTGCGGAGCCGGTGCTCAGGAAGGCAGTGCATGGAGCCCCCTGGCTGCCCCTATGTGCAGGAGCCAGAGCGGGGGGACATGCCACTGCTTCCGGGAGCCGCACAGAGCCACAGCAGGCAGGGAGCCTGCCTCAGTCCCGCTGCGCCACCGACCGGACTTTTAACGGCCCGGTCAGCGATGCTGACTAGAGCTGCAAGGTCCCCTTTCGACCAGTTGTTCCGGTCAAAAACCAGACTCCTGGCAACCGTATTCACATCTGTAGAGTCTAAGGCAGCCTTCTGGTGCTTAGGATGGCAAATACAAGTGTTACCACGTCCCGCCAAAAGTATTGATGATTCAACAAATGAATACAGCCCTCAAGGAGAAAACATTTACAGGCCAAAGAGAAAAACACTCAAAAGAAGTGGCTCTTTTCTCAAACTGGGTAAATATATTTAGGAGGTAAATATCTTGGGTAAATTTATTTAGCAAGAGACTCTCCCTTCTCCTCTCTGCTTGGACTTGGGATAGAAAAAAAGGGGAGTGGGTTCCCAAAGATAAGCAGGCTCCATTGAAAGGAAGAGTCCATTTCGCATCCAGGGAGGCAGAGACTGTCAAGTAAATTTCACACACACACACACACACACACACACACACACACACACACACACACACACACCCCAAAATATTCAAAGCATTAAATGTAGCGAGATCAGTATGAATGGTAAAATAGAAAGGGATATGAATTCCAAAACCCGGGAGGTAAAATTCCAGCTGGGAATTTTAGCTTTCCTCTGATGTGAGACCCCCCAGAAAGCCACTGGCAGCTGCTGATCTGTCTGTGAGACTTGGCGCTGATCCTTGTTACAGCAGAGCCTTGCAATATTTTGGCCCAAGTTTTCAAAAGTGGCCTCAGTTTTGGGGGTACCTCCATTTTTGGGTGCCCAAGGGAGATACCTTGAGCCTGGTTGAATTGTGTTGAGGGTGCTCAGCACCTCTGAAGAAATCAAGCCCTAGATATTTAACATTGAGCACTGAAAAATGCAAGCTTTCCCCCTCCCCCCAATGATGACAGTGGCCTTTACCATTCACACACAAAAACACTGACATCTCCCCATTTCTCTGTAAGTACGGGACAGCAGGGAAGTGTGCTGAGATTACCAAGACTTCATTCGTTTGTGACACACACTCCGACACGCTCCCTAATACATTATCAAGTAGTATCATAAGTAGACCGTACCTCATGGGCATGGCCATACAGCCAGTGCCTTGGCGGGCCTGGGAAACAATCTAGGGCTTTGAGCAGTTGCTGTCTCCTCCGACACAGCTGGATCACTTTCAGCAGCGCATAGGTCAGGCAAAACACAGCAGCCAGGTAAAAAATCCAATAGATGTCCACATGCAGCCAGGCCCAGGAGGGCCCCATGCTGTCCAGCACAGATGTCACGGTGCTGTCAGCCTTTGTCTCTCTTGCATATGCACTGAATTCACAATCTACACACACACACCTATCCCTGTGTGCAGTGGGAGCTGGAGTGAAGAGCCAGGGCTGGACTGCCTCTGAGATATCCTGTTACAGAGCCAAACCGCCCAGATGGAAACCATAAATGTCATGCGACCTATCAGCGATCACACAGGCATGAGGAGAAATGCCCAGTGGCCAGAGGTAAACTGATACCAGTCCACACAACACACGAGTAAACAGACGGACTTTGCAGCATGGTCCGAAGACCAGTACATTCATATCCTGTTAAACCAGCTGGGGAAGTGAATTCCAGTAATTATTTTTACATATATAGAGAGAGACCTTTGTATGTATTTATATACACACACACATACAGACATGTATATATATAATATAGGGGGGCTGATAACCTCAGTCAGAGGTGGTGCTATCCAACCCTTCCCATTATCAGACCATTTTCAGTTGCTTTACTGAAACTGTTTGGGCTGACATTTGCCATTCCGGTGTCTGCCCGCTGGTCGCAGGCAATGTGGGGGAGCGACCTCCCTGTTAGAATCAGGGAACAAGACTCAGATCCTAGGGAGAGGGGAGCAGTTTGGAAAAAGGAACCAAGAGGAGAAGGAAGAGAAACATGGACTTGTAACGATGCTGGTTCTGGTGGGACCCAACGGAGAGTGCCAATTCAGGACAAATTGCTTAAAGCAGGGCAGTTACAGCCCAAGGCTGGGGGTCCTTTGCACACCAAGGCAAACCAAACCAGCCAAACAGAGAAGACTTCGGTTTTACCCCACTGGCTAACCATAAGACACACAACAATTCCCTTAGACACTCCAGTTTCCCAGTATCACCACCAGTGCCACTTGTTATGGGGACAAATGGTTATGAAAACCAATACCCCAGTAAAGAAAAAAGGTTCTCCTGATTCCAAAGGACCAAATCCCAGACCCAGGTCAATATACAAATCAGATCTTCCCCACAAATCTCGCTGTTGCCAATCCTTTAGAATCTAAAATCTAAAGGTTTATTCGTAAAAGGAAAAAGATATAGATGAGAGCTAGAATTGCTTAAATGGAATCAATTACATACAGTAATGACAAAGTTCTTGGTTCAGGCTTGTAGCAGTGATGGAAAAAACTGCTATAAGTTCAGATCAAGTCTCTGGAGTACATCCACAGCTGGGACGGGTCATTCAGTCCTTTGTTCAGAGCTTCAGTTTGTAGCAAAGTCCGTCCAGAGGCAAGAAGCAGGATTGAAGATAAAATGGAGGGGTTTCCAGGGCCTTTTATATCCTCTGCCCTGTGGAAGACCACAGCAGCAAGATGGAGCCTGGAGTCACATGGGCAAGCCACATGTCCATGCATGACTCAGTTCTTTACAGGTGGCAGCCATTGCTCATATGCTATCTTGAACATTCCCAGGAAGACTTCTTATGTGGATTGGAGTCTTCCAAGGTCTATTGTCAGTTAAGTGTTTCTTGACTGGGCACTTAACTTGCAAATTCCTTTCTCAAGAAGCTTTGTACAATATTTGCTGCAAATATATAACAGTGGTTGCACCAATGATCTATACGGTCACAGGTTATATTAACAACATCACAGGACTGTGAGTGGGGATGAGAGGATACTAGGACTGGCTGGGCAAGGAGACTGGGACTGTAATCGGTTGCCTAACCTTAGACACCAAGAACTAAATTCTCCAGTCGTTTTCACCAGGGGTAAAGGAGTGTGACTCTATTGGCTTCAGTGGAGTTTACACCAGACTTACATTGTTGTAAGAGAGATCAGAATCAAGCCCCCAGTTTCAAAAAGCTTGACCTACTGACTTGCCCATGGTCATCTAACGAGTCCAGTAGCTCAAAGGTCTCTAGGTCCCAATGCATTCCTCAGCTTAGAACAAACCAGCAATTAAGAGTTGAGTTACAATTCTTTGTCCTTTTGAGTCCCAAGGTCATCTAGGCCAGACCCTCAACGGATGTAAATCAGAGTGGCTCCCTTGACTTCAATGCAGCTATATCAGCTGGGGAGCTGTCCCATCGATCTGTTATTTGTTGTTTTTTAAGCCTAATGGAACTGCAGAAATTTACAGGTGTTACTTACTTAACCTTAAAGAAGAGGTGAGTGTTTGTGTTTGAATTCATTGAAACCTAGACACAGTGTGTCCTCCTGTTTTACAAAAGGCTAGATCCTGTGAGAGTCTATGGACCTCTTGCAAATGACCGGGCATCCTGAGAGACAGTTTCTGGCCGCTTTGTGTTCGTCTGGTGGTACAAAGGGCACAGACATCTCTCCCAACATGTTGGCTCTGACACACAATGAGTCCCTGGGTACAGCAAACCTGGCATAAACAGTTCCATGCCACCTGCTCCCCCCATAGCTGGATGGGACTTTTCTGGGAGGTCCAGGAGCGGGAGGGGCAGAACTGAAGTATTTTTACTATTACTTCTTTGTATTCTGTCTTCCAGTGATTCCCAATCAGTAGGGAAATCCCTATGGGACTGCTCTTGCCAGAGTAATTTAAAGCAGCCCTTAGGCTGCTTAGGGCAGTGGAAATTTCGCTTAGGTCGCATTTCTTCCCCTGCCCTGGGTTCTTTAGGTGCAGTTCAGCTAGATACAGGGACCTTGCCGTGAACTCAGTGGGAAGATGCTCTAAGCCTCCACAGATCTAGGGTTAAGATCTCTTAGGCCTTTAATACAGTCTCATTTTCCTCTTAGAAATTTCCCATTGTAGCTACTCCCAGTACAGCTCCAGCGGGGGCAGGAACAGTGGGAGCACTTGTGTAGGCATGGCCACCCCCATTGTTTATAACTACCAGGTTGTCTATGCCTGCTTGGAACAGGCATAGACAACCTGCCTGTTGTTTGAAATAGACTAGATTGGATGTGATTGCAGAGCCATTGGCCATTATCTTTGAAAACGCATGGCGATTGGGGGAGGTCCCGGATGACTGGAAAAAGGCTAATGTAGTGCCCATCTTTAAAAAAGGGAAGAAGGAGGATCCGGGGAACTACAGGCCAATCAACCTCAGCTCAGTCCCTGGAAAAATCATGGAGCAGGTCCTCAAGGAATCAATTCTGAAGCACTTAGAGGAGAGGAAAGTGATCAGGAACAGTCAGCATGGATTCACCAAGGGCAAGTCATGCCTGACTAATCTAATTGCCTTCTATGAGGAGATAACTGGGTCTGTGGATGAGGGGAAAGCAGTGGATGTGTTATTCCTTGACTTTAGCAAAGCTTTTGATACGGTCTCCCACAGTATTCTTGCCAGCAAGTTAAAGAAGTATGGGCTGGATGAATGGACTATAAGGTGGATAGAAAGCTGGCTAGATTGTCAGGCTCAAGGGGTAGTGATCAATGGCTCCATGTCTAGTTGGCAGCCGGTTTCAAGCGGAGTGCCCCAAGGGTCGGTCCTGGGGCCGGTTTTGTTCAATATCTTCATTAATGATCTGGAGGATAGCGTGGACTGCACTCTCAGCAAGTTTGCAGATGACACTAAACTGGGAGAAGTGGTAGATACGCTGGAGGGTAGGGATAGGATACAGAGGGACCTAGACAAATTAGAGGATTGGGCCAAAAGAAATCTGATGAGGTTCAACAGGGACAAGTGCAGAGTCCTGCACTTAGGACGGAAGAATCCCATTCACTGTTACAGACTAGGGACCGAATGGCTAGGAAGCAGTTCTGCAGAAAAGGACCTAGGGGTTACAGTGGACGAGAAGCTGGATATGAGTCAACAGTGTGCCCTTGTTGCCAAAAAGACTAATGGCATTTTGGGCTGTATAAGTAGGGGCATTGCCAGCAGATCGAGGGACGTGATCATTCCCCTCTATTCGACATTGGTGAGGTCTCATCTGGAGTACTGTGTCCAGTTTTGGGCCCCACACTACAAGAAGGATGTGGGAAAATTGGAAAGAGTCCAGCAGAGGGCAACAAAAATGATTAGGGTGCTGGAGCACATGACTTATGAGGAGAGGCTGAAGGAACTGGGATTGTTTAGTCTGCAGAAGAGAAGAATGAGGGGGGATTTGATAGCTGCTTTCAGCTACCTGAAAAGGGGTTCCAAAGAGGGTGGATCTAGACTGTTCTCAGTGGTAGCAGATGACAGAACAAGGAGTAATGGTCTCAAGTTGCAGTGGGGGAGGTCTAGGTTGGATATTAGGAAAAACTTTTTCACTAGGAGGGTGGTGAAGCACTGGAATGGGTTACCTAGGGAGGTAGTGGAATCTCCTTCCTTAGAGGTTTTTAAGGTGAGGCTTGACAAAGCCCTGGCTGGGATGATTTCGTTGGGAATTGGTCCTGCTTTGAGCAGGGGGTTGGACTAGCTGACCTCCTGAGGTCCCTTCCAACCCTGATATTCTATGATTCTATGATTCTATTTCTTGGATGTGGGGAAGATCTCATTCAACAGTTAGAGCTTCTATTCCTTGTGTTTTAGAGTATGTAGTGTACTGAACGTTTGAAGGGTTATCTATTTCCTCTCCCAAGAGTTTACTGAGCAGCTTTCTCAGTTTAGCACAAAGGTCATTATTTGTGCACAATACAGTTAAAGGTTTATGAAGGAGTTGTATAACATGTATCTCCCTTTGAGGGATCTGCTTCCACAAAGGGACCTTAAATTAATCTTATCAGTGCTTATGAAGCCACAATTTGAACCCTTAGCACAGTGGTCTTTGTTTTATTTATCTATCAAAACTATTTATTATTGCTATAACCATCAGCCAGAAGGGTAAATGAATTGCTTGCTTTGATAGCCGATAAGCCTTCACAAAGTCAAAGTGGATCTTAGACCTAATCCCAGGTTTTTAACCAAAAATAGTATCTGAGTTTCATGTCAGATTAAATTTACTGGTATTTTCCCCCAAACTGCATACTAATAAAAGGGAATCTGTGTCACATACCTGAGATGTTAGAAAGGTTTTAGCATATTATTTAAATAGAACAAAGGGCTTTAGGAAATCATCTAGGTTGTTTCTTATGCTAATAATTAAAGCTAAGATTATGTCATAGAGGTTACGGAAGTCACAGAGACCTCTGTGACATTTTCCACTTCAGCCCCGGTGGAACTGGAGCTGGCAGCTGGCAGCGTCTCTAGAGATCTCAGCAACTGTGTGTGGCAGGGGCCACCCGCAGCTCTCAGCCGCCACGGTGATGGGGGGGACCCCAGAGCTGTCAGCCACCATGGTGGTGGGTGATGGACCCCCACCCTCCATGCCTGCAGCAGGTCTTGAGCTCTCATCCCCCCATCAGCCCCATTTTGTCACAGTTATTTGTAGAAAAACGTCTAATTTTACTAGGCCAGTGGTGGCATGTTTTGCTTGCCTTAAACATGTTGCTATCAGAGAAAATCTGTAAGGCTGCTCATACCTTTACTAAACTTTGTGCTTTGGTTCTGCCTTCGAGAGTGGATGCTAGACTTGGTAGAGCAGTGCTCCAATCATTATTTAATTAGGATTCCGCTTCCCTCCTCCTGCGTCTTCAGCACTGCTTGACAAACTACCCATAAGTGCAAATATGCTGAGCCCTTGAAGAAGAAATGGGGGTTAATTGCTTGTAAGTTCTTTGAGATGATGCTACAGATTCCTACTTCCCATCCACCTTCTTCTCATTCTCGGTGTCCTGCTGTGGTTTCGCTCGGTTTGCAGTGGAAGGATAGAGGGTGCAGGTCTCCCTTATATACCCTCACCCTCAGAACAGTCTAAGACTCTGAGGGGAAGGGCGGGGTGTGTGTGTGTGTGTGCATGGGTGCTCTGATGAGCACTGTTTGGAAGGTTGGTGCATTACCCATAACCATGACATGCAACAACATCACAAAGAAACTCAAGTTACAGGTAATTTTTATTCATAAAGACCTCAAGTTTGGGCCCAGTAGGAAAGTAATAGTAATGCTAATGGGAAGGGGGTAGGTTTGGAAGATAAAATAAAAAAAGAACAGTTAAAAATCACTTAGAAAAGTTAGATGCCTGCAAGTCACCAGGGCCTGATGAAATGCATCCTAGAATACTCAAGGAGCTAATAGAGGAGGTATCTGAGCCTCTAGCTATTATCTTTGGAAAATCATGGGAGACGGGAGAGATTCCAGAAGACTGGAAAGGGCAAATATAGTGCCCATCTATAAAAAGGGAAATAAAAACAACCCAGGAAACTACAGACCAGTTAGTTTAACTTCTGTGCCAGGGAAGATAATGGAGCAAGTAATTAAGGAAATCATCTGCAAACACTTGGAAGGTGGTAAGGTGATAGGGAACAGCCAGCATGGATTTGTAAAGAACAAATCATGTCAAACCAATCTGATAGCTTTCTTCGATAGGATAACGAGTCTTGTGGATAAGGGAGAAGCGGTGGATGTGGTATACCTAGACTTTAGTAAGGCATCTGATACGGTCTTGCATGATATTCTTATCAATAAACTAGGCAAATACAACTTAGATGGGTTTACTATAAGGTGGGTGCATAACTGGCTGGATAACCGTACTCAGAGAGTAGTTATTAATGGTTCCCAATCCTGCTGGAAAGGTATAACAAGTGGGGTTCTGCAGGGGTCTGTTTTGGGACTGGCTCTGTTCAATATCTTCATCAATGATTTAGATATTAGCATAGAAAGTACGCTTATTAAGTTTGCAGATGATACCAAACTGGGAGGGATTGCAACTGCTTTGGAGGATAGGGTCACCTAGGACACCACAATAATTTATTTGTCTCCCAAACAATTGTAAAGACTATAAAATACAATACTGCACTCCCGTCTCTTCTTTACATCTGAGGACGGGCCCCTAATCAAAACCCGATCTCCAAACCCCACCAAATCTTGGGGTTATTCAATATCTGAACTCAGATTCAGATAAAAATCCCACAAAGAGAGCAATGATGATTAGACAGCTAACTCTCCAGGACACATGGCCAGACAGCATTTTGTGCCTGCTGTCCAAATTTGGAGCCTGCCTCACACGCATTTGGGGAGTGCAAATTTAGAAGCAGAGATGAGGGCGCTCTGCAAGTGTGGCACTCAACATCTTCACATGGGTTTTCAAAATGTTATTTTTTTAAAAATTCTTTTGACTTCATTTTTTAGTAGCTCCCTTCTCAGCTTCTGGAAATCACTTGGGCCAAATCCACAGCTAATTTAGATTGGTGGCATCAGTGGAGTGCCACCAGGGTGATGTCGATATACATCAGCTGAGGCTCTGGCTCATGGTTTTTAAGTGAACTGTGTGCAGGAAAAACAATGTGCTCCTTTGTTATGGAGTCCTGTCCTTTGCTGATTTATGGACCAACAATCTGCCCAAGGAACAACCCACATTACAAACTAAGAAGCTTCCTAATCTCATTTTTCAGGGAAAGAATTTGGAGTAAAAGACCCAGAAAGTGCTGCTTGATCACATGCCAACCTTTTTGTCACATGATCCAGGATGGGCTGGAAGCCTGTAAAAAGCTCTAATATTGGACAATAGTTAATGAAAGTATCATGGTACTGTGTGGAGAGGTGAGAGAGGAGATCACTATGATGAATGGGGGGAGTATGGGAATCTGGAAATATAGGATTTTATATATTCGAACTTGGGTAGGGCAAGATTGTGCCCCACTTTCTCCAGTGTTTTGGAGAGGATGGGGGGCAGTAGGGACTAGCTGGGGGAGAAAGAAGCGTATGGCATAACCCTCAGTTGTCCTCCAGAGTCTCAGCTTCTGTTTAAAAGCATAGGAACTGCGTGATGGGGTTGCCTGTGAGAGCACGGGACTGGACTCCATGACCCAGCAGGTCCCATCTGGTTCTATTTCTTAGGGAAGTCTCTAGCTAGTATAGAGGAGGAAACCTTCAAACTGTGAAGTGAGAGTGACTGATGCAGCAATGAGTTTGCAGAGAGCCTGAAAGAGCAGCTCGGAGAGGTGTGAACTGCCCCATGTGTCTCACTGATGCGGAAGGTGATACTTTAAACGTCAACGCAGTTAACTGTGTCACTGCTCATGTAAAAAGGGAGAGGAAAGGTCCTAGCATAAAGCTCTGTTGCTCAAATTGTATGGAAGGAGGAGAGAGGCGCATGGGAGATATATAATTTCAATGTGCAAGCCTTTAATAACTGTCCGGGGCTGACAAGGGCCCTTTAAGAGAAAAGAGGCCAGACTACCTGTGACTGGTCATCTGACCCCAATTGGGCTTAAGAGAGGGCACCGGGGCCCTACAAGGGAGGAGGGTGGGACAGTTGGCACCTGAGAGGAGTCAGGCACAACAGGTAAGTGCTGCAGGGGAGTTCTGGCAAGAGCTACTGGGCGAGAGCTACAGGAGATCCGGAAGAGAGCGAGCTGAGTTCCGATGGGAGCTGGAACACAACTGGTGAGAACTTGACCAACCCTGGGCACCCTGAGTGGCAGGCTCAGGCAGAGGGGAAGATCCAACATGGTCGGGGAAAGCTGAACCCAGAGGCAAAAGGGTTGGCTCCCCTGAGCAGGGATGGGACTCACAAGCAGGGAGGCGCGGGGAGTGAAACACTGTGGGGATCTCCCAGGGTGAAGGGCTCCAGGAAGAGCCAAGGAAGGAGAGGTTGGGCCTGGAGGGATGTTCCCAGAGCAGGGATCGGAGTCCCAGGCAAGCAGGAGTGGGGAGGGGCCTCTCGTGGGAGACCTGGCTTGAGGGCGGTGGTAAAAGGGTCAAAAGACTGGTGATGGAGAGGTGAACGGCCTGGAGAGCGGGGCCCTGACTCAAGAGCCAGAGGAACTGTGAACAATGGGCTGCTATTGACTCTTGGGTGGGTGCCCTGGCGGTGATGGCCCCGGAGAGGGGGGCTGGAGAAAGCTGTCCCTTTAGATGTTGACTGTGGGAACTGCAGAACGCTTTTACTGCAAGGCCTTTGGGGAGCTGGCAGGTGGGAATATGTTGTGCCCACCGGTGAGCTTTGTGCTGGACACGGAGGCCGAGATTTTTAAAGAGACGAAGGCATCACTGGACTCAGCATTGCAGCACCTAACGGACGTAGGAGGCTACGTTTCATTTTCACAAGGGATTTAGTCACCTTGAGACAGAATCCCGTTGGCAGTGAGGCCACGTCTATACTACACAACTAAGTCGATCTAGCTTACGTCAGCCGCCGCAATAATCACATCGCTCGTGCGTGTCTACAACTTGCTCCTTGTGTCGGCGGTGCGCATCCTCACCAGGAGCGTTCGCACCAATTAAACTGTCAGTGCGGGGCATTGTGGGACAGCTTCTGAACGCCAGCAACAGTTAATATAAGCAACGTGGTCTCTACACTGACAACCTAATTACATTGCCCTTGACTCTAAGCTGCTCGTGGAGGTGAAGTTAGTAAATCGGTGTAGTGGAGGACCGAAATTGGAATGTAGGCATTTGCAGAGTTAGTTCGACGTAAGCTGCCTTGCATCGACCTAACTCTGTAGTATAGGCCAGGCCTCAGTAGGATTTAGGTTGCTAAGTGCCTAAATCACTTTTTAGAATAAGAGGTAGGCTCTTAAATGAATGAGGTGTTGCAATGCTGTGCAGCGACACCTAAATCCCTTTAAAAACCTGGGTCTGGGAGATGATGTTCCTTTCATGGTCGGACAAAAAAGGGAAACTGAGGCTGGGCACACCTCTGGTGCTGTGGCTTGAGGCTGGAGGGTGCTCCAGGAGGGGTCAACCTATGGGGGGTTTGCAGGGGGGCGTGGTTGGTTCTGTTCTCCTGAAGGAGACTCAAGGCCCAAAAGTTTGGGAACCACGATCTTGCTCACGTTGGTGAGCGCACCCTACTGATGTCAGTGTGTCTACTCGTGCAAGCAGCTGATCTAGCCAGTGTGACAATTCCGATGTGCTTCGTTCTCAGGGAAGGTTCTGTTATTATGACTGTTATGTAGAAGCTCCATAGTACAATTTCTTTCCCTTTACCCATTCTGAGCCCTATCCTGATCTCGGAAGCAAGAGGAATACTGCCATTAATTTCAGTGCCAGCAAGATTGTTGTTTTCTGTTTGGAAAATGTTTCCCCCCCTCCACCTGTCGACTACGTTTTAAACAGATTTACCATTTGCTCCCCTATTTGTACCTCAGTGCTGCTGATGGTATGGGCACTGTTTGGGGAACAGTGGTTGGTAAATGCTTCTACAGATCCAGCAGAGGGTGCATAGAGCACACAAATAAGGGTGTGTGAGTTTCATCGAATTAGTAGCTGTTGTTTTATTTAATTTCTCATTGGTGTCAGCCCATAGTGAAACAATCTCCATCCCCATGCAGTTCTGGGAAGTCACCTCCACCCCATCCCAGCCCTGGGATGAACTTGGCCCTAGGTCATAGAATTTAAGGCCAGAAGGGACTGTTACGATTATGTAGTCAGGAGAATTTAGGTTTGAGTCAAATCTGAAGTGAAATTCTTGGCTGTTTCTTACTTTACTCAGCCCTTGTCACCATCATGACTGGTACAGTGAGATCCAACAAGATCTGTGAACATAATGTCCAATGGCTGGCTGATTCGCACCCCTGAGCAGTATCCTTGCTTTACCGGGATAAAAATGGAGCTGGATTATCTGTGTGCTGAGGTGGACACTTTCATGTGCGAGGGTCCCAATACCACGGCCAGTGGGATCTCCTGGCTTGTACATTGCCTTGCCCTGCACCCAGAGCACCAGCGGAGATGCAGGGAAGAGATCAAGCAGATTCTGGGAGACCGGGATACAGTTCAGTGGGGAGATCTCACAGTGTATTTGATGACTTTCCCCCTCAAGATCATTTTCAGGAGACTGATCTATTCTTGAGGGCATTATTCACAAAACCAAGAAGCTCAGCATCTCCTTGGATGCTTTATGTCACTTTGCATCTTGAAGGGCTGTATGTTGGACTTTCATCTTCCTAATTATGAGTGTTACTAGGCTCATTTCAGGTACAAACGGCTTAAGTCAAACAGCGGAGGCCCAGAGATTATCCTACATTAAAAATACAGGTCAGAGAGGCACATTCCCTAGACTAGACACGATAAATCGGCCCCCGCTGGATCGATCACTGCCCGTCTATCCAGCGGGTAATGTAGACAAGTGTGCCACCTTGGCTACACTGCTATTTATAGTTGCGCTAGCATGATGAGCGCTGATGCAAGTATGCGTACAGAAGCAGGGCAATCACACCTCCAGCTCGTAATATAGGTGGAGCCTTAGAGTCACAGCCATTTACTTGATGACTTTGGGGAGCATTTTCAAAAGCACCTAAGTCCCAGTTTCAAAAGTCCCAGAGGCACCTATGAGCCTAAGTAACTGAAGCGCTTTTGGAAATTTTACCCTTTATGACTGAAATAATTTTTACCTTCCCTGATCCCTGTAGAGTCCATGCAACTGTGGAAGAATGAGCTGACTTCCATTCTGCCTCATCGATCGGCAATAAATAAGGTCTGCTTGCAGAATCCCTATTACTGGTGATTGATTTTTTTTAAGTCCCACATCACTAGCCAGTTACAAAAATAATCTTTCAATTTGAGCAAATTTGTGATGGAGCCACCAAGAGGGTCTAGAAATACAAAGCTTCTTATTGAGAGATTCCAGAGGTCTGGAAAAGGGCAAATCTAGTGCCAATCTATAAAAAAGGAAATAAGGACAACCCAGGGAATTACAGACCAGTCAGCTTAACTTCAGCACCCAGAAAGATAATGGAGCAAATAATTAAGCAATCAATTTGTGAACACCTAGAAGATAATAAGGTGATAAGTAACAGTCTGCATAGATTGATCAAGACAAATCATGTTAAACCAACCTAATAGCTTTCTTTGACAGGGTAAAAAGTCTTATGGGTAGGAGGGAAGCAGTAGATGTCGTTTATCTTGACTTTAGTAACGCTTTTGATACTGTCTTGCATGTCCTTCTCATAAACAAACTAGGGAAATACAATCTAGATGGAACTATTATAAGGTGGATGCATAACTGGTTGGAAAACCGTTCCCAGAGAGTAGTTATCCGTGGTTCACAGTCAAACTGGAAGGGCATAAAGAGTGGGGTCCCGCAGGGATCAGTTCCGGGTCCGGTTCTGCTCAATATCTTCATCAATGATTTAGATAATGGCATAGAGAGTACATTTATAAAGTTTGAGGAAGATACCAAGCTGGGAGGGGTTGCAAGTGCTTTGCAGGATAAAATTAAAATTCAAAATGATCTGGACAAACTGGAGAAATGGTCTGAAGTAAATAGGATGAAATTCAATAAGGACAAATGCAAAGTACTCCACTTAGGGAACAATCAGTTGCACACATACAAAATGGGAAATGTACTGGAAGTAGTACTGTGGAAAGGGATCTGGGGGTCATAGTGGACCACAAGCTAAATATGAGTCAATAGTGCAACACATTCTGGGATGTATTAGCAGGAGTGTTGTACGCAAGACACAAGAAGTAATTCTTCCGCTCTACTCCACACTGATTAGGCCTCAGCCAGAGTATAGTTCTGGGGGCCACATTTCAGGAAAGATGTGGACAAATTGGAGAAAGTCCAGAGGAGAGCAACAAAAATGATTAAAGATCTAGAAAACATGAGCTATGAGGGAAGAGAACACTAAGCGGGCACATGCTAACAGTTTTCAAGTGCATAAAAGGTTGTTACAAGGAGGAGGGAGAAAATTTGTTCTCTTTAACCTCTGAGGATAGGTCCTATCTGATAGGAGAAGAAGCAATGGCCTTAAATTGCAGTAAGGGTAGTTTAGATTGGACATTAGTAAAAACTTCCTAACTGTGAGTGTAGTTAAGCACTGGAATGAATTGCCTAAGGAGGTTGTGGAATCTCCATCACTAGAGTTTTTTAAGAGCAGGTCAGACAAAGATCTGTTAAGGATGGTCTAATAATACTTAGTCCTGCCTTAAGTGCAGGGAACTGGAATAAAAGACCTCTCGAGGTCCCTTCCAGTCCCATGGTTCTATGATTCTATGATTGATGATCTCCCCAATTGCCCTCAGAATTGTCAATGGTCGAGAAGGTGGATGATGGTTTTAGCCCAGTGGATTGGGACACATATTATGTGCTGATAAATAAGATTACCCTTGGGGCCTGTAAAAGCCAAAAGATTATTGGGTGAGAAGAATAAATAGCACTGTATTAGGGGCTGAATGATACACTGATTGGCTACATTGAACAGTCAGTGCTAGTGCTGCTTATAATGGTTTGGTTGAATCTTACACAAAGGTCCCCCTTCCTTTCCAGGAGAACGAGAAATTTCAAAAGAAATGAAAAATGATCACAGAAAATACTTCCAATTTTTCGACATCATCTAATCTAATCTAATAATCTAATCAGCACAGTGGCTAAACCCAAATTAGAATTAAACCTATCACTTCAGAGTTTAAACAAATCTCTCTCGGAAGGAACTAGGAGCAGACCTAAAATGGAAGACAAATTATCCCACCTCTGCCGATGTGAGGATTTTTGCACCTTCATCTTGTGCCGGCCGCTGTCAGACAGGATGCTGGCCTACATGGACCTGTGGTCTGGCCCTCTCTGGCAGTTCCAACGTTCCTAGTTGTCTTGGGAAGCTGGGCTTAGGTTTTGCACACTCCGACCGCAAACCAGAGCTGATTCAGAGCTGAGTTTCTTTTTAATTGCCCCAGCGCAGTTGAGGGTGGAGGATGAAAGATCATCATGGGCAAACTGGGTGTGGGTTTGCTTTACGTTTTTCAAAACGTCATTGGTTGGTTTAATAAACCCCAAATGGGGGCTGGTTTGGTTCTGGGTTCTGTTTTACCCAAACAGACGATGTTCAAAGGTCTGGAGGGACGATTCCTGTTTAGGGACATATCTGTATGTAGCACTCTAGAAAATGAGGTTTGCAACAAAGCTATGGCTGCTACTGCAATGGAAGGGGTGACTGGGGGTCTTTCCTTGAAAGACCATGGACTCTTCCAGGATAGATAATATGCTAACAGTACTGAGCTTACAGCCGTGAATGGTTGTTATCAAACAACTGCACACAGCTGGCTATAGGGAACGGTGAGCTCTTTGTAATAGATTTGGAGAACCAGGCTGTCCTATGAAGGGATGGATCTGCACCACACTTGGCATTTTTGTGACCATTCAGAAATAAAATGCAATAACTCTTACCTTCTCTGGCAAATATGGCCTGAGCATAATCAGGGCAGCTGATACTTAAATACACTGAGAAACTTTCCACCCAACAGGAAAGTCATAGAAGTATTTATGGCTCCAAGTCACCACCTTGCCTACGTCATTTTCATCTTGCTGAAACGGCAGCAATAAGGGGGCCGGTGGGGACAGCAGAGGAAAAGAAGATTGTTGACAAAACCTCCTTCCTACGGAGTGTAAGAGTCTTTCCAGAGTCAGACAAATGATCACCAGAGGCTATTACAAACTGGCAATGGCTCATTAGGCATTCAGAGACCAAATTGATGGGTGAAGTGTAAAAAACCTAAATAGAATAGAATGACTCTATTCTGTAGTGCATTAAGCAGCGTGACTAACACCTGTCTTGTGTTTGTTCTCTCATCGTCGGGGGCAGAATTGTTTGCGGCGGGGTGTTTTGTTTTGCAATTGTTTCATAATAAACATACAGGTTGTTATGTGTTTATGATCTATCCAAATATGTCTCCATGTCAGTGCTGAAATGCCAGCTGGCATGAGAGTATTGCAGTGCCGCTTGGCATTTTTAATAAACTCCAAAAGTCTTTTTAATGATCATTATTTATTATTTGTGTTAGTGGAGCACCGAGGCACCCCAGTCATGGGCCAGGACCCCCTTGTGCTAGGCGCTGTACGAACACAGAACAAAACGACGGTCCCTGCGCCAAAGATCTTACAGGCTAAGTATCAGACAAGAGACAACGGATGTATACAGATAGATGGGGGTGTACAAGGAAACAATGAGACAATATTGGTCAGCATGATAGGTTGTGATCTCAGTACATCATCAGTCAAGTTTTTTGTAGGCATCACAGCAAAGGAGAGTTTGGAGCAGGATAACGGGTTGGTGTTAATGGGGAACTCCTCCCAAGCATGAGGGCCAGCATGGGAGACAAGCATGAAGGTGCTTTTTCGAAAGTGCAACAAGTAGGAAATGGAGGCCGGCGTCGCGGGCATAAACTCACTTTCAGACATTCATATTCAGCTTCCTCATACTCACGCAGCGGCTGGTGCAATATTGAAAAGGATCCAAAATTGTCATATGCGGTCCATGGGACAAAAGACAAGAAAACAATTTACCAGGGGCATTAGTGAGAAGAGAGAACCTGAGGGCTGGTAGAGATCAAAGAATGGGCTCTCTCTTTTGCTACATTTTTCAAAAATTAATTTAAGATCTTGACGTGGTAGCTGCCGTTAGAAGAGTCTGAGCTATCCTAGCTAAGAGGTACTAATTTCAGCCTAACCTTCCTGCAAAAGCACCTATATGGGGAAACCCAGACTTACAAATTGGGGGGAAGGGGAGTCTATTATTTGGAAGAATTGACTGAGTAGGGCCAACATATGGATTTCCCAATAAGTGAACGATGAGGGATTTCCTGAAGCAACACTATGACCTGCTACCCTCAGCAGAGTGGCCGTACTTCCAGCTAAAACAAATGCTGAGAGATCAATGTGATCCGGACACTGCCCAAGGCCCCAGAACTACCAGGAACCTTAGAAATGCTTCATAAACTCCCCAGGCTCATGCCCACTCTATGCTTTATTAATTAAGAGGAACTCCATTAGTCTTCAGTTGTATGTGAAAGAACCCCAATGGCAGAATCATAGACAGGACCAGAAGGGTCATCTAGTCTAACCCCCTTCCCCAGGTGCATGTCACGTAATGTTAAAAATGCCTCTGTGTATCTCAGGCTATACTTGATACCACAACTGGATGCCATTGAGGTCACACAACGTAAAGTCCGTATCTTCTGATGTCTGTTGGTGCTTAATAAGGAAAAAGGGACCCTGGTGCATATGCTATGGGACTGTCCAACTGCCAGGGAGCTACAGAAAGAGGTGGATATGGGAGTTCAAATGGTACTTAACTTCAGCAGCCAAACCTCGCCTGGAAATTATATCCTCTGACATGCTGGCTGAGCTGGGTTTCACTGTGCCTCAAAGACTGGTTTTTTGAGGGTTGCAATGATCACCAAGCCCATGAGGTTAGAAACATGGAGGAAACATGGGCAGCCGGTGACCTGGCCGTTGGGGGAGGCTAGCCCCTGGCCCCTTCCCTTGTGTCTGAGGCCCCACCCTTCCTCCTTCACCTCC
Organism: Emys orbicularis; assembly: GCF_028017835.1. Taxonomy (NCBI): domain Eukaryota; kingdom Metazoa; phylum Chordata; order Testudines; family Emydidae; genus Emys; species Emys orbicularis. The sequence continues at coordinate 6,267,424 of NC_088690.1, read as the reverse complement.
CCCCCCCACCCCCGCAGGAGCCCAGAGCATGTCCACTGCGGCCCCCAGCGCCAGGCAGTCCACCCCAAGTCCCAACCAGCCAGGGCCAGTGCAGAATGCCGGGAACTGTAGGAAGGGGCCTGAGGGCGGGGCGGGGTGGAGCCACGCCAGGCTGTTTGGGGAGGCACAGCCTCCCCCAGCCTATGATACCCTCCGCCCATGCCCGGAATACAGCAATGGTATTCAGACATGTTCTAGTTACCAGCCAACGAAAAAATCGCTTATCACCGCAGAGATCAGTGATATGAATTTAAAGACATTTGCAACTTGTTTCTAGATACATTTGAATAAAGACCATTAAGATAGCTCAAAGAGTCCCAGACTTCCATTCCACCTACACCTTCCATCCTTTTCCCTCCTCCCAGTCCCCTCCTTTCCCTTTCATGTACATCTTCTCTTATTTTTTTCAGTAATCCCCACCCAAATGGTTTGTGTCTATGCAGCATTGTTTGATTGTGTCATTTTGATGAGTTGTAAAATTGCATAATGGTCCCATTCCATTGGCGATCCTGTGAAGTGTGCTGTATTTGGGGTCATATAAGAGCTGTAAAATGTTTACCTTTTTGTACTTTTAATTGTTTCTCTATAAACATTAATAGCAATGAATCACAAAAATTGCTCGAAGAAAACATGAGAAAGAGTAAGAGGCGGTACAAACACTGCTGCATGTAGCAATTATTAGCCATGTAAGATACACACCCTTTATATGCTTTGGGCATATTTTCATAATTATAAACATCTTAAAACATAATTAAAAACAGCCCATCGGATAAGAATCAGCTTAGCTAGGGATCTAAGCCCAAGCCTTCTTAGGCAACTTGCTGTACTCAGGGAAAGTCTGAGTAAGTAGTAAGTGTCCCATGGAGGTCCTGAGATTTGGGCTTTGCTGGACTAATTTGAAAGATGAATTCCAAAATCAGGAATCCCCTTCTGAGGATGCCCTTCTGCAATCCTCTAGAGAAATGTTTCTATGGACTCTGAGCATAAGCACTCTGGCTGGTCTTAAATCTTTATTAGTAATGATGTTCCATGAGCCAGAAAGAACCCAGCTTGCTTCTCAGATCCCAGCAGCGAGCAGCGGCCGGCAAACAGGGCGGCTAACAGGGGAGTTTAAGTGGGAGTGAGTCTCATTGGAGGAGAAGGTATCTGTACTTGCGTCTGTCTTTGTAGTGCTTGTATGTGTAGAGGCCTGTAGGGGCAGTGTGCTGAGCCCCGAGCCCTGATTAGGGGGCGGAGCTTGGTTGATTAGGGGGCCTATAAAAGAGGCCTCCCAGCCTAGCAGCGAGCAGCGGCCGGCAAACAGGGCGGCTAACAGGGGAGTTTAAGTGGGAGTTTACAGGGGGAGGTGGAAGGGGAGGTAGGAGGGCGCGGCGGTCGGTGTGCTCTGTCTTCCCAGAGGCTGCAGGCAGAGACCATAGCAGCCATGAGCCAGGCAGCAGGGGACACAATGCAGATGAAAGCATGTAGCAGCTGCGGTATGTATATAGTCCTAGCAGGTGCACCTGATCAGAGGTATGTATGTATGAAATGCCGCCTACTTGCCCTGTTAGAGGAAAAGGTTCGGGGGTTGGAGATGCAGGTAGAGACCCTGGTAGAGTTTAGAAGGGGGTTTGAGCAGCTAATGGAGCAAAGGCAAGGGGTGACTGAAGGGGAATGCTCGGGGGTGCAGGTGGAAGCGGGGGCTATGGTCTGTGAGGGGGGAATGTCGGGGGGAGAACAAGAGCAGTGGAAGCATGTGACCGTGAGAAGCAGGCCAAGGAAAAGGAGGGCTAGTGAGGGGGAAATAGAACTCAGGAACAGGTTTGGGTGTTTGGCTAACGAGGAGGGGACGCAGCAGGTGGTAACTGATGGTGGGAGGCAGAGGAAGAAAAGAAGGGCAGCTAGTCCAATAGACAGGGGGGAGGAGTTGATGGAGACAGCATCAATACTCGGCCCCGGGAGGATACAGGATGGCAATAGGGGGACTATAAGGGAAAATGGAGACAGACAGGAGTTACGGCCGCAGGGAACAGGGGAAAGATTGGTAGATTGCGCTGCCCCTAGGCAAAGGCAGGTTTATGTGATTGGGGACTCCTTACTGAGGAGGTTAGACAGGCCTGTGACCAGGGCGGACCCAGAAAACAGAAGGGTGTGCTGTCTGCCGGGCGCTAAGATACGGGATGTGGACCTGCGGTTGAAAAGGATCCTAAAAGGAGCAGGTAAGAACCCCTTGATCGTCCTTCACGTAGGAACGAATGACACGGCTAGGTTCTCGCTAGAGAGAATCAAGGGAGATTATGCCAGGCTGGGGAAGACGCTTAAGGAAGTTGAGGCTCAGATTATCTTCAGTGGGATTCTGCCTGTTCCTAGAGAAGGACAGCAAAGGGCAGACAGAATTGTGAGGATAAATAGCTGGCTGAGGGAGTGGAGCTATAAGGAGGGCTTTGGGATGTATGGCCACTGGGAGGCTTTCGGGGACAGACAGCTGTTCTCACGGGATGGACTTCACCTGAGTAGGGAAGGAAATAGACTTCTGGGAGGGAGGCTGGCTCATCTCATCAAAAGGGCTTTAAACTAGGAACTTGGGGGAGACGGTTGGGAGATGTCCAGTTAATCTCCACGCCAGATTCCGACACTGAAAAAGAGGGCAAAGAGTTAGATATAGATAGGGGTAGGGAATTGGACATAAGAAGGAGGGGGCGGATGGACACTACGGGGTCCGTACCAAAGTGCATAACTAATGGGAGAAAGGATAGACAGCATACGGTAAGATGTTTATACACCAATGCGAGAAGCCTAGGTAACAAAATGGAGGAATTGGAGCTCCTGGTCCAAGAAATGAAACCTGATATCGTAGGAATAACCGAAACGTGGTGGAACTGTAGTCATGACTGGAGTACAGGTATGGAAGGGTATGTGCTGTTTAGGAATGGCCGGAAAAAAGGTAAAGGTGGGGGTGTGGCACTGTATGTCAATAATGAGCTAAAATGTAAAGAAATAATAAGTGATGGAATGGATAAGACAGAGTCTGTCTGGGCAATGATTACACTGGGTAAAAGAACTACTAGAGCCTCCCCTGAGATACTGCTTGGGGTGTGCTATAGACCGCCGGGATCTAGCCTGGATGAGGACAGAGAACTATTTAATGTTTTTAAGGAAGTAAAAACTAATAAGAGCTGTGTAATCATGGGGGACTTTAACTTCCCGGACATAGATTGGGGAACAAATGCTAGTAACAATAATAGGGCTCAGATGTTCCTAGACGTGCTAGCAGATGAATTCCTTCATCAAGTAGTAGCTGAACCGACGAGGGGGGATGCCATTTTAGATTTGGTGATGGTGAGTAGTGAGGACCTCGTTGAGGAAATGGTAGTAGGGGACAACCTTGGCTCGAGTGACCATGAGCTAATTCGGTTTAAACTAAATGGAAGGATTAACAGAAATAAAACTGTGACTAAGGTTTATGATTTCAAAAAGGCCAACTTTAATAAATTAAGGCAACTACTTAGGGAAGTGGATTGGGCTAACATACTTAGAGAGCTAAAGGCAGATGAGGCCTGGGATTATTTCAAGCTAAAGTTGCACGAGCTGTCCGAGGCCTGTATCCCGAGAAAGGGGAAATGGTTAGTGGGCAGGAGAATTAGACCTAGCTGGATGAGCGGGCGTCTCAAAGGGGCGATTAAGAAAAAACAGAAAGCGTACAAAGAATGGAAGAGGGGACAGATCAGCAAGGAAACCTACCTTATTGAGGTCAGAGCATGTAGGGATGCGGTGAGAAAGGCCAAAAGCCGTGTAGAGTTGGATCTCGTGAGGGGAATTAAATCCAATAGTAAGAGGTTTTATAGCCATATAAATAGGAAGAAAACAAAGAAAGAGGAAGTGGGACCGCTGAAGCATGTAGATGGAGTGGAGATTAAGGATAATCTAGGCATGGCACAATATCTAAATGAATATTTTGCGTCGGTGTTTAATAAGGCTAATGAAGGGCTTAGGAATAGAGGGAGCGGGACAGAGGGGAATAAAGGAGGGGCGATTGCAATTACAGTATCAGAGGTGGAAGCCAAACTTGACCAGCTAAATGGGACTAAATCGGGCGGACCGGATGATCTCCATCCTAGAATATTGAAGGAGCTGGCGCGAGAAATTGCAAGCCCCTTGGCGATAATTTTTAATAAATCTGTAAACTCGGGGGTGGTACCGATGGACTGGAAAATAGCTAATGTGGTTCCTATTTTTAAGAAGGGGGAAAAAAGTGACCCGGGTAACTACAGGCCTGTTAGTTTAACTTCTGTAGTATGCAAGGTCTTGGAAAAAATTTTGAAGGAAAAAGTAGTTAAGGACCTTGAGGTGAAAGGCAATTGGGACAAATTACAACATGGGTTTACGAAAGGCAGATCGTGCCAAACCAACTTGATCTGCTTCTTTGAGAAAGTAACAGACCTTCTAGATAAAGGAAATGCGGTGGATCTAATTTACCTCGATTTTAGTAAAGCGTTTGATACTGTGCCGCACGAGGAATTATTGGTTAAATTAGAAAAGATGGGGATCGATATGAAATTCCAGAGGTGGATAAAGAATTGGTTAAAGGGGAGACTGCAGCGGGTAGTACTGAAAGGTGAACTGTCGGGTTGGACGGAGGTCACCAGTGGGGTTCCTCAAGGTTCGGTTTTGGGTCCGATTTTATTCAATCTATTCGTTACTGACCTCGGAACCGAATGTAGGAGTGGGCTGATAAAGTTTGCGGATGACACAAAGTTGGGAGGTATTGCCAATTCGGAGAAGGATCGGGATATTCTGCAGGGAGACTTGGATGACCTTGTAAATTGGAGTAACAATAATAGGATGAGATTTAATAGTGAGAAGTGTAAGGTGATGCATTTAGGGATGACTAATAAGAATTTTAGTTATAAGTTAGGGACGCATAGGTTGGAAGTGACGGAGGAGGAGAAGGACCTCGGAGTCCTGGTTGATCGCAGGATGACTATGAGTCGGCAGTGTGACGTGGCTGTGAAAAAAGCTAATGCGATTTTGGGATGCGTTAGGCGAGGTATTTCTAGTAGGGACAGGGAGGTGCTGCTTCCGTTATACAAGGCGCTGGTGAGACCTCATTTGGAGTACTGTGTGCAGTTCTGGTCTCCTATGTTTAAAAAGGATGAACTCAAACTGGAACGGGTACAGAGAAGGGCCACTAGGATGATCCGAGGAATGGAAAACCTTTCCTATGAAAGGAGACTCGAGGAGCTCGGTTTGTTTAGCCTAACCAAAAGAAGGCTGAGGGGGGATATGATTGCTCTCTTTAAATATATCAAAGGGATTAATACCAAGGAGGGAGAGGAATTATTTCAGCTCAGTAGTAATGTGGACACGAGAACGAATGGATATAAACTGGTCGTGGGGAAGTTTAGGCTTGAAATTAGAAGAAGGTTTCTAACCGTCAGAGGGGTGAAATTTTGGAACAGCCTTCCGAGGGAAACGGTGGGGGCGAAAGACCTTTCTGGCTTCAAGATTAGGCTTGATAAGTTTATGGAGGGAATGGTTTGAAGGGATAACGTGATTTTAGTCAATTAGGCATTAACGTGCCATCGCGGGTAAAATGAGGGTCCGGCTGTAGAATCTTGCCTGTATGCTCGGGGTTCTGCTGATCGCCATATTTGGGGTCGGGAAGGAATTTTCCTCCAGGGTAGATTGGCAGAGGCCCTGGAGGTTTTTCGCCTTCCTCCGCAGCATAGGGCAGGGGTCGCAGGCTGGAAGATTCTGTTGTGGGTGGGTTAGCTTTTGTGGCCTGCATCATGCGGGAGGTCAGACTAGATGACCATATTGGTCCCTTCTGACCTTAAAGTCTATGAGTCTATGAGTCTAAGCTGAGTTTGCAGAGCTGACCAAAAAAACCCCCCAACCACTCTTCTCTTGTAACTGAACAAACATGTTTGATCTCGATGTCACTGAGCGACAATAAACATGGAACTCCACACTGCTATTTTCATTGAGAAGAACTGCACTTCAGATGTAGGATGTAACTCTATTGGCTTCAGTAGAATTAACTTTGATTTACGTCATTGTAAGTGAGATCAGAATCAGGCCCAAGGACACCAGTTTGAAAGTCAGGCTCAAATTCTGCTATCGGCTAAACCAGTGTAAATCCAGAACGATTCCAGTGAGGTGAGTTTATTTCAGAATTATACTGGTATAATTGAAAGCAGAATTTGGTCCTCAATTAGTAATATATATTAAGGCATCTATAAAAGCAAAGCATATTTAACTTTTTAATTAATAGATAATGACCTGTTAATAAGGGAAACCCATGTGACCTGCTTAGAGCAGGACTTGTGAGATGTGCTCGTATGGTGTGAGCAGATCACTATCTTGAGCCTTTCCTTTTTTGCAAGGGCTAGATACAGAGATACTTACATGGCCTCCATCACCACAGTAGCTAAGCACCGGCCCAGAAACCCCTGCCTCATTCAGTGCACAGGATGGACGGTGCTCAGTGAATGAGCAGCTATTCAATATTTTGTTTGCTCCTCAGCATTCAATGTGTGGCCCCGGGCCTTATTCATGGCACCCTATTCAAACGTGGCTCTGAAGACAGAATTATTAACTCCCATCCCTAAGGTATCTGACTGCTTCACAAACATTAACAAATTTCTCTTCATTAACTAATTTATACCCCTGTAAGGTGAGGGGGTGGCATTAAACTACCTTACCCAGGAAACTGTCCTTTCTCTCCTTGCAATGCCCTCATTACTACTATACACCTTCCCACTTCTGCAACAAATGAGGCAGACGTCCTACAGACTACCAGCCCTACCTAAACTAGCAGGCTACATTTGCTTCTCATGTACACCAATGTAACTCCAGATTTAAACACAGTTACTCCTGACTTACCCCAGTTTAAGAGAGATCAGGCCCCATAGTTCATGTAGCATTCAAGAAATTACTTTAGCATTAGGGCTGGAATGGGAATTATTTCTCTGATCATGGGTAACGGACTCCCCACAACATTCCAGTAATGTATATAACTATTCTTATCCCTATTGGAACAGGCAGTTGTCTCCACACTCCAGCACAAAGAGCTGTTGACAGGGTTGCCAACACTAGGATCCCATCACTTATCTGCCACAGGGTCCAGTGCCTTAGAGTTAAGTCTCAGTTGCAATATGTCCATCAATGCTCATTCTTTCAGGGCATGTAGCACCAATCCAACTCCTTCCTACCTTGTGGAGGTTGCCATGAAGCAAGTGGGTCAGAGGACCTGGGGAAACTGTAAGTTTTTGATCAGCTCCTGTCTCCTATGACACAGCTGGATCACTTTCAGCAGCATGCAGGTGATCAATCCAAGCGACATCCTCCTACACCCATGACCAAGAGACGTTTTTCCACCCTCTCTAGCACAGATGTCATGTTCCCACAGCACTGCATGCTCCCACATATAATTAATTAAGCATCCTGGAATGGTGTCCCTAGCCTCTGTTTGTCAGAGGGTGGAGATGGATGGCAGGAGAGAGATCGCTTGATCATTACCTGTTAGGTTCACTCCCTCTGGGGCACCTGGCATTGGCCACTGTCGGTAGACAGGATACTGGGCTAGATGGACCTTTGGTCTGACCCAGTACGGCCGTTCTTATGTTCTTCCATTTGCCTTTTATACCTGACTTCAGTTGGCATCCTCAAACATTGTGCAAAGAGGCAGTTGCATATATACCCAAGTGCTACTCTGCTGCCGAATTGTAAGAACTTTTCCTGGGTTGAAAGAGTAGGAAAAGCCCCACCTGGAAGGAACATCAATAAGGAAGGAAGGAGTCTGATGCTCCAAAGCAATACGCCGCACATCAGCGAAAGTCTGCTATACTGTTCTTGGATTCTGGGAAACACGTTTCTACCCGCAAAAGCCCATGGCAACCAGATAACTAGAAATGTATTCCCACCGCACAAGTTATTAGCAACTAGAGCCAGTCAACAATTTTTCCAGTGGAATAATTTTCCATCAGAAAATGCTGGTACAATTAAATGGAAGTGGTTCAGAGGAACGTATCAATTCTGTAGGTGTGTATTGAAATGTTTTGTTGTGACTTTTGTTATATTATTATTTATAATACAAAAGTCCAAATGTTTTCACTTTTGTAATATATGATATGTCAAAATGATAGGGTTAAAACAAAATGTTTCAGAATATTTCATTTCATGAAAAATTCTGAGATTTTTGACTTTTTGCCCAGGTTTGGGACATGTGACATTTCAAAATCTCAAATTCCGGTTTGGGGTCAGCTGTATAGTTGTGATATTGCTCCTGGACCTGCAAAGCAATCTATAGGTTCTGTTATACAAGTCCCTAGAGCTTTTAACTTCTCATCGAGCTTAAGGACATGGGCCCTGATTCAGGGTCCATTGAATTTAATGAAATTATTTCAATGGATTAAGCCCATTTTGAACAACAGTCTCCTATCTGGGGACCTGTTCTTCCCACATGTCCTTCAGCAAATCAAGACTACCCTGAGGTTGACTGCCATAGAGTAACTTCAGTTGGGTAATCCTGTTGAGATATCCCACATGCAGCAAAGAATAGGAACCAGGAATAGTTGATCCCAGTGGTGGGGCTCACGGGAGATACACTTCTTGGGCCTATTTTTAAGGATATGGTTAAATCTTTCTACAGTCCTAAACCATCAGTTTGGGGATGGTAGCTTTAGTTTTCAAGGAAGTGCACACTTGTTTTATGAGCCTAGATATGAAATTGGCCTCCTGATGAGCTAGAAAGAATAGTTTCAGGGAATGTCTGCCTGGCTACTAGATCTCCCCCATACCACCCCGACACATACTTGACTTCAATGGGGTGGCACTATGTTTCAATAAAGTGGTGTATCTTCACCAGAGAAGAGTAGCTCCCGCCTTGTTTATGTTAATTAGTTATAATGCTGTGTTCCTTCTTAGCAGATTAAACAGCTGTAGAGGGACTGTGATATGCAAACCAAGGGCCCAATCTGGAGAGCTGGTGTGAAGTCACAGGAGATGGCTTTTTTTCTCAGGGGATAATCACAGGATGTTGCACTACTGAGGTTGGGGTCTTTGCACCCAACTCCCACTGAAACGCAGTGACATTTGGGTGCCTAACTCACTTGGGTTCCTTTGAAAACCCCAGCCCAAGCCTCTATTTAGCAAATATGCTTCATCAACAGAATGAAAGAGAACAGTAGTACTTTAATGAGTAGTCAGAAACAATCTTTTAACAAATACACAACGGACTGAATTCTTCAATATATAATAATATTTAGCTGCTATATCACACTTCTTATTCTTAAAACACTTCTGTACACAGCACCATCAAGTGATACAGTTGTCCCATTTACTGACATTGGTGTGACATCTTGCACATTAAATTATATTTTGTGATAGTTACCGTTTAGCCCAAGACCTTTTTTTTTAGTTATTTTAAGGACATCTCTCCTTGCCAAATAAGCTTCAAGTAGTCCTCTTGCAGGTATAGATGGGCTGAGGGTTTAATCTCACATTGCAAGGGGAAACCTGGATGCTTTTACTAGGAATGTGCCTGACCTGAGTAAAATGTATTTGATGAGGGAGATCCTTACTGGGCCTCTTAAAGAAAGTGGGAGGAGTAACAGAATTAAAGGGATACAAAGTGCTGTGTGTCCACAGTCTTGAAGCTGGTCATCTTTTAAAAGAGTAAGTCTGTGCCACTTTAACTCACCTGTGTAATTTACAAGGTTCATGGAGGAATGCTCCACCATTGTTGTCGTTCTTATTATTTATTTCCCATGCCAGGCCGTGGCGCCACTGTGCGAGGCGCTGCACAAACACATTGTTAGAGATAGTCCTTCCTCCGAAGAGCGAAAAAGATCATCAGTGCTTGTCATTCAGATCAGACAGGCTCCTGGCATAATCTTCATTTTCCTTCTGCCTGACTAAAGGCGTGACCTTCACCTGAAGGAAGAGTCCCTCCCAGGAAATTAACATTCAAATAGTCCACAGGGAAGACAACGGACATTTATTTGGCACTTGGTTTCCTCACAGGGGCTAAAGGATTTGGCACATTCAAAATACAATAGTGAGAAGAGCCTGTGACTGGTTGTTTAGTTCACGGAGGTCTATGTAGATAGGAACTGATCCAAAGGCCATTAAAGTCATTAGCAAGACTTCCCATTGATGTCAATACACTGTGGATCAGACCCATCTTTGATATATCTTCATTATGTTATGGGCTTGCTAGATTGTAACCTTATTATTGAGGTTGTAGCTGGGCTTCTTTAGCTAGGTTAAAATTTTGATCTCTCACTTTAAATTCTATGGGGTTTTCCTGGCCTTGTTTGCAGGCTAGGGGGCTTTATAGGAAGCATATGATCTGGGTCTTTCAGTAAGCAACTTGCAGAGAGCCATCCTAGAGTGAGGTAAGTTGAGTTGAGTTGTGCCTGCTTTGTCTCTCTCTCTTTTGGGGTATCGTTCTGAATCCTAAGAAACAAAGTAGTGATACATTGTAACCTTCCAGCAAGAGTATTTTATGTCATCTAACTCCAACTGGAATAATTGCAAAAGCAGGACATAATTTCACCTGTGGAGTTCAGCAAATGGGATGCACCACTTGTATGTAGCCCAAAGGGTAATGGCAGCATAAGAGTTTGTGGGGACTATAAATGCGCTATATACCCCTGGCTGGAATTGGACCAATATCCAGTTCCTAAGCCACAAGATTTATTTGCAAAGCTGACAGGGGCAGTGACGTTTACTAAACTAGATTTGTTTCAAGCTGACCTGCAGATGGCATTGGAGCTAGATTAAAAAAAATGTGGGCAATGAACACACATAAGGTGCTATTTAGATATGAAATATTATCCTATGGGATAGCTGGTGCCTGTGTTATGTTTCAAAGAATAATGGATCAGTTAGTGCCGGTGGTAAATGGTGTTGCCTGTTATTTGGATGACACATTCATTCATAGATTCCAAGGCCAGAAGGGACCACTCTGATCGTCTAGTCTGACCTTTTGGATAACACAGGCTAGAGAATTTCCCGTAAATGATTCCAACAGCAAATCTTGTTTTAAAAAAATCCAATCTTGATTTTAAAATTGGCTGCTGGAGAACACACCACAAGTCTGGGTAAATTGTTCTGATGATTAATTACCCTCACTGTTAAAAAGATACACCTGATTTCCAGTCTAGCTTCCACTGCCAACCTTTAGATTGTGTTACCTTTGTGTGCTATGTCAGAGGAACATTTAAAAATCTTAGAGGGGGTTCTAAAGAGCTTGTAAAAACATGGCTTTAAAGATAAGTGTGCTTTTTTCCAAAGCCGGGTTACTTCATCCAGCCATTTTCTAGATGCAGGAGTACACCTGTTATGTACAAAAGCCATTCAGAATGCCCCTAGGCTATGTAATGTCTCAGAGCTTAGATCGTTTCAGGCTACGTTAAAACTATTATGGAAGGTTCATTCCAAACTTATCAGCAGTAACCAGTCCGATGTCTGCCCGGTTATGGAGAAATATGAAGTGGGTTTGGACAGAAAAAGAAAATAAGGCTTTGGAGAAAGCAAAAAAGAAACTAAGTCGTGTCAGCCTATTGGTACATTTTAATCCGGAGCTTCCCACAATGCTAGCCTGTGATGTGTCTCCTGTAGGAATTAAGGTTTTTGTTTCACATCTTTGTAAAGATGGGAGTGAAAAACCCATAACATCTGCTCCCAGAACATTGTCAAAGGTCAAGAAAAAATACTCACAGATAGAAAAAGAGACTTGGGTTATTAATTTCCATGAGTACCTCTTCGGAAAAAAAAGTTACCCTTGTTACCGATCATAAACCACTGGTAAAAATAATGGGCCCAGGTGTAGGCATTCCACCACTAGCGGCAGCTAGACTTCAAAGAGGGGGGTTTGATCTTAGCTGCCTACTAAGATGGGATATATTATAGACCATCCGAAAAACATGCTAATGCAAATGTCCTGTTTGCCCTTGCACACAAGGAAACATATAGAGGAAAATTCCATGGACAGAGTCTCTTTCCTAGATGACCTCCCTATTACAGCTAAGGAAGTGCTCTGTAAACAAGACAAAAAGGTGATTTTGGTTAAGATGATGCACCACACTTGAGACTGGCCAAATCACATAACCAAAGAGCAACTTAGCCATTACTATTTCAAGAAACGAGTTAGCCATGCAGAAGGGTTGTTTGCTATGGGGAATACAAGTGATCATGCCAATCTGTGTACAGAAAAGGATGCTGGTGGAATTACACGAGCAGCACTGAGGGTTAATACATATGGAAGGGATGGCCAGAAATTGTTTTTGGTGGCTGGCTTTAGATGAAGTAGCCAGTGCGACTCCCGTTCTAGCCACAGGAACATGCCAGAGGAGACACTGTCACCCTGGCAGCAGCTGTGCATTGGCTTTGCAGAAAAAGATAAGCAAATATATGTAATAGTGGTTAATGATTATTCTTGGTGGCCAGAGGTGAGGCACATGATTTAAAACCTCTTCTGTAATAAACAACTGAAGTGCTTTGCAATATTTGCCACTTATGGGTTACCTGAGGAACTCCTCACATAACAGTCCACAGTTTATTTCTCGGATTTTCAGACATTCCCACAGCAAAATTCAGTGAAACGTATTGGGTCAGCTACCTACCACCCAGCATCACATGGATTGGCACAGAGTGTTGTGCAGACATTAAAACAAGCACTAGACAAAACTGAATGGAGTCCCCTGACACATTGCATTGCAAATTCCCTACTCTCATATAGGTCTACCCCACAGCCTGCCACTTAGAAGACTCCAGCTGCTTTGTTTTTAAAATGCTAGTTACGTACTACATTTGATTGACTTAGACCCGACCTATGGAGAGCACTCAGCAAAAGATGGCAAAGAGTGAAAAAATCTACCCATAAACCTGCCAGGTTTTTCTGCTGAAGGCAGACAGTGTTGGTGCAAAATCACATGGGAGGGATGAAGTGGGGGAAAAGCAGTAAAGCAGATACTGGGACTAGAGACATATCTGGTAGAGGTAAAATGGGAGATAACTGTACTGAGGTTCTTTCTGGTAACAGATGCAGCCCCTGACATTAGTAAGGATGGATGTAGCTTTTGTTGGCCAGAGGAGGAGGAGAAGGCACTGGAGATGGTGGCCAAGAGAGGGAGAGGGATAGTGCTTCTTTTGGGGACGACACAAACAGGACAAAGGTCAGGTGTCACTTTCTCTCCCTGGCAGGCACCACTGGCCTCAGCAAAATCACCAACTTCCTCTAAGGTTAAATTTGTGATTTTTTAAAATTGTGTTTGAGGAATTTACAGGGGAGGAGTGTGGTGGATTGAAAAGTGTGTTAAAATTGTGATCTATCACTTTAAATTCTCAAGGCGGGTCCCTGGTTTTGCTTGCAGGCTATGGGGCCAGGTGGGAAGTGTGCAATCTGGGCCTGAAGCAGTCTGCCTGCAGACAGAGAACTAGAGTAGGGTGGGGTGAGTTGTGCCTCTCTGTTTTAGGGAGCAGCCTGCTTTGTCTCTCTGTTTATTGGTTGTTTTGCATTATGGTTCTGAATTCTACGAAAATAAAGTTATATTGCAACCTTCCAACATGAGTATTTAAGTTCTTATCTAACTTCTCTGTGTGCATGCTGTGAACACAACTAGAGAAAGCCCGGGGAGTCATTCCACACAAGAGCAGGAGTACAACCCTGCAGAGCCCAGGAAGGGCGAAGAGTCTGTGGAGGAGTGAGTCTGTTTAGGAGCAAAGAGTTATGTTTCTCAAAGTTCATTTTATTGGACTCTTTGTTTACCCCAGAATGGGTGAAACTGAACTAGAGAAGGAGTGCCTGCAACACTACCTCCAGCCATGAGGGGGCATGCCAGCAGTGAGTCCACTCTTCTACCCTATTAAAGAGTGATCATTTGCCAAGAGTTGCCACATAGAGGAGTCTGAGATACCATAGTTTCCCTCTGTACCTAGCAAAGGAAATAAAAGCTTTAAGGTCACAACAAAGTTCCTTTTTGCAGAAATTGGCTTTAAATGGTGGCCACTGGATCAAATTTTCAAATCTCATCTGGTAACATAGGCCTAAATCTCCCGCTGGTATCAATCAACTAAACTCCGATGAAATCAGTGGAGCAAGGTTGATTTACACTGTCTGAAGACCTGATTCATATTTTTCTCCCTTGCTGATCAATCCTCTGTCATTAAAGTAACCAGAAAGTGTTTGGGAATACAGTTTTAATGGAGGACATCATATGGCTCAGAATAAATATATATATGTCTTTGACTGGACCAACAAGCAACCTTTCAGGCTCAAAGGGACTGAAGATCTTTTTTTCCCCAAAGATGGGATTTTTAATGCATTTGATAATCAAATAACTTACAAATCTCTTATGTATTTTGCCCACTTATTTCACAATGTCAATGCCAGTGGATTTTCTTCAAGTGCACATGTATCCCATTCTTGGACCGTAAGATCACCTGGGGTATTTTCCTGGGAATCTTCGCTGGATTGGGTGAAAACTCAAAGCGTAGCAGGGACAAAGCAATGGCCACTTTCATCTCGATCATGGCAAACTGCTGCCCAATACAGTTCCTGAGAAGAGAGAGATGAAACCAGTGAGAATACCCAACCTGAGTATCCTGATGCTTGCTCCAAAGTCGCTTGAAATCAATGGGAAACTTTCTATTGACTTCAAGTGCTCTTGCATCAGGCGTATTAAGATTCTTTCATATCCCATTAATCCAACAAAAAGAAAGTGCTTTAAAAGATTTTGTTTATTTTTCACTCTTTGCCAATACTTTGATAGGGCTAATTGCTGCTCAACAATTCCCTATGCTCCATGTGGTTCATGCCTAAAGGAATCAAACTGGTTTAAGCCATCCAACTCATTAATTTATATTTTAGGATCAGTCCAAAACGTCCATAGACTCCAGCATGGTTGTTCATTGAATATATAGAATTCTACAGCTACAAGGAAGAAACAACACACAACTCTTAGCATGAACAGAAGATTAGATCAGGTTTTACTACCTCCTTAGTGGAGCCCTAAGACCAGGAGATGGTACTGTCATTTATATGTAGGTGATGTCAATATATATGGCTTGACTATAAAGTAACCTAGAGAATTGTTGCCATCACATATTAGTTAAGCAATATGTTGTGAACACTGGTGTAAATTGACATCACTCTATTGACTAAAAAGGAGAAATGCTGACTTACACCAATGGAGCAGCTAACTTCTGGAGTGCATTGTTTGGCCACTAATTCAGAGCTTCAAGCACTGTAATTCTGAAAAGAGGGACTGAAGGACAGGAAAATGCCCTTCGTCGCTCAAGAAATGCACCAATATCTAGGCACCTGCTGGCATGCCTGATTGTTAACATAATGGGGATGGGCAAACTCAGGTGCAGGTTTGGTTTTGCAGCACCTTGTTGGTTAGGGTAGTCTTTTTGCAAAACCAAGGACAGTTCAGCTACAGCACCCTGCGTAGCAGGACCGTTGTTTTTCATAAGAACATAAACGGTCATACTGGGTCAGACCAATGGCCCATCTAGCCCAGTATCCTGTCTTCCGACAGTGGCCAATGTCAGGTGTCCCAGAGGGAATGAACAGAACAGGTAATCATCCAGTGATCCATCCCCTGTCGCCCATTCCCAGCTTCTGGCAAACAGAAATTAGGAACACGTCCCTGCCCATCCTGTCTAATAGCCATTGATGGACCTTTCCTTCATGAACTTATCTAGTTCTTTTTTTAACCCTTTTATAGTCTTGGCCTTCACAATATCCTCTGGCAAAGAGTTCCACAGGATGACTGCATTGTGTGGAGAAATACTTCCTTTTGTTTGTTTTAAATCTGCTGCCTATAATTTCATTTAGTGACCCCTAGTTCTTGTGTCGTGAGGAGTAAATAACACTTCCATATTTACTTTCTCCACACCAGTCATGATTTTATAGACCTCTATCATATCCCCCCTTAGTCGTCTCTTTTCCAAGCTGAAAAGTCCCAGTCTTATTAATAGCAACAGAGGGTCCTGTGGCACCTTTAAGACTAACAGAAGCATTGGGAGCATAAGCTTTCGTGGGTAAGAACCTCACTTCTTCAGATGCAAGAATCTTTTTACAGATTCAGACTAACACAGCTACCCCTCTGAGTCTTATTAATCTCTCCTCGTATGGAAGCTGTTCCATACCCCTAATCATTTTTGTTGCCCTTCTCTGTACCTTTTCCAATTCCAATATATCTTTTTTGAGATGGGGCAACCAGATCTGCATGCAATATTCAAGATGTGGGCGTACCATGGATTTATATAGAAGCAATATGATATTTTCTGTCTTATCATCTATCCCTTTCCTAATGATTCACAATATTCTATTTGCTTTTTTGACTGCCGCTGCATATTGAGCGGATGTTTTCAGAGAACTATCCACAGTGACTCCAAAATCTCTTTCTTGAGTGGTAACAGCTGATTTAGACCCCATCATTTTATATGTATATAAAGAAGCTGAGGGCGGTAAGATAAATGTTTCTGGCCTTTCTCCAATTTTATTATTCTATGACTCTTTAATATTTGCATATATCCACTTTTTAAATTTTGTAAAAAAACAAACTGTGTTCAATTATTATTACAGTTATACAAAAAATACAAATTGACAAGTATCCAAGGTTCTAGGCACCTCTGCCATAGGACCAATGAGATTGCCCCCAGAACACTTGACTTCTCTCTCCCACACACAAGTGATTTCTCTCAAAGAGAAAGACAAACATACACGCCTCATAGGAGCCCACATAAATACATGTGTCTTGCAGTATGCTCTGAAGATCAGTAGATTTGAGCTTTCTTGGACCAGGATTTCAAGTCTGTCCCAGAGCTCAGGAACCGTCATAGAGAAGGGGTTCCCACCAGCCCACCCTCTTTTCAATCGAGGGGGAGCCCACTTGAGCACCTCTGCCAATCTCAACTGAGGCTGTATGGCATGGGGAGAGATCACAGTATCTTGAGCAAAAACTCTTCCACCGTGGAATGCAGTGCATTGAGAAAGACACAAGAAAATAACAGGGAAAGAAATAGAAAACTCTTCCTTTCCCTAATGAATGGGTCCAATACTGAGCTCTTTGCCTCTCTTATTTACTCACTCCCATTGATTTCCATCATAGTTTATCTGTGCAAGAACAGAATAAAGGACTCAGAATGGATCAGCAAGGAAAGCTGCCTCTTGGAGGTCAGAAAGAGAAGGATAAAGTGAGAACTGCCAAAAGCCAAGCTGAGCTGGACCTTGCAAAGGAAATAAAAACCAATGGTAAAAGGTACTTTAGCCAGGTAAATAAAAAAGAAAACAAAGAAAGAAGAACTGGGACCACTAAGCACTGAGGATGGGGTGGAGATTAAAGAGATAATCTAAGTATGGTCAAACACAGAAATGAACATTTAGTCTCAGTTTTTAGTAAGGGTAATGAGGCACTTGGGGCCAGTGGCAGGGTGGCTAATGGGAACAAGGCTATGAAGTAGAAATTACCACATTCAATGTGGAAGCCAAACTCAGACAGTTTAATGGGATCAAATTGGGGGCCTGGATAATCTCCACCCAAGAATATTAAAAAAAATCACACACACAATTGCAAGCCCAATAGCAAGGATTTTTAGTGAATCCATAAACTCGGGGGTGATACCCTGTGACTGGAGAATTGCATATATAGTATCTATACTCAAGAAAGGTGGGGGAGTGATTCAGGAAACTACAGGCCCGTTAGTTTGACCTCAATTGTATGCAAGGTCTTAGAACAAATTTTGAAAGAGAAAGTAATTAAAGACATCGAGATAAATGGTAATTGGGATAAAATACAACATGGTTTTAAAAAAGATAGATTGTGTCAGACTAACCTGATCTCTTTCTTTGGGAAGATAACCGATTTTGTAGATAAAGGAAATGCAGTAGATCTAATCTGCCTGCCTTTCAGTAAAGCATATGATACAGTTCCACATGGGAAATTATTAGTAAAATTGGAGAAGATGGGGATTAATACGAGAACTGAAAGGTGGATAGGGACCGATTAAAGAGGAGACTGAATTGGATCATACTAGAAGGTGAACTGTGAGGCTGGAGCAAGGTTACTAGTGGAGTTCCTCAAGGATAAATCTTGGGACCAATCTTCATTAACATTTTCATTAATGACCTTGGCACAAGAAGTGAGAGTGTGCTAATAAAATCTGCTGATGACACAAAGGTGGGAGGTATTGCCAATATGGAGGAAGACCAAAATATCATACAAGAAGTTTTAGATGACCTTGAATATTGGATTAATAAAAATGGGATGAAATTTAATAGGACAAAGTGCATGGTCGTGCACTTAGGGACTACCAACAAGATTTTTTGCTATAAGCTGCAGACTTACCAGTTGAAAGCAGCAGAGAAGGAGAAAGATCTGAGCATATTGGTTGATCGCGGGATGACTATAAGCTACCAATATGATGTGGCTGTGAAAAAAGCTAATGCAATCCTAGGGTGCATTTAGCAAGGTATTTTCAATAGAGCTAGGGAAGTGTTAGTACCATTATACAAGGCACTGGTGCGACCTCATCTGGAATCCTGTATGCAATTCTTCTCTTCCATGTTTAAGAAAGATTAATTCAAACTGGAACAGGTACAGAGCAGGGCTACTAAATTGATAAGAGGAATGCAGAACTTACAAGAGGAGACTTAAGGAGCTTGGCTTATTTAGCCTAACAAAAGGAAGGCTGAGGGGAGATATTGCTTTGTATAAATACATCAGAGGGACAAACATCACTGAGGGAGAGGAGTTAAGGGCCAATATTGGCACACAAATGGATATAAACTGGCCATTAACAAGTTTAGGCTTGAAATTTGATGAAGGTGTCTAACCATCAGAGAAATGAAGTTCTGCAACAGCCTTCCAAGGGAAATTGTGGGGGCAAGAAACCTAATTTGTTTAAAGACTGAGCTTGATAAATTTATGGAGGGAATGGTATGATGAGATTGCTTACAATGCATATGGCCCAACCACAACTGCTATTAGCAAATATCTCCAACAGCTGGAGACGGGACACTAGATGGGGAGAGCTCTGAGTTACAGCAGAGAATTCTTTCCCAGGTGTCTGGCTGGTTGGTCTCACCCACATGCCCAGGGTCTAACTGATCTCCATATTTGGGGTCGGGAAAGATATTTTCTCCCAGGTCAGATCGGCAAAGACCCTCAGAGGGTTTCACATTCCTCTGCAGCGTGGGGAATGGGCCACTTGCTGGCTTGAACTAGAGGAAAGGGTGGAGTCTCTGTAACTTAAGACTTTAAATCAAGATTTGAGGACTTCAGTAACTCAGCCAGAGGTTTGGGGTTTACTGCAGGAGTGGGTGGGTGAGGTTCTGTGCCTGCAATGTGCAGGAAGCCAGACTAGATGATCATGAAGGTCCCTTCTGGCCTTGAAGTCTATGAATCAATGAGGACTGGGTCCAATCAATGCACTTCTAAATGATTATTTTAATGTTTCTTGCATGCTGCTGGAAGGAGCAGCTGGCCTCATGTTTGGCATTTTCTATATTCTTGTTTTCCCCCTGTCTCTCGACCCCACATCCCAGTTATTTCCTTTAAAACATAAACATGTACTTAACAGCTCTCAATTCACCTTCTCACTTGAAGGAATACTCTGATGTAGTCCTGCTACCTTTCAAATACTGCTCAGCGCCATAGGCTGGAGAAGAAAATGTGGCATGTCTCTTTAAATTGAAGCCAGTGGAGAAATTCTAGCGGCCAACCCCACCCATGTCCCATCTCCCCTCTTCCCCCCCTCACAGCCAGCAAATCTCTACAGGTAGCTGGGCTGATTTGAAAAGAAGCTGCCTCACTGAACAGCACTGCCCACCCCCTTTCCGCCCACCCCCTTTTCCTTATTTCCCCACCCTCTGTATGTCACAGGTATGCGGGCTTTCCTTTCTGTGTGGGTGATGAGCTTGCAGCCAGACATCCTTGGGAGTTGGTGATTGTGACCGTGTGCACACGGCTGAATCTGATCCTTGGCAAATAAGGGGTTAACCTCGACTCAGCTTCCCCCTGTCCCTTCCCAGGTGCTTAGGGACAGGGTTATAAATTGTTGCTTGGGAGATAGAGAGGCGAGAGAATGTTTTTGGCAGGAACAGGTTCCATGCTCGGGGTCACAGGACTGGGTTGATTCCCGAGCTGAGGAGCTCGCTATTTCCTTTTTTCACTTAAATTACCTTAATTTGCCTTTTTGCTATAAATATTATGCCTTGAGGAAGACCCTGCCGACTGCAGTTGTATCTCCCCCCCTCCCCCGGCCATTCTTCCGGCTTATCGTAACCTCATGAAAAAGGCCGATATGACCAATCAGAATGTGATCTTGAATCATTTGAGCCTGATTCACTGCTCTCTGACTCCTGCTTAGTGCTGGTGAAATGCCCTTGATTTCAACAGACTGATGCTGGAATAAAACAGCAGTAGCACAGTGGCAAATTATGCTTCTGGTATCCTAAATCAGATTGTAATGAATAGGTAGGATCATGTCCCATGTTTGGCTGTATAATCCCTGATATTCTCAGCAGAGCCAGGAAGGGCAGCATAACCGTGTAATAATGTGTAAATGATATGGAAAAGCACAGTAGGGTTGGATTTCTCCCTATTGTGTTGAGAAGGTGGAGTCACTTATCCCCTGCTGGAGGGGCCTTTCAGAAGCTAAATTAGGAAAGAATCAAATAGAGTTTGTTTACCAAGCTTCAAATGACAAAACCCCATTGCCTCCAGCTATGTCTGTAATTTTAAAGTGTGTGGTTTAATATTATGTCAGGTGTGAGAAGAAAACACTCTAACTTGTGTTAATCAGTGTCCGGGTGAGGCAGATTTTGTGCCTTTTTTGTAACTGTTATTTACAGAATGATTAAGTCAAAGGAACCCAGTGGTGCTACACTGATTGATTTACGCCGGCTGGGGGCTCTGGCCCATGAACTTCTATGGAGCCCACCATGGGAGAAATCTCTGTGCGGGCATAAAGCTGTCTTAGTGTCCCCTGTGCCACGCTACTTGTAATCCCCAGGTGTAGGGGGCAGATCTTGGGAAAGGAGATGTGATAATTGGGTCTGCGGATATACCCTAACTGTAAGCCCAGCTGTGACAAGTGAGTGAACGTCCATAAAGTGTCACAATAATCTATAACAACCCACGTTGATGGGGAAAGGTGCAAAGGGGAAACAAACTGAATTAGTCCAAACAAAAAGGCCTCCTGATCTAACTCAGGGAATGTGTTTAGACCATGTCTGGAAAACAAGAGAAGTGCAGGACTGGAAATCAAAGGACCAAAACTGGTGTGTTGGAAATTAGGCCTAACTGGTGAACGTGGTAATAAGAACAAAATATTCTGCTCAAAACTCCCTTTTCGTTTAAAGGAGAAGAAGCTGTCTGACAGCTGCTGGTTGGGGACAGATAAATAGAAAGGAGCGAGCTTTGCCATCAGGACAGCCACCACCACCATCTCCTGGGACCGCGGGAGCTACTTGGCCATTGTTGGCCTTTGTCATCCTCATCCCGAGCACAATGAGACTCAGATGACATGGCCAGCTCCACTGGCTCAGGCTAGATCCCAACCGCCACCTGGGATGTGAGATTTTGTCCTTTCCTGCCTTGTTCCTTCTCTTTCCTATTCCTTTCCTTTTTCCTTCTGTCTAATAAGAGTGGCTTAGCCGGCCGAGACTGTCTATTTTGCTGTGCTGCTGTAAGCCTGTGATCACAGAGGCAGTTGAAAAGCAATGCTCTAAACAGTCCACTGCTGGTATGAGTTTGCCAGGTCTCGGAGCGGCTAATAAAAATATGTGCCACGCTTGTTTCTCCAGCGCTGAGGTTGCAAGTAAAAGCCAACACCAGAGACAGAAGCTGCATTTCCTATCCTTGCTGTTCTTTTCTCCCCTCTTGTGTGGATTTGTCTTCTTCTGTCTTTTAGGAAACGGGACTGGGTTTTAACAACAACAGCACCAACCCACCTCAACTAACTTATCTTTCTCCCAAAAAGGACAGTTATTGCCATCTTTAATACCAGCGAAGAGACTGTAAAATAGGAGGGTTTTCCTTCTAAAAACTCGCTCCGGCTAAAGGGAAAGGGATCAAGGGATGCTGTTAAAATGAAAGCCTTACTTAATACCTTACATTTCAAATGCTTGAATTGTTTTTCCTTCTTTTCTGTATCTTTAATAGAAGATTTAAAAGATTTTTCACTGGAGCTACACAGACTTACACGAGCTGGGAATCTGACCCATTCACTTCCATGGAGCCCTTATGGGGAGAAAACTTTGTGGGGGCAAAAAGCTGTCATAGCGACCCCTGTGCCAGTCCACTTCCTGGTCCCCAGTGTAGGGGGTGTGTCATGGGAAAGGGTGATCTCTGCACTGAAATACCAATCTCTGGCTGTTGGAATGGCCCCATGACATCCAGGGTAATGTAAAGCAGCTCTGAGGCTGCTCTAAATTACTCCAGGGATCAAACCAGGAGCTGGCAGCCTCAGAAGAAGGGGTTGGAGGCTTCCAATCCCTTCTGTGTCTCCCATTCTTGGATTCGCTTCACACTGTTCTCTGTATATGGAACAATCTCCTATTTCCTGTCTACCTAGTGCACTCTCTCCCCTTTCAAATGCCTCCTTAAAACCCACTTCCCCAGGAATCTGCTCTGCCTTGTCTTCCTGGCCGATGATCTCTCTATGCCATGTCCCATTCTGTTGCCTTAAAGTATCTTCTTTCCCTTTTTCCTGTCTGCCGTAGGGCCTCATCCTGCTCCCATTGGAGTCAGTGGCAAAACTCCCATCTGGATCCGGGCCTGAGCTCTTGGCAGCACTGACTCCAGGTTTGTAAAGCGCTGCGTAGGTGTGTGGCACTAACTAGACACGAATACTAACGCTATACCGCACCTTGCTCCAGCTGAAAAAGGCATGAAAGCATGGGAGTGTCTCTGGGAGGAGTTCTCCGGCGAAAACCTCATGGGATCAAATACCTGTAATGAGAGTGTTTGATAACTCAGAAGAGATAACATCACTGTAGCACTCCTGTTTAGATTGGCGGCTGATTTCTCATATTCCTGTTGCTTGCTGAATGATAGCCTCTCTGTGTCATGGTTGCATAAGTGAGATTATAGCATAGTAAATAATTAGATGTGTCTCCAGCCAGAGGGCCACAACAGAGCCAGGTGTGGCAGGGAGCTTTATTACATCCTTTGAATAGGCAGTACCATGATACAGGGGATAAGGATGCGGCCCTGGCAGTCAGGCCACCTGGATTCTATGTCCTGAAATGCTGTGTGACCTTTGGCAAGTCACTTCCCCTTTCTTTTTTGCCCCCTTTCATCTTTTCTCTGTCTGAGATATTTAGGCTGTAATCTCTATGGGGCAAGGGCCAGGATCTTGCTCTGTGTTTGTACAGCACCTAACACAATGGGGACCTGATCCAGGACTGGGCCCCCCCGGTCACTACCCCAGTACAGTAGCTGCAGGAAGCAGGTTACTGTTATAAAGACAAAAAAGTACCGTACCTCAGGATCTTTCCATAAGTTGGGGTCCCTATGTATAAGATAGATGTTTATTCCAACCAAAGTGCCTGCAAAGCAACAGAAGAGATAAAAAGCTCAAGAAAAAGACAGGTCTTAGACATAGCTTCTCTGCTTAAGCTATGTTCTCTGAGGGGCTAAGCGTTCTTACAACCACAGTAGCTAGCATTTTTATCACCCCCATTTTCAGGCCACCCATCCCAGTGCAATTGCTCAGTGGGAAGGTATTACAGCGCTCCCCCGAACTTCGGTGATAAGAGCAATAATAATATCTAGCTCTTCCTAGATAATAATAATAATATCTATCATAATAAATAATAATAACTTGTTCTGTGACATGAAACCAGCTGGAGCTCCACAACTCAGCCTGACTCTATGGCTGTGGACATCAACTGGAATTACGTGGGAGGCTTGAAATGGGCAACATATCAGCCACGCTCCATCCAGTGTCCAGGCTTCAGAGTCTAGATATCCCTTGGGACTATTGGAGACAACACCAGGGAGGCCCTGCACCCCTGTTACGTCTCCCCATCTCCACAGAAAGGGAAGTGAGGGGGCGGGTGGGACTCCACAGCTGAGAGTCAACTGCAGAAGCTCCATTTTGCATCCATCATTGAGGGTGGGCAGATCTGCTAGCACAGAGATTTTCCCCTGGGGCAGTTGGGAACTGGGAAGACTGGACTACACCATCACCATGATCACCTCCAACCCTGCTGACCACCAGAGGAACATTTTTGTCCCCCTTATTCCCTGTACTGCTCTAGGAGGACGATTGCAGCCCCACAACTGCAGTAGTCTATGTGTGGAGGAAAGAAAGGGGTAGGATCTGTGGAGGTCGGCAGCATGAGACGTTCATGGACGTATTCTCCTTTCAGCTTCTCAACAGTGTTACGGGGAGGGAGAAGAGAGGGGAAGCCTCGAAAGTCTTGCAATGAACATGGTGAGATCACCATGACTGGAGAAGGCATTCAAAGCCAAGGCTAGTTCTTAGACCCATCTACTAGGGATAATAGGCTCAGATGCAGCAATAATGAAGGCAGATGGACTATGTGACCCAACAGAGGCCAATTCGAGACCAAATAACTTCAGGATTCTACATGGCCCATTTAGTAAGCCCGGACTTGGTGAGGCTTAATGGAGTGGCTGTGGAAGCAATTTGTAGCTCTCAACAACCAGCAAGACAGGGTGCAGACTCCAGAAAGGGCAAATGGAGTAAACCGACCTTCTGGTAAATAACGTCCATCATGGAACGTGATGGGTTTGCTGAGCTGGCGGCTCACAAGGGGCACTGGAGGGAAAATGCGCATACTCTCCTTGATGCACATTGTGGTGTAAGGCATCTTACCCAGGTCATCCCTGCAAGCAAGAGAAACTGAGTGACACCCTTCTCAATGCAATAATACTGGCAGGCAATGGCTGTGCTGAGAATCCACGCTGCATACAAAACCTACACCCAGTGTCCCGGCTGAGCTGCTGACCGTATTGTTCTGCCTAAAATGATCATTTTCACTAGACCTGCTTAGCTGGCTTTTACACTGACAACTTCTTTCCTTTGATCCTATTTTTGAAGCCTGTAAAATACAGTTTAATTTTCTCCCATGTGATGAAAATCAGCAGAAAGTAAGTCCGGTGATTCGGGGGGATAGGATTAGAGGATTTACAGCGCCCATGGTTGATTACCCTGTGTGCTCACTGAAAAGTAGGTGGGTGGTCAAGCCAGCCTGCAGCAAAACCTGAGTTCATGTCTATACCTTCAGCTGTGCCTGCTAGCTCGGGCTCAGAGTATCCTCAAGCCTAGGTTTTGCAGTGTGAACCAGAGGGAGGGTAGGATAACACCCAGGCTGTAGCCCAGAATAACTCTGCAATGAAGACTTACCCTAGTCATAATGATGTATATAACAGGCGTGGCCAAATCATGGCTCGTGAGCCACACGCGGCTCTTTTTACAGTTAAAATGCGGCTCACGGAGCCCACCCCCCATTCTCCACCTACCAGGTTGTGGATGTCTTGCAGCTCTTGAACTTCTGAAGATTATGGTATGCGGTTCGGAGGGTCAGTCAGTTTGGCCACCTCAGTATATAAGAATGGCAGTTGCTCAGCTAATGGCACTATGGGGACCACAGTGGCTTTGCTTAATGAAGTCTTTGTGAACTATTCCTTCTCTTTCAATTTGTGGCCATGGGGTCATATCCCCTGAGCTTGTTTTGTTTGTTAGTTTTGCCTAGATCTGTAACTCTTCTGCTTTTCCAATGAGTCCAGTGTGTCCGATCCGTGGAAGGGCAGGGGGTGGGGAGGGGAGTTCTGCTCCTTTCCCTGGTGGGAAGGGCAGCGGGGAAAGGAGCAGAACCCCCAGCCCTGCCCCACAGCCCTCTCCTCCTCCTCCTGCTGCTGTGTCTTTCCGGTACTCCATACTGGCTATAAATAGCTTGCTGGTACGGCGTACCGGAGGGTACCGGCCTACTTGCACTTCTGGCTTAGTCACAAGTGTTTGCAGGATTGGGCACATAGTTTCCTCCTGAAACATAAAGCAGTTGACCTACATTTAAAATCCAGGCCTGTCTGCATGCTCTCTACCTGCTTTCCTTGGCACACCTCCCCAGTTTCTGAAAGGACAGAGGGTTTGGGTGGGAAAGGCTGAGTGGCTACACAGCCAACAAAAGCTGTCATTCATTTTTATGATTATTTATGCAACTCCCAGCTCTCAGCCCTGAGCCTCCTCCTGGAGCCAGTACCCCATCCTCCTCCTTCACCCCTTACCTCCTCCTGCACCCCAACCCCCTGCCCCAGCCGTGACCCCCTCCCAGAGCCAGCACTCCATACCCCTTCCTGCACCCTAAACCCCCTCGTGCACCCGTGCCCTTTCCTGTACTCCAAACCCTGCCCCAGCCCTGACCCCACCCCAGAGCCAGCACCCTGTACCCCCTCCCACACTCCAAACCCCTCAGCCCCAGCCCAGCACCCCCTCCTGAACTCCAACCCCCTGCCGCAGTCCGGTGAAAGGGAGTGAGGGTGGGGAGAGCGACGGAGAGTGGGGGGAGGGGTGGAGTGAGCGAGGCGGGGCTTCGGGGAAGGGGCGGGGTAGATCCTGGGTTGCACTTAAATTCAAAAAGTGATCTTGTGTGTAAAAAGGTTGGAGAGGACTGCCCTAAAGAGTGTACAAAGCTGTGTAGATAAGCATTTGAGGTGAGTAAAGAAACCACAGTGAAAAATGACCCAACGTATTCAGTCTCCTTTTTTTCTGCTCATGGAATATTATGTTTTTACTCTGTGGGTTATGACTGATTGCAAACAGTTTGCTGAAAGGTTCCGGCACTTTCTACTAGAAATTTAAGTCATGTGGCTTAGTTGTGATTAGACAGATAGGTTATACAGTACAACATTGCCTGTTTGAATGAGGCCACAAGCATTACCAACAGGAACCTTTGTCTAGGCACATTTAAATTTGGTTCCTACAAATATTCATGCACGTGGATTTGAAATTTGCTTCCCACAAAAATCCATGCCAATAATACCTAATCGCGTGAACATTTTCAGAGAGCCAAAGGGACAGAATGCAAGGAGGCCCATGGGAACTCATTAAACCATTTGAATATTCACAGAACATGATTGAAATCTACTCCCAGCTCAGTCCAAGTGGTTTAATCTGAGAGTGACCCTAATTAAAACAGGGTTACAAAATTCAGCTTGCCTTTGACCACTACACTTTTTGATGGACAAGTAAAATATTGTTTAATTTTCTCATTATCATCCAAGGCTCTCATACATATAACATGCGTCTGACGAAGTGGGTATTCACCCACGAAAGCTTATGCTCCAATACATCTGTTAGTCTATAAGGTGCCACAGGACTCTTTGTCTCTTTTTACAGATCCAGACTAACTCGGCTACCCCTCTGATACTTGATACATATTACAGTGACAAGAGCTACTTAATTATCTAGATTAGAGGGTTGGATGATGGGAGATAAAATTTTGCACTCATGCTGGTAGATTTTTATGACAACTTTGCAA
The DNA here is from genome assembly GCF_028017835.1 of Emys orbicularis. Classification (NCBI taxonomy): domain Eukaryota; kingdom Metazoa; phylum Chordata; order Testudines; family Emydidae; genus Emys; species Emys orbicularis. Next base: position 6,239,874 of record NC_088690.1, on the reverse strand, counting down.
CACAGATTTCCAGGGGTAGCATCCGCTTATTTTTAATGGATCTGAAAGTCACATATGGCGCCATTAATTCGCCTGCTTATGTCAGTCTCATCAGTGATGTCAGGCACAGCTGTGGGATTAGCATTTGTTAACTGAATGCCCCTGAAGAGCCAGACAGTGGAGAACAAGAGCGTGAAACTTTTTTAAAACCGTGGGTCCCACAAAGTTAGTGTCTCTTTGTGTTTAATGTGGGGAGTTGGATTTTTAAATATATAAGTAAATCAGAGCTAGCTGAACCCTCAGCTATTTGACAGTCTCCATTTACACGCAAAACATGAAATGTTCTTGCAAGCCATCCGTGTTAAAGACAATGAAAATCCTGTTCAAAACTCTGATCCAAAGACCATTGGAGTCATTGTAAAGACTCCCTCTGACTACCACTGGGCTTTGGATCAACTAAATATCAGGGCAGTATACCACACTGCCTGATGCCCTGAGTTTCAGGGACTTCTTGGTTTCCAACGCTCAAGAATATCTTAATTCACCAGACATAATCTTGAGAGGAAATGACATGAAATAAGATGTGAGCGCTCACCACTGAATGGTCTCCCCATCTCCCAGAAGCTCCCGTATCTCTTCTCTGCATTTCTGCTGGTGCTCTGGGTACATGGCCAGGCAGTATAAGGTCCAAGAGATCCCGCTGGCTGTGGTATCATGACCCCCAAACATGAAAGTGTCCACCTCAGCACGTATGTCTTCATCAGATAATCCAGCTCCCTTTTCATCCTAATTAGACAGGGATATTGGGCAAGGGAAGGTATTAGCCCAGAGATATATTGCTGCTGCTGCACCACATTGCACCTAATGCTGTCCTTGGCAAACATTAAGCAGACATACCACTACTAATGGTTATTCCAAATGCAGAGTAACAGTAGGGAAGGAGGGTTAAAAATGGTCTCTTCTCTCTTTCTTTCTACCCCTGAGCTCCAGAAATCTCTCTATTCTCTCAGGTCTCTCCCCCATTGGGCATGCAATGTGGTTCACTCCAAGACCAGTGCACAGACTGCGGTGGCTAGTAGAGCTGGTCTGATTTTTTTTCCTCATGGAAATTGTCCATTTGTTTTCATCCAAAAAAAAAAAAAATGATGGGAAATTAGAAGTTTTCATCAAACTCTAAACTGAAAGATTTTGGCTGAGAATAGGCATTGTAGTGCCTCATGGGAGTTGTAATTGGCTCCCCTTGTCCCCATTCTCCGCTGTGGGCCAGGATCCTGTGACGGGTTTGGGCTGAACAGGCCACACCCCCTTGTCCTTGCTGGGCATGTTTTCATGGAGGGAGCATATAAAAGGGAACAGCTTAGCTCAGTCTGGGCTGGCTAAGGAGGAGAGCAGATGTGTGCAGCAGGCTCCTGCCAAGAAGCCGCCAGGACTTCAAACCACTGAGGCGAAGCACCCTGGGGAGCCAGTCGCTCGTGGGGACTGAAGGGGACGATGTGCCGCAACCAGCGGAAGAACTGCCAGAGACAAAACAAAGGGTAGGAAATGGCTCAGGGGATGCACTTAGGGATTCGGAAACCTATAACAGGGTACCTGGTTTCGAAGGGCCCTGGGTCATAACCCGGTGGAGTAGTGTGGGCCCAGGTTCCCCTACCCTCCCTGCACTTGTCATTAGGCGACCCTGCCCCTAGGGAAAGTGACCACTGGGACTCTAGCCATTGTGCGGCACTGCTGCCAGGGAAAGAGGCCTACTTGGACTCTCACCATTGGGTGGCATTGCCACTAGTTAAAGTGGCTACTCATACTCTAGCCACCGGGCGGTACTGCCCCTAGCTAAAGCAGCTTCGTGGACGCTTGGCAAAGCCATTGCCAGAGAGAGCGACTCATTGGACTCTCACTACTAACTCCCACCAGAGGAAGCACCTCTTAGGATCCCACCACTGGCCTCTACTGCCCTTAAAGCAAAATGGCACCTCAGACCCCGCTGACCCCTTGACAGATTGTCAGAAAGACAACTCCCACCGTGCATCCTGCTCTCCTCTTTTTCTGAAGGGAACCTGTGCAATGTGGGTTCATACACAACTTGCAGCTTGAGCTATTCACTTGAGGAAATTTCTTCAGTAAGATACAAAATAAGCATGGATGCCAAAGCATGAGAGATCAAGGATTTGTAATGTTGATATCAGCACTGTGGGTGTAATTCTTTTACCCACTGAAAAAGCTCAAGATGCTTCTAAGGAAGGGTTGGGAGCTACATCACTATCGAGACATAGGACCAGGGCTGGCTTTAGGCCGATTCCCCCAATTCGGGCCCTGCGCCTAAGAGGGCCCCGTGCCTAAGAGGGCCCCACGCCTGCACCTAAGAGGGCCCCGCACCCTAAAGAAGAGCACCTAACTTTTTAATTTTTACTCACCCGGTGGCGGTCCGGGTCTTCGGCGGCGGGTCCTTCACTCGCTCCGGGTCTTTGGCGGCATTTCAGCGGCGGGTCCTTCAGTGCCGCGGAAGACCCGGAGCAAGTGAAGGACCTGCCGCCGAAGTGCCACCGAAGACCCGGACCGCCGCCGGGTATCCGAATCGGGCCCGCACTTCCTAAAGCCGGCCCTGCATAGGATTCAATGACTGCTATAACATGTGCAATGAGATCCCTGTTACCAAAAGCACCACTGTATTCACACCCTACACATTACTGAAATAATTGTTGTGCAACATATGCCTTGCGAGGTAGCATTTAAAAACGAACACGCTGATCAATATTCTTGTTTAATGTCTGTACGGAATGTGGATTAAGAGTTATGAACATAAACTGAAATTATGACTACAGTGTGTTTACCAGACACCTCTGGGGAGTGGGTAAACTGGTTCTCAAAGTCAAAGGACAAGCTAACGCCTCTAGCTGATCAACACTGATTGGCCTGTCAAATGGCTATTCTGTGCCAATGAAAGTTGGCAGGAATAGATCAGTCTGCATTTTAGCAAACAACAACTTTGATCTCTGTGCCTGCTACATATAATCGCTTTAAATCAATCTTTCTCTAGTTAACAAATCTGCTTTATTATATTTTATTTAAAACAGTTTGGGTTGAAGTGCTGGGGGAATCTCTGCTCAGATTACAAAGGCTGGTGCATATCTACTTTCCTATGAAGAAGTGGCAAACTTATTCATGAGGTTGCACTGTCCAAGGGAACCTTACGCAAGACGGTATATTTCTGGGATGCAAGGCTGGGGAGCTAGGGGGAATTGGCTGAAGCCTTTCTATTGATGGTTCATGAGTGGCTGGGAGATCATTCATGTAACTCAGTGGGGTGTGTCCCTGCCTGTGGATGGCTATGTAAGGGCAGTGCCTATAAGAGGCTTGTAGCTTCTTATAGGCACTGCCTATACGAACATTAACATCACAATGTGAGAGACAGCCCAGGTTGGTGGGTTTGGAGGGCTCAGAGGTCCCACACTCCAGGTTGCACCCTGGGGACCCTGTCACAGTGACACAATCGGTCACTGGGCTGGACTGCACCCCAGAATGTAACAGATACTATCAGAGAAAATGATTGCACAAATGAAAAATGGTATGTTAGGTTTTGAGTATGGTTGTATGAAGTTTCACTAGATTCTCACTGGTCTTGGATTCAAGGCTGAAATTCAAGATAAACCAGTGACTGATATACAAGAAAGAAGTTGGAGCAGAAATAATTCATGCCCAGATATCACCTGGTAATCAAGGAAAGGTGGGGGAAGGGGCTGGGGGAAAGGCGACAGGTGCGGAGGAGCATGTGGTTCGGACATCCCTTAGGGGAGGATCTATAAATGGAGATTCCCTATGTCCTAATAAGGAGGAGAGGATGGAAAATGATAAAATACAGGGAGGATCTGATGAGAAACAGTCAAATGAAAATAAGTCCCATTCAATTACGTCATGCAATAGGGGACTGTAGTGGGGCGGCTGCCCCACTCCCTGAGATTATGGGCTGCGGCAGGCCAGTGGGCCTGCCCAGACGCACAGCCAATCAGAGAAGGGCTTACTGGGAGCCAATCAGGGCCCAGGTTGGAGACAGCCAATCAGGGCCAGGCTCAGCCCTATAAAAGGCTGCTCAGGGAGAGAGCAATCAGTCTGTCCCAGGCCTTCGAGAGGGGAAGGTCTATCTCCAAACTGGGAGACTAGCACCGCGGACAGTGCAGTGCTGGCCAGGCTCAGGGAGCAGAGGGGAGCTCTAGCCTGAGGCCTGCCAGGCTGCAGGCCCTGAGTGGAAGGGCCTAGCGGGTGCAAGGGGCCGTAGGGGAAGCGGCCCAGGGAAGCGGACAGACGAGGGGAGAGTAGGAGGACAGCGAGGCTGCTGCCAGAGGGTCCCTGGGTTGGGACCCAGAGTAGAGGGCGGGCCTGGGTCCCCCGCTACCCCCTTGCAGTACATCTAGCCATTGGCCGTAGGGAGCGGCCAGTACAGACCACGCCAGATCCCTGACGGGAGGGATTAGACTTTGGGGTGTGTGGTTGACTACGGTGGCTGGACAAGGAGACTGCTGATTGACCCCCCCACCCCCCCGGAAGGGGGTGTGGAAAGACAGAGGGGCACTGCCGGAGGGCAGTGGTCCCGAAGAGGACGGCGCAAGTTGGTGAGCGACGAGGGCTCAGACACGCCAACCGAGGGCGAGACGACAGACGGGACACCACCAGGAGGGGCGCTCCACTGGACTGAGCTAATTCCCAGAACAACCAGTAGGAGGCGCTGCGGTGGTGAGTCCCAACCCCGTTACACGGACAGCGAAAAAATGACAAGTTTTTAAAATGCTTATATTCCAATGCCAGAAGCCTAAATAATAAGATGGGTGAACTAGAGTGCCTAGTATTAAATGAGGATATGGATATAATAGGCATCGCAAAAACCTGGTGGACTGAGGATAATCAATGGGACACAGTAATACCAGGGTACAAAATATATCGGAAGGACAGAACAGGTCGTGCTGGTGGGGGAGTGGCATTATCTGTGAAAGATAGCGTAGAATCAAATGAAGTAAAAATCTTAAATGAACTAAATTGTACTATAGAATCTCTATGGATAGTAATTCCATGCTTGAAAAATAAGAATATAGCAGTAGGGCTATATTACAGGCCATCTGACCAGGATGGTGTTAGTGACTCTGAAATGTTCAAGGAGATTAGAGAGGCTATTAAAATAAAAAACTCAATAATAATAATGGGGGATTTCAACTATCCCCATATTGACTGGGTACATATCACCTCAGGAAGGGATGCTGAGATAAAGTTTCTTGACACCTTAAATGACTGCTTCTTGGAGCAGCTAGTCCTGGAACCCACCAGAGGAGAGGCAATTCTTGATTTAGTCCTAAGTGGAGCACAGGATGTGGTCCAAGAGGTGAATATAGCTGGACCGCTTGGTAATAGTGACCATAATATAATTAAATTTAACATCCCTGTGGCGGGGAAAACTCCACAGTGGCCCAACACTGTAGCATTTAATTTCAGAAAGGGGAACTACACAAAAATGAGAAGGTTAGTTACATAGAAATTAAAAGGTACAGCACCAAAAGTAAAATCCCTGCAAGCTGCGTGGAAACTTTTTAAAGACACCATAATAGAGGCTCAACTTAAATGTATACCCCAATTTAAAAAACATAATAACAGAACCAAAAAAGAGCCACTGTGGTTAAACAACAAAGTAAAGGAAGCAGTGAGAGGCAAAAAGGCATTCTTTAAAAAGTGGAAGATAAATCCTAATGAGGAAAATAGAAAAGAGCATAAACTCTGGCAAATGAAGTGTAAAAATATAATCAGAAAGACCAAAAAAGAATTTGAAGAACAGCTAGCCAAAGACTCCAAAAGTAATAGCAACATTTTTTTAAATACATCAGAAGCAGAAAGCCTGCTAAACAACCAGTGGGGCCACTGGACAACAGAGATGCTAAAGTAGCACTCAAGGACGATAAGGCCATTGCGGAGAAACTAAATGAATTCTTTGCATCGGTCTTCACTGCTGAGGATGTGAGGGACATTCTCAAACCTTAGCCATTCTTTCTGGGTGACAGATCTGAGGAACTGTCCCAAATTGAGGTGTCATTAGAGGAGGTTTTGGAACAAATTGATAAACTAAACAGTAATAAGTCTCCAGGACCTAATGGTATTCACCCAAGAGTTCTGAAGGAACTCAAATGTGAAATTACAGGACTACGAACTGTCATCTGTAATCTATCATTTAAATCTACTTCTGTACCAAGTGACTGGAGGATAGCTAATGTGACGCCAATTTTTTAAAAGGGCTCCAGAGGTGACCCTGGCAACTACAGGCCAGTAAGCCTCACTTCAGTACTGGGCAAATTGGTTGAAACTATCGTAAAGAACAAAATTGTCAGACACATGGATGAACATAATTTGTTGGGAAATAGTCAACATGGTTTTTGTAAAGGGAAATCATGCCTCACCAATCTACTATTTTTAAAAAAGGCTCCAGAGGTGATCCTGGCAATTACAGGTGGTAAGCCTAACTTCAGTACTTGGCAGATTCATTGAAACTATTGTAAAGAACAGAATTATCAGACACATAGATGAACACCATTGTTGGGGAAGAGTAAACATGGTTTTTCTAAAGGGAAATCATGCCTCACCAATCTATTAGAATTCTTTGAGGGGGTCAACAAGCACGTGGACAAAGGAGATCCCAGTGGATATAGTGTACTTAGATTTTCAGAAAGCCTTTGACAAGGTCCCTCACCAAAGGCTCTTAAGCAAAATAAGCAGTCATGGGATAAGAGGGAAGGTTCTCTCATGGATTGGTAACTGGTTAAAAGATAGGAAACAAAGGGTAGGAATAAATGGTCAGTTTTCAGAATGGAGAGAGGTAAATAGGGGTGTCCCCCAGGGATCTGTACTGGGCCCAGTCCTATTTAACATATTCATAAACGATCTGGAAAAAGGGGTAAACAGTGAGGTGGCAAAATTTCCAGATGATACAAAACTACTCAAGATAGTTAAGTCCCAGGCAGACTGTGATGCGCTACAAAAGGATCTCACAAAACTGGGTGACTGGGCAACAAAATGGCAGATGAAATTTAATGTTGATAAATGCAAAGTAATGCACACTGGAAAACATAATCCTAACTATACGTATACAATGATGGGGTCTAAATTAGCTGTTACCACTCAAGAAAGAATCTTGGAGTCATTGTGGATAGTTCTCTGAAATCATCCACTCAATGTGCAGCGGCAGTCAAAAAAGCGAACAGAATGTTGGGAATCATCAAGAAAGGGATAGATAATAAGACAGAAAATATCATATTGCCTCTATATAAATCCATGGTACGCCCACACCTGGAATACTGCGTGCAGATGTGGTCACCCCATCTCAAAAAAGATATATTGGAATTGGAAAAGATTCAGAAAAGGGCAACAAAAATGATTAGGGGTATAGAATGGCTTCCGTATGAGGAGAGATTAATAAGACTGGGACTTTTTAGCTTGGAAAAGAGGCGACTACAGGGGGATATGATAGAGGTCTATAAAGTCATGAGTGGTATAGAGAAAGTAAATAAGGAAGTGTTATTTACTCCTTCTCATAATACAAGAACAAGGGGCCACCAAATGAAATTAATAGGTAGCGGGTTTAAAACGAGCACAAGAATGTATTTTTTCACACAACGCACTGTCAACCTCTGGAACTCCTTGCCAGAGGGTGTTGTGAAGGCCAATACTATAACGGGGTTCAAAAGGGAGCTAAATAGATTAGTGGAAGATAGGTTCATCAATGGCTATTAGCCAGGATGGGCAGGAATGGTATCTCTACCCTCTGTTTGCTAGAAACTGGAATTGGATGAAAGGGCATGGATCACTTGATGATAACCTGTCTGTTCATTCCCTTTGGGGCACCTGCCATTGACCACTGTCAGAGGACAGGATACTGGGCTTGATGGACCTTTGGTCTGACCCAGTATGGCCGTTCTTATGTTTCTTATGTGTCAACTATGCATGTTTTGGTTGATGACATACATATGATCTGGCAAAAGCAGAAAGTATATGAGAACGTGATACAAGCATCATGCACTTTATCATCAGGAATAGGACAAGGGACCACCATTCAAAAATAGGGAATTCCTGGACTATGCTAAAATATGTGAATTTGAAGCCATAGATACCTATAAACAAAGGAAGTTGACGGATGTGGAGTCCTTAAAGAACTTGCTCCAGAAATTAACTGATGCCAGAGAAAATTCACTTTTAGACCAACCCAGCTAGGGAACTACACTGCTACAAAGTGGAAAAATCAATGTGAGAATTTTTTTGTCTAACAGACATACACACACTCATTTACTAGATATGAGAAATAACCAAGGTTCTTCTGTACCTACCTTGGCACACAAAAGAATATCCAGGAAGTCCAGGTGTCTCTTCTTCTGAATCTTTTCAAGTTCTCGCTCGTCTTTGAGGGATTTCTTCCTCTCCTTTATCACTTTATCTGTTTCAGAAAAAGAATAATAAAAATATATATTTCAAGACTCTGAATTTCTCTGTTAGCTCTACCAACAGAGTGAAGGACCATCATTCAACATGTGAGGGGTTTCTGGCCCCATCATCCTCCATGTTGATGATGATAGGATTCACTCTGTGTGCCATAGGATGCAGGGCAGAAGGGCAGAAGCAGAGGCCTGTTAGAAAGACTCTACTCGGTGCTTTCTTGTATCCGTATGTGGGGGGAAATGGGATTTCTCTCATTCCATTACCCAATTGGCTGCACAGTTATTTCTCACTAAATTTGAGTTTGCATAATTCGAATTTAGAGGAAGGTAAGTCCTCAAATCCAGCCCAGATAGGTAATGACTGCAAGGTGCAATCAGATGTCCACCTCACATAACACCTTTGATGGCAGCCTTATCAAAGAAGCCAAGGGTCATAGAATCATAGAATCATAGAATATCAGGGTTGGAAGGGACCTCAAGAGGTCATCTAGTCCAACCCCCTGCTCAAAGCAGGACCAATTCCCAACTAAATCATCCCAGCCAGGGCTTTGTCAAGCCGGGCCTTAAAAACCTCCAAGGAAGGAGACTCCACCACCTCCCTAGGTAACGCATTCCAGTGCTTCACCACCCTCCTAGTGAAATAGTGTTTCCTAATATCCAACCTGGACCTCCCCCACTGCAACTTGAGACCATTGCTCCTTGTTCTGTCATCTGCCACCACTGAGAACAGCCGAACTCCATCCTCTTTGGAACCTCCCTTCAGGTAGTTGAAGGCTGCTATCAAATCCCCCCTCATTCTTCTCTTCTGGAGACTAAACAATCCCAGTTCCCTCAGCCTCTCCTCATAAGTCATGTGCTCCAGACCCCTAATCATTTTTGTTGCCCTCCGCTGGACTCTTTCCAATTTTTCCACATCCTTCTTGTAGTGTGGGGCCCAAAATTGAACACAGTATTCCAGATGAGGCCTCACCAATGTCGAATAAAGGGGAACGATCACGTTCCTCGATCTGCTGGCAATGCCCCTACTTATACAGCCCAAAATGCCGTTAGCCTTCTTGGCAACAAGAGCACACTGTTGACTCATATCCAGCTTCTCGTCCACTGTGACCCCTAGGTCCTTTTCTGCAGAACTGCTACCTAGCCATTCGGTCCCTAGTCTGTAGCAGTGCATGGGATTCTTCCGTCCTAAGTGCAGGACTCTGCACTTATCCTTGTTGAACCTCATCAGGTTTTTTTTGGCCCAATCCTCTAATTTGTCTAGGTCCCTCTGTATCCGATCCCTACCCTCTAGTGTATCTACCACGCCTCCTAGTTTAGTGTCATCTGCAAACTTGCTGAGAGTGCAGTCCACACCATCCTCCAGATCATTAATAAAGATATTAAACAAAACCGGCCCCAGGACCGACCCTTGGGGCACTCCGCTTGAAACCGGCTGCCAACTAGACATGGAGCCATTGATCACTACCCGTTGAGCCCGACGATCTAGCCAGCTTTCTATCCACCTTACAGTCCATTCATCCAGCCCATATTTCTTTAACTTGGCGGCAAGAATACTGTGGGATGAAGGTCCATGAAGAGTGCACCTCCCTCTCACCTCTAAAAGTGGACTCCTCAGGATAGGAGTGAGGCACATTGGCAGAACAATATGTGGGAAGCTTGCACAGCTATACAATGTCTATAGATCAATAGAAGACTTTGCTGCTATACTGAGAGTCATAGAGACCAAGGCAACAATCTGGCTTCTGTTGAAGTCAACTGATCGCTTCTCACTGGCTTCAGCGGGAGTTAGATTTTCTCTAAAGAACTTTTAGCCCTTCCCCCTAAGTTTCAGAGAAAGACAGTGACAAGAACTTTGGGAAATACCTGTTTGGAGATGCACCATTTCACAGGCCTTCTGGAAGCGACGTCCATCACGACTGAGCCAATAGATGAAATCAATTTGATATGGGAGGTACCAGATCCTGTAATTTATCTGATAGGTGATTTCAAAGACAGATTTGATGTAGGAATTCTCCCTGAAAGAAAAGTTTATGGAAGGATTTAAATGGCATTTAGCAAAGTATACAACTTTTCTGCCTGTGGTAGAGATGTAACATAGTCACCATTAATCCCAAAGTTGCAATATCCTATACCTAAACAGTGAATTAGTGGCAGCAATATATCCAGATAACATTCCATAAAGCTCCCAGTTAGAGCTGGGAGAATAACTGATGTTTTGGGTTGAAGGCAGTTCTAAAAAATAAAATAAAAAAATCAGTTTGGGTTGAACTGAAGCCAAAACTTTTCAGTGAATCAAAAAAGTCTATTTTCTAGAGGCGGATTCAAACCAGAGTCTCAGATATCTTAACCACTGGGCTAAAGATTATAAAGGGCATGGGAGGAGGGGTATCGCAAAAGCACCACATCGCCCCCTTCTCCTCCAGCTGTTTTGTGACTATTTGTGTCAAATTCGCAAATAGTTTTGAGTCAACCAAAACTGCATTTTTTGGCAAATAAATTATTTGTCCAAAAAATGTTGCCCAGGTCTACCCCTTGTACTGACCTGTCAATCTGGCAGTTGCTCTCATGACTAAAGGCACATTTTAAGATGCTGTCAAGAGTCATCAAGCTGACATGTCCAAAGAGCTCCACCGACTTCTCCTGGGTGATCAGATGTTCCCATTTATCCTAATGCAGGAAGGAGACGGAAATGAGATGGGACAGAAGTGCTTTGCTAGTTGCTACAGCAACAAGGTGAATGAGGTAATAGCTTTCATTGGACCAACTTCCATGGTGAGAGAGACAAGTTTTCGAGCTTACACGGAGCTGTCGATATACCTAACATCACAGGAGAGTGGGTTGTTGACCCCCTCAGATGGCTGATTGGTATAATGATTGGAGAAAGTAAATAAGGAAGCGTTATTTACTCCTTCTCATAACACAAGAACTAGGGGGTCACCAAATGAAATTAATAGGGAGCAGTTTAAAACAAGCAAAAGGAAGAATTTTTTCACACAACGCAGTCAACCTGTGGAACTCGTTTCCAGGAGATGGTGTGAAGGCCAAGATTATAACAGGATTCAAAAAAGAACTAGGTAAGTTCATGAAGGATAGGTCCATCAATAGCTGTTGGCCAGGATGGGCAGGGATGGTGTACTAGCCTATGTTTGCCAGAAGCTGGGAACGGGTGACACGGGATGGATCACTTGATGTTCTTCTTATGTTAACCTTACCACCTACCAGCTCCAAGAGGAAGACAGAAGAGAGCTCACACACCACCACCACCTTCCCCTCCGCTTCCCAGTTAAAGGATCAAGAGAACTAGTATTGCCAACACTCATGAATTTATTATGAGTATCATGATATTTGGTGTTTCTCTTAAAGCCCCAGCTCCTGGAGTCATGCGAATACATGAAAATCTCAGCTTTCATTTTTAAACAAGAAAGCTTCTAGCCCTCATGATTGCAGAGAAAGGCTTGAAAATGTGACCCAAGTGCACTCGAAAGAGTTGAGAGACCAGAGGGCAAATAAAAAGAACCCAGTTTACCAATGGCTGGAAGCTAAAGCCAAACAAATTCAGATTAGAACTAAGACACACATTTTTAACAGTGATAGTGATTAACCCTAGGAACAAACTACCAAGGGAAATGGTGCCTTCTCCATCTCTTGATGTTTTCAGATCCAGACCCAGTGCCTTTCTGGAAGAGATGCTTTAGCTAAATACAAATTACAGGGCTTGAGAAATGGGGTGAAATTCTATGGCCTGTTTTCTACAGGAGGTCAGATTAAGTGATCTAATGGTGCCTTCTGGCCGTGGATTCATTCAAAGATTCACAGCGTTTATTATTATTATTTATTATTGTTTTAATCTCATGAGTTTTAATCCAATCTCATGATTTTGACGGGCCTGAATCCTGGGGGTTAATAGTACCAGGATACAAAATGGCCCTGTGAACTCCTTTTGCCCCTCCTGATTACTCTTGAGGGTGAGGTGGGGGGAATTTAGCAGAGGAGCTGTGACTGCGTGTATCAACCCCGCATTGGTGACAAACTGCTTTGTGTCCAAGAGGACACGCCCCCTCGCCCTTGCTGGGCACACTCCCAGTGGAGGGAGCATATAAAAGGAAACAGCTCAGCCCAGTCTGGGCTGTCTGAGGAGGAAAGCGGACATGCACTGCAGGCTTCTGCTGAGAAGCCAACGGGACTACAAACCGCCAAGGCTGAGAATCCTGACTATACCACAGGAGCCCAGTTCACCGTAGGGACTGACGGGGATGATGCACTGCAACCAGCGGAAGAGATACCAGAGTAAGGACTAAGGGTAGGAAGCGATCCGGGGGACATGCTTGGTGATATGGAGACCTGAACCCTGCAACGGGGTAACGGGTTTTGAAGGGCCTGGTTCAGATCATGGTGGAGTAGGGTGGGCCCGGGTTCCCCTTCCTTCCCTGCACTTGCCACTGGGCCATACCACTGCCAGAGAGGGCAGCTCCTTGGTCTATTGCCGCTAGGCGCTACCACAGCCCTCTGGACTCCTGTCACTAGGCACGGCTACCTCCAGAAAGAGGGCGACTCCTGAGACTCTCACTACTTATTCCTACTAGAAAAGACACCCTCTTAGATTCCCACTGCCGGGGCACTGCTGCCCTGAAGCCAAGCGGCACGTTGGACCCCTGCTGGCCCCACTGACAAGAGGAGAATGTAGGGCCCAATGGAAGTGAATTGGGGGAGAATGGAAGGGGGAAGAGGAAGAAATGGAGGAGGACAGAGGGCACATTTATACGGAAGAAGGCAGGAAAAAGTTATTCATAAGGGGAAACGGAAAAACTAAGGCAAAGGCGAGCAGACAGAAAGGGAAGAGTGAGAACAAAAAACTCAGGTATTAATCAAACAGTTCAAAATAACGGCCACAAAAATGACTTGAGCGCTGGAAAACAAGCTTTCCAATGTGAGACCTAAGGAGCTCAGCCCACTCAGCTTATCAAAGAGAGGGCTGAGAGGCGACTTAATGCTGTGAATCGGTACTTATGCGAGGGAAAGATATCTGATGGTGTGGGGCTCTTCAGCTTTGCTGATGAAGGCGTAACAAGACCCGGGAGCTGAAAATTGAAGCTAGGTGATTTCCTAAACACTGGAACAGCTTATCCGTGTTGGGGGTGGACTTGCCATCACTTGGAACCTCTGTGTGCAATGGGGTCAAATGGATGTTCGTAGCAGTCCCTTCTGGCTTTGGGATCTGTGAATCTTTGGGTCCCCCGTTCATCTCCTTTCTTCACTGGCCATGGGGAGAACAGAATCGCCTGCATTGCCCTCAACATGCTCATAACACTTGCATCTCTGTATTAAGAGAATGACTATAATCAAATCGGATGCTTCAGGGCTTCAGTCATTTGCCTGCTGGGGTCAGGAAGGAATATTTTTCCTGGTACACAATTGGCCAGATGAATACTGAGGGGTTTTCCCACATTTCTCTGAAACGTCAGAGATTGGCCACCGCTTGGCACAGGACATTGGACAGGGTGGACCAGTGCTCTGAGGTGGTACATGGTACAGAGAATCCTCTTTCGAGATGCCTGGCTGGTTTGACTCTCTCCTGCATTCAGAGTCATATTGACGGACAGGTTTGGAGTTGGGAGGGAATTTTCCCCCAGAGTACATTGGAAGGGGCCTGCGAGGGGGGTTCACATTTGTCTGCAGCATGGAGCCAGTGCACTCCCCTGATCCTAGGTCTGGTTTGACCTATAGACTCAGGGCTGCTCTAACTTGCTTTCAACTGCAACATATCCCAAGGAACTACACTAGCAGCAGGGGACTGCTGGAGCACGGATGCTCTCTGGAAAACCCCCTCTGGTCACCCCCACTTCCATGCTGGGGTTTAAAGTGTGTGTGTTGGGAGGATGATGTAGGGCTCGCTATATTAGCTCTCTAGTGATTTATACTTGTTCAAAGTGAGTGCAAAGAGGATGTAAAATGTTACCACCATTGTGAGTGAGTGGAGAATTCTGATCTGGTAACGTGTAAATTATGTCATAGCACTCAAGACAGCAGTGAATCACCCCATCTGTCCTTCAAATAATACATCATGCAGGCAGAGAATCCAAGAGAACAGCGAAGAAACGGCAAGAGAAGCTTTGCCTTTAGCATAAAAGTTGGAAAAGAACCAAGTACAGGTGATGACAATAGCAACGGCAGTTCCTACCAGCATCACTTGTGTAGACTTGGTGATCAATGACACATAAGGTTTCAAAACCCCGTAGTGAAATCCAGGAGTCAGCAGTTTACGATGCTGGAACCACTTTCGTCCTTGTAATGTCAGTAATCCTTTCCCTGGAGAAACAAAGGCAACAAAGATCAGATGATTTCAGTCACTAGAGAAGGAAGCTGCTCAGAAAAGTGGTAAGTATGTTTTTGGAGGGTGCGGGGGGAGGAATAATTTAGTTTTTTCTACATGCCTTGCAAAAATATTCAAAATCTTTTGATTTATTTTGAAGAAAAAATGGAAACATAATGGGAAAATGTTTGCTTTTCCAAAACCTTTTTTTTGGTTTTTGGAGATTTAATGTTTTTCCCCATTTCCCCTCTTTTTTTTTTTTTTTTTAGTGAAAAGAGGGGCATGCAGAAAAAAACTGAAAGAAAAGGGGGGAGACAACCAAAACCCCTACAATTAAAAAAGGAGTAGGTTTCCAGTTTTGAAAAATGAAATGCTTTTGGTTTGGGGGCATTGTCAAAAATTCAGAAAATTTGAAGAAAACCCACATATATATCCACAAACATTTTCATTTAAGAAAGGCCTTTTTCTCATTGAAAAAAGTTCCAAATTAAAAAATTCAGCCTGTCAACACAATCTGATCATTTCTGTATCAATGCCTTAGCCTCGAGTAATTTGGGTCCACGATCAACAGTATTACTAGCTATGCAGTTCAAGTTTAGGGAATGCTGCGCATCTGGTATTTCTGGCTCAACCGGAAGAAAGTACCAGAATCTAATGAGGTAGTTTCTTCTTGCAAAATCTCCAGCCTGACTTTTTTCTAAGTGCAAGAGGTTCAGATAAGCAGCATCTGAATGTGTCTCCAAACCAAACCTCCGCGTCTCTCCCCCACCCTCACCCCCACTCATTACATTTTATCCTGTTTGCTAGTTTCAAGGTAAATATCTTACAAAATCTCATTTCACGTGAATATTTATTTCCAAGGTGGAAAGGTAACTGGGTTTGCCCATCACTACCCTATTACAGGCTTCCCCCTGGTACCATTAGCCTATTGTAAGACTGCAGTCACCCTCTTCGTAATAGAGAGCGGAGAGACCTGAGGGGAGCAAGAAGATTCCTTCGGGGTGAGGACAAAGCCTGTGGGTGGAGGGTGGGGGTAAGACACACGACTGGAGCAAGCTTCTGTGGTTGACCCTGATACAAGAGCAGGAACTTGGCCTCTTGGGGAGAAACCCTGGGAGCAGCTGATTGTTACAAAGAACTGAAGAAGGGACTGAAGGCAGGAAGGAGTCCAGGGAGGCAGCAGCACGGTGTCTGAGGGAGCAGATCTAGGCTGCTTATCCCAGGGTTCCTGGCCTGGAACCCAGTGTAGATGGTGGATCTGGGTTCCCCTACTAGCCACTGGGAAGGTGGCTTGAAGCCCCTGACATAAGGGGATCAGGATGATTTAAGGCCCTGGGAAAGGAGAATAAGGAGTGGACATTGAGGCTGAGATTTGGGACCGAGGACCAGACGTAAGAACTTCAATTTGTTGGGCTGGTCTACACTAGAGGGGGGGATCGATCTAAGATACGCAACTTCAGCTACGTGAATAGCGTAGCTGAAGTCGACGTATCTTAGATTGATTTACCTCGGGTCCTCACGGCGCGGGATCGACGGCCGCGGCTCCCCCATCGATTCCGCTACCGCCTCTCACTCTGGTGGAGTTCCGGAGTCGACGGGGAGCGCGTTCGGGGATCGATATATCGCGTCTAGACGGGATGCGATAAATCGATCCCCAATAGATCGATTACTACCCGCCAATCCCCAGAAGTGGTGTGACCAAACCATGACCTGGCTAGCAGGCTGAGTGGCAAGAAGAGGCAGATCGCCTCTGGGCCAGAGTGACTGTCACTAGAGAGGAAATTGCTGCAGTGAATCAGCTCCTCAGCTCCGTCGAAATATTTTTAATGTTTAATACACCGTGTAGCTTTTCAAATGGAAATGAATTCAAGAATGCAAGTCTTTAAAATCACAGACAACGTAAACACTTCAGACAGCTGCTGAACAAACCATTGAGGCAGTACAGCAAAAGCAGGTAGAGCCAAATTTGGGCATGTTGTAATTCCACTCATTCGAACAGCTTCATCCCTTCTCACGCTCTGTTTGTATAGGGCCAGCACAATGGGGCCCCACGTTTGGTTGGCCCTGCCTTAGGCACTACTTTATAATCATGAATGGTAATAATAAGGGATGAAGTTGCCCCGGGAGGTTTTGTGTATTGAAACAATCTGAAACAGCCTTGCTTTGCAATCATGGAAACACAAGGGCTGATCCTCAGCTGGTGGAGTAGCTTCTCCATATCATTATTGATGGCTAAAAGCAAGAATATACTTACCAATCCATGGGAGTACGTAGTGATAGAAAATATTATCCTTGGGGTCTGCAAAATCGTGATTGGGAGAGAGAAAAACAGCTTTGTGTTAGTGGTTTGGTCCACACTGATTGATTACATTGGTCATTCATATCCCTAGACAGCCTGTCTACAGACCTATTGTGATGGGTATGGAGTTGCCTGTAATCTATGGGTTTGTCTAGATGGCGAGCTAGTGTGCAGTACGCTAAGGTGCTCCTAGCATGCCGCGCACTAACGGCCCATCTGGATGATGCAACCGTGTGCTAAAAGTTCCCTTGCACATATTGACCGGCTCTGCCCTGAGAACCGTTGTCGGTTTCGTTAGTGTGCAGCACGCTAACGCACTGTAGATTTACAGCCCAGCTTGCCAAGCGCTAACTCCCCATCTAGACAAGCCCTTCGACTACTATGGGCTCCATATGTTTGTCTGAACGTTGTTCAGGGAAACGACCCAGGAAGACAGACAGTAGTCCGCATAAGAGCTCACTAACGCACGCCTGGGACTCGTAACGGTGGTGATATGCTATCTCCATTCCCCAGGGCTGAATCAGCCTAGGAAGGGGGAGATGGGTTTAGCTGATGGTTAAAGGGGAGAAACTGCCCCCCAGACCTTAGGCTGCCTAGAGTGCCTACCAAGGCAAGGAAGGTAAGATGAACCTACGTGTAGGCCTTTTGTTGTTTTAGAAACCTTTTCCCTTGTCATACTGTGTTCCTACTGTTAGGACTACACAATACTTTGCTTAAGAAGGCTGTTTTGGATCTTCTATTCACTGCTGGCCACTAGATCCCAGAGGGAAGAACTGTAGGTCCCGAGTCCAGTAGGATCTGTTGGGATAAGCAGTTTGTACACAGGGTGCTACAGACTAGTACCCTGGTCTAAGAGTGGGAGAATCACAGGATTCTGCCCTAGAGGTGAAGGCTTGAAGCCACCTGAAAGGGGGTTCATTCAGAAGAGAGGACAGAGGTGCTTGAACTGTAACCCCTGTCGTTCCGTACATATAGAAAGGAATGTTGCTCCCCCTCTGTGCTTTGTCTCTGGGATATTAAAATAATGGGGGACGGCATATAATAAATAACTCAGCACAATGTGAAGTCTCTGCATGAAGAAGAGACACAGGACTACAATGACCAAGGATCCTGTACATCTAGAGCTGCCTGGGAACATTGTACAGGGTCAGCCTATATCGTTAAAATAAAAGGACCATTTGTACTAACACTGTGACACCTCGTCCCCCGCAACCTTCTCTCCCATCACAGTTCAGAATGGTTTATTGTCTCTGGATATGCTAAATATGATGATCCTAGCTACTGTGTTCTTTTTATGTAGCCCTATAGAAAATAGACATGCAGTGTGGGTACAAGTGCAGCATGCAAGTGTCCAAGTGTGCAAAAAAAAAACACTTTTCTATAACTGGGTAATTTGCCATTTTTGCCGCCTCACTGCTCAACCCTCTATAAACACATACATAAAATCATCCATCCCCACCTGTTACCTTCCCTAACTCTCCTAGTGTAATTCCTTTGGAGAGGGTGCTTCTGAAATGCTACACTGAGCATCTAGCGGACTTGCCCCTGAATCACAGCAGCAATTGGTGGCAGAGGAGACAGACTGGCTAGCAACACTACCAGAACCAGTCATAATAAGGCAGAACTCCGAGACGGCGTGTTTGGTTTTACTTTCGGGTTTTTTGGCTGTGTTTGGAGTGTAGCAGGGAGAGAAGCATCGCAGCTAGGGAGTCAAGTATCGGAGGGGTAGCGATGTTAGTCTGGATCTGTAAAAAGCGACAGAGAGTCCTGTGGCACCTTATAGACTGACAGACATATTGGAGCATGAGCTTTCGTGGGTGAATACATCTGACGAAGTGGGGATTCACCCACGAAAGCTCAGGCTCCAATACATCTGTTAGTCTATAAGGTGCCACAGGACTCTTGGTTGCTTTTTACAGCCTGGGAGGACCTTTCAGCCCTCCACATTCCTATCCCAGGGAGGATTTTACGGGATTTTTGGGACACTCAGTAATGTGCAGAGTCATGGTCAGGCTACCAAGAGCCAACCTACCTGCACACTGGAATCCAGACCAGAGAGCAACAAGGATGATCTGGCCATCCTTGGCAGGGCCGGCTCCAGGCACCAGCTGAGCAAGCTGGTGCTTGGGGCGGCAGATTGTTGGAGGCAGCATTCTGCCCAATCCTAGGGCGGTACGGTCGCTTTTTTGTTGTTGTTGTTGTTCTTGTTCCGCTCCAGCCGCCCTGTAGGGGGCGGCGGCGCAGAGAACCAGAGCGCCCTGCAGGGCAGTCCTCTTCCTTCCCTCCCCGCCGACCGGAGCGGAGCCCTCGTGGCAGGCGGCAGGAGGCGGCGCAGCGGGAGGGGCCGCGTGGCAGCGCCCCTGCTGTAGCCCTGGCCGCCCCCTTCTCTCTCTCTCTCTCTCTCTCTCCCGCCCGCTCCCTCCCCCTCCCCCCCCCAGCTGGTCCCCCTGCACCCACGCTCCGGCCGCACTGCAAGTTTTTTGTGTTTTTTTTTGCTTTGCCGTTCTGGCCGCCCCGTTTTTTTTTTTTTTTTTTTGCTTGGGGCAGCCAAAAAGCCAGAGCCGGCCCTGATCCTTGGGGTGGATACTTCATAAGAACATCCTTATTTATTTATTTTGCTGTTTTGTTTTAAGCCAGCCACCAACTTCAGTGTTGCAACACCAATCAAAGGATGAGCCTTAAATCACTATTTACCTAGGCAGGTGCTGGGCTCAAAGGGTGGCTTTTAGTGGCTATATACGTTGGAAGGTGTGGAGTTTATGTATTGTTGTTTTTATCTTTTATTATCCTGATCCCTTTTTCCTTTGTCCCTTAGCCTCAGTTCCCCATACCTAATCAACAGTTACTGTTTTATTACCTGGGAATTGTGATAGCTATTTTATTTTTGTGTGTACTCTAACTGACACTCCTCTTTATGATATTGTGTGTGAAATATATTCTGAAGGGACAAGCTCTCTGTGTTCTCTGCACTAGGAGGGGTTTCCTTGAGTGGAGGTATCAGGCACCCTTATAGGTGAACTCAAGACCCATAACAAATGTTCCCTCTAATTTTTCCCATGCGTGTGCAGAACGAATTTTGTTATGTGCCTCAATATGGAGGTGATGTGTGGTGGGGGTGGGGCCGAAGGGTTCAGAGTGTGGGAGGGGGCTCAGGGCTGGGGCAGAGGGTTGGGGTGCGGACAGGGGGGTGGTGAGGGCTCTGGCTCAGGGTGTGGGCTCTTGGGTGGGATCAGGAATGAGGGGGTTCAGGGTATGGGAGGAGGATCAGGGCTGGGGCAGAGAGTTGGGGTGTGGGAGGTCAGGGTTACGGCTGTTGGTGTGGGCTCTGGGGTGATGCCGGGATGAGGGGCTTGGAGTGCAGGCTGCCCTGGGGTTGCGGTGGGGAGAGAGGACTCCCCACAGCCCTCTCTCCCCACAGCAGCACCTGGGCTGTGGAGGAGATGTGTTTCTCCCTGTTGCGGCAGCTCCAGGGCTGGAGGAGGGGCGTCTCTCTCTGTCACAGCCCTGAGCGCCTGCGCGGTCCTTGATAGGCTGCTGCACGGCCGCACAGCTTAGAGGGAACTTAGCCCATAACCCCAAGGAGAAAAGGCAGAAGACTGCAGCCATACATCAGGGCTGAGGTTACACTTGCTTACTCAATTCCTGGCAGGCCTCAGAGCAGAATCACACCTTGGAGGACTTCGATAACAAGTGTGTTGTTCTCATTCAGAGGCAAAATGCACCACCTCTTACCTCCCCTGGCACATACAGCCTTAGCGTAATCAGCATCGTTGAGGGTCACAAACACTACAAATTTCCCAAACCACACGGGGAAGGCACGTGCGTACTTTTTACTCCATTCCAATACCTTGTCCAGATCCTTCCCTCTTCCGGTGAACTGCAACAATGATGGAGGGAAAAGAGGACAGAAGCAATAAGTCAGGCGTTTGCCAAAAATCTCTCTCCTGTAGAGTTCAAGACAACCTTTCCAGTGTCAGAAGAATGGATAACTATCACAGTGCAAATTCTAAAGTCTGTGATCCATCTGACCATGCTTGTTATGGTGCTATAAGAATCAGTGAATTCCATTATTTAATAATCCATTGCTGTGAAAGTGAGATGAACAAACATTTAAGCAAGCACAGTACACACACCTTCCTTCCCTACTACACTCCAGTATTAAGCTCCTCCATCTTCCACCCACAAAGTCTCACTTCAAAACTTAGCTCCCTTCATATTCCCTGTGGGAGTAGAACCAGCTTGAAGACCTTTGTTTTTGTCAGATTTACAATGTCATTTGATAGCAGTGGTTAGTAGCTTAATAAAAGAATTGTGCCTTACCGTAAGGGTTTAGCAAAAGCAACCAACCTCAGCCATGGGCTGGATAATGCAGCACTTGAAACTATGGTGCCTACAATAATAAGCGCATTAAAAATCTACAGCACCAAATAAAATAAGATGAGCCAATCTGATCCAGTTTGTCAACTTCTATGATGCATCCTCAGATTTTTTGTTAACACGTTTCAGATGCTTTAGGTTGTTCAATGATAGCTTCGTAACCTGAAAGGCGACCAGATGCCTTCCAAAGAGAAAGAAAACAAGTTCTAGCAGGCATCTGGTGTCACTTATACACAAGTGATATCATAGGTAGAACATGGCTGGAAATTTTGTCACAGGATATTTTCAAAGAACACTGACTTTTCAACCACACTGACTTTGGTTGAGGGTGGGAATTTGCTTAGTTTCTCTCCTTTTTTAAAAGTCTCCTCCCACACTGTCTTGTGCTTCTTACACTTCATCCACACCTCTGCCCTGATAGCTCCGTTAGGCTCCACCGCTCACTCCTGATTCTGTGCCTTCTCTTCTGCCATGCCTGCATTCTTGGCACGAGCACCCAGCTAATGTTCCTTATGTACCATCCTCCTCTTTCTTTCTTAAAACTTCTGAAGTGCCACCTACTCCAGGAGGTGTTATTGCTACAAGGGTCAAACTCAGCTCTGCTTGGTCTCTGTTGCGTCAGCTTATGCCATAGGATTTGATCCTGCTTCCTTAAAAGTCGGTGAGGAAAGGCACAGGGATTATTATTCTACAGCACCGTGTGCTTTTATGGTGCTATAAGAATCAGTGAATATCTAGATTACTAAATACTAGTAATGAATGACCTGTGCTGGTTGGGAACCTGCAATTCTGTTTTATGGGAAAATCTGTGAATTCAAAATTCATCTTTGTTCAGAATCAGAATGAAACACTGAATTTCAAAGTCTCCTGTGAAATGAAATGTTTGTGTGTGGGGGGGGGGAAATCATTTGGGGGTCCATTGAAACTTTCCATTTCAATAAAATCAAAACGGTATGTTTCAGTATTGATTTTTTGATTTTATATTTTTACATTTTAGTTGATGCTTATGTTTTGTTGTTCTATTTTACATTTTATTTTTACACATTTACATTATTTTATAAAATAATATAAAAATAAAATGTAAATACACCTCTACTCCTATATAACGCTGTCCTCGGGAGCCAAAAAATCTTACCGTGTTATAGGTGAAACAGCGTTATATCGAATTTGCTTTGATCCACTGGAGTGTGCAGCCCTGCCCCCCGGAGCACTGCTTTACTGCGTTATATCCGAATTCGTGTTATATCGGGTCACGTTATATCGGGGTAGAGGTGTATATACAAATAAAATATTTTTAAAAATTCAAAACAAAAAAGCTGTTTTGAAACAAATGCTTCATTTTGATTTTTTTGCCTAGACAAAAAATAGTCAAAATCGATATGTCTATGGAATGTTTAGATTTTGATGAATCAGATTTTGTGATAGATCTATGTTCCATCTGAAAATTTTCAGCCAGCTCTATTCATGACAAAGAGAAGACAAAAGTTACGTGTCTGATATGTGCCTATGCCAAGTCCCCCCATTACCACCCATTTTTACTCAGTTGTACTTTTCCGCTGACTTTTAACTTGGGCGGCTACTGTGATTTCTGAGGCCCCTACACTGTTGATCATAGGTGTCGTAATAGAGATACTCCATACCACCCTGCTTGATAAACTGGAACAAATCTCCCAAAAGGGAAAGGTTTCTTGTCCATAGGCATGTATTTTGGTTTTGTCAGACACAGAAAAATAAGGAAAATAATTTAAACTTCATCATATCTAGGGCCCTGAATTTGGAAAACTTCCTGGTTACTGAAACTTAAGTATGTGCTAAAATGCCTTCCCAATTCCAGACTACAAAAACCCTGTCACTGTAGTTAATCCACTTCCCTAAGAGGCGGTAGCTCGGTTGATAGAAGAATTCTTCCATTGGCTTAGCACTGTCTACACCAAGGATTAGGTTGTATTAACTATGTTGCTCAGGGGTGTGAATTTTTCACAACCCAAAATGATGTAACTGGATCGACCTAACGTTTTAGTGTGGACCTGCCCTTAGATTTAGAGGTGGCAGGAAAGCAAGGTCGAGAGGGGACAGGTAAAAAGCTTTGACGTTATTCCCCCTGTTTTTTCATTGATTTTTTCAAAATTTCCCAAGCAGCTATAGCAACGATTGGAAGATGGACACGATTTGTTTTTTTAATTTAAAATGTTACTGTGGTTATCTCATGTGTTGGTGTCAACATTTCAAAATCCTGACCAGCTCTAGCCAGAGAGACACTAAGGCTAGGTCTACACTACAGCGGGGGGTCGACCTAAGATACGCAACTTCAGCTACGTGAATAGCGTAGCTGAAGTAGCGTATTTTAGGTCGACTTACTTGGCTGTGAGGACGGCGGCAAGTCGACCACTGCCACGCCGCCGTCGACTCCGCTGCCACCTCTTGCCGCGGTGGATTTCCGAAGTCGACGGCAGAGCCATCGGGGATCGATTTTATCGCGTCTTCACTAGACGTGATAAGTCGATCCCCAATAGACCGATTGCTACCCGCCGATCCGGCGGGTAGTGAAGATGTGCCCTTAGGTCCATATCCACAAAGAAAACGTAGGCATTGCCAGGTTGAGTGGTGCAACACCTAACTCTTAAACCCCTAGCCACCCAGTGAAATCCACAAAAGCTGAGTTAGGTGACCAGGCTCCCGACGATGCATAGGGAGAGACAGCCCCTAAGAATGGGATTCACAAAAGCCACCATGCTAGGCAGGGAACCACCGTAGTCAGCCAATATCAGATGCGAAGGAGAGGGGTGTATTCTAAGCCCCAATATCAGATGCCAAGGAGATGGGTGCATCCTACACCCCACATCTCTCAGGGAGTTAGGCCCCTCAATCTTGGCTGGAGGGAGGCATGTATCTCTGTGAATCTTTCCTAGAGTCACAGGCCTACGCTACTTCTTCCAAGAATGGTGGTGTTCCATACCTAATTCTACAGAAAATGCCCCGTGGCAGGGGGAGAGAGGAGGAGGCTTCCCTTATAACCTGTAACCCCGTGGTTAGGAAACTCCCTCAGGATGTGGGGGACTGTGGTTCAATCCCCCCCTCTCCCAGATGAGGAGAAGGCATTTCAACAAGGGTTTCCCTCCTTCCCAGGTGAGGGCCCTAAGCATTGGACTCTAGGATGTTCTGATGTGGGGTCTCTCAATCTCTCCCATTGAAGCTGTTCCTCTGTGTGGCTATAGAATTAAATATGCATTGGGCCAGAGAGATAGTGAGAGTGACTGTATAACCTAGACGTTAGGGGTACTCACCTGAGAAATGGACAATCCATGCTCAAATCCCTTCTCCTCCTGAGGCTAGCCCGCAGGCCCTGCCCCTTCCTCCTGAGGCCCCACAGCCAGAGAAATCCTAGACCACCTGCTCCAGCCGCACTGGCCGCCCCCACCCCCCCAGTGTCAGGCCAAGCTACCAGCTCCCCCAGCCCCCGGCCGGCCCTCCCAGCCTCAGGCCAGCCCCAGCGCTGCACCAGGCCGCTGGCCCAACCCTACCCAGGCTGGTCCCAAGTGCCTGACCCCCCCTTACCAGGCCGGTGTGAGTTAAGGTTGCCAACTTTCTACTGGCACAAAACCAAACACCCTTGCCCCCTGCCCCTCTCCTCTGAGGCCCCGCCCATGCCC
Source organism: Emys orbicularis (assembly GCF_028017835.1). Lineage (NCBI taxonomy): Eukaryota > Metazoa > Chordata > Testudines > Emydidae > Emys > Emys orbicularis. The sequence continues at coordinate 6,214,803 of NC_088690.1, read as the reverse complement.
CTCCCCTTTTCATAGGCCCCACCCCCTGCTCACTCCATCCCCCTTCCCTCTGTCACTTGCTCTCCACCCTCACTCACTCGCTCATTTACACCGGGCTGGGCCAGAGGGGTGGGGTGCAGGAGGGGGTGAGAGCTCCGGCTGGGGGTGCAGGCTCCAGGGTGGGGCCAGAAATTAGGAGTTCAGAGTGTGGGAGGGGGCTCCAGGCTGAGGCAGTGGGTTGGGATGTGGGAAGGGGTGAGGGCTCCGGCTAGGGGTGCGGGCTCTGGGGTGGGGCTGGGGATTTGGGTGCAGGAGGGGGCTCCGGGCTAGACTGAGGGGTTCGGAGGATGGGAGGGGGATCAGGGCTGGGGCAGGGGGTTGGGGTATGGGGGGCCTCAGGGGTGCAGGCTCCCGCCAGTGCTTACCTCAAGCAGCTCCCAGAAGCAGTGACATGTCCCCCTTCTGGCTCCTACACGGAGTTCGCGCCAGGAGGCTCTGCACGCTGCCCCGTCCGCAGGTGCCGCCCCCGCACCTCCCATTGGCCATGGTTCCCGGCCAATGGGAGCTGTGGGGGCAATGCTTGGGTCGGGGGCAGCGTCCGGAGCCCCCTGGCTGCCCCTACGCATGGGAGCTGCAGGGGGGACACGCCGGCTGCTTCCCAGGCACTATGCAGTGCAGAGGCTAGCAGGCAGCCTGCCAGCTGGAGTTGAACTGCTGCTGGCTTCAGGGTAGGGGGGGAAGGAGGGGGAAGAAGAGGGGAGTGGAACATGGGCGGGGATTGAATCAGGGTCTCCCATATCCTGGGTGAATTCCCCAATCTCTGGGCTAATGGTTGTAAGAGAGGCTGCCTTTTCCTCCCCCCTCCCAGCTTTCATTGTGTGGAGTTAGTCATTCTGAGAGCACATCTACCCACTCAGGCCCTGCCGGTCTCTGCACTGGCTTTGAGTTTCAGACTGGGGCTTAGGCATGAGAGAGGCATCATAACCCTCGTGTGAGGGGTTGTGCAAATGCCAAGAGGCAGAACCTTAAACGCTGAGGGGTTTGAGTCAGTCCTTGGACACATGGAAACTTCCAAAGACTTATATTGAGATGTGTGAGACGGTGGGGGGTCTATCGAACATTCATAGGCCTTTGTATCAATACGTTTTATACGTGTTTGTGTGTTCCTGGCTTTCTGGCTGAGATTCTTTTGGAATCCGAACACACTAAGAGGTTATTAATGCCAAATCCTAATGCTGGTTATGCAGTTATCTGGCCTTTGAAGCTTCGCCCCTCCCCCCCCGGGCAAAGGTGAAGTAACTGGTTTTACTTGTTTCAGGATAGCTGGGAAACAAAGGCCCCACAAACCGTATAGAAGTGTCAGCTTAAACTGACAGAGGGCCCTCATTTGGATCCAACCAACTGCCAGGAACCTTTAACCAAGATGGCAACCCCTGCTCCAGGGTATGAAGCACTAGATCCTGCCAAGGTCTCCAGGTGCTAGGCGCACTTGGTAAGCTGAAGCAAGCGTATAGACTGTCAATTGTTTTGCACGTTTTCTCTGGAAGGCTTTTGTCCTTAAATATCTGTGATGGCTTCCTGGTCTCTGGTAAACCACTGTCATAGCCCTTGAAAGAGAGAGATCCAGACTGCAGGTGCTACAGGATAATGGCAGTGAACTGAAGGGGGACTGCATGCCTGAAACCATGGTCTGGAGGGACAGAGTCACAAGACTCTGCCTATAGAGAGGTGACAGCAGGACCCCTGAGACCTAAGCAGGGCCGTCCTTAGGCATAAGCAGCATCCAAGGCTGCGTAGGGCACCTGAAAATTTGGGGCACCCCTGGGTCTTAATGTCCACCCTCCCGTGTCTTCCTATTTCTGTTCTGACCCTTCCTGCAGGCTCCCACTGCTGGCTGCTGCAGCCTGGTGACTCTTACTCTGGAGAGGATCTAGTAACTTAAAAGTGAAAAAGCCTCCAGCCTGCCAGACCTATTAGCACAACACTGAAACTGTTAAAGAGCCATTCAAGTGGTAATGAACCCATTTAACAGGCATTTGCCAACCTCCAGGTATATCCTGTCAGTTTCTGAATTTACTGACCAAAACAGTTGTGCATGACTGTCATATTTACTCAGGACATGTCAGTCTACAGGACCTTAGTTTAAAATTTGCTTTAAAAATATTTCATTAGTGAGTTGGTGAATATTATAAAATCACATCTCTAAAAAATCCTTGCATAGATTTTTGGATGCACAATCATCTTTAGCCTTAAATGCTTGGATCTTCAGACATATGTTTTTTAAATAAATCCTTCAAAAGACCACCCTTATCTAAAATACACAATTTAATTTTAATTACTATAGGGGGGAAAAAACTTGCTTCCAAAGACTTTCTGTCCATCCCTTTACCACCCCCCACACTCCCATTGAAGAGAGCCCTTAAAGGGACAACACCCCTTTCCTTCCAGATAGTTGGACAAAGAGCTTCCCTTTCTTTACTTTTGACTATCTGATGAATTAGTTTTAAGAGAATCCTCCAGCAAAACCAGTACTTAGTAAGATATAAAATCCTTTGTTATGCCTAAAATCTTTGGAAACATTTTTTAAAGTTGGTGAAGTTTCATAAACATGTCTATTGTTATGGAGATCACACAAAATAAATGAGTGTTCCCTTTTTCTAAAAGCAATGAACATTGTTATGAACACACTAAACCTCTAAGACTGATTAATTTAAAATAATGTCTTTGTTTCAGTGAGTTAAATATGTAGTAATCTGGAATGATTACTTTATGAAGGCTTAAGAGTACATTTAAAATATAAAATCAGCTTAGAAATACTGATTAAGAAAAGGGAAAACAGAGAAAAGCTGCATCATGTATTCCATAATATTTAATGTTGTATTCAGCAAGACAAGTTTTTGCAAATAAATCTCTGACAAGCCTCAGGGCATATTAAAAAAACTGTGACTAACATATTTTATTCCCAAGTTTAGTGCTTTTAATGTCATTTGCTTCATTTGGGTTCAGGGATTTGGCTGGAAGGGGGTGAGCAAGGTGGGGGAGGAAAGAGAGGAGGGAGACAGTGAGAAGAGGGCGGGGCCTGGGCAGAGTGGGGCGGGGCCTGGGGTGGGGCAGGAGTGGAGTATGGGCAGGGCCACAGGCAGAAGAGGTGGGCTGGGGAGCTAACCTCCCCAAGCGGCAGCTTCGCCCACCGCCCATGACAGCAGGTAAGAGTGGGTTGGCTCCGGCACACCAAGCACGCACTGCAGTCTCTGTAGGCAGGGGCCGTATTCACAGAGCCGAATGCGCCAGCGCCGCGCATTCTGCGCGAGGGAGAGGGTACGGGGGTCTCTGTGGGGAACTGTGACTCTCTGCCACCGTGAGGCAGGCCGGGCGTCTCGGTATCCTTTGCTGCCTCGTCCTTCCGCCCTCCCTCCCCCGGGCTGCCGTTGGGCATAGGGACACCAGTTTAATAATACTGCCTAGGGCCCCATAAATCCTCAGGACAGCCCTGGACCTAAAGGGGGCATCCCTTGAGCACACAGGGGTCAGAGGTGGAGATGCCTGAAACTGTGCCAGCTGCCAGTGAAGATAAACTATCCTAGTGTGAAATAAAGAGAAGAAACAAAATGTAAAGCAACGACTGAAACCACAGGGTGGTGTCAATCTATTTGAGCTAAGCAGGATCTCTTACTGAGGGACAGATGCTCAGTTTTTGTTGTTTGAGCTGTTGTACAACACCCTGGCGAGGAAACTGGCTACTCGGTTGCCATTCAGTGTAACTAACTCACTTGCGTAACACAATATTCCAGCTGAAGTAATGGCCCACAATTCAGGAGTGAGTCATTTCGGCAGTTCTCTTTGTATCAGTTCAAGCCCCCCACGTCAAGTCCTTCCTACACCCGGTCAAGTGAGTTAGCAGAAGCGGCAGTGCAAAATGGCAAAGAACTTGCTGAGTTTTCTTTTTATAAGCCATGGTGGATTCAAGGGATCTAGCCCTAGCATTTTCAGGCTATTGCAACACACCCCAAGCTGCTTGATTAGGATTGCCAGGCCAGAGATTTGTGGGAAGAAGGACAAAATACTATGTTTACCATTTCATTTTTGTAGGAGGCTTCACACAAAGCAAGTCCCCTATCCCTTACCGTATCCCCTGTGCTCCACTCTGGTGGTAAGAGGGGGTAGGATTCTGATATAAGAAGGCAGCTGGGGATCCCCGAGTCTCAGAGGCTGGCATAGACACCTTTATGCCACATGCTTCTGACCCCCTGGGATAGAGGGTGTGCTGGGGTCAGTAAGGGGGTGACTGGAGTACACTGTGCTCCAGGAATCCTTTAAACCAGCCCCAAGACTGCTCTAAATTACACCAGAGTCTGAAACAGTCTCCTACTGTCCCCAGGATTAGGGAAGGAGAGATGCAGAAAGGTGATGTGATGCCACCTTTCCGTCAACTCAGTGCCACTGATAATCCAATCCCCAAAGTGGCCAATCTCTTGGGGACTAAATTATGCATTCCTTACTCACATTAGTAGTCTCACACTTACTCACATGAATAACCCTATTGACTTCAGTAAATATCTGACCTTCAATGTCTGTAAGCTAAGAACACAAGCATAGATTTGGACCTTATGTATCTGCAAAGAAATTACTGAATAGGAAGCATGCAAAATGAGCAAGGTTATTTATATACTTATAGATTATTTTCTACTGAAAGTTTAACCAGAGTTTCCCTGTCTCAAATCCCTCTTGCCCCCATCTGATTGTTTCTTCTGTGGCTACTTAAATGGAAAGCACACACTGTATAATGTATATGCTACACCATGTTATGTGTGAAACATAGACCTGAATGATATTAGCCTAGAGGCCAGGAAGGTGCAGTTGTTTCTCTAACTATTTCTCTTTTACTTCATATGAGCACTGTCATTGCCATAATAGATCAGATCAATGGGTCCATCTAGTCCAGTATCTTGTCTCCAACAGTGGCCAGTACTATCAGATTTAGAAGATGGTCCAAGATACCCTGCCAAAAACAGTTATGGAATAACTTGCCCACACAAATGGTTCTTTTCAAGCCCTCCTTAGCTACTGGTTGTCGTATGTCTCGAAACACGAGAATTTATAACCCTTCCAAACTCCTGGGGTAACTTTTTAAAAATCCATAACCATATAACCCTAATACTTCAGCATTTATAGAGCATAAATGTCTTCGGAGCATTGTACAATTATCAGTTTATCCACTCAACATCCAGTGATCAATGTAAACATTATTATTCCTCCTTTACCATGAGTAGGCAAGAGGTTAAGTGACTTCCCCACCCCTCCATTCTAGATAGCAACTTTATATTAGAGCTTGGATTATACCTCAGGAGGTCCTGGCTCCCAGACCTGTGTTCTAACCACTAGGAAGGCTGTCTATCTATAGACGGAAGCTGCTTTTGGTTTTTTGATTTGAGCTTTAAGTCTTCACCACCACCTCTTTCCTTACCTCATGGACGTTGCCAAAAAGCCAGTGGACTGGAGGGCCCGGAAAGCTCTTCAGTGCTTTGTTCAGCTCCCTTCTCCACTGATACAGCTTGATTGCTTTCAACACCATGTAGGTCAGACAAAGCACAATGGGCAGGTAAAAGATTCGAGAGACATCCTTATGCAGCCAGCACCAAATAGCGGTTATCAGTCTCACCACCACACAAGTCATCTTCCTGCTGTGTATGTCTTCTCCCCACCAGCAAATGCACCATCCAGTTACTCTTTATAGGTGTTCCAGCTGGCAGACTGATCCAATGATATCCAAAGAGGTAGAGTCACACAAGCAGCTGATCTGATGCCAACTTTACCGGGGGGAGGGAAGGACCAGAAGGAATGTGTTTAGGTGTTGCCCCACTTAGAATTGCAACACCTTAGGTATTGCTCTGCTCAAAATTACAATGCTTCATGGATTTAGGTTCTTTAATTTATGACTCCACAATAAGAAGCCTGGGCTGGGACACTTGGGGTTGATGTTGTTTTGCTGCCTCCCAGATGCCAAAGTAAATGCTGTTATAGCAAGTTAGGAGACATCCTATCTCTACCAATGATAGCCCACACAGGAATATGTGTCACTAGCCAACCGGAATTTGATAGAATCAAGAATCACTCAAGAGAACACTTCAACCTCCCTGGTCACTCAATTACAGACCTAAAAGTCACAATTCTCCAACAAAAAAACTTTAAAAACAGACTCCAACGAGAAACTGCAGAATTGGAATTAATTTGCAAACTGGACACCATTAAATTAGACTTGAATAAAGACTGGGAGTGGATGGGTCATTACACAAAGTAAAAACTATTTCCCCATGCTAATTTTTCCCCTACTGTTACTCACACCTTCTTGTCAACTGTTGGAAATGGGCCATTCTGATTATCACTACAAACGTTTTTTTCTCCTGCTGATAATAGCCTACCTTAATTTATTAGTCTCGTTATAGTGGGTATGGCAACACCCATTTTTCATGTTCTCTGTGTATATATATCTTCCTACTGTATTTTCCACTGCAAGCATCCGAAGAAGTGGGTTTTAGCCCACAAAAGCTTATGCCCAAATACATTTGTTAGTCTCTAAGGTGCCACAAGTACTCCTCGTTCTTTTTGCTGATACAGACTAACACGGCTACCACTCTGAAACCTTAAGAGAAGGTTAATGCATGAAGCATGTTATCCTACATCTGCCTGCTCCTGGGTTTCTTACACTTTCATCTGAACCATCTGGTCCTAACCACAGTTGGAGATGAGATACTGGACTAGATGGACCATAGGTCTGATTTAGACCATGTCTACACTTCCACTTATGCTGACAAAAACCACCCCTGAGCAACATAAGGTTTGCCGGCATAAGTGCTCGTGTGCATAGCACTATGTCAGTGGTTTTATTATGTCAAGGGGAGAGCTCTCTCCCATTGGCACAGAGGGGCTACATGAGCAATCTTACAGCGACGCAGCTGTATCAGTACAGCTGTGCCACTGTAAGCTCTCTAGTGTAGACATGACCTTAGTCTGAGAATTCTTTCTATTTCTGTGTGGATGATCATCCCAGAGAGTTTGCCAGAGTTGAGCATTAGAGAAAATATCTGAATGTTGATGTTGGGAACCATCCAACAATGTGACAGGCATCATTTTGGAATCAAAGCTCATTGGAGTAACACCTGCAGTCAGAGCCTGTTTGGACTGCACCATCTCCACACAAGTAAAATGGATGCCCACCTGCTAGACGGAGACTTAGCAAGGCTTGTTTGGTGGGCTTTAGGCGAAGTGCTTTTCGCCTAACTCAGTTGATTTGACTAATACTTCCAATACACAGCATAAGGCAGGAGATGGAGTTGTTCTAAAATAAGAGGTGGAGGTTACCCGGTGGGTTAACGTATTAAATTCCTTGCACATAAATGCAGAGACTGGGGAGGGAGCCGGCACAGCAAGATTCTGGCAATTTTGATCGGGCGGCTGGGATGATCCTCATCATTGAATGGACACTGGGGACAATCGTCATAGGAAAGCAGTGTTGTTATTAATGTTTATTTTTATTTGGGGGCAGGGCACGTTGTCTTAGGCCTTGGCTACACTAGCGGGGGGGTTCAAACTAAGATATGCAACTTCAGCTATGCTATTTGACTTACCTGGCCGTCCTCACGGCAGCAAGTCGACTGCCTTGGCTCCCCCGTCGACTCCGCTTACTCCTCCTGCCGAGGTGGAGTACAGGCGTCGATTCGGGGATCGATTTATCGCGTCTACATGAGACGCGATAAATCGATCCCCAATACATCGAACACTACCCGCCGATCCGGCGGGTAGTATAGACGTACCCTTGGTCTGTGCTTGAACAGCAGCTAACACGGTGAGGTCATGGGGCTCCTAGGCACATTCTCAGTAATAATAATAATTAATAAACAGTTTTAATAATAGTAATTTCTATCCACCCGTCTTTTTAAACCACATCCATCACTGTGCACATCTCAGCACCTCCCAAAATTATAAAGTGTGCACACAGAGATTAACTTCTCCCTCTTGTGCCTTCCTTTTCAGATAGCAAGGCTAGCAGAATGTTTTTTTCCAGCACCTGTGTAAGGGTCTGATCCTATTGCCATTACAGCTGATCGAAAGATTCCCATTGTTTTCACTTGAGAGTTGAATTGGGCTCTAGGAGTCCAACATTCAGAGCTGGTGCTACAAGAATGGCACCAGGAACCATCCAGTGGCAGGAGAGACCAACTTTTGGAGCGTATCTTCACTGCAGAGTGTTCAGCACTTGGTCTGAGCACCTGGATTTGCTCATTGTAAAGTCCTACTTGCATTACTGTGTGCTCACTGCAGCTGCACTCATAGCACTTTTCCAGGCGCCGGTGAGTGCTCGGCCCCGTCCCAACTCCACCCCTGCCCTGCCCCCTCCCATCCCTGCCCCGCCCCAACTCCGCCCCCTCCCTGCCCCATTGGACCCCTTTCCCAAATCCCTGCCCCGTCCCCACCTCTTCCGAGCGCGCCGCATTCCCTCTCCTCCCCACTCCCTCCCAGCACTTGCTGCCACGAAACAGCTGTTTCGCGGCGGGAAGCACTGGGAGGGAGGGGGGAGAAGTGGAGTGCAGCATGCTCAGGGGAGGAGGCGGAGCAGAGGTGAGCTGGGGGGGCGGGGTGGGGCAGGGAGCTGCCGGTGGGTGCAGAGCACCCACCAATTCAGGTGTCACATCCCAGGGTTCTTTGTACCACAGAAGCTGAGCCGCTCTGTGATTCCTTCCCAGGAAATTGTGCTAGAACTCATCTGTCCTTCTGGGCATGCACGGGGAACTGTGGGATGGATGACATCATCATCTGGGGCTCAATGAAAGAGGAGCATGATTGTAGACTTCGGGAAGTCCTAGATGCAATTAGATCTGCAAACCTTAAACTAAACAGGAAGAAATGTGTTTTAGGGGTTACAGAACTGACTTTTGTTGGGGACGTTATTTCCAGCAAAGGTGTAAAACCTGATAAGAGGACGATTTCAGTCATTGAAATGATGCCATGTCCCCTGTCAAAGAAAGATGTCTAATGGTTCCTCTAATTATCTTGGAAAATTCATACCTTATCTATCTAGCAGCTTTGAGAAAATTCCTAGAAAATAAAAATGAATGGTATTGGGGTGCAGAACAGGAGGACTCATGGAAAGATTTAAAACAACAACTGATACAAGAACCAGTGTTGAAGTTCTATACACCAGGAAGGCCTACTAAAATCTCAGCAGATGCTTCACAGTCTGGGCTAGGTGCAGTGATTTTACAGAAGCGTGAGGATTGTTGTCAACCAGTGGCATATGCACCTAAATCACTAACTGAGGCAGAAACCAGATACGCACAGCTCGAGAAGGGGTTTTTAGGAATATTGTTTGCCTGTGAAATATTCAATCAGTATATTTATGGACAGACAGTGGAAGTTGAAACGGACCTTAAGCCCCTGATAGCGTTATTTAGCAAACCGCTAAATGACTGCACCTTAAGGATTCAAAGAATGATGATAAAGCTGCAAAAATCTGATTTGGTTGTGACCTGCATATCTGGTAAATTCATGTTCACTGCAGATGCACTTTCCAGAGCAGCGGCTCCCATGAAACCAGAGAGGACTTTGGAGACAAAGATGCAAGACTATGTAGATTGGATTGTAAAGTCAATTCCCGTAGCTAACAGGAAACTGCAACAAATAAGAGAGCAAATGGAGAAAGCTGAATCGTTGGGAATCCTTAAAGAAGTGATCATTAAAGGATGGCCTGAAGAAATAAGCAGTTGCTATCCAAGTATAAGAAACTATTGGAACTGCAGACATGAACTTACTGTGATAGATGGGGTGATTTTTAAGGGCAGTAAGGTTGTCATTCCAATGAGCCTCCAAAAAGAAATGTTACAGAAGATCCACAAGGGTCATTTAGGAATTGAGAAGTGCAAACAACGAGCACGCGTGGTGCTGTATTGGCCGCGGATCAATCACAACGTCGCTAATGTGGTAGGAAACTGCTTTTCATGTTTGAAATACAAGCCCTGCCACCAGGCAGAGCCACTGAGACCTCATCCAGTTCCACAAAAAGGCCTTATGAGAAGATCGGCACTAACTTGTTTACCTGGCAATCAAAGGATTATTTAATAGTCACAGGTTATTATTCTCTGTATCCAGAAATTTGCACACTGCCCAGTACTAATAGTAAATGAGTGATAGCCGCATGAAGGGAATCTTCTCCAGACATGGAATTTCAGATGAAGTCTTTAGCCATAATGGGCCATAAATTTCCAGTGCAGATTTTAGGCAATTTGCCATAGATTGGGATTTTCATCACAAAACATCAAGCACAAATTATTCCCAATCAAATGGATTTGCGGAAAGGTCTATATGGACAGTAAAGAACCTTATGAAAAAGACTTTTGACAGTGATTTGTATAAAGCATTACTGGTTGACGGAAGTACACCCCTGGAGAATGGCTTTTCTCCAAGTCAGATGTTAATGGGAAGAAGGATCAAATCTAATTTACCAATTAGTGATAACCTGCTGAAGTCTCATCACAATGAAACCATACGGAAGATGAAAGAAAATCAGAAGTGGAAGCAGAAATATTATTTTGACAAACGGGCCCGTGATCTCCCATCTCTTAACCCAGGTGACAGTGTGCCGGAGGGATCACACCTCTAATACTTGGGGACAAAGTAGTACCATTCAAGAACAGCTGCATCCAAGATCTTATGTAGTCCAGACAGAGCAGGGGGACACATTTCCACATAATTGGAGGGATTTACGAATAATCCCAGAAAGTTCCAATACGTTGACAGTAGATGTGGACTCTGGCATTTCCCATCTGACTGATCCTTTATCAATGCACAAAGGAGAAACTGTCAAGGAACAAGAGAGCAACTCAGACTCTAATGAAAGGCTGATCCTGAGAAGATCAGAGCAGGAGATTAAACATCCTGAAACACTCGTAGAGACTTGCTAACCTGCCTGGAGAAGGGGTATTTGAGGAAAGTGAGTGGTAAAGACTCACTTGAGAGTGATGTCCGGGTAACCACTCCTCTCACATTGGGTTTATGGAAATGTACTACATGGAATGAGAATGTAATGCATGAGTTATTAGATAGTTGTTAGCTGTTTATATATATGTTGTGACAAAGTTCCTCCTCTATCTTGGTGGGTCCTGCGCTTATTGGCGGATTTTCTTGCCTCAGAGATTCACCATGTGGGTTGGGGAACAGCCCCGAGACCTTCCCCTCTGGAAGAACCCACAGTCCAGGTCAATTGGGAGGTTTGGGGGGAACCCAGGCCCACCCTCTACTCCGGGTTCCAGCCCGGGATCCCGTGGACTGCAGCTGTCTATAGTGCCTCCTGTAACAGCTGCATGACAGCTACAACTCCCTGGGCTACTTCCCCATGGCCTCCTCCAAACACCTTCCTTATTCTCACCACAGGACCTTCCTCCTGGTGTCTGATAACGCTTGTGCTCCTCAGTCCTCCAGCAGCACACCCTCTCACTCTCAGCTCCTTGCGCCTCTTGCTCCCAGCTCCTCACACTCGCACCACAAACTGAAGTGAGCTCCTTTTAAAGCCCAGGTGCCCTGATTAGCCTGCCTTAATTGATTCTAGCAGCTTCTTCTTAATTGGCTCCAGGTGTCCTAATTAGCCTGCCTGCCTTAACTGCTTCTAGCAGGTTCCTGATTACTCTAGTGCAGCCCCTGCTCTGGTCACTCAGGGAACAGAAAACTACTCATCCAGTGACCAGTATATTTGTCCTCTACCAGATTCCTGTACCCCACTGGTCTGGGTCTGTCACAATGTGTATAAGAGTTAATTTGTTTTTCTTTAAGAGGGAAGATGTAGAGAAATGTTCATAGAAGATTATAATCTAGAGACGCTCCTTCATAAGTATTATAAACATAGGAATTTGAAGAGGTGCCCTGGAGGTAGGGGTTGGGAACGCCCACATGGCTGGGTGCAGCAGCTCACTACAGAAGCTCTCCAGTTTGTTTTATTAAAGTTTTATTCCTTTTTCATTCACTGGTTTGTTTTTTAATGAACCCCAAGATCGTTACAGTCTCAGTCTTTCTTCTAATCAATGATGGATTAGCCACTGGGCCAACGGGGCTCGTGCCTGGGGCCCCAGCTACTTGGGAGGCCCTGGGAAAATGGGCGTGCCCACACTCCAACCCTCTCCGCCTGCCTGGCGCTCCTGCCGGGGAGCGGGAGTGGGGCATGGGAGCTTGCCCAGCTCTGCCGACCCGGTGCTCCAGCTGGGGAGCGGGGGAAGCCCCCACGCCCTGACCTCACTCCCTGGCAAGAGCGCCGGGTAGGCAGAGTGGTGCAAGCCCCCGCGCCCTGACCCCATTTCCCCAGCAGGAGTGGGGGGGAGGAAAATGGGGGGAACTGCAGGCGGAAGGGATGGGGAGGTGCCCCCACTTCCTCTGTCTCAGGGTCCCACAAAAACTTAATCCACCTCTGCTTCTAATAAAGAATCAACTCCCTCAATGTTGTCTTAGTCTCCTTCATAAGAACCCAGTAATATCACCTGGTCGCAGGAGTGGGGTGAAGAGAACACAGACTGGAAATGGAGCAGCTCAGAGCCCCAACAAAGTTCAAATGCAACAGGCCAGTGGAGTCACTGGGAAGGTAGATAAACAAAAGATTTTCCTTAATATAGCTGTGTCCGAAGCGCTAGATGTACATAACAATCTGCGGGTAAGCCAAGAAGATCAGGCCAGTTATGAGGCAGTGCTGCAAAAATCTGTGGCATACTGTGCGCCCAGAAGCAAGGAGACTTTTGAAAGAGACAACTTTCACAGGAGAGCTCAAAAAGAGGGAGAAACTTTTGAAGAATTTGTGACTGATCTCAGACTGCTGAGCCAACGGTGGAGAGCTCACAGGTTCCGTAATTAGAAACCTGATTGTTATGGGAAGCAGAGAAATAAAGCTCAGAAGGAGACTGCTGGAAGATCCAGGCTTGAATTTAGAAAAGGCAAGCTTACAATTCCTCTAAACTGCAGAGAACTGGAGAGGCAAAATAGATTTGAGAGATCTAGAGAGAAATCTGAAAAAATAAATCAGAATGAGCTTGCGGAAGGCTGTACAAAGATCTGTATACCGTGTTATGGCAGTCATGGCCCACAGCACTAGCCTGCATTTGGAAAACGCAGCAACAACCATAACCACTTGGCAAGACTTTGCAAGCAGGAACAACATATGCTGAAACAGAAACAACGGGTGCAAACCCTGTACCAAGAAGGGAACAGCACAAGCACCAGGGAAGAATTCTTCATTGGAACTGCACGTGAAACAGCGGCACCAAGTGGCTGGACTATTACGTTAGAAACAAACGGAAACTTGTGACTGTTAAGTTGGACACCGGTGCACAGGCAATTGTGGGACCAGACTCTAGTGTATGGATCTTAATGGAAAAACTAAGGCACATTGAAAAGAAACAGGTAAAGCTCTGTGCTTACAGCGGGGAGCTGACTCCAACTATTGCTGTATGTGAGCGTGAAGTAAAGGGACAAGACAATATGGAAAGGATAGTGTTTGTAATTGTGCAGAGAAACATACCTGGGAGAAAGGCTGATGGAACAGGAGATACAAGTAGGCCCCAGCGGGGTACAGGCAATTACCAATATGCTGGCCCTAACAGACAAAGATAAGGTACAAAAATTTCTAGGAATGGTAAATTTGTAGGGCAGTTTGTACCTAGATTAATAGACTTTAAAATCAGAGGGGATTGTCATGATCATCTAATCTGATCTGCACCTCGCAGGCCACAGAACCTCACCCGCCCACTCCTGTATTGACCCCTAACCTCTGTCTGAGTTACTGATGAACTCAAATCATGATTTAAAGTTACAGAGACTCCACTCTTTACTCTAGTTCAAGCCAGCAAGTGACCCATGCCCCAGAGGAAGGCGAAATAACCCCCAGGCCCTCTGCCAATCTGACCCACGGGAAAATTCCTTTCTGACCCCAAATATGGCAATCAATTAGACCCTGAGCCTGTGGGCAAGACCTACCTAACTTGGCTGATAAAACCAGCAACACGCAAGCTCTTCTGTGTAAAAATGCTCAATGGACATGAGATGCCAATCATAATAAGGCACTTGAAGACCTGAAAAAGTTCATAAAAGAGCCTCCAGTCCTTAGATATTATGACAGTAACTGCCCAGTGGTGGTGGCTACCGATGTCTCCAAGAAAGGCATTGGAGCAGCACTCATGCAAAAGTATGGTGAACACTGCAGACCTGTGGCAAATGGGTACTAACCAGAACAGAGTGTCAGTATGTTCCGATAGAAAAGGAGGCCTTAGTCCTAATTCATGGATGTAAAATGGGGCATCTTTTTATTTATGGGAGACCAGAAATAGACCACAAGCCACGAGTAGCTATTGCAAACAAAGGGGTAGCAGACACTCCCCCTAGGATACAGAGATTATTCTTTCATATGCAGTTGTAAATAATATGCAAGCTTGGAAAAGACCTAGTGGCCATGGACAGCGCGTGAGCCACCCGTTCGGGGAGGTTAGCGCCTGGCCCCGTCCCTTCTGCCGGAGGTCCCACCCCGTCTGCCCCCCCTCCACCAGCCAAGCCCCGAGCCCCCCACTGTGCCCGCTGGCCCCAGTCTTGGCCAGCCTGCCTGAGTTCCCCCAGCCCTGCAGTGCCAGGCACCGTGGCCCCAGTAACGCAGTGCCACCAGCACCGGGGCACCATGGCCCCAGTACCCCCAACCCTGGAGCGCCGGGCACCGTGGCCCCAGCGACCCAGTGCCACCAGCAACCGAGGCACCATGGCCCCCGCGCCCCTAGCCCCGGAGCGCTAAGCCCAAGTCCCGGGCCACAGGCTGGCCTACCCTAGCTAATTGTTCCAAAAGCATTACCGACAGACATGCTAAATTGGATACATGAAGGACAATTGGGAATGGAAAAATGTAAATGGAGGGCTAGAGATATTTTATGCTGCCCTCAAATGAATGTAAATGTAAGAACAGCCATACTGGGTCAAACCAATGGTCCATCTAGCGCAGTATCCTGTCTTCCAACAGTGGCCAATGTCAGGTGCTTCAGAGGAAATGAACAGAACAGGGAATCATCAAGTGATCCATCCCCTGTTGCCCATTCCCAGCTGTTGGCAAACGGAGGTTAGGGACACTTCAGAGCATGGTTTTGCATCCCTGTCCATCCTGGCTAATAGCCATTAATGGACTTATGCTCCATGAATTTATCTAGTTCTTGTTTGAATCCTGGTATAATCTTGGTCTTCACAACATCCCCTGGAAACAGTTCCACAGGTTGACTGTGCATTGTGTGAAGAAATACTTCATTTTGTTTGTTTTAAACCTGCTGCTTAACACTTCCTTATTCACCTTCTCCCCACCAGTCATGATTTTATAGACCTCAGTCAGATCCCCCCTTATTCATCTCTTTTCCAAGCTGAAAAGTCCCAGTCTTATTAATCTCTCCTCGTATGGAAGCTATTCCATGCCCCTAATCATTTTTGTTGCCCTTTTCTGAAACTTTTCTAATTCCAATATATCTTTTCTGAGGTGGGGTGACCAGATCTGCATGCAGTATTCAAGATGTGGGCATACCATGTATTTATATAGAGGCTTTATGATATTTTCTGTCTTATTATCTATCCCTTTCCTAATGATTCCCAACATTCTGTTCACTTTTTTAACTGCCACAGCACATTGAATAGATGTTTTCAGAGAACTATCCATAATGACTCCAAGATCTCTTTCTTGAGTGGCAACAGCTAATTTAGACCTCATTATTTAATATGTATAGTTGGGATTATGTTTTCCAATGTGCATTGCTTTGCATTTATCAACATTAAATTTCATCTGCTATTTTGTTGCCTAGTCACCTAGTTTTGTGAGATCCCTTTGTAACTCTTCACAGTCTGCTTTGGACTTAACCATCTTGAGTAGTTTTGTATCATCTGCAAATTTTGCCACCTCACTGTTTGCCCCTTTTTCCAGATCATTTTTGAATATGTTGAATAGGACTGGTCCCAGTACAGACCCCTGGGGAACACCCCTATTTACCACTCTCCGTTCTGAAAACTGACCATTTATTCCTACTCTTTGCTTCCTATCTTTTAACCAGTTACTGGTCCAGGAGAGGATCTTACTTCTTATCCCGTGGCAGCTTACTTTGCTTAAGAGCCTTTGGTGAGGGACCTTGTCAAAGGCTTTCTGAAAATCTAAGTACACTATATCCACTGGATCACCCTTGTCCACATGCTTGTTGACCCCCTCAAAGAATTCTAATAGATTGGTGAGGCATGATTTCCCTTTAGAAAAACCATGTTTACTCTTCCCCAACAATCGTGTTCATCTATGTGTCTGATAATTCTGTTCTTTACAATAGTTTCAATGAATCTGCCAAGTACTGAAGTTAGGCTTACCACCTGTAATTGCCAGGATCACCTCTGGAGCCTTTTTTAAAAATAGGCATTATATTAGCTATCCTCCATCTGATACATAGATGTGGACATAGAAGAAACCATTAGAGCGTGTGAAACATGATAGAAATACAGACCCAGTCAAGTAAAGGAGCCCATAATATTTATTCAGGAGAGTTTAGTTCCGTGGTAAAAGTGGGCATTGATTTGTTCACATACGCTAGAAGAAACTGTGCACTGGTTTGGGATTATTTATTGCAGTTTCCAAAAATAGCATTGCTAGAAAACACTACTGCAAAACATGTTATTATGCACATAAAGTTCTTTTTTGTTAGACATGGTATACCGGCAGTGGGTGTGTCAAATAATGGTCCACAGTTTGATGGATGTGAGTTCAGACAATTTGCTAACAAACAAAGATGTAAACTAGGGCTGCCAATTAATCACAGTTAATGCAAACGATTAACATAAAACAAATTGACCAGATTAAAAATATAGTTTTGATGAATCATAGTTTTAATCGCACTGTTAACTAGCAACAGAATACCAATTGAAATGTATTATAAATATTTGTGGATGTTTTTCTACATTTTCAAATATATTGATTTCAAGTAGGACAGAGAATACAAAGTATACAGTGCTCACTTTATATGATTATTTTTATGAAAAATATTTGCACCGTAAAAAAATAAACAAAAGAAATAGTATTTTTCAATTCACCTCGTAGAAGTCCACTCAGTCCTACTTCTTATTCAGCCAATCGCTCAGACAAACAAGTTTGTTTACATTTACGGGAGATAATGCTGCCCGCTTCTTATTTACAATGTCACCTGAAAGTGAGAACAGGCGTTTGCATGGCACTGTTGTAGCCGGCGTTGTGAGGTATTTATGTGCCAGATGTGCTAAAGATTCATATATCCTTTCTTGCTTCGACTTGTAGGCTCTAAAGTTTTACATTATTTTGTTTCTGAGTGCAGTTGTACAAATAATAATAATAATTCGACATTTGTAAGTTGCACTTTCATGATAAAGAGATTTCACTACAGTACTTGTATGAGGTGAATTGAAATATGCTATTTCTTTTGTTTCTTTTTTACAGTACAAATATTTGTAATCAAAAATAATATAAAGTGAGCACCGTACACTTTATATTCTGCATTGTAATTGAAATCCATATATTTGAAAATGTAGAAAATCATGCAAAAATATTTATGCTCAATTTAAATTGGTATTCTGTTATTGTTTTACAGTGAGATTAAAACTGTGATTAATTGCGACTTTTTTTTGTAATCATTTGACAGCCCTAGTGTAAAAACATTACATCTAGTCCAAGATATGCACAGTCTAATGGTCTAGTGGAAAATGGCATAAAAATAATCAAGAGGCTGTTTAAAAAGGAAGAGGAGTCTAACTCTTACTTAAAATTGCTGCCCCCTTAAAGCGTGGTGGGACAGAGTGCAGGGAGCGAACAGGTGAGTCTGTGCTCTGATCATTCAGAAGTTAATTAGCTCCCCCTGAGAAAGCTGGCAGCGGTAATTAGACAATCAGGTTGGCCGGCTTGGGGGATCAGGAGCCACTTACCCCATCAATCCAAGGCTGACAAAAAAGCAGGAAGTGCCGGGGGAAAGAGAGGAGATTAAGGCTAGTTGAGCCCAGTTAAACGGAGGCCTCAAAGGAGAGAGACCTCTGTTCCCCTGAGGTCCTGGGGAGAAGGCCAAAAAATTGTGGTGGTGCTGTATTCAGACTGTTGCATGGGGGTTGTTATGGAAATGGTGGCGAATACTTAAAATAAAAGGATACAGTGAAAGCACAACCACTCGAATCCGTGCATTTTCTGTGGGGAAGAAGGCAGGAAAGGAGTCCCGCCCCGTTACACATGGGTTGTCACCAGCAGAGGTTTTGTTCAATATGTAAGCGGGGGATGGTCCTGCTATTGTGGGGAACTTTCCTGGCTTCTGCACTACCCCGGAGAAATGGGCTAGCGCAAGGATCTGAGTCCTCGCTCCCACTTCCTTTACCCAGAGGCCTCCCTGCCCTCGAGGACTCCCCTTCCTCCCTTCTGTCTGGCAGAGTCCTCGTAACCCCAACAAGGCTGGGCCCAGGATTCCTGGGGGGCTCGACCCCCAACCCTGCTGTGGTCACTTAGGACATGGGCTAGGGTGTCCCCACTCCGGGGGGCTCTCTCTGCACTGGACACTTCCCTGACTCACTGATCATTACATACAATTTGAAGCAAATACAATTTATTTAATCAGCAATTAATTTAAAAAAGAATAAGGAAAAATGGGAAAGATTAAAGGAAAACACGTCACCCTGCTCTGTGGCAGGGACCATCACAAACAGTGTCTCTGGAACGTCCGGGCAGGTCACAGTCTGTTCCTTGTAGGTCCCGGGCCTCCTTCTCAGGCCCTGGCTGTGCTGCAGGGACGCTGCGGGTTGGACACTTGCTCTGGTGGTGGCCACACACCTCCGGGCTTTGGGTGGTGGGACCCTTCTTCCCAGCGTCAGCCCCCCGTCGGGCTAAGATCCCCCTCCCAGTCTGGCCTGCAAGGACCCTTGGCTGGGGGTGTCTTTCTGCGCTGGGCCCTTTGCCCAGGATCCCCCCTTGGCTGGCCCCAGTTGCTCACTGCACCCGGCTCCAGACTGCTCCAGCTCCAGCCCCAGCTCCATTGTTCTAGCTCCGGCTCCACTCGGCCTCAGCACTGATGCTGCTGCTCTGCCTCCAGCCCCCTGGGCTGCTTCTCTAGCCCCTCTGGCTCTGTGGCTACAGCCCTGCTCCCAGCACAGGGTCTGCTCTCTCCTGGGCTGTGTCTCTGGCTCTGTGGCTGCAGCTCTGCTCCCAGCACAGGGTCTTCTCTCTCCTTAGCTCGGCCCCACTCTGTCTGTGTGACTCAGGGTGATTCCAGCTCACACAGAGGATGGGACCTTTCTGACCCCCTGACTCCGTCATTAGCCTGTCTGCCCTGTCAGACAGGTTGACCTGGAGCATTGGCCTCTCCCCATTGCCCCTGGGGACTGTCAGTCTCAGGGTCCTGGTTTCCCATCGACTCTTCCCCTTCCTTTTGGTACTGGGACCTAGCCAACCAAAACCCGCCACTGAGTTTTAGTAAGGGGCCAATAGACCCCTTACAAATAGAAAACTGAAAAGAAGAAAGCCTAACTGTGTAGAAATTGGTGTAACAGATAAAATGGCTTCACTATGTATAAGAAAACTGACCAAAAGAAACAAAAAGTTTATGATGACAGGGGTCATAAGAACCTGAGCCTTTGCAGCAACATGATCGTGTACAAGTATATGAGGCAAGAACTTGGTCACAAAAGGCCGGGGTCTCTCACAAAGTGGCTCCTAGGTCCTATGAGGTTGTCACTCCTGAGGAAACTGACATACAGATGGAATAGGAGACGCCTCCAACCAACCCCTGGATGAAGGGAGGACAAGGAGACAAGAAATGAGACAGCACGGGCAGGGCCGGCTCTGGCTTTTTTGCCGCCCTAGGCAAAAAAGCCAGCGGCCGCCCCTCCCCCCCCCCATTGCGGCAGGGGAGGGCGGCAAGCCCGGCCGGGGCTCTCCGCTCTTCCCCCGGCGGCCAGAGCGCCGGGAGCAGGGCGGAGAGCCCGGCGGGGGCTCTCCGCTCTCCCCGGCGGCCAGAGAGCCCCCGGCGGCCAGAGCGCCGGGAGGAGGGCAGCAAGCCCGGCCGGGGCTCTCCGCTCTCCCCGGCGGCCAGAGTGCCGGGGCGGAGGGCGGAGAGCCCCCGGCGGCCAGAGCGCCGGGGGGAGGGCGGCAAGCCCGGCCGGAGCTCTCCGCTCTCCCCCCGGCGGCCAGAGCGCCGGGGGGGAGGGCGGCAAGCCCGGCCGGGGCTCTCCGCTCTTCCCCCGGCGGCCAGAGCGCTGGGGGAGGGCGGCGAGCCCAGTCGCGGCCCCACTCTCGGGCCGGAGCGCCCCGCCGTGCCGCCCCCCTCCAGGCGCCGCCCCAAGCACATGCTTGGTGGGCTGGTGCCTGGAGCCGGCCCTGAGCACGGGAGGCAGAGTCCAAATCGGCAGAGATGGAACCAGAAAGGGCCATGGAGGAGTCCACAGAATGGGTGCACACGGGTGGTACTGAACACCACACATGCAGAGACTGAAGGGATAACCCCAGATTCACAAGACTGAGCAGCACACCTCAAAGACTAATTGAAAATTGTTAGTGAGTTATTAGGGGGTTGTATTTGCATATATACGGTTGTGTCTAACATTCATGTTTATTTGGAACCGGGAGATGAGAGGATATCTCTCTGAGAGACTCATGTTGGCTCTGTCTAGACTGGCTCAGCACAAGGAGGTTGAGAATGACACAGACACTCAGGGATGGTCTTTCTGCTAATACAGAACCAGTTCCTCAACTTTGTTTATGTCTCCTTTATAAGGACCAAGGAATATTACAGATATTGTCTCATCGCACACTGGATCAGCCTTGATTGACAACTACTAGTGAAAGTCAGTCCCGGAAATCTGTATCTGAAAATATTGCATCACTGCTGGTCCTTTAATCATTGCAACTCCTTTAGAAGTCAGACTCTTTTCTTCCTCGTTTTTTGGTAGCAGAAGTTGCTGTGAAAACAATACCTCCATATCACACCCTGGATCATTTTTCATGCAACCGAATTGTGCAAGAGTTTGGGACTTCCCCTCACCTGGCCGATTAGGACGACTTAAAATAAAATGCTCATTGCATTCAGTATTATTTCCTTGAAGCTGTATCAACTTTGATATAAGGGGTGGAGTAATTAATACCTGTGCATTCCCACACTATAATTATCAATAAAAACCTTACCCAGCGTGTTGGCTATGCCAAAATTCTAGCTTTATGCTCAGCTGAACTCACACAGTGAAAGGGGAGGTCTGGCTCGAGCAGAGAAATAAATCAGGCTGTCCAGAAGGGCTGTGATGGAGGAAGCCTATTGTCTTTGGAAGGGAGGCAGAATGCCCAGGATTCTGCTGTCTCTGTATAGGCAGATCCTTGTTGTGCGTGAGCCACCTGTCCTCTTCCTTCCTTAACCGCCTCCCAAAGAACTCTCTGCTGCAGCAGAGCCCAGGATCACCCTCCACCTCATGAGACACCTTTGGGCAGGGATTTTCTCAGGGCAGGGGTAAAACCCCCTTTAAAGCCCTGCCATGCTGGCTGCAGTCTGCTCTCTGGCCAGGAGGCCAGGGGAGAGACACAGGTATTCAGCAGTGGGCCCAGCTACAAGCCCCAATCAGGGCTGGCTCAGAGGAACGTGCTGAGCTGAGTGCTGACAGCTGGGCTGAGGCCCGGGAGGGCTATAAAAACCCTGAACACACCTCAGAGAGGAGGCTAGACTGGGAGGAGACAGGAAGGTGGGTAGCATTGCTGTCTCCTTACCAAAGGAGGAAGCCTCAAAGGCAGGAGACCCTGGGGAGGGTCTGTGGAGCACTAGCTGTTAGGAGACCGGGGAACTGCACGAACGCTGTAAATAAAGACACTTGGGTGATCCAACAAAAGAAGGCATGGAAGACTCTTTATTATACCAGCCTAAACTCAGGGCGCAGGCGGAAAAGTGGGAGAGCCTGCACCGACCCCGTGACAGGCCCTGATTTTGGTTGTGGCTACCATGATGCAGACAATAATTACGTCCCAAAAAACCAGCATTAAGAGAACATTGTGTTAGCAAAGCCCAGCACTGAAAAGTTGGGACATGCTGCTATCAAGGTCACCCATTCAAGCTCAATTCAGCCCCCTCGGGCGTTTGCATTCTGAGTCAGTCTTTCATTATACGATCATGTAACCATTTGTTTCCAATATTCCTATTTACTATCGTTTGAATCTCTGTTCTCTGCTAACGAACTGATTCGTGTTTTCACAATAAATATATCTAAGTGCTGTGTGTTTAAGTGGAGTGGTGAGCCAGAGTTGAATCTTCGAGACTGGCTGATCCACAAAGTTTGGATTCAGATGCAGAGTTTTCCCAGATTCTGTGGTGTTTGAATCCAGGCTTTGGGGTCAGGCCCACATCTTGCTGGATCAGAACTAAAACCCAGTGAATTCTTTCCATTGACTTCAATGGGCTTTGGATCAGGTCCATTATTCTATGGACAAACTGTGGCCCCCGCCCTGTAGCTATTCCATGTGGTTGCTGCTATGTTTACTGCACAATAATTCACAGTAGCACCATGAGAAATTCATCCACTGCAAAGCAAAGCTTAATTTAATCTCCAGGTTTTACATGGTCTTAATCCCAAATTGCTCATCAAGCCAAGCTCACGTTGCAAAGTGTATAGCCCAAACAGGCAAACGCATGGGCTAAAAAGACAAAGTACAGATACCTTGAATGAAGCCAATGAGCCGCCCATAAACATGAGAGGGAAAGAAGCTGCAAACGCCAGAGAATGACTAATAAATCATGTGATATATAAAACAGGCCGTGGAGCCCAAATGAATGTGGTAATAGAAATTGATGCAGCATTGTACAAAGAATGTGGAAAGCCGGAGAAGTCAACAGTGAAATTCAAATCTTATTGTGAGGGATAAATTCCAGTCGTGGGTGTGTGGAGCTGTCACCGATGCACGAAGACAAGGCAGTGACAAAAGGGCTTGGCAGGAGCCCAGAGAGGAGATCAATCCTTCTTGGGCTGAGACACGCTGGAGGTGTTTGGCCTAGTCACAAGGGAATATGCCAGAGGGAGTCCTGGTCGTAACTGTTGCAATCATCCTCAATCTGATGGGAATGGGCTCATTGCAGCATACAAAGGTGTGGTCCCAGAAAAGGGTAGCTGCTATGGGAAGGCATGGAACACGTGCATGCCGCCAAAAATGCTCCACAAGCTTTCAATGAGTCTAGAACTGAGCAGATAGTGTCTTTCATAGAGCCAAGATACTGGGTTTGCCGCTTAGTAATTGCAGAAATGTAAGGGGGGCAAAGGACCCGAAGAAGACCTTTAATGGGGAATATGTCTATACACCCACAAGAAACTGGATGTATGATGAGATGGTAGCAGCCAAATTTTTTAGCAAATTTGATGCGCTGGCAGGTTGCCCTGGATGAAGAAATTTCCAAGATTACCATATTTAATATACTAGCTGGCAGATGCTGCTTCTTGACATTGTCTTTTGGAGAACATACGTGCAAGTAATACTGTATTTCATTATATAATATCCCAGATAACAGAATGTGTTATTGGAGTGAATGTGATAGCCTAGGGCAGCACTGCTATTACAAAGAGAAAGCAGCTTAAATTGAGCAAAGCTAAATGTCAGTTTAATACAATGGAAATCAGTGGGGTGGGCTAGAAAACGAGAATTTTTCCTGCAGGAATTTTCAAGGGGAAAATAAATATTCTTCCATCAGGAAATCATGATTTCCCCAGGGAAAATATTAAACAAAAACTATTTCCACCCACTTTCTGGCTGTTTTCCAAATTTTGCCATCTGTGGAAAGTGTTGTGGGTGGAGGTTTGTTGTTGGTTCTACCACCCTCTGACATTTTCTCACTGCCTTTCAAGTTTTGTCAATTGGAAAACAATAAGAAAGTGTTGACAGTTTTCATTTTTAAGTGTTACTTTCTCTTACTTTACCTTTATTCCCCCCCTTTCTTCTGAGAGAAGAAATTTGAAAAAAATTAGGGCTTGGCTACACTTGCAAGTTAGAGCGCATTAAATCAGCCCCGGGCGCCCTAACTCCTGAGGTGTCCACACTGGCAAGGCACGTAGAGCGCCTGGAGCGCTCCTGATACCTCCACGAGAAGCATAAAGCTCGCTGCGCCCTGGCTGAAATGCCCAGGTGTCAGTGTGGACGACGTGTTGGATTACTGCGCTGTGATTGGCCTCTGGAAACGTCCCATAATCCCCTGAAGTCAAGTGGCCACTCTGGTCATTGTTTTGAACTTGGCTGTAGGCATGCGGATATCCCCTTTCAAAGCTCTGTTTCTGACAGCCGGCTGCTTATCTGCTGTGGGACAAAGCAAACCGTTACTGTGGAATGCTGCTGCTGCCGAGGAGTTTGTGTGTGTGAGAGAGAGGGAGGCGGGGGCGGGGGGGTCTGCTGCTGTCTGAACTTACAAGACAGCATGCTGACACACTCTCTGTCCCCCAAAACACACTGTCTCTCCCCTCACATACACACAACACACTCCCTGTCACACTCCACCCCTCCCATTTGAAAAGCATGCTGCAGCCACTTGCACACTGGGATAGCTACCACAATGCACTGCTCTCTGCGGCATTGCAAGCGCTGCTAATGTGGCCACGCCAGTGCGCTTGCAGCTGACAGTGTAAACACGCGGCAGCGTTTTCCCTGCTGCGGTCTCCGAAGGCTGGTTTAACTCCTGGCGCTCTACAGATGCAAGTGTAGCCAAGCCTTTAGAGAATGTAGGATTTTATCCATAATTTTTAAATGAAATTTTTTGAAAATGCCAAAAAGTACTTTTTTCTTCCATTTTTTTTTCATTTCAAAATCTGGGGGGAATCAAATTTTGTCAAACATGATTTCTTTTTACTCAAAAAAATTAGCTTTCGGTAAAACAATTTTTTCATGAAAAATCTGTCTCCGAAAAATGTTGACCAGTAGTAGAATTCACTTACTGAGAAGAGACATTGACAACACATGGAAGAATGCCTGCTTAATCTTAGATCTGAGCACTGGCAAGAATGTTGAGACCCAGCAATAAAGGAAGTCAGAGACTGCAAGACTGTGATGGGGGCGGACCAATCACTGTGGGCCCAAGAGGCCACACCCCCTTTCCTCTGCTGGGCATGCTCCAAGTGGAGGAACCAGATAAAAGAAGGCAGCCGGCAGTCCAGCTCTGGCTGCGGAGGAGTAAGGGTGTGTCCTGGGGGCTCCTCCAGAGGTACCAGTGACGCTCCAAGCGGCAGGGCCCGTGGACCTGGACTACAATGTGGATAACTCACTGTCTACAGAGACTGATGGGGATGCTGGATCACTGCCAGCTAGAGGAGGCAGTGTGGTACTGTAGAGAGACTTCAGGCCTCCAGACTTTTTTTTTTTTTAAATAGAACTGGAAGGGACCCTGAAAGGTCATTGAGTCTAGCCCCCTGCCTTCACCAGCAGGACCAAGTACTGATTATGCCCCAGATCCCTACATGGCCCCCTTAAGGATTGAACTCAGAACCCTGGGTTTAGCAGGCCAATGCTCAAACCACTGAGCTATCCCTCCCCCCTGTTCATTTGCTTTGCCCCAGCCAGGAGGCTGCAAGGCCTCAGACTGCTTGTTCGTTTTGCCCACTCAGGGACCCAGGGACTATTAGTCTAAGTGACCCCATCAGGGGGCCGGGACCCATTTGACCAAAATCACCCGGTTAATGGGGAATCCCGATGACTGTGTGACAGGGTGTACCAACCCCGCACTGGGCCGACGGGGGTACCCCAGCTCGACACGCGGGGCCCCCGTCACAAAGACATATTGAATTTTGTACATGGGTTCATAGGCAACTTGCAGATTGAACTATTCATCCAAGAAAATCCCTTCACTAAGATACAGAATAAGCATGGATGCCAAAGTATGCAAATCCAAGGATTTGTAATGTTGATCTCAGCACGTTGGAGGTGATGTTTTGACTCACGGAAAGAGATTGGTTCTCCACAAGTGCTTCAAAGGAAAGGCTGGGAGCCACACAGGACTCAATGGCTGTTGTAATAGTTGCAGTGAGAGCTATGACACCAGCAGAGGAAATGTTTTCACAAATCCAAAAAGTGAGATTAAGCTTTGCTGATGTCTGTACGACGTTCCATTAGGTTCTCGTTGATCTCCGCTGCAAGGCTGAAATTGCTGATAAACCAGTGATTGTAATACACAAGACTAGAAATTGAAAGTACAGAAATGTTATGCAACCCTGATGTTCTAGCCCGGAATCACCTGGTAATTACAGTCAAGTTGTCAAGAATGCATGCCCAGGCTGATGACACACAACCGGATGATCTGACACAAGCAGTAATAATATGTGTGAATGGGAGACAACCATCATCTGCTGTATCATCACTCAGGAATAGGAGATGAACTGGAAAGAGAAACAGCTTATTGTGAAGCTGGTGTTACTGTAATGAATTTCAGGAATAAATACGAAAAGTACAAAAACAGTCATTCCCAGTGCAATGAGAAGGAAAATATTGGAAGTTATGTGTGACAGGCATTGTGCAATGACAGTGAAAAAGGCAAGTTAGAGGAGTCATATTCTGTCTGTGAATAAGCAGTAATTAGGGCTGGCTGGAAGACAACTATTCTGTTTTGCAAAAAAAGTTTGAGGTCTTGACATTTGGATGAAGTTTGAGGTCTTGACATTTGGATGAAGTTTGAGGTCTTGACATTTGGATGAAGAAATCCAAGATTACCATATTCAGTAATTTACCAGAAGTAGTGACACTTGAATCCCCCCTGGAAATGTATGTATCTTTGTCTCCCTCTAGTGACTAGTCCACATAAGAAACTACTTTCACTTAATGAATTTAGTTCTTTTGATCAAGAGGTACAAGCTGTTGCTGTGAGCTCTGTAGGTCTGGGATTCCAGCGCTGCTGTTGGCCCAAGCAGGACTGGTTACAATATTACAGCTTCAAGCATGCTGAGACACATTGAATTCCTCTTTGAACCTCATAAAAGTCTAAGGATTTTAATAACAGACAATGGACCCCAGTTCAAGAATAAGGAATTCCTGGATGCTGCTAAAATACGTGAATTTGAAGCCATAGGTACCCATAAACAAAGAGAGGAGAAGGATGTGGAGTCCGCAGAGTAAAGAACTTGCTCCAGAAATTAACTGATGCCAGAGAAAATCCACTTTTAGCCCAACCCAGCTAGAAAGCGACATTGCTACAAAATGGAAAGTCAGTTTGAGAATTGTTTGTCCAACAGACCTACACACACTTGGTTACTAGATATGAGCAATAACCAAGGTTATTTTTGTACATACCTCAGCACACAAAGGAATATCCAGAAAGTCCAGGTGCCTCTTCTTCTGGATCTTTTCAGGTTCTTGCCAAGTCTTGGGAGATTCCTTCCTCTCCTTTATCACTTTAGGAAAAGAATCATAAGACTATATTTTCCAGCCTCTGGATTTCTCTGCTAATTCTATCAACAGAGTGAAGGGAGACCAGTCAACATGTGAGATCTTTCTGGCCCCATAATCTTCCACATTGATGATGATGATAGGATTCACTCTGTATGGATGGCATAGGATGCAGGGCAGAAGGGAAGAAGCAGAGGCCTACTAGAAGGAATCTACTTGGTGCCTTCTTGCAAGCATATGTGGGTGGGAGTGGGGCCTCTCTTGTATCATTACCCAGTTGGCTTCACAGTTATTTCTCACTAAATTCAAGCTTGCATAATTAGGACTTAGATGAGGGTCACTCCTCAAATACAGCCTGAGGGTAATGGGGTGATAACTGGGCCTTCAAATTTACCCTAATTGTGAGCCTAACCGTAGGAAAGTAGGCAAAAGTTTATAAAGTGTCACTCTCTCCAGATGAGTATAATGAACCAGCAAGTGCCATTAGCTCAATGTGGCTTTGTAAACCTGGACTCAATGTCCAAGTTTACTAAGAAATTCCCAGAAGACACAAGGGTGGAATTTAAAGCTTTCCTGGCAGAAGATTGCATTGTGGCCAAGAGGTCTCTCCAGTATGAGCTTAATGTGGCTTATCCTTCTTTTAGGGTGATGGCTTCTGCAATTACAATGGGCAGACTTTTGTGGTTACAGACCTCAGCCATAGCTACGGACATCCAACAAACTATATAGAAGACCTTCCGTACAATGGTCATTTTTTTGTTTTTGGACAAAATCAGTAAGGTTTACATTCTTTTAAAGACCCTTAACCTATGCATTGTTCATGAGGGCTCCATATCCCAGCCCCTGCGAGGTGCCAATACAGAGTCAACCACAGCAGCAATACGAATAGCATTGTTAAGGGCAGCCTTTCTATCCAGGAAAGCACCCTGATTTCTCACAAAGGGAGTATAAATTGCTACGCTCAACACAAATTCATCCTTAGTTAGCTGTGGGGAAGCAGACCATTTGATTTTTTCGAGGATAGCAATGCAGTTACCAGTGACCTTCCTTCTGTCTTCCACTGCACACACGTTTGGGGACAGAGTGTCCCATGTCCTTAGAGCCTGGGAATCTATAACAATAGACAAATGCGTCCTAAGCACTGTGAAATGGAGATAGTCTATCCAGCTTTTTCCCACCCATCTCCCTCTCCCTTTTCCAGGACCCATGTCATGAGTCAGTGTTCCTTCAAGATGTTAAGACTCTGCTCAATCTAGGGTCCATAGAAGAGTTCCCTTTCAACACTGGTGAAAGGGGTTTTACTCACAATGCTTTCTGATCCCCAGGTCCAAAGGGGGCCTGAGACCCATCCTAGATCTTCAAAATCTCAACAAGTCCATAGAGTACAAAAGATTTTGTATGGTCTCCCTAGCATCAATTATTCCTTTCCTAGATTGCAACGACTGGTCTGCTGCCCTCAATCTCCAGGATGCCTATTTCCATGTAGCAGTCTTGCCAAGTCACAGGAAGTTTCTAAGATTTGTAACGGCAGGCCAACACTATTAGTACTTCCCTCCAGCCTGTCGTTGGCCCCATGATTATTTACCAAGTGCATGGTAGTGGTGGCTACCTTACCTCACCCAACACGCCAGGCTTCACCTGTCCATCCTCCGAGGGTGGATAACGACATCCCATTAGAGAAGTTGGTCCATGTACCTCCTAAGGACCTAGCTTCTTTAGAATGACGGAAGGATCCGAGCGACCTATACTGTGGCATGTCACTTTCTTGTCCCTTTTCATCTGAGACCATCATTACCAATGAATCCCTGATAGAATGTGGTGCTCACATAGAGAATGTGAAAAATCAAGCCTTATGGATGCAACACAAAGCGACCCTTCATATCAATGCCCTCAAATTCTGGACAATTCACAAACCTTGCTGTGATTTACTTCCTCATAGCTAGGGCTTGTCGGTCCAGAAATTGACTGACAATACATGCAATGTACTACCTAAACAGACAAGGAGGGGCACTGTATGATCAGCTTTGTCGGAAGCAATGAAACTGTAGGACTTTCGTCTGTTGGAGTACCTGCTCCTTCTCCAATCCTTGGGCCTTTCTCTAAGCTCCCTAAGGGCTGGTCCACACTAACCCCACACTTCGAACTAAGATACGCAACTTCAGCTACGTTAGTCACGTAGCTGAAGTCGAAGTATCTTAGTTCGAACTTGCCGCGGGTCCACACGCGGCAGGCAGGGTCCCCCGTCGACTCCGCGTACTCCTCTCGCGGAGCAGGAGTACCGGCGTCGACGGCGAGCACTTCCGGGATCGATCCCAGAAGATCGATTGCTTACCGCCGGACCCGGAGGTAAGTATAGACGTACCCTGAGAGTTCACTTATCAGTGATCTCAGCAATTCACCCTCCCATTCAGGCAAGATTTTTTTTTTAAGCCCGATGGTCTCTAGAATTTTAAAAGGGATTGTTCAACTTTTTCCCCTTGCAAAGAACGCATTGCCAACTTGTGACCTTAACACGGTATTAGCTGCTTTAATGGACCCTCCCTTTGAGCCTATTGCCACCTGGTCTTTCCCTCACCTGGGTCAGAAGATGTCCTTTCCCATTGCTGTTATATCTGCCAGAAGAGTGGGTGAGCTTCAGGCTCTCACGGCAGGACTGCCATACGCAGTATTTTTCAAAGATAGGTAGTTTTGAGGCCAAATCCGATGTTCTTAACTAAAGTGGTATCTGATTTTCAGTGGATGGACTAGACAATATACTTACAATTTTTTGTTTCTGTTCTTTTTTTCCCCAAACCACATTCACATAAGGATGAAGAACATCAACATATTTTGGAGGTAAGGTGACCATTAGCCTTTTATCTAGACGGGACTAACCCCTTCAGGCTGTCTCAACAGCTGTTTGTTTCTTATGCTGACAGAACGAGAGGTCAAGCAGCTACAACACAGTCGGTTTCTAGATGGATTGCTTCCTGTCTTAGCACGGCTTGCGAGGCAGTGACCACCCTTCCTCCACTGAGCTCATTCAATGGGCGCTCAAGCTATTTTGACAGCTTTTCCAAAAGGCGCCCTCATCTTGGACATTTGTATGGCTACCACTTGGTCCTCAGTGCATGCTTTCACTCATCATTATGCCGTCACAGCTGCATCGAGATGTGATGCAAATTTGGGGAAGGCGCTGCTTAAGTAGACTTTGTGTCTGACCTCCTAGCGGCACGGCTTGTGAGTCGTTTGAGTGGGATGCACGTTATGTAACCACTCAAAGAAGAGAAAATGGTTACTTACCTGTGTTGTAACTATTGTTCTTCGAGATGTTGCTGCACATGTGTATTCCACGCCCCGACGCCATCTCCTCTTCATTGCAGTCCTGTTACGCCATGTTCCGGTGCAAAGGAACTCAGGGGTGTAGTGCTGCCCTTACAGCCAGGGCCGGCTCTAGGCACCAGTGCTCCAAGCATGTGCTTGGGGCGGCACTTTCCAAGGGGCGGCACTCCGGCCCCCCTTTATTTATTTATTTATTTGCTTGGGGCGGCAGAAAGATGGGAGCTGGCCCTGGCTGCTTGATCCCCACTGCAAGTGTAAACGGGGATTGCTGTGGTGAACGAGGAGGTCACGTTTGGTGGGGGGACCAGGGCTGGGGCGGCAGGGGGTGCGGTTGGGGGGGGAAGAGAGAGTCCAGGGCTGGGGCGGCAGGGGATGCGGGTGGGGGGGGAGAGAGAGCCCAGGGCTGGGGCGGCAGGGGGTGCGGGTGGGGGAGGGCACTGGTGGGGGGGGGAAGCCCAGGGCTGGGGTGGGGGGCAGCCAAGAATGTTTTTGCTTGGGGCGGCAAAAAACCTAGAGCCGGCCCTGCTTACAGCGCCTCGGGAGGAGCCCCAGAGATGTGTAGAGTGCAGGCACAGCCCCGATGGGTACTGCAGAGGAAAACTCTCCAGCTTCAGTGCACGCACACCTAAGTGCAGTACACCCATGCGCCGCCCTCTCGAGGGACAACATTTGCATCATGGGTAAGTAACTCTTTCCCCAGCTCTGACTTGTTTGTTTGCAGTATCACTCATGAGCTGGGTGACAAGAACAGCCAGATTGTTCGTCGGTGAAGAAGTTCCTGAGTCATGGAGGAGATGACATCCTGATCCAAAATGTAAAAAGCTCCAGCTGGAGCAGAAACTCATCAATAGGAGGGCCTGGAGAATGTTGGAAGACTCCTAGGGAAGCTTGGAACTAGTCGCCATGAAATGCCTGACTTCAGCCTGAAGAGTGAGTTTCACACAATGCAGCAGTGCAAAGGTATTATTAAGCTAAGGAAAAGAGTGTTGTCGTTATTTATTTGTGTTAGTACCCATGATACGCTAGGTACTATCTGGACATGTAAGGAGGGACAGTCTCTTTTCTGAGAAGCTCACAGTCTAAGAATAGACAAGATAGGCAGAGGTCAGGGAAAGGGGAACAACAAAAGGGATTTTCTATAAAACAACAAAATTCCTTACAGGCAGCATGGTAGAAGTGGGTTTTTAAGAGCTTGGTCAGATTCAGCCTTAACACTGACTTCCACTTAACACTCACTTGTTTGAAAGAAATCGTAGATTAACAGATTCCGAAGCCAGAAGGGACCAATGTGATCATCTAGTCTAATGTCCTGTATAACACAGGCCACAGAATTTCCCCAAAATAATTTCTAGACCAGATCTTTGAGAAAAACATCCATTTTTTATTTTAAAAATTGCCAGTGATGAAGAATCCATGATGAGCCTTGGTAAATTGTTCTAATGGTAAATTAATCTCACTGATAAAAATTTACACGTTACTTCCATTCTGAATTTGTTTAGCTTGAATGTCCAACCATTAGATCGTGTTGTACCTTTCTCTGCTAGATTGAAGAGCCCATATCAAATATTGGTTCATCATGTTGGTACTTAACCTTCTCTTTGTTGAGCAAAATGGATGGAGCTCCTTGAGTCTAGCACTGTGAGGCATGTTTTCTAATCCTTTGATCATTCTCCTGGCTCCTTGGTCATCGGTATTTAAAAGTATTGCCACCGCAGCTCCATTGTTCTTCACAGCTCCTTTAGAAGTCAGACTTTTGTCTCCCCCGTATTTGGTATGGGAAGTTGATGTGAAAACCAAACCTCCATGTCACATCCTGGATCATTTCCCACAAGCTGTGTAGGAGTTAGGAACTTTTCCCCACCTGGCTAATGAGGATCGGTTATGTTAAAATGCTCACGGCATTCAGTTTTCTAGTAAGCTGTGTCTACTTCAGGGGTGGAGTAATTAGCACATAGGAATTCCCACGCTGTAGTTATCATTAACAGTCTTATTCAGCATCTTAGCAATGACAAAATTCTAGCACTGCCAAAATTCTAGCTTTATGCCTACCTCAGCTCACAGTGTGCAGGGGACGAGCTGGCTTGAGCAGTGAAATAAATCAGGCTGTCCAGAAGGGCTGTCAAGCCCACGTGATGGAGGAAGCCTATTGTCTTTGGAAGGGAGGCAGAATGCCCAGGATTCTGCTGTCTCTGTATAGGCAGATCCTTGTTGTGCGTGAGTCACCTGTCCTCTTCCTTCCTTAACCAGCTCCCAAAGAACTCTCTGCTGCAGCAGAGCCCAGGATCACCCGCCACCTCATGAGACACCTTGTTTGGAGTGGCTCTGACACAGCTGAGCTCATGGTAGCTCAAACCCTTTGGCAGGAAACAAGCAGTGCTCTCACCCTATGCATCACGTCCAGGCTTCTCAGCTTGATCTTCAAGGCTCTGCACAGCTGCTCTGCTGCCGAAATGCCAGTTCCTAGATCTTATTCCCCCAGCCAGCACTCCACCTAAGCCTGTCTCCTAACTGCTCCCCATTGTAGCCTGCTCCCACTCTTGCCATCACAACTTCTTCCACCCTGCTGCTTATGTCTAGAACGATCTCCTACCCACCATCCCTGGGCTCTCAGGGTGGGCTGTGCCATTGCTGCAGCCATCCAGAAGATCAGCCTAGTCCCAAGTGCCCCCTCCACAGCCAGAAGGGTAAAGAGAAGAGCCCAGTGCACCTAGGGCATCCCTCACTGGAAATGCCACGGTCAGGGCAGGCTGCAAAAGAGAGACCAGATACTTCCAAGACCGGTGGGTAACACTGAAGTTAAACTCCCCAACCAGTCATAAACTGTGCTTCTGATTCCCCACACTGGTTATCAAGAAGCAAAAAAAGAAATCACACAGCCCCCTTTATTGCATTCCAGTTCTCTGGCTCCTAATCAGGACCGAGGTCCAGTATAGTGAGAAGTTATTTAAAAAACTCTGCTCACACATACAAAACGTTCCTCTGACTCCAAAGGGTCAGCCATGTTACCAGATCAGTATAGGTTTGGATCTTACCCAAAATCCCACGCTGCCAGCCAGTCCTTTAGTGTCTAAAACTAAAGGTTTATTATAAAGAAAAAGAAAGAACAAGAAGAGAGATGTTAAATGGTAAAACAGTCCCATACATACAAAGACTTCAAAGTCCATCAGGATCCTAGCAATATCGGTGAGTTTGCTGGCTTGAAAGTCCCTCTGGAACACATCCACTACTTGGATGGCTCATTCAGTCCTTTGTCCAGAGCTTTGTTTGTAGAAAGGTTACTCCAGAGGAAAGAAGCAGGAATGAAGACAAGAAGCAGAAGATGCAGCTGCCTTTAATAGTCTTTATAATCTATAGTTTTATAATCTTTAGTCATGGCTGACCCTTTGGGGTCAGAGGAACATTTTGTATGTGTGAGCAGAGTTTTTTAAATAACTTCTCACTATACTGGACCTACGTCCTGATTAGGAGCCAGAGAACTGGAATGCAATAAAGGGGGCTGTGTGGGGGCTTTGTTTTAGTCTTTTATAGTCTTTTGCCATGCAGCTTGATTTCCTTTGTTCCAAACACAAGCTGCCCAGTACATGGCCTGGAAGCCTTAGAGTTCTGTCCATAGGCATGTCCCTGCATGCCTTGCTGAGTCATAAGGTATATCCCTGACCCTTTCAATGGGTTCATTGTACAATTGATGTTGCTTGAGGAACCATCAAGAAGGCTAGGCAGTTCTGATGCCAAACTGTCTGGGGTTGTCACTCGGAAGCATGGCACAAGTTTGAAAAACAGGCATACATACATAGCTATAACGCATAATACAAAGGTGACACAAACATATAAACAAGATCATCAACTTGGAAAATTATAACATTTTTGCAGATACCTTACCCGGCATATCTGGCACAACTCATGGCAATTTTACAATATTGGTGTTCATAATATCCTAAAGTGTCCCCCAAATTCCATACAGCGTCGCACCCTCCCTGCCCCAGAAGCAGGAAGCTGGGGTGAGGGACGAAGGTGCCTTTGCTTCTGGGTGAGCCCCTGCACCCTGGGAAGGAGATGGCGCAGCCAAGATGTCAATGGGCACCATAGGTATGGTAGTGGGGGATAGTGTGGGCAGTTTAGGAGAACTGAAAGGACCCCACATATGGAGTGTTATCAGCCAACTGGCTTTTGGGGAGGCACAGTCCAGTGCACCTTGGTGCACACAACGAACCATGGCCTCAGCCCCACTCTGGACCCTTCCCAGCCTCCCATGTAGGAGGTGTGGTCATGAAAAGGGGTGTGGCCAGGAGTACACTTGTGCCTTGGTGATCCCTGGCTGCCAAAACAGCCCCTCGAGCCACAGTGCCCCCAGTACAACTTTACATTTCTCTTGGTAGCCAGTCCAGAGCCCGGCAGCCTGATTCAGTGTGCTTGTCTTATATTATGTTACCATGGCCAGTTACCACCAGGACCTTTATACTCGTATTTGTACCCTTTCCCCTTCGCTGTGTCACAGCATCTTTTACACTGTGAGTTCTTCGGGCCTGGCACACTTTGGGCATACCCAGCTATAACTAATGCCGGGAGTCGATTTCAGCGGGGCTCTCTACTATTGTTTTCAATTACTAAAGCGGCTCTGTTTTCCCCCTGCATTCATGAAAGTACGTTGTATGTATCTTGCACTGTCTGAATCTGGGTGCCTGATCCAGCCCCTCAAGTCAATGCTGACAGTGAGCATTACAGTAAAAGCTGTGTTATCCGGCACTTAAAGCTTTAGAAACTGGCATGTTTGATATCTCCCAATACAAATCGTCAATAGGGTTGCCAGGTGTCCAGTTGACACAGGGCCGGCAGGTTCCCTACATGGCTCTGCGTGGCTCCCTGCAAGTGGCGACATGTCCCTGATGCTCCTAGGCGGAGAAACAGCCATGGGGGCTCCATGCGCTGCCCCCGCCCCGCCCTGAGCACTGGCTCCGCAGCTCCCATTGGCCGAGAACCGTGGCCAATGGGAGCTGCGGGGACAGCGCCTGTGGGCGAAGGCAGCGTGCAGAGCCGCCTGTCCGCACCTCTGCCTAGGAGCAGCAGGGACATGTCGCCACTTCTGGGGACCCACGCAGAGCCAGGGAGGGAGCCTGCCGGCCCTGCGCCAGCTGGACACCTGGCAACCCTATTGAAGATTTGCAGGAACATGTCGCTGCTTGCGGGGAGCCACCCGAGGTGAGCGCCGCCTGGATCCAGCACCCCAAAACCTCTCCTGTGCCCCAAGCCCCTGCCCCAAGCCCTCTCCCGCATCCAAACTCCCTCCTGGAGCCCATGCCACACACCCCCTCCCACGCCCCAACCCCGGTCCTGAGCCCCCTCCCACACCCAAACTCCCTCCTTCCGTTGGTAAGTATAACTCTTAATTAACCAGAATTTTGGACTAACGGGCACCCCCACATTCCCCCAACATGCCAGATGACAAAGCTTTTCCAGTATTTGGCACTGGTAACTCCAGGCTACTATTGGCAAAGGATAAACTGAATTCTCTGGATCAAATCCAGCCCTTGACCAAACTCAGTACCCCAAGGGACAGCTGATGTTCCCGCTGAATGCAATAAGAGATGCTGTCATTGCAGCTGAATTTGGTCCCTTGCCCCGTCTAGCAAGAGTTCATTGGGAAAACAACTGGAGCTCAGTGATTTCATTGATGATTTTGCTGCAGCAAAGTGCAGGAAAAAGGCAGGGGATGAACTAGATATGCCATAGGTTTGCACGTTGCTGTCCCAGTTTCTCTTTGTGTCTGTGCCAGCAGCAACGTGAGTGGAAGTTTATGACAAACCTTTCGCAACCCAGCTTGGGGCGGACTGCAAAAAACACTGAAGACAGAGAATAACTTTAACAGAGAGGACATGCCCTGAAATGCAGCGTTAGCATCAATAATTAAAGATAGCCAGAGATGGTGCTGCCACAGACCTAGCAAGTGAACAAGATGTGAATGATTCACCAGTGAATCAATGCCAATGTGCCGGAGCCCAAGTGTAATAAAATGCAAAGGTGCCATTCCTGTGCTCAAATGACTGTTGCTAATAAAAAACACAATGGAGTGTAAGGGAGAGACACCAACCTACACATTGCACCTGGTGAGTGATACCTGTAGGAGCATGGAAAAGACAGCAGATACCTTTTCAAGCAAGGCTGGAAGACAGTGTCCTGAAACAGCTCAATAAGAGAAATGATTTTCACAGAAAAGACGTGTTCTGCAGATCAGTTTTAGGTTCAAGTTTGTTCTTTTCCCTGTTTTAGAAATCAATGTAAAACCCTTTACCCTAGAGGCCAAGGGCTTTTCAGGATTGAAAAAAATAAATAAATTGGACATTTATATGGGTAACAAGAGTATCTAGAGTTCTGTTAGGGTAGAAAGAAGAGTTTTGGCACCTATATAAACCCTGGTGCTTCTGGGCATAACTAAGGGGGTCAGGAAGAAATTTTCCCAGGAAGCAGATTATCCCATAACTGCTACTGCAGGGCTTCATGCACCTTCCTCCGACACAGCTGGTCACGGTTTGAGAGAGGATACCGGAGTAATGGTCTGATCCAGCCTGGCAGTTCCTATGTTGCCATGTGTCACAGGGTGACTGGCCCATTTTAGGAGGGAGCAGGGGCCAGTGCACCTGTGACTGATTACCTGCAGCCCAATTGAGTTTAAGGGAAGTCACCTGGGCCTTATAAAGGAGGAGATGGCACCATGGAATGACTGGCTGCCCACTGACCTCTCTCAAGCCATGGAGCTAAGAGTGCGGCTAGAGAGAATTGTTGCAGGGTCTGCATAGTGCAGGAGGGTCTGAGTAACCAGAAGAGCAGCAGAGGGGGTTTGCCTGCTGACCTCTCTGAGGCAGAGTTGAGGAAGGCTGAGCTCTAGCTGGGAAGCGCTGGGCATGGCTGCTTGGTGGAGAGCAGACTGGGACAGAAGAAATGCAGGACTAGCTGAAGACGCCAGAACTGAGTGTGAGATTTTGTGTCGGCGGGATGGACTTTCGTTTGGAACACTGATGATTGTTTTAAACTGGTTGTTATTAAACCGGCCACGAGAGAGCCTGTCTGGAGTTTTATTAAGGAGCCCTCAACGAAGGGGAAACTGAGACGGGCCTCTGCAAAGCCACCCTGAGGACATGACGGGGTGCTTGGGA
This sequence comes from Emys orbicularis, assembly GCF_028017835.1. Classification (NCBI taxonomy): domain Eukaryota; kingdom Metazoa; phylum Chordata; order Testudines; family Emydidae; genus Emys; species Emys orbicularis. The sequence continues at coordinate 6,176,949 of NC_088690.1, read as the reverse complement.
GGTGATGCACATCATGTTTCATGGAAAGCTTTGAAAGGCTTCTTAAGAGACGAGGTACAGTGAGCGTAAGGAATCATTTGAAACAGACAATGTATTTGATCAGGGCTGCCTTTATCTCAGTTTGGGAATTGCCCGTGACCCTATCATGAGACTCTCACTTTTTTCGCCATTGGTTATTTGCTGTTTGGGATGAATATCGGTCGTGTCAGGTTTCTTCATCCAGTAAGTAAACTATTTGTTCTGCAACTCATCCGAGTGGGGATTTGCAATCAAATGGACAACCCACAATTCTCCTTGGGCAACTAGTGGTGGTAAAAATTATCCCGTGGGGAAACGTGACAACATCTTTGCGTTCAGCTACTTGCTCCTTTCTAGCTGTAATTGAGGTTATGGAGAGGAGGTGACTAACAAGAGCACAAAGAGATAAGAGCTTGTTCTAGGCATAAGCAGCAGCCTGGAACAAGGGCGGAGGATTGGGAGCAGGGTGCACAGGGAGAGGTAAGGAAATTGGTTGTGTTGGCTCGAAGGGAGTGGGAAGAAAGCAGAGCACAGATTTATACAGTCTTTAAACCATGATTTGAGGACTTCAATGGCTCAGACACAGGTTTGTTACAGGAGTGGGTGGGTGAGATTCTGTGGCCTGCGTTGTGCAGGAGGTCAGCCTAGAAGATCATAATGGTCCCTTCTGACCTTAAAGTCTTTGATTCTATGATTCTATGATACAGGAGCAGAGCCATTTTAGAGTGAGAAGCTTGAATTGGACTGGCAGGATGAAATTATCACTTATGTTCCCTGCATAGTACAGAAGTCCCCAAACTGTGGGGCATGCTCCCCTTGAGGGGCGTGGGGGAATGTCCAGGAGTGGGGGGGCCTGGGGAGGGAGTGCCACCCAGCCCCGCCCCGCCCCCAGCTCTGCACCGAGTCCTGCCCCAGCTGCGTCCCTGGCTTCTGGCCCCGCCCCCAGCCTCGCTGTGGCTCCGCTCCTGGCCCCGCCCCCAGCCTCGCCATGGCTCCGCTCCTGGCCCCGCCCCCAGCCACAGCTACTGCCTGCGGCTCTGTTCCTGGCCCAAGACCGAGGCTGGGGGCGAGGCCGGGAATGGAGCCAACCTGGCTTTGGGCCCAGTTTCCAGCCCCCACTGCAGCCTGGCTGCAGTTCCCCTCCTGCCCCCTTTCCCCTGCGGGGAGGCAGGGGAGGTGGACGGGGTAAGGGTGGGCGTGACCCTCAGAAGTTTGGGGACTGCTGGTCTAGTATCTGAGTCACTGAACTCGGCAGTTTCAGGACAGATCAAAAACGTATAGAATCTTGTAGAATCTTGCCTGTATGCTCGGGGTTCTGCTGATCGCCATATTTGGGGTCGGGAAGGAATTTTCCTCCAGGGTAGATTGGCAGAGGCCCTGGAGGTTTTTCGCCTTCCTCCGCAGCATAGGGCAGGGGTCGCAGGCTGGAAGATTCTGTTGTGGGTGAGTCAGCTTTTGTGGCCTGCATCATGCGGGAGGTCAGACTAGATGACCATATTGGTCCCTTCTGACCTTAAAGTCTATGAGTCTATGAGTATTCATGTGATGGAACATGACACTGGGTAGATCCTTCCTGAGTAGACTTTCATTGGATGATCTAGTCATTTTTTTACTCCGAACCTGGTGGTGCTGTGAAATGAACGCACATTTGATTCAGTAAGCTGAGCAAAATACAAATGTGGATCTGCATTTCTAAACCTCTAAATTCATGAGGGCTTTGGCCCAGGGTGTTAGGTTGTCCGAGCAGAGAGAGCGGCATCAGCTGCACAAGTCATGGATGGATTTGGATTCTGGGATGTTCTAGTGCAGATCTGTCTCTAAGAAGTTTGATTCTATTTTCTTTCAGTGTTTGAATGAAGCCGTAATTAAGAGCAATGCCAGATCTGATCCCCTCCCCTTCAATCTCTTGAATCTGGGAGATGTTCTCCTGAAGCGCTGCATCTTTTAGCAAATGTTCTTTATCTGTTCATGGGCCTGAATTGGAACACCAGACCTGAATGCATCTTATCCCTGGGGAAGTTCATATTTTGATCCATGTCTATGGCTCAGGCCCATCTTTGGGATTTAAGTCCCGATGGTCCTATTTTGAGAGAGGGACACCCTACAGTAGGTGGAAGGACATCACTGTGAGAGTTTCTTATGCAAGGTGCACGCAACACAGATACTTGCATAACAAAGACTTCTGTGTTACTCCCCAGCAACTCCAGGCACTGTACTGGCTTCTCATGTCATTTTATTGGCACAGTTACAGCCTGTAAATCAGAACCGTTGGAAAAGAGCCACAATCCCTGAGAACACAGTGTCCCACAATCAGACGTTACATAGTTACAGGGAAAAACAAGGATGTAGTCCAGGTTGAAGAGCATTTCACTAACAGATCACAATCAAGATTGGAAGTGTACTCCTGAAGCTGCTAAAACTTGCCCGGAAAAGAAAAAAAATCAATACATACCTCCCTATAAAAACACATTGCACGGAAGAGTGTGATATTCCTCAGTGTTAATCTGGGGGAAATGCATTGCAAAGTACAAAACACATGCCACTGTAATGGGGGATGAGTGGGTAAGGGTAACAGGGAGGGCTGCCCCGTTAAGGCCTGGGAGTGGTGGGGAAGAGTCAGCCTGTTCTGGGGAGGGTTCTGGGAGTCATCTGACCCACTTGAGTGGAGTCAGGTGACTGAGTCTAATGATTAGCAGCTAGGCATAGAGAGGAGGGTCCCAGCTCTGTTAAAGAACCCTGGGACCCAGGAGACGGCTACGAAAATGCCCTCCTCAAACAAAAGCCCAAATTGTAGACCTTGGCGTGGAGAACTGCAAGGGGCGGGAGGCCTTGGGGAAATCCATGGGCTGAGAGAAGTCCCTGGTTACTAGAATGCGAGAGGCCAGGGGACCTGCATCCTACACTGGGGAGAAGGGAAATTGCTTTATGTTGTCACGCCCATGGTTGTTTTTTTTTTGCATTTGGGCAACAAATGCTGGGCTCTGAACTCAGGTTCCTCATTTGGTGTCTGGACTGTTCGTGATATTGCTGGGCACGAGCTGGGGCTCTTTATTTTCAAATGAACGTATCGTATCAAACGGCGAAAGAGGAAACAGGAGCTAACTACACTTTGGACAATGGAGAAAGAGCCGGCTGTATAGTGCTAAATACGGACTGACTTAACTAGCGCTTGCAAACTGGGACCAATCGAGGTTCAACACTGCATGTGGGAGTTTTAAAAGTTCTCAGTATTGGCCTCATTCTGTCCCCAATGATATGAATGGTCAAACTCCAGCGAGAGCAGAGTTAGCCCAGGGCTGAATGTGTTTGAAAAGCCTACCCCACAGTGCAGGAAACTTGAAGAGCCTGTTTTAAATGAGGCCTAAGGAAATGTATGGGCACCAAGGGGATTTCTTGTTTACCCACAACTCTGCGTCAGTTACACTGGTGGATTGACGAAGATGACCATTTACACAGCCCTAAGCAAGGTGGGTTCTAGCTGCGGCTGAGTCCTCGCACCCGAGGGATAGGTGCGCTTACAATCCACAGACTCCTTGGGGGTCCCAAAATCACACTTGAGATTGGGGAGCTCTCCTGCCTTTGTTGTGGTGGGCCTTTGACTATGGAACACGATCGCCTTGAGAGTCATCCTCGTTCATTTTAGGGCCTGATCCAATTTTCATTGAAGTCAATGGAAAAGCTCCCACCGAGGTCAATGGGAATTAGATCCAGCCTTTAAGAAACACCGAAACCTTCCCCCCCACTCCCCCAAATGTGTTTCAGGATAGCACCTGTCAGTTCCATCTTCATTATCGCCTGTCACTTCTCTTTTTGTGTATTGTCCACACACACACACACACACACACACACACTCTGTTTGCTTTACCGCTTTGAATTTTATGATGGTGGTTAGCTTTTTTAAATTTAATTACGTTTTAAGGCATTTTAATCAGTTTTTGTCCTGTTGTTCAGCTTGAACGTCCTAGTGAGAGGACAGGAGACTCCTTGGCTTAAATGTGCAGATCTGTCTCTAAGAAGTTTGATTCTATTTTCTTTGGTCCTGTTTTGAGCAGGGGGTTGGACTAGATGACCTCCTGAGGTCCCTTCCAGCCCTGATATTTTATGATTCTATGATTCTATGATTTTCTATGCTCCTACAGGTATCACTCACCAGGTGCAATGTGTAGGTTGGTGTCTCTCCCTTACACTCCATTGTGGTTTTTTTTAGCAACAGTCATTTGAGCACTGGAATGACACCTTTGCATTTTATTACACTTGGGCTCCGGCACATTGGCATTGATTCACTGGTGAATCATTCACATCTTGTTCACTTGCTAGGTCTGCATGGAGAAGTAAGAGGCAGGATCATCTGAGGATCTCTTGCACCATGTCCCATGTGATGTACAGAATGGGGCTTGGGGACAGTGACAAGGCAGGAGATTTAGAACAAATACAAGGCAATATGTTTTTTGGTTCAGTAACTGGGTAACTTTAACCACTGATAACATTCATGGCTATGCAAACAAAAGTCTTCCACTGACTTCAGGGGGCGTTAAACTGGATCTGGCCATAAGTACAAGGGTAATCATACAACGTCCTGCTTCAGAGTATGAACTGGCTACCTTCAATGGTCAGGAAGGAATCTGCATCCTCAGAAACAGCATTGCCCTGATCAGAATTTTAAGTTGTGGGGGGTGTTCATATTCCTCTGAAGTGTCAGATAGACAACTGCTGGAGACAGGGTATGATGGAAAAATAGTGTGATCTTTTATAGCAGGAGGCAAAACACCATGTGAGATTTTCCAATGGCCTTAGCTCAGGGGTGGACCAACCTGTGGCTCCGGAGCTGCATGCGGCTCTTCAGAAGTTAATATGCGGCTCCTTGTATAGGCACCGACTCCAGGGCTGGAGCTACAGGTGCCAACTTTCCAATGTGCCAGGGGGTGCTCACTGCTCAGCCCCTGACTATGCCCCAGGCCCTGCCCCTACTCCACCCCTTCCCACCCCTCCCCTGAGCCTGCCATGCCCTCGCTCCTCCCCCCCAGTGCCTCCTGCACGCCACGAAACAGCTGATTGGGAGGTGTAGGGAGGGAGGGGGAGGCGCTGATTGGCAAGGCTGCCGGTGGGTGGGAGGTGCTGGGAGCGGGGGTGGGGAGCTGATGGGGGCTGCTGACATATTACTGTGGCTCTTTGGCAATGTACATTGGCAAATTCTGGCTCCTTCTCGGGCTCAGGTTGGCCACCCCTGCCCTAGCTGTTACGGCAGCCCCGTGACTTCTTACTTTCACAGGCATTATATTTATAGACATGTCGATAATATTCAGCTAGGGGCACGGGTGTTCTGCAAGGGGGGTTCATGGGATTTGACGCCCAGCATTGCAATCGTTTCTCTTGCACAATGGGCCAGATTCTTAGACCGTGTAAATCACCATAGCTCTGTTGAAGTCAACGGAGCTATACCAATTTACACTAGCTGAGGATCTGGTCTGGTTCCTTCAGGTCCATGCTTTTTCCTTCCCCATTGCTAAGGTGTTTTCTGGAGTACTCCTGTTTGATCGGTTTAGCTACAAATGTCACCGATAACGCAATACAGCTGTTGTTATGTTAATAACTGGTTATTTATTAACACAGAAGACAGACACTGTCCCGAGCGGCTTTCCAGTCTTCATCAGATGCAGATAATGCAGTGTGCCCAGAGGTCG